>NC_141563.1:22325001-23586786 GCF_036417535.1 Chlamydotis macqueenii
TGGCTTAGGGCTAGGGCCCGGGGTTTTGGGCCAGGGTTATGGCTAGGGGCTGGGGTTTTGGGCCAGCGTTAGGGCTAGGCGCCGGGGTTAGGGATAGGGGACCGGGTTAGGGATAGGGGCGAGGGTTAGGGCTAGGGGCCGGGGTTTTGGGCCATGGTTAGGTTTAGGGGCCGGGGTTTTGGCCAGGGTTAGGGCTAGGGGGCGGGGTTTTGGGCCAGGGTTAGCGCTAGGGGTCCGCGTTTTTGGCCAGGGTTAGGGCTAGGGGCTGGGGTTTTGGGCCAGGGTTAGGGCTAGGGGCCGGGGTTAGGGCTAGGGGCCGGGGTTAGGGCTAGGTGCCGGGGTTAGTGTTAGGGGCCGGGGTTAGGGCTACGGGCCAGGGTTAGGGCTAGGGGCCGGGGTTTTGGGCCAGAGTTAGGGCTAGGGGTCGGGGTTTTTGGCCAGGGTTAGGGCTAGGGGGCTGGGGTTTTGGGCCAGGGTTAGGGCTAGGGGGCCGGGGTTAGAGCGATGGGCCGGGTTTAGGGCTAGGGGCCGAGGTGTACAGCCAGGGTTAGGGCTAGAGGCCAGGGTTTTTCGGCCAGGGTTAGGGCTAGGGGCCGGGGTTAGGGCTAGGTGCCGGGGTTAGTGTTAGGGGCCGGGGTTAGGGCTACGGGCCAGGGTTAGGGCTAGGGGCCGGGGTTTTGGGCCAGAGTTAGGGTTAGGGTCCGGGGTTTTTGGCCAGGGTTAGGGCTAGGGTCCGGGGTTTTTGGCCAGGGTTAGGGCTAGGGCCCAAGGTTTTGGGCCAGGGTTAGGGCTAGGGGCTGGGGTTTTGGGCCAGCGTTAGGGCTAGGCGCCGGGGTTAGGGCTAGGGGACCGGGTTAGGGATAGGGGCTAGGGTTAGGGCTAGGGGCCGGGTCTTTGGGCCATGGTTAGCGTTAGGGGCCGGGGTTTTGGGCCAGGGTTAGGGTTAGGCGTCGGGGTTTTTGGCCAGGGTTAGGGCTAGGGGGCCGGGGTTATGGGCCGGGGTTAGGGCTAGGGGGCCGGGGGTTAGAGCGAGGGGCCGGGTTTAGGGCTACGGGCCGAGGTTTACAGCCAGGGTTAGGGCTAGGGGCCTGGGTTTTGGGCCAGGGTCAGGTTTTTCGTCCAGGGTTAGGTCTAGTGGCCGGGGTTAGGGCTAGGGGCCGGGGTTAGGGCTAGGGGCCGGGGTTAGTGTTAGGGGCCGGGGCTAGGGCTACTGGCCAGGGTTAGGGGTTGGGGCCAGGGTTTTGGGCCAGAGTTAGGGTAAGGGGCCGGGGTTTTTGGCCAGGGTTAGGGGTAGGGGCCGGGGTTTTGGGCCAGGGTTAGGGCTAGGGCCCGGGTTTTGGGCCGGAGTTAGGGTTGGGGGCTGGGGTTTTGGGCCAGGGTTAGGGCTAGGGGCAGGGTTTTGGCCCAGGGTTAGGGCTAGGGGCCAGGGTTACGGCTAGGGGCCAGGGTTTTGGCCCAGGGTTAGGGCTAGGGGCCAGGGTTTTGGCCCAGGGTTAGGGTTTTGGCCCAGGGTTAGGGTTTTGTGCCAGGGTTAGGGTTTTTGTCAAGGGTTAGGGCTAGGGGCTGGGGTTAGGGCTAGGGGCCGGGGTTTTGGGCCAGGGTTTCGGCTAGGGGCTGGGATTTTGGGCCAGGGTTAGGGCTAGGGGCCGGGGTTTTGGGCCATGGTTATGGCTAGGGGCCGGGGTTTTGGGCCAGGGTTAGGGCTAGGGGCCGGGGTTAGGGCTAGGGGCCAGGGTTAGGGCTAGGGGCCGGGGTTTTGGGCCAGGGTTAGGGCTAGGGGCCAGGGTTAGGGCTAGGGGCCGGGGTTTTGGGGTGGGGTTAGTGCTAGGGGCTAGGGTTTTGGGCCAGGGTTAGGGCTAGGGGCCGGGGTTAGGGCTAGGGGCTGGGGTATGGGGCCGGTGTGAAGGCTAGGGGACAGGGTTTTGTGCTAGGGGACAGGGTTTTGGGCTGGGGTTAAGGTTAGGGGCCGGGTTTTGGGCCAGGATTAAGGCTAGAGGCCGGGGTTTTGGGCAAGGGTTAGCGCTAGGGGCCGTGGTTTTGGCCAGGGTTAGGGCTAGGGGCCGGGGTTATGGCTAGTGGCCGGGGTTAGGGCTAAGGCCCGGGGTTTTGGGCCAGGGTTTTTGGGCCAGGGTTAGGCCTAGGGGCTGGGATTTTGGGCCAGCGTTACGGCTAGGGGCCGGGGTTAGGGCTAGGGGACCGGCTAAGAGATAGGGGCCAGGGTTAGGGCTAGGGCCCGGGGTTTTGGGCCAGGGTTAGGGCTAGGGGCCGGGGTTAGGGCTAGGGGCCGGGGTTAGGACTAGGTGCCGGTGTTAGTGTTAGGGGCCGGGGTTAGGGCTAGGGGCCAGGGTCAGGGCTAGGGGCCGGGGTTTTGGACCAGAGTGAGCGTTAGGGGCCAGGGTTTTTGGCTAGGGTTAGGGCTAGGGGCCGGGGTTAGGGCTAGGGCCGGGGTTAGGGCTAGGTGCCGGGGTTAGTGTTCGGGGCCGGGGTTAGGGCTACTGGCCAGGGTTAGGGCTAGGGGCCAGGGTTTTCGGCCAGGGTTAGGGCTAGGGGCCGGGGTTAGGGCTAGGTGCCGGGGTTTGTGTTAGGGGCCGGGGTTAGGGCTACGGGCCAGGGTTAGGGCTAGGGCCGGGGTTTTGGGCCAGAGTTAGGGCTAGGGGTCGGGGTTTTTGGCCAGGGTTAGGGCTAGGGGGCTGGGGTTTTGGGCAGGGTTAGGGCTACGGGACGGGGTTAGTGCTAGGGGCCAGGGTTAGTGCTAGGGGCCAGGGTTTTGTGCTAGGGTTAGGGTTTTGGGCCAGGGTTAGGGCTAGGAGCAAAGGTTAGGGCTAGGGGCCGGGGTTTTGGGCCAGGGTTAGGGCTAGGGTCCGGGGTTTTGGGCCAGGGTTATGGCTAGGGGACGGGGTTAGGGCTAGTGGCCAGGGTTAGGTCTAGGGGCCAGGTTTTGGGCCATGGTTAGGGCTAGGGGCCAGGGTTTTCGGCCAGGGTTAGGGCTAGGGGCCGGGGTTAGGGCTAGGTGCCGGGGTTAGTGTTAGGGGCCGGGGTTAGGGCTACGGGCCAGGGTTAGGGCTAGGGGCCGGGGTTTTGGGCCAGAGTTAGGGTTAGGGTCCGGGGTTTTTGGCCAGGGTTAGGGCTAGGGTCCGGGGTTTTTGGCCAGGGTTAGGGCTAGGGCCCAAGGTTTTGGGCCAGGGTTAGGGCTAGGGGCTGGGGTTTTGGGCCAGCGTTAGGGCTAGGCGCCGGGGTTAGGGCTAGGGGACCGGGTTAGGGATAGGGGCTAGGGTTAGGGCTAGGGGCCGGGTCTTTGGGCCATGGTTAGGGTTAGGGGCCGGGGTTTTGGGCCAGGGTTAGGGTTAGGCGTCGGTGTTTTTGGCCAGGGTTAGGGCTAGGGGCCGGGGTTATGGGCCGGGGTTAGGGCTAGGGGGCCGGGGTTAGAGCGAGGGGCCGGGTTTAGGGCTACGGGCCGAGGTTTACAGCCAGGGTTAGGGCTAGGGGCCAGGGTTTTGGGCCAGGGTTAGGGTTTTGGCCCAGGGTTAAGGTTTTGGGCCAGGGTCAGGTTTTCCGTCCAGGGTTAGGGCTAGGGGCTGGGATTAGGGCTAGGGGCCGGGGTTTTGGCTCAGGGTTAGGGCTAGGGGGTGGTGTATGGGGCCGGGGTTAGGGCTAGGGGCCAAGGTTTTGGCCCAGGGTTAGGGCTAGGGGCCAGGGTTTTGGGCCAGGGTTAGGGCTAGTGGCCGGGGTTAGGGCTAGGTCCCGGGGTTAGGGCTAGGGGCCGGGGTTAGTGTTAGGGGCCGGGGTTAGGGCTACTGGCCAGGGTTAGGGCTTGGGGCCGGGGTTTTGGGCCAGAGTTAGGGTTAGGGGCCGGGGTTTTTGGCCAGGGTTAGGGCTAGGGCCCGGGGTTTTAGGCCAGGGTTAGGGCTAGGGCCCGGGTTTTGGGCTGGAGTTAGGGCTAGGGGCTGGGGTTTTGGGCCAGGGTTAGGGCTAGGGGCCGGTGTAAGGGCTAGGGGCCGGGGTTAGGGCTAGGGGCCGGGATTTTGCGCCAGGGTTATGGCTAGGGTCCGGGGTTTTGGGCCAGATTTAGGGCTAGGGGCCGGGGTTTTGGGACAGCGTTAGGGCTAGGGGCCGGGGTTTTGGGCCAGGGTTAGGGCTACGGGACGGGGTTATTGCTAGGGGCCAGGGTTAGTGCTAGGGGCCAGGGTTTTGTGCTAGGGTTAGGGTTTAGGGCCAGGGTTAGGGCTAGGAGCAAAGGTTAGGGCTAGGGGCCGGGGTTTTGGGCCAGGGTTAGGGCTAGGGTCTGGGGTTTTGGGCCAGGGTTATGGCTAGGGGACGGGGTTAGGGCTAGTGGCCAGGGTTAGGTCTAGGGGCCAGGTTTTGGGCCATGGTTAGGGCTAGGGGCCAGGGTTTTGGCCCAGGGTTAGGGCTAGGGGTCAGGGTTACGGCTAGGGGCCAGGGTTTTGGCCCAGGGTTAGGGCTAGGGGCCAGGGTTTTGGCCCAGGGTTAGGGTTTTTGTCCAGGGTTAGGGCTAGGCGCTGGGGTTAGGGCTAGGGGCCGGGGTTTTGGGCCAGGGTTTTGGCTAGGGGCTGGGATTTTGGGCCAGGGTTAGGGCTAGGGGCCGGGGTTTTGGGCCATGGTTATGTCTAGGGGCCGGGGTTTTGGGCCAGGGTTAGGGCTAGGGGCCAGGGTTAGGGCTAGGGGCCGGTGTTTTGGGCCAGGGTTAGGGCTAGGGGCCAGAGTTAGGGCTAGGGGCCGGGGTTTTGGGGTGGGGTTAGTGCTAGGGGCTAGGGTTTTGGGCCAGGGTTAGGGCTAGGGGCCGGGGTTAGGGCTAGGGGCTGGGGTATGGGGCCGGTGTTAGGGCTAGGGGCCGGGTTTTGGGCCAGGGTTAGGGCTAGGGGCTGGGGTTTTGGGTCAGGGTTAGGGCTAGGGGGCTGGGGTTTTGGGCCAGGGTTAGGGCTAGGGGGCCGGGGTTAGAGCGATGGGCCGGGTTTAGGGCTAGGGGCCGAGCTGTACAGCCAGGGTTAGGGCTAGAGGCCAGGGTTTTCGGCCAGGGTTAGGGCTAGGGGCCGGGGTTAGGGCTAGGTGCCGGGGTTAGTGTTAGGGGCCAGGGTTAGGGCTACGGGCCAGGGTTAGGGCTAGGGGCCGGGGTTTTGGGCCAGAGTTAGGGTTAGGGTCCGGGGTTTTTGGCCAGGGTTAGGGCTAGGGTCCGGGGTTTTTGGCCAGGGTTAGGGCTAGGGCCCAAGGTTTTGGGCCAGGGTTAGGGCTAGGGGCTGGGGTTTTGGGCCAGCGTTAGGGCTAGGCGCCGGGGTTAGGGCTAGGGGACCGGGTTAGGGATAGGGGCTAGGGTTAGGGCTAGGGGCCGGGTCTTTGGGCCATGGTTAGGGTTAGGGGCCGGGGTTTTGGGCCAGGGTTAGGGTTAGGCGTCGGGGTTTTTGGCCAGGGTTAGGGCTAGGGGGCCGGGGTTATGGGCCGGGGTTAGGGCTAGGGGGCCGGGGTTAGAGCGAGGGGCCGGGTTTAGGGCTACGGGCCGAGGTTTACAGCCAGGGTTAGGGCTAGGGGCCAGGGTTTTGGGCCAGGGTCAGGTTTTTCGTCCAGGGTTAGGTCTAGTGGCCGGGGTTAGGGCTAGGGGCCGGGGTTAGGGCTAGGGGCCGGGGTTAGTGTTAGGGGCCGGGGTTAGGGCTACTGGCCAGGGTTAGGGGTTGGGGCCAGGGTTTTGGGCCAGAGTTAGGGTTAGGGGCCGGGGTTTTGGGCCAGGGTTAGGGCTAGGGCCCGGGGTTTTGGGCCAGGGTTAGGGCTAGGGCCCGGGTTTTGGGCCGGAGTTAGGGCTAGGGGCTGGGGTTTTGGGCCAGGGTTAGGGCTAGGGGCCAGGGTTTTGGCCCAGGGTTAGGGCTAGGGGCCAGGGTTACGGCTAGGGGCCAGGGTTTTGGCCCAGGGTTAGGGCTAGGGGCCAGGGTTTTGGCCCAGTGTTAGGGTTTTGGCCCAGGGTTAGGGTTTTGTGCCAGGGTTAGGGTTTTTGTCCAGGGTTAGGGCTAGGGGCTGGGGTTAGGGCTAGGGCCGGGGTTAGGGCTAGGTGCCGGGGTTAGTGTTCGGGGCCGGGGTTAGGGCTACTGGCCAGGGTTAGGGCTAGGGGCCAGGGTTTTGGGCCAGAGTTAGGGTTAGGGGCCGGGGTTTTTGGCCAGGGTTAGGGCTAGGGGGCTGGGGTTTTGGGCCAGGGTTAGGGCTAGGGGGCCGGGGTTAGAGCGATGGGCCGGGTTTAGGGCTAGGGGCCGAGCTGTACAGCCAGGGTTAGGGCTAGAGGCCAGGGTTTTCGGCCAGGGTTAGGGCTAGGGGCCGGGGTTAGGGCTAGGTGCCGGGGTTAGTGTTAGGGGCCAGGGTTAGGGGTACGAGCCAGGGTTAGGGCTAGGGGCCGGGGTTTTGGGCCAGAGTTAGGGTTAGGGTCCGGGGTTTTTGGCCAGGGTTAGGGCTAGGGTCCGGGGTTTTTGGCCAGGGTTAGGGCTAGGGCCCAAGGTTTTGGGCCAGGGTTAGGGCTAGGGGCTGGGGTTTTGGGCCAGCGTTAGGGCTAGGCGCCGGGGTTAGGGCTAGGGGACCGGGTTAGGGATAGGGGCTAGGGTTAGGGCTAGGGGCCGGGTCTTTGGGCCATGGTTAGGGTTAGGGGCCGGGGTTTTGGGCCAGAGTTAGGGTTAGGCGTCGGGGTTTTTGGCCAGGGTTAGGGCTAGGGGGCCGGGGTTATGCGCCGGGGTTAGGGCTAGGGGGCCGGGGTTAGAGCGAGGGGCCGGGTTTAGGGCTACGGGCCGAGGTTTACAGCCAGGGTTAGGGCTAGGGGCCAGGGTTTTGGGCCAGGGTCAGGTTTTTCGTCCAGGGTTAGGTCTAGTGGCCGGGGTTAGGGCTAGGGGCCGGGGTTAGGGCTAGGGGCCGGGGTTAGTGTTAGGGGCCGGGGTTAGGGCTACTGGCCAGGGTTAGGGGTTGGGGCCAGGGTTTTGGGCCAGAGTTAGGGTTAGGGGCCGGGGTTTTGGGCCAGGGTTAGGGGTAGGGCCCGGGGTTTTGGGCCAGGGTTAGGGCTAGGGCCCGGGTTTTGGGCCGGAGTTAGGGCTAGGGGCTGGGGTTTTGGGCCAGGGTTAGGGCTAGGGGCCAGGGTTTTGGCCCAGGGTTAGGGCTAGGGGCCAGGGTTACGGCTAGGGGCCAGGGTTTTAGCCCAGGGTTAGGGCTAGGGGCCAGGGTTTTGGCCCAGGGTTAGGGTTTTGGCCCAGGGTTAGGGTTTTGTGCCAGGGTTAGGGTTTTTGTCAAGGGTTAGGGCTAGGGGCTGGGGTTAGGGCTAGGGGCCGGGGTTTTGGGCCAGGGTTTCGGCTAGGGGCTGGGATTTTGGGCCAGGGTTAGGGCTAGGGGCCGGGGTTTTGGGCCATGGTTATGGCTAGGGGCCGGGGTTTTGGGCCAGGGTTAGGGCTAGGGGCCGGGGTTAGGGCTAGGGGCCAGGGTTAGGGCTAGGGGCCGGGGTTTTGGGCCAGGGTTAGGGCTAGGGGCCAGGGTTAGGGCTAGGGGCCGGGGTTTTGGGGTGGGGTTAGTGCTAGGGGCTAGGGTTTTGGGCCAGGGTTAGGGCTAGGGGCCGGGGTTAGGGCTAGGGGCTGGGGTATGGGGCCGGTGTTAAGGCTAGGGGACAGGGTTTTGTGCTAGGGGACAGGGTTTTGGGCTGGGGTTAAGGTTAGGGGCCGGGGTTTTGGGCCAGGATTAGGGCTAGAGGCCGGGGTTTTGGGCAAGGGTTAGCGTTAGGGGCCGTGGTTTTGGGCCAGGGTTAGGGCTAGGGGCCGGGGTTATGGCTAGGGGCCGGGGTTAGGGCTAGGGCCCAGGGTTTTGGGCCAGGGGTTTTGGGCCAGGGTTAGGCCTAGGGGCTGGGATTTTGGGCCAGCGTTACGGCTAGGGGCCAGGGTTAGGGCTAGGGGACCGGCTAAGAGATAGGGGCCAGGGTTATGGCTAGGGCCCGGGGTTTTGGGCCAGGGTTAGGGCTAGGGGCCGGGGTTAGGGCTAGGGGCCGGGGTTAGGACTAGGTGCCGGTGTTAGTGTTAGGGGCCGGGGTTAGGGCTAGGGGCCAGGGTCAGGGCTAGGGGCCGGGGTTTTGGACCAGAGTGAGCGTTAGGGGCCAGGGTTTTTGGCTAGGGTTAGGGCTAGGGGCCGGGGTTAGGGCTAGGGCCGGGGTTAGGGCTAGGTGCCGGGGTTAGTGTTCGGGGCCGGGGTTAGGGCTACTGGCCAGGGTTAGGGCTAGGGGCCAGGGTTTTCGGCCAGGGTTAGGGCTAGGGGCCGGGGTTAGGGCTAGGTGCCGGGGTTTGTGTTAGGGGCCGGGGTTAGGGCTACGGGCCAGGGTTAGGGCTAGGGGCCGGGGTTTTGGGCCAGAGTTAGGGCTAGGGGTTGGGGTTTTTGGCCAGGGTTAGGGCTAGGGTCCGGGGTTTTTGGCCAGGGTTAGGGCTAGGGCCCAAGGTTTTGGGCCAGGGTTAGGGCTAGGGGCTGGGGTTTTGGGCCAGCGTTAGGGCTAGGCGCCGGGGTTAGGGCTAGGGGACCGGGTTAGGGATAGGGGCTAGGGTTAGGGCTAGGGGCCGGGTCTTTGGGCCATGGTTAGGGTTAGGGGCCGGGGTTTTGGGCCAGGGTTAGGGTTAGGCGTCGGTGTTTTTGGCCAGGGTTAGGGCTAGGGGCCGGGGTTATGGGCCGGGGTTAGGGCTAGGGGGCCGGGGTTAGAGCGAGGGGCCGGGTTTAGGGCTACGGGCCGAGGTTTACAGCCAGGGTTAGGGCTAGGGGCCAGGGTTTTGGGCCAGGGTCAGGTTTTTCGTCCAGGGTTAGGTCTAGTGGCCGGGGTTAGGGCTAGGGGCCCGGGTTAGGGCTAGGGGCCGGGGTTAGTGTTAGGGGCCGGGGTTAGGGCTACTGGCCAGGGTTAGGGGTTGGGGCCAGGGTTTTGGGCCAGAGTTAGGGTTAGGGGCCGGGGTTTTGGGCCAGGGTTAGGGCTAGGGCCCGGGGTTTTGGGCCAGGGTTAGGGCTAGGGCCCGGGTTTTGGGCCGGAGTTAGGGCTAGGGGCTGGGGTTTTGGGCCAGGGTTAGGGCTAGGGGCCAGGGTTTTGGCCCAGGGTTAGGGCTAGGGGCCAGGGTTACGGCTAGGGGCCAGGGTTTTGGCCCAGGGTTAGGGCTAGGGGCCAGGGTTTTGGCCCAGGGTTAGGGTTTTGGCCCAGGGTTAGGGTTTTGTGCCAGGGTTAGGGTTTTTGTCCAGGGTTAGGGCTAGGGGCTGGGGTTAGGGCTAGGGGCCGGGGTTTTGGGCCAGGGTTTCGGCTAGGGGCTGGGATTTTGGGCCAGGGTTAGGGCTAGGGGCCGGGGTTTTGGGCCATGGTTATGGCTAGGGGCCGGGGTTTTGGGCCAGGGTTAGGGCTAGGGGCCAGGGTTAGGGCTAGGGGCCGGGGTTTTGGGGTGGGGTTAGTGCTAGGGGCTAGGGTTTTGGGCCAGGGTTAGGGCTAGGGGCCGGGGTTAGGGCTAGGGGCTGGGGTATGGGGCCGGTGTTAAGGCTAGGGGACAGGGTTTTGTGCTAGGGGACGGGGTTTTGGGCTGGGGTTAAGGTTAGGGGCCGGGGTTTTGGGCCAGGATTAGGGCTAGAGGCCGGGGTTTTGGGCAAGGGTTAGCGCTAGGGGCCGTGGTTTTGGGCCAGGGTTAGGGCTAGGGGCCGGGGTTATGGCTAGGGGCCGGGGTTAGGGCTAGGGCCCGGGGTTTTGGGCCAGGGGTTTTGGGCCAGGGTTAGGCCTAGGGGCTGGGATTTTGGGCCAGCGTTACGGCTAGGGGCCGGGGTTAGGGCTAGGGGACCGGCTAAGAGATAGGGGCCAGGGTTAGGGCTAGGGCCCGGGGTTTTGGGCCAGGGTTAGGGCTAGGGGCCGGGGTTAGGGCTAGGGGCCGGGGTTAGGACTAGGTGCCGGTGTTAGTGTTAGGGGCCGGGGTTAGGGCTAGGGGCCAGGGTCAGGGCTAGGGGCCGGGGTTTTGGACCAGAGTGAGCGTTAGGGGCCGGGGTTTTTGGCTAGGGTTAGGGCTAGGGGCCGGGGTTAGGGCTAGGTGCCGGGGTTAGTGTTCGGGGCCGGGGTTAGGGCTACTGGCCAGGGTTAGGGCTAGGGGCCAGGGTTTTGGGCCAGAGTTAGGGTTAGGGGCCGGGGTTTTTGGCCAGGGTTAGGGGTAGGGCCCGGGGTTTTGGGCCAGGGTTAGGGCTAGGGCCCGGGTTTTGGGCCGGAGTTAGGGCTGGGGGCTGGGGTTTTGGGCCAGGGTTAGGGCTAGGGGCTAGGGTTTTGGCCCAGGGTTAGGGCTAGGGGCCAGGGTTACGGCTAGGGGCCAGGGTTTTGGCCCAGGGTTAGGGCTAGGGGCCAGGGTTTTGGCCCAGGGTTAGGGTTTTGGCCCAGGGTTAGGGTTTTGTGCCAGGGTTAGGGTTTTTGTCAAGGGTTAGGGCTAGGGGCTGGGGTTAGGGCTAGGGGCCGGGGTTTTGGGCCAGGGTTTCGGCTAGGGGCTGGGATTTTGGGCCAGGGTTAGGGCTAGGGGCCGGGGTTTTGGGCCATGGTTATGGCTAGGGGCCGGGGTTTTGGGCCAGGGTTAGGGCTAGGGGCCGGGGTTAGGGCTAGGGGCCAGGGTTAGGGCTAGTGGCCGGGGTTTTGGGCCAGGGTTAGGGCTAGGGGCCAGGGTTAGGGCTAGTGGCCGGGGTTTTGGGGTGGGGTTAGTGCTAGGGGCTAGGGTTTTGGGCCAGGGTTAGGGCTAGGGGCCGGGGTTAGGGCTAGGGGCTGGGGTGTGGGGCCGGTGTTAAGGCTAGGGGACAGGGTTTTGTGCTAGGGGACAGGGTTTTGGGCTGGGGTTAAGGTTAGGGGCCGGGGTTTTGGGCCAGGATTAGGGCTAGAGGCCGGGGTTTTTGGCAAGGGTTAGCGCTAGGGGCCGTGGTTTTGGGCCAGGGTTAGGGCTAGGGGCCGGGGTTATGGCTAGGGGCCGGGGTTAGGGCTAGGGCCCGGGGTTTTGGGCCAGGGGTTTTGGGCCAGGGTTAGGCCTAGGGGCTGGGATTTTGGGCCAGCGTTACGGCTAGGGGCCGGGGTTAGGGCTAGGGCCCGGGGTTTTTGGCTAGGGTTAGGGCTAGGGGCCGGGGTTAGGGCTAGGGGCCGGGGTTAGGACTAGGTGCCGGTGTTAGTGTTCGGGGCTGCGGTTAGGGCTACTGGCCAGGGTTAGGGCTAGGGGCCAGGGTTTTCGGCCAGGGTTAGGGCTAGGGGCCGGGGTTAGGGCTAGGTGCCGCGGTTTGTGTTAGGGGCCGGGGTTAGGGCTACGGGCCAGGGTTAGGGCTAGGGGCCGGGGTTTTGGGCCAGAGTTAGGGCTAGGGGTCGGGGTTTTTGGCCAGGGTTAGGGCTAGGGGGCTGGGGTTTTGGGCAGGGTTAGGGCTGCGGGACGGGGTTAGTGCTAGGGGCCAGGGTTAGTGCTAGGGGCCAGGGTTTTGTGCTAGGGTTAGGGTTTTGGGCCAGGGTTATGGCTAGGAGCCAAGGTTAGGGCTAGGGGCCGGGGTTTTGGGCCAGGGTTAGGGCTAGGTTCCGGGGTTTTGGGCCAGGGTTATGGCTAGGGGACGGGGTTAGGGCTAGTGGCCAGGGTTAGGTCTAGGGGCCAGGTTTTGGGCCATGGTTAGGGCTAGGGGCCAGGGTTTTCGGCCAGGGTTAGGGCTAGGGGCCGGGGTTAGGGCTAGGTGCCGGGGTTAGTGTTAGGGGCCGGGGTTAGGGCTACGGGCCAGGGTTAGGGCTAGGGGCCGGGGTTTTGGGCCAGAGTTAGGGTTAGGGTCCGGGGTTTTTGGCCAGGGTTAGGGTTAGGGTCCGGGGTTTTTGGCCAGGGTTAGGGCTAGGGCCCAAGGTTTTGGGCCAGGGTTAGGGCTAGGGGCTGGGGTTTTGGGCCAGCGTTAGGGCTAGGCGCCGGGGTTAGGGCTAGGGGACCGGGTTAGGGATAGGGGCTAGGGTTAGGGCTAGGGGCCGGGTCTTTGGGCCATGGTTAGGGTTAGGGGCCGGGGTTTTGGGCCAGGGTTAGGGTTAGGGGTCGGGGTTTTTGGCCAGGGTTAGGGCTAGGGGGCCGGGGTTATGGGCCGGGGTTAGGGCTAGGGGGCCCGGGTTAGAGCGAGGGGCCGGGTTTAGGGCTACGGGCCGAGGTTTACAGCCAGGGTTAGGGCTAGGGGCCAGGGTTTTGGGCCAGGGTTAGGGTTTTGGCCCAGGGTTAAGGTTTTGGGCCAGGGTCAGGTTTTCCGTCCAGGGTTAGGGCTAGGGGCTGGGATTAGGGCTAGGGGCCGGGGTTTTGGCCCAGGGTTAGGGCTAGGGGCTGGTGTATGGGGCCGGGGTTAGGGCTAGGGGCCAAGGTTTTGGCCCAGGGTTAGGGCTAGGGGCCAGGGTTTTGGGCCAGGGTTAGGGCTAGTGGCCGGGGTTAGGGCTAGGGGCCGGGGTTAGGGCTAGGGGCCGGGGTTAGTGTTAGGGGCCGGGGTTAGGGCTACTGGCCAGGGTTAGGGCTTGGGGCCGGGGTTTTGGGCCAGAGTTAGGGTTAGGGGCCGGTGTATTTGGCCAGGGTTAGGGCTAGGGCCCGGGGTTTTGGGCCAGGGTTAGGGCTAGGGCCCGGGTTTTGGGCTGGAGTTAGGGCTAGGGGCTGGGGTTTTGGGCCAGGGTTAGGGCTAGGGGCCGGTGTAAGGGCTAGGGGCCGGGGTTAGGGCTAGGGGCCGGGATTTTGTGCCAGGGTTATGGCTAGGGGCCGGGGTTTTGGGCCAGATTTAGGGCTAGGGGCCGGGGTTTTGGGACAGCGTTAGGGCTAGGGGCCGGGGTTTTGGGCCAGGGTTAGGGCTACGGGACGGTGTTAGTGCTAGGGGCCAGGGTTAGTGCTAGGGGCCAGGGTTTTGTGCTAGGGTTAGGGTTTTGGGCCAGGGTTAGGGCTAGGAGCAAAGGTTAGGGCTAGGGGCCGGGGTTTTGGGCCAGGGTTAGGGCTAGGGTCCGGGGTTTTGGGCCAGGGTTATGGCTAGGGGACGGGGTTAGGGCTAGTGGCCAGGGTTAGGTCTAGGGGCCAGGTTTTGGGCCATGGTTAGGGCTAGGGGCCAGGGTTTTGGCCCAGGGTTAGGGCTAGGGGTCAGGGTTACGGCTAGGGGCCAGGGTTTTGTCCAGGGTTAGGGCTAGGGGCCAGGGTTTTGGCCCAGGGTTAGGGTTTTTGTCCAGGGTTAGGGCTAGGCGCTGGGGTTAGGGCTAGGGGCCGGGGTTTTGGGCCAGGGTTTCGGCTAGGGGCTGGGATTTTGGGCCAGGGTTAGGGCTAGGGGCCGGGGTTTTGGGCCATGGTTATGTCTAGGGGCCGGGGTTTTGGGCCAGGGTTAGGGCTAGGGGCCAGGGTTAGGGCTAGGGGCCGGTGTTTTGGGCCAGGGTTAGGGCTAGGGGCCATGGTTAGGGCTAGGGGCCGGGGTTTTGGGGTGGGGTTAGTGCTAGGGGCTAGGGTTTTGGGCCAGGGTTAGGGCTAGGGGCCGGGGTTAGGGCTAGGGGCTGGGGTATGAGGCCGGTGTTAGGGCTAGGGGCCGGGGTTTTGGGCCAGGATTAGGGCTAGGGGCCGGGGTTTTGGGCCAGGGTTAGGGCTAGGGGGCCGGGGTTTTGGGCCAGGGTTAGGGCTAGGGGGCCGGGGTTAGAGCGATGGGCCGGGTTTAGGGCTAGGGGCCAAGGTTTACAGCCAGGGTTAGGGCTAGGGGCCAGGGTTTTCGGCCAGGGTTAGGGCTAGGGGCCGGGGTTAGGGCTAGGTGCCGGGGTTAGTGTTAGGGGCCGGGGTTAGGGCTACGGGCCAGGGTTAGGGCTAGGGGCCGGGGTTTTGGGCCAGAGTTAGGGCTAGGGGTCGGGGTTTTTGGCCAGGGTTAGGGCTAGGGGCCTGGGGTTTTGGGCCAGGGTTAGGGCTAGGGGGCCGGGGTTAGAGCGATGGGCCGGGTTTAGGGCTAGGGGCCGAGGTGTACAGCCAGGGTTAGGGCTAGAGGCCAGGGTTTTCGGCCAGGGTTAGGGCTAGGGGCCGGGGTTAGGGCTAGGTGCCGGGGTTAGTGTTAGGGGCCGGGGTTAGGGCTACGGGCCAGGGTTAGGGCTAGGGGCCGGGGTTTTGGGCCAGAGTTAGGGTTAGGGTCCGGGGTTTTTGGCCAGGGTTAGGGCTAGGGTCCGGGGTTTTTGGCCAGGGTTAGGGCTAGGGCCCAAGGTTTTGGGCCAGGGTTAGGGCTAGGGGCTGGGGTTTTGGGCCAGCGTTAGGGCTAGGCGCCGGGGTTAGGGCTAGGGGACCGGGTTAGGGATAGGGGCTAGGGTTAGGGCTAGGGGCCGGGTCTTTTGGCCATGGTTAGGGTTAGGGGCCGGGGTTTTGGGCCAGGGTTAGGGTTAGGCGTCGGGGTTTTTGGCCAGGGTTAGGGCTAGGGGGCTGGGGTTATGGGCCGGGGTTAGGGCTAGGGGGCCGGGGTTAGAGCGAGGGGCCGGGTTTAGGGCTACGGGCCGAGGTTTACAGCCAGGGTTAGGGCTAGGGGCCAGGGTTTTGGGCCAGGGTCAGGTTTTTCGTCCAGGGTTAGGTCTAGTGGCCGGGGTTAGGGCTAGGGGCCGGGGTTAGGGCTAGGGGCCGGGGTTAGTGTTAGGGGCCGGGGTTAGGTCTACTGGCCAGGGTTAGGGGTTGGGGCCAGGGTTTTGGGCCAGAGTTAGGGTTAGGGGCCGGGGTTTTGGGCCAGGGTTAGGGGTAGGGGCCGGGGTTTTGGGCCAGGGTTAGGGCTAGGGCCCGGGTTTTGGGCCGGAGTTAGGGCTAGGGGCTGGGGTTTTGGGCCAGGGTTAGGGCTAGGGGCCAGGGTTTTGGCCCAGGGTTAGGGCTAGGGGCCAGGGTTACGGCTATGGGCCAGGGTTTTGGCCCAGGGTTAGGGCTAGGGGCCAGGGTTTTGGCCCAGGGTTAGGGTTTTGGCCCAGGGTTAGGGTTTTGTGCCAGGGTTAGGGTTTTTGTCCAGGGTTAGGGCTAGGGGCTGGGGTTAGGGCTAGGGGCCGGGGTTTTGGGCCAGGGTTTCGGCTAGGGGCTGGGATTTTGGGCCAGGGTTAGGGCTAGGGGCCGGGGTTTTGGGCCATGGTTATGGCTAGGGGCCGGGGTTTTGTGCCAGGGTTAGGGCTAGGGGCCGGGGTTAGGGCTAGGGGCCAGGGTTAGGGCTAGGGGCCGGGGTTTTGGGCCAGGGTTAGGGCTAGGGGCCAGGGTTAGGGCTAGGGGCCGGGGTTTTGGGGTGGGGTTAGTGCTAGGGGCTAGGGTTTTGGGCCAGGGTTAGGGCTAGGGGCCGGGGTTAGGGCTAGGGGCTGGGGTATGGGGCCGGTGTTAAGGCTAGGGGACAGGGTTTTGTGCTAGGGGACAGGGTTTTGGGCTGGGGTTAAGGTTAGGGGCCGGGGTTTTGGGCCAGGATTAGGGCTAGAGGCCGGGGTTTTGGGCAAGGGTTAGCGCTAGGGGCCGTGGTTTTGGGCCAGGGTTAGGGCTAGGGGCCGGGGTTATGGCTAGGGGCCGGGGTTAGGGCTAGGGCCCGGGGTTTTGGGCCAGGGGTTTTGGGCCAGGGTTAGGCCTAGGGGCTGGGATTTTGGGCCAGCGTTACGGCTAGGGGCCGGGGTTAGGGCTAGGGGACCGGCTAAGAGATAGGGGCCAGGGTTAGGGCTAGGGCCCGGGGTTTTGGGCCAGGGTTAGGGCTAGGGGCCGGGGTTAGGGCTAGGGGCCGGGGTTAGGACTAGGTGCTGGTGTTAGTGTTAGGGGCCGGGGTTAGGGCTAGGGGCCAGGGTCAGGGCTAGGGGCCGGGGTTTTGGACCAGAGTGAGCGTTAGGGGCCGGGGTTTTTGGCTAGGGTTAGGGCTAGGGGCCGGGGTTAGGGCTAGGGCCGGGGTTAGGGCTAGGTGCCGGGGTTAGTGTTCGGGGCCGGGGTTAGGGCTACTGGCCAGGGTTAGGGCTAGGGTCCAGGGTTTTCGGCCAGGGTTAGGGCTAGGGGCCGGGTTTAGGGCTAGGTGCCGGGGTTTGTGTTAGGGGCCGGGGTTAGGGCTAGGTGCCGGGGTTAGTGTTAGGGGCCAGGGTTAGGGCTACGGGCCAGGGTTAGGGCTAGGGGCCGGGGTTTTGGGCCAGAGTTAGGGTTAGGGTCCGGGGTTTTTGGCCAGGGTTAGGGCTAGGGTCCGGGGTTTTTGGCCAGGGTTAGGGCTAGGGCCCAAGGTTTTGGGCCAGGGTTAGGGCTAGGGGCTGGGGTTTTGGGCCAGCGTTAGGGCTAGGCGCCGGGGTTAGGGCTAGGGGACCGGGTTAGGGATAGGGGCTAGGGTTAGGGCTAGGGGCCGGGTCTTTGGGCCATGGTTAGGGTTAGGGGCCGGGGTTTTGGGCCAGGGTTAGGGTTAGGCGTCGGGGTTTTTGGCCAGGGTTAGGGCTAGGGGGCCGGGGTTATGGGCCGGGGTTAGGGCTAGGGGGCCGGGGTTAGAGCGAGGGGCCGGGTTTAGGGCTACGGGCCGAGGTTTACAGCCAGGGTTAGGGCTAGGGGCCAGGGTTTTGGGCCAGGGTCAGGTTTTTCGTCCAGGGTTAGGTCTAGTGGCCGGGGTTAGGGCTAGGGGCCGGGGTTAGGGCTAGGGGCCGGGGTTAGTGTTAGGGGCCGGGGTTAGGGCTACTGGCCAGGGTTAGGGGTTGGGGCCAGGGTTTTGGGCCAGAGTTAGGGTTAGGGGCCGGGGTTTTGGGCCAGGGTTAGGTCTAGGGCCCGGGGTTTTGGGCCAGGGTTAGGGCTAGGGCCCGGGTTTTGGGCCGGAGTTAGGGCTAGGGGCTGGGGTTTTGGGCCAGGGTTAGGGCTAGGGGCCAGGGTTTTGGCCCAGGGTTAGGGCTAGGGGCCAGGGTTACGGCTAGGGGCCAGGGTTTTGGCCCAGGGTTAGGGCTAGGGGCCAGGGTTTTGGCCCAGGGTTAGGGTTTTGGCCCAGGGTTAGGGTTTTGTGCCAGGGTTAGGGTTTTTGTCCAGGGTTAGGGCTAGGGGCTGGGGTTAGGGCTAGGGCCGGGGTTAGGGCTAGGTGCCGGGGTTAGTGTTCGGGGCCGGGGTTAGGGCTACTGGCCAGGGTTAGGGCTAGGGGCCAGGGTTTTGGGCCAGAGTTAGGGTTAGGGGCCGGGGTTTTTGGCCAGGGTTAGGGCTAGGGGGCTGGGGTTTTGGGCCAGGGTTAGGGCTAGGGGGCCGGGGTTAGAGCGATGGGCCGGGTTTAGGGCTAGGGGCCGAGCTGTACAGCCAGGGTTAGGGCTAGAGGCCAGGGTTTTCGGCCAGGGTTAGGGCTAGGGGCCGGGGTTAGGGCTAGGTGCCGGGGTTAGTGTTAGGGGCCAGGGTTAGGGCTACGGGCCAGGGTTAGGGCTAGGGGCCGGGGTTTTGGGCCAGAGTTAGGGTTAGGGTCCGGGGTTTTTGGCCAGGGTTAGGGCTAGGGTCCGGGGTTTTTGGCCAGGGTTAGGGCTAGGGCCCAAGGTTTTGGGCCAGGGTTAGGGCTAGGGGCTGGGGTTTTGGGCCAGCGTTAGGGCTAGGCGCCGGGGTTAGGGCTAGGGGACCGGGTTAGGGATAGGGGCTAGGGTTAGGGCTAGGGGCCGGGTCTTTGGGCCATGGTTAGGGTTAGGGGCCGGGGTTTTGGGCCAGGGTTAGGGTTAGGCGTCGGGGTTTTTGGCCAGGGTTAGGGCTAGGGGGCCGGGGTTATGGGCCGGGGTTAGGGCTAGGGGGCCGGGGTTAGAGCGAGGGGCCGGGTTTAGGGCTACGGGCCGAGGTTTACAGCCAGGGTTAGGGCTAGGGGCCAGGGTTTTGGGCCAGGGTCAGGTTTTTCGTCCAGGGTTAGGTCTAGTGGCCGGGGTTAGGGCTAGGGGCCGGGGTTAGGGCTAGGGGCCGGGGTTAGTGTTAGGGGCCGGGGTATAGGGCTACTGGCCAGGGTTAGGGGTTGGGGCCAGGGTTTTGGGCCAGAGTTAGGGTTAGGGGCCGGGGTTTTGGGCCAGGGTTAGGGGTAGGGCCCGGGGTTTTGGGCCAGGGTTAGGGCTAGGGCCCGGGTTTTGGGCCGGAGTTAGGGCTAGGGGCTGGGGTTTTGGGCCAGGGTTAGGGCTAGGGGCCAGGGTTTTGGCCCAGGGTTAGGGCTAGGGGCCAGGGTTACGGCTAGGGGCCAGGGTTTTGGCCCAGGGTTAGGGCTAGGGGCCAGGGTTTTGGCCCAGGGTTAGGGTTTTGGCCCAGGGTTAGGGTTTTGTGCCAGGGTTAGGGTTTTTGTCAAGGGTTAGGGCTAGGGGCTGGGGTTAGGGCTAGGGGCCGGGGTTTTGGGCCAGGGTTTCGGCTAGGGGCTGGGATTTTGGGCCAGGGTTAGGGCTAGGGGCCGGGGTTTTGGGCCATGGTTATGGCTAGGGGCCGGGGTTTTGGGCCAGGGTTAGGGCTAGGGGCCGGGGTTAGGGCTAGGGGCCAGGGTTAGGGCTAGGGGCCGGGGTTTTGGGCCAGGGTTAGGGCTAGGGGCCAGGGTTAGGGCTAGGGGCCGGGGTTTTGGGGTGGGGTTAGTGCTAGGGGCTAGGGTTTTCGGCCAGGGTTAGGGCTAGGGGCCGGGGTTAGGGCTAGGGGCTGGGGTATGGGGCCGGTGTTAAGGCTAGGGGACACGGTTTTGTGCTAGGGGACAGGGTTTTGGGCTGGGGTTAAGGTTAGGGGCCGGGGTTTTGGGCCAGGATTAGGGCTAGAGGCCGGGGTTTTGGGCAAGGGTTAGCGTTAGGGGCCGTGGTTTTGGGCCAGGGTTAGGGCTAGGGGCCGGGGTTATGGCTAGGGGCCGGGGTTAGGGCTAGGGCCCAGGGTTTTGGGCCAGGGGTTTTGGGCCAGGGTTAGGCCTAGGGGCTGGGATTTTGGGCCAGCGTTACGGCTAGGGGCCAGGGTTAGGGCTAGGGGACCGGCTAAGAGATAGGGGCCAGGGTTATGGCTAGGGCCCGGGGTTTTGGGCCAGGGTTAGGGCTAGGGGCCGGGGTTAGGGCTAGGGGCCGGGGTTAGGACTAGGTGCCGGTGTTAGTGTTAGGGGCCGGGGTTAGGGCTAGGGGCCAGGGTCAGGGCTAGGGGCCGGGGTTTTGGACCAGAGTGAGCGTTAGGGGCCAGGGTTTTTGGCTAGGGTTAGGGCTAGGGGCCGGGGTTAGGGCTAGGGCCGGGGTTAGGGCTAGGTGCCGGGGTTAGTGTTCGGGGCCGGGGTTAGGGCTACTGGCCAGGGTTAGGGCTAGGGGCCAGGGTTTTCGGCCAGGGTTAGGGCTAGGGGCCGGGGTTAGGGCTAGGTGCCGGGGTTTGTGTTAGGGGCCGGGGTTAGGGCTACGGGCCAGGGTTAGGGCTAGGGGCCGGGGTTTTGGGCCAGAGTTAGGGCTAGGGGTTGGGGTTTTTGGCCAGGGTTAGGGCTAGGGTCCGGGGTTTTTGGCCAGGGTTAGGGCTAGGGCCCAAGGTTTTGGGCCAGGGTTAGGGCTAGGGGCTGGGGTTTTGGGCCAGCGTTAGGGCTAGGCGCCGGGGTTAGGGCTAGGGGACCGGGTTAGGGATAGGGGCTAGGGTTAGGGCTAGGGGCCGGGTCTTTGGGCCATGGTTAGGGTTAGGGGCCGGGGTTTTGGGCCAGGGTTAGGGTTAGGCGTCGGTGTTTTTGGCCAGGGTTAGGGCTAGGGGCCGGGGTTATGGGCCGGGGTTAGGGCTAGGGGGCCGGGGTTAGAGCGAGGGGCCGGGTTTAGGGCTACGGGCCGAGGTTTACAGCCAGGGTTAGGGCTAGGGGCCAGGGTTTTGGGCCAGGGTCAGGTTTTTCGTCCAGGGTTAGGTCTAGTGGCCGGGGTTAGGGCTAGGGGCCCGGGTTAGGGCTAGGGGCCGGGGTTAGTGTTAGGGGCCGGGGTTAGGGCTACTGGCCAGGGTTAGGGGTTGGGGCCAGGGTTTTGGGCCAGAGTTAGGGTTAGGGGCCGGGGTTTTGGGCCAGGGTTAGGGCTAGGGCCCGGGGTTTTGGGCCAGGGTTAGGGCTAGGGCCCGGGTTTTGGGCCGGAGTTAGGGCTAGGGGCTGGGGTTTTGGGCCAGGGTTAGGGCTAGGGGCCAGGGTTTTGGCCCAGGGTTAGGGCTAGGGGCCAGGGTTACGGCTAGGGGCCAGGGTTTTGGCCCAGGGTTAGGGCTAGGGGCCAGGGTTTTGGCCCAGGGTTAGGGTTTTGGCCCAGGGTTAGGTTTTTGTGCCAGGGTTAGGGTTTTTGTCCAGGGTTAGGGCTAGGGGCTGGGGTTAGGGCTAGGGGCCGGGGTTTTGGGCCAGGGTTTCGGCTAGGGGCTGGGATTTTGGGCCAGGGTTAGGGCTAGGGGCCGGGGTTTTGGGCCATGGTTATGGCTAGGGGCCGGGGTTTTGGGCCAGGGTTAGGGCTAGGGGCCAGGGTTAGGGCTAGGGGCCGGGGTTTTGGGGTGGGGTTAGTGCTAGGGGCTAGGGTTTTCGGCCAGGGTTAGGGCTAGGGGCCGGGGTTAGGGCTAGGGGCTGGGGTATGGGGCCGGTGTTAAGGCTAGGGGACAGGGTTTTGTGCTAGGGGACAGGGTTTTGGGCTGGGGTTAAGGTTAGGGGCCGGGGTTTTGGGCCAGGATTAGGGCTAGAGGCCGGGGTTTTGGGCAAGGGTTAGCGCTAGGGGCCGTGGTTTTGGGCCAGGGTTAGGGCTAGGGGCCGGGGTTATGGCTAGGGGCCGGGGTTAGGGCTAGGGCCCGGGGTTTTTGGCCAGGGGTTTTGGGCCAGGGTTAGGCCTAGGGGCTGGGATTTTGGGCCAGCGTTACGGCTAGGGGCCGGGGTTAGGGCTAGGGGACCGGCTAAGAGATAGGGGCCAGGGTTAGGGCTAGGGCCCGGGGTTTTGGGCCAGGGTTAGGGCTAGGGGCCGGGGTTAGGGCTAGGGGCCGGGGTTAGGACTAGGTGCCGGTGTTAGTGTTAGGGGCCGGGGTTAGGGCTAGGGGCCAGGGTCAGGGCTAGGGGCCGGGGTTTTGGACCAGAGTGAGCGTTAGGGGCCGGGGTTTTTGGCTAGGGTTAGGGCTAGGGGCCGGGGTTAGGGCTAGGGCCGGGGTTAGGGCTAGGTGCCGGGGTTAGTGTTCGGGGCCGGGGTTAGGGCTACTGGCCAGGGTTAGGGCTAGGGGCCAGGGTTTTGGGCCAGAGTTAGGGTTAGGGGCCGGGGTTTTTGGCCAGGGTTAGGGGTAGGGCCCGGGGTTTTGGGCCAGGGTTAGGGCTAGGGCCCGGGTTTTGGGCCGGAGTTAGGGCTGGGGGCTGGGGTTTTGGGCCAGGGTTAGGGCTAGGGGCTAGGGTTTTGGCCCAGGGTTAGGGCTAGGGGCCAGGGTTACGGCTAGGGGCCAGGGTTTTGGCCCAGGGTTAGGGCTAGGGGCCAGGGTTTTGGCCCAGGGTTAGGGTTTTGGCCCAGGGTTAGGGTTTTGTGCCAGGGTTAGGGTTTTTGTCAAGGGTTAGGGCTAGGGGCTGGGGTTAGGGCTAGGGGCCGGGGTTTTGGGCCAGGGTTTCGGCTAGGGGCTGGGATTTTGGGCCAGGGTTAGGGCTAGGGGCCGGGGTTTTGGGCCATGGTTATGGCTAGGGGCCGGGGTTTTGGGCCAGGGTTAGGGCTAGGGGCCGGGGTTAGGGCTAGGGGCCAGGGTTAGGGCTAGGGGCCGGGGTTTTGGGCCAGGGTTAGGGCTAGGGGCCAGGGTTTTGGGCCAGGGTTAGGGCTAGGGGCCGGGGTTAGGGCTAGGGGCTGGGGTATGGGGCCGGTGTTAAGGCTAGGGGACAGGGTTTTGTGCTAGGGGACAGGGTTTTGGGCTGGGGTTAAGGTTAGGGGCCGGGGTTTTGGGCCAGGATTAGGGCTAGAGGCCGGGGTTTTTGGCAAGGGTTAGCGCTAGGGGCCGTGGTTTTGGGCCAGGGTTAGGGCTAGGGGCCGGGGTTATGGCTAGGGGCCGGGGTTAGGGCTAGGGCCCGGGGTTTTGGGCCAGGGGTTTTGGGCCAGGGTTAGGCCTAGGGGCTGGGATTTTGGGCCAGCGTTACGGCTAGGGGCCGGGGTTAGGGCTAGGGCCCGGGGTTTTTGGCTAGGGTTAGGGCTAGGGGCCGGGGTTAGGGCTAGGGGCCGGGGTTAGGACTAGGTGCCGGTGTTAGTGTTCGGGGCTGCGGTTAGGGCTACTGGCCAGGGTTAGGGCTAGGGGCCAGGGTTTTCGGCCAGGGTTAGGGCTAGGGGCCGGGGTTAGGGCTAGGTGCCGCGGTTTGTGTTAGGGGCCGGGGTTAGGGCTACGGGCCAGGGTTAGGGCTAGGGGCCGGGGTTTTGGGCCAGAGTTAGGGCTAGGGGTCGGGGTTTTTGGCCAGGGTTAGGGCTAGGGGGCTGGGGTTTTGGGCAGGGTTAGGGCTGCGGGACGGGGTTAGTGCTAGGGGCCAGGGTTAGTGCTAGGGGCCAGGGTTTTGTGCTAGGGTTAGGGTTTTGGGCCAGGGTTATGGCTAGGAGCCAAGGTTAGGGCTAGGGGCCGGGGTTTTGGGCCAGGGTTAGGGCTAGGTTCCGGGGTTTTGGGCCAGGGTTATGGCTAGGGGACGGGGTTAGGGCTAGTGGCCAGGGTTAGGTCTAGGGGCCAGGTTTTGGGCCATGGTTAGGGCTAGGGGCCAGGGTTTTCGGCCAGGGTTAGGGCTAGGGGCCGGGGTTAGGGCTAGGTGCCGGGGTTAGTGTTAGGGGCCGGGGTTAGGGCTACGGGCCAGGGTTAGGGCTAGGGGCCGGGGTTTTGGGCCAGAGTTAGGGTTAGGGTCCGGGGTTTTTGGCCAGGGTTAGGGTTAGGGTCCGGGGTTTTTGGCCAGGGTTAGGGCTAGGGCCCAAGGTTTTGGGCCAGGGTTAGGGCTAGGGGCTGGGGTTTTGGGCCAGCGTTAGGGCTAGGCGCCGGGGTTAGGGCTAGGGGACCGGGTTAGGGATAGGGGCTAGGGTTAGGGCTAGGGGCCGGGTCTTTGGGCCATGGTTAGGGTTAGGGGCCGGGGTTTTGGGCCAGGGTTAGGGTTAGGGGTCGGGGTTTTTGGCCAGGGTTAGGGCTAGGGGGCCGGGGTTATGGGCCGGGGTTAGGGCTAGGGGGCCCGGGTTAGAGCGAGGGGCCGGGTTTAGGGCTACGGGCCGAGGTTTACAGCCAGGGTTAGGGCTAGGGGCCAGGGTTTTGGGCCAGGGTTAGGGTTTTGGCCCAGGGTTAAGGTTTTGGGCCAGGGTCAGGTTTTCCGTCCAGGGTTAGGGCTAGGGGCTGGGATTAGGGCTAGGGGCCGGGGTTTTGGCCCAGGGTTAGGGCTAGGGGCTGGTGTATGGGGCCGGGGTTAGGGCTAGGGGCCAAGGTTTTGGCCCAGGGTTAGGGCTAGGGGCCAGGGTTTTGGGCCAGGGTTAGGGCTAGTGGCCGGGGTTAGGGCTAGGGGCCGGGGTTAGGGCTAGGGGCCGGGGTTAGTGTTAGGGGCCGGGGTTAGGGCTACTGGCCAGGGTTAGGGCTTGGGGCCGGGGTTTTGGGCCAGAGTTAGGGTTAGGGGCCGGTGTATTTGGCCAGGGTTAGGGCTAGGGCCCGGGGTTTTGGGCCAGGGTTAGGGCTAGGGCCCGGGTTTTGGGCTGGAGTTAGGGCTAGGGGCTGGGGTTTTGGGGCAGGGTTAGGGCTAGGGGCCGGTGTAAGGGCTAGGGGCCGGGGTTAGGGCTAGGGGCCGGGATTTTGTGCCAGGGTTATGGCTAGGGGCCGGGGTTTTGGGCCAGATTTAGGGCTAGGGGCCGGGGTTTTGGGACAGCGTTAGGGCTAGGGGCCGGGGTTTTGGGCCAGGGTTAGGGCTACGGGACGGGGTTAGTGCTAGGGGCCAGGGTTAGTGCTAGGGGCCAGGGTTTTGTGCTAGGGTTAGGGTTTTGGGCCAGGGTTAGGGCTAGGAGCAAAGGTTAGGGCTAGGGGCCGGGGTTTTGGGCCAGGGTTAGGGCTAGGGTCCGGGGTTTTGGGCCAGGGTTATGGCTAGGGGACGGGGTTAGGGCTAGTGGCCAGGGTTAGGTCTAGGGGCCAGGTTTTGGGCCATGGTTAGGGCTAGGGGCCAGGGTTTTGGCCCAGGGTTAGGGCTAGGGGTCAGGGTTACGGCTAGGGGCCAGGGTTTTGTCCAGGGTTAGGGCTAGGGGCCAGGGTTTTGGCCCAGGGTTAGGGTTTTTGTCCAGGGTTAGGGCTAGGCGCTGGGGTTAGGGCTAGGGGCCGGGGTTTTGGGCCAGGTTTTCGGCTAGGGGCTGGGATTTTGGGCCAGGGTTAGGGCTAGGGGCCGGGGTTTTGGGCCATGGTTATGTCTAGGGGCCGGGGTTTTGGGCCAGGGTTAGGGCTAGGGGCCAGGGTTAGGGCTAGGGGCCGGTGTTTTGGGCCAGGGTTAGGGCTAGGGGCCATGGTTAGGGCTAGGGGCCGGGGTTTTGGGGTGGGGTTAGTGCTAGGGGCTAGGGTTTTGGGCCAGGGTTAGGGCTAGGGGCCGGGGTTAGGGCTAGGGGCTGGGGTATGAGGCCGGTGTTAGGGCTAGGGGCCGGGGTTTTGGGCCAGGATTAGGGCTATGGGCCGGGGTTTTGGGCCAGGGTTAGGGCTAGGGGGCCGGGGTTTTGGGCCAGGGTTAGGGCTAGGGGGCCGGGGTTAGAGCGATGGGCCGGGTTTAGGGCTAGGGGCCAAGGTTTACAGCCAGGGTTAGGGCTAGGGGCCAGGGTTTTCGGCCAGGGTTAGGGCTAGGGGCCGGGGTTAGGGCTAGGTGCCGGGGTTAGTGTTAGGGGCCGGGGTTAGGGCTACGGGCCAGGGTTAGGGCTAGGGGCCGGGGTTTTGGGCCAGAGTTAGGGCTAGGGGTCGGGGTTTTTGGCTAGGGTTAGGGCTAGGGGCCTGGGGTTTTGGGCCAGGGTTAGGGCTAGGGGGCCGGGGTTAGAGCGATGGGCCGGGTTTAGGGCTAGGGGCCGAGGTGTACAGCCAGGGTTAGGGCTAGAGGCCAGGGTTTTCGGCCAGGGTTAGGGCTAGGGGCCGGGGTTAGGGCTAGGTGCCGGGGTTAGTGTTAGGGGCCGGGGTTAGGGCTACGGGCCGGGGTTAGGGCTACGGGCCAGGGTTAGGGCTAGGGGCCGGGGTTTTGGGCCAGAGTTAGGGTTAGGGTCCGGGGTTTTTGGCCAGGGTTAGGGCTAGGGTCCGGGGTTTTTGGCCAGGGTTAGGGCTAGGGCCCAAGGTTTTGGGCCAGGGTTAGGGCTAGGGGCTGGGGTTTTGGGCCAGCGTTAGGGCTAGGCGCCGGGGTTAGGGCTAGGGGACCGGGTTAGGGATAGGGGCTAGGGTTAGGGCTAGGGGCCGGGTCTTTTGGCCATGGTTAGGGTTAGGGGCCGGGGTTTTGGGCCAGGGTTAGGGTTAGGCGTCGGGGTTTTTGGCCAGGGTTAGGGCTAGGGGGCTGGGGTTATGGGCCGGGGTTAGGGCTAGGGGGCCGGGGTTAGAGCGAGGGGCCGGGTTTAGGGCTACGGGCCGAGGTTTACAGCCAGGGTTAGGGCTAGGGGCCAGGGTTTTGGGCCAGGGTCAGGTTTTTCGTCCAGGGTTAGGTCTAGTGGCCGGGGTTAGGGCTAGGGGCCGGGGTTAGGGCTACTGGCCAGGGTTAGGGGTTGGGGCCAGGGTTTTGGGCCAGAGTTAGGGTTAGGGGCCGGGGTTTTGGGCCAGGGTTAGGGGTAGGGGCCGGGGTTTTGGGCCAGGGTTAGGGCTAGGGCCCGGGTTTTGGGCCGGAGTTAGGGCTAGGGGCTGGGGTTTTGGGCCAGGGTTAGGGCTAGGGGCCAGGGTTTTGGCCCAGGGTTAGGGCTAGGGGCCAGGGTTACGGCTATGGGCCAGGGTTTTGGCCCAGGGTTAGGGCTAGGGGCCAGGGTTTTGGCCCAGGGTTAGGGTTTTGGCCCAGGGTTAGGGTTTTGTGCCAGGGTTAGGGTTTTTGTCCAGGGTTAGGGCTAGGGGCTGGGGTTAGGGCTAGGGGCCGGGGTTTTGGGCCAGGGTTTCGGCTAGGGGCTGGGATTTTGGGCCAGGGTTAGGGCTAGGGGCCGGGGTTTTGGGCCATGGTTATGGCTAGGGGCCGGGGTTTTGTGCCAGGGTTAGGGCTAGGGGCCGGGGTTAGGGCTAGGGGCCAGGGTTAGGGCTAGGGGCCGGGGTTTTGGGCCAGGGTTAGGGCTAGGGGCCAGGGTTAGGGCTAGGGGCCGGGGTTTTGGGGTGGGGTTAGTGCTAGGGGCTAGGGTTTTGGGCCAGGGTTAGGGCTAGGGGCCGGGGTTAGGGCTAGGGGCTGGGGTATGGGGCCGGTGTTAAGGCTAGGGGACAGGGTTTTGTGCTAGGGGACAGGGTTTTGGGCTGGGGTTAAGGTTAGGGGCCGGGGTTTTGGGCCAGGATTAGGGCTAGAGGCCGGGGTTTTGGGCAAGGGTTAGCGCTAGGGGCCGTGGTTTTGGGCCAGGGTTAGGGCTAGGGGCCGGGGTTATGGCTAGGGGCCGGGGTTAGGGCTAGGGCCCGGGGTTTTGGGCCAGGGGTTTTGGGCCAGGGTTAGGCCTAGGGGCTGGGATTTTGGGCCAGCGTTACGGCTAGGGGCCGGGGTTAGGGCTAGGGGACCGGCTAAGAGATAGGGGCCAGGGTTAGGGCTAGGGCCCGGGGTTTTGGGCCAGGGTTAGGGCTAGGGGCCGGGGTTAGGGCTAGGGGCCGGGGTTAGGACTAGGTGCTGGTGTTAGTGTTAGGGGCCGGGGTTAGGGCTAGGGGCCAGGGTCAGGGCTAGGGGCCGGGGTTTTGGACCAGAGTGAGCGTTAGGGGCCGGGGTTTTTGGCTAGGGTTAGGGCTAGGGGCCGGGGTTAGGGCTAGGGCCGGGGTTAGGGCTAGGTGCCGGGGTTAGTGTTCGGGGCCGGGGTTAGGGCTACTGGCCAGGGTTAGGGCTAGGGTCCAGGGTTTTCGGCCAGGGTTAGGGCTAGGGGCCGGGTTTAGGGCTAGGTGCCGGGGTTTGTGTTAGGGGCCGGGGTTAGGGCTACGGGCCAGGGTTAGGGCTAGGGGCCGGGGTTTTGGGCCAGGGTTAGGGCTAGGGGCCGGGATTTTGTGCCAGGGTTATGGCTAGGGGCCGGGGTTTTGGGCCAGATTTAGGGCTAGGGGCCGGGGTTTTGGGCCAGGGTTAGGGCTACGGGACGGGGTTAGGGCTAGGGGCCAGGGTTAGTGCTAGGGGCCAGGGTTTTGTGCTAGGGTTAGGGTTTTGGGCCAGGGTTAGGGCTAGGAGCAAAGGTTAGGGCTAGGGGCCGGGGTTTTGGGCCAGGGTTAGGGCTAGGGTCCGGGGTTTTGGGCCAGGGTTATGGCTAGGGGACGGGGTTAGGGCTAGTGGCCAGGGTTAGGTCTAGGGGCCAGGTTTTGGGCCATGGTTAGGGCTAGGGGCCAGGGTTTTGGCCCAGGGTTAGGGCTAGGGGCCAGGGTTACGGCTAGGGGCCAGGGTTTTGGCCCAGGGTTAGGGCTAGGGGCCAGGGTTTTGGCCCAGGGTTAGGGTTTTTGTCCAGGGTTAGGGCTAGGCGCTGGGGTTAGGGCTAGGGGCCGGGGTTTTGGGCCATGGTTTCGGCTAGGGGCTGGGATTTTGGGCCAGGGTTAGGGCTAGGGGCCAGGGTTACGGCTAGGGGCCAGGGTTAGGGCTAGGGGCCGGTGTTTTGGGCCAGGGTTAGGGCTAGGGGCCAGGGTTAGGGCTAGGGGCCGGGGTTTTGGGCCAGAGTTAGGGTTAGGGGCTGGGGTTTTTGGCCAGGGTTAGGGCTAGGGTCCGGGGTTTTGGTCCAGGGTTAGGGCTAGGGCCGAAAGTTTTGGGCCAGGGTTAGGGCTAGGGGCCAGGGTTTTCGCCCAGGGTTAGGTTTAGGGGCCAGGGTTAGGGCTAGGGGCCAGGGTTTTGGCCCAGGGTTAGGGCTAGTGGCCAGGGTTTTGGCCCAGGGTTAGGGCTAGGGGCTGGGGTATGGGGCCGGGGTTAGGGCTAGGGGCCAAGGTTTTGGCCCAGGGTTAGGGCTAGGGGCCAGGGTTAGGGCTAGGGGCCGGGGTTTTGGGGTGGGGTTAGTGCTAGGGGCTAGGGTTTTGGGCCAGGGTTAGGGCTAGGGGCCGGGGTTAGGGCTAGGGGCTGGGGTATGGGGCCGGTGTTAGGACTAGGGGCCGGGGTTTTGGGCCAGGGTTACGGCTAGGGACGGGGTTTTGGGCCAGGGTTAGGGCTAGGGGCCGGGGTTAGGGCTAGGTGCCGGGGTTAGTGTTTTGGGCCGGGGTTAGGGCTACTGGTCAGGGTTAGGGCTAGGGCCCGGGTTTTGGGCCGGAGTTAGGGCTAGGGTCTGGGATTTTGGGCTAGGGTTAGGGCTAGGGGCCGGGCTTAGGGCTAGGGGCAGGGATTAGGGCTAGGTGCTGGGTTTAGTGTTAGCGGCCGGGGTTAGGGCTAGGGGCCAGGGGTTAGGGCTAGGGGCTGCGGTATGGGGCCGGTGTTAGGGCTAGGGGTCAAGGTTTTGGGCCGGGGCTAGGGCTAGGGGCCAAGGTTTTGGGCCAGGGTTAGGGCTAGGGGCCGGGGTTAGGGCTAGGGGCCGAGGTTAGGGCTAGGTGCCGGGGTAAGGGCTAGGTGCCGGGTTTAGTGTTAGGGGCCGGGGTTAGGGCTAGGGGCCAGGGTTAGGGCTAGGGGCCGGGGTTTTGGGCCAGAGTTAGGGTTAGGGGCTGGGGTTTTTGGCCAGGGTTAGGGCTAGGGTCCGGGGTTTTGGGCCACGGTTAGGGCTAGGGCCCAAGGTTTTGGGCCAGGGTTAGGGCTAGGGGCCAGGGTTTTCGCCCAGGGTTAGGGTTAGGGGCCAGGGTTAGGGCTAGGGGCCAGGGTTTTGGCCCAGGGTTAGGGCTAGTGGCCAGGGTTTTGGCCCAGGGTTAGGGCTAGGGGCTGGGGTATGGGGCCGGGGTTAGGGCTAGGGGCCAAGGTTTTGGCCCAGGGTTAGGGCTAGGGGCCAGGGTTTTGGCCCAGGGTTAGGGCTAGGGGCCAGGGTTTTGGCCCAGGGTTAGGGTTTTGGCCCAGGGTTAGGGTTTTGTGCCAGGGTTAGGGTTTTTGTCCAGGGTTAGGGCTAGGGGCTGGGGTTAGGGCTAGGGGGCGGGGTTTTGGGCCAGGGTTTCGGCTAGGGGCTGGGATTTTGGGCCAGGGTTAGGGCTAGGGGCCGGGGTTTTGGGCCATGGTTATGGCTAGGGGCCGGGGTTTTGTGCCAGGGTTAGGGCTAGGGGCCGGGGTTAGGGCTAGGGGCCAGGGTTAGGGCTAGGGGCCGGGGTTTTGGGCCAGGGTTAGGGCTAGGGGTAAGGGTTAGGGCTAGGGGCCGGGGTTTTGGGGTGGGGTTAGTGCTAGGGGCTAGGGTTTTGGGCCAGGGTTAGGGCTAGGGGCCGGGGTTAGGGCTAGGGGCTGGGGTATGGGGCCGGTGTTAAGGCTAGGGGACAGGGTTTTGTGCTAGGGGACAGGGTTTTGGGCTGGGGTTAAGGTTAGGGGCCGGGGTTTTGGGCCAGGATTAGGGCTAGAGGCCGGGGTTTTGGGCAAGGGTTAGCGCTAGGGGCCGTGGTTTTGGGCCAGGGTTAGGGCTAGGGGCCGGGGTTATGGCTAGGGGCCGGGGTTAGGGCTAGGGCCCGGGGTTTTGGGCCGGGGGTTTTGGGCCAGGGTTAGGCCTAGGGGCTGGGATTTTGGGCCAGCGTTACGGCTAGGGGCCGGGGTTAGGGCTAGGGGACCGGCTAAGAGATAGGGGCCGGGGTTAGGGCTAGGGCCCGGGGTTTTGGGCCAGGGTTAGGGCTAGGGGCCGGGGTTAGGACTAGGTGCCAGTGTTAGTGTTAGGGGCCGGGGTTAGGGCTAGGGGCCAGGTTCAGGGCTAGGGGCCGGGGTTTTGGACCAGAGTGAGCGTTAGGGGCCGGGGTTTTTGGCTAGGGTTAGGGCTAGGGGCCGGGGTTAGGGCTAGGGCCGGGGTTAGGGCTAGGTGCCGGGGTTAGTGTTCGGGGCCGGGGTTAGGGCTACTGGCCAGGGTTAGGGCTAGGGGCCAGGGTTGTGGGCCAGGGTTAGGGCTAGGGGCCGGGGTTAGGGCTAGGTGCCGGGGTTTGTGTTAGGGGCCGGGGTTAGGGCTACGGGCCAGGGTTAGGGCTAGGGGCCGGGGTTTTGGGCCAGAGTTAGGGCTAGGGGTCGGGGTTTTTGGCCAGCGTTAGGGCTAGGGGGCTGGGGTTTTGGGCCAGGGTTAGGGCTACGGGACGGGGTTAGTGCTAGGGGCCAGGGTTAGTGCTAGGGGCCAGTGTTTTGTGCTAGGGTTAGGGTTTTGGGCCAGGGTTAGGGCTAGGAGCCAAGGTTAGGGCTAGGGGCCGGGGTTTTGGGCCAGGGTTAGGGCTAGGGTCCGGGGTTTTGGGCCAGGGTTATGGCTAGGGGACGGGGTTAGGGCTAGTGGCCAGGGTTAGGGCTAGGGGCCAGGTTTTGGGCCATGGTTAGGGCTAGGGGCCAGGGTTTTCGGCCAGGGTTAGGGCTAGGGGCCGGGGTTAGGGCTAGGTGCCGGGGTTAGTGTTAGGGGCCGGGGTTAGGGCTACGGGCCAGGGTTAGGGCTAGGGGCCGGGGTTTTGGGCCAGAGTTAGGGTTAGGGTCCGGGGTTTTTGGCCAGGGTTAGGGCTAGGGTCCAGGGTTTTTGGCCAGGGTTAGGGCTAGGGCCCAAGGTTTTGGGCCAGGGTTAGGGCTAGGGGCTGGGGTTTTGGGCCAGCGTTAGGGCTAGGCGCCGGGGTTAGGGCTAGGGGACCGGGTTAGGTATAGGGGCTAGGATTAGGGCTAGGGGCCGGGTTTTTGGGCCATGGTTAGGGTTAGGGGCCGGGGTTTTGGGCCAGGGTTAGGGTTAGGGGTCGGGGTTTTTGGCCAGGGTTAGGGCTAGGGGGCCGGGGTTATGGGCCGGGGTTAGGGCTAGGGGGCCGGGGTTAGAGCGAGGGGCCGGGTTTAGGGCTACGGGCCGAGGTTTACAGCCAGGGTTAGGGCTAGGGGCCAGGGTTTTGGGCCAGGGTTAGGGTTTTGGCCCAGGGTTAAGGTTTTGGGCCAGGGTCAGGTTTTTCGTCCAGGGTTAGGGCTAGGGGCTGGGATTAGGGCTACGGGCCGGGGTTTTGGCCCAGGGTTAGGGCTAGGGGCTGGTGTATGGGGCCGGGGTTAGGGCTAGGGGCCAAGGTTTTGGCCCAGGGTCAGGGCTAGGGGCCAGGGTTTTGGGCCAGGGTTAGGTCTAGTGGCCGGGGTTAGGGCTAGGGGCCGGGGTTAGGGCTAGGGGCCGGGGTTAGTGTTAGCGGCCGGGGTTAGGGCTACTGGCCAGGGTTAGGGCTTGGGGCCGGGGTTTTGGGCCAGAGTTAGGGTTAGGGGCCGGGGTTTTTGGCCCAGGGTTAGGGCTAGGGCCCGGGGTTTTGGGCCAGGGTTAGGGCTAGGGCCCGGGTTTTGGGCCGGAGTTAGGGCTAGGGGCTGGGGTTTTGGGCCAGGGTTAGGGCTAGGGGCCGGTGTAAGGGCTAGGGGCCGGGGTTAGGGCTAGGGGCCGGGATTTTGTGCCAGGGTTATGGCTAGGGGCCGGGGTTTTGGGCCAGATTTAGGGCTAGGAGCCGGGGTTTTGGGCCAGGGTTAGGGCTACGGGACGGGGTTAGTGCTAGGGGCCAGGGTTAGTGCTAGGGGCCAGGGTTTTGTGCTAGGGTTAGGGTTTTGGGCCAGGGTTAGGGCTAGGAGCATAGGTTAGGGCTAGGGGCCGGGGTTTTGGGCCAGGGTTAGGGCTAGGGTCCGGGGTTTTGGGCCAGGGTTATGGCTAGGGGACGGGGTTAGGGCTAGTGTCCAGGGTTAAGTCTAGGGGCCAGGTTTTGGGCCATGGTTAGGGCTAGGGGCCAGGGTTTTGGCCCAGGGTTAGGGCTAGGGGCCAGGGTTACGGCTAGGGGCCAGGGTCTTGGCCCAGGGTTAGGGCTAGGGGCCAGGGTTTTGGCCCAGGGTTAGGGTTTTTGTCCAGGGTTAGGGCTAGGCGCTGGGGTTAGGGCTAGGGGCCGGGGTTTTGGGCCATGGTTTCGGCTAGGGGCTGGGATTTTGGGCCAGGGTTAGGGCTAGGGGCCGGGGTTTTGGGCCATGGTTATGTCTAGGGGCCGGGGTTTTGGGCCAGGGTTAGGGCTAGGGGCCAGGGTTACGGCTAGGGGCCAGGGTTAGGGCTAGGGGCCGGTGTTTTGGGCCATGGTTAGGGCTAGGGGCCAGGGTTAGGGCTAGGGGCCGGGGTTTTGGGGTGGGGTTAGTGCTTGGGGCTAGGGTTTTGGGCCAGGGTTAGGGCTAGGGGCCGGGGTTAGGGCTAGGGGCTGGGGTATGGGGCCGGTGTTAGGGCTAGGGGCCGGGGTTTTGGGCCAGGGTTACGGCTAGGGGCCGGGGTTTTGGGCCAGGGTTAGGGCTAGGGGCCAGGGTTAGGGCTAGGGGCCGGGGTTAGGGCTAGGTGCCGGGGTTAGTGTTCGGGGCCGGGGTTAGGGCTACTGGTCAGGGTTAGGGCTAGGGCCCGGGTTTTGGGCCGGAGTTAGGGCTAGGGTCTGGGGTTTTGGGCTAGGGTTAGGGCTAGGGGCCGGGGTTAGGGCTAGGGGCAGGGATTAGGGCTAGGTGCTGGGTTTAGTGTTAGCGGCCGGGTTTAGGGCTAGGGGCCAGGGGTTAGGGCTAGGGGCTGCGGTATGGGGCCGGTGTTAGGGCTAGGGGTCAAGGTTTTGGGCCGGGGCTAGGGCTAGGGGCCAAGGTTTTGGGCCAGGGTTAGGACTAGGGGCCGGGGTTAGGGCTAGGGGCCGAGGTTAGGGCTAGGTGCCGGGGTAAGGGCTAGGTGCCGGGTTTAGTGTTAGGGGCCGGGGTTAGGGCTAGGGGACAGGGTTAGGGCTAGGGGCCGGGGTTTTGGGCCAGAGTTAGGGTTAGGGGCTGGGGTTTTTGGCCAGGGTTAGGGCTAGGGTCCGGGGTTTTGGGCCACGGTTAGGGCTAGGGCCCAAGGTTTTGGGCCAGGGTTAGGGCTAGGGGCCAGGGTTTTCGCCCAGGGTTAGGGTTAGGGGCCAGTGTTAGGGCTAGTGGCCAGGGTTTTGGCCCAGGGTTAGGGCTAGTGGCCAGGGTTTTGGCCCAGGGTTAGGGCTAGGGGCTGGGGTATGGGGCCGGGGTTAGGGCTAGGGGCCAAGGTTTTGGCCCAGGGTTAGGGCTAGGGGCCAGGGTTTTGGGCCAGGGTTTGGGCTAGTGACCGGGGTTAGGGCTAGGGGCCGGGGTTAGGGCTAGGGGCCGGGGTTAGTGTTAGGGGCCGGGGTTAGGGCTACTGGCCAGGGTTAGGGGTTGGGGCCAGGGTTTTGGGCCAGAGTTAGGGTTAGGGGCCGGGTTTTTTGGCCAGGGTTAGGGCTAGGGCCCGGGGTTTTGGGCCAGGGTTAGGGCTAGGGCCCGGGTTTTGGGCCGGAGTTAGGGCTAGGGGCTGGGGTTTTGGGCCAGGGTTAGGGCTAGGGGCCAGGGTTTTGGCCCAGGGTTAGGGCTAGGGGCCAGGGTTACGGCTAGGGGCCAGGGTTTTGGCCCAGGGTTAGGGCTAGGGGCCAGGGTTTTGGCCCAGGGTTAGGGTTTTGGCCCAGGGTTAGGGTTTTGTGCCAGGGTTAGGGTTTTTGTCCAGGGTTAGGGCTAGGGGCTGGGGTTAGGGCTAGGGGCTGGGGTTTTGGGCCAGGGTTTCGGCTAGGGGCTGGGATTTTGGGCCAGGGTTAGGGCTAGGGGCCGGGGTTTTGGGCCATGGTTATGGCTAGGGGCCGGGGTTTTGGGCCAGGGTTAGGGCTAGGGGCCGGGGTTAGGGCTAGGGGCCAGGGTTAGGGCTAGGGGCCGGGGTTTTGGGCGAGGGTTAGGGCTAGGGGCCAGGGTTAGGGCTAGGGGCCGGGGTTTTGGGGTGGGTTTAGTGCTAGGGGCTAGGGTTTTGGGCCAGGGTTAGGGCTAGGGGCCGGGGTTAGGGCTAGGGGCTGGGGTATGGGGCCGGTGTTAAGGCTAGGGGACAGGGTTTTGTGCTAGGGGACAGGGTTTTGGGCTGGGGTTAAGGTTAGGGGCCGGGGTTCTGGGCCAGGATTAGGGCTAGAGGCCGGGGTTTTGGGCAAGGGTTAGCGCTAGGGGCCGTGGTTTTGGGCCAGGGTTAGGGCTAGGGGCCGGGGTTATGGCTAGGGGTTTTGGGCCAGGGTTAGGCCTAGTGGCTGGGATTTTGGGCCAGCGTTACGGCTAGGGGCCGGGGTTAGGGCTAGGGGACCGGCTAAGAGATAGGGGCCCGGGTTAGGGCTAGGGCCCGGGGTTTTGGGCCAGGGTTAGGGCTAGGGGCCGGGGTTAGGACTAGGTGCTGGTGTTAGTGTTAGGGGCCGGGGTTAGTGCTAGGGGCCAGGGTCAGGGCTAGGGGCCGGGGTTTTGGACCAGAGTGAGCGTTAGGGGCCGGGGTTTTTGGCTAGGGTTAGGGCTAGGGGCCGGGGTTAGGGCTAGGGCCGGGGTTAGGGCTAGGTGCCGGGGTTAGTGTTCGGGGCCGGGGTTAGGGCTACTGGCCAGGGTTAGGGCTAGGGGCCGGGGTTTTGGGCCAGGGTTAGGGCTACGGGACGGGGTTAGTGCTAGGGGCCAGGGTTAGTGGTAGGGGCCAGGGTTTTGTGCTAGGGTTAGGGTTTTGGGCCAGGGTTAGGGCTAGGAGCCAAGGTTAGGGCTAGGGGCCGGGGTTTTGGGCCAGGCTTATGGCTAGGGGACGGGGTTAGGGCTAGTGGCCAGGGTTAGGTCTAGGGGCCAGGTTTTGGGCCATGGTTAGGGCTAGGGGCCAGGGTTTTGGCCCAGGGTTAGGGCTAGGGGCCAGGGTTTTGGCCCAGGGTTAGGGCTAGGGGCCAGGGTTTTGGCCCAGGGTTAGGGTTTTGGCCCAGGGTTAGGGTTTTTGTGCCAGGGTTAGGGTTTTTGTCCAGGGTTAGGGCTAGGGGCTGGGGTTAGGGCTACGGGCCGGGGTTTTGGGCCAGGGTTTCGGCTAGGGGCTGGGATTTTGGGCCAGGGTTAGGGCTAGGGGCCGGGGTTTTGGGCCATGGTTATTGCTAGGGGCCGGGGTTTTGGGCCAGGGTTAGGGCTAGGGTCCGGGGTTTTTGGCCAGGGTTAGGGCTAGGGTCCGGGGTTTTTGGCCAGGGTTAGGGCTAGGGCCCAAGGTTTTGGGCCAGGGTTAGGGCTAGGGGCTGGGGTTTTGGGCCAGCGTTAGGGCTAGGCGCCGGGGTTAGGGCTAGGGGACCGGGTTAGGGATAGGGGCTAGGGTTAGGGCTAGGGGCCGGGTCTTTGGGCCATGGTTAGGGTTAGGGGCCGGGGTTTTGGGCCAGGGTTAGGGTTAGGGGTCGGGGTTTTTGGCCAGGGTTAGGGCTAGGGGGCCGGGGTTATGGGCCGGGGTTAGGGCTAGGGGGCCGAGGTTAGAGCGAGGGGCCGGGTTTAGGGCTACGGGCCGAGGTTTACAGCCAGGGTTAGGGCTAGGGGCCAGGGTTTTGGGCCAGGGTTAGGGTTTTGGCCCAGGGTTAAGGTTTTGGGCCAGGGTCAGGTTTTTCGTCCAGGGTTAGGGCTAGGGGCTGGGATTAGGGCTACGGGCCGGGGTTTTGGCCCAGGGTTAGGGCTAGGGGCTGGTGTATGGGGCCGGGGTTAGGGCTAGGGGCCAAGGTTTTGGCCCAGGGTCAGGGCTAGGGGCCAGGGTTTTGGGCCAGGGTTAGGGCTAGTGGCCGGGGTTAGGGCTAGGGGCCGGGGTTAGCGCTAGGGGCCGGGGTTAGTGTTAGGGGCCGGGGTTAGGGCTACTGGCTAGGGTTAGGGCTAGGGCCCGGGGTTTTGGGCCAGGGGTTAGGGCTAGGGCCCGGGTTTTGGGCCGGAGTTAGGGCTAGGGGCTGGGGTTTTGGGCCAGGGTTAGGGCTAGGGGCCGGTGTAAGGGCTAGGGGCCGGGGTTAGGGCTAGGGGCCGGGATTTTGTGCCAGGGTTATGGCTAGGGGCCGGGGTTTTGGGCCAGATTTAGGGCTAGGGGCCGGGGTTTTGGGACAGCGTTAGGGCTAGGGGCCGGGGTTTTGGGCCAGGGTTAGGGCTACGGGACGGGGTTAGTGCTAGGGGCCAGGGTTAGTGCTAGGGGCCAGGGTTTTGTGCTAGGGTTAGGGTTTTGGGCCAGGGTTAGGGCTAGGAGCAAAGGTTAGGGCTAGGGGCCGGGGTTTTGGGCCAGGGTTAGGGCTAGGGTCCGGGGTTTTGGGCCAGGGTTATGGCTAGGGGACGGGGTTAGGGCTAGTGGCCAGGGTTAGGTCTAGGGGCCAGGTTTTGGGCCATGGTTAGGGCTAGGGGCCAGGGTTTTGGCCCAGGGTTAGGGCTAGGGGCCAGGGTTACGGCTAGGGGCCAGGGTTTTGGCCCAGGGTTAGGGCTAGGGGCCAGGGTTTTGGCCCAGGGTTAGGGCTAGGGGCCAGGGTTAGGGCTAGGCGCTGGGGTTAGGACTAGGGGCCGGGGTTTTGGGCCAGGGTTTTGGCTAGGGGCTGGGATTTTGGGCCAGGGTTAGGGCTAGGGGCCAGGGTTAGTGCTAGGGGCCATGGCTAGGGCTAGGGGCCGGGGTTTTGGGCCAGGGTTAGGGCTAGGGGCCAGGGTTAGGGCTAGGGGCCGGGGTTTTGGGGTGGGGTTATGGCTAGGGGCCGGGGTTTTGGCCCAGGGTTAGGGCTAGGGGCCAGGGTTTTCGCCCAGGGATAGGGTTAGGGGCCAGGGTTAGGGCTAGGGGCCAGGGTTTTGGCCCAGGGTTAGGGCTAGGGGCCAGGGTTACGGCTAGGGGCCAGGGTTTTGGCCCAGGGTTAGGGCTAGGGGCCAGGGTTTTGGCCCAGGGTTAGGGCTAGGGGCCAGGGTTAGGGCTAGGCGCTGGGGTTAGGGCTAGGGGCCGGGGTTTTGGGCCAGGGTTTTGGCTAGGGGCTGGGATTTTGGGCCAGGGTTAGGGCTAGGGGCCAGGGTTAGTGCTAGGGGCCAGGGCTAGGGCTAGGGGCCGGGGTTTTGGGCCAGGGTTAGGGCTAGGGGCCAGGGTTAGGGCTAGGGGCCGGGGTTTTGGGGTGGGGTTATGGCTAGGGGCCGGGGTTTTGGCCCAGGGTTAGGGCTAGGGGCCAGGGTTTTCGCCCAGGGATAGGGTTAGGGGCCAGGGTTAGGGCTAGGGGCCAGGGTTTTGGCCCAGGGTTAGGGCTAGTGGCCAGGGTTTTGGCCCAGGGTTAGGGCTAGGGGCTGGGGTATGGGGCCGGGGTTAGGGCTAGGGGCCGGGGTTAGGGCTAGGGGCCGGGGTTAGTGTTAGGGGCCGGGGTTAGGGCTACTGGCCAGGGTTAGGGCTTGGGGCCGGGGTATTGGGCCAGAGTTAGGGTTAGGGGCCGGGGTTTTTGGCCAGGGTTAGGGCTAGGGCCCGGGGTTTTGGGCCAGGGTTAGGGCTAGGGCCCGGGTTTTGGGCCGGAGTTAGGGATAGGGGCTGGGGTTTTGGGCCAGGGTTAGGGTTTTGTGCCAGGGTTAGGGTTTTTGTCCAGGGTTAGGGCTAGGGGCTGGGGTTAGGGCTAGGGGCTGGGGTTTTGGGCCAGGGTTTCGGCTAGGGGCTGGGATTTTGGGCCAGGGTTAGGGCTAGGGGCCGGGGTTTTGGGCCATGGTTATGGCTAGGGGCCGGGGTTTTGGGCCAGGGTTAGGGCTAGGGGCCGGGGTTAGGGCTAGGGGCCAGGGTTAGGGCTAGGGGCCGGGGTTTTGGGCGAGGGTTAGGGCTAGGGGCCAGGGTTAGGGCTAGGGGCCGGGGTTTTGGGGTGGGTTTAGTGCTAGGGGCTAGGGTTTTGGGCCAGGGTTAGGGCTAGGGGCCGGGGTTAGGGCTAGGGGCTGGGGTATGGGGCCGGTGTTAAGGCTAGGGGACAGGGTTTTGTGCTAGGGGACAGGGTTTTGGGCTGGGGTTAAGGTTAGGGGCCGGGGTTCTGGGCCAGGATTAGGGCTAGAGGCCGGGGTTTTGGGCAAGGGTTAGCGCTAGGGGCCGTGGTTTTGGGCCAGGGTTAGGGCTAGGGGCCGGGGTTATGGCTAGGGGTTTTGGGCCAGGGTTAGGCCTAGTGGCTGGGATTTTGGGCCAGCGTTACGGCTAGGGGCCGGGGTTAGGGCTAGGGGACCGGCTAAGAGATAGGGGCCAGGGTTAGGGCTAGGGCCCGGGGTTTTGGGCCAGGGTTAGGGCTAGGGGCCGGGGTTAGGACTAGGTGCTGGTGTTAGTGTTAGGGGCCGGGGTTAGGGCTAGGGGCCAGGGTCAGGGCTAGGGGCCGGGGTTTTGGACCAGAGTGAGCGTTAGGGGCCGGGGTTTTTGGCTAGGGTTAGGGCTAGGGGCCGGGGTTAGGGCTAGGGCCGGGGTTAGGGCTAGGTGCCGGGGTTAGTGTTCGGGGCCGGGGTTAGGGCTACTGGCCAGGGTTAGGGCTAGGGGCCGGGGTTTTGGGCCAGGGTTAGGGCTACGGGACGGGGTTAGTGCTAGGGGCCAGGGTTAGTGGTAGGGGCCAGGGTTTTGTGCTAGGGTTAGGGTTTTGGGCCAGGGTTAGGGCTAGGAGCCAAGGTTAGGGCTAGGGGCCGGGGTTTTGGGCCAGGGTTAGGGCTAGGGTCCGGGGTTTTGGGCCAGGCTTATGGCTAGGGGACGGGGTTAGGGCTAGTGGCCAGGGTTAGGTCTAGGGGCCAGGTTTTGGGCCATGGTTAGGGCTAGGGGCCAGGGTTTTGGCCCAGGGTTAGGGCTAGGGGCCAGGGTTTTGGCCCAGGGTTAGGGCTAGGGGCCAGGGTTTTGGCCCAGGGTTAGGGTTTTGGCCCAGGGTTAGGGTTTTTGTGCCAGGGTTAGGGTTTTTGTCCAGGGTTAGGGCTAGGGGCTGGGGTTAGGGCTAGGGGCCGGGGTTTTGGGCCAGGGTTTCGGCTAGGGGCTGGGATTTTGGGCCAGGGTTAGGGCTAGGGGCCGGGGTTTTGGGCCATGGTTATTGCTAGGGGCCGGGGTTTTGGGCCAGGGTTAGGGCTAGGGTCCGGGGTTTTTGGCCAGGGTTAGGGCTAGGGTCCGGGGTTTTTGGCCAGGGTTAGGGCTAGGGCCCAAGGTTTTGGGCCAGGGTTAGGGCTAGGGGCTGGGGTTTTGGGCCAGCGTTAGGGCTAGGCGCCGGGGTTAGGGCTAGGGGACCGGGTTAGGGATAGGGGCTAGGGTTAGGGCTAGGGGCCGGGTCTTTGGGCCATGGTTAGGGTTAGGGGCCGGGGTTTTGGGCCAGGGTTAGGGTTAGGGGTCGGGGTTTTTGGCCAGGGTTAGGGCTAGGGGGCCGGGGTTATGGGCCGGGGTTAGGGCTAGGGGGCCGAGGTTAGAGCGAGGGGCCGGGTTTAGGGCTACGGGCCGAGGTTTACAGCCAGGGTTAGGGCTAGGGGCCAGGGTTTTGGGCCAGGGTTAGGGTTTTGGCCCAGGGTTAAGGTTTTGGGCCAGGGTCAGGTTTTTCGTCCAGGGTTAGGGCTAGGGGCTGGGATTAGGGCTACGGGCCGGGGTTTTGGCCCAGGGTTAGGGCTAGGGGCTGGTGTATGGGGCCGGGGTTAGGGCTAGGGGCCAAGGTTTTGGCCCAGGGTCAGGGCTAGGGGCCAGGGTTTTGGGCCAGGGTTAGGGCTAGTGGCCGGGGTTAGGGCTAGGGGCCGGGGTTAGGGCTAGGGGCCGGGGTTAGTGTTAGGGGCCGGGGTTAGGGCTACTGGCTAGGGTTAGGGCTAGGGCCCGGGGTTTTGGGCCAGGGGTTAGGGCTAGGGCCCGGGTTTTGGGCCGGAGTTAGGGCTAGGGGCTGGGGTTTTGGGCCAGGGTTAGGGCTAGGGGCCGGTGTAAGGGCTAGGGGCCGGGGTTAGGGCTAGGGGCCGGGATTTTGTGCCAGGGTTATGGCTAGGGGCCGGGGTTTTGGGCCAGATTTAGGGCTAGGGGCCGGGGTTTTGGGACAGCGTTAGGGCTAGGGGCCGGGGTTTTGGGCCAGGGTTAGGGCTACGGGACGGGGTTAGTGCTAGGGGCCAGGGTTAGTGCTAGGGGCCAGGGTTTTGTGCTAGGGTTAGGGTTTTGGGCCAGGGTTAGGGCTAGGAGCAAAGGTTAGGGCTAGGGGCCGGGGTTTTGGGCCAGGGTTAGGGCTAGGGTCCGGGGTTTTGGGCCAGGGTTATGGCTAGGGGACGGGGTTAGGGCTAGTGGCCAGGGTTAGGTCTAGGGGCCAGGTTTTGGGCCATGGTTAGGGCTAGGGGCCAGGGTTTTGGCCCAGGGTTAGGGCTAGGGGCCAGGGTTACGGCTAGGGGCCAGGGTTTTGGCCCAGGGTTAGGGCTAGGGGCCAGGGTTTTGGCCCAGGGTTAGGGCTAGGGGCCAGGGTTAGGGCTAGGCGCTGGGGTTAGGGCTAGGGGCCGGGGTTTTGGGCCAGGGTTTTGGCTAGGGGCTGGGATTTTGGGCCAGGGTTAGGGCTAGGGGCCAGGGTTAGTGCTAGGGGCCAGGGCTAGGGCTAGGGGCCGGGGTTTTGGGCCAGGGTTAGGGCTAGGGGCCAGGGTTAGGGCTAGGGGCCGGGGTTTTGGGGTGGGGTTATGGCTAGGGGCCGGGGTTTTGGCCCAGGGTTAGGGCTAGGGGCCAGGGTTTTCGCCCAGGGATAGGGTTAGGGGCCAGGGTTAGGGCTAGGGGCCAGGGTTTTGGCCCAGGGTTAGGGCTAGGGGCCAGGGTTACGGCTAGGGGCCAGGGTTTTGGCCCAGGGTTAGGGCTAGGGGCCAGGGTTTTGGCCCAGGGTTAGGGCTAGGGGCCAGGGTTAGGGCTAGGCGCTGGGGTTAGGGCTAGGGGCCGGGGTTTTGGGCCAGGGTTTTGGCTAGGGGCTGGGATTTTGGGCCAGGGTTAGGGCTAGGGGCCAGGGTTAGTGCTAGGGGCCAGGGCTAGGGCTAGGGGCCGGGGTTTTGGGCCAGGGTTAGGGCTAGGGGCCAGGGTTAGGGCTAGGGGCCGGGGTTTTGGGGTGGGGTTATGGCTAGGGGCCGGGGTTTTGGCCCAGGGTTAGGGCTAGGGGCCAGGGTTTTCGCCCAGGGATAGGGTTAGGGGCCAGGGTTAGGGCTAGGGGCCAGGGTTTTGGCCCAGGGTTAGGGCTAGTGGCCAGGGTTTTGGCCCAGGGTTAGGGCTAGGGGCTGGGGTATGGGGCCGGGGTTAGGGCTAGGGGCCGGGGTTAGGGCTAGGGGCCGGGGTTAGTGTTAGGGGCCGGGGTTAGGGCTACTGGCCAGGGTTAGGGCTTGGGGCCGGGGTATTGGGCCAGAGTTAGGGTTAGGGGCCGGGGTTTTTGGCCAGGGTTAGGGCTAGGGCCCGGGGTTTTGGGCCAGGGTTAGGGCTAGGGCCCGGGTTTTGGGCCGGAGTTAGGGATAGGGGCTGGGGTTTTGGGCCAGGGTTAGGGCTAGGGGCCAGGGTTTTGGCCCAGGGTTAGGGCTAGGGGCCAGGGTTACGGCTAGGGGCCAGGTTTTTGGCCCAGGGTTAGGGCTAGGGGCCAGGGTTTTGGCCCAGGGTTAGGGCTAGGGGCCAGGGTTTTGGCCCAGGGTTAGGGTTTTGGCCCAGGGTTAGGGTTTTGTGCCAGGGTTAGGGTTTTTGTCCAGGGTTAGGGCTAGGGGCTGGGGTTAGGGCTAGGGGCCGGGGTTTTGGGCCAGGGTCAGGGCTAGGGGCCGGGGTTTTGGGCCATGGTTATGGCTAGGGGCCATGGTTTTGGGCCAGGGTTAGGGCTAGGGGCCGGGGTTAGGGCTAGGGGCCAGGGTTAGGGCTAGGGGCCGGGGTTTTGGGCCAGGGTTAGGGCTAGGGGCCAGGGTTAGGGCTAGGGGCCGGGGTTTTGGGGTGGGGTTAGTGCTAGGGGCTAGGGTTTTGGGCCAGGGTTAGGGCTAGGGGCCGGGGTTAGGGCTAGGGGCTGGGGTATGGGGCCGGTGTTAAGGCTAGGGGACAGGGTTTTGTGCTAGGGGACAGGGTTTTGGGCTGGGGTTAAGGTTAGGGGCCGGGGTTTTGGGCCAGGATTAAGGCTAGAGGCCGGGGTTTTGGGCAAGGGTTAGCGCTAGGGGCCGTGGTTTTGGGCCAGGGTTAGGGCTAGGGGCCGGGGTTATGGCTAGGGGCCGGGGTTAGGGCTAGGGCCCGGGGTTTTGGGCCAGGGGTTTTGGGCCAGGGTTAGGCCTAGGGGCTGGGATTTTGGGCCAGCTTTAGGGCTAGGGGCCGGGGTTAGGGCTAGGGGACCGGCTAAGAGATAGGGGCCAGGGTTAGGGCTAGGGCCCGGGGTTTTGGGCCAGGGTTAGGGCTAGGGGCCAGGGTTAGGGCTAGGGGCCGGGGTTAGGACTAGGTGCCGGTGTTAGTGTTAGGGGACGGGGTTAGGGCTAGGGGCCACGTCAGGGCTAGGGGCCGGGGTTTTGGACCAGAGTGAGCGTTAGGGGCCAGGGTTTTTGGATAGGGTTAGGGCTAGGGGCCGGTGTTAGGGCTAGGGCCGGGGTTAGGGCTAGGTGCCGGGGTTAGTGTTCGGGGCCGGGGTTAGGGCTACTGGCCAGGGTTAGGGCTAGGGGCCGGGGTTTTGGGCCAGGGTTAGGGCTACGGGACGGGGTTAGTGCTAGGGGCCAGGGTTTTGGGCCAGGGTTAGGGCTAGGGTCCGGGGTTTTGGGCCAGGGTTATGGCTAGGGGACGGGGTTAGGGCTAGTGGCCAGGGTTAGGTCTAGGGGCCAGGTTTTGGGCCATGGTTAGGGCTAGGGGCCAGGGTTTTGGCCCAGGGTTAGGGCTAGGGGCCAGGGTTACGGCTAGGGGCCGGGGTTTTGGCCCAGGGTTAGGGCTAGGGGCCAGGGTTTTGGCCCAGGGTTAGGGTTTTGGCCCAGGGTTAGGGTTTTGTGCCAGGGTTAGGGTTTTTGTCCAGGGTTAGGGCTAGGGGCTGGGGTTAGGGCTAGGGGCCGGGGTTTTGGGCCAGGGTTTCGGCTAGGGGCTGGGATTTTGGGCCAGGGTTAGGGCTAGGGGCCGGGGTTTTGGGCCATGGTTATGGCTAGGGGCCGGGGTTTTGGGCCAGGGTTAGGGCTAGGGGCCAGGGTTAGGGCTAGGGGCCACGGTTAGGGCTAGGGGCCGGGGTTTTGGGCCAGGGTTAGGGCTAGGGGCCAGGGTTAGGGCTAGGGGCCGGGGTTTTGGGGTGGGGTTAGTGCTAGGGGCTAGGGTTTTGGGCCAGGGTTAGGGCTAGGGGCCGGGGTTAGGGCTAGGGGCCGGGGTTTTGGGCCATGGTTAGGGCTAGGGGCCGGGGTTTTGGGCCAGGGTTAGGGCTAGGGGCCGGGGTTAGGGCTAGGGGCCGGGGTTAGGGCTAGGTGCCGGGGTTAGTGTTCGGGGCCGGGGTTAGGGCTACTGGTCAGGGTTAGGGCTAGGGGCCGGGGTTTTGGGCCAGAGTTAGGGTTAGGGGCCGGGGTTTTTGGCCAGGGTTAGGGCTAGGGCCCGGGGTTTTGGGCCAGGGTTAGGGCTAGGGCCCGGGTTTTGGGCCGGAGTTAGGGCTAGGGGCTGGGGTTTTGGGCCAGGGTTAGGGCTAGGGGCCGGGGTTAGGGCTGGGGGCCGGGATTAGGGCTAGGTGCCGGGTTTAGTGTTAGGGGCCGGGGTTAGGGCTAGGGGCCAGGGTTAGGGCTAGGGGCCGGGGTTTTGGGCTATGGGTAAGGGCTAGCGGCCGGGGTTTTTGGCCAGGGTTAGGGCTAGGGGCTGGGGTTTTGGGCCAGCGTTAGGGCTAGGCACCGGGGTTAGGGCTAGGGGACCGGGTTAGGGATAGGGGCGAGGGTTAGGGCTAGGGTCCGGGGTTTTGGGCCATGGTTAGGGTTAGGGGCCGGGGTTTTGGCCAGGGTTAGGGCTAGGGGCCGGGGTTTTTGGCCAGGGTTAGGGCTAGGGGTCCGCGTTTTTGGCCAGGGTTAGGGCTAGGGGGCCGGGGTTTTGGGCCAGGGTTAGGGCTAGGGGGCCGGGGTTAGAGCGATGGGCCGGGCTTAGGGCTAGGGGCCAAGGTTTATAGCCAGGGTTAGGGCTAGGGGCCAGGGTTTTCGGCCAGGGTTAGGGCTAGGGGCCGGGGTTAGGGCTAGGTGCCGGGGTTAGTGTTAGGGGCCAGGGTTAGTGCTAGGGGCCAGGGTTTTGTGCTAGGGTTAGGGTTTTGGGCCAGGGTTAGGCCTAGGAGCAAAGGTTAGGGCTAGGGGCCGGGGTTTTGGGCCAGGGTTAGGGCTAGGGTCCGGGGTTTTGGGCCAGGGTTATGGCTAGGGGACGGGGTTAGGGCTAGTGGCCAGGGTTAGGGCTAGGGGCCAGGTTTTGGGCCATGGTTAGGGCTAGGGGCCAGGGTTTTGGCCCAGGGTTAGGGCTAGGGGCCAGGGTTATGGCTAGGGGCCAGGGTTTTGGCCCAGGGTTAGGGCTAGGGGCCAGGGTTTTGGCCCAGGTTTAGGGTTTTGGCCCAGGGTTAGGGTTTTGTGCCAGGGTTAGGGTTTTTGTCCAGGGTTAGGGCTAGGGGCTGGGGTTAGGGCTAGGGGCCGGGCTTTTAGGCCAGGGTTTCGGCTAGGGGCTGGGATTTTGGGCCAGGGTTAGGGCTAGGAGCCGGGGTTTTGGGCCATGGTTATGGCTAGGGGCCGGGGTTTTGGGCCAGGGTTAGGGCTAGGGGCCAGGGTTAGGGCTAGGGGCCACGGTTAGGGCTAGGGGCCGGGGTTTTGGGCCAGGGTTAGGGCTAGGGGCCAGGGTTAGGGCTAGGGGCCGGGGTTTTGGGGTGGGGTTAGTGCTAGGGGCTAGGGTTTTGGGCCAGGTTTAGGGCTAGGGGCCGGGGTTAGGGCTAGGGGCCGGGGTTAGTGTTCGGGGCCGGGGTTAGGGCTACTGGTCAGGGTTAGGGCTAGGGGCCGGGGTTTTGGGCCAGAGTTAGGGTTAGGGGCCGGGGTTTTTGGCCAGGGTTAGGGCTAGGGCCCGGGGTTTTGGGCCAGGGCTAGGGCTAGGGCCCGGGTTTTGGGCCGGAGTTAGGGCTAGGGGCTGGGGTTTTGGGCCAGGTTTAGGGCTAGGGGCCGGGGTTAGGGCTAGGGGCCGGGATTAAGGCTAGGTGCCGGGTTTAGTGTTAGGGGCCGGGGTTAGGGCTAGGGGCCAGGGTATAGGGCTAGGGGCCGGGGTTTTGGGCTAGGGGTTATGGCTAGCGGCCGGGGTTAGGGCTAGGGGCTGGGGTTTTGGGCCTGGGTTAGGGATAGGGGCCAAGGTTTTGTGCCGGGGTTAGGGCTAGGGGCCGGGGTTTTGGGCCAGGGTTAGGGCTAGGGGCCGGGGTTAGGGCTAGGGGCCGGGGTTAGGGCTAGTTGCCGGGGTTAGTGTTAGGGGCCGGGGTTAGGGCTACGGGCCAGGGTTAGGGCTAGGGGCCGGGGTTTTGGACCAGGGTTAGGGTTAGGGGCCGGGGTTTTCGGCCAGAGTTAGGGCTAGTGCCCGGGGTTTTTGGCCAGGGTTAGGGCTAGGGCCCGGGGTTTTGGGCCAGGGTTAGGGCTAGGGCCCGGGGTTTTGGGCCAGGGTTAGGGCATGGGGCTGGGGTTTTGGGCCAGCGTTAGGGCTAGGCGCCGGGGTTAGGGCTAGGGGACCGGGTTAGGGATAGGGGCCAGGGTTAGGGCTAGGGGCCTGGGTTTTGGGCCATGGTTAGTGTTAGGGGCCGGGGTTTTGGCCAGGGTTAGGGCTAGGGGCCGGGGTTTTGGGCCAGGGTTAGGGCTAGGTGTCGGGGTTTTTGGCCAGGTTTAGGGCTAGGGGGCCGGGGTTAGAGCGATGGGCCGGGTTTAGGGCTAGGGACCGAGGTTTACAGCCAGGGTTAGGGCTAGGGGCCAGGGTTTTGGGCCAGGGTTAGGGCTAGGGGCCGGGGTTAGGGCTAGGTGCCGGGGTTAGTGTTAGGGGCCGGGGTTAGGGCTACGGGCCAGGGTTAGGGGTAGGGGCCGGGGTTTTGGGCCAGGGTTAGGGCTAGGGGTCGGGGTTTTTGGCCAGGGTTAGGGCTAGTGGCCGGGGTTAGGGCTAGGGGCCGGGGTTAGGGCTAGGGGCCGGGGTTAGGGCTAGTGGCCAGGGTTAGGTCTAGGGGCCAGGTTTTGGGCCATGGTTAGGGCTAGGGGCCAGGGTTTTGGCCCAGGGTTAGGGCTAGGGGCCAGGGTTACGGCTAGGGGCCAGGGTTTTGGCCCAGGGTTAGGGCTAGGGGCCAGGGTTTTGGCCCAGGGTTAGGGCTAGGGGCCAGGGTTAGGGCTAGGCGCTGGGGTTAGGGCTAGGGGCCGGGGTTTTGGGCCAGGGTTTTGGCTAGGGGCTGGGATTTTGGGCCAGGGTTAGGGCTAGGGGCCAGGGTTAGGGCTAGGGGCCAGGGCTAGGGCTAGGGGCCGGGGTTTTGGGCCAGGGTTAGGGCTAGGGGCCAGGGTTAGGGCTAGGGGCCGGGGTTTTGGGGTGGGGTTATGGCTAGGGGCCGGGGTTTTGGCCCAGGGTTAGGGCTAGGGGCCAGGGTTTTCGCCCAGGGTTAGGGTTAGGGGCCAGGGTTAGGGCTAGGGGCCAGGGTTTTGGCCCAGGGTTAGGGCTAGTGGCCAGGGTTTTGGCCCAGGGTTAGGGCTAGGGGCTGGGGTATGGGGCCGGGGTTAGGGCTAGGGGCCGGGGTTAGGGCTAGGGGCCGGGGTTAGTGTTAGGGGCCGGGGTTAGGGCTACTGGCCACGGTTAGGGCTTGGGGCCGGGGTTTTGGGCCAGAGTTAGGGTTAGGGGCCGAGGTTTTTGGCCAGGGTTAGGGCTAGGGCCCGGGGTTTTGGGCCAGGGTTAGGGCTAGGGCCCGGGTTTTGGGCCGGAGTTAGGGATAGGGGCTGGGGTTTTGGGCCAGGGTTAGGGCTAGGGGCCAGGGTTTTGGCCCAGGGTTAGGGCTAGGGGCCAGGATTACGGCTAGGGGCCAGGTTTTTGGCCCAGGGTTAGGGCTAGGGGCCAGGGTTTTGGCCCAGGGTTAGGGCTAGGGGCCAGGGTTTTGGCCCAGGGTTAGGGTTTTGGCCCAGGGTTAGGGTTTTGTGACAGGGTTAGGGTTTTTGTCCAGGGTTAGGGCTAGGGGCTGGGGTTAGGGCTAGGGGCCGGGGTTTTGGGCCAGGGTTTCGGCTAGGGGCTGGGATTTTGGGCCAGGGTCAGGGCTAGGGGCCGGGGTTTTGGGCCATGGTTATGGCTAGGGGCCATGGTTTTGTGCCAGGGTTAGGGCTAGGGGCCGGGGTTTTGGGCCAGGGTTAGGGCTAGGGGCCAGGGTTAGGGCTAGGCGCTGGGGTTAGGGCTAGGGGCCGGGGTTTTGGGCCAGGGTTTCGGCTAGGGGCTGGGATTTTGGGCCAGGGTTAGGGCTAGGGGCCAGGGTTAGGGCTAGGGGCCGGGGTTTTGGGCCGGGGTTAGGGCTAGGGGCCGGGGTTTTGGCCCAGGGTTAGGGCTAGGGGCCAGGGTTTTCGCCCAGGTTTAGGGTTAGGGGCCAGGGTTAGGGCTAGGGGCCAGGGTTTTGGCCCAGGGTTAGGGCTAGTGGCCAGGGTTTTGGCCCAGGGTTAGGGCTAGGGGCTGGGGTATGGGGCCGGGGTTAGGGCTAGGGGCCGGGGTTAGGGCTAGGGGCCGGGGTTAGTGTTAGGGGCCGGGGTTAGGGCTACTGGCCAGGGTTAGGGCTTGGGGCTGGGGTATTGGGCCAGAGTTAGGGTTAGGGGCCGGGGTTTTTGGCCAGGGTTAGGGCTAGGGCCCGGGGTTTTGGGCCAGGGTTAGGGCTAGGGCCCGGGTTTTGGGCCGGAGTTAGGGATAGGGGCTGGGGTTTTGGGCCAGGGTTAGGGCTAGGGGCCAGGGTTTTGGCCCAAGGTTAGGGCTAGGGGCCAGGGTTACGGCTAGGGGCCAGGTTTTTGGCCCAGGGTTAGGGCTAGGGGCCAGGGTTTTGGCCCAGGGTTAGGGCTAGGGGCCAGGGTTTTGGCCCAGGGTTAGGGTTTTGGCCCAGGGTTAGGGTTTTGTGCCAGGGTTAGGGTTTTTGTCCAGGGTTAGGGCTAGGGGCTGGGGTTAGGGCTAGGGGCCGGGGTTTTGGGCCAGGGTTTCGGCTAGGGGCTGGGATTTTGGGCCAGGGTCAGGGCTAGGGGCCGGGGTTTTGGGCCATGGTTATGGCTAGGGGCCATGGTTTTGGGCCAGGGTTAGGGCTAGGGGCCGGGGTTAGGGCTAGGGGCCAGGGTTAGGGCTAGGGGCCGGGGTTTTGGGCCAGGGTTAGGGCTAGGGGCCAGGGTTAGGGCTAGGGGCCGGGGTTTTGGGGTGGGGTTAGTGCTAGGGGCTAGGGTTTTGGGCCAGGGTTAGGGCTAGGGGCCGGGGTTAGGGCTAGGGGCTGGGGTATGGGGCCGGTGTTAAGGCTAGGGGACAGGGTTTTGTGCTAGGGGACAGGGTTTTGGGCTGGGGTTAAGGTTAGGGGCCGGGGTTTTGGGCCAGGATTAAGGCTAGAGGCCGGGGTTTTGGGCAAGGGTTAGCGCTAGGGGCCGTGGTTTTGGGCCAGGGTTAGGGCTAGGGGCCGGGGTTATGGCTAGGGGCCGGGGTTAGGGCTAGGGCCCGGGGTTTTGGGCCAGGGGTTTTGGGCCAGGGTTAGGCCTAGGGGCTGGGATTTTGGGCCAGGGTTAGGGCTAGGGGCCGGGGTTTTGGGCCAGGGTTAGGGCTAGGGGCCGGGGTTAGGGCTAGGGGCCGGGGTTAGGGCTAGGTGCCGGGGTTAGTGTTCGGGGCCGGGGTTAGGGCTACTGGTCAGGGTTAGGGCTAGGGGCCGGGGTTTTGGGCCAGAGTTAGGGTTAGGGGCCGGGGTTTTTGGCCAGGGTTAGGGCTAGGGCCCGGGGTTTTGGGCCAGGGTTAGGGCTAGGGCCCGGGTTTTGGGCCGGAGTTAGGGCTAGGGGCTGGGGTTTTGGGCCAGGGTTAGGGCTAGGGGCCGGGGTTAGGGCTGGGGGCCGGGATTAGGGCTAGGTGCCGGGTTTAGTGTTAGGGGCCGGGGTTAGGGCTAGGGGCCAGGGTTAGGGCTAGGGGCCGGGGTTTTGGGCTATGGGTAAGGGCTAGCGGCCGGGGTTTTTGGCCAGGGTTAGGGCTAGGGGCTGGGGTTTTGGGCCAGCGTTAGGGCTAGGCGCCGGGGTTAGGGCTAGGGGACCGGGTTAGGGATAGGGGCGAGGGTTAGGGCTAGGGGCCGGGGTTTTGGGCCATGGTTAGGGTTAGGGGCCGGGGTTTTGGCCAGGGTTAGGGCTAGGGGCCGGGGTTTTTGGCCAGGGTTAGGGCTAGGGGTCCGCGTTTTTGGCCAGGGTTAGGGCTAGGGGGCCGGGGTTTTGGGCCAGGGTTAGGGCTAGGGGGCCGGGGTTAGAGCGATGGGCCGGGCTTAGGGCTAGGGGCCGAGGTTTACAGCCAGGGTTAGGGCTAGGGGCCAGGGTTTTCGGCCAGGGTTAGGGCTAGGGGCCGGGGTTAGGGCTAGGTGCCGGGGTTAGTGTTAGGGGCCAGGGTTAGTGCTAGGGGCCAGGGTTTTGTGCTAGGGTTAGGGTTTTGGGCCAGGGTTAGGCCTAGGAGCAAAGGTTAGGGCTAGGGGCCAGGGTTTTTGGCCAGGGTTAGGGCTAGGGTCCGGGGTTTTGGGCCAGGGTTATGGCTAGGGGACTGGGTTAGGGCTAGTGGCCAGGGTTAGGGCTAGGGGCCAGGTTTTGGGCCATGGTTAGGGCTAGGGGCCAGGGTTTTGGCCCAGGGTTAGGGCTAGGGGCCAGGGTTATGGCTAGGGGCCAGGGTTTTGGCCCAGGGTTAGGGCTAGGGGCCAGGGTTTTGTCCCAGGGTTAGGGTTTTGGCCCAGGGTTAGGGTTTTGTGCCAGGGTTAGGGTTTTTGTCCAGGGTTAGGGCTAGGGGCTGGGGTTAGGGCTAGGGGCCGGGCTTTTAGGCCAGGGTTTCGGCTAGGGGCTGGGATTTTGGGCCAGGGTTAGGGCTAGGAGCCGGGGTTTTGGGCCATGGTTATGGCTAGGGGCCGGGGTTTTGGGCCAGGGTTAGGGCTAGGGGCCAGGGTTAGGGCTAGGGGCCACGGTTAGGGCTAGGGGCCGGGGTTTTGGGCCAGGGTTAGGGCTAGGGGCCAGGGTTAGGGCTAGGGGCCGGGGTTTTGGGGTGGGGTTAGTGCTAGGGGCTAGGGTTTTGGGCCAGGTTTAGGGCTAGGGGCCGGGGTTAGGGCTAGGGGCCGGGGTTTTGGGCCAGGGTTAGGGCTAGGGGCCGGGGTTAGGGCTAGGGGCCGGGGTTAGTGTTCGGGGCCGGGGTTAGGGCTACTGGTCAGGGTTAGGGCTAGGGGCCGGGGTTTTGGGCCAGAGTTAGGGTTAGGGGCCGGGGTTTTTGGCCAGGGTTAGGGCTAGGGCCCGGGGTTTTGGGCCAGGGCTAGGGCTAGGGCCCGGGTTTTGGGCCGGAGTTAGGGCTAGGGGCTGGGGTTTTGGGCCAGGTTTAGGGCTAGGGGCCGGGGTTAGGGCTAGGGGCCGGGATTAAGGCTAGGTGCCGGGTTTAGTGTTAGGGGCCGGGGTTAGGGCTAGGGGCCAGGGTATAGGGCTAGGGGCCGGGGTTTTGGGCTAGGGGTTATGGCTAGCGGCCGGGGTTAGGGCTAGGGGCTGGGGTTTTGGGCCAGGGTTAGGGATAGGGGCCAAGGTTTTGTGCCGGGGTTAGGGCTAGGGGCCGGGGTTTTGGACCAGGGTTAGGGTTAGGGGCCGGGGTTTTCGGCCAGAGTTAGGGCTAGTGCCCGGGGTTTTTGGCCAGGGTTAGGGCTAGGGCCCGGGGTTTTGGGCCAGGGTTAGGGCTAGGGCCCGGGGTTTTGGGCCAGGGTTAGGGCATGGGGCTGGGGTTTTGGGCCAGCGTTAGGGCTAGGCGCCGGGGTTAGGGCTAGGGGACCGGGTTAGGGATAGGGGCCAGGGTTAGGGCTAGGGGCCTGGGTTTTGGGCCATGGTTAGTGTTAGGGGCCGGGGTTTTGGCCAGGGTTAGGGCTAGGGGCCGGGGTTTTGGGCCAGGGTTAGGGCTAGGTGTCGGGGTTTTTGGCCAGGTTTAGGGCTAGGGGGCCGGGGTTAGAGCGATGGGCCGGGTTTAGGGCTAGGGACCGAGGTTTACAGCCAGGGTTAGGGCTAGGGGCCAGGGTTTTGGGCCAGGGTTAGGGCTAGGGGCCGGGGTTAGGGCTACTGGCCAGGGTTAGTGTTAGGGGCCGGGGTTAGGGCTACGGGCCAGGGTTAGGGGTAGGGGCCGGGGTTTTGGGCCAGGGTTAGGGCTAGGGGTCGGGGTTTTTGGCCAGGGTTAGGGCTAGTGGCCGGGGTTAGGGCTAGGGGCCGGGGTTAGGGCTAGGGGCCGGGGTTAGTGTTAGGCGCCGGGGTTAGGGCTACTGGCCAGGGTTAGGGCTTGGGGCCGGGGTTTTGGGCCAGAGTTAGGGTTAGGGGCCGTGGTTTTTGGCCAGGGTTAGGGCTAGGGCCAGGGGTTTTGGGCCAGGGTTAGGGCTAGGGCCCGGGTTTTGGGCCGGAGTTAGGGCTAGGGGCTGGGGTTTTGGGCCAGGGTTAGGGCTAGGGGCCGGTGTAAGGGCTAGGGGCCGGGGTTAGGGCTAGGGGCCGGGATTTTGTGCCAGGGTTATGGCTAGGGGCCCTGGTTTTGGGCCAGATTTAGGGCTAGGGGCCGGGGTTTTGGGACAGCGTTAGGGCTAGGGGCCGGGGTTTTGGGCCAGGGTTAGGGCTACGGGACGGGGTTAGTGCTAGGGGCCAGGGTTAGTGCTAGGGACCAGGGTTTTGTGCTAGGGTTAGGGTTTTGGGCCAGGGTTAGGGCTAGGAGCAAAGGTTAGGGCTAGGGGCCGGGGTTTTGGGCCAGGGTTAGGGCTAGGGGACGGGGTTAGGGCTAGTGGCCAGGGTTAGGTCTAGGGGCCAGGTTTTGGGCCATGGTTAGGGCTAGGGGCCAGGGTTTTGGCCCAGGGTTAGGGTTTTGGCCCAGGGTTAGGGTTTTGTGCCAGGGTTAGGGTTTTTGTCCAGGGTTAGGGCTAGGGGCTGGGGTTAGGGCTAGGGGCCGGGGTTTTGGGCCAGGGTTTCGGCTAGGGGCTGGGATTTTGGGCCAGGGTTAGGGCTAGGGGCCGGGGTTTTGGGCCATGGTAATGGCTAGGGGCCGGGGTTTTGGGCCAGGGTTAGGGCTAGGGGCCAGGTTTAGGGCTAGGCGCCACGGTTAGGGCTAGAGGCCGGGGTTTTGGGCCAGGGTTAGGGCTAGGGGCCAGGGTTAGGGCTAGGGGCCGGGGTTTTGGGGTGGGGTTAGTGCTAGGGGCTAGGGTTTTGGGCCAGGGTTAGGGCTAGGGGCCGGGGTTAGGTCTAGGGGCCGGGGTTTTGGGCCAGGGTTAGGACGAGGGGCCGGGGTTTTGGGCCAGGGTTAGGGCTAGGGGCCGGGGTTAGGGCTAGGGGCCAGGGTTAGGGCTAGGTGCCGGGGTTAGTGTTCGGGGTCGGGGTTAGGGCTACTGGTCAGGGTTAGGGCTAGGGGCCAGGGTTTTGGGCCAGAGTTAGGGTTAGGGGCCGGGGTTTTTGGCCAGGGTTAGGGCTAGGGCCCGGGGTTTTGGGCTAGGGTTAGGGCTAGGGCCCGGGTTTTGGGCCGGAGTTAGGGCTAGGGGCTGGGGTTTTGGGCCAGGGTTAGGGCTAGGGGCCGGGGTTAGGGCTAGGGGCCGGGATTAGGGATAGGTGCCGGGTTTAGTGTTAGGGGCCGGGGTTAGGGCTAGGGGCCAGGGTTAGGGCTAGGGGCCGGGGTTTTGGGCTAGGGGTTAGGGCTAGCGGCCGGGGTTAGGGCTAGGGGCTGGGGTTTTGGGCCAGGGTTAGGGATAGGGGCAAGGGTTTGGGCCGGGGTCAGGGCTAGGGGCCGGGGTTTTGGGCCAGGGTTAAGGCTAGGGGCCGGGGTTAGGGCTAGGGGCCGGGGTTAGGGCTAGGTGCCGGGGTTAGTGTTAGGGGCCGGGGTTAGGGCTACGGGCCAGGGTTAGGGCTAGGGGCCGGGGTTTTGGGCCAGGGTTAGGGTTAGGGGCCGGGGTTTTTGGCCACGGTTAGGGCTAGGGCCCGGGGTTTTGGGCCAGGTTTAGGGCTAGGGCCCGGGGTTTTGGGCCAGGATTAGGGCTAGGGGCTGGGGTTTTGGGCCAGCGTTAGGGCTAGGCACCGGGGTTAGGGCTAGGGGACCGGGTTAGGGATAGGGGCGAGGGTTAGGGCTAGGGGCCGGGGTTTTGGGCCATGGTTAGGGCTAGGGGCCGGGGTTTTGGGCCAGGGTTAGGGCTAGGGGTCGGGGTTTTTGGCCAGGGTTAGGGCTAGGGGGCCGGGATTTTGGGCCAGGGTTAGGGCTAGGGGGCCGGGGTTAGAGCGATGGGCCGGGTTTAGGGCTAGGGGCCGAGGTTTACAGCCAGGGTTAGGGCTAGGGGCCAGGGTTTTCGGCCAGGGTTAGGGCTAGGGGCCGGGGTTAGGGCTAGGTGCCGGGGTTAGTGTTAGGGGCCGGGGTTAGGGCTACGGGCCAGGGTTAGGGCTCGGGGCCGGGGTTTTGGGCCAGAGTTAGGGCTAGGGGTCGGGGTTTTTGGCCAGGGTTAGGGCTAGGGGGCTGGGGTTTTGGGCCAGGGTTAGGGCTAGGGGGCCGGGATTAGAGCGATGGGCCGGGTTTAGGGCTAGGGGCCGAGGTGTACAGCCAGGGTTAGGGCTAGAGGCCAGGGTTTTAGGCCAGGGTTAGGGCTAGGGGCCGGGGTTAGGGCTAGGGGCCAAGGTTTTGGCCCAGGGTTAGGGCTAGGGGCCAGGGTTTTGGGCCAGGGTTAGGGCTAGTGGCCGGGGTTAGGGCTAGGGGCCGGGGTTAGGGCTAGGGGCCGGGGTTAGTGTTACGGGCCGGGGTTAGGGCTACTGGCCAGGGTTAGGGCTTGGGGCCGGGGTTTTGGGCCAGAGTTAGGGTTAGGGGCCGGGTTTTTTGGCCAGGGTTAGGGCTAGGGCCCGGGGTTTTGGGCCAGGGTTAGGGCTAGGGCCCGGGTTTTGGGCCGGAGTTAGGGCTAGGGGCTGGGGTTTTGGGCCAGGGTTAGGGCTAGGGGCCAGGGTTTTCGGCCAGGGTTAGGGCTAGGGGCCGGGGTTAGGGCTAGGTGCCGGGGTTAGTGTTAGGGGCCAGGGTTAGTGCTAGGGGCCAGGGTTTTGTGCTAGGGTTAGGGTTTTGGGCCAGGGTTAGGCCTAGGAGCAAAGGTTAGGGCTAGGGGCCGGGGTTTTGGGCCAGGGTTAGGGCTAGGGTCCGGGGTTTTGGGCCAGGGTTATGGCTAGGGGACTGGGTTAGGGCTAGTGGCCAGGGTTAGGGCTAGGGGCCAGGTTTTGGGCCATGGTTAGGGCTAGGGGCCAGGGTTTTGGCCCAGGGTTAGGGCTAGGGGCCAGGGTTATGGCTAGGGGCCAGGGTTTTGGCCCAGGGTTAGGGCTAGGGGCCAGGGTTTTGTCCCAGGGTTAGGGTTTTGGCCCAGGGTTAGGGTTTTGTGCCAGGGTTAGGGTTTTTGTCCAGGGTTAGGGCTAGGGGCTGGGGTTAGGGCTAGGGGCCGGGCTTTTAGGCCAGGGTTTCGGCTAGGGGCTGGGATTTTGGGCCAGGGTTAGGGCTAGGAGCCGGGGTTTTGGGCCATGGTTATGGCTAGGGGCCGGGGTTTTGGGCCAGGGTTAGGGCTAGGGGCCAGGGTTAGGGCTAGGGGCCACGGTTAGGGCTAGGGGCCGGGGTTTTGGGCCAGGGTTAGGGCTAGGGGCCAGGGTTAGGGCTAGGGGCCGGGGTTTTGGGGTGGGGTTAGTGCTAGGGGCTAGGGTTTTGGGCCAGGTTTAGGGCTAGGGGCCGGGGTTAGGGCTAGGGGCCGGGGTTTTGGGCCAGGGTTAGGGCTAGGGGCCGGGGTTAGGGCTAGGGGCCGGGGTTAGTGTTCGGGGCCGGGGTTAGGGCTACTGGTCAGGGTTAGGGCTAGGGGCCGGGGTTTTGGGCCAGAGTTAGGGTTAGGGGCCGGGGTTTTTGGCCAGGGTTAGGGCTAGGGCCCGGGGTTTTGGGCCAGGGCTAGGGCTAGGGCCCGGGTTTTGGGCCGGAGTTAGGGCTAGGGGCTGGGGTTTTGGGCCAGGTTTAGGGCTAGGGGCCGGGGTTAGGGCTAGGGGCCGGGATTAAGGCTAGGTGCCGGGTTTAGTGTTAGGGGCCGGGGTTAGGGCTAGGGGCCAGGGTATAGGGCTAGGGGCCGGGGTTTTGGGCTAGGGGTTATGGCTAGCGGCCGGGGTTAGGGCTAGGGGCTGGGGTTTTGGGCCAGGGTTAGGGATAGGGGCCAAGGTTTTGTGCCGGGTTAGGGCTAGGGGCCGGGGTTTTGGACCAGGGTTAGGGTTAGGGGCCGGGGTTTTCGGCCAGAGTTAGGGCTAGTGCCCGGGGTTTTTGGCCAGGGTTAGGGCTAGGGCCCGGGGTTTTGGGCCAGGGTTAGGGCTAGGGCCCGGGGTTTTGGGCCAGGGTTAGGGCATGGGGCTGGGGTTTTGGGCCAGCGTTAGGGCTAGGCGCCGGGGTTAGGGCTAGGGGACCGGGTTAGGGATAGGGGCCAGGGTTAGGGCTAGGGGCCTGGGTTTTGGGCCATGGTTAGTGTTAGGGGCCGGGGTTTTGGCCAGGGTTAGGGCTAGGGGCCGGGGTTTTGGGCCAGGGTTAGGGCTAGGTGTCGGGGTTTTTGGCCAGGTTTAGGGCTAGGGGGCCGGGGTTAGAGCGATGGGCCGGGTTTAGGGCTAGGGACCGAGGTTTACAGCCAGGGTTAGGGCTAGGGGCCAGGGTTTTGGGCCAGGGTTAGGGCTAGGGGCCGGGGTTAGGGCTACTGGCCAGGGTTAGTGTTAGGGGCCGGGGTTAGGGCTACGGGCCAGGGTTAGGGGTAGGGGCCGGGGTTTTGGGCCAGGGTTAGGGCTAGGGGTCGGGGTTTTTGGCCAGGGTTAGGGCTAGTGGCCGGGGTTAGGGCTAGGGGCCGGGGTTAGGGCTAGGGGCCGGGGTTAGTGTTAGGCGCCGGGGTTAGGGCTACTGGCCAGGGTTAGGGCTTGGGGCCGGGGTTTTGGGCCAGAATTAGGGTTAGGGGCCGTGGTTTTTGGCCAGGGTTAGGGCTAGGGCCAGGGGTTTTGGGCCAGGGTTAGGGCTAGGGCCCGGGTTTTGGGCCGGAGTTAGGGCTAGGGGCTGGGGTTTTGGGCCAGGGTTAGGGCTAGGGGCCGGTGTAAGGGCTAGGGGCCGGGGTTAGGGCTAGGGGCCGGGGTTTTGGGCCAGGGTTAGGGCTACGGGACGGGGTTAGTGCTAGGGGCCAGGGTTAGTGCTAGGGACCAGGGTTTTGTGCTAGGGTTAGGGTTTTGGGCCAGGGTTAGGGCTAGGAGCAAAGGTTAGGGCTAGGGGCCGGGGTTTTGGGCCAGGGTTAGGGCTAGGGGACGGGGTTAGGGCTAGTGGCCAGGGTTAGGTCTAGGGGCCAGGTTTTGGGCCATGGTTAGGGCTAGGGGCCAGGGTTTTGGCCCAGGGTTAGGGTTTTGGCCAGGGTTAGGGTTTTGTGCCAGGGTTAGGGTTTTTGTCCAGGGTTAGGGCTAGGGGCTGGGGTTAGGGCTAGGGGCCGGGGTTTTGGGCCAGGGTTTCGGCTAGGGGCTGGGATTTTGGGCCAGGGTTAGGGCTAGGGGCCGGGGTTTTGGGCCATGGTAATGGCTAGGGGCCGGGGTTTTGGGCCAGGGTTAGGGCTAGGGGCCAGGTTTAGGGCTAGGCGCCACGGTTAGGGCTAGAGGCCGGGGTTTTGGGCCAGGGTTAGGGCTAGGGGCCAGGGTTAGGGCTAGGGGCCGGGGTTTTGGGGTGGGGTTAGTGCTAGGGGCTAGGGTTTTGGGCCAGGGTTAGGGCTAGGGGCCGGGGTTAGGTCTAGGGGCCGGGGTTTTGGGCCAGGGTTAGGACGAGGGGCCGGGGTTTTGGGCCAGGGTTAGGGCTAGGGGCCGGGGTTAGGGCTAGGGGCCAGGGTTAGGGCTAGGTGCCGGGGTTAGTGTTCGGGGTCGGGGTTAGGGCTACTGGTCAGGGTTAGGGCTAGGGGCCAGGGTTTTGGGCCAGAGTTAGGGTTAGGGGCCGGGGTTTTTGGCCAGGGTTAGGGCTAGGGCCCGGGGTTTTGGGCTAGGGTTAGGGCTAGGGCCCGGGTTTTGGGCCGGAGTTAGGGCTAGGGGCTGGGGTTTTGGGCCAGGGTTAGGGCTAGGGGCCGGGGTTAGGGCTAGGGGCCGGGATTAGGGATAGGTGCCGGGTTTAGTGTTAGGGGCCGGGGTTAGGGCTAGGGGCCAGGGTTAGGGCTAGGGGCCGGGGTTTTGGGCTAGGGGTTAGGGCTAGCGGCCGGGGTTAGGGCTAGGGGCTGGGGTTTTGGGCCAGGGTTAGGGATAGGGGCAAGGGTTTGGGCCGGGGTCAGGGCTAGGGGCCGGGGTTTTGGGCCAGGGTTAAGGCTAGGGGCCGGGGTTAGGGCTAGGGGCCGGGGTTAGGGCTAGGTGCCGGGGTTAGTGTTAGGGGCCGGGGTTAGGGCTACGGGCCAGGGTTAGGGCTAGGGGCCGGGGTTTTGGGCCAGGGTTAGGGTTAGGGGCCGGGGTTTTTGGCCACGGTTAGGGCTAGGGCCCGGGGTTTTGGGCCAGGTTTAGGGCTAGGGCCCGGGGTTTTGGGCCAGGATTAGGGCTAGGGGCTGGGTTTTGGGCCAGCGTTAGGGCTAGGCACCGGGGTTAGGGCTAGGGGACCGGGTTAGGGATAGGGGCGAGGGTTAGGGCTAGGGGCCGGGGTTTTGGGCCATGGTTAGGGCTAGGGGCCGGGGTTTTGGGCCAGGGTTAGGGCTAGGGGTCGGGGTTTTTGGCCAGGGTTAGGGCTAGGGGGCCGGGATTTTGGGCCAGGGTTAGGGCTAGGGGGCCGGGGTTAGAGCGATGGGCCGGGTTTAGGGCTAGGGGCCGAGGTTTACAGCCAGGGTTAGGGCTAGGGGCCAGGGTTTTCGGCCAGGGTTAGGGCTAGGGGCCGGGGTTAGGGCTAGGTGCCGGGGTTAGTGTTAGGGGCCGGGGTTAGGGCTACGGGCCAGGGTTAGGGCTCGGGGCCGGGGTTTTGGGCCAGAGTTAGGGCTAGGGGTCGGGGTTTTTGGCCAGGGTTAGGGCTAGGGGGCGGGGGTTTTGGGCCAGGGTTAGGGCTAGGGGGCCGGGATTAGAGCGATGGGCCGGGTTTAGGGCTAGGGGCCGAGGTGTACAGCCAGGGTTAGGGCTAGAGGCCAGGGTTTTAGGCCAGGGTTAGGGCTAGGGGCCGGGGTTAGGGCTAGGGGCCAAGGTTTTGGCCCAGGGTTAGGGCTAGGGGCCAGGGTTTTGGGCCAGGGTTAGGGCTAGTGGCCGGGGTTAGGGCTAGGGGCCGGGGTTAGGGCTAGGGGCCGGGGTTAGTGTTACGGGCCGGGGTTAGGGCTACTGGCCAGGGTTAGGGCTTGGGGCCGGGGTTTTGGGCCAGAGTTAGGGTTAGGGGCCGGGTTTTTTGGCCAGGGTTAGGGCTAGGGCCCGGGGTTTTGGGCCAGGGTTAGGGCTAGGGCCCGGGTTTTGGGCCGGAGTTAGGGCTAGGGGCTGGGGTTTTGGGCCAGGGTTAGGGCTAGGGGCCGGGGTTTTGTGCCAGGGTTAGGGCTAGGGGCCGGGGTTTTGTGCCAGGGTTATGGCTAGGGGCCGGGGTTTTGGGCCAGATTTAGGGCTAGGGGCCGGGGTTTTTGGACAGCGTTAGGGCTAGGGGCCGGGGTTTTGGGACAGGGTTAGGGCTACGGGACGGGGTTAGTGCTAGGGGCCAGGGTTAGTGCTAGGGGCCAGGGTTTTGTGCTAGGGTTAGGGTTTTGGGCCAGGGTTAGGGCTAGGAGCAAAGGTTAGGGCTAGGGGCCGGGGTTTTGGGCCAGGGTTAGGGCCAGGGTCCGGGGTTTTGGGCCAGGGTTATGGCTAGGGGACGGGGTTAGGGCTAGTGGCTAGGGTTAGGTCTAGGGGCCAGGTTTTGGGCCATGGTTAGGGCTATGGGCCAGGGTTTTGGCCCAGGGTTAGGGCTAGGGGGCTGGGGTTTTGGGCCAGGGTTAGGGCTAGGGGGCCGGGGTTAGAGCGATGGGCCGGGTTTAGGGCTAGGGGCCGAGGTGTACAGCCAGGGTTAGGGCTAGAGGCCACGGTTTTCGGCCAGGGTTAGGGCTAGGGGCCGGGGTTAGGGCTAGGTGCCGGGGTTAGTGTTAGGGGCCGGGGTTAGGGCTACGGGCCAGGGTTAGGGCTAGGGGCCGGGGTTTTCGGCCAGAGTTAGGGTTAGGGTCCGGGGTTTTTGGCCAGGGTTAGGGCTAGGGCCCAAGGTTTTGGGCCAGGGTTAGGGCTAGGGGCTGGGGTTTTGGGCCAGCGTTAAGGCTAGGCGCCAGGGTTAGGGCTAGGGGACCGGGTTAGGGATAGGGGCTAGGGTTAGGGCTAGGGGCCGGGTTTTTGGGCCATGGTTAGGGTTAGGGGCCGGGGTTTTGGGCCAGGGTTAGGGCTAGGGGTCGGGGTTTTTGGCCAGGGTTAGGGCTAGGGGGCCGGGGTTATGGGCCGGGGTTAGGGCTAGGGGGCCGGGGTTAGAGCGAGGGGCCGGGTTTAGGGCTACGGGCCGAGGTTTACAGCCAGGGTTAGGGCTAGGGGCCAGGGTTTTGGGCCAGGGTTAGGGTTTTTGCCCAGGGTTAAGGTTTTGCGCCAGGGTCAGGTTTTTCGTCCAGGGTTAGGGCTAGGGGCTGGGATTAGGGCTAGGGGCCGGGGTTTTGGCCCAGGGTTAGGGCCACGGGCTGGTGTATGAGGACGGGGTTAGGGATAGGGGCCAAGGTTTTGGCCCAGGGTTAGGGCTAGGGGCCAGGGTTTTGGGCCAGGGTTAGGGCTAGTGGCCGGGGTTAGGGCTAGGGGCCGGGGTTAGGGCTAGGGGCCGGGGTTAGTGTTAGGGGCCGGGGTTAGGGCTACTGGCCAGGGTTAGGGCTTGGGGCCGGGGTTTTGGGCCAGAGTTAGGGTTAGGGGCCGGGGTTTTTGGCCAGGGTTAGGGCTAGGGCCCGGGGTTTTGGGCCAGGGTTAGGGCTAGGGCCTGGGTTTTGGGCCGGAGTTAGGGCTAGGGTCTGGGGTTTTGGGCCAGGGTTACGGCTAGTGGCCGGTGTAAGGGCTAGGGGCCGGGGTTAGGGCTAGGGGCCGGGATTTTGTGCCAGGGTTATGGCTAGGGGCAGGGGTTTTGGGCCATATTTAGGGCTAGGGGCCGGGGTTTTGGGACAGCGTTAGGGCTAGGGGCCGGGGTTTTGGGCCAGGGTTAGGGCTACGGGACGGGGTTAGTGCTACGGGCCAGGGTTAGTGCTAGGGGCCAGGGTTTTGTGCTAGGGTTAGGGTTTTGGGCCAGGGTTAGGGCTAGGAGCAAAGGTTAGGGCTAGGGGCCGGGGTTTTGGCCCAGGGTTAGGGCTAGGGGCCAGGGTTAGGGCTAGGGGCCAGGGTTTTGGCCCAGGGTTAGGGTTTTTGTCCAGGGTTAGGGCTAGGCGCTGGTGTTAGGGCTAGGGGCCGGGGTTTTGGGCCAGGGTTAGGGCTAGGGGCCGGGGTTAGGGCTAGGGGCTGGGGTATGGGGCCGGTGTTAGGGCTAGGGGCCGGGGTTTTGCGCCAGGGTTAGGGCTAGGGCCCGGGGTTTTGGGCCCGGGTTAGGGCTAGGGGCTGGGGTTTTGGGCCAGCGTTAGGGCTAGGCACCGGGGTTAGGGCTAGGGGACCGGGTTAGGGATAGGGGCGAGGGTTAGGGCTAGGGGCCGGGGTTTTGGGCCATGGTTAGGGTTAGGGGCCGGGGTTTTGGCCAGGGTTAGGGCTAGGGGCCGGGGTTTTCGGCAGGGTTAGGGCTAGGGGCCGGGGTTAGGGCTAGGTGCCGGGGTTAGTGTTAGGGGCCGGGGTTAGGGCTACGGGCCAGGGTTAGGGCTAGGGGCCGGGGTTTTGGGCCAGAGTTAGGGCTAGGGGTCTGGGTTTTTGGCCAGGGTTAGGGCTAGGGGCTGGGGTTTTGGGCCAGGGTTAGGGCTAGGGGGCCGGGATTAGAGCGATGGGCCGGGTTTAGGGCTAGGGGCCGAGGTGTACAGCCAGGGTTAGGGCTAGAGGCCAGAATTTTCGGCCAGGGTTAGGGCTAGGGGCCGGGGTTAGGGCTAGGTGCCGGGGTTAGTGTTAGGGGCCGGGGTTAGGGCTACGGGCCAGGGTTAGGGCTAGGGGCCGGGGTTTTGGGCCAGAGTTAGGGTTAGGGTCCGGGGTTTTTGGCCAGGGTTAGGGCTAGGGTCCGGGGTTTTTGGCCAGTGTTAGGGCTAGGGCCCAAGGTTTTGGGCCAGGGTTAGGGCTAGGGGCTGGGGTTTTGGGCCAGCGTTAGGGCTAGGCGCCGGGGTTAGGGCTAGGGGACCGGGTTAGGGATAGGGGCTAGGGTTAGGGCTAGGGGCCGGGGTTTTTGGGCCATGGTTAGGGTTAGGGGCCGGGGTTTTGGGCCAGGGTTAAGGCTAGGGGTCGGGGTTTTTGGCCAGGGTTAGGGCTAGGGGGCCGGGGTTATGGTCCGGGGTTAGGGCTAGGGGGCCGGGGTTAGAGCGAGGGGCCGGGTTTAGGACTACGGGCCGAGGTTTAGAGCCAGGGTTAGGGCTAGGGGCCAGGGTTTTGGGCCAGGGTTAGGGTTTTGGCCCAGGGTTAAGGTTTTGGGCCAGGGTCAGGTTTTTAGTCCAGGGTTAGGGCTAGGGCTGGGATTAGGGCTAGGGGCCGGGGTTTTGGCTGAGGGTTAGGGCTAGGGGCTGGTGTATGGGGCCAAGGTTAGGGCTAGGGGCCAAGGTTTTGGCCCAGGGTTCGGGCTAGGGGCCAGGGTTTTGGGCCAGGGTTAGGGCTAGTGGCCGGGGTTAGGGCTAGGGGCCGGGGTTAGGGCTAGGGGCCGGGGTTAGTGTTACGGGCCGGGGTTAGGGCTACTGGCCAGGGTTAGGGCTTGGGGCCGGGGTTTTGGGCCAGAGTTAGGGTTAGGGGCCGGGGTTTTTGGCCAGGGTTAGGGCTAGGGCCCGGGGTTTTGGGCCAGGGTTAGGGCTAGGGCCCGGGTTTTCGGCCGGCGTTAGGGCTAGGGGCCGGTGTAAAGGCTAGGGGCCGGGGTTAGGGCTAGGGGCCGGGATTTTGTGCCAGGGTTATGGCTAGGGGCCGGGGTTTTGGGCCAGATTTAGGGCTAGGGGCCGGGGTTTTGGGACAGCGTTAGGGCTAGGGCCGGGGTTTTTGGCCAGGGTTAGGGCTACGGGACAGGGTTAGTGCTAGGGGCCAGGGTTAGTGCTAGGGGCCAGGGTTTTGTGCTAGGGTTAGGGTTTTGGGCCAGGGTTAGGGCTAGGAGCAAAGGTTAGGGCTAGGTGCCGGAGTTTTGGGCCAGGGTTAGGGCTAGGGTCCGGGGTTTTGGGCCAGGGTTATGGCTAGGGGACGGGGTTAGGGCTACTGGCCAGGGTTAGGTCTAGGGGCCAGGTTTTGGGCCATGGTTAGGGCTATGGGCCAGGGTTTTGGCCCAGGGTTAGGGCTAGGGGCCAGGGTTAGGGCTAGGGGCCAGGGTTTTGGCCCAGGGTTAAGGCTAGGGCCCGGGGTTTTGGGCCAGGGTTAGGGCTAGGGGCTGGGGTTTTGGGCCAGCGTTAGGGCTAGGCGCCGGAGTTAGGGCTAGGGGACCGGGTTAGGGATAGGGGCCAGGGTTAGGGCTAGGGGCCGGGGTTTTGGGCCATGGTTAGGGTTAGGGGCCGGGGTTTTGCCAGGGTTAGGGCTAGGGGGCGGGGTTTTGGGCCAGGGTTAGGGCTAGGGGTCGGGGTTTTTGGCCAGGGTTAGGGCTAGGGGGCCGGGGTTTTGGGCCAGGGTTAGGGCTAGGGGGCCGGGGTTAGAGCGATGGGCCGGGTTTAGGGCTAGGGGCCGAGGTTTACAGCCAGGGTTAGGGCTAGGGGCCAGGGTTTTCGGCCAGGGTTAGGGCTAGGGGCCGGGGTTAGGGCTAGGTGCCGGGGTTAGTGTTAGGGGCCGGGGTTAGGGCTACGGGCCAGGGTTAGGGCTAGGGGCCGGGGTTTTGGGCCAGAGTTAGGGCTAGGGGTCGGGGTTTTTGGCCAGGGTTAGGGCTAGGGGGCTGGGGTTTTGGGCCAGGGTTAGGGCTAGGGGGCCGGGGTTAGAGCGATGGGCCGGGTTTAGGGCTAGGGGCCGAGGTGTACAGCCAGGGTTAGGGCTAGAGGCCAGGGTTTTCGGCCAGGGTTAGGGCTAGGGGCCGGGGTTACGGCTAGGTGCCGGGGTTAGTGTTAGGGGCCGGGGTTAGGGCTACGGGCCAGGGTTAGGGCTAGGGGCCGGGGTTTTGGGCCAGAGTTAGGGTTAGGGTCCGGGGTTTTTGGCCAGGGTTAGGGCTAGGGCCCAAGGTTTTGGGCCAGGGTTAGGGCTAGGGGCTGGGGTTTTGGGCCAGCGTTAAGGCTAGGGCCCGGGGTTAGGGCTAGGGGACCGGGTTAGGGATAGGGGCTAGGGTTAGGGCTAGGGGCCGGGTTTTTGGGCCATGGTTAGGGTTAGGGGCCGGGGTTTTGGGCCAGGGTTAGGGCTAGGGGTCGGGGTTTTTGGCCAGGGTTAGGGCTAGGGGGCCGGGGTTATGGGCCGGGGTTAGGGCTAGGGGGCCGGGGTTAGAGCGAGGGGCCGGGTTTAGGGCTACGGGCCGAGGTTTACAGCCAGGGTTAGGGCTAGGGGCCAGGGTTTTGGGCCAGGGTTAGGGTTTTTGCCCAGGGTTAAGGTTTTGCGCCAGGGTCAGGTTTTTCGTCCAGGGTTAGGGCTAGTGGCTGGGATTAGGGCTAGGGGCCGGGGTTTTTGGCCAGGGTTAGGGCCAGGGGCTGGTGTATGAGGACGGGGTTAGGGATAGGGCCAAGGTTTTGGCCCAGGGTTAGGGCTAGGGGCCAGGGTTTTGGGCCAGGGTTAGGGCTAGTGGCCGGGGTTAGGGCTAGGGCCGGGGTTAGGGCTAGGGGCCGGGGTTAGTGTTAGGGGCCGGGTTAGGGCTACTGGCCAGGGTTAGGGCTTGGGGCCGGGGTTTCGGGCCAGAGTTAGGGTTAGGGGCCGGGTTTTTGGCCAGGGTTAGGGCTAGGGCCCGGGGTTTTGGGCCAGGGTTAGGGCTAGGGCCCGGGTTTTGGGCCCGAGTTAGGGCTAGGGGCTGGGGTTTTGGACCAGCGTTAGGGCTAGGGGCGGTGTAAGGGCTAGGGGCCGGGGTTAGGGCTAGGGCCGGGATTTTGTGCCAGGGTTATGGCTAGGGGCCGGGGTTTTGGGCCAGATTTAGGGCTAGGGGCCGGGGTTTTGGGACAGCGTTAGGGCTAGGGGCCGGGGTTTTGGGCCAGGGTTAGGGCTACGGGACGGGGTTAGTGCTAGGGGCCAGGGTTAGTGCTAGGGGCCAGGGTTTTGTGCTAGGGTTAGGGTTTTGGGCCAGGGTTAGGGCTAGGAGCAAAGGTTAGGGCTAGGGGCCGGGGTTTTGGCCCAGGGTTAGGGCTAGGGGCCAGGGTTACGGCTAGGGGCCAGGGTTTTGGCCCAGGGTTAGGGCTAGGGGCCAGGGTTTTGGCCCAGGGTTAGGGTTTTGTCCAGGGTTAGGGCTAGGCGCTGGGGTTAGGGCTAGGGGCTGTGGTATGGGGCCGTTGTTAGGGCTAGGGGCCGGGGTTTTGGGCCAGGGTTTCGGCTAGGGGCTGGGGTTTTGGGCCAGGGTTAGGGCTAGGGGCCAGGGTTTTGGGCCAGGGTTATGGCTAGGGCCGGGGTTTTGGGCCAGGGTTAGGGCTAGGGTCCGGGGTTAGGTCTACGGGCCGGGGTTATGGCTAGGTCCCGGGGTTAGTGTTAGGGCCGGGGTTAGGGCTACTGGCCAGGGTTAGGGCTAGGGGCCAGGGTTTTGGGCCAGAGTTATTGTTAGGGTCCGGGGCTTTTGGCCAGGGTTAGGGCTAGGGCCTGGGGTTTTCGGCCAGGGTTAGGGCTAGGGCCCGGGTTTTGGGCCGGAGTTAGGGCTAGGGGCTGGGGTTTTGGGCCAGGGTTAGGGCTATGGGCCGGGGTTAGGGCTAGGTGCCGGGTTTAGTGTTAGGGGCCGGGGTTAGGGGTAGGGGCCAGGCTTAGGGCTAGGGGCCGGGGTTTTGGGCCAGGGTTACGGCTAGGGGCCGGGGTTAGGGCTAGGGGCTGGGGTTTTGTACCAGGGTTAGGGCTAGGGGCCAGGTTTTGGGCCAGGGTTAGGGCTAGGGGCCAGGGTTTTGGCCCAGGGTTAGGGCTAGGGGCCAGGGTTAGGGCTAGGGTCCAGGGTTTTGGGCTGGGGTTAAGGTTAGGGGCCGGGGTTTTGGGCCAGGGTTAGGGCTAGCGGACGGGGTTTTGGGCAAGGGTTAGCGCTAGGGGCCGTGGTTTTGGGCCAGGGTTAGTTCTAGGGGCCGGGAAGTTGGGCTAGGGTTAGGGTTAGGGGCCGGGGTTTTGGGCCAGATTTAGGGCTAGGAGCCAAGGTTAGGGCTAGGGGCCGGGGTTTTGGGCCAGGTTAGGGCTAGGGTCCGGGGTTTTGGGCCAGGGTTATGGCTAGGGGACGGGGTTAGGGCTAGTGGCCAGGGTTAGGGCTAGGGGCCAGGTTTTGGGCCATGGTTAGGGCTAGGGGCCAGGGTTTTGGCCCAGGGTTAGGGCTAGGGGCCAGGGTTACGGCTAGGGGCCAGGGTTTTGGCCCAGGGTTAGGGCTAGGGGCCAGGGTTTTGGCCAAGTGTTAGGGTTTTGGCCCAGGGTTAGGGTTTTGTGCCAGGGTTAGGGTTTTTGTCCAGGGTTACGGCTAGGGGCTGGGGTTAGGGCTAGGGGCCGGGGTTTTGGGCCAGGGTTAGGGCTAGGGTCCGGGGTTTTGGGCCAGGGTTATGGCTAGGGGACGGGGTTAGGGCTAGTGGCCAGGGTTAGGTCTAGGGGCCAGGTTTTGGGCCATGGTTAGGGCTATGGGCCAGGGTTTTGGCCCAGGGTTAGGGCTAGGGGCCAGGGTTAGGGCTAGGGGCCAGGGTTTTGGCCCAGGGTTAAGGCTAGGGCCCGGGGTTTTGGGCCAGGGTTAGGGCTAGGGGCTGGGGTTTTGGGCCAGCGTTAGGGCTAGGCGCCGGGGTTAGGGCTAGGGGACCGGGTTAGGGATAGGGGCCAGGGTTAGGGCTAGGGGCCGGGGTTTTGGGCCATGGTTAGGGTTAGGGGCCGGGGTTTTGGCCAGGGTTAGGGCTAGGGGGCGGGGTTTTGGGCCAGGGTTAGGGCTAGGGGTCGGGGTTTTTGGCCAGGGTTAGGGCTAGGGGGCCGGGGTTTTGGGCCAGGGTTAGGGCTAGGGGGCCGGGGTTAGAGCGATGGGCCGGGTTTAGGGCTAGGGGCCGAGGTTTACAGCCAGGGTTAGGGCTAGGGGCTGGGGTTAGGGCTAGGTGCCGGGGTTAGTGTTAGGGGCCGGGGTTAGGGCTACGGGCCAGGGTTAGGGCTAGGGACCGGGGTTTTGGGCCAGAGTTAGGGCTAGGGGTCGGGGTTTTTGGCCAGGGTTAGGGCTAGGGGGCTGGGGTTTTGGGCCAGGGTTAGGGCTAGGCGCCGGGGTTAGGGCTAGGGGACCGGGTTAGGGATAGGGGCTAGGGTTAGGGCTAGGGGCCGGGTTTTTGGGCCATGGTTAGGGTTAGGGGCCGGGGTTTTGGGCCAGGGTTAGGGCTAGGGGTCGGGGTTTTTGGCCAGGGTTAGGGCTAGGGGGCCGGGGTTATGGGCCGGGGTTAGGGCTAGGGGGCCGGGGTTAGAGCGAGGGGCCGGGTTTAGGGCTACGGGCCGAGGTTTACAGCCAGGGTTAGGGCTAGGGGCCAGGGTTTTGGGCCAGGGTTAGGGTTTTTGCCCAGGGTTAAGGTTTTGGGCCAGGGTCAGGTTTTTCGTCCAGGGTTAGGGCTAGGGGCTGGGATTAGGGCTAGGGGCCGGGGTTTTGGCCCAGTGTTAGGGCCAGGGGCTGGTGTATGAGGACGGGGTTAGGGATAGGGGCCAAGGTTTTGGCCCAGGGTTAGGGCTAGGGGCCAGGGTTTTGGGCCAGGGTTAGGGCTAGTGGCCGGGGTTAGGGCTAGGGGCCGGGGTTAGGGCTAGGGGCCGGGGTTAGTGTTAGGGGCCGGGGTTAGGGCTACTGGCCAGGGTTAGGGCTTGGGGCCGGGGTTTTGGGCCAGAGTTAGGGTTAGGGGCCGGGGTTTTTGGCCAGGGTTAGGGCTAGGGCCCGGGGTTTTGGGCCAGGGTTAGGGCTAGGGCCCGGGTTTTGGGCCGGAGTTAGGGCTAGGGGCTGGGGTTTTGGGCCAGGGTTAGGGCTAGGGGCCGGTGTAAGGGCTAGGGGCCGGGTGTGCCAGGGTTATGGCTAGGGGCCGGGGTTTTGGGCCAGATTTAGGGCTAGGGGCCGGGGTTTTGGGACAGCGTTAGGGCTAGGGGCCGGGGTTTTGGGCCAGGGTTAGGGCTAGGGGCCAGGGTTAGGGCTAGGGGCCGGGGTTAGGGCTAGTTGCCGGGGTTAGTGTTCGGGGCCGGGGTTAGGGCTACTGGTCAGGGTTAGGGCTAGGGGCTGGGGTTTTGGGCCAGAGTTAGGTTTAGGGGCCGGGGTTTTTGGCCAGGGTTAGGGCTAGGGCCCGGGGTTTTGGGCCAGGGTTAGGGCTAGGGCCCGGGTTTTGGGCCGGAGTTAGGGCTAGGGTCTGGGTTTTGGCCAGGGTTAGGGCTAGGGGCCGGGGTTAGGGCTAGGGGCAGGGATTAGGGCTAGGTGCCGGGTTTAGTGTTAGCGGCCGGGTTAGGGCTAGGGGCCAGCGGTTAGGGCTAGGGGCTGCGGTATGGGGCCGGTGTTAGGGCTAGGGGTCAAGGTTTTGGGCCGGGGCTAGGGCTAGGGGCCAAGGTTTTGGGCCAGGGTTAGGGCTAGGGCCGAGGTTAGGGCTAGGTGCCGGGGTTAGGGCTAGGTGCCGGGTTTAGTGTTAGGGGCCGGGGTTAGGGCTAGGGGCCAGGGTTAGGCTAGGGGCCGGGGTTTTGGGCCAGAGTTAGGGTTAGGGGCCGGGGTTTTTGGCCAGGGTTAGGGCTAGGGTCCGGGGTTTTGGGCCAGGTTTAGGGCTAGGGCCCAATGTTTTGGGCCAGGGTTAGGGCTAGGGGCTGGGGTTTTGGGCCAGCGTTAGGGCTAGGGCCCGGGGTTAGGGCTAGGGGACCGGGTTAGGGATAGCGGCTAGGGTTAGGGCTAGGGGCCGGGTTTTTGGGCCATGGTTAGGGTTAGCGGCCGGGGTTTTGGCCAGGGTTAGGGCTAGGGGTCGGGGTTCTTGGCCAGGGTTAGGGCTAGGGGCCGGGGTTATGGGCCGGGGTTAGGGCTAGGGGGCCGGGGTTAGAGCGAGGGGCCGTGTTTAGGGCTACGGGCCGAGGTTTACAGCCAGGGTTAGGGCTAGGGGCCAGGGTTTTGGGCAAGGGTTAGGGTTTTGGCCCAGGGTTAAGGTTTTGGGCCAGGGTCAGGGTTTTGGTCCAGGGTTAGGGCTAGGGGCTGGGATTAGGGCTAGGGGCCGGGGTTTTTGGGCCAGGGTTTCGGCTAGGGGCTGGGGTTTTGGGCCAGGGTTAGGGCTAGGGGCCGGGGTTTTGGGCCAGGGTTATGGCTAGGGGCCGGGGTTTTGGGACAGGGTTAGGGCTAGGGTCCAAGGTTAGGTCTACGGGCCGGGGTTATGGCTAGGTCCCGGGGTTAGTGTTCGGGGCCGGGGTTAGGGCTACTGGCCAGGGTTAGGGCTAGGGGCCGGGGTTTTTGGGCCAGGGTTAGGGCTAGGGGACGGGGTTAGGGCTAGTGGCCAGGGTTAGGGCTAGGGGCCAGGTTTTGGGCCATGGTTAGGGCTAGGGGCCAGGGTTTTGGCCCAGGGTTAGGGCTAGGGGCCAGGGTTACGGCTAGGGGCCAGGCTTTTGGCCCAGGGTTAGGGCTAGGGGCCAGGGTTTTGGCCAAGGGTTAGGGTTTTGGCCCAGGGTTAGGGTTTTGTGCCAGGGTTAGGGTTTTTGTCTAGGGTTAGGGCTAGGGGCTGGGGTTAGGGCTAGGGGCGGGGTTTTGGGCCAGGGTTTCGGCTAGGGGCTGGGATTTTGGGCCAGGGTTAGGGCTAGGGGCCGGGGTTTTGGGCCATGGTTATGGCTAGGGGTCGGGGTTTTGGGCCAGGGTTAGGGCTAGGGGCCGGGGTTAGGGCTAGGGGCCAGGGTTAGGGCTAGGGGCCCCGGTTTTGGGCCAGGGTTAGGGCTAGGGGCCAGGGTTAGGGCTAGGGGCCGGGGTTTTGGGGTGGGGTTAGTGCTAGGGGCTAGGGTTTTGGGCCAGGGTTAGGGCTAGGGGCCGTGGTTAGGGCTAGGGGCTGGGGTATGGGGCCGGTGTTAGGGCTAGGGGCCGGGGTTTTGGGCCGTGGTTAGGGCTAGGGGCCGGGGTTTTGGCCAGGGTTAGGGCTAGGGCCCAGGGTTTTGGGCCAGGGTTAGGGCTAGGGCCCGGGTTTTGGGCCGGAGTTAGGGCTAGGGGCTGGGTTTTGGGCCAGGGTTAGGGCTAGGGCCCGGGGTTAGGGCTAGGGCCCGGGGTTAGGGCTAGGTGCCGGGTTTAGTGTTAGGGGCCGGGGTTAGGGCTAGGGGCCAGGGTTAGGGCTAGGGGCCGGGGTTTTGTGCCGGGGTTAGGGCTAGGGGCCGGGGTTAGGGCTAGGGGCTGGGGTTTTGGGCCAGGGTTAGGGCTAGGGGCCAAGGGTTTTGGCCGGGGTTAGGGCTAGGGGCTCGGGTTTTGGGCCAGGGTTAGGGCTAGGGGCCGGGGTTAGGGCTAGGGGCCGGGGTTAGGTCTAGGTGCCGGGGTTATTGTTAGGGGCCGGGGTTAGGGCTACGGGCCAGGGTTAGGGCTAGGGGCCTGGGTTAGGGCTAGGGGCTGCGGTATGGTGCCGGTGTTAGGGCTAGGTCTCAAGGTTTTGGGCCGGGGCTAGGCTAAAGGGCCACGGTTTTGGGCCAGGGTTAGGGCTAGGTGCCGGGGTTAGGGCTAGGGGCCGGGGTTAGGGCTAGGTGCCGGGGTTAGTGTTAGGGGGCAGGGTTAGTGCTACTGGCCAGGGTTAGGGCTAGGGGCCGGGGTTTTGGGCCAGGGTTAGGGCTAGGGGCCGCGGTTAGGGCTAGGGGCCAGGGTTAGGGCTAGGGGCCCCGGTTTTGGGCCAGGTTAGGGCTAGGGGCCAGGGTTAGGGCTAGGGGCCGGGGTTTTTGGGGTGGGGTTAGTGCTAGGGGCCTAGGGTTTTGGGCCAGGGTTAGGGCTAGGGGCCGTGGTTAGGGCTAGGGGCTGGGTATGGGGCCGGTGTTAGGGCTAGGGGCCGGGGTTTTGGGCCGTGGTTAGGGCTAGGGGCCGGGGTTTTGGGCCAGGGTTAGGGCTAGGGCCCAGGGTTTTGGGCCAGGTTAGGGCTAGGGCCCGGGTTTTGGCCGGAGTTAGGGCTAGGGGCTGGGGTTTTGGGCCAGGGTTAGGGCTAGGGCCCGGGGTTAGGGCTAGGGCCCGGGGTTAGGGCTAGGTGCCGGGTTTAGTGTTAGGGGCCGGGGTTAGGGCTAGGGGCCAGGGTTAGGGCTAGGGGCCGGGGTTTTGTGCCGGGGTTAGGGCTAGGGCCGGGGTTAGGGCTAGGGGCTGGGGTTTTGGGCCAGGGTTAGGGCTAGGGGCCAAGGGTTTTGGCCGGGGTTAGGGCTAGGGGCTCGGGTTTTGGGCCAGGGTTAGGGCTAGGGGCCGGGGTTAGGGCTAGGGGCCGGGGTTAGGTCTAGGTGCCGGGGTTATTGTTAGGGGCCGGGGTTAGGGCTACGGGCCAGGGTTAGGGCTAGGGGCCGGGGTTAGGGCTAGGGGCTGCGGTATGGTGCCGGTGTTAGGGCTAGGTGTCAAGGTTTTGGGCCGGGGCTAGGGCTAAAGGGCCACGGTTTTGGGCCAGGGTTAGGGCTAGGTGCCGGGGTTAGGGCTAGGGGCCGGGGTTAGGGCTAGGTGCCGGGGTTAGTGTTAGGGGGCAGGGTTAGTGCTACTGGCCAGGGTTAGGGCTAGGGGCCGGGGTTTTGGGCCAGGGTTAGGGCTAGGGGCCGGGGTTTTGGGCCAGGGTTAGGGCTAGGGGCCGGGGTTTTTGGCCAGGGTTAGGGCTAGGGCCCGTGGTTTTGGGCCAGGGTTAGGGCTAGGGCCCTGGTTTTGGGCCGGAGTTAGGGCTAGGGGCTGGGGTTTTGGGCCAGGGTTAGGGCTAGGGGCTGGGGTTTAGGGCTAGGGGCCGGGGTTAGGGCTAGGTGCCGGGTTTAGTGTTAGGGGCCGGGGTTAGGGCTAGGGGCCAGGGTTAGGGCTAGGGGCCGGGGTTTTTGGCCGGGGTTAGGGCTAGCGGCCGGGGTTAGGGCTAGGGGCTGGGGTTTTGGGCCAGGGTTAGGGATAGGGGCCAAGGTTTTGGGCCGGGGTTAGGGCTAGGGCCGGGGTTTTGGGCCAGCGTTAGGGCTAGGTGCCGGGGTTAGGGCTATGGGCCGGGGTTAGGGCTAGTGCCGGGGTTAGGGCTAGGGGCTGGGGTTTTGGGCAGGGTTAGGGCTAGGGACCGGGGTTTTGGGCCATAGTTATGGCTAGGGGCCGGGGTTTTGGGCCAGGGTTAGGGCTAGGGGCCGGGGTTAGGGCTAGGTGCCGGTTTAGTGTTAGGGGCCGGGGTTAGGGCTAGGGGCCAGGGTTAGGGCTAGGGGCCGGGGTTTTGTGCCGGGGTTAGGGCTAGGTGCCGGGGTTCGGGCTAGGGGCTGGGGTTTTGGGCCAGGGTTAGGGTTGGTGGCCAAGTTTTTTGGCCGGGGTTAGGGCTAGGGCTCGGGTTTTGGGCCAGGGTTAGGGCTAGGTGCCGGGGTTAGTGTTAGGGGCCGGGGTTAGGCTACGGGCCAGGGTTAGGGCTAGGGGCCGGGGTTAGGGCTAGGGGCTGCGGTATGGTGCCGGTGTTAGGGCTAGGGGTCAAGGTTTTGGGCCGGGGCTAGGGCTAAGGGCCAGGATTTTGGGCCAGGGCTAGGGCTAGGTGCCGGGGTTAGGGCTAGGGGCCGGGGTTAGGGCTAGGTGCCGGGGTTAGTGTTAGGGGGCAGGGTTAGTGCTACTGGCCAGGGTTAGGGCTAGGGGCTGGGGCTTTGGGCCAGGGTTAGGGCTAGGGGCCGGGGTTTTGGGCCAGGGTTAGGGCTAGGGGCCGGGGTTTTTGGCCAGGGTTAGGGCTAGGGCCCGGGGTTTTGGGCCAGGGTTAGGGCTAGGGCCCGGGTTTTGGGCCGGAGTTAGGGCTAGGGGCTGGGGTTTTGGGGCCAGGGTTAGGGCTAGGGGCCGGGGTTAGGGCTAGGGGCCGGGGTAAAGGGCTAGGTGCCGGGTTTAGTGTTAGGGGCCGGGGTTAGGGCTAGGGGCCAGGGTTAGGGCTAGGGGCCGGGGTTTTGGGCCAGGGTTAGGGATAGGGGCCAAAGTTTTGGGCCGGGGTTAGGGCTAGGGGCCGGGGTTTTGGGCCAGGGTTAGGGCTAGGGGCCGGGGTTAGGGCTATGGGCCGGGGTTGGGGCTAGGTGCCGGGGTTAGTGTTAGGGGCCTCGGTTGGGTCTACGGGCCAGGGTTAGGGCTAGGGGCCGGGGTTTTGGGCCAGGGTTAAGGTTAGTGGCCGCGGTTTTTGGCCACGGTTAGGGCTAGGGCCCGGGGTTTTGGGCCAGGGTTAGGGTTAGGGCCCGGGGTTTTGGGCCAGGGTTAGGGCTAGGGGCTGGGGTTTTGGGCCAGCGTTAGGGCTAGGCGCCGGGGTTAGGGCTAGGGGACCGGGTTAGGGATAGGGGCCAGGGTTAGGGCTAGGGGCCGGGGTTTTGGGCCATGGTTAGGGGTAGGGGCCGGGGTTTTGGCCAGGGTTAGGGCTAGGGGCCGGGGTTTTGGGCCAGGGTTAGGGCTAGGGGTCGGGGTTTTTGGCCAGGGTTAGGGCTAGGGGGCTGGGGTTTTGGGCCACGTTTAGGGCTAGGGGGCCGGGGTTAGAGCGATGGGCCGGGTTTAGGGCTAGGGGCCGAGGTTTACAGCCAGGGTTAGGGCTAGGGGCCAGGGTTTTCGGCCAGGGTTAGGGCTTGGGGCCGGGGTTAGGGCTAGGTGCCGGGGTTAGTGTTAGGGGCCGGGGTTAGGGCTACGGGCCAGGGTTAGGGCTAGGGGCCGGGGTTTTTGGCCAGGGTTAGGGCTAGGGCCCGGGTTTTGGGCCGGAGTTAGGGCTAGGGGCTGGGGTTTTGGGCCAGGGTTAGGGCTAGGGGCCGGGGTTAGGGCTAGGGGCCGGGGTAAAGGGCTAGGTGCCGGGTTTAGTGTTAGGGGCCGGGGTTAGGGCTAGGGGCCAGGGTTAGGGCTAGGGGCCGGGGTTTTGGGCCAGGGTTAGGGATAGGGGCCAAAGTTTTGGGCCGGGGTTAGGGCTAGGGGCCGGGGTTTTGGGCCAGGGTTAGGGCTAGGGGCCGGGGTTAGGGCTATGGGCCGGGGTTGGGGCTAGGTGCCGGGGTTAGTGTTAGGGGCCTCGGTTGGGTCTACGGGCCAGGGTTAGGGCTAGGGGCCGGGGTTTTGGGCCAGGGTTAAGGTTAGTGGCCGCGGTTTTTGGCCACGGTTAGGGCTAGGGCCCGGGGTTTTGGGCCAGGGTTAGGGTTAGGGCCCGGGGTTTTGGGCCAGGGTTAGGGCTAGGGGCTGGGGTTTTGTGCCAGCGTTAGGGCTAGGCGCCGGGGTTAGGGCTAGGGGACCGGGTTAGGGATAGGGGCCAGGGTTAGGGCTAGGGGCCGGGGTTTTGGGCCATGGTTAGGGGTAGGGGCCGGGGTTTTGGCCAGGGTTAGGGCTAGGGGCCGGGGTTTTGGGCCAGGGTTAGGGCTAGGGGTCGGGGTTTTTGGCCAGGGTTAGGGCTAGGGGGCTGGGGTTTTGGGCCAGGTTTAGGGCTAGGGGGCCGGGGTTAGAGCGATGGGCCTGGTTTAGGGCTAGGGGCCGAGGTTTACAGCCAGGGTTAGGGCTAGGGGCCAGGGTTTTCGGCCAGGGTTAGGGCTTGGGGCCGGGGTTAGGGCTAGGTGCCGGGGTTAGTGTTAGGGGCCGGGGTTAGGGCTACGGGCCAGGGTTAGGGCTAGGGGCCGGGGTTTTTGGCCAGGGTTAGGGCTAGGGTCCGGGGTTTTGGGCCAGGGTTAGGGCTAGGGCCCAAGGTTTTGTGCCAGGGTTAGGGCTAGGGGCTGGGGTTTTGGGCCAGCGTTAGGGCTAGGGGTCGGGGTTTTTGGTCAGGGTTAGGGCTAGGGGGCCGGGGTTATGGGCCGGGGTTAGGGCTAGGGGGCCGGGGTTAGAGCGAGGGGCGGGTTTAGGGCTAGGAAGCGAGGTTTACGGCCAGGGTTAGGGCTAGGGGCCAGGGTTTTCGGCCAGGGTTAGGGCTAGGGGCCGGGGTTAGGGCTATGGGCCGGGGTTTTGGGCCAGAGTTAGGGTTAGGGGCTGGGGTTTTGGGCCAGAGTTAGGGCTAGGGGCCGGGGTTTTGGGCCAGAGTTATGGTTAGGGGCCGGGGTTTTTGGCCAAGGTTACGGCTAGGGCCCGGGATTTTGGGCCAGGGTTAGGGCTAGGGGCCGGGGTTTTGGGCCAGGGTTAGGGCTAGGGGACGGGGTTAGGGCTAGTGGCCAGGGTTAGGGCTTGGGGCCAGGTTTTGGGCCAGGGTTAGGGCTAGGGGCCAGGGTTTTGGCCCAGGGTTAGGGCTAGGGGCCAGGGTTAGGGCTAGGGGCCAGGGTTTTGGGCCAGGGTTAGGGCTAGGGGCCAGGGTTTTTGGCCAGGGTTAGGGTTTTGGCCCAGGGTTAAGGTTTTAGGCCAGGGTTAGGGTTTTGGTCCAGGGTTAGGGCTAGGGGCTGGGATTAGGGCTAGGGGCCGGGGTTTTGGGCCAGGGTTTCGGCTAGGGGCTGGGGTTTTGGGCCAGGGGCCGGGGTTTTGGGCCAGGTTTATGGCTAGGGGCCGTGGTTTTGGGCCAGGGTTAGGGCTAGGGTCCGGGGTTAGGTCTAGGGGCCGGGGTTAGGTCTAGGTCCCGGGGTTAGTGTTAGGGGCCGGGGTTAGGGCTACTGGCCAGGGTTAGGGATAGGGGCCAGGGTTTTGGGCCAGAGTTAGGGTTAGGGCCCGGGTTTTTGGCCAGGGATAGGGCTAGGGGCCGGGGTTAGGGCTGGGTGCCGGGTTTAGTGTTAGGGGCCGGGGTTAGGGCTAGGGGCCAGGGTTAGGGCTAGGGGCCGGGGTTTTTGGCCAGGGTTAGGGCTAGGGGCCGGGGTTAGGGCTAGGGGCTGGGGTTTTTGGCCAGGGTTAGGGCTAGGGGCCAGGGTTAGGGCTAGGGGCCGGGGTTAGGGCTAGTTGCCAGGGTTAGTGTTCGGGGCCGGGGTTAGGGCTACTGGTCAGGGTTAGGGCTAGGGGCCGGGGTTTTGGGCCAGAGTTAGGTTTAGGGGGCGGGGTTTTGGGCCAGGGTTAGGGCTAGGGGCCGGGGTTTTGGGCCAGGGTTAGGGCTAGGGGCCAGGGTTAGGGCTAGGGGTCTGGGTTAGGGCTAGTTGCCAGGGTTAGTGTTCGGGGCCGGGGTTAGGGCTACTGGTCAGGGTTAGGGCTAGGGGCCGGGGTTTTGGGCCAGAGTTAGGGTTAGGGGCCGGGGTTTTTGGCCAGGGTTAGGGCTAGGGTCCGGGGTTTTGGGCCAGGGTTAGGGCTAGGGCCCAATGTTTTGGGCCAGGGTTAGGGCTAGGGGCTGGGGTTTTGGGCCAGCGTTAGGGCTAGGGCCCGGGGTTAGGGCTAGGGGACCGGGTTAGGGATAGCGGCTAGGGTTAGGGCTAGGGGCCGGGTTTTTGGGCCATGGTTAGGGTTAGCGGCCGGGGTTTTGGGCCAGGGTTAGGGCTACGGGTCGGGGTTTTTTGCCAGGGTTAGGGCTAGGGGGCCGGGGTTATGGGCCGGGGTTAGGGCTAGGGGGCCGGGGTTAGAGCGAGGGGCCGTGTTTAGGGCTACGGGCCGAGGTTTACAGCCAGGGTTAGGGCTAGGGGCCAGGGTTTTGGGCCAGGGTTAGGGTTTTGGCCCAGGGTTAAGGTTTTGGGCCAGGGTCAGGGTTTTGGTCCAGGGTTAGGGCTAGGGGCTGGGATTAGGGCTAGGGGCCGGGGTTTTGGGCCAGGGTTTCGGCTAGGGGCTGGGGTTTTGGGCCAGGGTTAGGGCTAGGGGCCGGGGTTTTGGGCCAGGGTTATGGCTAGGGGCCGGGGTTTTGGGCCAGGGTTAGGGCTAGGGTCCGGGGTTAGGTCTACGGGCCGGGGTTATGGCTAGGTCCCGGGGTTAGTGTTCGGGGCCGGGGTTAGGGCTACTGGCCAGGGTTAGGGCTAGGGGCCGGGGTTTTGGGCCAGAGTTATGGTTAGGGTCCGGGGCTTTTGGCCAGGGTTAGGGCTAGGGCCTGGGGTTTTGGGCCAGGGTTAGGGCTAGGGCCCGGGTTTTGGGCCGGAGTTAGGGCTAGGGGCTGGGGTTTTGGGCCAGGGTTAGGGCTATGGGCCGGGGTTAGGGCTAGGTGCCGGGTTTAGTGTTAGGGGCCGGGGTTAGGGGTAGGGGCCAGGCTTAGGGCTAGGGGCCGGGGTTTTGGGCCAGGGTTACGGCTAGGGGCCGGGGTTAGGGCTAGGGGCTGGGGTTTTGGACCAGGGTTAGGGCTAGGGGCCAGGTTTTGGGCCAGGGTTAGGGCTAGGGGCCAGGGTTTTGGCCCAGGGTTAGGGCTAGGGGCCAGGGTTAGGGCTAGGGTCCAGGGTTTTGGCCCGGGGTTAAGGTTAGGGGCCGGGGTTTTGGGCCAGGGTTAGGGCTAGCGGACGGGGTTTTGGGCAAGGGTTAGCGCTAGGGGCCGTGGTTTTGGGCCAGGGTTAGTTCTAGGGGCCGGGAAGTTGGGCTAGGGTTAGGGTTAGGGGCCGGGGTTTTGGGCAAGATTTAGGGCTAGGAGCCAAGGTTAGGGCTAGGGGCCGGGGTTTTGGGCCAGGGTTAGGGCTAGGGTCCGGGATTTTGGGCCAGGGTTATGGCTAGGGGACGGGGTTAGGGCTAGTGGCCAGGGTTAGGGCTAGGGGCCAGGTTTTGGGCCATGGTTAGGGCTAGGGGCCAGGGTTTTGGCCCAGGGTTAGGGCTAGGGGCCAGGGTTACGGCTAGGGGCCTGGGTTTTGGCCCAGGGTTAGGGCTAGGGGCCAGGGTTTTGGCCAAGGGTTAGGGTTTTGGCCCAGGGTTAGGGTTTTGTGCCAGGGTTAGGGTTTTTGTCCAGGGTTAGGGCTAGGGGCTGGGGTTAGGGCTAGGGGCCGGGGTTTTGGGCCAGGGTTTCGGCTAGGGGCTGGGATTTTGGGCCAGGGTTAGGGCTAGGGGCCGGGGTTTTGGGCCATGGTTATGGCTAGGGGCCGGGGTTTTGGGCCAGGGTTAGGGCTAGGGGCCGGGGTTAGGGCTAGGGGCCAGGGTTAGGGCTAGGGGCCGGGGTTTTGGGCCAGGGTTAGGGCTAGGGGCCAGGGTTAGGGCTAGGGGCCGGGGTTTTGGGGTGGGGTTAGTGCTAGGGGCTAGGGTTTTGGGCCAGGGTTAGGGCTAGGGGCCGTGGTTAGGGCTAGGGGCTGGGGTATGGGGCCGGTGTTAGGGCTAGGGGCCGGGGTTTTGGGCCGTGGTTAGGGCTAGGGGCCGGGGTTTTGGGCCAGGGTTAGGGCTAGGGCCCAGGGTTTTGGGCCAGGGTTAGGGCTAGGGCCCGGGTTTTGGGCCGGAGTTAGGGCTAGGGGCTGGGGTTTTGGGCCAGGGTTAGGGCTAGGGCCCGGGGTTAGGGCTAGGGCCCGGGGTTAGGGCTAGGTGCCGGGTTTAGTGTTAGGGGCCGGGGTTAGGGCTAGGGGCCAGGGTTAGGGCTAGGGGCCGGGGTTTTGTGCCGGGGTTGGGGCTAGGGGCCGGGGTTAGGGCTAGGGGCTGGGGTTTTGGGCCAGGGTTAGGGCTAGGGGCCAAGGGTTTTGGCCGGGGTTAGGGCTAGGGGCTCGGGTTTTGGGCCAGGGTTAGGGCTAGGGGCCGGGGTTAGGGCTAGGGGCCGGGGTTAGGGCTAGGTGCCGGGGTTAGTGTTAGGGGCCGGGGTTAGGGCTACGGGCCAGGGTTAGGGCTAGGGGCCGGGGTTAGGGCTAGGGGCTGCGGTATGGTGCCGGTGTTAGGGCTAGGTGTCAAGGTTTTGGGCCGGGGCTAGGGCTAAAGGGCCACGGTTTTGGGCCAGGGTTAGGGCTAGGTGCCGGGGTTAGGGCTAGGGGCCGGGGTTAGGGCTAGGTGCCGGGGTTAGTGTTAGGGGGCAGGGTGAGTGCTACTGGCCAGGGTTAGGGCTAGGGGCCGGGGTTTTGGGCCAGGGTTAGGGCTAGGGGTCGGGGTTTTGGGCCAGGGTTAGGGCTAGGGGCCGGGGTTTTTGGCCAGGGTTAGGGCTAGGGCCCTGGTTTTGGGCCGGAGTTAGGGCTAGGGGCTGGGGTTTTGGGCCAGGGTTAGGGCTAGGGGCTGGGGTTAGGGCTAGGGGCCGGGGTTAGGGCTAGGTGCCGGGTTTAGTGTTAGGGGCCGGGGTTAGGGCTAGGGGCCAGGGTTAGGGCTAGGGGCCGGGGTTTTGGGCCGGGGTTAGGGCTAGCGGCCGGGGTTAGGGCTAGGGGCTGGGGTTTTGGGCCAGGGTTAGGGATAGGGGCCAAGGTTTTGGGCCGGGGTTAGGGCTAGGGGCCGGGGTTTTGGGCCAGCGTTAGGGCTAGTGGCCGGGGTTAGGGCTATGGGCCGGGGTTAGGGCTAGGTGCCGGGGTTAGGGCTAGGGGCCGGGGTTAGGGCTACTGGCCAGGGTTAGGGCTTGGGGCCGGGTTTTGGGGCCAGATTTAGGGTTAGGGGCCGGGGTTTTTGGCCAGGGTTAGGGCTAGGGCCCGGGGTTTTGGGCCAGGGTTAGGGCTAGGGCCCGGGTTTTGGGCCGGAGTTAGGGCTAGGGGCTGGGGTTTTGGGCCAGGGTTAGGGCTAGGGGTCGGTGTAAGGGCTAGGGGCCGGGGTTAGGGCTAGGGGCCGGGATTTTGTGCCAGGGTTATGGCTAGGGGCCGGGGTTTTGGGCCAGATTTAGGGCTAGGAGCCAAGGTTAGGGCTAGGGGCCGGGGTTTTGGGCCAGGGTTAGGGCTAGGGTCCGGGGTTTTGGGCCAGGGTTATGGCTAGGGGACGGGGTTAGGGCTAGTGGCCAGGGTTAGGGCTAGGGGCCATGTTTTGGGCCATGGTTAGGGCTAGGGTCCGGGGTTTTGGGCCAGGGTTAGGGCTAGGGCCCAAGGTTTTGTGCCAGGGTTAGGGCTAGGGGCTGGGGTTTTGGGCCAGCGTTAGGGCTAGGGGTCGGGGTTTTTGGTCAGGGTTAGGGCTAGGGGGCCGGGGTTATGGGCCGGGGTTAGGGCTAGGGGGCCGGGGTTAGAGCGAGGGGCCGGGTTTAGGGCTAGGGGGCGAGGTTTACGGCCAGGGTTAGGGCTAGGGGCCAGGGTTTTCGGCCAGGGTTAGGGCTAGGGGCCGGGGTTAGGGCTATGGGCCGGGGTTTTGGGCCAGAGTTAGGGTTAGGGGCCGGGGTTTTGGGCCAGAGTTAGGGCTAGGGGCCGGGGTTTTGGGCCAGAGTTATGGTTAGGGGCCGGGGTTTTTGGCCAAGGTTAGGGCTAGGGCCCGGGATTTTGGGCCAGGGTTAGGGCTAGGGGCCGGGGTTTTGGGCCAGGGTTAGGGCTAGGGGACGGGGTATGGGGCCGGTGTTAGGGCTAGGGGCCGGGGTTTTGGGCCGGGGTTAGGGCTAGGGGCCGGGGTTTTGGGCCAGGGTTAGGGCTAGGGCCCGGGGTTTTGGGCCAGGGTTAGGGCTAGGGCCCGGGTTTTGGGCCGGAGTTAGGGCTAGGGGCTGGGGTTTTGGGCCAGGGTTAGGGCTAGGGCCCGGGGTTAGGGCTAGGGCCCGGGGTTAGGGCTAGGTGCCGGGTTTAGTGTTAGGGGCCGGGGTTAGGGCTAGGGGCCAGGGTTAGGGCTAGGGGCCGGGGTTTTTGGCTGGGGTTAGGGCTAGGGGCTCGGGTTTTGGGCCAGGGTTAGGGCTAGGGGCCGGGGTTAGGGCTAGGGGCCGGGGTTAGTGTTAGGGGCCGGGGTTAGGGCTACGGGCCAGGGTTAGTGTTAGGGGCCGGGGTTAGGGCTAGGGGCCAGGGTTTTGGGCCGGGGTTAGGGTTAGGGGCCGGGGTTTTGGGCCAGGGTTAGGGCTAGGGGCCGGGGTTTTGGGCCAGGGTTAGGGCTAGGGGCCGATGTTTTGGGCCAGGGTTAGTGCTAGGAGCCGGGGTTAGGGCTAGGGGCCGGGAATTTGGGCCAGGGTTAGGGCTAGTGGCCGGGGATTTTGGCCGGGGTTAGGGCTAGGGGCCAGGGTTAGGGTTAGTGACCAGGGTTAGGGCTAGGGGCTGGGGTTTTGGGCCGGTGTTAGGGATAGGGGCCGGGGTTTTGGGCCAGTGTTAGGGCTAGGGGCTGGGGTTAGGGCTAGGGGCCGGGGTTAGGGCTAGGGGCCAGGGTTCTGGGCCCGGGTTAGGGCTAGGGGCCAGGATTTTCAGCCGGGGTTAGGTTTAGGGGCCAGGGTTTTGGGCCGGGGTTTCGACTATGGGCCGGGGTTTTGGGCCAGGGGTAGGGCTATGGGCCGTGCTTCTGGGCCATGGTTAGGGCTAAAGCCCGGGTTTTGGACCACGATTAGGGCTAGGGGCCAGGGTTTTGGGACAGGGTTAGGGCGAGGGGCCGGGGTTTTGGGCCAGGGTTACGGCTAGGGGCCAGGGTTAGGGCTAGAGGCCAGGTTTTTGGGCCGGGTTTAGGGCTAGGGTCCGGTGTTAGGGCTACGGGCCAGTGTTATGGGCCGGGGTTAGGGCTACGGGCCAGGGTTATGGCTAGAGGCCAGGGTTTTGGCCAGGGTTAGGGCTAGTGGCCGGGGTTAGTGTTAGGGGCCGGGGTTAGGGCTACTGACCAGGGTTAGGGCTTGGGGCCGGGGTTTTGGGCCAGAGTTAGGGTTAGGGGCCGGGGTTTTTGGCCAGGGTTAGGGCTAGGGCCCGGGGTTTTGGGCCAGGGTTAGGGCTAGGGCCCGGGTTTTGGGCCGGAGTTAGGGCTAGGGGCCGGGGTTTTGGGCCAGGGTTAGGGCTAGGGGCCGGTGTAAGGGCTAGGGGCCGGGGTTAGGGCTAGGGGCCGGGATTTTGTGCCAGGGTTATGGATAGGGGCCGGGGTTTTGGGCCAGATTTAGAGCTAGGAGCCAAGGTTAGGGCTAGGGCCCGGGGTTTTGGGCCAGGGTTAGGGCTAGGGTCCGGGGTTTTGGGCCAGGGTTATGTCTAGGGGACGGGGTTAGGGCTAGTGGCCAGGGTTAGGGCTAGGGGCCAGGTTTTGGGCCATGGTTAGGGCTAGGGGCCAGGGTTTTGGCCCAGGGTTAGGGCTAGGGGCCAGGGTTACGGCTAGGGGCCAGGGTTTTGGCCCAGGGTTAGGGCTAGGGGCCAGGGTTTTGGCCCAGGGTTCAGGTTTTGGCCCAGGGTTAGGGTTTTGTGCCAGGGTTAGGGTTTTTGTCCAGGGTTAGGGCTAGGGGCTGGGGTTAGGGCTAGGGGCCGGGGTTTTGGGCCAGGGTTTCGGCTAGGGGCTGGGATTTTGGGCCAGGGTTAGGGCTAGGGTCCGGGGTTTTGGGCCATGGTTATGGCTAGGGGCCGGGGTTTTGGGCCAGGGTTAGGGCTAGGGGCCGGGGTTAGGGCTAGGGGCCAGGGTTAGGGCTAGGGGCCAGGGTTTTGGGCCAGGGTTAGGGCTAGGGGCCAGGGTTAGGGCTAGGGGCTGGGGTATGCGGCCGGTGTTAGGGCTAGGGGCCGGGGTTTTGGGCCGGGGTTAGGGCTAGGGGCCGGGGTTTTGGGCCAGGGTTAGGGCTAGGGCCCGGGGTTTTGGGCCAGGGTTAGGGCTAGGGCCCGGGGTTTTGGGCCAGGGTTAGGGCTAGGGCCCGGGTTTTGGGCCGGAGTTAGGGCTAGGGGCTGGGGTTTTGGGCCAGGGTTAGGGCTAGGGCCCGGGGTTAGGGCTAGGGCCCGGGGTTAGGGCTAGGTGCCGGGTTTAGTGTTAGGGGCCGGGGTTAGGGCTAGGGGCCAGGGTTAGGGCTAGGGGCCAGGGTTTTGTGCCGGGGTTAGGGCTAGTGGCCGGGGTTAGGGCTAGGGGCTGGGGTTTTGGGCCAGGGTTAGGGCTAGGGGCCAAGGTTTTTGGCCGGGGTTAGGGCGAGGGGCTCGGGTTTTGGGCCAGGGTTAGGGCTAGGGGCCGGGGTTAGGGCTGGGGGCCGGGGTTAGGGCTAGGTGCCAGGGTTAGTGTTAGGGGCCGGGGTTAGGGCTACGGGCCAGGGTTAGGGCTAGGGGCCGGGGTTAGGGCTAGGGGCTGCGGTATGGTGCCGGTGTTAGGGCTAGGGGTCAAGGTTTTGGGCCGGGGCTAGGGCTAAGGGCCAGGGTTTTGGGCCAGGGTTAGGGCTAGGGGCCGGGGTTAGGGCTAGGGGCCGGGGTTAGGGCTAGGTGCCGGGGTTAGTGTTAGGGGGCAGGGTTAGTGATACTGGCCAGGGTTAGGGCTAGGGGCCGGGGTTTTTGGCCAGGGTTAGGGCTAGGGCCCGGGGTTTTGGGCCAGGGTTAGGGCTAGGGCCCGGGTTTTGGGCCGGAGTTAGGGCTAGGGGCTGGCGTTTTGGGCCAGGGTTAGGGCTAGGGGCCGGGGTTAGGGCTAGGGGCCGGGGTTAGGGCTAGGTGCCGGGTTTAGTGTTAGCGCCGGGGTTAGGTCTAGGGGCCAGGGTTAGGGCTAGGGGCCGGGGGTTATGGGCCGGGGTTAGGGCTAGCGGCCGGGATTAGGGCTAGGGGCTGGGGTTTTGGGCCAGGGTTAGGGATAGGGGCCAAGGTTTTGGGCCGGGGCTAGGGCTAGGGGCCGGGGTTTTGGGCCAGGGTTAGGGCTATGGGCCGGGGTTAGGGCTAGGTGCCGGGGTTAGGGCTAGGGGCCGGGGTTAGGGCTACTGGCCAGGGTTAGGGCTTGGGGCCGGGGTTTTGGGCCAGAGTTAGGGTTAGGGGCCGGGGTTTTTGGCCAGGGTTAGGGCTAGTGCCCGGGGTTTTGGGCAAGGGTTAGGGCTAGGGCCCGGGTTTTGGGCCGGAGTTAGGGCTAGGGGCTGGGGTTTTGGGCCAGGGTTAGGGTTAGGGGCCGGTGTAAGGGCTAGGGGCCGGGATTTTGTGCCAGGGTTATGGCTAGGGGCCGGGGTTTTGGGCCAGATTTAGGGCTAGGAGCCAAGGTTAGGGCTAGGGGCCGGGGTTTTGGGCCAGGGTTAGGGCTAGGGTCCGGGGTTTTGGGCCAGGTTTATGGCTAGGGGACGGGATTAGGGGCCATGTTTTCGGCCATGGTTAGGGCTAGGGGCCAGGGTTTTGGCCCAGGGTTAGGGCTAGGGGCCAGGGTTACGGCTAGGGGCCAGGGTTTTGGCCCAGGGTTAGGGCTAGGGGCCAGGGTTTTGGCCCAGGGTTCGGGTTTTGGCCCAGGGTTAGGGTTTTGTGCCAGGGTTACGGTTTTTTTCCAGGGTTAGGGCTAGGGGCTGGGGTTAGGGCTAGGGGCCGGGGTTTTGGGCCAGGGTTTCGGCTAGGGGCTGGGATTTTGGGCCAGGGTTAGGGCTAGGGGCCGGGGATTTGGGCCGGGGTTAGGGCTAGGGGCCAGGGTTAGGGTTAGTGACCAGAGTTAGGGCTAGGGGCCGGGGTTTTGGGCCGGTGTTAGGGATAGGGGCCGGGGTTTTGGGCCAGCGTTAGGGCTAGGGGCCGGGGTTAGGGCTAGGGGCCGGGGTTAGGGCTAGGGGCCAGGGTTCTGGGCCGGGGTTAGGGCTAGGGGCCAGGATTTTCAGCCGGGGTTAGGTTTAGGGGCCAGGGTTTTGGGCCGGGGTTTCGACTAGGGGCCGGGGTTTTGGGCCAGGGGTAGGGCTAGGGGCCAGGGTTTTGGGCCAGGGTTAGGGCTAGGGGCCGGTGTAAGGGCTAGGGGCCGGGGTTAGGGCTAGGGGCCGGGATTTTGTGCCAGGTTTATGGCTAGGGGCCGGGGTTTTGGGCCAGATTTAGGGCTAGGGTCCGGGGTTTTGCGCCAGGGTTATGGCTAGGGGACGGGGTTAGGGTTAGTGGCCAGGGTTAGGGCTAGGGGCCAGGTTTTGGGCCATGGTTAGGGCTAGGGGCCAGGGTTTTGGCCCAGGGTTAGGGCTAGGGGCCAGGGTTACGGCTAGGGGCCAGGGTTTTGGCCCAGGGTTAGGGCTAGGGGCCAGGGTTTTGGCCCAGGGTTATGGTTTTGGCCCAGGGTTAGGGTTTTGTGCCAGGGTTAGGGTTTTTGTCCAGGGTTAGGGCTAGGGGCTGGGGTTAGGGCTAGGGGCCGGGGTTTTGGGCCAGGGTTTCGGCTAGGGGCTGGGATTTTGGGCCACGGTTAGGGCTAGGGGCCGGGGTTTTGGGCCATGGTTATGGCTAGGGGCCGGGGTTTTGGGCCAGGGTTAGGGCTAGGGGCCGGGGTTAGGGCTAGGGGCCAGGGTTAGGGCTAGGGGCCGGGGTTTTGGGCCAGGGTTAGGGCTAGGGGCCAGGGTTAGGGCTAGGGGCCGGGGTTTTGGGGTGGGGCTAGTGATAGGGGCTAGGGTTTTGGGCCAGGGTTAGGGCTAGGGGCCGGGGTTAGGGCTAGGGGCTGGGGTATGGGGCCGGTGTTAGGGCTAGGGGCCGGGGTTTTGGGCCGGGGTTAGGGCTAGGGGCCGGGGTTTTGGGCCAGGGTTAGGGCTAGGGCCCGGGGTTTTGGGCCAGGGTTAGGGCTACGGCCCGGGCTTTGGGCCGGAGTTAGGGCTAGGGGCTGGGGTTTTGGGCCAGGGTTAGGGCTAGGGCCCGGGGTTAGGGCTAGGGCCCGGGGTTAGGGCTAGGGGCCGGGGTTAGGGCTAGCGGCTGGGGTTTTGGGCCAGGGTTAGGGCTAGGGGCCAAGGTTTTTGGCCGGGGTTAGGGCTAGGGGCTCGGGTTTTGGGCCAGGGTTAGGGCTAGGGGCCGGGGTTAGGGCTAGGGGCCGGGGTTAGGGCTAGGTGCCGGGGTTAGTGTTAGGGGCCGGGGTTAGGGCTACGGGCCAGGGTTAGGGCTAGGGGCCGGGGTTAGGGCTAGGGGCTGCGGTATGGTGCCGGTGTTAGGGCTAGGGGTCAAGGTTTTGGGCCGGGGCTAGGGTTAAGGGCCAGGGTTTTTGGCCAGGGTTCGGGCTAGGGTCCGGGGTTAGGGCTAGGGGCCGGGGTTACGGCTAGGTGCCGGGGTTAGTGTTAGGGGGCAGGGTTAGTGCTACTGGCCAGGGTTAGGGCTAGGGGCCGGGGTTTTGGGCCAGGGTTAGGGCTAGGGCCCGGGGTTTTGGGCCAGGGTTAGGGCTAGGGGCCGGGGTTTTTGGCCAGGGTTAGGGCTAGGGCCCGGGGTTTTGGGCCAGGGTTAGGGCTAGGGCCCGGGTTTTGGGCCGGAGTTCGGGCTAGGGGCTGGGGTTTTGGGCCAGGGTTAGGGCTAGGGGCCGGGGTTAGGGCTAGGGGCCAGGGTTAGGGCTAGGGGCCGGGGTTTTGGGCCGGGGTTAGGGCTAGCGGCCGGGGTTAGGGCTAGGGGCTGGGGTTTTGGGCCAGGGTTAGGGATAGGGGCCAAGGTTTTGGGCCGGGGTTAGGGCTAGGGGCCGGGGTTTTGGGCCAGGGTTAGGGCTAGGGGCCGGGGTTAGGGCTATGGGCCGGGGTTAGGGCTTGGGGTCGGGGTTTTGGGCCAGAGTTAGGGTTAGGGGCCGGTATTTTTGACCAGGGTTAGGGCTAGGGCCCGGGGTTTTGGGCCAGGGTTAGGGCTAGGGCCTGGGTTTTGGGCCGGAGTTAGGGCTAGGGGCTGGGGTTTGGGGCCAGGTTTAGGGCTAGGGGCCGGTGTAAGGGCTAGAGGCCGGGATTTTGTGCCAGGGTTATGGCTAGGGGCCGGGGTTTTGGGCCAGATTTAGGGCTAGGAGCAAAGGTTAGGGCTAGGGGCCGGGGTTTTGGGCCAGGGTTAGGGCTAGGGTCCGGGGTTTTGGGCCAGGGTTATGGCTAGGGGACGGGGTTAGGGGCCATGTTTTGGGCCATGGTTAGGGCTAGGGGCCAGGGTTTTGGCCCAGGGTTAGGGCTAGGGGCCAGGGTTACGGCTAGGGGCCAGGGTTTTGGCCCAGGGTTAGGGCTAGGGGCCAGGGTTTTGGCCCAGGGTTAGGGTTTTGGCCCAGGGTTAGGGTTTTGTGCCAGGGTTAGGGTTTTTGTCCAGGGTTAGGGCTAGGGGCTGGGGTTAGGGCTAGGGGCCGGGGTTTTGGGCAAGGGTTAGGGCTAGGGGCTGAGATTTTGGGCCAGGGTTAGGGCTAGGGGCCGGGGTTTTGGGCCATGGTTATGGCTAGGGGCCGGGGTTTTGGGCCAGGGTTAGGGCTAGGGGCCGGGGTTAGGGCTAGGGGCCAGGGTTAGGGCTAGGGGCCGGGGTTTTGGGCCAGGGTTAGGGCTAGGGGCCAGGGTTAGGGCTAGGGGCCGGGGTTTTGGGGTGGGGTTAGTGTTAGGGGCTAGGGTTTTGGGCGAGGATTAGGGCTAGGGGCCGGGGTTTTGGGCCGGGGTTAGGGCTAGCGGCCGGGGTTAGGGCTAGGGGCTGGGGTTTTGGGCCAGGGTTAGGGATAGGGGCCAAGGTTTTGGGCCGGGGTTAGGGCTAGGGGCCGGGGTTTTGGGCCAGGGTTAGGGCTAGGGGCCGGGGTTAGGGCTATGGGCCGGGGTTAGGGCTTGGGGTCGGGGTTTTGGGCCAGAGTTAGGGTTAGGGGCCGGTGTTTTTGGCCAGGGTTAGGGCTAGGGCCCGGGGTTTTGGGCCAGGGTTAGGGCTAGGGCCTGGGTTTTGGGCCGGAGTTAGGGCTAGGGGCTGGGGTTTGGGGCCAGGTTTAGGGCTAGGGGCCGGTGTAAGGGCTAGAGGCCGGGATTTTGTGCCAGGGTTATGGCTAGGGGCCGGGGTTTTGGGCCAGATTTAGGGCTAGGAGCAAAGGTTAGGGCTAGGGGCCGGGGTTTTGGGCCAGGGTTAGGGCTAGGGTCCGGGGTTTTGGGCCAGGGTTATGGCTAGGGGACGGGATTAGGGGCCATGTTTTGGGCCATGGTTAGGGCTAGGGGCCAGGGTTTTGGCCCAGGGTTAGGGCTAGGGGCCAGGGTTACGGCTAGGGGCCAGGGTTTTGGCCCAGGGTTAGGGCTAGGGGCCAGGGTTTTGGCCCAGGGTTAGGGTTTTGGACCAGGGTTAGGGTTTTGTGCCAGGGTTAGGGTTTTTGTCCAGGGTTAGGGCTAGGGGCTGGGGTTAGGGCTAGGGGCCGGGGTTTTGGGCAAGGGTTAGGGCTAGGGGCTGAGATTTTGGGCCAGGGTTAGGGCTAGGGGCCGGGGTTTTGGGCCATGGTTATGGCTAGGGGCCGGGGTTTTGGGCCAGGGTTAGGGCTAGGGGCCGGGGTTAGGGCTAGGGGCCAGGGTTAGGGCTAGGGGCCGGGGTTTTGGGCCAGGGTTAGGGCTAGGGGCCAGGGTTAGGGCTAGGGGCCGGGGTTTTGGGGTGGGGTTAGTGTTAGGGGCTAGGGTTTTGGGCGAGGATTAGGGCTAGGGGCCGGGGTTAGGGCTAGGGGCTGGGGTATGGGGCCGGTGTTAGGGCTAGTGGCCGGGGTTTTGGGCCGGGGTTAGGGCTAGGGGCCGGGGTTTTGGGCCAGGGTTAGGGCTAGGGCCCGGGGTTTTGGCCCAGGGTTAGGGCTAGGGGCCAGGGTTACGGCTAGGGGCCAGGGTTTTGGCCCAGGGTTAGGGTTTTGGCCCAGGGTTAGGGTTTTGTGCCAGGGTTAGGGTTTTTGTCCAGGGTTAGGGCTAGGGGCTGGGGTTAGGGCTAGGGGCCGGGGTTTTGGGCCAGGTTTTCGGCTAGGGGCTGGGATTTTGGGCCAGGGTTAGGGCTAGGGGCTGGGGTTTTGGGCCATGGTTATGGCTAGGGGCCGGGGTTTTGGGCCAGGGTTAGGGCTAGGGCCCGGGGTTAGGGCTAGGGGCCGGGGTTTTGTGCCGGGGTTAGGGCTAGGGGCCAGGGTTAGGGCTAGCGGCTGGGGTTTTGGGCCAGGGTTAGGGCTAGGGGCCAAGGTTTTTTTCCGGGGTTAGGGCTAGGGCCTCGGGTTTTGGGCCAGGGTTAGGGCTAGGGGCCGGGGTTAGGGCTAGGGGCCGGGGTTAGGGCTAGGTGCCGGGGTTAGTGTTAGGGGCCGGGGTTAGGGCTACGGGCCAGGGTTAGGGCTAGGGGCCGGGGTTAGGGCTAGGGGCTGCGGTATGGTGCCGGTGTTAGGGCTAGGGGTCAAGGTTTTGGGCCGGGGCTAGGGTTAAGGGCCAGGGTTTTGGGCCAGGGTTAGGGCTAGGGTCCGGGGTTAGGGCTAGGGGCCGGGGTTAGGGCTAGGTGCCGGGGTTAGTGTTAGGGGGCAGGGTTAGTGCTACTGGCCAGGGTTAGGGCTAGGGGCCGGGGTTTTGGGCCAGGGTTAGGTCTAGGGCCCGGGGTTTTGGGCCAGGGTTAGGGCTAGGGGCCGGGGTTTTTGGCCAGGGTTAGGGCTAGGGCCCGGGGTTTTGGGCCAGGGTTAGGGCTAGGGCCCGGGTTTTGGGCCGGAGTTAGGGCTAGGGGCTGGGGTTTTGGGCCAGGGTTAGGGCTAGGGGCCGGGGTTAGGGCTAGGGGCCGGGGTTAGGGCTAGGTGCCGGGTTTAGTGTTAGGGGCCGGGGTTAGGGCTAGGGGCCAGGGTTAGGGCTAGGGGCCGGGGTTTTGGGCCGGGGTTAGGGCTAGCTGCCGGGGTTAGGGCTAGGGGCTGGGGTTTTGGGCCAGGGTTAGGGATAGGGGCCAAGGTTTTGGGCCGGGGTTAGGGCTAGGGGCCGGCGTTTTGGGCCAGGGTTAGGGCTAGGGGCCGGGGTTAGGGCTATGGGCCGGGGTTAGGGCTTGGGGCCGGGGTTTTGGGCCAGAGTTAGGGTTAGGGGCCGGGGTTTTTGGCCAGGGTTAGGGCTAGGGCCCGGGGTTTTCGGCCAGGGTTAGGGCTAGGGCCCGGGTTTTGGGCCGGAGTTAGGGCTAGGGGCTGGGGTTTTGGGCCAGGGTTAGGGCTAGGGGCCGGTGTAAGGGCTAGAGGCCGGGATTTTGTGCCAGGGTTATGGCTAGGGGCCGGGGTTTTGGGCCAGATTTAGGGCTAGGAGCCAAGGTTAGGGCTAGGGGCCGGGGTTTTGGGCCAGGGTTAGGGCTAGGGTCCGGGGTTTTGGGCCAGGGTTATGGCTAGGGGACGGGGTTAGGGGCCATGTTTTGGGCCATGGTTAGGGCTAGGGGCCAGGGTTTTGGCCCAGGGTTAGGGCTAGGGGCCAGGGTTACGGCTAGGGGCCAGGGTTTTGGCCCAGGGTTAGGGCTAGGGGCCAGGGTTTTGGCCCAGGGTTAGGGTTTTGGCCCAGGGTTAGGGTTTTGTGCCAGGGTTAGGGTTTTTGTCCAGGGTTAGGGCTAGGGGCTGGGGTTAGGGCTAGGGGCCTGGGTTTTGGGCAAGGGTTAGGGCTAGGGGCTGAGATTTTGGGCCAGGGTTAGGGCTAGGGGCCGGGGTTTTGGGCCATGGTTATGGCTAGGGGACGGGGTTTTGGGCCAGGGTTAGGGCTAGGGGACGGGGTTAGGGCTAGGGGCCAGGGTTAGGGCTAGGGGCCGGGGTTTTGGGCCAGGGTTAGGGCTAGGGGACAGGGTTAGGGCTAGGGGCCGGGGTTTTGGGGTGGGGTTAGTGTTAGGGGCTAGGGTTTTGGGCCAGGATTAGGGCTAGGGGCCGGGGTTAGGGCTAGGGGCTGGGGTATGGGGCCGGTGTTAGGGCTAGGGGCCGGGGTTTTGGGCCGGGGTTAGGGCTAGGGGCCGGGGTTTTGGGCCAGGGTTAGGGCTAGGGCCCGGGGTTTTGGGCCAGGGTTAGGGCTAGGGCCCGGGTTTTGGGCCAGAGTTAGGGCTAGGGGCTGGGGTTTTGGCCCAGGGTTAGGGCTAGGGGCCAGGTTTACGGCTAGGGGCCAGGGTTTTGGCCCAGGGTTAGGGCTAGGGGCCAGGGTTTTGGCCCAGGGTTTGGGTTTTGGCCCAGGGTTAGGGTTTTGTGCCAGGGTTAGGGTTTTTGTCCAGGGTTAGGGCTAGGGGCCGGAGTTAGGGCTAGGGGCCGGGGTTTAGGGCAAGGGTTAGGGCTAGGGGATGGGATTTTCGGCCAGGGTTAGGGCTAGGGGCCGGGGTTTTGGGCCAGGGTTAGGACTAGGGGCCAGGGTTAGGGCTAGGGGCCGGGATTTTCGGCCGGGGTTAGGGCTAGGGCCCGGGGTTTTGGGCCAGGGTTAGGGCTAGGGCCCGGGTTTTGGGCCAGAGTTAGGGCTAGGGGCTGGGGTTTTGGGCCAGGGTTAGGGCTAGGGCCCGGGGTTAGGGCTAGGGCCCGGGGTTAGGGCTAGGGGCCAGGGTTAGGGCTAGGGGCCGGGGTTTTGTGCCGGGGTTAGGGCTAGGGGCCGGGGTTAGGGCTAGGGGCTGGGGTTTTGGGCCAGGGTTAGGGCTAGGGGCCAAGGTTTTTGGCCGGGGTTAGGGCTAGGGCCTCGGGTTTTGGGCCAGGGTTAGGGCTAGGGGCCGGGGTTAGGGCTAGGGGCTGGGGTTAGGGCTAGGTGCCGGGGTTAGTGTTAGGGGCCGGGGTTAGGGCTACGGGCCAGGGTTAGGGCTAGGGGCCGGGGTTAGGGCTAGGGGCTGCGGTATGGTGCCGATGTTAGGGCTAGGGGTCAAGGTTTTGGGCCGGGGCTAGGGCTAAGGGCCAGGGTTTTGGGCCAGGGTTAGGGCTAGGGGCCGGGGTTAGGGCTAGGTGCCGGGGTTAGTGTTAGGGGGCAGGGTTAGTGCTACTGGCCAGGGTTAGGGCTAGGGGCCGGGGTTTTGGGCCAGGGTTAGGGCTAGGGGCCGGGGTTTTGGGCCAGGGTTAGGGCTAGGGGCCGGGGTTTTTGGCCAGGGTTAGGGCTAGGGCCCGGGGTTTTGGGCCAGGGTTAGGGCTAGGGCCCGGGTTTTGGGCCGGAGTTAGGGCTAGGGGCTGGGGTTTTGGGCCAGGGTTAGGGCTAGGGGCCGGTGTAAGGGCTAGGGGCCGGGGTTAGGGCTAGGGGCCGGGATTTTGTGCCAGGGTTATGGCTAGGGGCCGGGGTTTTGGGCCAGATTTAGGGCTAGGAGCCAAGGTTAGGGTTAGGGGCCGGGATTTTTGGGCCAGGGTTAGGGCTAGGGTCCGGGGTTTTGGGCCAGGGTTATGGCTAGGGGAAGGGGTTAGTGCTAGTGGCCAGGGTTAGGGCTAGGGGCCATGTTTTGGGCCATGGTTAGGGCTAGGGGCCAGGGTTTTGGCCCAGGGTTAGGGCTAGGGGCCAGGGTTACGGCTAGGGGCCAGGGTTTTGGCCCAGGGTTAGGGCTAGGGGCCAGGGTTTTGGCCCAGGGTTAGGGTTTTGGCCCAGCGTTAGGGTTTTGTGCCAGGGTTAGGGTTTTTGTCCAGGGTTAGGGCTAGGGGCTGGGGTTAGGGCTAGGGGCCGGGGTTTTGGGCCAGGGTTTCGGCTAGGGGCTGGGATTTTGGGCAAGGGTTAGGGCTAGGGGCCGGGGTTTTGGGCCATGGTTCTGGATAGGGGCCGGGGTTTTTGGGCCAGGGTTAGGGCTAGGGGCCGGGGTTAGGGCTAGGGGCCAGGGTTAGGGCTAGGGGCCAGGGTTTTGGGCCAGGGTTAGGGCTAGGGGCCAGGGTTAGGGCTAGGGGCCGGGGTTTTGGGCCAGGGTTAGGGCTAGGGCCCGGGGTTTTGGGCCAGGGTTAGGGCTAGGGCCCGGGTTTTGGGTCGGAGTTAGGGCTAGGGGCTGGGGTTTTGGGCCAGGGTTAGGGCTAGGGCCCGGGGTTAGGGCTAGGGCCCGGGGTTAGGGCTAGGGGCCGGGGTTTTGTGCCGGGGTTAGGGCTAGGGGCCAGGGTTAGGGCTAGCGGCTGGGGTTTTGGGCCAGGGTTAGGGCTAGGGGCCAAGGTTTTTTTCCGGGGTTAGGGCTAGGGCCTCGGGTTTTGGGCCAGGGTTAGGGCTAGGGGCCGGGGTTAGGGCTAGGGGCCGGGGTTAGGGCTAGGTGCCGGGGTTAGTGTTAGGGGCCGGGGTTAGGGCTACGGGCCAGGGTTAGGGCTAGGGGCCGGGGTTAGGGCTAGGGGCTGCGGTATGGTGCCGGTGTTAGGGCTAGGGGTCAAGTTTTGGGCCGGGGCTAGGGTTAAGGGCCAGGGTTTCGGGCCAGGGTTAGGGCTAGGGTCCGGGGTTAGGGCTAGGGGCCGGGGTTAGGGCTAGGTGCCGGGGTTAGTGTTAGGGGGCAGGGTTAGTGCTACTGGCCAGGGTTAGGGCTAGGGGCCGGGGTTTTGGGCCAGGGTTAGGGCTAGGGCCCGGGGTTTTGGGCCAGGGTTAGGGCTAGGGGCCGGGGTTTTTAGCCAGGGTTAGGGCTAGGGCCCGGGGTTTTGGGCCAGGGTTAGGGCTAGGGCCCGGGTTTTGGGCCGGAGTTAGGGCTAGGGGCTGGGGTTTTGGGCCAGGGTTAGGGCTAGGGGCCGGGGTTAGGGCTAGGGGCCGGGGTTAGGGCTAGGTGCCGGGTTTAGTGTTAGGGGCCGGGGTTAGGGCTAGGGGCCAGGGTTAGGGCTAGGGGCCGGGGTTTTGGGCCGGGGTTAGGGCTAGCTGCCGGGGTTAGGGCTAGGGGCTGGGGTTTTGGGCCAGGGTTAGGGATAGGGGCCAAGGTTTTGGGCCGGGGTTAGGGCTAGGGGCCGGGGTTTTGGGCCAGGGTTAGGGCTAGGGGCCGGGGTTAGGGCTATGGGCCGGGGTTAGGGCTTGGGGCCGGGGTTTTGGGCCAGAGTTAGGGTTAGGGGCCGGGGTTTTTGGCCAGGGTTAGGGCTAGGGCCCGGGGTTTTGGGCCAGGGTTAGGGCTAGGGCCCGGGTTTTGGGCCGGAGTTAGGGCTAGGGTCTGGGGTTTTGGGCCAGGGTTAGGGCTAGGGGCCGGTGTAAGGGCTAGAGGCCGGGATTTTGTGCCAGGGTTATGGCTAGGGGCCGGGGTTTTGGGCCAGATTTAGGGCTAGGAGCCAGGGTTAGGGCTAGGGGCCGGGGTTTTGGGCCAGGGTTAGGGCTAGGGTCCGGGGTTTTGGGCCAGGGTTATGGCTAGGGGACGGGGTTAGGGGCCATGTTTTGGGCCATGGTTAGGGCTAGGGGCCAGGGTTTTGGCCCAGGGTTAGGGCTAGGGGCCAGGGTTACGGCTAGGGGCCAGGGTTTTGGCCCAGGGTTAGGGCTAGGGGCCAGGGTTTTGGCCCAGGTTTAGGGTTTTGGCCCAGGGTTAGGGTTTTGTGCCAGGGTTAGGGTTTTTGTCCAGGGTTAGGGCTAGGGGCTGGGGTTAGGGCTAGGGGCCGGGGTTTTGGGCAAGGGTTAGGGCTAGGGGCTGAGATTTTGGGCCAGGGTTAGGGCTAGGGGTCGGGGTTTTGGGCCATGGTTATGGCTAGGGGACGGGGTTTTGGGCCAGGGTTAGGGCTAGGGGCTGGGGTTAGGGCTAGGGGCCAGGGTTAGGGCTAGGGGCCGGGGTTTTGGGCCAGGGTTAGGGCTAGGTAACAGGGTTAGGGCTAGGGGCCGGGGTTTTGGGGTGGGGTTAGTGTTAGGGGCTAGGGTTTTGGGCCAGGATTAGGGCTAGGGGCCGGGGTTAGGGCTAGGGGCTGGGGTATGGGGCCGGTGTTAGGCCTAGGGGCCGGGGTTTTGGGCCAGGGTTAGGGCTAGGGGCCGGGGTTTTGGGCCAGGGTTAGGGCTAGGGCCCGGGGTTTTGGGCCAGGGTTAGGGCTAGGGCCCGGGTTTTGGGCCAGAGTTAGGGCTAGGGGCTGGGGTTTTGGCCCAGGGTTAGGGCTAGGGGCCAGGTTTACGGCTAGGGGCCAGGGTTTTGGCCCAGGGTTAGGGCTAGGGGCCAGGGTTTTGGCCCAGGGTTTGGGTTTTGGCCCAGGGTTAGGGTTTTGTGCCAGGGTTAGGGTTTTTGTCCAGGGTTAGGGCTAGGGGCCGGAGTTAGGGCTAGGGGCCGGGGTTTAGGGCAAGGGTTAGGGCTAGGGGATGGGATTTTCGGCCAGGGTTAGGGCTAGGGGCCGGGGTTTTGGGCCATGGTTATGGCTAGGGGCCGGGGTTTTGGGCCAGGGTTAGGGCTAGGGGCCAGGGTTAGGGCTAGGGGCCGGGGTTTTGGGCCAGGGTTAGGGCTAGGGGCCAGGGTTAGGGCTAGGGGCCGGGGTTTTGGGGTGGGGTTAGTGATAGGGGCTAGGGTTTTGGGCCAGGGTTAGGGCTAGGGGCCGGGGTTAGGGCTAGGGGCTGGGGTATGGGGCCGGTGTTAGGGCTAGGGGCCGGGGTTTTGGGCCGGGGTTAGGGCTAGGGGCCGGGATTTTCGGCCGGGGTTAGGGCTAGGGCCCGGGGTTTTGGGCCAGGGTTAGGGCTAGGGCCCGGGTTTTGGGCCAGAGTTAGGGCTAGGGGCTGGGGTTTTGGGCCAGGGTTAGGGCTAGGGCCCGGGGTTAGGTCTAGGGCCCGGGGTTAGGGCTAGGGGCCAGGGTTAGGGCTAGGGGCCGGGGTTTTGTGCCGGGGTTAGGGCTAGGGGCCGGGGTTAGGGCTAGGGGCTGGGGTTTTGGGCCAGGGTTAGGGCTAGGGGCCAAGGTTTTTGGCCGGGGTTAGGGCTAGGGCCTCGGGTTTTGGGCCAGGGTTAGGGCTAGGGGCCGGGGTTAGGGCTAGGGGCTGGGGTTAGGGCTAGGTGCCGGGGTTAGTGTTAGGGGCCGGGGTTAGGGCTACGGGCCAGGGTTAGGGCTAGGGGCCGGGGTTAGGGCTAGGGGCTGCGGTATGGTGCCGGTGTTAGGGCTAGGGGTCAAGGTTTTGGGCCGGGGCTAGGGCTAAGGGCCAGGGTTTTGGGCCAGGGTTAGGGCTAGGGGCCGGGGTTAGGGCTAGGTGCCGGGGTTAGTGTTAGGGGGCAGGGTTAGTGCTACTGGCCAGGGTTAGGGCTAGGGGCCGGGGTTTTGGGCCAGGGTTAGGGCTAGGGCCCGGGGTTTTGGGCCAGGGTTAGGGCTAGGGGCCGGGGTTTTTGGCCAGGGTTAGGGCTAGGGCCCGGGGTTTTGGGCCAGGGTTAGGGCTAGGGCCCGGGTTTTGGGCCGGAGTTAGGGCTAGGGGCTGGGGTTTTGGGCCAGGGTTAGGACTAGGGGCCGGGGTTAGGGCTAGGTGCCGGGTTTAGTGTTAGGGGCCGGGGTTAGGGCTAGGGGCCAGGGTTAGGGCTAGGGGCCGGGGTTTTGGGCCGGGGTTAGGGCTAGCTGCCGGGGTTAGGGCTAGGGGCTGGGGTTTTGGGCCAGGGTTAGGGATAGGGGCCAAGGTTTTGGGCCGGGGTTAGGGCTAGGGGCCGGCGTTTTGGGCCAGGGTTAGGGCTAGGGGCCGGGGTTAGGGCTATGGGCCGGGGTTAGGGCTTGGGGCCGGGGTTTTGGGCCAGAGTTAGGGTTAGGGGCCGGGGTTTTTGGCCAGGGTTAGGGCTAGGGCCCGGGGTTTTGGGCCAGGGTTAGGGCTAGGGCCCGGGTTTTGGGCCTGAGTTAGGGCTAGGGGCTGGGGTTTTGGGCCAGGGTTAGGGCTAGGGGCCGGTGTAAGGGCTAGAGGCCGGGATTTTGTGCCAGGGTTATGGCTAGGGGCCGGGGTTTTGGGCCAGATTTAGGGCTAGGAGCCAAGGTTAGGGTTAGGGGCCGGGGTTTTGGGCCAGGGTTAGGGCTAGGGTCCGGGGTTTTGGGCCAGGGTTATGGCTAGGGGACGGGGTTAGGGGCCATGTTTTGGGCCATGGTTAGGGCTAGGGGCCAGGGTTTTGGCCCAGGGTTAGGGCTAGGTGCCAGGGTTACGGCTAGGGGCCAGGGTTTTGGCCCAGGGTTAGGGCTAGGGGCCAGGGTTTTGGCCCAGGTTTAGGGTTTTGGCCCAGGGTTAGGGTTTTGTGCCAGGGTTAGGGTTTTTGTCCAGGGTTAGGGCTAGGGGCTGGGGTTAGGGCTAGGGGCCGGGGTTTTGGGCAAGGGTTAGGGCTAGGGGCTGAGATTTTGGGCCAGGGTTAGGGCTAGGGGCCAGGGTTATGGCTAGGGGCCGGGGTTTTGGGCCAGGGTTAGGGCTAGGGGCCGGGGTTTTGGCCCAGGGTTAGGGTTTTGGCCCAGGGTTAGGGTTTTGTGCCAGGGTTAGGGTTTTTGTCCAGGGTTAGGGCTAGGGGCTGGGGTTAGGGCTAGGGGCCGGGGTTTTGGGCCTGGGTTAGGGCTAGGGGCTGAGATTTTGGGCCAGGGTTAGGGCTAGGGGCCGGGGTTTTGGGCCATGGTTATGGCTAGGGGACGGGGTTTTGGGCCAGGGTTAGGGCTAGGGGCCGGGGTTAGGGCTAGGGGCCAGGGTTAGGGCTAGGGGCCGGGGTTTTGGGCCAGGGTTAGGGCTAGGGGACAGGGTTAGGGCTAGGGGCCGGGGTTTTGGGGTGGGGTTAGTGTTAGGGGCTAGGGTTTTGGGCCAGGATTAGGGCTAGGGGCCGGGGTTAGGGCTAGGGGCTGGGGTATGGGGCCGGTGTTAAGCCTAGGGGCCGGGGTTTTGGGCCGGGGTTAGGGCTAGGGGCCGGGGTTTTGGGCCAGGGTTAGGGCTAGGGCCCGGGGTTTTGGGCCAGGGTTAGGGCTAGGGCCCGGGTTTTGGGCCAGAGTTAGGGCTAGGGGCTGGGGTTTTGGCCCAGGGTTAGGGCTAGGGGCCAGGTTTACGGCTAGGGGCCAGGGTTTTGGCCCAGGGTTAGGGCTAGGGGCCAGGGTTTTGGCCCAGGGTTTGGGTTTTGGCCCAGGGTTAGGGTTTTGTGCCAGGGTTAGGGTTTTTGTCCAGGGTTAGGGCTAGGGGCCGGAGTTAGGGCTAGGGGCCGGGGTTTAGGGCAAGGGTTAGGGCTAGGGGATGGGATTTTCGGCCAGGGTTAGGGCTAGGGGCCGGGGTTTTGGGCCATGGTTATGGCTAGGGGCCGGGGTTTTGGGCCAGGGTTAGGGCTAGGGGCCAGGGTTAGGGCTAGGGGCCGGGGTTATGGGCCAGGGTTAGGGCTAGGGGCCAGGGTTAGGGCTAGGGGCCGGGGTTTTGGGGTGGGGTTAGTGATAGGGGCTAGGGTTTTGGGCCAGGGTTAGGGCTAGGGGCCGGGGTTAGGGCTAGGGGCTGGGGTATGGGGCCGGTGTTAGGGCTAGGGGCCGGGGTTTTGGGCCTGGGTTAGGGCTAGGGGCCGGGGTTTTGGGCCGGGGTTAGGGCTAGGGGCCGGGATTTTCGGCCGGGGTTAGGGCTAGGACCCGGGGTTTTGGGCCAGGGTTAGGGCTAGGGCCCGGGTTTTGGGCCAGAGTTAGGGCTAGGGGCTGGGGTTTTGGGCCAGGGTTAGGGCTAGGGCCCGGGGTTAGGGCTAGGGCCCGGGGTTAGGGCTAGGGGCCAGGGTTAGGGCTAGGGGCCGGGGTTTTGTGCCGGGGTTAGGGCTAGGGGTCGGGGGTAGGGCTAGGGGCTGGGGTTTTGGGCCAGGGTTAGGGCTAGGGGCCAAGGTTTTTGGCCGGGGTTAGGGCTAGGGCCTCGGGTTTTGGGCCAGGGTTAGGGCTAGGGGCCGGGGTTAGGGCTAGGGGCTGGGGTTAGGGCTAGGTGCCGGGGTTAGTGTTAGGGGCCGGGGTTAGGGCTACGGGCCAGGGTTAGGGCTAGGGGCCGGGGTTAGGGCTAGGGGCTGCGGTATGGTGCCGGTGTTAGGGCTAGGGGTCAAGGTTTTGGGCCGGGGCTAGGGCTAAGGGCCAGGGTTTTGGGCCAGGGTTAGGGCTAGGGGCCGGGGTTAGGGCTAGGTGCCGGGGTTAGTGTTAGGGGGCAGGGTTAGTGCTACTGGCCAGGGTTAGGGCTAGGGGCCGGGGTTTTGGGCCAGGGTTAGGGCTAGGGGCCGGGGTTTTGGGCCAGGGTTAGGGCTAGGGCCCGGGGTTTTGGGCCAGGGTTAGGGCTAGGGCCCGGGTTTTGGGCCGGAGTTAGGGCTAGGGGCCGGGGTTTTGGGCCAGGGTTAGGGCTAGGGGCCGGTGTAAGGGCTAGGGGCCGGGGTTAGGGCTAGGGGCCGGGATTTTGTGCCAGGGTTATGGCTAGGGGCCGGGGTTTTGGGCCAGATTTAGGGCTAGGAGCCAAGGTTAGGGCTAGGGGCCGGGATTTTTGGGCCAGGGTTAGGGCTAGGGTCCGGGGTTTTGGGCCAGGGTTATGGCTAGGGGAAGGGGTTAGGGCTAGTGGCCAGCGTTAGGGCTAGGGGCCATGTTTTGGGCCATGGTTAGGGCTAGGGGCCAGGGTTTTGGCCCAGGGTTAGGGCTAGGGGCCAGGGTTACGGCTAGGGGCCAGGGTTTTGGCCCAGGGTTAGGGCTAGGGGCCAGGGTTTTGGCCCAGGGTTAGGGTTTTGGCCCAGCGTTAGGGTTTTGTGCCAGGGTTAGGGTTTTTGTCCAGGGTTAGGGCTAGGGGCTGGGGTTAGGGCTAGGGGCCGGGGTTTTGGGCCGGGGTTAGGGCTAGGGGCCGGGGTTTTGGGCCAGGGTTAGGGCTAGGGCCCGGGGTTTTGGGCCAGGGTTAGGGCTAGGGCCCGGGTTTTGGGTTGGAGTTAGGGCTAGGGGCTGGGGTTTTGGGCCAGGGTTAGGGCTAGGGCCCGGGGTTAGGGCTAGGGCCCGGGGTTAGGGCTAGGGGCCGGGGTTTTGTGCCGGGGTTAGGGCTAGGGGCCAGGGTTAGGGCTAGCGGCTGGGGTTTTGGGCCAGGGTTAGGGCTAGGGGCCAAGGTTTTTTTCCGGGGTTAGGGCTAGGGCCTCGGGTTTTGGGCCAGGGTTAGGGCTAGGGGCCGGGGTTAAGGCTAGGGGCCGGGGTTAGGGCTAGGTGCCGGGGTTAGTGTTAGGGGCCGGGGTTAGGGCTAGGGGCTGCGGTATGGTGCCGGTGTTAGGGCTAGGGGTCAAGGTTTTGGGCCGGGGCTAGGGTTAAGGGCCAGGGTTTTGGGCCAGGGTTAGGGCTAGGGTCCGGGGTTAGGGCTAGGGGCCGGGGTTAGGGCTAGGTGCCGGGGTTAGTGTTAGGGGGCAGGGTTAGTGCTACTGGCCAGGGTTAGGGCTAGGGGCCGGGGTTTTGGGCCAGGGTTAGGTCTAGGGCCCGGGGTTTTGGGCCAGGGTTAGGGTTAGGGGCCGGGGTTTTTGGCCAGGGTTAGGGCTAGGGCCCGGGGTTTTGGGCCAGGGTTAGGGCTAGGGCCCGGGTTTTGGGCCGGAGTTAGGGCTAGGGGCTGGGGTTTTGGGCCAGGGTTAGGGCTAGGGGCCGGGGTTAGGGCTAGGGGCCGGGGTTAGGGCTAGGTGCCGGGTTTAGTGTTAGGGGCCGGGGTTAGGGCTAGGGGCCAGGGTTAGGGCTAGGGGCCGGGGTTTTGGGCCGGGGTTAGGGCTAGCTGCCGGGGTTAGGGCTAGGGGCTGGGGTTTTGGGCCAGGGTTAGGGATAGGGGCCAAGGTTTTGGGCCGGGGTTAGGGCTAGGGGCCGGGGTTTTGGGCCAGGGTTAGGGCTAGGGGCCGGGGTTAGGGCTATGGGCCGGGGTTAGGGCTTGGGGCCGGGGTTTTGGGCCAGAGTTAGGGTTAGGGGCCGGGGTTTTTGGCCAGGGTTAGGGCTAGGGCCCGGGGTTTTGGGCCAGGGTTAGGGCTAGGGCCCGGGTTTTGGGCCGGAGTTAGGGCTAGGGGCTGGGGTTTTGGGCCAGGGTTAGGGCTAGGGGCCGGTGTAAGGGCTAGAGGCCGGGATTTTGTGCCAGGGTTATGGCTAGGGGCCGGGGTTTTGGGCCAGATTTAGGGCTAGGAGCCAAGGTTAGGGCTAGGGGCCGGGGTTTTGGGCCAGGGTTAGGGCTAGGGTCCGGGGTTTTGGGCCAGGGTTATGGCTAGGGGACGGGGTTAGGGGCCATGTTTTGGGCCATGGTTATGGCTAGGGGCCAGGGTTTTGGCCCAGGGTTAGTGCTAGGGGCCAGGGTTTTGGCCCAGGGTTAGGGTTTTGGCCCAGGGTTAGGGTTTTGTGCCAGGGTTAGGGTTTTTGTCCAGGGTTAGGGCTAGGGGCTGGGGTTAGGGCTAGGGGCCGGGGTTTTGGGCAAGGGTTAGGGCTAGGGGCTGAGATTTTGGGCCAGGGTTAGGGCTAGGGGCCGGGGTTTTGGGCCATGGTTCTGGATAGGGGCCGGGGTTTTGGGCCAGGGTTAGGGCTAGGGGCCGGGGTTAGGGCTAGGGGCCAGGGTTAGGGCTAGGGGCCGGGGTTTTGGGCCAGGGTTAGGGCTAGGTGACAGGGTTAGGGCTAGGGGCCGGGGTTTTGGGGTGGGGTTAGTGTTAGGGGCTAGGGTTTTGGGCCAGGATTAGGGCTAGGGGCCGGGGTTAGGGCTAGGGGCTGGGGTATGGGGCCGGTGTTAGGGCTAGGGGCCGGGGTTTTGGGCCGGGGTTAGGGCTAGGGGCCGGGGTTTTGGGCCAGGGTTAGGGCTAGGGCCCGGGGTTTTGGGCCAGGGTTAGGGCTAGGGCCCGGGTTTTGGGCCAGAGTTAGGGCTAGGGGCTGGGGTTTTGGCCCAGGGTTAGGGCTAGGGGCCAGGTTTACGGCTAGGGGCCAGGGTTTTTTGGCCCAGGGTTAGGGCTAGGGGCCAGGGTTTTGGCCCAGGGTTTGGGTTTTGGCCCAGGGTTAGGGTTTTGTGCCAGGGTTAGGGTTTTTGTCCAGGGTTAGGGCTAGGGGCCGGGGTTTAGGGCAAGGGTTAGGGCTAGAAGATGGGATTTTCGGCCAGGGTTAGGGCTAGGGGCCGGGGTTTTGGGCCATGGTTATGGCTAGGGGCCGGGGTTTTGGGCCAGGGTTAGGGCTAGGGGCCAGGGTTAGGGCTAGGGGCCGGGGTTTTGGGCCAGGGTTAGGGCTAGGGGCCAGGGTTAGGGCTAGGGGCCGGGGTTTTGGGGTGGGGTTAGTGATAGGGGCTAGGGTTTTGGGCCAGGGTTAGGGCTAGGGGCCGGGGTTAGGGCTAGGGGCTGGGGTATGGGGCCGGTGTTAGGGCTAGGGGCCGGGGTTTTGGGCCTGGTTTAGGGCTAGGGGCCGGGGTTTTGGGCCGGGGTTAGGGCTAGGGGCCGGGATTTTCGGCCGGGGTTAGGGCTAGGGCCCGGGGTTTTGGGCCAGGGGTAGGGCTAGGGCCCGGGTTTTGGGCCAGAGTTAGGGCTAGGGGCTGGGGTTTTGGGCCAGGGTTAGGGCTAGGGCCCGGGGTTAGGGCTAGGGCCCGGGGTTAGGGCTAGGGGCCAGGGTTAGGGCTAGGGGCCGGGGTTTTGTGCCGGGGTTAGGGCTAGGGGCCGGGGTTAGGGCTAGGGGCTGGGGTTTTGGGCCAGGGTTAGGGCTAGGGGCCAAGGTTTTTGGCCGGGGTTAGGGCTAGGGCCTCGGGTTTTGGGCCAGGGTTAGGGCTAGGGGCCGGGGTTAGGGCTAGGGGCTGGGGTTAGGGCTAGGTGCCGGGGTTACTGTTAGGGGCCGGGGTTAGGGCTACGGACCAGAGTTAGGGCTAGGGGCCGGGGTTAGGGCTAGGGGCTGCGGTATGGTGCCGGTGTTAGGGCTAGGGGTCAAGGTTTTGGGCCGGGGCTAGGGCTAAGGGCCAGGGTTTTGGGCCAGGGTTAGGGCTAGGGGCCGGGGTTAGGGCTAGGTGCCGGGGTTAGTGTTAGGGGGCAGGGTTAGTGCTACTGGCCAGGGTTAGGGCTAGGGGCCGGGGTTTTGGGCCAGGGTTAGGGGCTAGGGGCCGGGGTTTTGGGCCAGGGTTAGGGCTAGGGGCCGGGGTTTTTGGCCAGGGTTAGGGCTAGGGCCCGGGGTTTTGGGCCAGGGTTAGGGCTAGGGCCCGGGTTTTGGGCCGGAGTTAGGGCTAGGGGCTGGGGTTTTGGGCCAGGGTTAGGGCTAGGGCCCGGGGTTAGGGCTAGGGGCCGGGGGTAGGGCTAGGGGCTGGGGTTTTGGGCCAGGGTTAGGGCTAGGGGCCAAGGTTTTTGGCTGGGGTTAGGGCTAGGGGCTCGGGTTTTGGGCCAGGGTTAGGGCTAGGGGGCCAGGGTTAGGGCTAGGGGCCGGGGTTAGGGCTAGGTGCCGGGGTTAGTGTTAGGGGCCGGGGTTAGGGCTACGGGCCAGGGTTAGGGCTAGGGGCCGGGGTTAGGGCTAGGGGCTGCGGTATGGTGCCGGTGTTAGGGCTAGGGGTCAAGGTTTTGGGCCGGGGCTAGGGCTAAGGGCCAGGGTTTTGGGCCAGGGTTAGGGCTAGGGGCCGGGGTTAGGGCTAGGTGCCGGGGGTTAGTGTTAGGGGGCAGGGTTAGTGCTAGTGGCCAGGGTTAGGGCTAGGGGCCGGGGTTTTGGGGCCAGGGTTAGGGCTAGGGGCCGGGTTTTGGGCCAGGGTTAGGGCTAGGGGCCGGGGTTTTTGGCCAGGGTAAGGGCTAGGGCCCGGGGTTTTGGGCCAGGGTTAGGGCTAGGGCCCGGGTTTTGGGCGGAGTTAGGGCTAGGGGCTGGGGTTTTGGGCCAGGGTTAGGGCTAGGGCCCGGGGTTAGGGCTAGGGGCGGGGTTAGGGCTAGGTGCCGGGTTTAGTGTTAGGGGCCGGGGTTAGGGCTAGGGGCCAGGGTTAGGGCTAGGGGCCGGGGTTTTGGGCCAGATTTAGGGCTAGGAGCCAAGGTTAGGGCTAGGGGCCGGGATTTTTGGGCCAGGGTTAGGGCTAGGGTCCGGGGTTTTGGGCCAGGGTTCTGGCTAGGGGAAGGGGTTAGGGCTAGTGGCCAGGGTTAGGGCTAGGGGCCATGTTTTGGGCCATGGTTAGGGCTAGGGGCCAGGGTTTTCGCCCAGGGTTAGGGCTAGGGGCCAGGGTTACGGCTAGGGGCCAGGGTTTTGGCCCAGGGTTAGGGCTAGGGGCCAGGGTTTTGGCCCAGGGTTAGGGTTTTGGCCCAGCATTAGGGTTTTGTGCCAGGGTTAGGGTTTTTGTCCAGGGTTAGGGCTAGGGGCTGGGGTTAGGGCTAGGGGCCGGGGTTTTGGGCCAGGGTTTCGGCTAGGGGCTGGGATTTTGGGCAAGGGTTAGGGCTAGGGGCCGGGGTTTTGGGCCATGGTTCTGGATAGGGGCCGGGGTTTTGGGCCAGGGTTAGGGCTAGGGGCCGGGGTTAGGGCTAGGGGCCAGGGTTAGGGCTAGGGGCCAGGGTTTTGGGCCAGGGTTAGGGCTAGGGGCCAGGGTTAGGGCTAGGGGCCGGGGTTTTGGGGTGGGGGTTAGTGATAGGGGCTAGGGTTTTGGGCCAGGGTTAGGGCTAGGGGCCGGGGTTAGGGCTAGGGGCTGTGGTATGGGGCCGGTGTTAGGGCTAGGGGCCGGGGTTTTGGGCCGGGGTTAGGGCTAGGGGCCGGGGTTTGGGGCCAGGGTTAGGGCTAGGGCCCGGGGTTTTGTGCCAGGGTTAGCGCTAGGGCCCGGGTTTTCGGCCGGAGTTAGGGCTAGGGGCTGGGGTTTTGGACCAGGGTTAGGGCTAGGGCCCGGGGTTAGGGCTAGGGCCCGGGGTTAGGGCTAGGTGCCGGGTTTAGTGTTAGGGGCCGGGGTTAGGGCTAGGGGCCAGGGTTAGGGCTAGGGGCTGGGGTTTTGTGCCGGGGTTAGGGCTAGGTGCCGGGGTTAGGGCTAGGGGCTGGGGTTTTTGGCCAGGGTTAGGGTTGGTGGCCAAGTTTTTTGGCCGGGGTTAGGGCTAGGGGTTCGGGTTTTGGGCCAGGGTTAGGGCTAGGGGCCGGGGTTAGGGCTAGGGGCCGGGGTTAGGGCTAGGTGCCGGGGTTAGTGTTAGGGGCCGGGGTTAGGGCTAGGGGCCAGGGTTAGGGCTAGGGGCCGGGGTTAGGGCTAGGGGCTGCGGTATGGTGCCGGTGTTAGGGCTAGGGGTCAAGGTTTTGGGCCGGGGCTAGGGCTAAGGGCCAGGGTTTTGGGCCAGGGTTAGGGCTAGGGTCCGGGGTTAGGGCAGGGGCCGGGGTTAGGGCTAGGTTCCGGGGTTAGTGTTAGGGGGCAGGGTTAGTGCTACTGGCCAGGGTTAGGGCTAGGGGCCGGGGTTTTGGGCCAGGGTTAGGGCTAGGGGCCGGGGTTTTGGGCAAGGGTTAGGGCTAGGGGCCGGGGTTTTTGGCCAGGGTTAGGGCTAGGGCCCGGGGTTTTGGGCCAGGGTTAGGGCTAGGGCCCGTGTTTTGGGCCGGAGTTAGGGCTAGGGGCTGGGGTTTTGGGCCAGGGTTAGGGCTAGGGGCCGGGGTTAGGGATAAGGGCCGGGGGTTAGGGCTAGGTGCCGGGTTTAGTGTTAGGGGCCGGGGTTAGGGCTAGGGGCCAGGGTTAGGGCTAGGGGCCGGGGTTTTGGGCCGGGGTTAGGGCTAGCGGCCGGGGTTAGGGCTAGGGGCTGGGGTTTTGGGCCAGGGTTAGGGATAGGGGCCAAAGTTTTGGGCCGGGTTTAGGGCTAGAGGCCGGGGTTTTGGGCCAGGGTTAGGGCTAGGGGCCGGGGTTAGGGCTATGGGCCGGGGTTAGGGCTATGTGCCGGGGTTAGTGTTAGGGGCCGCGGTTAGGTCTACAGGCCAGGGTTAGGGCTAGGGGCCGGGGTTTTGGGCCAGGGTTAGGGTTAGGGGCCGCGGTTTTGGGCCAGGGTTAGGGCTAGGGCCCGGGGTTTTGGGCCAGGGTTAGGGATAGGGGCTGGGGTTTTGGGCCAGCGTTAGGGCTAGGCGCCGGGGTTAGGGCTAGGGGACCGGGTTAGGGATAGGGGCCAGGGTTAGGGCTAGGGGCCGGGGTTTTGGGCCATGGTTAGGGTTAGGGGCCGGGGTTTTGGGCCAGGGTTAGGGCTAGGGCCCGGGGTTTTGGGCCAGGGTTAGGGCTAGGGCCCGGGTTTTGGGCCGGAGATAGGGCTAGGGGCTGGGGTTTTGGGCCAGGGTTAGGGCTAGGGCCCGGGGTTAGGGCTAGGGGCCGGGGGGTAGGGCTAGGGGCTGGGGTTTTGGGCCAGGGTTAGGGCTAGGGGCCAAGGTTTTTGGCCAGGGTTAGGGCTAGGGGGCTCGGGTTTTGGGCCAGGGTTAGGGCTAGGGCCGGGGTTAGGGCTAGGGGCCGGGGTTAGGGCTAGGTGCCGGGGTTAGTGTTAGGGGCCGGGGTTAGGGCTACGGGCCAGGGTTAGGGCTAGGGGCCGGGGTTAGGGCTAGGGGCTGCGGTATGGTGCCGGTGTTAGGGCTAGGGGTCAAGGTTTTGGGCCGGGGCTAGGGCTAAGGGCCAGGGTTTTTGGGCCAGGGTTAGGGCTAGGGGCCGGGGTTAGGGCTAGGTGCCGGGGTTAGTGTTAGGGGCAGGGTTAGTGCTACTGGCCAGGGTTAGGGCTAGGGCACGGGGTTTTGGGCCAGGGTTAGGGCTAGGGCCCGGGTTTTGGGCCGGAGTTAGGGCTAGGGGCTGGGGTTTTGGGCCAGGGTTAGGGCTAGGGGCCGGGGTTAGGGCTAGGGGCCGGGGTTAGGGCTAGGTGCCGGGTTTAGTGTTAGGGGCCGGGGTTAGGGCTAGGGGCCAGGGTTAGGGCTAGGGGCCGGGGTTTTGGGCCGGGGTTAGGGATAGGGGCCAAGGTTTTGGGCCAGGGTTAGGGATAGGGGCCAAGGTTTTGGGCCGGGGTTAGGGCTAGGGGCCGGGGTTTTGGGCCAGGGTTAGGGCTAGGGGCCGGGGTTAGGGCTATGGGCCGGGGTTAGGGCTAGGTGCCGGGGTTAGGGCTAGGGGCCGGGGTTAGGGTTACTGGCCAGGGTTACGGCTTGGGGCCGGGGTTTTGGGCCAGAGTTAGGGTTAGGGGCCGGGGTTTTGGGCCAGGGTTAGGGCTAGGGCCCGGGTTTTGGGCCGGAGTTAGGGCTAGGGGCTGGGGTTTTGGGCCAGGGTTAGGGCTAGGGGCCGGTGTAAGGGCTAGGGGCCGGGGTTAGGGCTAGGGGGCCGGGATTTTGTGCCAGGGTTATGGCTAGGGGCCGGGGTTTTGGGCCAGATTTAGGGCTAGGAGCCAAGGTTAGGGCTAGGGGCCGGGATTTTTGGGCCAGGGTTAGGGCTAGGGTCCGGGGTTTTGGGCCAGGGTTCTGGCTAGGGGAAGGGGTTAGGGCTAGTGGCCAGGGTTAGGGCTAGGGGCCATGTTTTGGGCCATGGTTAGGGCTAGGGGCCAGGGTTTTGGCCCAGGGTTAGGGCTAGGGGCCAAGGTTACGGCTAGGGGCCAGGGTTTTGGCCCAGGGTTAGGGCTAGGGGCCAGGGTTTTGGCCCAGGGTTAGGGTTTTGGCCCAGCGTTAGGGTTTTGTGCCAGGGTTAGGGTTTTTGTCCAGGGTTAGGGCTAGGGGCTGGGGTTAGGGCTAGGGGCCGGGGTTTTGGGCCAGGGTTTCGGCTAGGGGCTGGGATTTTGGGCAAGGGTTAGGGCTAGGGGCCGGGGTTTTGGGCCATGGTTCTGGATAGGGGCCGGGGTTTTGGGCCAGGATTAGGGCTAGGGGCCGGGGTTAGGGCTAGGGGCCAGGGTTAGGGCTAGGGGCCAGGGTTTTGGGCCAGGGTTAGGGCTAGGGGCCGGGGTTTTGGGGTGGGGTTAGTGATAGGGGCTAGGGTTTTGGGCCAGGGTTAGGGCTAGGGGCCGGGGTTAGGGCTAGGGGCTGGGGTATGGGGCCGGTGTTAGGGCTAGGGGCCGGGGTTTTGGGCCGGGGTTAGGGCTAGGGGCCAGGGTTTTGGGCCAGGGTTAGGGCTAGGGCCCGGGGTTTTGTGCCAGGGTTAGCGCTAGGGCCCGGGTTTTGGGCTGGAGTTAGGGCTAGGGGCTGGGGTTTTGGACCAGGGTTAGGGCTAGGGCCCGGGGTTAGGGCTAGGGCCCGGGGTTAGGGCTAGGTGCCGGGTTTAGTGTTAGGGGCCGGGGTTAGGGCTAGGGGCCATGGTAAGGGCTAGGGGCCGGGGTTTTGTGCCGGGGTTAGGGCTAGGTGCCGGGGTTAGGGCTAGGGGCTGGGGTTTTTGGCCAGGGTTAGGGTTGGTGGCCAAGTTTTTTGGCCGGGGTTAGGGCTAGGGGTTCGGGTTTTGGGCCAGGGTTAGGGCTAGGGGCCGGGGTTAGGGCTAGGGGCCGGGGTTAGGGCTAGGTGCCGGGGTTAGTGTTAGGGGCCGGGGTTAGGGCTACGGGCCAGGGTTAGGGCTAGGGGCCGGGGTTAGGGCTAGGGGCTGCGGTATGGTGCCGGTGTTAGGGCTAGGGGTCAAGGTTTTGGGCCGGGGCTAGGGATAAGGGCCAGGGTTTTGGGCCAGGGTTAGGGCTAGGGTCCGGGGTTAGGGCAGGGGCCGGGGTTAGGGCTAGGTGCCGGGGTTAGTGTTAGGGGGCAGGGTTAGTGCTACTGGCCAGGGTTAGGGCTAGGGGCCGGGGTTTTGGGCCAGGGTTAGGGCTAGGGGCCGGGGTTTTGGGCCAGGGTTAGGGCTAGGGCCCGGGTTTTGGGCCGGAGTTAGGGCTAGGGGCTGGGCTTTTGGGCCAGGGTTAGGGCTAGGGGCCGGGGTTAGGGCTAGGTGCCGGGTTTAGTGTTAGGGGCCGCGGTTAGGGCTAGGGGCCAGGGTTAGGGCTAGGGGCCGGGGTTTTGGGCCGGGGTTAGGGCTAGCGGCCGGGGTTAGGGCTAGGTGCCGGGGTTAGTGTTAGGGGCCGGGGTTAGGGCTACGGGCCAGGGTTAGGGCTAGGGGCCGGGGTTAGGGCTAGGGGCTGCGGTATGGTGCCGGTGTTAGGGCTAGGGGTCAAGGTTTTGGGCCGGGGCTAGGGCTAAGGGCCAGGGTTTTGGGCCAGGGTTAGGGCTAGGGGCCGGGGTTAGGGCTAGGTGCCGGGGTTAGTGTTAGGGGGCAGGGTTAGTGCTACTGGCCAGGGTTAGGGCTAGGGACCGGGGTTTTGGGCCAGGGTTAGGGCTAGGGGCCGGGGTTTTGGGCAAGGGTTAGGGCTAGGGGCCGGGGTTTTTGGCCAGGGTAAGGGCTAGGGCCCGGGGTTTTGGGCCAGGGTTAGGGCTAGGGCCCGGGTTTTGGGCCGGAGTTAGGGCTAGGGGCTGGGGTTTTGGGCCAGGGTTAGGGCTAGGGGCCGGGGTTAGGGCTAGGGGCCGGGGTTAGGGCTAGGTGCCGGGTTTAGTGTTAGGGGCCGGGGTTAGGGCTAGGGGCCAGGGTTAGGGCTAGGGGCCGGGGTTAGGGCTAGGGGCTGCGGTATGGTGCCGGTGTTAGGGCTAGGGGTCAAGGTTTTGGGCCGGGGCTAGGGCTAAGGGCCAGGGTTTTGGGCCAGGGTTAGGGCTAGGGGCCGGGGTTAGGGCTAGGTGCCGGGGTTAGTGTTAGGGGGCAGGGTTAGTGCTACTGGCCAGGGTTAGGGCTAGGGACCGGGGTTTTGGGCCAGGGTTAGGGCTAGGGGCCGGGGTTTTGGGCAAGGGTTAGGGCTAGGGGCCGGGGTTTTTGGCCAGGGTAAGGGCTAGGGCCCGGGGTTTTGGGCCAGGGTTAGGGCTAGGGCCCGGGTTTTGGGCCGGAGTTAGGGCTAGGGGCTGGGGTTTTGGGCCAGGGTTAGGGCTAGGGGCCGGGGTTTTGGGGTGGGGTTAGGGCTAGGGGTTAGGGTTACGGCTAGGGGCCAGGGTTTTGTCCCAGGGTTAGGGCTAGGGGCCAGGGTTTTGGCCCAGGGTTAGTGTTTTGGCCCAGCGTTAGGGTTTTGTGCCAGGGTTAGGTTTTTTGTCCAGGGTTAGGGCTAGGGGCTGGGGTTAGGGCTAGGGGCCGGGGTTTTGGGCCAGGGTTTCGGCTAGGGGCTGGGATTTTGGGCAAGGGTTAGGGCTAGGGGCTGGGGTTTTGGGCCATGGTTCTGGATAGGGGCCGGGGTTTTGGGCCAGGGTTAGGGCTAGGGGCCGGGGTTAGGGCTAGGGGCCAGGGTTAGGGCTAGGGGCCAGGGTTTTGGGCCAGGGTTAGGGCTAGGGGCCAGGGTTAGGGCTAGGGGCCGGGGTTTTGGGGTGGGGTTAGTGATAGGGGCTAGAGTTTTGGGCCAGGGTTAGGGCTAGGGGCCGGGGTTAGGGCTAGGGGCTGTGGTATGGGGCCGGTGTTAGGGCTAGGGGCCGGGGTTTTGGGCCGGGGTTAGGGCTAGGGGCCGGGGTTTTGGGCCAGGGTTAGGGCTAGGGCCCGGGGTTTTGTGCCAGGTTTAGCGCTAGGGCCCGGGTTTTCGGCCGGAGTTAGGGCTAGGGGCTGGGGTTTTGGACCAGGGTTAGGGCTAGTGCCCGGGGTTAGGGCTAGGGCCCGGGGTTAGGGCTAGGTGCCGGGTTTAGTGTTAGGGGCCGGGGTTAGGGCTAGGGGCCAGGGTTAGGGCTAGGGGCCGGGGTTTTGGGCCAGGGTTAGGGCTAGCGGCCGGGGTTAGGGCTAGGTGCTGGGGTTTTGGGCCAGGGTTAGGGATAGGGGCCAAAGTTTTGGGCCGGGTTTAGGGCTAGAGGCCGGGGTTTTGGGCCAGGGTTAGGGCTAGGGGCCGGGGTTAGGGCTATGGGCCGGGGTTAGGGATATGTGCCGGGGTTAGTGTTAGGGGCCGCGGTTAGGTCTACAGGCCAGGGTGAGGGCTAGGGGCCGGGGTTTTGGGCCAGGGTTAGGGTTAGGGGCCGCGGTTTTGGGCCAGGGTTAGGGCTAGGGCCCGGGGTTTTGGGCCAGGGTTAGGGATAGGGGCTGGGGTTTTGGGCCAGCGTTAGGGCTAGGCGCCGGGGTTAGGGCTAGGGGACCGGGTTAGGGATAGGGGCCAGGGTTAGGGCTAGGGGCCGGGGTTTTGGGCCATGGTTAGGGTTAGGGGCCGGGGTTTTGGGCCAGGGTTAGGGCTAGGGCCCGGGGTTTTGGGCCAGGGTTAGGGCTAGGGGCCGGGTTTTGGGCCATGGTTAGGGTTAGGGGCCGGTGTTTTGGGCCAGGGTTAGGGCTAGGGCCCGGGGTTTTGGGCCAGGGTTAGGGCTAGGGGCTGGGGTTTTGGGCCAGGGTTAGGGCTAGGGGCCAAGGTTTTTGGCCGGGGTTAGGGCTAGGGGCTCGGGTTTTGGGCCAGCGTTAGGGCTAGGGGCCGGGGTTAGGGCTAGGGGCCGGGGTTAGGGCTAGGTGCCGGGGTTAGTGTTAGGGGCCGGGGTTAGGGCTAGGGGCCAGGGTTAGGGCTAGGGGCCGGGGTTTTGGGCCGGGGTTAGGGCTAGCGGCCGGGGTTAGGGCTAGGGGCTGGGGTTTTGGGCCAGGGTTAGGGATAGGGGCCAAAGTTTTGGGCCGGGTTTAGGGCTAGAGGCCGGGGTTTTGGGCCAGGGTTAGGGCTAGTGGCCGGGGTTAGGGCTATGGGCCGGGGTTAGGGATATGTGCCGGGGTTAGTGTTAGGGGCCGCGGTTAGGTCTACAGGCCAGGGTTAGGGCTAGGGGCCGGGGTTTTGGGCCAGGGTTGGGGTTAGGGGCCGCGGTTTTGGGCCAGGGTTAGGGCTAGGGCCCGGGGTTTTGGGCCAGGGTTAGGGCTAGGGGCTGGGGTTTTGGGCCAGCGTTAGGGGTAGGCGCCGGGGTTAGGGCTAGGGGACCGGGTTAGGGATAGGGGCCAGGGTTAGGGCTAGGGGCCGGGGTTTTGGGCCATGGTTAGGGTTAGGGGCCGGGGTTTTGGGCCAGGGTTAGGGCTAGGGCCCGGGGTTTTGGGCCAGGGTTAGGGCTAGGGCCCGGGTTTTGGGCCGGAGATAGGGCTAGGGGCTGGTGTTTTGGGCCAGGTTTAGGGCTAGGGCCCGGGGTTAGGGCTAGGGGCCGGGGGTAGGGCTAGGGGCTGGGGTTTTGGGCCAGGGTTAGGGCTAGGGGCCAAGGTTTTTGGCCAGGGTTAGGGCTAGGGGCTCGGGTTTTGGGCCAGGGTTACGGCTAGGGGCCGGGGTTAGGGCTAGGGGCCGGGGTTAGGGCTAGGTGCCGGGGTTAGTGTTAGGGGCCGGGGTTAGGGCTACGGGCCAGGGTTAGGGCTAGGGGCCGGGGTTAGGGCTAGGGGCTGCGGTATGGTTCCGGTGTTAGGGCTAGGGGTCAAGGTTTTGGGCCGGGGCTAGGGCTAAGGGCCAGGGTTTTGGGCCAGGGTTAGGGCTAGGGGCCGGGGTTAGGGCTAGGTGCCGGGGTTAGTGTTAGGGGGCAGGGTTAGTGCTACTGGCCAGGGTTAGGGCTAGGGGCCGGGGTTTTGGGCCAGGGTTAGGGCTAGGGGCCGGGGTTTTGGGCCAGGGTTAGGGCTAGGGGCCGGGGTTTTTGGCCAGGGTTAGGGCTAGGGCACGGGGTTTTGGGCCAGGGTTAGGGCTAGGGCCCGGGTTTTGGGCCGGAGTTAGGGCTAGGGGCTGGGGTTTTGGGCCAGGGTTAGGGCTAGGGGCCGGGGTTAGGGCTAGGGGCCGGGGTTAGGGCTAGGTGCCAGGTTTAGTGTTAGGGGCCGGGGTTAGGGCTAGGGGCCAGGGTTAGGGCTAGGGGCCGGGGTTAGGGCTATGGGCCGGGGTTAGGGCTAGGTGCCGGGGTTAGGGCTAGGGGCCGGGGTTAGGGTTACTGGCCAGGGTTACGGCTTGGGGCCGGGGTTTTGGGCCAGAGTTAGGGTTAGGGGCCGGGGTTTTGGGCCAGGGTTAGGGCTAGGGCCCGGGTTTTGGGCCGGAGTTAGGGCTAGGGGCTGGGGTTTTGGGCCAGGGTTAGGGCTAGGGGCCGGTGTAAGGGCTAGGGGCCGGGGTTAGGGCTAGGGGCCGGGATTTTGTGCCAGGGTTATGGCTAGGGGCCGGGGTTTTGGGCCAGATTTAGGGCTAGGAGCCAAGGTTAGGGCTAGGGGCCGGGATTTTTGGGCCAGGGTTAGGGCTAGGGTCCGGGGTTTTGTGCCAGGGTTCTGGCTAGGGGAAGGGGTTAGGGCTAGTGGCCAGGGTTAGGGCTAGGGGCCATGTTTTGGGCCATGGTTAGGGCTAGGGGCCAGGGTTTTGGCCCAGGGTTAGGGCTAGGGGCCAAGGTTACGGCTAGGGGCCAGGGTTTTGGCCCAGGGTTAGGGCTAGGGGCCAGGGTTTTGGCCCAGGGTTAGGGTTTTGGCCCAGCGTTAGGGTTTTGTGCCAGGGTTAGGGTTTTTGTCCAGGGTTAGGGCTAGGGGCTGGGGTTAGGGCTAGGGGCCGGGGTTTTGGGCCAGGGTTTCGGCTAGGGGCTGGGATTTTGGGCAAGGGTTAGGGCTAGGGGCCGGGGTTTTGGGCCATGGTTCTGGATAGGGGCCGGGGTTTTGGGCCAGGGTTAGGGCTAGGGGCCGGGGTTAGGGCTAGGGGCCAGGGTTAGGGCTAGGGGCCAGGGTTTTGGGCCAGGGTTAGGGCTAGGGGCCAGGGTTAGGGCTAGGGGCCGGGGTTTTGGGGTGGGGTTAGTGATAGGGGCTAGGGTTTTGGGCCAGGGTTAGGGCTAGGGGCCGGGGTTAGGGCTAGGGGCTGGGGTATGGGGCCGGTGTTAGGGCTAGGGGCCGGGGTTTTGGGCCGGGGTTAGGGCTAGGGGCCAGGGTTTTGGGCCAGGGTTAGGGCTAGGGCCCGGGGTTTTGTGCCAGGGTTAGCGCTAGGGCCCGGGTTTTGGGCCGGAGTTAGGGCTAGGGGCTGGGGTTTTGGACCAGGGTTAGGGCTAGGGCCCGGGGTTAGGGCTAGGGCCCGGGGTTAGGGCTAGGTGCCGGGTTTAGTGTTAGGGGCCGGGGTTAGGGCTAGGGGCCATGGTTAGGGCTAGGGGCCGGGGTTTTGTGCCGGGGTTAGGGCTAGGTGCCGGGGTTAGGGCTAGGGGCTGGGGTTTTTGGCCAGGGTTAGGGTTGGTGGCCAAGTTTTTTGGCCGGGGTTAGGGCTAGGGGTTCGGGTTTTGGGCCAGGGTTAGGGCTAGGGGCCGGGGTTAGGGCTAGGGGCCGGGGTTAGGGCTAGGTGCCGGGGTTAGTGTTAGGGGCCGGGGTTAGGGCTACGGGCCAGGGTTAGGGCTAGGGGCCGGGGTTAGGGCTAGGGGCTGCGGTATGGTGCCGGTGTTAGGGTAGGGGTCAAGGTTTTGGGCCGGGGCTAGGGATAAGGGCCAGGGTTTTGGGCCAGGGTTAGGGCTAGGGTCCGGGGTTAGGGCAGGGGCCGGGGTTAGGGCTAGGTGCCGGGGTTAGTGTTAGGGGGCAGGGTTAGTGCTACTGGCCAGGGTTAGGGCTAGGGGCCGGGGTTTTGGGCCAGGGTTAGGGCTAGGGGCCGGGGTTTTGGGCCAGGGTTAGGGCTAGGGCCCGGGTTTTGGGCCGGAGTTAGGGCTAGGGGCTGGGCTTTTGGGCCAGGGTTAGGGCTAGGGGCCGGGGTTTTGGCTAGGTGCCGGGTTTAGTGTTAGGGGCCGGGGTTAGGGCTAGGGGCCAGGGTTAGGGCTAGGGGCCGGGGTTTTGGGCCGGGGTTAGGGCTAGCGGCCGGGGTTAGGGCTAGGTGCCGGGGTTAGTGTTAGGGGCCGGGGTTAGGGCTACGGGCCAGGGTTAGGGCTAGGGGCCGGGGTTAGGGCTAGGGGCTGCGGTATGGTGCCGGTGTTAGGGCTAGGGGTCAAGGTTTTGGGCCGGGGCTAGGGCTAAGGGCCAGGGTTTTGGGCCAGGGTTAGGGCTAGGGGCCGGGGTTAGGGCAGGGGCCGGGGTTAGGGCTAGGTGCCGGGGTTAGTGTTAGGGGGCAGGGTTAGTGCTACTGGCCAGGGTTAGGGCTAGGGGCCGGGGTTTTGGGCCAGGGTTAGGGCTAGGGGCCGGGCTTTTGGGCCAGGGTTAGGGCTAGGGGCCGGGGTTAGGGCTAGGTGCCGGGTTTAGTGTTAGGGGCCGCGGTTAGGGCTAGGGGCCAGGGTTAGGGCTAGGGGCCGGGGTTTTGGGCCGGGGTTAGGGCTAGCGGCCGGGGTTAGGGCTAGGTGCCGGGGTTAGTGTTAGGGGCCGGGGTTAGGGCTACGGGCCAGGGTTAGGGCTAGGGGCCGGGGTTAGGGCTAGGGGCTGCGGTATGGTGCCGGTGTTAGGGCTAGGGGTCAAGGTTTTGGGCCGGGGCTAGGGCTAAGGGCCAGGGTTTTGGGCCAGGGTTAGGGCTAGGGGCCGGGGTTAGGGCTAGGTGCCGGGGTTAGTGTTAGGGGGCAGGGTTAGTGCTACTGGCCAGGGTTAGGGCTAGGGACCGGGGTTTTGGGCCAGGGTTAGGGCTAGGGGCCGGGGTTTTGGGCAAGGGTTAGGGCTAGGGGCCGGGGTTTTTGGCCAGGGTAAGGGCTAGGGCCCGGGGTTTTGGGCCAGGGTTAGGGCTAGGGCCCGGGTTTTGGGCCGGAGTTAGGGCTAGGGGCTGGGGTTTTGGGCCAGGGTTAGGGCTAGGACCCGGGGTTAGGGCTAGGGGCCGGGGTTAGGGCTAGGTGACGGGTTTAGTGTTAGGGGCCGGGGTTAGGGCTAGGGGCCAGGGTTAGGGCTAGGGGCCGGGGTTAGGGCTAGGGGCTGCGGTATGGTGCCGGTGTTAGGGCTAGGGGTCAAGGTTTTGGGCCGGGGCTAGGGCTAAGGGCCAGGGTTTTGGGCCAGGGTTAGGGCTAGGGGCCGGGGTTAGGGCTAGGTGCCGGGGTTAGTGTTAGGGGGCAGGGTTAGTGCTACTGGCCAGGGTTAGGGCTAGGGACCGGGGTTTTGGGCCAGGGTTAGGGCTAGGGGCCGGGGTTTTGGGCAAGGGTTAGGGCTAGGGGCCGGGGTTTTTGGCCAGGGTAAGGGCTAGGGCCCGGGGTTTTGGGCCAGGGTTAGGGCTAGGGCCCGGGTTTTGGGCCGGAGTTAGGGCTAGGGGCTGGGGTTTTGGGCCAGGGTTAGGGCTAGGGGCCGGGGTTTTGGGGTGGGGTTAGGGCTAGGGGTTAGGGTTACGGCTAGGGGCCAGGGTTTTGTCCCAGGGTTAGGGCTAGGGGCCAGGGTTTTGGCCCAGGGTTAGTGTTTTGGCCCAGCGTTAGGGTTTTGTGCCAGGGTTAGGGTTTTTGTCCAGGGTTAGGGCTAGGGGCTGGGGTTAGGGCTAGGGGCCGGGGTTTTGGGCCAGGGTTTCGGCTAGGGGCTGGGATTTTGGGCAAGGGTTAGGGCTAGGGGCTGGGGTTTTGGGCCATGGTTCTGGATAGGGGCCGGGGTTTTGGGCCAGGGTTAGGGCTAGGGGCCGGGGTTAGGGCTAGGGGCCAGGGTTAGGGCTAGGGGCCAGGGTTTTGGGCCAGGGTTAGGGCTAGGGGCCAGGGTTAGGGCTAGGGGCCGGGGTTTTGGGGTGGGGTTAGTGATAGGGGCTAGAGTTTTGGGCCAGGGTTAGGGCTAGGGGCCGGGGTTAGGGCTAGGGGCTGTGGTATGGGGCCGGTGTTAGGGCTAGGGGCCGGGGTTTTGGGCCGGGGTTAGGGCTAGGGGCCGGGGTTTTGGGCCAGGGTTAGGGCTAGGGCCCGGGGTTTTGTGCCAGGGTTAGCGCTAGGGCCCGGGTTTTCGGCCGGAGTTAGGGCTAGGGGCTGGGGTTTTGGACCAGGGTTAGGGCTAGGGCCCGGGGTTAGGGCTAGGGCCCGGGGTTAGGGCTAGGTGCCGGGTTTAGTGTTAGGGGCCGGGGTTAGGGCTAGGGGCCAGGGTTAGGGCTAGGGGCCGGGGTTTTGGGCCAGGGTTAGGGCTAGCGGCCGGGGTTAGGGCTAGGTGCTGGGGTTTTGGGCCAGGGTTAGGGATAGGGGCCAAAGTTTTGGGCCGGGTTTAGGGCTAGAGGCCGGGGTTTTGGGCCAGGGTTAGGGCTAGGGGCCGGGGTTAGGGCTATGGGCCGGGGTTAGGGATATGTGCCGGGGTTAGTGTTAGGGGCCGCGGTTAGGTCTACAGGCCAGGGTGAGGGCTAGGGGCCGGGGTTTTGGGCCAGGGTTAGGGTTAGGGGCCGCGGTTTTGGGCCAGGGTTAGGGCTAGGGCCCGGGGTTTTGGGCCAGGGTTAGGGCTAGGGGCTGGGGTTTTGGGCCAGCGTTAGGGCTAGGCGCCGGGGTTAGGGCTAGGGGACCGGGTTAGGGATAGGGGCCAGGGTTAGGGCTAGGGGCCGGGGTTTTGGGCCATGGTTAGGGTTAGGGGCCGGGGTTTTGGGCCAGGGTTAGGGCTAGGGCCCGGGGTTTTGGGCCAGGGTTAGGGCTAGGGGCCGGGTTTTGGGCCATGGTTAGGGTTAGGGGCCGGGGTTTTGGGCCAGGGTTAGGGCTAGGGCCCGGGGTTTTGGGCCAGGGTTAGGGCTAGGGGCTGGGGTTTTGGGCCAGGGTTAGGGCTAGGGGCCAAGGTTTTTGGCCGGGGTTAGGGCTAGGGGCTCGGGTTTTGGGCCAGCGTTAGGGCTAGGGGCCGGGGTTAGGGCTAGGGGCCGGGGTTAGGGCTAGGTGCCGGGGTTAGTGTTAGGGGCCGGGGTTAGGGCTAGGGGCCAGGGTTAGGGCTAGGGGCCGGGGTTTTGGGCCGGGGTTAGGGCTAGCGGCCGGGGTTAGGGCTAGGGGCTGGGGTTTTGGGCCAGGGTTAGGGATAGGGGCCAAAGTTTTGGGCCGGGTTTAGGGCTAGAGGCCGGGGTTTTGGGCCAGGGTTAGGGCTAGGGGCCGGGGTTAGGGCTATGGGCCGGGGTTAGGGATATGTGCCGGGGTTAGTGTTAGGGGCCGCGGTTAGGTCTACAGGCCAGGGTTAGGGCTAGGGGCCGGGGTTTTGGGCCAGGGTTGGGGTTAGGGGCCGCGGTTTTGGGCCAGGGTTAGGGCTAGGGCCCGGGGTTTTGGGCCAGGGTTAGGGCTAGGGGCTGGGGTTTTGGGCCAGCGTTAGGGCTAGGCGCCGGGGTTAGGGCTAGGGGACCGGGTTAGGGATAGGGGCCAGGGTTAGGGCTAGGGGCCGGGGTTTTGGGCCATGGTTAGGGTTAGGGGCCGGGGTTTTGGGCCAGGGTTAGGGCTAGGGCCCGGGGTTTTGGGCCAGGGTTAGGGCTAGGGCCCGGGTTTTGGGCCGGAGATAGGGCTAGGGGCTGGTGTTTTGGGCCAGGTTTAGGGCTAGGGCCCGGGGTTAGGGCTAGGGGCCGGGGGTAGGGCTAGGGGCTGGGGTTTTGGGCCAGGGTTAGGGCTAGGGGCCAAGGTTTTTGGCCAGGGTTAGGGCTAGGGGCTCGGGTTTTGGGCCAGGGTTAGGGCTAGGGGCCGGGGTTAGGGCTAGGGGCCGGGGTTAGGGCTAGGTGCCGGGGTTAGTGTTAGGGGCCGGGGTTAGGGCTACGGGCCAGGGTTAGGGCTAGGGGCCGGGGTTAGGGCTAGGGGCTGCGGTATGGTTCCGGTGTTAGGGCTAGGGGTCAAGGTTTTGGGCCGGGGCTAGGGCTAAGGGCCAGGGTTTTGGGCCAGGGTTAGGGCTAGGGGCCGGGGTTAGGGCTAGGTGCCGGGGTTAGTGTTAGGGGGCAGGGTTAGTGCTACTGGCCAGGGTTAGGGCTAGGGGCCGGGGTTTTGGGCCAGGGTTAGGGCTAGGGGCCGGGGTTTTGGGCCAGGGTTAGGGCTAGGGGCCGGGGTTTTTGGCCAGGGTTAGGGCTAGGGCACGGGGTTTTGGGCCAGGGTTAGGGCTAGGGCCCGGGTTTTGGGCCGGAGTTAGGGCTAGGGGCTGGGGTTTTGGGCCAGGGTTAGGGCTAGGGGCCGGGGTTAGGGCTAGGGGCCGGGGTTAGGGCTAGGTGCCAGGTTTAGTGTTAGGGGCCGGGGTTAGGGCTAGGGGCCAGGGTTAGGGCTAGGGGCCGGGGTTTTGGGCCGGGGTTAGGGATAGGGGCCAAGGTTTTGGGCCAGGGTTAGGGATAGGGGCCAAGGTTTTGGGCCGGGGTTAGGGCTAGGGGCCGGGGTTTTGGGCCAGGGTTAGGGCTAGGGGCCGGGGTTAGGGCTATGGGCCGGGGTTAGGGCTAGGTGCCGGGGTTAGGGCTAGGGGCCGGGGTTAGGGTTACTGGCCAGGGTTACGGCTTGGGGCCGGGGTTTTGGGCCAGAGTTAGGGTTAGGGGCCGGGGTTTTGGGCCAGGGTTAGGGCTAGGGCCCGGGTTTTGGGCCGGAGTTAGGGCTAGGGGCTGGGGTTTTGGGCCAGGGTTAGGGCTAGGGGCCGGTGTAAGGGCTAGGGGCCGGGGTTAGGGCTAGGGGCCGGGATTTTGTGCCAGGGTTATGGCTAGGGGCCGGGGTTTTGGGCCAGATTTAGGGCTAGGAGCCAAGGTTAGGGCTAGGGGCCGGGATTTTTGGGCCAGGGTTAGGGCTAGGGTCCGGGGTTTTGTGCCAGGGTTCTGGCTAGGGGAAGGGGTTAGGGCTAGTGGCCAGGGTTAGGGCTAGGGGCCATGTTTTGGGCCATGGTTAGGGCTAGGGGCCAGGGTTTTGGCCCAGGGTTAGGGCTAGGGGCCAAGGTTACGGCTAGGGGCCAGGGTTTTGGCCCAGGGTTAGGGCTAGGGGCCAGGGTTTTGGCCCAGGGTTAGGGTTTTGGCCCAGCGTTAGGGTTTTGTGCCAGGGTTAGGGTTTTTGTCCAGGGTTAGGGCTAGGGGCTGGGGTTAGGGCTAGGGGCCGGGGTTTTGGGCCAGGGTTTCGGCTAGGGGCTGGGATTTTGGGCAAGGGTTAGGGCTAGGGGCCGGGGTTTTGGGCCATGGTTCTGGATAGGGGCCGGGGTTTTGGGCCAGGGTTAGGGCTAGGGGCCGGGGTTAGGGCTAGGGGCCAGGGTTAGGGCTAGGGGCCAGGGTTTTGGGCCAGGGTTAGGGCTAGGGGCCAGGGTTAGGGCTAGGGGCCGGGGTTTTGGGGTGGGGTTAGTGATAGGGGCTAGGGTTTTGGGCCAGGGTTAGGGCTAGGGGCCGGGGTTAGGGCTAGGGGCTGGGGTATGGGGCCGGTGTTAGGGCTAGGGGCCGGGGTTTTGGGCCGGGGTTAGGGCTAGGGGCCAGGGTTTTGGGCCAGGGTTAGGGCTAGGGCCCGGGGTTTTGTGCCAGGGTTAGCGCTAGGGCCCGGGTTTTGGGCCGGAGTTAGGGCTAGGGGCTGGGGTTTTGGACCAGGGTTAGGGCTAGGGCCCGGGGTTAGGGCTAGGGCCCGGGGTTAGGGCTTGGTGCCGGGTTTAGTGTTAGGGGCCGGGGTTAGGGCTAGGGGCCATGGTTAGGGCTAGGGGCCGGGGTTTTGTGCTAGGGTTAGGGCTAGGTGCCGGGGTTAGGGCTAGGGGCTGGGGTTTTTGGCCAGGGTTAGGGTTGGTGGCCAAGTTTTTTGGCCGGGGTTAGGGCTAGGGGTTCGGGTTTTGGGCCAGGGTTAGTGTTAGGGGCCGGGGTTAGGGCTACGGGCCAGGGTTAGGGCTAGGGGCCGGGGTTAGGGCTAGGGGCTGCGGTATGGTGCCGGTGTTAGGGTAGGGGTCAAGGTTTTGGGCCGGGGCTAGGGATAAGGGCCAGGGTTTTGGGCCAGGGTTAGGGCTAGGGTCCGGGGTTAGGGCAGGGGCCGGGGTTAGGGCTAGGTGCCGGGGTTAGTGTTAGGGGTCAGGGTTAGTGCTACTGGCCAGGGTTAGGGCTAGGGGCCGGGGTTTTGGGCCAGGGTTAGGGCTAGGGGCCGGGGTTTTGGGCCAGGGTTAGGGCTAGGGCCCGGGTTTTGGGCCGGAGTTAGGGCTAGGGGCTGGGCTTTTGGGCCAGGGTTAGGGCTAGGGGCCGGGGTTAGGGCTAGGTGCCGGGTTTAGTGTTAGGGGCCGGGGTTAGGGCTAGGGGCCAGGGTTAGGGCTAGGGGCCGGGGTTTTGGGCCGGGGTTAGGGCTAGCGGCCGGGGTTAGGGCTAGGTGCCGGGGTTAGTGTTAGGGGCCGGGGTTAGGGCTACGGGCCAGGGTTAGGGCTAGGGGCCGGGGTTAGGGCTAGGGGCTGCGGTATGGTGCCGGTGTTAGGGCTAGGGGTCAAGGTTTTGGGCCGGGGCTAGGGCTAAGGGCCAGGGTTTTGGGCCAGGGTTAGGGCTAGGGGCCGGGGTTAGGGCTAGGTGCCGGGGTTAGTGTTAGGGGGCAGGGTTAGTGCTACTGGCCAGGGTTAGGGCTAGGGACCGGGGTTTTGGGCCAGGGTTAGGGCTAGGGGCCGGGGTTTTGGGCAAGGGTTAGGGCTAGGGGCCGGGGTTTTTGGCCAGGGTAAGGGCTAGGGCCCGGGGTTTTGGGCCAGGGTTAGGGCTAGGGCCCGGGTTTTGGGCCGGAGTTAGGGCTAGGGGCTGGGGTTTTGGGCCAGGGTTAGGGCTAGGGGCCGGGGTTAGGGCTAGGGGCCGGGGTTAGGGCTAGGTGCCGGGTTTAGTGTTAGGGGCCGGGGTTAGGGCTAGGGGCCAGGGTTAGGGCTAGGGGCCGGGGTTTTGGGCCAGATTTAGGGCTAGGAGCCAAGGTTAGGGCTAGGGGCCGGGATTTTTGGGCCAGGGTTAGGGCTAGGGTCCGGGGTTTTGGGCCAGGGTTCTGGCTAGGGGAAGGGGTTAGGGCTAGTGGCCAGGGTTAGGGCTAGGGGCCATGTTTTGGGCCATGGTTAGGGCTAGGGGCCAGGGTTTTGGCCCAGGGTTAGGGCTAGGGCCCGGGGTTTTGGGCCAGGGTTCGGGCTAGGGCCCGGGTTTTGGGCCGGAGTTAGGGCTAGGGGCTGGGGTTTTGGGCCAGGTTTAGGGCTAGGGCCCGGGGTTAGGGCTAGGGGCCGGGGGTAGGGCTAGGGGCTGGGGTTTTGGGCCAGGGTTAGGGCTAGGGGCCAAGGTTTTTGGCCAGGGTTAGGGCTAGGGGCTCGGGTTTTGGGCCAGGGTTAGGGCTAGGGGCCGGGGTTAGGGCTAGGGGCCGGGGTTAGGGCTAGGTGCCGGGGTTAGTGTTAGGGGCCGGGGTTAGGGCTACGGGCCAGGGTTAGGGCTAGGGGCCGGGGTTAGGGCTAGGGGCTGCGGTATGGTTCCGGTGTTAGGGCTAGGGGTCAAGGTTTTGGGCCGGGGCTAGGGCTAAGGGCCAGGGTTTTGGGCCAGGGTTAGGGCTAGGGGCCGGGGTTAGGGCTAGGTGCCGGGGTTAGTGTTAGGGGGCAGGGTTAGTGCTACTGGCCAGGGTTAGGGCTAGGGGCCGGGGTTTTGGGCCAGGGTTAGGGCTAGGGGCCGGGGTTTTGGGCCAGGGTTAGGGCTAGGGGCCGGGGTTTTTGGCCAGGGTTAGGGCTAGGGCACGGGGTTTTGGGCCAGGGTTAGGGCTAGGGCCCGGGTTTTGGGCCGGAGTTAGGGCTAGGGGCTGGGGTTTTGGGCCAGGGTTAGGGCTAGGGGCCGGGGTTAGGGCTAGGGGCCGGGGTTAGGGCTAGGTGCCAGGTTTAGTGTTAGGGGCCGGGGTTAGGGCTAGGGGCCAGGGTTAGGGCTAGGGGCCGGGGTTTTGGGCCGGGGTTAGGGATAGGGGCCAAGGTTTTGGGCCAGGGTTAGGGATAGGGGCCAAGGTTTTGGGCCGGGGTTAGGGCTAGGGGCCGGGGTTTTGGGCCAGGGTTAGGGCTAGGGGCCGGGGTTAGGGCTATGGGCCGGGGTTAGGGCTAGGTGCCGGGGTTAGGGCTAGGGGCCGGGGTTAGGGTTACTGGCCAGGGTTACGGCTTGGGGCCGGGGTTTTGGGCCAGAGTTAGGGTTAGGGGCCGGGGTTTTGGGCCAGGGTTAGGGCTAGGGCCCGGGTTTTGGGCCGGAGTTAGGGCTAGGGGCTGGGGTTTTGGGCCAGGGTTAGGGCTAGGGGCCGGTGTAAGGGCTAGGGGCCGGGGTTAGGGCTAGGGGCCGGGATTTTGTGCCAGGGTTATGGCTAGGGGCCGGGGTTTTGGGCCAGATTTAGGGCTAGGAGCCAAGGTTAGGGCTAGGGGCCGGGATTTTTGGGCCAGGGTTAGGGCTAGGGTCCGGGGTTTTGTGCCAGGGTTCTGGCTAGGGGAAGGGGTTAGGGCTAGTGGCCAGGGTTAGGGCTAGGGGCCATGTTTTGGGCCATGGTTAGGGCTAGGGGCCAGGGTTTTGGCCCAGGGTTAGGGCTAGGGGCCAAGGTTACGGCTAGGGGCCAGGGTTTTGGCCCAGGGTTAGGGCTAGGGGCCAGGGTTTTGGCCCAGGGTTAGGGTTTTGGCCCAGCGTTAGGGTTTTGTGCCAGGGTTAGGGTTTTTGTCCAGGGTTAGGGCTAGGGGCTGGGGTTAGGGCTAGGGGCCGGGGTTTTGGGCCAGGGTTTCGGCTAGGGGCTGGGATTTTGGGCAAGGGTTAGGGCTAGGGGCCGGGGTTTTGGGCCATGGTTCTGGATAGGGGCCGGGGTTTTGGGCCAGGGTTAGGGCTAGGGGCCGGGGTTAGGGCTAGGGGCCAGGGTTAGGGCTAGGGGCCAGGGTTTTGGGCCAGGGTTAGGGCTAGGGGCCAGGGTTAGGGCTAGGGGCCGGGGTTTTGGGGTGGGGTTAGTGATAGGGGCTAGGGTTTTGGGCCAGGGTTAGGGCTAGGGGCCGGGGTTAGGGCTAGGGGCTGGGGTATGGGGCCGGTGTTAGGGCTAGGGGCCGGGGTTTTGGGCCGGGGTTAGGGCTAGGGGCCAGGGTTTTGGGCCAGGGTTAGGGCTAGGGCCCGGGGTTTTGTGCCAGGGTTAGCGCTAGGGCCCGGGTTTTGGGCCGGAGTTAGGGCTAGGGGCTGGGGTTTTGGACCAGGGTTAGGGCTAGGGCCCGGGGTTAGGGCTAGGGCCCGGGGTTAGGGCTAGGTGCCGGGTTTAGTGTTAGGGGCCGGGGTTAGGGCTAGGGGCCATGGTTAGGGCTAGGGGCCGGGGTTTTGTGCCGGGGTTAGGGCTAGGTGCCGGGGTTAGGGCTAGGGGCTGGGGTTTTTGGCCAGGGTTAGGGTTGGTGGCCAAGTTTTTTGGCCGGGGTTAGGGCTAGGGGTTCGGGTTTTGGGCCAGGGTTAGGGCTAGGGGCCGGGGTTAGGGCTAGGGGCCGGGGTTAGGGCTAGGTGCCGGGGTTAGTGTTAGGGGCCGGGGTTAGGGCTACGGGCCAGGGTTAGGGCTAGGGGCCGGGGTTAGGGCTAGGGGCTGCGGTATGGTGCCGGTGTTAGGGTAGGGGTCAAGGTTTTGGGCCGGGGCTAGGGATAAGGGCCAGGGTTTTGGGCCAGGGTTAGGGCTAGGGTCCGGGGTTAGGGCAGGGGCCGGGGTTAGGGCTAGGTGCCGGGGTTAGTGTTAGGGGGCAGGGTTAGTGCTACTGGCCAGGGTTAGGGCTAGGGGCCGGGGTTTTGGGCCAGGGTTAGGGCTAGGGGCCGGGGTTTTGGGCCAGGGTTAGGGCTAGGGCCCGGGTTTTGGGCCGGAGTTAGGGCTAGGGGCTGGGCTTTTGGGCCAGGGTTAGGGCTAGGGGCCGGGGTTAGGGCTAGGTGCCGGGTTTAGTGTTAGGGGCCGGGGTTAGGGCTAGGGGCCAGGGTTAGGGCTAGGGGCCGGGGTTTTGGGCCGGGGTTAGGGCTAGCGGCCGGGGTTAGGGCTAGGTGCCGGGGTTAGTGTTAGGGGCCGGGGTTAGGGCTACGGGCCAGGGTTAGGGCTAGGGGCCGGGGTTAGGGCTAGGGGCTGCGGTATGGTGCCGGTGTTAGGGCTAGGGGTCAAGGTTTTGGGCCGGGGCTAGGGCTAAGGGCCAGGGTTTTGGGCCAGGGTTAGGGCTAGGGGCCGGGGTTAGGGCTAGGTGCCGGGGTTAGTGTTAGGGGGCAGGGTTAGTGCTACTGGCCAGGGTTAGGGCTAGGGACCGGGGTTTTGGGCCAGGGTTAGGGCTAGGGGCCGGGGTTTTGGGCAAGGGTTAGGGCTAGGGGCCGGGGTTTTTGGCCAGGGTAAGGGCTAGGGCCCGGGGTTTTGGGCCAGGGTTAGGGCTAGGGCCCGGGTTTTGGGCCGGAGTTAGGGCTAGGGGCTGGGGTTTTGGGCCAGGGTTAGGGCTAGGGGCCGGGGTTAGGGCTAGGGGCCGGGGTTAGGGCTAGGTGCCGGGTTTAGTGTTAGGGGCCGGGGTTAGGGCTAGGGGCCAGGGTTAGGGCTAGGGGCCGGGGTTTTGGGCCAGATTTAGGGCTAGGAGCCAAGGTTAGGGCTAGGGGCCGGGATTTTTGGGCCAGGGTTAGGGCTAGGGTCCGGGGTTTTGGGCCAGGGTTCTGGCTAGGGGAAGGGGTTAGGGCTAGTGGCCAGGGTTAGGGCTAGGGGCCATGTTTTGGGCCATGGTTAGGGCTAGGGGCCAGGGTTTTGGCCCAGGGTTAGGGCTAGGGGCCAGGGTTACGGCTAGGGGCCAGGGTTTTGGCCCAGGGTTAGGGCTAGGGGCCAGGGTTTTGGCCCAGGGTTAGTGTTTTGGCCCAGCGTTAGGGTTTTGTGCCAGGGTTAGGGTTTTTGTCCAGGGTTAGGGCTAGGGGCTGGGGTTAGGGCTAGGGGCCGGGGTTTTGGGCCAGGGTTTCGGCTAGGGGCTGGGATTTTGGGCAAGGCTTAGGGCTAGGGGCTGGGGTTTTGGGCCATGGTTCTGGATAGGGGCCGGGGTTTTGGGCCAGGGTTAGGGCTAGGGGCCGGGGTTAGGGCTAGGGGCCAGGGTTAGGGCTAGGGGCCAGGGTTTTGGGCCAGGGTTAGGGCTAGCGGCCAGGGTTAGGGCTAGGGGCCGGGGTTTTGGGGTGGGGTTAGTGATAGGGGCTAGAGTTTTGGGCCAGGGTTAGGGCTAGGGGCCGGGGTTAGGGCTAGGGGCTGTGGTATGGGGCCGGTGTTAGGGCTAGGGGCCGGGGTTTTGGGCCGGGGTTAGGGCTAGGGGCCGGGGTTTTGGGCCAGGGTTAGGGCTAGGGCCCGGGGTTTTGTGCCAGGGTTAGCGCTAGGGCCCGGGTTTTCGGCCGGAGTTAGGGCTAGGGGCTGGGGTTTTGGACCAGGGTTAGGGCTAGGGCCCGGGGTTAGGGCTAGGGCCCGGGGTTAGGGCTAGGTGCCGGGTTTAGTGTTAGGGGCCGGGGTTAGGGCTAGGGGCCAGGGTTAGGGCTAGGGCCCGGGGTTTTGTGCCGGGGTTAGGGCTAGGTGCCGGGGTTAGGGCTAGGGGCTGGGGTTTTTGGCCAGGGTTAGGGTTGGTGGCCAAGTTTTTTGGCCGGGGTTAGGGCTAGGGGTTCGGGTTTTGGGCCAGGGTTAGGGCTAGGGGCCGGGGTTAGGGCTAGGGGCCGGGGTTAGGGCTAGGTGCCGGGGTTAGTGTTAGGGGCCGGGGTTAGGGCTACGGGCCAGGGTTAGGGCTAGGGGCCGGGGTTAGGGCTAGGGGCTGCGGTATGGTGCCGGTGTTAGGGCTAGGGGTCAAGGTTTTGGGCCGGGGCTAGGGCTAAGGGCCAGGGTTTTGGGCCAGGGTTAGGGCTAGGGTCCGGGGTTAGGGCAGGGGCCGGGGTTAGGGCTAGGTGCCAGGGTTAGTGTTAGGGGGCAGGGTTAGTGCTACTGGCCAGGGTTAGGGCTAGGGGCCGGGGTTTTGGGCCAGGGTTAGGGCTAGGGGCCGGGGTTTTGGGCAAGGTTTAGGGCTAGGGGCCGGGGTTTTTGGCCAGGGTTAGGGCTAGGGCCCGGGGTTTTGGGCCAGGGTTAGGGCTAGGGCCCGGGTTTTGGGCCGGAGTTAGGGCTAGGGGCTGGGGTTTTGGACCAGGGTTAGGGCTAGGGGCCGGGGTTAGGGATAAGGGCCGGGGTTAGGGCTAGGTGCCGGGTTTAGTGTTAGGGGCCGGGGTTAGGGCTAGGGGCCAGGGTTAGGGCTAGGGGCCGGGGTTTTGGGCCGGGGTTAGGGCTAGCGGCCGGGGTTAGGGATAGGGGCTGGGGTTTTGGGCCAGGGTTAGGGATAGGGGCCAAAGTTTTGGGCCGGGTTTAGGGCTAGAGGCCGGGGTTTTGGGCCAGGGTTAGGGCTAGGGGCCGGGGTTAGGGCTATGGGCCGGGGTTAGGGATATGTGCCGGGGTTAGTGTTAGGGGCCGCGGTTCGGTCTACAGGCCAGGGTGAGGGCTAGGGGCCGGGGTTTTGGGCCAGGGTTAGGGTTAGGGGCCGCGGTTTTGGGCCAGGGTTAGGGCTAGGGCCCGGGGTTTAGGGCCAGGGTTAGGGCTAGGGGCCGGGGTTTTGGGCCAGGGTTAGGGCTAGGGGCCGGGGTTAGGGCTATGGGCCGGGGTTAGGGCTAGGTGCCGGGGTTAGGGCTAGGGGCCGGGGTTAGGGTTACTGGCCAGGGTTAGGGCTTGGGGCCGGGGTTTTGGGCCAGAGTTAGGGTTAGGGGCCGGGGTTTTGGGCCAGGGTTAGGGCTAGGGCCCGGGTTTTGGGCCGGAGTTAGGGCTAGGGGCTGGGGTTTTGGGCCAGGGTTAGGGCTAGGGCCCGGGTTTTGGGCCGGAGTTAGGGCTAGGTGCCGGGATTTTGTGCCAGGGTTATGGCTAGGGGCCGGGGTTTTGGGCCAGATTTAGGGCTAGGAGCCAAGGTTAGGGCTAGGGGCCGGGATTTTTGGGCCAGGGTTAGGGCTAGGGTCCGGGGTTTTGGGCCAGGGTTCTGGCTAGGGGAAGGGGTTAGGGCTAGTGGCCAGGGTTAGGGCTAGGGGCCATGTTTTGGGCCATGGTTAGGGCTAGGGGCCAGGGTTTTGGCCCACGGTTAGGGCTAGGGGCCAAGGTTACAGCTAGGGGCCAGGGTTTTGGCCCAGGGTTAGGGCTAGGGGCCAGGGTTTTGGCCCAGGGTTAGGGTTTTGGCCCAGCGTTAGGGTTTTGTGCCAGGGTTAGGGTTTTTGTCCAGGGTTAGGGCTAGGGGCTGGGGTTAGGGCTAGGGGCCGGGGTTTTGGGCCAGGGTTTCGGCTAGGGGCTGGGATTTTGGGCAAGGGTTAGGGCTAGGGGCCGGGGTTTTGGGCCATGGTTCTGGATAGGGGCCGGGGTTTTGGGCCAGGGTTAGGGCTAGGGGCCGGGGTTAGGGCTAGGGGCCAGGGTTAGGGCTAGGGGCCAGGGTTTTGGGCCAGGGTTAGGGCTAGGGGCCAGGGTTAGGGCTAGGGGCCGGGGTTTTGGGGTGGGGTTAGTGATAGGGGCTAGGGTTTTGGGCCAGGGTTAGGGCTAGGGGCCGGGGTTAGGGCTAGGGGCTGGGGTATGGGGCCGGTGTTAGGGCTAGGGGCCGGGGTTTTGGGCCGGGGTTAGGGCTAGGGGCCAGGGTTTTGGGCCAGGGTTAGGGCTAGGGCCCGGGGTTTTGTGCCAGGGTTAGGGCTAGGTGCCGGGGTTAGGGCTAGGGGCTGGGGTTTTTGGCCAGGGTTAGGGTTGGTGGCCAAGTTTTTTGGCCGGGGTTAGGGCTAGGGGTTCGGGTTTTGGGCCAGGGTTAGGGCTAGGGGCCGGGGTTAGGGCTAGGGGCCGGGGTTAGGGCTAGGTGCCGGGGTTAGTGTTAGGGGCCGGGGTTAGGGCTACGGGCCAGGGTTAGGGCTAGGGGCCGGGGTTAGGGCTAGGGGCTGCGGTATGGTGCCGGTGTTAGGGCTAGGGGTCAAGGTTTTGGGCCGGGGCTAGGGATAAGGGCCAGGGTTTTGGGCCAGGGTTAGGGCTAGGGTCCGGGGTTAGGGCAGGGGCCGGGGTTAGGGCTAGGTGCCGGGGTTAGTGTTAGGGGGCAGGGTTAGTGCTACTGGCCAGGGTTAGGGCTAGGGGCCGGGGTTTTGGGCCAGTGTTAGGGCTAGGGGCCGGGGTTTTGGGCAAGGGTTAGGGCTAGGGGCCGGGGTTTTTGGCCAGGGTTAGGGCTAGGGCCCGGGGTTTTGGGCCAGGGTTAGGGCTAGGACCCGGGTTTTGGGCCGGAGTTAGGGCTAGGGGCTGGGGTTTTGGGCCAGGGTTAGGGCTAGGGGCCGGGGTTAGGGATAAGGGCCGGGGTTAGGGCTAGGTGCCGGGTTTAGTGTTAGGGGCCGGGGTTAGGGCTAGGGGCCAGGGTTAGGGCTAGGGGCCGGGGTTTTGGGCCGGGGTTAGGGCTAGCGGCCGGGGTTAGGGCTAGGGGCTGGGGTTTTGGGCCAGGGTTAGGGATAGGGGCCAAAGTTTTGGGCCGGGTTTAGGGCTAGAGGCCGGGGTTTTGGGCCAGGGTTAGGGCTAGGGGCCGGGGTTAGGGCTATGGGCCGGGGTTAGGGCTAGGTGCCGGGGTTAGTGTTAGGGGCCGCGGTTAGGTCTACGGGCCAGGGTTAGGGCTAGGGGCCGGGGTTTTGGGCCAGGGTTAGGGTTAGGGGCCGCGGTTTTGGGCCAGGGTTAGGGCTAGGGCCCGGGGTTTTGGGCCAGGGTTAGGGCTAGGGGCTGGGGTTTTGGGCCAGCGTTAGGGCTAGGCGCCGGGGTTAGGGCTAGGGGACCGGGTTAGGGATAGGGGCCAGGGTTAGGGCTAGGGGCCGGGGTTTTGGGCCATGGTTAGGGTTAGGGGCCGGGGTTTTGGCCAGGGTTAGGGCTAGGGGCCGGGGTTTTGGGCCAGGGTTAGGGCTAGGGCCCGGGGTTTTGGGCCAGGGTTAGGGCTAGGGCCCGGGTTTTGGGCCGGAGATAGGGCTAGGGGCTGCGGTTTTGGGCCAGGGTTAGGGCTAGGGCCCGGGGTTAGGGCTAGGGGCCGGGGGTAGGGCTAGGGGCTGGGGTTTTGGGCCAGGGTTAGGGCTAGGGGCCAAGGTTTTTGGCCGGGGTTAGGGCTAGGGGCTCGGGTTTTGGGCCAGGGTTAGGGCTAGGGGCCGGGGTTAGGGCTAGGGGCCGGGGTTAGGGCTAGGTGCCGGGGTTAGTGTTAGGGGCCGGGGTTAGGGCTACGGGCCAGGGTTAGGGCTAGGGGCCGGGGTTAGGGCTAGGGGCTGCGGTATGGTGCCGGTGTTAGGGCTAGGGGTCAAGGTTTTGGGCCGGGGCTAGGGCTAAGGGCCAGGGTTTTGGGCCAGGGTTAGGGCTAGGGTCCGGGGTTAGGGCAGGGGCCGGGGTTAGGGCTAGGTGCCGGGGTTAGTGTTAGGGGGCAGGGTTAGTGCTACTGGCCAGGGTTAGGGCTAGGGGCCGGGGTTTTGGGCCAGGGTTAGGGCTAGGGGCCGGGGTTTTGGGCAAGGGTTAGGGCTAGGGGCCGGGGTTTTTGGCCAGGGTTAGGGCTAGGGCCCGGGGTTTTGGGCCAGGGTTAGGGCTAGGGCCCGGGTTTTGGGCCGGAGTTAGGGCTAGGGGCTGGGGTTTTGGGCCAGGGTTAGGGCTAGGGGCCGGGGTTAGGGATAAGGGCCGGGGTTAGGGCTAGGTGCCGGGTTTAGTGTTAGGGGCCGGGGTTAGGGCTAGGGGCCAGGGTTAGGGCTAGGGGCCGGGGTTTTGGGCCGGGGTTAGGGCTAGCGGCCGGGGTTAGGGATAGGGGCTGGGGTTTTGGGCCAGGGTTAGGGATAGGGGCCAAAGTTTTGGGCCGGGTTTAGGGCTAGAGGCCGGGGTTTTGGGCCAGGGTTAGGGCTAGGGGCCGGGGTTAGGGCTATGGGCCGGGGTTAGGGCTAGGTGCCGGGGATAGTGTTAGGGGCCGCGGTTAGGTCTACGGGCCAGGGTTAGGGCTAGGGGCCGGGGTTTTGGGCCAGGGTTAGGGTTAGGGGCCGGGGTTTTGGGCCAGGGTTAGGGCTAGGGCCCGGGGTTTTGGGCCAGGGTTAGGGCTAGGGGCTGGGGTTTTGGGCAAGCGTTAGGGCTAGGCGCCGGGGTTAGGGCTAGGGGACCGGGTTAGGGATAGGGGCCAGGGTTAGGGCTAGGGGCCGGGGTTTTGGGCCATGGTTAGGGTTAGGGGCCGGGGTTTTGGGCCAGGGTTAGGGCTAGGGCCCGGGGTTTTGGGTCAGGGTTAGGGCTAGGGCCCGGGTTTTGGGCCGGAGATAGGGCTAGGGGCTGGGGTTTTGGGCCAGGGTTAGGGCTAGGGCCCGGGGTTAGGGCTAGGGGCCGGGGGTAGGGCTAGGGGCTGGGGTTTTGGGCCAGGGTTAGGGCTAGGGGCCAAGGTTTTTGGCTGGGGTTAGGGCTAGGGGCTCGGGTTTTGGGCCAGGGTTAGGGCTAGGGCCCGGGTTTTGGGCCGGAGTTAGGGCTAGGGGCTGGGGTTTTGGGCCAGGGTTAGGGCTAGGGGCCGGGGTTAGGGCTAGGTGCCGGGTTTAGTGTTAGGGGCCGGGGTTAGGGCTAGGGGCCAGGGTTAGGGCTAGGGGCCGGGGTTTTGGGCCAGATTTAGGGCTAGGAGCCAAGGTTAGGGCTAGGGGCCGGGATTTTTGGGCCAGGGTTAGGGCTAGGGTCCGGGGTTTTGGGCCAGGGTTCTGGCTAGGGGAAGGGGTTAGGGCTAGTGGCCAGGGTTAGGGCTAGGGGCCATGTTTTGGGCCATGGTTAGGGCTAGGGGCCAGGGTTTTCGCCCAGGGTTAGGGCTAGGGGCCAGGGTTACGGCTAGGGGCCAGGGTTTTGGCCCAGGGTTAGGGCTAGGGGCCAGGGTTTTGGCCCAGGGTTAGGGTTTTGGCCCAGCGTTAGGGTTTTGTGCCAGGGTTAGGGTTTTTGTCCAGGGTTAGGGCTAGGGGCTGGGGTTAGGGCTAGGGGCCGGGGTTTTGGGCCAGGGTTTCGGCTAGGGGCTGGGATTTTGGGCAAGGGTTAGGGCTAGGGGCCGGGGTTTTGGGCCATGGTTCTGGATAGGGGCCGGGGTTTTGGGCCAGGGTTAGGGCTAGGGGCCGGGGTTAGGGCTAGGGGCCAGGGTTAGGGCTAGGGGCCAGGGTTTTGGGCCAGGGTTAGGGCTAGGGGCCAGGGTTAGGGCTAGGGGCCGGGGTTTTGGGGTGGGGTTAGTGATAGGGGCTAGGGTTTTGGGCCAGGGTTAGGGCTAGGGGCCGGGGTTAGGGCTAGGGGCTGTGGTATGGGGCCGGTGTTAGGGCTAGGGGCCGGGGTTTTGGGCCGGGGTTAGGGCTAGGGGCCGGGGTTTTGGGCCAGGGTTAGGGCTAGGGCCCGGGGTTTTGTGCCAGGGTTAGCGCTAGGGCCCGGGTTTTCGGCCGGAGTTAGGGCTAGGGGCTGGGGTTTTGGACCAGGGTTAGGGCTAGGGCCCGGGGTTAGGGCTAGGGCCCGGGGTTAGGGCTAGGTGCCGGGTTTAGTGTTAGGGGCCGGGGTTAGGGCTAGGGGCCAGGGTAAGGGCTAGGGGCTGGGGTTTTGTGCCGGGGTTAGGGCTACGTGCCGGGGTTAGGGCTAGGGGCTGGGGTTTTTGGCCAGGGTTAGGGTTGGTGGCCAAGTTTTTTGGCCGGGGTTAGGGCTAGGGGTTCTGGTTTTGGGCCAGGGTTAGGGCTAGGGGCCGGGGTTAGGGCTAGGGGCCGGGGTTAGGGCTAGGTGCCGGGGTTAGTGTTAGGGGCCGGGGTTAGGGCTACGGGCCAGGGTTAGGGCTAGGGGCCGGGGTTAGGGCTAGGGGCTGCGGTATGGTGCCGGTGTTAGGGCTAGGGGTCAAGGTTTTGGGCCGGGGCTAGGGCTAAGGGCCAGGGTTTTGGGCCAGGGTTAGGGCTAGGGTCCGGGGTTAGGGCAGGGGACGGGGTTAGGGCTAGGTGCCGGGGTTAGTGTTAGGGGGCAGGGTTAGTGCTACTGGCCAGGGTTAGGGCTAGGGGCCGGGGTTTTGGGCCAGGGTTAGGGCTAGGGGCCGGGGTTTTGGGCAAGGGTTAGGGCTAGGGGCCGGGGTTTTTGGCCAGGGTTAGGGCTAGGGCCCGGGGTTTTGGGCCAGGGTTAGGGCTAGGGCCCGGGTTTTGGGCCGGAGTTAGGGCTAGGGGCTGGGGTTTTGGGCCAGGGTTAGGGCTAGGGGCCGGGGTTAGGGATAAGGGCCGGGGTTAGGGCTAGGTGCCGGGTTTAGTGTTAGGGGCCGGGGTTAGGGCTAGGGGCCAGGGTTAGGGCTAGGGGCCGGGGTTTTGGGCCGGGGTTAGGGCTAGCGGCCGGGGTTAGGGCTAGGGGCTGGGGTTTTGGGCCAGGGTTAGGGATAGGGGCCAAAGTTTTGGGCCGGGTTTAGGGCTAGAGGCCGGGGTTTTGGGCCAGGGTTAGGGCTAGGGGCCGGGGTTAGGGCTATGGGCCGGGGTTAGGGCTATGTGCCGGGGTTAGTGTTAGGGGCCGCGGTTAGGTCTACAGGCCAGGGTTAGGGCTAGGGGCCGGGGTTTTGGGCCAGGGTTAGGGTTAGGGGCCGCGGTTTTGGGCCAGGGTTAGGGCTAGGGCCCGGGGTTTTGGGCCAGGGTTAGGGCTAGGGGCTGGGGTTTTGGGCCAGCGTTAGGGCTAGGCGCCGGGGTTAGGGCTAGGGGACCGGGTTAGGGATAGGGGCCAGGGTTAGGGCTAGGGGCCGGGGTTTTGGGCCATGGTTAGGGTTAGGGGCCAAGGTTTTGGGCCAGGGTTAGGGCTAGGGCCCGGGGTTTTGGGCCAGGGTTAGGGCTAGGGCCCGGGTTTTGGGCCGGAGATAGGGCTAGGGGCTGGGGTTTTGGGCCAGGGTTAGGGCTAGGGCCCGGGGTTAGGGCTAGGGGCCGGGGGTAGGGCTAGGGGCTGGGGTTTTGGGCCAGGGTTAGGGCTAGGGGCCAAGGTTTTTGGCCAGGGTTAGGGCTAGGGGCTCGGGTTTTGGGCCAGGGTTAGGGCTAGGGGCCGGGGTTAGGGCTAGGGGCCGGGGTTAGGGCTAGGTGCCGGGGTTAGTGTTAGGGGCCGGGGTTAGGGCTACGGGCCAGGGTTAGGGCTAGGGGCCGGGGTTAGGGCTAGGGGCTGCGGTATGGTTCCGGTGTTAGGGCTAGGGGTCAAGGTTTTGGGCCGGGGCTAGGGCTAAGGGCCAGGGTTTTGGGCCAGGGTTAGGGCTAGGGGCCGGGGTTAGGGCTAGGTGCCGGGGTTAGTGTTAGGGGGCAGGGTTAGTGCTACTGGCCAGGGTTAGGGCTAGGGGCCGGGGTTTTGGGCCAGGGTTCTGGGTAGGGGAAGGGGTTAGGGCTAGTGGCCAGGGTTAGGGCTAGGGGCCATGTTTTGGGCCATGGTTAGGGCTAGGGGCCAGGGTTTTGGGCCGGAGTTAGGGCTAGGGGCCAGGGTTTTGGCCCAGGGTTAGGGCTAGGGGCCAAGGTTACGGCTAGGGGCCAGGGTTTTGGCCCAGGGTTAGGGCTAGGGGCCAGGGTTTTGGCCCAGGGTTAGGGTTTTGGCCCAGCGTTAGGGTTTTGTGCCAGGGTTAGGGTTTTTGTCCAGGGTTAGGGCTAGGGGCTGGGGTTAGGGCTAGGGGCCGGGGTTTTGGGCCAGGGTTTCGGCTAGGGGCTGGGATTTTGGGCAAGGGTTAGGGCTAGGGGCCGGGGTTTTGGGCCATGGTTCTGGATAGGGGCCGGGGTTTTGGGCCAGGGTTAGGGCTAGGGGCCGGGGTTAGGGCTAGGGGCCAGGGTTAGGGCTAGGGGCCAGGGTTTTGGGCCAGGGTTAGGGCTAGGGGCCAGGGTTAGGGCTAGGGGCCGGGGTTTTGGGGTGGGGTTAGTGATAGGGGCTAGGGTTTTGGGCCAGGGTTAGGGCTAGGGGCCGGGGTTAGGGCTAGGGGCTGGGGTATGGGGCCGGTGTTAGGGCTAGGGGCCGGGGTTTTGGGCCGGGGTTAGGGCTAGGGGCCAGGGTTTTGGGCCAGGGTTAGGGCTAGGGCCCGGGGTTTTGTGCCAGGGTTAGCGCTAGGGCCCGGGTTTTGGGCCGGAGTTAGGGCTAGGGGCTGGGGTTTTGGACCAGGGTTAGGGCTAGGGCCCGGGGTTAGGGCTAGGGCCCGGGGTTAGGGCTAGGTGCCGGGTTTAGTGTTAGGGGCCGGGGTTAGGGCTAGGGGCCATGGTTAGGGCTAGGGGCCGGGGTTTTGTGCCGGGGTTAGGGCTAGGTGCCGGGGTTAGGGCTAGGGGCTGGGGTTTTTGGCCAGGGTTAGGGTTGGTGGCCAAGTTTTTTGGCCGGGGTTAGGGCTAGGGGTTCGGGTTTTGGGCCAGGGTTAGGGCTAGGGGCCGGGGTTAGGGCTAGGGGCCGGGGTTAGGGCTAGGTGCCGGGGTTAGTGTTAGGGGCCGGGGTTAGGGCTACGGGCCAGGGTTAGGGCTAGGGGCCGGGGTTAGGGCTAGGGGCTGCGGTATGGTGCCGGTGTTAGGGCTAGGGGTCAAGGTTTTGGGCCGGGGCTAGGGATAAGGGCCAGGGTTTTGGGCCAGGGTTAGGGCTAGGGTCCGGGGTTAGGGCAGGGGCCGGGGTTAGGGCTAGGTGCCGGGGTTAGTGTTAGGGGGCAGGGTTAGTGCTACTGGCCAGGGTTAGGGCTAGGGGCCGGGGTTTTGGGCCAGGGTTAGGGCTAGGGGCCGGGGTTTTGGGCCAGGGTTAGGGCTAGGGCCCGGGTTTTGGGCCGGAGTTAGGGCTAGGGGCTGGGCTTTTGGGCCAGGGTTAGGGCTAGGGGCCGGGGTTAGGGCTAGGTGCCGGGTTTAGTGTTAGGGGCCGGGGTTAGGGCTAGGGGCCAGGGTTAGGGCTAGGGGCCGGGGTTTTGGGCCGGGGTTAGGGCTAGCGGCCGGGGTTAGGGCTAGGTGCCGGGGTTAGTGTTAGGGGCCGGGGTTAGGGCTACGGGCCAGGGTTAGGGCTAGGGGCCGGGGTTAGGGCTAGGGGCTGCGGTATGGTGCCGGTGTTAGGGCTAGGGGTCAAGGTTTTGGGCTGGGGCTAGGGCTAAGGGCCAGGGTTTTGGGCCAGGGTTAGGGCTAGGGGCCGGGGTTAGGGCTAGGTGCCGGGGTTAGTGTTAGGGGGCAGGGTTAGTGCTACTGGCCAGGGTTAGGGCTAGGGACCGGGGTTTTGGGCCAGGGTTAGGGCTAGGGGCCGGGGTTTTGGGCAAGGGTTAGGGCTAGGGGCCGGGGTTTTTGGCCAGGGTAAGGGCTAGGGCCCGGGGTTTTGGGCCAGGGTTAGGGCTAGGGCCCGGGTTTTGGGCCGGAGTTAGGGCTAGGGGCTGGGGTTTTGGGCCAGGGTTAGGGCTAGGGGCCGGGGTTAGGGCTAGGGGCCGGGGTTAGGGCTAGGTGCCGGGTTTAGTGTTAGGGGCCGGGGTTAGGGCTAGGGGCCAGGGTTAGGGCTAGGGGCCGGGGTTTTGGGCCAGATTTAGGGCTAGGAGCCAAGGTTAGGGCTAGGGGCCGGGATTTTTGGGCCAGGGTTAGGGCTAGGGTCCGGGGTTTTGGGCCAGGGTTCTGGCTAGGGGAAGGGGTTAGGGCTAGTGGCCAGGGTTAGGGCTAGGGGCCATGTTTTGGGCCATGGTTAGGGCTAGGGGCCAGGGTTTTGGCCCAGGGTTAGGGCTAGGGGCCAGGGTTACGGCTAGGGGCCAGGGTTTTGGCCCAGGGTTAGGGCTAGGGGCCAGGGTTTTGGCCCAGGGTTAGTGTTTTGGCCCAGCGTTAGGGTTTTGTGCCAGGGTTAGGGTTTTTGTCCAGGGTTAGGGCTAGGGGCTGGGGTTAGGGCTAGGGGCCGGGGTTTTGGGCCAGGGTTTCGGCTAGGGGCTGGGATTTTGGGCAAGGGTTAGGGCTAGGGGCTGGGGTTTTGGGCCATGGTTCTGGATAGGGGCCGGGGTTTTGGGCCAGGGTTAGGGCTAGGGGCCGGGGTTAGGGCTAGGGGCCAGGGTTAGGGCTAGGGGCCAGGGTTTTGGGCCAGGGTTAGGGCTAGGGGCCAGGGTTAGGGCTAGGGGCCGGGGTTTTGGGGTGGGGTTAGTGATAGGGGCTAGGGTTTTGGGCCAGGGTTAGGGCTAGGGGCCGGGGTTAGGGCTAGGGGCTGTGGTATGGGGCCGGTGTTAGGGCTAGGGGCCGGGGTTTTGGGCCGGGGTTAGGGCTAGGGGCCGGGGTTTTGGGCCAGGGTTAGGGCTAGGGCCCGGGGTTTTGTGCCAGGGTTAGCGCTAGGGCCCGGGTTTTCGGCCGGAGTTAGGGCTAGGGGCTGGGGTTTTGGACCAGGGTTAGGGCTAGGGCCCGGGGTTAGGGCTAGGGCCCGGGGTTAGGGCTAGGTGCCGGGTTTAGTGTTAGGGGCCGGGGTTAGGGCTAGGGGCCAGGGTTAGGGCTAGGGGCCGGGGTTTTGTGCCGGGGTTAGGGCTAGGTGCCGGGGTTAGGGCTAGGGGCTGGGGTTTTTGGCCAGGGTTAGGGTTGGTGGCCAAGTTTTTTGGCCGGGGTTAGGGCTAGGGGTTCGGGTTTTGGGCCAGGGTTAGGGCTAGGGGCCGGGGTTAGGGCTAGGGGCCGGGGTTAGGGCTAGGTGCCGGGGTTAGTGTTAGGGGCCGGGGTTAGGGCTACGGGCCAGGGTTAGGGCTAGGGGCCGGGGTTAGGGCTAGGGGCTGCGGTATGGTGCCGGTGTTAGGGCTAGGGGTCAAGGTTTTGGGCCGGGGCTAGGGATAAGGGCCAGGGTTTTGGGCCAGGGTTAGGGCTAGGGTCTGGGGTTAGGGCAGGGGCCGGGGTTAGGGCTAGGTGCCAGGGTTAGTGTTAGGGGGCAGGGTTAGTGCTACTTGCCAGGGTTAGGGCTAGGGGCCGGGGTTTTGGGCCAGGGTTAGGGCTAGGGGCCGGGGTTTTGGGCAAGGTTTAGGGCTAGGGGCCGGGGTTTTTGGCCAGGGTTAGGGCTAGGGCCCGGGGTTTTGGGCCAGGGTTAGGGCTAGGGCCCGGGTTTTGGGCCGGAGTTAGGGCTAGGGGCTGGGGTTTAGGGCCAGGGTTAGGGCTAGGGGCCGGGGTTAGGGATAAGGGCCGGGGTTAGGGCTAGGTGCCGGGTTTAGTGTTAGGGGCCGGGGTTAGGGCTAGGGGCCAGGGTTAGGGCTAGGGGCCGGGGTTTTGGGCCGGGGTTAGGGCTAGCGGCCGGGGTTAGGGCTAGGGGCTGGGGTTTTGGGCCAGGGTTAGGGATAGGGGCCAAAGTTTTGGGCCGGGTTTAGGGCTAGAGGCCGGGGTTTTGGGCCAGGGTTAGGGCTAGGGGCCGGGGTTAGGGCTATGGGCCGGGGTTAGGGATATGTGCCGGGGTTAGTGTTAGGGGCCGCGGTTAGGTCTACAGGCCAGGGTTAGGGCTAGGGGCCGGGGTTTTGGGCCAGGGTTAGGGTTAGGGGCCGCGGTTTTGGGCCAGGGTTAGGGCTAGGGCCCGGGTTTTGGGCCAGGGTTAGGGCTAGGGGCTGGGGTTTTGGGCCAGCGTTAGGGCTAGGCGCCGGGGTTAGGGCTAGGGGACCGGGTTAGGAATAGGGGCCAGGGTTAGGGCTAGGGGCCGGGGTTTTGGGCCATGGTTAGGGTTAGGGGCCGGGGTTTTGGGCCAGGGTTAGGGCTAGGGCCCGGGGTTTTGGGCCAGGGTTAGGGCTAGGGCCCGGGTTTTGGGCCATGGTTAGGGTTAGGGGCCGGGGTTTTGGGCCAGGGTTAGGGCTAGGGCCCGGGGTTTTGGGCCAGGGTTAGGGCTAGGGGCTGGGGTTTTGGGCCAGGGTTAGGGCTAGGGGCCAAGGTTTTTGGCCGGGGTTAGGGCTAGGGGCTCGGGTTTTGGGCCAGGGTTAGGGCTAGGGGCCGGGGTTAGGGCTAGGTGCCGGGGTTAGTGTTAGGGGCCGGGGTTAGGGCTACGGGCCAGGGTTAGGGCTAGGGGCCGGGGTTAGGGCTAGGGGCTGCGGTATGGTGCCGGTGTTAGGGCTAGGGGTCAAGGTTTTGGGCCGGGGCTAGGGCTAAGGGCCAGGGTTTTGGGCCAGGGTTAGGGCTAGGGTCCGGGGTTAGGGCTAGGTGCCGGGGTTAGTGTTAGGGGGCAGGGTTAGTGCTACTGGCCAGGGTTAGGGCTAGGGGCTGGGGTTTTGGGCCAGGGTTAGGGCTAGGGGCCGGGGTTTTGGGCCAGGGTTAGGGCTAGGGGCCGGGGTTTTTGGCCAGGGTTAGGGCTAGGGCACGGGGTTTTGGGCCAGGGTTAGGGCTAGGGCCCGGGTTTTGGGCCGGAGTTAGGGCTAGGGGCTGGGGTTTTGGGCCAGGGTTAGGGCTAGGGGCCGGGGTTAGGGCTAGGGGCCGGGGTTAGGGCTAGGTGCCGGGTTTAGTGTTAGGGGCCTGGGTTAGGGCTAGGGGCCAGGGTTAGGGCTAGGGGCCGGGGTTTTGGGCCGGGGTTAGGGCTAGCGGCCGGGGTTAGGGCTAGGGGCTGGGGTTTTGGGCCAGGGTTAGGGATAGGGGCCAAGGTTTTGGGCCGGGGTTAGGGCTAGGGGCCGGGGTTTTGGGCCAGGGTTAGGGCTAGGGGCCGGGGTTAGGGCTATGGGCCGGGGTTAGGGCTAGGTGCCGGGGTTAGGGCTAGGGGCCGGGGTTAGGGTTACTGGCCAGGGTTAGGGCTTGGGGCCGGGGTTTTGGGCCAGAGTTAGGGTTAGGGGCCGGGGTTTTGGGCCAGGGTTAGGGCTAGGGCCCGGGTTTTGGGCCGGAGTTAGGGCTAGGGTCTGGGGTTTTGGGCCAGGGTTAGGGCTAGGGGCCGGTGTAAGAGCTAGGGGCCGGGGTTAGGGCTAGGGGCCGGGATTTTGTGCCAGGGTTATGGCTAGGGGCCGGGGTTTTGGGCCAGATTTAGGGCTAGGAGCCAAGGTTAGGGCTAGGGGCCGGGATTTTTGGGCCAGGGTTAGGGCTAGGGTCCGGGGTTTTGGGCCAGGGTTCTGGCTAGGGGAAGGGGTTAGGGCTAGTGGCCAGGGTTAGGGCTAGGGGCCATGTTTTGGGCCATGGTTAGGGCTAGGGGCCAGGGTTTTGGCCCAGGGTTAGGGCTAGGGGCCAAGGTTACAGCTAGGGGCCAGGGTTTTGGCCCAGGGTTAGGGCTAGGGGCCAGGGTTTTGGCCCAGGGTTAGGGTTTTGGCCCAGCGTTAGGGTTTTGTGCCAGGGTTAGGGTTTTTGTCCAGGGTTAGGGCTAGGGGCTGGGGTTAGGGCTAGGGGCCGGGGTTTTGGGCCAGGGTTTCGGCTAGGGGCTGGGATTTTGGGCAAGGGTTAGGGCTAGGGGCCGGGGTTTTGGGCCATGGTTCTGGATAGGGGCCGGGGTTTTGGGCCAGGGTTAGGGCTAGGGGCCGGGGTTAGGGCTAGGGGCCAGGGTTAGGGCTAGGGGCCAGGGTTTTGGGCCAGGGTTAGGGCTAGGGGCCAGGGTTAGGGCTAGGGGCCGGGGTTTTGGGGTGGGGTTAGTGATAGGGGCTAGGGTTTTGGGCCAGGGTTAGGGCTAGGGGCCGGGGTTAGGGCTAGGGGCTGGGGTATGGGGCCGGTGTTAGGGCTAGGGGCCGGGGTTTTGGGCCGGGGTTAGGGCTAGGGGCCAGGGTTTTGGGCCAGGGTTAGGGCTAGGGCCCGGGGTTTTGGCCAGGGTTAGGGCTAGGTGCCGGGGTTAGGGCTAGGGGCTGGGGTTTTTGGCCAGGGTTAGGGTTGGTGGCCAAGTTTTTTGGCCGGGGTTAGGGCTAGGGGTTCGGGTTTTGGGCCAGGGTTAGGGCTAGGGGCCGGGGTTAGGGCTAGGGGCCGGGGTTAGGGCTAGGTGCCGGGGTTAGTGTTAGGGGCCGGGGTTAGGGCTACGGGCCAGGGTTAGGGCTAGGGGCCGGGGTTAGGGGTTAGGGTTAGGGTTAGGGTTAGGGTTAGGGTTAGGGTTAGGGTTAGGGTTAGGGTTAGGGCTAGGGGCCGGGGTTTTGGGGTGGGGTTAGTGATAGGGGCTAGGGTTTTGGGCCAGGGTTAGGGCTAGGGGCCGGGGTTAGGGCTAGGGGCTGTGGTATGGGGCCGGTGTTAGGGCTAGGGGCCGGGGTTTTGGGCCGGGGTTAGGGCTAGGGGCCGGGGTTTTGGGCCAGGGTTAGGGCTAGGGCCCGGGGTTTTGTGCCAGGGTTAGCGCTAGGGCCCGGGTTTTCGGCCGGAGTTAGGGCTAGGGGCTGGGGTTTTGGACCAGGGTTAGGGCTAGGGCCCGGGGTTAGGGCTAGGGCCCGGGGTTAGGGCTAGGTGCCGGGTTTAGTGTTAGGGGCCGGGGTTAGGGCTAGGGGCCAGGGTTAGGGCTAGGGGCCGGGGTTTTGTGCCGGGGTTAGGGCTAGGTGCCGGGGTTAGGGCTAGGGGCTGGGGTTTTTGGCCAGGGTTAGGGTTGGTGGCCAAGTTTTTTGGCCGGGGTTAGGGCTAGGGGTTCGGGTTTTGGGCCAGGGTTAGGGCTAGGGGCCGGGGTTAGGGCTAGGCGCCGGGGTTAGGGCTAGGTGCCAGGGTTAGTGTTAGGGGCCGGGGTTAGGGCTACGGGCCAGGGTTAGGGCTAGGGGCCGGGGTTAGGGCTAGGGGCTGCGGTATGGTGCCGGTGTTAGGGCTAGGGGTCAAGGTTTTGGGCCGGGGCTAGGGATAATGGCCAGGGTTTTCGGCCAGGGTTAGGGCTAGGGTCTGGGGTTAGGGCAGGGGCCGGGGTTAGGGCTAGGTGCCAGGGTTAGTGTTAGGGGGCAGGGTTAGTGCTACTTGCCAGGGTTAGGGCTAGGGGCCGGGGTTTTGGGCCAGGGTTAGGGCTAGGGGCCGGGATTTTGGGCAAGGTTTAGGGCTAGGGGCCGGGGTTTTTGGCCAGGGTTAGGGCTAGGGCCCGGGGTTTTGGGCCAGGGTTAGGGCTAGGGCCCGGGTTTTGGGCCGGAGTTAGGGCTAGGGGCTGGGGTTTTGTGTTGACGCGGAAGTAACGGACACTGCTGACGACCAATATGATCAAGCAAATGCCAATTTATTGTTGATACATCCCGGTTAATATAGCCCTTCTAATTCCGTATCATGCGCAAGCTCTCTACTAATTGGTTAACTATATCATGCACGCGCTCCTAGCTAAAATATGATTCGTTAAGTCTCTATGTTCACGCGCACGGCCCTCTCCACCTGCACCCTGCTTCACATTCAGCCCCCAGTCACGTATGCCAGCTGTTTTCCTTCTTCTCAAGGTTGCTTCGTTTACTTTCTCACAGGAAGCTTCATTACTTTCTCACAGGCGGCCTCATTATTTTCTCACAGGTGGCTTCAGTACTTTCTTACAGGCAGCTTCAGTACTTTCTCACAAGCGGCTTCAGTGATGTCCTTGAGGCCTGCTGCTCACAAACATAACAATTCCATTCGGTCTGGATTGTTCACTAAGTGCCCCTGGTACTCCAGGTATCCAACAAATCCCCCTTTTTGTTTTGAACAATCCAGACCCACTTTCATCATACGTTCCATAGCTTTCACAAAGCATTTTTAAATATACCCCAAAATCATCAGTGTCAACAGCAAACCCGTCAATAATACCAACCCATAAACTATCAAATCTTTTAGCCAGCCTGTGACCCCCAAGGATTTCAACCAGTCTGTTAACCTGCTTTCCACTTGTATTGCATGCATGTTGCATCATAACTCTGCCAACTGATAGCGTATCGACTTAGAGTGATCAGAAACATTCATGCAACACATACCTTCAAAATCTTCACATCCATGTCCATGCGCTAAAAACAAAAAATCAATGGCTGCTAGATTCTGCAAAAATATCATGACGCATGCTATCCATGTCTTCTAATAATCCTGATAACATGCTAGAGGTTAAATTCATTTGCTTTTGTGCCCAACAAGCTAATTTATTTAAGTTAGCTAAAGTTTTTGCAGTTGCTGCCCAAGGAACAAATAAAGATAATGCTATCTGCTGAGCGTACCCAACAGGGTTAAATTGCTGTCACAATGGGGAGTCAATACTTTTAGCGATCTTCTTGCTCGAGTATGATACCGTAATGTTCTCATAGGTGGAGCAAACACTATCAATTTTCCAAAATAACATGGTCCTCGTATGGACTACAATATCAACTAGGTTCATGGTTGTGGTTTTTTTTTTTTTTTTTTTTTTTTTTTTTTTTTTTTTTTTTGCCAGATTGTCTGTATTGAGTTGTTAATCATTTTTTGCAAGCATGGTATGTTAATGATTATGCCTAGTATGATGCCTAGTATCACAATTCCGATTTTAACCAAGGACAGCAACCACCCAATTATGCCACACACAAGCTTAGTTAATAAAATTACTGATCACACGTTATACATATTCATGATTACGAAGCAAAGCTAAGTTTCACTACCTTCTAGTAATTTTCTACTATAACATTTTTCTACTATTATAGATATAACAACTCCAGTAACTTATCTATAAGAGCAATGACTAGTTTTCTGCAGGCCTCTGTTGAAACAAGCCATAAATTCTGCTAACAATGTTTTGTATCTTAAAGCTTCCCTTCTCATTCCATGGCTTTCTTCCTGAGAGCATGATTGCATTCCTCCCTCAAGGTCGGTGTGCTTTCACTGATACCATACTGGCTCAGCGAAATACCACATCTCCCCCTTCTTTTTTTATGAGAAGAGGCTTGTTTCAACGCTTTATCTGTTAAAGTCTGCACACATTTTAAGACACAGAATATAGATCAAAATACATCTATAAAAGGAATGAATAAGCATCCTACAGCTATTAGTAACAAGCTTATATCAAGTCACCAAAAGATTTCTGAATATATCAAAACCATCACTTTGTTGCTGGGTGTGTACTCATTTTTGCAAGTTTTGAATACTTTTGTGAATAGATTCCGAATGATCAGACAGATTCATGCAGCAAAGCCCATCAAAATCCTGACAATCATGATTTTGTGCTAATAATAATAAAAAAATCTATTGCTGATCTATTCTGTTACCAACCCGACTACGCCAAAGACACCGCTGAGCAAGAGGCTGTTTATCAGCCAGGTCAGAGCAGAGAAGGGAGGCAGGCGCAGCACCTTCAGGGCGTCCCCTGTTGTAAATAAAGTGTGCTCTGGGTCCGTCCTCTCCCCTTCGCTCCGAGCCACCTCTGTTTATACCCTCAGCAGATTCAGTGAAAGAGTACTGACTAGGTGTTGCTGCATGCGTGGCGAGCGCATGCAACAAGGCCTGTCAAATATGTGCTCTGCAGGCTAACAGCGGTTCTGTTTTGTAAAGTAGCATAGTATATAGAATCTACATCAGTTAACAGCATTGATAGTGCCAATGAAGTTATATTTATTTGCTTAGCAAGCCAACAGTCCAATTTATTTAGCGTAGTTAACGCCTAGGCACTTGCCACACCAGGTGTAAAGACTGAAGCAGCAATAATTTTACTTAGTTTCCAAAACTCTGTATTGTCTTGGCAACCAGATTCAATGCTATGTATGCTTCGTTTAGGTCTTTTATGCTGTCTGGATTTTGATATGTGCTCGCATGATTACGTCATGCTGTGTCGTTGCAATGTATAGATCTTAAAGCATTTACAATCATTACCCCTCTAGAAACATTAGTTCTTGAATAGTTAAAAAATAGACAGAAGTCCATCTTTACTGATCCCAAAAAGTTCCATCTTTTGTAGTTTTAGCACTCAGCACTCGTGGTTGCTGCTGTTTTACACAGAGTTGCATCTGGCAGGTCAACCAAACATGTTCTGAAATACCCGCAGACGATACAGACAGGGATCCACTTGTTTACTGCTCCTGTAAAGACATGAGCGTATCCCTTCCCCCATGTTATAAGAGGGAACAGTCCTTCCACTTATACAAAGCTCGACTCAGACAGGAGTATCTGTTAACCATGTCAGGGGCGGGGGGGTGGGGGCGCCTGGCGGCGGCTGTGGCCCCAGGCATAGAGGAGGAAAGAAAACTAAAACCCGAGGTTTAAGACAAGAATAGGGAGGGATCCTTAAAGCCACCGCTACAGGCAAAAAACAGACCATCACTAAAACCAAAGCAGGATAATGAAAAAAGGAACAAGACAACCTCCCCCCACCCCTCCCTCTTCCCGGGCTTAACACCATCTCTACCTCCCTCCCCTGCGCCCTGAGCGGGACAGGGATGGGGGACGGGAAGAGGGAATGGGGGTTACAGACAGTTAATCACGCACTGCTTTATTGATATCAACGGTTTAACGGCTGCACCTACAGCAGCAACCATGACCGGAGCCTTTTCTTGTTCTAACATTCGCTCGACAGCTTCCAGCAGTTGCCCTGTACTAGATCCTTTTGGCAGCACACTAAGGGCTCTTTTAGTTTTTTGGGTTTGTTTTTTTTTTTTTTTTTTTTTTTATCATTAGCATTATTAAAGGCAAGCATATCTAAGAACTTTGCTTTCATGTCATCATCCAAATCAGGGTGAGCCATAATTGCGGTGTGCAACCGATCAATACATTTCCCATATGGTTCTGTGGGACCTTGCCTTACTGACGTAACGGCAGGTCCGGACTTTTCATCATACACCCTAGCAAGCGCTCTATAAGCCAAATCTTGGCCCAGTTGTAACACTTCGGTAGCAAATTGCGCTTGCCAATCAGATCGTGTGTAGGGTCCCACTCCCATCAGCATTTGAGTTTGCACCCCGAATAATGGATCACCCTGTTGTCGAGGCGTTGCAGGTGCCCTATCACAAGCAGCCTGCCAGTACTGAAAGAACTGCAGCTGCTGTGACAGTAGCAAAAGCATCTGGACAATCATTCTAATATCATAAGGAGTTAAAAACTGTGACAAAAAAAAAATATGCTGCAACACAGATTGAGTATATGATGATTTTAGCCCATACTGAGTAACTGCACTTTTAGCTTCCTTCAATATTTTCCAGTCTAATGCTTGCCACACACTTCTCCCAGTATTATTGGTCACAACTGGAAATGCCATGGGCAAAGGCTCTCCTTCTATCAAAGCACCTCGAATCACCTCTTTCCACTGCACTATCGGATTCAAAACCCCAGCCCCTCCCGCCGGCGTCCCTTGCAAAGGTGCAAAAAGACTGATCTCACCCGATGCTCCGTTCGGAACGAATAGGTTGGATGCTGACAGGTCTCGATGTGGCACAGGCGAAGGAGTTGACAAGTTTCCCAGCGACGCTTCTAGGCGAACCTCTAGGGCTTCTAGCCTTTTTAGTGTCTCTTGCAGCTGTGCATCCTTCAAGCCGGATGAATGTTCATCCCCCTCCTCCTCACGCCGTGGTGGCAGGGAAGAAGGTGGTAACGGGGGATAAACCGGAGCTGCTGGCGCCGGCGAAAAGGCTCGTGACTCTGAGCCTGCACTGGCGCAGTGTGGCGGGGTGCCTGGTGGTGGTACATCTGATGGTGAAAGGCTTTCGGCAGTTTTTCCTTCTGGTGCTTGTATATCTATAGTTATAGGGGCTGTGGCTGCAGCTCCTGCAGTCCTTGCTGGGACTCGAACCCCCCCACCCTCAGCACGAGCCGGGGCGGCGGCAGGGCTCGTTAAACCCGAGAACGGCATGCTAGTAGCGGAGGTGGACCTGCCGGCTGGAGTTAAGGCCGCAAAAGCAGATGTGGCAACTGAATGCTTGGCTTTCATGCTTATCAATGTTTCGTTAATTAGCCTCCACACGGTGGAGAGTTTGCTCGCCTCCTTTGATCCTTTACTTATTTCATCCCACAGCTTTTTTCCTATCTTTTCCCATGTCAGGAGTTCAAAAGCAGCATCAACTGTGGAGATTAATTCCCTTTTCTTTGCCCACTGCAGCAAAGCTTCTAGGATGGCCGAGTCATAAATCAGTCCTCTCATAGAGAGCATATGTTGGAGGAGCTTAACCACTGCTGACTCCTCTTTGGTCAGTGTGGACCCCATCTCCTCCCCGGCCGCTCGCCTGGCCAAGACGAGATTCCCTCCGTACCTTTTGTACCTTTTTGCGCTATAGCGACTTCCCGAGTGCCGGGGCAGCACTCGCCTTCGACCGGCTTCCGCCCCCTCTTCTTTTCCTATTTCGGTTCCGTCGGGATGTCCAACGCCGATCTGAGGGTCCCTGTTCGGGCGCCACCTGTTGACGCGGAAGTAACGGACACTGCTGACGACCAATATGATCAAGCAAATGCCAATTTATTGTTGATACATCCCGGTTAATATAGCCCTTCTAATTCCGTATCATGCGCAAGCTCTCTACTAATTGGTTAACTATATCATGCACGCGCTCCTAGCTAAAATATGATTCGTTAAGTCTCTATGTTCACGCGCACGGCCCTCTCCACCTGCACCCTGCTTCACATTCAGCCCCCAGTCACGTATGCCAGCTGTTTTCCTTCTTCTCAAGGTTGCTTCGTTTACTTTCTCACAGGAAGCTTCATTACTTTCTCACAGGCGGCCTCATTATTTTCTCACAGGTGGCTTCAGTACTTTCTTACAGGCAGCTTCAGTACTTTCTCACAAGCGGCTTCAGTGATGTCCTTGAGGCCTGCTGCTCACAAACATAACAATTCCATTCGGTCTGGATTGTTCACTAAGTGCCCCTGGTACTCCAGGTATCCAACAGTTTTGGACCAGGGTTAGGGCTAGGGGTAGGGGTTTGGGATAAGGGCCGGGGTTAGGGCTAGGTGCCGGGTTTAGTGTTAGGGGCCGGGGTTAGGGCTAGGGGCCAGGGTTAGGGCTAGGGGCCGGGGTTTTGGGCCGGGGTTAGGGCTAGCGGCCGGGGTTAGGGCTAGGGGCTGGGGTTTTGGGCCAGGGTTAGGGATAGGGGCCAAAGTTTTGGGCCGGGTTTAGGGCTAGAGGCCGGGGTTTTGGGCCAGGGTTAGGGCTAGGGGCCGGGGTTAGGGCTATGGGCCGGGGTTAGGGATATGTGCCGGGGTTAGTGTTAGGGGCCGCGGTTAGGTCTACAGGCCAGGGTTAGGGCTAGGGGCCGGGGTTTTGGGCCAGGGTTAGGGTTAGGGGCCGCGGTTTTGGGCCAGGGTTAGGGCTAGGGCCCGGGGTTTTGGGCCAGGGTTAGGGCTAGGGGCTGGGGTTTTGGGCCAGCGTTAGGGCTAGGCGCCGGGGTTAGGGCTAGGGGACCGGGTTAGGAATAGGGGCCAGGGTTAGGGCTAGGGGCCGGGGTTTTGGGCCATGGTTAGGGTTAGGGGCCGGGGTTTTGGGCCAGGGTTAGGCTAGGGCCCGGGGTTTTGGGCCAGGGTTAGGGCTAGGGCCCGGGTTTTGGGCCATGGTTAGGGTTAGGGGCCGGGGTTTTGGGCCAGGGTTAGGGCTAGGGCCCGGGGTTTTGGGCCAGGGTTAGGGCTAGGGGCTGGGGTTTTGGGCCAGGGTTAGGGCTAGGGGCCAAGGTTTTTGGCCGGGGTTAGGGCTAGGGGCTCGGGTTTTGGGACAGGGTTAGGGCTAGGGGCCGGGGTTAGGGCTAGGGGCCGGGGTTAGGGCTAGGTGCCGGGGTTAGTGTTAGGGGCCGGGGTTAGGGCTACGGGCCAGGGTTAGGGCTAGGGACCGGGGTTAGGGCTAGGGGCTGCGGTATGGTGCCGGTGTTAGGGCTAGGGGTCAAGGTTTTGGGCCGGGGCTAGGGCTAAGGGCCAGGGTTTTGGGCCAGGGTTAGGGCTAGGGTCCGGGGTTAGGGCTAGGTGCCGGGGTTAGTGTTAGGGGGCAGGGTTAGTGCTACTGGCCAGGGTTAGGGCTAGGGGCTGGGGTTTTGGGCCAGGGTTAGGGCTAGGGGCCAGGGTTTTGGGCCAGGGTTAGGGCTAGGGCCCGGGGTTTTGTGCCAGGGTTAGGGCTAGGTGCCGGGGTTAGGGCTAGGGGCTGGGGTTTTTGGCCAGGGTTAGGGTTGGTGGCCAAGTTTTTTGGCCGGGGTTAGGGCTAGGGGTTCGGGTTTTGGGCCAGGGTTAGGGCTAGGGGCCGGGGTTAGGGCTAGGGGCCGGGGTTAGGGCTAGGTGCCGGGGTTAGTGTTAGGGGCCGGGGTTAGGGCTACGGGCCAGGGTTAGGGCTAGGGGCCGGGGTTAGGGCTAGGGGCTGCGGTATGGTGCCGGTGTTAGGGCTAGGGGTCAAGGTTTTGGGCCGGGGCTAGGGATAAGGGCCAGGGTTTTGGGCCAGGGTTAGGGCTAGGGTCCGGGGTTAGGGCAGCGGCCGGGGTTAGGGCTAGGTGCCGGGGTTAGTGTTAGGGGGCAGGGTTAGTGCTACTGGCCAGGGTTAGGGCTAGGGGCCGGGGTTTTGGGCCAGTGTTAGGGCTAGGGGCCGGGGTTTTGGGCAAGGGTTAGGGCTAGGGGCCGGGGTTTTTGGCCAGGGTTAGGGCTAGGGCCCGGGGTTTTGGGCCAGGGTTAGGGCTAGGACCCGGGTTTTGGGCCGGAGTTAGGGCTAGGGGCTGGGGTTTTGGGCCAGGGTTAGGGCTAGGGGCCGGGGTTAGGGATAAGGGCCGGGGTTAGGGCTAGGTGCCGGGTTTAGTGTTAGGGGCCGGGGTTAGGGCTAGGGGCCAGGGTTAGGGCTAGGGGCCGGGGTTTTGGGCCGGGGTTAGGGCTAGCGGCCGGGGTTAGGGCTAGGGGCTGGGGTTTTGGACCAGGGTTAGGGATAGGGGCCAAAGTTTTGGGCCGGGGTTAGGGCTAGAGGCCGGGGTTTTGGGCCAGGGTTAGGGCTAGGGGCCGGGGTTAGGGCTATGGGCCGGGGTTAGGGCTAGGTGCCGGGGTTAGTGTTAGGGGCCGCGGTTAGGTCTACGGGCCAGGGTTAGGGCTAGGGGCCGGGGTTTTGGGCCAGGGTTAGGGTTAGGGGCCGCGGTTTTGGGCCAGGGTTAGGGCTAGGGCCCGGGGTTTTGGGCCAGGGTTAGGGCTAGGGGCTGGGGTTTTGGGCCAGCGTTAGGGCTAGGCGCCGGGGTTAGGGCTAGGGGACCGGGTTAGGGATAGGGGCCAGGGTTAGGGCTAGGGGCCGGGGTTTTGGGCCATGGTTAGGGTTAGGGGCCAGGGTTTTGGCCAGGGTTAGGGCTAGGGGCCGGGGTTTTGGGCCAGGGTTAGGGCTAGGGCCCGGGGTTTTGGGCCAGGGTTAGGGCTAGGGCCCGGGTTTTGGGCCGGAGATAGGGCTAGGGGCTGCGGTTTTGGGCCAGGGTTAGGGCTAGGGCCCGGGGTTAGGGCTAGGGGCCGGGGGTAGGGCTACGGGCTGGGGTTTTGGGCCAGGGTTAGGGCTAGGGGCCAAGGTTTTTGGCCGGGGTTAGGGCTAGGTGCTCGGGTTTTGGGCCAGGGTTAGGGCTAGGGGCCGGGGTTAGGGCTAGGGGCCGGGGTTAGGGCTAGGTGCCGGGGTTAGTGTTAGGGGCCGGGGTTAGGGCTACGGGCCAGGATTAGGGCTAGGGGCCGGGGTTAGGGCTAGGGGCTGCGGTATGGTGCCGGTGTTAGGGCTAGGGGTCAAGGTTTTGGGCCGGGGCTAGGGCTAAGGGCCAGGGTTTTGGGCCAGGGTTAGGGCTAGGGGCCGGGGTTAGGGCTAGGTGCCGGGGTTAGTGTTAGGGGTCAGGGTTAGTGCTACTGGCCAGGGTTAGGGCTAGGGGCTGGGGTTTTGGGCCAGGGTTAGGGCTAGGGGCCGGGGTTTTGGGCCAGGGTTAGGGCTAGGGCACGGGGTTTTGGGCCAGGGTTAGGGCTAGGGCCCGGGTTTTGGGCCGGTGTTAGGGCTAGGGGCTGGGGTTTTGGGCCAGGGTTAGGGCTAGGGGCCGGGGTTAGGGCTAGGGGCCGGGGTTAGGGCTAGGTGCCGGGTTTAGTGTTAGGGGCCGGGGTTAGGGCTAGGGGCCAGGGTTAGGGCTAGGGGCCGGGGTTTTGGGCCGGGGTTAGGGCTAGCGGCCGGGGTTAGGGCTAGGGGCTGGGGTTTTGGGCCAGGGTTAGGGATAGGGGCCAAGGTTTTGGGCCGGGGTTAGGGCTAGGGGCCGGGGTTTTGGGCCAGGGTTAGGGCTAGGGGCCGGGGTTAGGGCTATGGGCCGGGGTTAGGGCTAGGTGCCGGGGTTAGGGCTACTGGCCAGGGTTAGGGCTTGGGGCCGGGGTTTTGGCCCAGAGTTAGGGTTAGGGGCCGGGGTTTTGGGCCAGGGTTAGGGCTAGGGCCCGGGTTTTGGGCCGGAGTTAGGGCTAGGGGCTGGGGTTTTGGGCCAGGGTTAGGGCTAGGGGCCGGTGTAAGGGCTAGGGGCAGGGGTTAGGGCTAGGGGCCGGGATTTTGTGCCAGGGTTATGGCTAGGGGCCGGGGTTTTGGGCCAGATTTAGGGCTAGGAGCCAAGGTTAGGGCTAGGGGCCGGGGTTTTGGGCCAGGGTTAGGGCTAGGGTCCGGGGTTTTGGGCCAGGGTTATGGCTAGGGGACGGGGTTAGGGCTAGTGGCCAGGGTTAGGGCTAGGGGCCATGTTTTGGGCCATGGTTAGGGCTAGGGGCCAGGGTTTTGGCCCAGGGTTAGGGCTAGGGGCCAGTGTTACGGCTAGGGGCCAGGGTTTTGGCCCAGGGTTAGGGCTAGGGGCCAGGGTTTTGGCCCAGGGTTCGGGTTTTGGCCCAGGGTTAGGGTTTTGTGCCAGGGTTAGGGTTTTTGTCCAGGGTTAGGGCTAGGGGCTGGGGTTAGGGCTAGGGGCCGGGGTTTTGGGCCAGGGTTTCGGCTAGGGGCTGGGATTTTGGGCCAGGGTTAGGGCTAGGGGCCGGGGTTTTAAGCCATTGTTATGAATAGGGGCCGGGGTTTTGGGCCAGGGTTAGGGCTAGGGGCCGGGGTTAGGGCTAGGGGCCAGGGTTAGGGCTAGGGGCCAGGGTTTTGGGCCAGGGTTAGGGCTAGGGGCCAGGGTTAGGGCTAGGGGCCGGGGTTTTGGGGTGGGGTTAGTGATAGGGGCTAGGGTTTTGGGCCAGGGTTAGGGCTAGGGGCCGGGGTTAGGGCTAGGGGCTGGGGTATGGGGCCGGTGTTAGGGCTAGGGGCCGGGGTTTTGGGCCGGGGTTAGGGCTAGGGGCCGGGGTTTTGGGCCAGGGTTAGGGCTAGGGCCCGGGGTTTTGGGCCAGGGTTAGGGCTAGGGCCCGGGGTTTTGGGCCAGGGTTAGCGCTAGGGCCCGGGTTTTGGGCCGGAGTTAGGGCTAGGGGCTGGGGTTTTGGGCCAGGGTTAGGGCTAGGGCCTGGGGTTAGGGCTAGGGCCCGGGGTTAGGGCTAGGTGCCGGGTTTAGTGTTAGGGGCCGGGGTTAGGGCTAGGGGCCAGGGTTAGGGCTAGGGGCCGGGGTTTTGTGCCGGGGTTAGGGCTAGGTGCCGGGGTTAGGGCTAGGGGCTGGGGTTTTGGGCCAGGGTTAGGGTTGGTGGCCAAGTTTTTTGGCCGGGGTTAGGGCTAGGGGCTCGGGTTTTGGGCCAGGGTTAGGGCTAGGGGCCGGGGTTAGGGCTAGGGGCCGGAGTTAGGGCTAGGTGCCGGGGTTAGTGTTAGGGGCCGGGGTTAGGGCTACGGGCCAGGGTTAGGGCTAGGGGTGGGGTTAGGGCTAGGGGCTGCGGTATGGTGCCGGTGTTAGGGCTAGGGGTGAAGGTTTTGGGCCGGGGCTAGGGCTAAGGGCCAGGGTTTTGGGCCAGGGTTAGGGCTAGGGTTCGGGGTTAGGGCTAGGGGCCGGGGTTAGGGCTAGGTGCCGGGGTTAGTGTTAGGGGGCAGGGTTAGTGCTACTGGCCAGGGTTAGGGCTAGGGGCCGGGGTTTTGGGCCAGGGTTAGGGCTAGGGCCCGGGTTTTGGGCCAGGGTTAGGGCTAGGGGCCGGGGTTTTGGGCCAGGGTTAGGGCTAGGGCCCGGGTTTTGGGCCGGAGTTAGGGCTAGGGGCTGGGGTTTTGGGCCAGGGTTAGGGCTAGGGGCCGGGGTTAGGGCTAGGGGCCGGGGTTAGGGCTAGGTGCCGGGTTTAGTGTTAGGGGCCGGGGTTAGGGCTAGGGGCCAGGGTTAGGGCTAGGGGCCGGGGTTTTGGGCCGGGGTTAGGGCTAGCGGCCGGGGTTAGGGCTAGGGGCTGGGGTTTTGGGCCAGGGTTAGGGATAGGGGCCAAAGTTTTGGGCCGGGTTTAGGGCTAGAGGCCGGGGTTTTGGGCCAGGGTTAGGGCTAGGGGCCGGGGTTAGGGCTATGGGCCGGGGTTAGGGCTAGGGGCCGGGGTTAGTGTTAGGGGCCGCGGTTAGGTCTACGGGCCAGGGTTAGGGCTAGGGGCCAAGGTTTTGGGCCAGGGTTAGGGTTAGGGGCCGCGGTTTTTGGCCACGGTTAGGGCTAGGGCCCGGGGTTTTGGGCCAGGGTTAGGGCTAGGGGCTGGGGTTTTGGGCCAGGGTTAGGGCTAGGGGCTGGGGTTTTGGGCCAGCGTTAGGGCTAGGCGCCGGGGTTAGGGCTAGGGGACCGGGTTAGGGATAGGGGCCAGGGTTAGGGCTAGGGGCCGGGGTTTTGGTTCATGGTTAGGGTTAGGGGACGGGGTTTTGGCCAGGGATAGGGCTAGGGGCCAGGGTTTTGGGCCAGGGTTAGGGCTAGGGGTCGGGGTTTTTGGCCAGGGTTAGGGCTAGTGGGCCGGGGTTTTGGGCCAGGGTTAAAGCTAGGGGGCCGGGGTTAGAGCGATGGGCCGGGTTTAGGGCTAGGGGCCGAGGTTTACAGCCAGGGTTAGGGCTAGGGGCCAGGGTTTTCGGCCAGGGTGAGGGCTAGGGGCCGGGGTTAGGGCTAGGTGCCGGGGTTAGTGTTAGAGGCCGGGGTTAGGGCTACGGGCCAGGGTTAGGGCTAGGGGCCGGGGTTTTTGGCCAGGGTTAGGGCTAGGGTCCGGGGTTTTGGGCCAGGGTTAGGGCTAGGGCCCAAGGTTTTGGGCCAGGGTTAGGGCTAGGGGGCCGGGGTTATGGGCCAGGGTTAGGGCTAGGGGGCCGGGGTTAGAGCGAGGGGCCGGGTTTAGGGCTAGGGGCCGAGGTTTACGGCCAGGGTTAGGGCTAGGGGCCAGGGCTTTCGGCCAGGGTTAGGGCTAGGGGCCGGGGTTAGGGCTATGGGCCGGGGTTTTGGGCCAGAGTTAGGGTTAGGGGCCGGGGTTTTGGGCCAGAGTTAGGGCTAGGGGCCGGGGTTTTGGGCCAGAGTTATGGTTAGGGGCCGGGGTTTTTGGCCAGGGTTAGGGCTAGGGCCCGGGATTTTGGGCCAGGGTTAGGGCTTGGGGCCGGGGTTTTGGGCCAGGTTTAGGGCTAGGGGACGGGATTAGGGCTAGTGGCCAGGGTTAGGGCTATGGGCCAGGTTTTGGGCCAGGGTTAGGGCTAGGGGCCAGGGTTTTGGCCCAGGGTTAGGGCTAGGGGCCAGGGTTACGGCTAGGGGCCAGGGTTTTGGCCCAGGGTTAGGGCTAGGGGCCAGGGTTTTGGGCCAGGGTTAGAGTTTTGGCCCAGGGTTAAGGTTTTGGGCCAGGGTTAGGGTTTTGGTCCAGGGTTAGGGCTAGGGGCTGGGATTAGGGCTAGGGGCCGGGGTTTTGGGCCAGGGTTTCGGTTAGGGGCTGGGGTTTTGGGCCAGGGTTAGGGCTAGGGGCCGGGGTTTTGGGCCAGGTTTATGGCTAGGGGCCGTGGTTTTGGGCCAGGGTTAGGGCTAGGGTCCGGGGTTAGGTCTAGGGGCCGGGGTTAGGGCTAGGTCACGGGGTTAGTGTTCGGGGCCGGGGTTAGGGCTACTGGCCAGGGTTAGGGATAGGGGCCAGGGTTTTGGGCCAGAGTTAGGGTTAGGGGCCGGGGTTTTTGGCCAGGGATAGGGCTAGGGGCCGGGGTTAGGGCTGGGTGCCGGGTTTAGTGTTAGGGGCAGGTGTTAGGGCTAGGGGCCACGGTTAGGGCTAGGGGCCGGGGTTTTTGGCCAGGGTTAGGGCTAGGGGCCGGGGTTAGGGCTAGGGGCTGGGGTTTTTGGCCAGGGTTAGGGCTAGGGGCCAGGTTGTGGGCCAGGGTTAGGGATAGGGGCCAGGGTTTTGGCGCAGGGTTAGGGCTAGGGGCCAGGGTTAGGGCTAGGGGCCAGGTTTTTGGGCTCGGGTTAAGGTTAGGGGCCGGGGTTTTGGGCCAGAGTTAGGGCTAGAGGCCGGGGTTTTGGGCAAGGGTTAGGGCTAGGGGCCGTGGTTTTGGGCCAGGGTTAGTTCTAGGGGCCGGGAATTTGGGCCAGGGTTAGGGCTAGGGGCCGGTGTTTTGGGCCGGGGTTAGGGCTAGGGGCCAGGGTTAGGGCTAGGGACCAGGGTTAGGGCTAGGGGCCGGGGTTTTCGGCCGGAGTTAGGGAAAGGGGCCGGGATTTTGGGCCAGGGTTAGCCTAGGGGCCAGGGCTAGGGCTAGGGGCCAGGGCTCTTGGCCGGGGTTAGGGCTAGGGGCCAGGGTTAGGGCTAGCGTACAGGGTTAAGGCTAGAGGCCAGTGTTTTGGGCCGGGGTTAGGGCTAGGGGCCGGTGTTAGGGCTAGGGTCCAGGATTTTGGACCAGGGTTAGGGCTAGGGGCCGGGGTTAGGGCTTGGGGCCAGGGTTTTGGGCTGGGGTTAGGGTTAGGGGCCCGGGTTTTGGGCCAGGGTTAGGGCTAGGGGCCGGGGTTTTGGGCCAGGGTTCGGGCTAGGGGCCGGGGTTTTGGCCCAGGGTTAGGGCTAGGGTCCGGGGTTAGGGTGAGGGGCTGGGGTTAGGGCTAGGGGCCAGGGTTTTGGGCCAGGGTTAGGGCTAGGAGTCGGGGTTAGGGCTAGGGGCCAGGGTTTTGGGCCGGGGTTAGGACAGGGGCCAGGGTTAGTGCTAGGAGCCAGGGTTAGGGCTAGGGGCCGGGAATTTGGGCCAGGGTTAGGGCTAGGGACCGGGGATTTGGGCCGGGGTTAGGGCTAGGTGCCAGGGTTAGGGTTAGTGACCAGGGTTAGGGCTAGGGGCCGGGGTTTTGGGCCGGTGTTAGGGATAGGGGCCGGGGTTTTGGGCCAGCGTTAGGGCTAGGGGCCGGGGTTAGGGCTAGGGGCCGGGGTTAGGGCTAGGGGCCAGGGTTCTGGGCCGGGGTTAGGGCTAGGGGCCAGGATTTTCAGCCGGGGTTAGGTTTAGGGGCCAGGGTTTTGAGCCGGGGTTTCGACTAGGGGCCGGGGTTTTGGGCCAGGGGTAGGGCTATGGGCAGTGCTTCTGGGCCAGGGTTAGGGCTAAGGCCGGGGTTTTGGACCAGGATTAGGGCTAGGGGCCAGGGTTTTGGGACAGGGTTATGGCTAGGGGCCGGGGTTTTGGGCCGGGGTTAGGGCTAGGGGCCAGGGTTAGGGCTAGAGGCCAGGTTTTTGGGCCGGCTTTAGGGCTAGGGTCCGGTGTTAGGGCTACGGGCCAGGGTTTTGGGCCGGGGTTAGGGCTACGGGCCGGGGTTATGGCTAGAGGCCAGGGTTTTGGGCCAGGGTTAGGGCTAGTGGCCGGGGTTAGTGTTAGGGGCCGGGGCTAGGGCTACTGGCCAGGGTTAGGGCTTGGGGCCGGGGTTTTGGGCCAGAGTTAGGGTTAGGGGCCGGGGTTTTTGGCCAGGGTTAGGGCTAGGGCCCGGGGTTTTGGGCCAGGGTTAGGGCTAGGGCCCGGGTTTTGGGCCGGAGTTAGGGCTAGGGGCTGGGGTTTTGGGCCAGGGTTAGGGCTAGGGGCCGGTGTAAGGGCTAGATGCCGGGATTTTGTGCCAGGGTTATGGCTAGGGGCCGGGGTTTTGGGCCAGATTTAGGGCTAGGAGCAAAGGTTAGGGCTAGGGGCCGGGGTTTTGGGCCAGGGTTAGGGCTAGGGTCCGGGGTTTTGGGCCAGGGTTATGGCTGGGGGACGGGGTTAGGGGCCATGTTTTGGACCATGGTTAGGGCTAGGGGCCAGGGTTGTGGCCCAGGGTTAGGGCTAGGGGCCAGGGTTACGGCTAGGGGCCAGGGTTTTGGCCCAGGGTTAGGGCTAGGGGCCAGGGTTTTGGCCCAGGGTTAGGGTTTTGGCCCAGGGTTAGGGTTTTGTGCCAGGGTTAGGGTTTTTGTCCAGGGTTAGGGCTAGGGGCTGGGGTTAGGGCTAGGGGCCGGGGTTTTGGGCAAGGGTTAGGGCTAGGGGCTGGGATTTTGGGCCAGGGTTAGGGCTAGGGGCCGGGGTTTTGGGCCATGGTTCTGGATAGGGGCCGGGGTTTTGGGCCAGGGTTAGGGCTAGGGGCCATGTTTTGGGCCATGGTTAGGGCTAGGGGCCAGGGTTTTGGCCCAGGGTTAGGGCTAGGGGCCAGGGTTACGGCTAGGGGCCAGGGTTTTGGCCCAGGGTTAGGGCTAGGGGCTGGGATTTTGGGCAAGGGTTAGGGCTAGGGGCCGGGGTTTTGGGCCATGGTTCTGGATAGGGGCCGGGGTTTTGGGCCAGGGTTAGGGCTAGGGGCCGGGGTTAGGGCTAGGGGCCAGGGTTAGGGCTAGGGGCCAGGGTTTTGGGCCAGGGTTAGGGCTAGGGGCCAGGGTTAGGGCTAGGGGCCGGGGTTTTGGGGTGGGGTTAGTGATAGGGGCTAGGGTTTTGGGCGAGGGTTAGGGCTAGGGGCCGGGGTTAGGGCTAGGGGCTGGGGTATGTGGCCGGTGTTAGGGCTCGGGGCCGGGGTTTTGGGCCGGGGTTAGGGCTAGGGCCCGGGGTTTTGTGCCAGGGTTAGCGCTAGGGCCCGGGTTTTGGGCCGGAGTTAGGGCTAGGGGCTGGGGTTTTGGACCAGGGTTAGGGCTAGGGCCCGGGGTTAGGGCTAGGGCCCGGGGTTAGGGCTAGGTGCCGGGTTTAGTGTTAGGGGCCGGGGTTAGGGCTAGGGGACAGGGTTAGGGCTAGGGGCCGGGGTTTTGTGCCGGGGTTAGGGCTAGGTGTCGGGGTTAGGGCTAGGGGCCGGGGTTTTGGGCCAGGGTTAGGGTTGGTGGCCAAGTTTTTTGGCCGGAGATAGGGCTAGGGGTTCGGGTTTTGGGCCAGGGTTAGGGCTAGGGGCCGGGGTTAGGGCTAGGGGCCGGGGTTAGGGCTAGGTGCCGGGGTTAGTGTTAGGGGCCGGGGTTAGGGCTACGGGCCAGGGTTAGGGCTAGGGGCCGGGGTTAGGGCTAGGGGCTGCGGTATGGTGCCGGTGTTAGGGCTAGGGGTCAAGGTTTTGGGCCGGGGCTAGGGATAAGGGCCAGGGTTTTGGGCCAGGGTTAGGGCTAGGGTCCGGGGTTAGGGCAGGGGCCGGGGTTAGGGCTAGGTGCCGGGGTTAGTGTTAGGGGGCAGGGTTAGTGCTACTGGCCAGGGTTAGGGCTAGGGGCCGGGGTTTTGGGCCAGGGTTAGGGCTAGGGGCCGGGGTTTTGGGCAAGGGTTAGGGCTAGGGGCCGGGGTTTTTGGCCAGGGTTAGGGCTAGGGCCCGGGGTTTTGGGCCAGGGTTAGGGCTAGGGCCCGGGTTTTGGGCCGGAGTTAGGGCTAGGGGCTGGGGTTTTGGGCCAGGGTTAGGGCTAGGGGCCGGGGTTAGGGATAAGGGCCGGGGTTAGGGCTAGGTGCCGGGTTTAGTGTTAGGGGCCGGGGTTAGGGCTAGGGGCCAGGGTTAGGGCTAGGGGCCGGGGTTTTGGGCCGGGGTTAGGGCTAGCGGCCGGGGTTAGGGCTAGGGGCTGGGGTTTTGGGCCAGGGTTAGGGATAGGGGCCAAAGTTTTGGGCCGGGTTTAGGGCTAGAGGCCGGGGTTTTGGGCCAGGGTTAGGGCTAGGGGCCGGGGTTAGGGCTATGGGCCGGGGTTAGGGCTAGGTGCCGGGGTTAGTGTTAGGGGCCGCGGTTAGGTCTACGGGCCAGGGTTAGGGCTAGGGGCCGGGGTTTTGGGCCAGGGTTAGGGTTAGGGGCCGCGGTTTTGGGCCAGGGTTAGGGCTAGGGCCCGGGGTTTTGGGCCAGGGTTAGGGCTAGGGGCTGGGTTTTGGGCCAGCGTTAGGGCTAGGCGCCGGGGTTAGGGCTAGGGGACCGGGTTAGGGATAGGGGCCAGGGTTAGGGCTAGGGGCCGGGGTTTTGGGCCATGGTTAGGGTTAGGGGCCGGGGTTTTGGCCAGGGTTAGGGCTAGGGGCCGGGGTTTTGGGCCAGGGTTAGGGCTAGGGCCCGGGGTTTTGGGCCAGGGTTAGGGCTAGGGCCCGGGTTTTGGGCCGGAGATAGGGCTAGGGGCTGGGGTTTTGGGCCAGAGTTAGGGCTAGGGCCCGGGGTTAGGGCTAGGGGCCGGGGGTAGGGCTAGGGGCTGGGGTTTTGGGCCAGGGTTAGGGCTAGGGGCCAGGGTTTTTGGCCGGGGTTAGGGCCAGGGGCTCGGGTTTTGGGCCAGGGTTAGGGCTAGGGGCCGGGGTTAGGGCTCGGGGCCAGGGTTAGGGCTAGGTGCCGGGGTTAGTGTTAGGGGCCGGGGTTAGGGCTACGGGCCAGGGTTAGGGCTAGGGGCCGGGGTTAGGGCTAGGGGCTGCGGTATGGTGCCGGTGTTAGGGCTAGGGGTCAAGGTTTTGGGCCGGGGCTAGGGCTAAGGGCCAGGGTTTTGGGCCAGGGTTAGGGCTAGGGGCCGGGGTTAGGGCTAGGTGCCGGGGTTAGTGTTAGGGGGCAGGGTTAGTGCTACTGGCCAGGGTTAGGGCTAGGGGCCGGGGTTTTGGGCCAGGGTTAGGGCTAGGGGCCGGGGTTTTGGTCCAGGGTTAGGGCTAGGGGCCGGGGTTTTTGGCCAGGGTTAGGGCTAGGGCACGGGGTTTTGGGCCAGGGTTAGGGCTAGGGCCCGGGTTTTGGGCCGGAGTTAGGGCTAGGGGCTGGGGTTTTGGGCCAGGGTTAGGGCTAGGGGCCGGGGTTAGGGCTAGGGGCCGGGGTTAGGGCTCGGTGCCGGGTTTAGTGTTAGGGGCCGGGGTTAGGGCTAGGGGCCAGGGTTAGGGCTAGGGGCCGGGGTTTTGGGCCGGGGTTAGGGCTAGCGGCCGGGGTTAGGGCTAGGGGCTGGGGTTTTGGGCCAGGGTTAGGGATAGGGGCCAAGGTTTTGGGCCGGGGTTAGGGCTAGGGGCCGGGGTTTTGGGCCAGGGTTAGGGCTAGGGGCCGGGGTTAGGGCTATGGGCCGGGGTTAGGGCTAGGTGCCGGGGTTAGGGCTAAGGGCCGGGGTTAGGGCTACTGGCCAGGGTTAGGGCTTGGGGCCGGGGTTTTGGGCCAGAGTTAGGGTTAGGGGCCGGGGTTTTGGGCCAGGGTTAGGGCTAGGGCCCGGGTTTTGGGCCGGAGTTAGGGCTAGGGGCTGGGGTTTTGGGCCAGGGTTAGGGCTAGGGGCCGGTGTAAGGGCTAGGGGCCGGGGTTAGGGCTAGGGGCCGGGATTTTGTGCCAGGGTTATGGCTAGGGGCCGGGGTTTTGGGCCAGATTTAGGGCTAGGAGCCAAGGTTAGGGCTAGGGGCCGGGGTTTTGGGCCAGGGTTAGGGCTAGGGTCCGGGGTTTTGGGCCAGGGTTATGGCTAGGGGACGGGGTTAGGGCTAGTGGCCAGGGTTAGGGCTAGGGGCCATGTTTTGGGCCATGGTTAGGGCTAGGGGCCAGGGTTTTGGCCCAGGGTTAGGGCTAGTGGCCAGTGTTACGGCTAGGGGCCAGGGTTTTGGCCCAGGGTTAGGGCTAGGGGCCAGGGTTTTGGCCCAAGGTTCGGGTTTTGGCCCAGGGTTAGGGTTTTGTGCCAGGGTTAGGGTTTTTGTCCAGGGTTAGGGCTAGGGGCTGGGGTTAGGGCTAGGGGCCGGGGTTTTGGGCCAGGGTTTCGGCTAGGGGCTGGGATTTTGGGCCAGGGTTAGGGCTAGGGGCCGGGGTTTTGGGCCATTGTTATGGATAGGGGCCGGGGTTTTGGGCCAGGGTTAGGGCTAGGGGCCGGGGTTAGGGCTAGGGGCCAGGGTTAGGGCTAGGGGCCAGGGTTTTGGGCCAGGGTTAGGGCTAGGGGCCAGGGTTAGGGCTAGGGGCCAGGGTTTTGGGGTGGGGTTAGTGATAGGGGCTAGGGTTTTGGGCCAGGGTTCGGGCTAGGGGCCGGGGTTAGGGGTAGGGGCTGGGGTATGGGGCCGGTGTTAGGGCTAGGGGCCGGGGTTTTGGGCCGGGGTTAGGGCTAGGGGCCGGGGTTTTGGGGCAGGGTTAGGGCTAGGGCCCGGGGTTTTGGGCCAGGGTTAGGGCTAGGGCCCGGGGTTTTGGGCCAGGGTTAGCGCTAGGGCCCGGGTTTTTGGCCGGAGTTAGGGCTAGGGGCTGGGGTTTTGGGCCAGGGTTAGGGCTAGGGCCCGGGGTTAGGGCTAGGGCCCGGGGTTAGGGCTAGGTGCCGGGTTTAGTGTTAGGGGCCGGGGTTAGGGCTAGGGGCCAGGGTTAGGGCTAGGGGCCGGGGTTTTGTGCCGGGGTTAGGGCTAGGTGCCGGGGTTAGGGCTAGGGGCTGGGGTTTTGGGCCAGGGTTAGGGTTGGTGGCCAAGTTTTTTGGCCGGGGTTAGGGCTAGGGGCTCGGGTTTTGGGCCAGGGTTAGGGCTAGGGGCCGGGGTTAGGGCTAGGGGCCGGAGTTAGGGCTAGGTGCCGGGGTTAGTGTTAGGAGCCGGGGTTAGGGCTACGGGCCAGGGTTAGGGCTAGGGGTGGGGTTAGGGCTAGGGGCTGCGGTATGGTGCCGGTGTTAGGGCTAGGGGTCAAGGTTTTGGGCCGGGGCTAGGGCTAAGGGCCAGGGTTTTGGGCCAGGGTTAGGGCTAGGGTTCGGGGTTAGGGCAGGGGCCGGGGTTAGGGCTAGATGCCGGGGTTAGTGTTAGGGGGCAGGGTTAGTGCTACTGGCCAGGGTTAGGGCTAGGGGCCGGGGTTTTGGGCCAGGGTTAGGGCTAGGGCCCGGGTTTTGGGCCGGAGTTAGGGCTAGGGGCTGGGGTTTTGGGCCAGGGTTAGGGCTAGGGGCCGGGGTTAGGGCTAGGGGCCGGGGTTAGGGCTAGGTGCCGGGTTTAGTGTTAGGGGCCGGGGTTAGGGCTAGGGGCCAGGGTTAGGGCTAGGGGCTGGGGTTTTGGGCCGGGGTTAGGGCTAGCCGCCGGGGTTAGGGCTAGGGGCTGGGGTTTTGGGCCAGGGTTAGGGATAGGGGCCAAAGTTTTGGGCCGGGTTTAGGGCTAGAGGCCGGGGTTTTGGGCCAGGGTTAGGGCTAGGGGCCGGGGTTAGGGCTATGGGCCGGGGTTAGGGCTAGGTGCCGGGGTTAGTGTTAGGGGCCGCGGTTAGGTCTACGGGCCAGGGTTAGGGCTAGGGGCCAAGGTTTTGGGCCAGGGTTAGGGTTAGGGGCCGCGGTTTTTGGCCACGGTTAGGGCTAGGGCCCGGGGTTCTGGGCCAGGGTTAGGGCTAGGGCCCGGGGTTTTGGGCCAGGGTTAGGGCTAGGGGCTGGGGTTTTGGGCCAGCGTTAGGGCTAGGCGCCGGGGTTAGGGCTAGGGGACCGGGTTAGGGATAGGGGCCAGGGTTAGTGCTAGGGGCCGGGGTTTTGGTTCATGGTTAGGGTTAGGGGACGGGGTTTTGGCCAGGGATAGGGCTAGGGGCCAGGGTTTTGGGCCAGGGTTAGGGCTAGGGGTCGGGGTTTTTGGCCAGGGTTAGGGCTAGTGGGCCGGGGTTTTGGGCCAGGGTTAAAGCTAGGGGGCCGGGGTTAGAGCGATGGGCCGGGTTTGGGCTAGGGGCCGAGGTTTACAGCCAGGGTTAGGGCTAGGGGCCAGGGTTTTCGGCCAGGGTGAGGGCTAGGGGCCGGGGTTAGGGCTAGGTGCCGGGGTTAGTGTTAGGGGCCGGGGTTAGGGCTACGGGCCAGGGTTAGGGCTAGGGGCCGGGGTTTTTGGCCAGGGTTAGGGCTAGGGTCCGGGGTTTTGGGCCAGGGTTAGGGCTAGGGCCCAAGGTTTTGGGCCAGGGTTAGGGCTAGGGGGCCGGGGTTATGGGCCAGAGTTAGGGCTAGGGGGCCGGGGTTAGAGCGAGGGGCCGGGTTTAGGGCTAGGGGCCGAGGTTTACGGCCAGGGTTAGGGCTAGGGGCCAGGGCTTTCGGCCAGGGTTAGGGCTAGGGGCCGGGGTTAGGGCTATGGGCCGGGGTTTTGGGCCAGAGTTAGGGTTAGGGGCCGGGGTTTTGGGCCAGAGTTAGGGCTAGGGGCCGGGGTTTTGGGCCAGAGTTATGGTTAGGGGCCGGGGTTTTTGGCCAGGGTTAGGGCTAGGGCCCGGGATTTTGGGCCAGGGTTAGGGCTAGGGGCCGGGGTTTTGGGCCAGGGTTAGGGTTAGGGGACGGGGTTAGGGCTAGTGGCCAGGGTTAGGGCTATGGGCCAGTTTTTGGGCCAGGGTTAGGGCTAGGGGCCAGGGTTTTGGCCCAGGGTTAGGGCTAGGGGCCAGGGTTACGGCTAGGGGCCAGGGTTTTGGCCCAGGGTTAGGGCTAGGGGCCAGGGTTTTGGGCCAGGGTTAGAGTTTTGGCCCAGGGTTAAGGTTTTGGGCCAGGGTTAGGGTTTTGGTCCAGGGTTAAGGCTAGGGGCTGGGATTAGGGCTAGGGGCCGGGGTTTTGGGCCAGGGTTTCGGCTAGGGGCTGGGGTTTTGGGCCAGGGTTAGGGCTAGGGGCCGGGGTTTTGGGCCAGGTTTATGGCTAGGGGCCGTGGTTTTGGGCCAGGGTTAGGGCTAGGGTCCGGGGTTAGGTCTAGGGGCCGGGGTTAGGGCTAGGTCCCGGGGTTAGTGTTCGGGGCCGGGGTTAGGGCTACTGGCCAGGGTTAGGGATAGGGGCCAGGGTTTTGGGCCAGAGTTAGGGTTAGGGGCCGGGGTTTTTGGCCAGGGATAGGGCTAGGGGCCGGGGTTAGGGCTGGGTGCCGGGTTTAGTGTTAGGGGCCGGGGTTAGGGCTAGGGGCCACGGTTAGGGCTAGGGGCCGGGGTTTTTGGCCAGGGTTAGGGCTAGGGGCCGGGGTTAGGGCTAGGGGCTGGGGTTTTGGGCCAGGGTTAGGGCTAGGGGCCACGTTGTGGGCCAGGGTTAGGGATAGGGGCCAGGGTTTTGGCGCAGGGTTAGGGCTAGGGGCCAGGGTTAGGGCTAGGGGCCAGGGTTTTGGGCTCGGGTTAAGGTTAGGGGCCGGGGTTTTGGGCCAGAGTTAGGGCTAGAGGCCGGGGTTTTGGGCAAGGGTTAGGGCTAGGGGCCGTGGTTTTGGGCCAGGGTTAGTTCTAGTGGCCGGGAATTTGGGCCAGGGTTAGGGCTAGGGGCCGGTGTTTTGGGCCGGGGTTAGGGCTAGAGGCCAGGGTTAGGGCTAGGGACCAGGGTTAGGGCTAGGGGCCGGGGTTTTCGGCCGGAGTTAGGGAAAGGGGCCGGGATTTTGGGCCAGGGTTAGCCTAGGGGCCAGGGCTAGGGCTAGGGGCCAGGGCTCTTGGCCGGGGTTAGGGCTAGGGGCCAGGGTTAGGGCTAGCGTACAGGGTTAAGGCTAGAGGCCAGTGTTTTGGGCCGGGGTTAGGGCTAGGGGCTGGTGTTAGGGCTAGGGTCCAGGATTTTGGACCAGGGTTAGGGCTAGGGGCCGGGGTTAGGGCTAGGGGCCAGGGTTTTGGGCTGGGGTTAGGGTTAGGGGCCGGGGTTTTGGGCCAGGGTTAGGGCTAGGGGCCGGGGTTTTGGGCCAGGGTTCGGGCTAGGGGCCGGGGTTTTGGCCCAGGGTTAGGGCTAGGGTCCGGGGTTAGGGTGAGGGGCTGGGGTTAGGGCTAGGGGCCAGGGTTTTGGGCCAGGGTTAGGGCTAGGAGTCGGGGTTAGGGCTAGGGGCCAGGGTTTTGGGCCGGGGTTAGGACAGGGGCCAGGGTTAGTGCTAGGAGCCAGGGTTAGGGCTAGGGGCCGGGAATTTGGGCCAGGGTTAGGGCTAGGGACCGGGGATTTGGGCCGGGGTTAGGGCTAGGTGCCAGGGTTAGGGTTAGTGACCAGGGTTAGGGCTAGGGGCCGGGGTTTTGGGCCGGTGTTAGGGATAGGGGCCGGGGTTTTGGGCCAGCGTTAGGGCTAGGGGCCGGGGTTAGGGCTAGGGGCCGGGGTTAGGGCTAGGGGCCAGGGTTCTGGGCCGGGGTTAGGGCTAGGGGCCAGGATTTTCAGCCGGGGTTAGGTTTAGGGGCCAGGGTTTTGAGCCGGGGTTTCGACTAGGGGCCGGGGTTTTGGGCCAGGGGTAGGGCTATGGGCCGTGCTTCTGGGCCAGGGTTAGGGCTAAGGCCGGGGTTTTGGACCAGGATTAGGGCTAGGGGCCAGGGTTTTGGGACAGGGTTAGGGCTAGGGGCCTGGGTTTTGGGCCAGGGTTAGGGCTAGGGGCCAGGGTTAGGGCTAGAGGCCAGGTTTTTGGGCCGGGTTTAGGGCTAGGGTCCGGTGTTAGGGCTACGGGCCAGGGTTTTGGGCCGGGGTTAGGGCTACGGGCCGGGGTTATGGCTAGAGGCCAGGGTTTTGGGCCAGGGTTAGGGCTAGTGGCCGGGGTTAGTGTTAGCGGCCGGGGTTAGGGCTACTGGCCAGGGTTAGGGCTTGGGGCCGGGGTTTTGGGCCAGAGTTAGGGTTAGGGGCCGGGGTTTTTGGCCAGGGTTAGGGCTAGGGCCCGGGGTTTTGGGCCAGGGTTAGGGCTAGGGCCCGGGTTTTGGGCCGGAGTTAGGGCTAGGGGCTGGGGTTTTGGGCCAGGGTTAGGGCTAGGGGCCGGTGTAAGGGCTAGAGGCCGGGATTTTGTGCCAGGGTTATGGCTAGGGGCCGGGGTTTTGGGCCAGATTTAGGGCTAGGAGCAAAGGTTAGGGCTAGGGGCCGGGGTTTTGGGCCTGGGTTAGGGCTAGGGTCCGGGGTTTTGGGCCAGGGTTATGTCTAGGGGACGGGGTTAGGGGCCATGTTTTGGGCCATGGTTAGGGCTAGGGGCCAGGGTTTTGGCCCAGGGTTAGGGCTAGGGGCCAGGGTTACGGCTAGGGGCCAGGGTTTTGGCCCAGGGTTAGGGCTAGGGGCCAGGGTTTTGGCCCAGGGTTAGGGTTTTGGCCCAGGGTTAGGGTTTTGTGCCAGGGTTAGGGTTTTTGTCCAGGGTTAGGGCTTGGGGCTGGGGTTAGGGCTAGGGGCCGGGGTTTTGGGCCAGGGTTAGGGCTAGGGGCTGGGATTTTGGGCCAGGGTTAGGGCTAGGGGCCGGGGTTTTGGGCCATGGTTATGGCTAGGGGCCGGGGTTTTGGGCCAGGGTTAGGGCTAGGGGCCGGGGTTAGGGCTAGGGGCCAGGGTTAGGGCTAGGGGCCGGGGTTTTGGGCCAGGGTTAGGGCTAGGGGCCAGGGTTAGGGCTAGGGGCCGGGGTTTTGGGGTGGGGTTAGTGTTAGGGGCTAGGGTTTTGGGCCAGGATTAGGGCTAGGGGCCGGGGTTAGGGCTAGGGGCTGGGGTATGGGGCCGGTGTTAGGGCTAGGGGCCGGGGTTTTGGGCCGGGGTTAGGGCTAGGGGCCGGGGTTTTGGGCCAGGGTTAGGGCTAGGGCCCGGGGTTTTGGGCCAGGGTTAGGGCTAGGGCCCGGGTTTTGGGCCGGAGTTAGGGCTAGGGGCTGGGGTTTTGGCCCAGGGTTAGGGCTAGGGGCCAGGTTTACGACTAGGGGCCAGGGTTTTGGCCCAGGGTTAGGGCTAGGGGCCAGGGTTTTGGCCCAGGGTTTGGGTTTTGGCCCAGGGGTAGGGTTTTGTGCCAGGGTTAGGGTTTTTGTCCAGGGTTAGGGCTAGGGGCCGGAGTTAGGGCTAGGGGCCGGGGTTTTGGGCAAGGGTTAGGGCTAGGGGATGGGATTTTGGGCCAGGGTTAGGGCTAGGGGCCGGGGTTTTGGGCCATGGTTATGGCTAGGGGCCGGGGTTTTGGGCCAGGGTTAGGGCTAGGGGCCAGGGTTAGGGCTAGGGGCCGTGGTTTTGGGCCAGGGTTAGGGCTAGGGGCCAGGGTTTTTGGCCCAGGCTTAGGGCTAGGGGCCGGGGTTTTTGGCCAGGGTTAGGGCTAGGGCCCGGGGTTTTGGGCCAGGGTTAGGGCTAGGGCCCGGGTTTTGGGCCGGAGTTAGGGCTAGGGGCCGGGGTTTTGGGCCAGGGTTAGGGCTAGGGCCCGGGGTTTTTGGCCAGGGTTAGGGCTAGGGCCCGGGGTTTTGGGCCAGGGTTAGCGCTAGGGCCCGGGTTTTGGGCCGGAGTTAGGGCTAGGGGCTGGGGTTTTGGGCCAGGGTTAGGGCTAGGGCCCGGGGTTACGGCTAGGGCCCGGGGTTAGGGCTAGGTGCCGGGTTTAGTGTTAGGGGCCGGGGTTAGGGCTAGGGGACAGGGTTAGGGCTAGGGGCCGGGGTTTTGTGCCGGGGTTAGGGCTAGGTGCCGGGGTTAGGGCTAGGGGCTGGGGTTTTGGGCCAGGGTTAGGGTTGGTGGCCAAGTTTTTTGGCCGGGGTTAGGGCTAGGGGCTCGGGTTTTGGGCCAGGGTTAGGGCTAGGGGCCGGGGTTAGGGCTAGGGGCCGGAGTTAGGGCTAGGTGCCGGGGTTAGTGTTAGGGGCCGGGGTTAGGGCTACGGGCCAGGGTTAGGGCTAGGGGTGGGGTTAGGGCTAGGGGCTGCGGTATGGTGCCGGTGTTAGGGCTAGGGGTCAAGGTTTTGGGCCGGGGCTAGGGCTAAGGGCCAGGGTTTTGGGCCAGGGTTAGGGCTAGGGTTCGGGGTTAGGGCAGGGGCCGGGGTTAGGGCTAGATGCCGGGGTTAGTGTTAGGGGGCAGGGTTAGTGCTACTGGCCAGGGTTAGGGCTAGGGGCCGGGGTTTTGGGCCAGGGTTAGGGCTAGGGCCCGGGTTTTGGGCCGGAGTTAGGGCTAGGGGCTGGGGTTTTGGGCCAGGGTTAGGGCTAGGGGCCGGGGTTAGGGCTAGGTGCCGGGTTTAGTGTTAGGGGCCGGGGTTAGGGCTAGGGGCCAGGGTTAGGGCTAGGGGCCGGGGTTTTGGGCCGGGGTTAGGGCTAGCCGCCGGGGTTAGGGCTAGGGGCTGGGGTTTTGGGCCAGGGTTAGGGATAGGGGCCAAAGTTTTGGGCCGGGTTTAGGGCTAGAGGCCGGGGTTTTGGGCCGGGGTTAGGGCTATGGGCCGGGGTTAGGGCTAGGTGCCGGGGTTAGTGTTAGGGGCCGCGGTTAGGTCTACGGGCCAGGGTTAGGGCTAGGGGCCAAGGTTTTGGGCCAGGGTTAGGGTTAGGGGCCGCGGTTTTTGGCCACGGTTAGGGCTAGGCGCCGGGGTTAGGGCTAGGGGACCGGGTTAGGGATAGGGGCCAGGGTTAGGGCTAGGGGCCGGGGTTTTGGTTTATGGTTAGGGTTAGGGGACGGGGTTTTGGCCAGGGATAGGGCTAGGGGCCAGGGTTTTGGGCCAGGGTTAGGGCTAGGGGTCGGGGTTTTTGGCCAGGGTTAGGGCTAGTGGGCCGGGGTTTTGGGCCAGGGTTAAAGCTAGGGGGCCGGGGTTAGAGCGATGGGCCGGGTTTAGGGCTAGGGGCCGAGGTTTACAGCCAGGGTTAGGGCTAGGGGCCAGGGTTTTCGGCCAGGGTGAGGGCTAGGGGCCGGGGTTAGGGCTAGGTGCCGGGGTTAGTGTTAGGGGCCGGGGTTAGGGCTACGGGCCAGGGTTAGGGCTAGGGGCCGGGGTTTTTGGCCAGGGTTAGGGCTAGGGTCCGGGGTTTTGGGCCAGGGTTAGGGCTAGGGCCCAAGGTTTTGGGCCAGGGTTAGGGCTAGGGGGCCGGGGTTATGGGCCAGAGTTAGGGCTAGGGGGCCGGGGTTAGAGCGAGGGGCCGGGTTTAGGGCTAGGGGCCGAGGTTTACGGCCAGGGTTAGGGCTAGGGGCCAGGGCTTTCGGCCAGGGTTAGGGCTAGGGGCCGGGGTTAGGGCTATGGGCCGGGGTTTTGGGCCAGAGTTAGGGTTAGGGGCCGGGGTTTTGGGCCAGAGTTAGGGCTAGGGGCCGGGGTTTTGGGCCAGAGTTATGGTTAGGGGCCGGGGTTTTTGGCCAGGGTTAGGGCTAGGGCCCGGGATTTTGGGCCAGGGTTAGGGCTAGGGGCCGGGGTTTTGGGCCAGGGTTAGGGCTAGGCGACGGGGTTAGGGCTAGTGGCCAGGGTTAGGGCTATGGGCCAGGTTTTGGGCCAGGGTTAGGGCTAGGGGCCAGGGTTTTGGCCCAGGGTTAGGGCTAGGGGCCAGGGTTACGGCTAGGGGCCAGGGTTTTGGCCCAGGGTTAGGGCTAGGGGCCAGGGTTTTGGGCCAGGGTTAGAGTTTTGGCCCAGGGTTAAGGTTTTGGGCCAGGGTTAGGGTTTTGGTCCAGGGTTAAGGCTAGGGGCTGGGATTAGGGCTAGGGGCCGGGGTTTTGGGCCAGGGTTTCGGCTAGGGGCGGGGGTTTTGGGCCAGGGTTAGGGCTAGGGGCCGGGGTTTTGGGCCAGGTTTATGGCTAGGGGCCGTGGTTTTGGGCCAGGGTTAGGGCTAGTGGCCGGGGTTAGGTCTAGGGGCCGGGGTTAGGGCTAGGTCCCGGGGTTAGTGTTCGGGGCCGGGGTTAGGGCTACTGGCCAGGGTTAGGGATAGGGGCCAGGGTTTTGGGCCAGAGTTAGGGTTAGGGGCCGGGGTTTTTGGCCAGGGATAGGGCTAGGGGCCGGGGTTAGGGCTGGGTGCCGGGTTTAGTGTTAGGGGCCGGGGTTAGGGCTAGGGGCCACGGTTAGGGCTAGGGGCCGGGGTTTTTGGCCAGGGTTAGGGCTAGGGGCCGGGGTTAGGGCTAGGGGCTGGGGTTTTGGGCCAGGGTTAGGGCTAGGGTCCAGGTTGTGGGCCAGGGTTAGGGATAGGGGCCAGGGTTTTGGCGCAGGGTTAGGGCTAGGGGCCAGGGTTAGGGCTAGGGGCCAGGGTTTTGGGCTCGGGTTAAGGTTAGGGGCCGGGGTTTTGGGCCACAGTTAGGGCTAGAGGCCGGGGTTTTGGGCAAGGGTTAGGGCTAGGGGCCGTGGTTTTGGGCCAGGGTTAGTTCTAGGGGCCGGGAATTTGGGCCAGGGTTAGGGCTAGGGGCCGGTGTTTTGGGCCGGGGTTAGGGCTAGAGGCCAGGGTTAGGGCTAGGGACCAGGGTTAGGGCTAGGGGCCGGGGTTTTCGGCCGGAGTTAGGGAAAGGGGCCGGGATTTTGGGCCAGGGTTAGCCTAGGGGCCAGGGCTAGGGCTAGGGGCCAGGGCTCTTGGCCGGGGTTAGGGCTAGGGGCCAGGGTTAAGGCTAGGGACCAGGGTTATGGCTAGGGGCCGGGGTTTTCGGCCGGAGTTAGGGAAAGGGGCCGGGATTTTGGGCCAGGGTTAGCCTAGGGGCCAGGGCTAGGGCTAGGGGCCAGGGCTCTTGGCCGGGGTTAGGGCTAGGGGCCAGGGTTAGGGCTAGCGTACAGGGTTAAGGCTAGAGGCCAGTGTTTTGGGCCGGGGTTAGGGCTAGGGGCCGGTGTTAGGGCTAGGGTCCAGGATTTTGGACCAGGGTTAGGGCTAGGGGCCGGGGTTAGGGCTAGGGGCCAGGGTTTTGGGCTGGGGTTAGGGTTAGGGGCCGGGGTTTTGGGCCAGGGTTAGGGCTAGGGGCCGGGGTTTTGGGCCAGGGTTCGGGCTAGGGGCCGGGGTTTTGGCCCAGGGTTAGGGCTAGGGTCCGGGGTTAGGGTGAGGGGCTGGGGTTAGGGCTAGGGGCCAGGGTTTTGGGCCAGGGTTAGGGCTAGGAGTCGGGGTTAGGGCTAGGGGCCAGGGTTTTGGGCCGGGGTTAGGACAGGGGCCAGGGTTAGTGCTAGGAGCCAGGGTTAGGGCTAGGGGCCGGGAATTTGGGCCAGGGTTAGGGCTAGGGACCGGGGATTTGGGCCGGGGTTAGGGCTAGGTGCCAGGGTTAGGGTTAGTGACCAGGGTTAGGGCTAGGGGCCGGGGTTTTGGGCCGGTGTTAGGGATAGGGGCCGGGGTTTTGGGCCAGCGTTAGGGCTAGGGACCGGGGTTAGGGCTAGGGGCCGGGGTTAGGGCTAGGGGCCAGGGTTCTGGGCCGGGGTTAGGGCTAGGGGCCAGGATTTTCAGCCGGGGTTAGGTTTAGGGGCCAGGGTTTTGAGCCGGGGTTTCGACTAGGGGCCGGGGTTTTGGGCCAGGGGTAGGGCTATGGGCCGTGCTTCTGGGCCAGGGTTAGGGCTAAGGCCGGGGTTTTGGACCAGGATTAGGGCTAGGGGCCAGGGTTTTGTGCCAGGGTTATGGCTAGGGGCCGGGGTTTTGGGCCAGATTTAGGGCTAGGGTCCGGGGTTTTGGGCCAGGGTTCTGGCTAGGGGAAGGGGTTAGGGCTAGTGGCCAGGGTTAGGGCTAGGGGCCATGTTTTGTGCCATGGTTAGGGCTAGGGGCCAGGGTTTTGGCCCAGGGTTAGGGCTAGGGGCCAGGGTTAGGGTTAGGGGCCAGGGTTTTGGCCCAGGGTTAGGGTTTTGGCCCAGGGTTAGGGTTTTGTGCCAGGGTTAGGGTTTTTGTCCAGGGTTAGGGCTAGGGGCTGGGGTTAGGGCTAGGGGCCGGGGTTTTGGGCCAGGGTTTCGGCTAGGGGCTGGGATTTTGGGCCAGGGTTAGGGCTAGGCGCCGGGGTTTTGGGCCATGGTTCTGGATAGGGGCCGGGGTTTTGGGCCAGGGTTAGGGCTAGGGGCCGGGGTTAGGGCTAGGGGCCAGGGTTAGGGCTAGGGGCCAGGGTTTTGGGCCAGGGTTAGGGCTAGGGGCCAGGGTTAGGGCTAGGGGCCGGGGTTTTGGGGTGGGGTTAGTGATAGGGGCTAGGGTTTTGGGCCAGGGTTAGGGCTAGGGGCCGGGGTTAGGGCTAGGGGCTGGGGTATGGGGCCGGTGTTAGGGCTAGGGGCCGGCGTTTTGGGCCATGGTTCTGGATAGGGGCCGGGGTTTTGGGCCAGGGTTAGGGCTAGGGGCCAGGGTTAGGGCTAGGGGCCAGGGTTAGGGCTAGGGGCCAGGGTTTTGGGCCAGGGTTAGGGCTAGGGGCCAGGGTTAGGGCTAGGGGCCGGGGTTTTGGGGTGGGGTTAGTGATAGGGGCCGGGGTTTTGGGCCAGGGTTAGGGCTAGGGCCCGGGGTTTTGTGCCACGGTTAGCGCTAGGGCCCGGGTTTTGGGCCGGAGTTAGGGCTAGGGGCTGGGGTTTTGGACCAGGTTTAGGGCTAGGACCCGGGGTTAGGCCTAGGGCCCGGGGTTAGGGCTAGGTGCCGGGTTTAGTGTTAGGGGCCGGGGTTAGGGCTAGGGGCCAGGGTTAGGGCTAGGGGCCGGGGTTTTGTGCCGGGGTTAGGGCTAGGTGCCGAGGTTAGGGCTAGGGGCTGGGGTTTTGGGCCAGGGTTAGGGTTGGTGGCCAAGTTTTTTGGCCGGGGTTAGGGCTAGGGGTTCGGGTTTTGGGCCAGGGTTAGGGCTAGGGGCCGGGGTTAGGGCTAGGGGCCGGGGTTAGGGCTAGGTGCCGGGGTTAGTGTTAGGGGCCGGGGTTAGGGCTACGGGCCAGGGTTAGGGCTAGGGGCCGGGGTTAGGGCTAGGGGCTGCGGTATGGTGCCGGTGTTAGGGCTAGGGGTCAAGGTTTTGGGCCGGGGCTAGGGCTAAGGGCCAGGGTTTTGGGCCAGGGTTAGGGCTAGGGGCCAGGGTTAGGGCAGGGGCCGGGGTTAGGGCTAGGTGCCGGGGTTAGTGTTAGGGGGCAGGGTTAGTGCTACTGGCCAGGGTTAGGGCTAGGGGCCGGGGTTTTGGGCCAGGGTTAGGGCTAGGGGCCGGGGTTTTGGGCAAGGGTTAGGGCTAGGGGCCGGGGTTTTTGGCTAGGGTTAGGGCTAGGGCCCGGGGTTTTGGGCCAGGGTTAGGGCTAGGGCCCGGGTTTTGGGCCGGAGTTAGGGCTAGGGGCTGGGGTTTTGCGCCAGGGTTAGGGCTAGGGGCCGGGCTTAGGGATAAGGGCTGGGGTTAGGGCTAGGTGCCGGGTTTAGTGTTAGGGGCCGGGGTTAGGGCTAGGGGCCAGGGTTAGGGCTAGGGGCCGGGGTTTTGGGCCGGGGTTAGGGCTAGCGGCCGGGGTTAGGGCTAGGGGCTGGGGTTTTGGGCCAGGGTTAGGGATAGGGGCCAAAGTTTTGGGCCGGGTTTAGGGCTAGGGGTTCGGGTTTTGGGCCAGGGTTAGGGCTAGGGCCCGGGTTTTGGGCCGGAGTTAGGGCTAGGGGCTGGGGTTTTGGGCCAGGGTTAGGGCTAGGGGCCGGTGTAAGGGCTAGGGGCCGGGGTTAGGGCTAGGGGCCGGGATTTTGTGCCAGGGTTATGGCTAGGGGCCGGGGTTTTGGGCCAGATTTAGGGCTAGGAGCCAAGGTTAGGGCTAGGGGCCGGGATTTTTGGGCCAGGGTTAGGGCTAGGGTCCGGGGTTTTGGGCCAGGGTTCTGGCTAGGGGAAGGGGTTAGGGCTAGTGGCCAGGGTTAGGGCTCGGGGCCATGTTTTGGGCCATGGTTAGGGCTAGGGGCCAGGGTTTTGGCCCAGGGTTAGGGCTAGGGGCCAGGGTTAGGGTTAGGGGCCAGGGTTTTGGCCCAGGGTTAGGGCTAGGGGCCAGGGTTTTGGCCCAGGGTTAGGGTTTTGGCCCAGGGTTAGGGTTTTGTGCCAGGGTTAGGGTTTTTGTCCAGGGTTAGGGCTAGGGGCTGGGGTTAGGGCTAGGGGCCGGGGTTTTGGGCCAGGGTTTCGGCTAGGGGCTGGGATTTTGGGCCAGGGTTAGGGCTAGGGGCCGGGGTTTTGGGCCATGGTTCTGGATAGGGGCCGGGGTTTTGGGCCAGGGTTAGGGCTAGGGGCCGGGGTTAGGGCTAGGGGCCAGGGTTAGGGCTAGGGGCCAGGGTTTTGGGCCAGGGTTAGGGCTAGGGCCCAGGGTTAGGGCTAGGGGCCGGGGTTTTGGGGTGGGGTTAGTGATAGGGGCTAGGGTTTTGGGCCAGGGTTAGGGCTAGGGGCCGGGGTTAGGGCTAGGGGCTGGGGTATGGGGCCGGTGTTAGGGCTAGGGGCCGGGGTTTTGGGCCGGGGTTAGGGCTAGGGGCCGGGGTTTTGGGCCAGGGTTAGGGCTAGGGCCCGGGGTTTTGTGCCAGTGTTAGGGCTAGGGCCCGGGTTTTGGGCCGGAGTTAGGGCTAGGAGCTGGGGTTTTGGACCAGGGTTAGGGCTAGGGCCCGGGGTTAGGGCTAGGGCCCGGGGTTAGGGCTAGGTGCCGGGTTTAGTGTTAGGGGCCGGGGTTAGGGCTAGGGGCCAGGGTTAGGGCTAGGGGCCGGGGTTTTGTGCCGGGGTTAGGGCTAGGTGCCGGGGTTAGGGCTAGGGGCTGGGGTTTTGGGCCAGGGTTAGGGTTGGTGGCCAAGTCTTTTGGCCGGGGTTAGGGCTAGGGGTTCGGGTTTTGGGCCAGGGTTAGGGCTAGGGGCCGGGGTTAGGGCTAGGGGCCGGGGTTAGGGCTAGGTGCCGGGGTTAGTGTTAGGGGCCGGGGTTAGGGCTACGGGCCAGGGTTAGGGCTAGGGGCCGGGGTTAGGGCTAGGGGCTGCGGTATGGTGCCGGTGTTAGGGCTAGTGGTCAAGGTTTTGGGCCGGGGCTAGGGCTAAGGGCCAGGGTTTTGGGCCAGGGTTAAGGCTAGGATCCGGGGTTAGGGCAGGGGCCGGGGTTAGGGCTAGGTGCCGGGGTTAGTGTTAGGGGGCAGGGTTAGTGCTACTGGCCAGGGTTAGGGCTAGGGGCCGGGGTTTTGGGCCAGGGTTAGGGCTAGGGGCCGGGGTTTTGGGCAAGGGTTAGGGCTAGGGGCTGGGGTTTTTGGCCAGGGTTAGGGCTAGGGCCCGGAGTTTTGGGCCAGGGTTAGGGCTAGGGCCCGGGTTTTGGGCCAGAGTTAGGGCTAGGGGCTGGGGTTTTGGGCCAGGGTTAGGGCTAGGGGCCGGGGTTAGGGATAAGGGCTGGGGTTAGGGCTAGGTGCCGGGTTTAGTGTTAGGGGCCGGGGTTAGGGCTAGGGGCCAGGGTTAGGGCTAGGGGCCGGGGTTTTGGGCCGGGGTTAGGGCTAGCGGCCGGGGTTAGGGCTAGGGGCTGGGGTTTTGGGCCAGGGTTAGGGATAGGGGCCAAAGTTTTGGGCCGGGTTTAGGGCTAGAGGCCGGGGTTTTGGGCCAGGGTTAGGGCTAGAAGCCGGGGTTAGGGCTATGGGCCGGGGTTAGGGCTAGGTGCCGGGGTTAGTGTTAGGGGCCGCGGTTAGGTCTACGGGCCAGGGTTAGGGCTAGGGGCCGGGGTTTTGGTCCAGGGTTAGGGTTAGGGGCCGCGGTTTTGGGCCAGGGATAGGGCTAGGGCCCGGGGTTTTGGGCCAGGGTTAGGGCTAGGGGCTGGGGTTTTGGGCCAGCGTTAGGGCTAGGCGCCGGGGTTAGGGCTAGGGGACCGGGTTAGGGATAGGGGCCAGGGTTAGGGCTAGGGGCCGGGGTTTTGGGCCATGGTTAGGGTTAGGGTCCGGGTTTTGGCCAGGGTTAGGGCTAGGGGCCGGGGTTTTGGGCCAGGGTTAGGGCTAGGGCCCGGGGTTTTGGGCCAGGGTTAGGGCTAGGGCCCGGGTTTTGGGCCGGAGATAGGGCTAGGGGCTGGGGTTTTGGGCCAGGGTTAGGGCTAGGGCCCGGGGTTAGGGCTAGGGGCCGGGGGTAGGGCTAGGGGCTGGGGTTTTGGGCCAGGGTTAGGGCTAGGGGCCAAGGTTTTTGGCCGGGGTTAGGGCTAGGGGCTCGGGTTTTGGGCCAGGGTTAGGGCTAGGGGCCGGGGTTAGGGCTAGGGGCCGGGGTTAGGGCTAGGTGCCGGGGTTAGTGTTAGGGGCCGGGGTTAGGGCTACGGGCCAGGGTTAGGGCTAGGGGCCGGGGTTAGGGCTAGGGGCTGCGGTATGGTGCCGGTGTTAGGGCTAGGGGTCAAGGTTTTGGGCCGGGGCTAGGGCTAAGGGCCAGGGTTTTGGGCCAGGGTTAGGGCTAGGGGCCGGGGTTAGGGCTAGGTGCCGGGGTTAGTGTTAGGGGGCAGGGTTAGTGCTACTGGCCAGGGTTAGGGCTAGGGGCCAGGGTTTTGGGCCAGGGTTAGGGCTAGGGGCCGGGGTTTTGGGCCAGGGTTAGGGCTAGGGGCCGGGGTTTTTGGCCAGGGTTAGGGCTAGGGCACGGGGTTTTGGGCCAGGGTTAGGGCTAGGGCCCGGGTTTTGGGCCGGAGTTAGGGCTAGGGGCTGGGGTTTTGGGCCAGGGTTAGGGCTAGGGGCCGGGGTTAGGGCTAGGGGCCGGGGTTAGGGCTAGGTGCCGGGTTTAGTGTTAGGGGCCGGGGTTAGGGCTAGGGGCCAGGGTTAGGGCTAGGGGCCGGGGTTTTGGGCCGGGGTTAGGGCTAGCGGCCGGGGTTAGGACTAGGGGCTGGGGTTTTGGGCCAGGGTTAGGGATAGGGGCCAAGGTTTTGGGCCGGGGTTAGGGCTAGGGGCCGGGGTTTTGGGCCAGGGTTAGGGCTAGGGGCCGGGGTTAGGGCTATGGGCCGGGGTTAGGGCTAGGTGCCGGGGTTAGGGCTAGGGGCCGGGGTTAGGGCTACTGGCCAGGGTTAGGGCTTGGGGCCGGGGTTTTGGGCCAGAGTTAGGGTTAGGGGCCGGGGTTTTGGGCCAGGGTTAGGGCTAGGGCCCGGGTTTTGGGCCGGAGTTAGGGCTAGGGGCTGGGGTTTTGGGCCAGGGTTAGGGCTAGGGGCCGGTGTAAGGGCTAGGGGCCGGGGTTAGGGCTAGGGGCCGGGATTTTGTGCCAGGGTTATGGCTAGGGGCCGGGGTTTTGGGCCAGATTTAGGGCTAGGAGCCAAGGTTAGGGCTAGGGGCCGGGGTTTTGGGCCAGGGTTAGGGCTAGGGTCCGGGGTTTTGGGCCAGGGTTATGGCTAGGGGACGGGGTTAGGGCTAGTGGCCAGGGTTAGGGCTAGGGGCCATGTTTTGGGCCATGGTTAGGGCTAGGGGCCAGGGTTTTGGCCCAGGGTTAGGGCTAGGGGCCAGTGTTACGGCTAGGGGCCAGGGTTTTGGCCCAGGGTTAGGGCTAGGGGCCAGGGTTTTGGCCCAGGGTTCGGGTTTTGGCCCAGGGTTAGGGTTTTGTGCCAGGGTTAGGGTTTTTGTCCAGGGTTAGGGCTAGGGGCTGGGGTTAGGGCTAGGGGCCGGGGTTTTGGGCCAGGGTTTCGGCTAGGGGCTGGGATTTTGGGCCAGGGTTAGGGCTAGGGGCCGGGGTTTTGGGCCATTGTTATGGATAGGGGCCGGGGTTTTGGGCCAGGGTTAGGGCTAGGGGCCGGGGTTAGGGCTAGGGGCCAGGGTTAGGGCTAGGGGCCAGGGTTTTGGGCCAGGGTTAGGGCTAGGGGCCAGGGTTAGGGCTAGGGGCCAGGGTTTTGGGGTGGGGTTAGTGATAGGGGCTAGGGTTTTGGGCCAGGGTTAGGGCTAGGGGCCGGGGTTAGGGCTAGGGGCTGGGGTATGGGGCCGGTGTTAGGGCTAGGGGCCGGGGTTTTGGGCCGGGGTTAGGGCTAGGGGCCGGGGTTTTGGGCCAGGGTTAGGGCTAGGGCCCGGGGTTTTGGGCCAGGGTTAGGGCTAGGGCCCGGGGTTTTGGGCCAGGGTTAGCGCTAGGGCCCGGGTTTTGGGCCGGAGTTAGGGCTAGGGGCTGGGGTTTTGGGCCAGGGTTAGGGCTAGGGCCCGGGGTTAGGGCTAGGGCCCGGGGTTAGGGCTAGGTGCCGGGTTTAGTGTTAGGGGCCGGGGTTAGGGCTAGGGGCCAGGGTTAGGGCTAGGGTCCGGGGTTTTGTGCCGGGGTTAGGGCTAGGTGCCGGGGTTAGGGCTAGGGGCTGGGGTTTTGGGCCAGGGTTAGGGCTAGGGGCCAAGGTTTTTGGCCGGGGTTAGGGCTAGGGGCTCGGGTTTTGGGCCAGGGTTAGGGCTAGGGGCCGGGGTTAGGGCTAGGGGCCGGGGTTAGGGCTACGGCCCAGGGTTAGGGCTAGGAGCCGGGGTTAGGGCTAGGGGCTGCGGTATGGTGCCGGTGTTAGGGCTAGGGGTGAAGGTTTTGGGCCGGGGCTAGGGCTAAGGGCCAGGGTTTTGGGCCAGGGTTAGGGCTAGGGTCCGGGGTTAGGGCAGGGGCCAGGGTTAGGGCTAGATGCCGGGGTTAGTGTTAGGGGGCAGGGTTAGTGCTACTGGCCAGGGTTAGGGCTAGGGGCCGGGGTTTTGGGCCAGGGTTAGGGCTAGGGCCCGGGTTTTGGGCCGGAGTTAGGGCTAGGGGCTGGGGTTTTGGGCCAGGGTTAGGGCTAGGGGCCGGGGTTAGGGCTAGGGGCCGGGGTTAGGGCTAGGTGCCGGGGTTAGTGTTAGGGGCCGGGGTTAGGGCTAGGGGCCAGGGTTAGGGCTAGGGGCCGGGGTTTTGGGCCGGGGTTAGGGCTAGCGGCCGGGGTTAGGGCTAGGGGCTGGGGTTTTGGGCCAGGGTTAGGGATAGGGGCCAAAGTTTTGGGCCGGGTTTAGGGCTAGAGGCCGGGGTTTTGGGCCAGGGTTAGGGCTAGGGGCCGGGGTTAGGGCTATGGGCCGGGGTTAGGGCTAGGTGCCGGGGTTAGTGATAGGGGCCGCGGTTAGGTCTACGGGCCAGGGTTAGGGCTAGGGGCCAAGGTTTTGGGCCAGGGTTAGGGTTAGGGGCCGCGGTTTTTGGCCACGGTTAGGGCTAGGGCCCGGGGTTTTGGGCCAGGGTTAGGGCTAGGGCCCGGGGTTTTGGGCCAGGGTTAGGGCTAGGGGCTGGGGTTTTGGGCCAGCGTTAGGGCTAGGCGCCGGGGTTAGGGCTAGGGGACCGGGTTACGGATAGGGGCCAGGGTTAGGGCTAGGGGCCGGGGTTTTGGGCCATGGTTAGGGTTAGGGGACGGGGTTTTGGCCAGGGATAGGGCTAGGGGCCAGGGTTTTGGGCCAGGGTTAGGGCTAGGGGTCGGGGTTTTTGGCCAGGGTTAGGGCTAGTGGGCCGGGGTTTTGGGCCAGGGTTAAAGCTAGAGGGCCGGGGTTAGAGCGATGGGCCGGGTTTAGGGCTAGGGGCCGAGGTTTACAGCCAGGGTTAGGGCTAGGGGCCAGGTTTTTCGGCCAGGGTGAGGGCTAGGGGCCGGGGTTAGGGCTAGGTGCCGGGGTTAGTGTTAGGGGCCGGGGTTAGGGCTACGGGCCAGGGTTAGGGCTAGGGGCCGGGGTTTTTGGCCAGGGTTAGGGCTAGGGTCCGGGGTTTTGGGCCAGGGTTAGGGCTAGGGCCCAAGGTTTTGGGCCAGGGTTAGGGCTAGGGGGCCGTGGTTATGGGCCGGGGTTAGGGCTAGGGGGCCGGGGTTAGAGCGAGGGGCCGGGTTTAGGGCTAGGGGCCGAGGTTTACGGCCAGGGTTAGGGCTAGGGGCCAGGGTTTTCGGCCAGGGTTAGGGCTAGGGGCCGGGGTTAGGGCTATGGGCCGGGGTTTTGGGCCAGAGTTAGGGTTAGGGGCCGGGGTTTTGGGCCAGAGTTAGGGCTAGGGGCCGGGGTTTTGGGCCAGAGTTATGGTTAGGGGCCGGGGTTTTTGGCCAGGGTTAGGGCTAGGGGACGGGGTTAGGGCTAGTGGCCAGGGTTAGGGCTATGGGCCAGGTTTTGGGCCAGGGTTAGGGCTAGGGGCCAGGGTTTTGGGCCAGGGTTAGGGCTAGGGGCCACGGTTAGGGCTAGGGGCCGGGGTTTTGGGGTGGGGTTAGTGATAGGGGCTAGGGTTTTGGGCCAGGGTTAGGGCTAGGGGCCGGGGTTAGGGCTAGGGGCTGGGGTATGGGGCCGGTGTTAGGGCTAGGGGCCGGGGTTTTGGGCCGGGGTTAGGGCTAGGGGCCGGGGTTTTGGGCCAGGGTTAGGGCTAGGGCCCGGGGTTCTGGGCCAGGCTTAGCGCTAGGGCCCGGGTTTTGGCCCAGGGTTAGGGCTAGGGGCTGGGGTTTTGGGCCAGGGTTTTGGCCCAGGGTTAGGGCTAGGGGCCAGGGTTTTGGGCCAGGGTTAGAGTTTTGGCCCAGGGTTAAGGTTTTGGGCCAGGGTTAGGGTTTTGGTCCAGGGTTAGGGCTACGGGCTGGGATTAGAGCTAGGGGCCGGGGTTTTGGGCCAGGGTTTCGGCTAGGGGCTGGGGTTTTGGGCCAGGGTTAGGGCTAGGGGCCGGGGTTTTGGGCCAGGTTTATGGCTAGGGGCCGTGGTTTTGGGCCAGGGTTAGGGCTAGGGTCCGGGGTTAGGTCTAGGGGCCGGGGTTAGGGCTAGGTCCCGGGGTTAGTGTTCGGGGCCGGGGTTAGGGCTACTGGCCAGGGTTAGGGATAGGGGCCAGGGTTTTGGGCCAGAGTTAGGGTTAGGGGCCGGGGTTTTTGGCCAGGGATAGGGCTAGGGGCCGGGGTTAGGGCTGGGTGCCGGGTTTAGTGTTAGGGGCCGGGGTTAGGGCTAGGGGCCACGGTTAGGGCTAGGGGCCGGGGTTTTTGGCCAGGGTTAGGGCTAGGGTCCGGGGTTAGGGCTAGGGGCTGGGGCTTTGGGCCAGGGTTAGGGCTAGGGGCCAGGTTGTGGGCTAGGGTTAGGGCTAGGGGCCAGGGTTAGGGCTAGGGGCCAGGGTTTTGGGCTCGGGTTAAGGTTAGGGGCCGGGGTTTTGGGCCAGAGTTAGGGCTAGAGGCCGGGGTTTTGGGCAAGGGTTAGCGCTAGGGGCCGTGGTTTTGGGCCAGGGTTAGTTCTAGGGGCCGGGAATTTGGGCCAGGGTTAGGGTTAGGGGCCGGTGTTTTGGGCCGGGGTTAGGGCTAGGGGCCAGGGTTAGGGCTAGGGACCAGGGTTAGGGCTAGGGGCCGGGGTTTTCGGCCGGAGTTAGGGAAAGGGGCCGGGATTTTGGGCCAGGGTTAGCCTAGGGGCCAGGGCTAGGGCTAGGGGCCAGGGCTCTTGGCCGGGGTTAGGGCTAGGGGCCAGGGTTAGGGCTAGCGTACAGGGTTAAGGCTAGAGGCCAGTGTTTTGGGCCGGGGTTAGGGCTAGGGGCCGGTGTTAGGGCTAGGGTCCAGGATTTTGGACCAGGGTTAGGGCTAGGGGCCGGGGTTAGGGCTAGGGGCCAGGGTTTTGGGCTGGGGTTAGGGTTAGGGGCCGGGGTTTTGGGCCAGGGTTAGGGCTAGGGGCCGGGGTTTTGGGCCAGGGTTCGGGCTAGGGGCCGGGGTTTTGGCCCAGGGTTAGGGCTAGGGTCCGGGGTTAGGGTGAGGGGCTGGGGTTAGGGCTAGGGGCCAGGGTTTTGGGCCAGGGTTAGGGCTAGGAGTCGGGGTTAGGGCTAGGGGCCAGGGTTTTGGGCCGGGGTTAGGACAGGGGCCAGGGTTAGTGCTAGGAGCCAGGGTTAGGGCTAGGGGCCGGGAATTTGGGCCAGGGTTAGGGCTAGGGACCGGGGATTTGGGCCGGGGTTAGGGCTAGGTGCCAGGGTTAGGGTTAGTGACCAGGGTTAGGGCTAGGGGCCGGGGTTTTGGGCCGGTGTTAGGGATAGGGGCCGGGGTTTTGGGCCAGCGTTAGGGCTAGGGGCCGGGGTTAGGGCTAGGGGCCGGGGTTAGGGCTAGGGGCCAGGGTTCTGGGCCGGGGTTAGGGCTAGGGGCCAGGATTTTCAGCCGGGGTTAGGTTTAGGGGCCAGGGTTTTGAGCCGGGGTTTCGACTAGGGGCCGGGGTTTTGGGCCAGGGGTAGGGCTATGGGCCGTGATTCTGGGCCAGGGTTAGGGCTAAGGCCGGGGTTTTGGACCAGGATTAGGGCTAGGGGCCAGGGTTTTGGGACAGGGTTAGGGCTAGGGGCCGGGGTTTTGGGCCAGGGTTAGGGCTAGGGGCCAGGGTTAGGGCTAGAGGCCAGGTTTTTGGGCCGGGTTTAGGGCTAGGGTCCGGTGTTAGGGCTACGGGCCAGGGTTTTGGGCCGGGGTTAGGGCTACGGGCCGGGGTTATGGCTAGAGGCCAGGGTTTTGGGCCAGGGTTAGGGCTAGTGGCCGGGGTTAGTGTTAGGGGCCGGGGTTAGGGCTACTGGCCAGGGTTAGGGCTTGGGGCCGGGGTTTTGGGCCAGAGTTAGGGTTAGGGGCCGGGGTTTTTGGCCCGGGTTAGGGCTAGGGCCCGGGGTTTTGGGCCAGGGTTAGGGCTAGGGCCCGGGTTTTGGGCCGGAGTTAGGGCTAGGGGCTGGGGTTTTGGGCCAGGGTTAGGGCTAGGGGCCGGTGTAAGGGCTAGGGGCCGGGGTTAGGGCTAGGGGCCGGGATTTTGTGCCAGGGTTATGGCTAGGGGCCGGGGTTTTGGGCCAAATTTAGGGCTAGGAGCCAAGGTTAGGGCTAGGGGCCGGGGTTTTGGGCCAGGGTTAGGGCTACGGTCCGGGGTTTTGGGCCAGGGTTATGGCTAGGGGACGGGGTTAGGGCTAGTGGCCAGGGTTAGGGCTAGGGCCCAGGTTTTGGGCCATGGTTAGGGCTAGGGGCCAGGGTTTTGGCCCAGGGTTTGGGCTAGAGGCCAGGGTTACGGCTAGGAGCCAGGGTTTTGGCCCAGGGTTAGGGCTAGGGGCCAGGGTTTTGGCCCAGGGTTCGGGTTTTGGCCCAGGGTTAGGGTTTTGTGCCAGGGTTAGGGTTTTTGTCCAGGGTTAGGGCTAGGGGCTGGGGTTAGGACTAGGGGCCGGGGTTTTGGGCCAGGGTTTCGGCTAGGGGCTGGGATTTTGGGCCAGGGTTAGGGCTAGGGGCCGGGGTTTTGGGCCATGGTTATGGCTAGGGGCCGGGGTTTTGGGCCAGGGTTAGGGCTAGGGGCCGGGGTTAGGGCTAGGGGCCAGGGTTAGGGCTAGGGGCCGGGGTTAGGGCTAGGGGCCAGGGTTAGGGCTAGGGGCCAGGGTTTTGGGCCAGGGTTAGGGCTAGGGGCCACGGTTAGGGCTAGGGGCCGGGGTTTTGGGGTGGGGTTAGTGATAGGGGCTAGGGTTTTGGGCCAGGGTTAGGGCTAGGGGCCGGGGTTAGGGCTAGGGGCTGGGGTATGGGGCCGGTGTTAGGGCTAGGGGCCGGGGTTTTGGGCCGGGGTTAGGGCTAGGGGCCGGGGTTTTGGGCCAGGGTTAGGGCTAGGGCCCGGGGTTTTGGGCCAGGCTTAGCGCTAGGGCCCGGGTTTTGGGCCGGAGTTAGGGCTAGGGGCTGGGGTTTTGGGCCAGGGTTAGGGCTAGGGCCCGGGGTTAGGGCTATGGGCCGGGGTTAGGGCTAGGTGCCGGGGTTAGGGCTATGGGCCGGGGTTAGGGCTAGGTGCCGGGGTTAGGGCTAGGGGTCGGGGTTAGGGCTACTGGCCAGGGTTAGGGCTTGGGGCCGGGGTTTTGGGCCAGAGTTAGGGTTAGGGGCCGGGGTTTTTGGCCAGGGTTAGGGCTAGGGGCCGGGGTTTTGGGCCAGGGTTAGGGCTAGGGCCCGGGTTTTGGGCCGGAGTTAGGGCTAGGGGCTGGGGTTTTGGGCCAGGGTTAGGGCTAGGGGCCGGTGTAAGGGCTAGGGGCCGGGATTTTGTGACAGGGTTATGGCTAGTGGCCGGGGTTTTGGGCCAGATTTAGGGCTAGGAGCCAAGGTTAGGGCTAGGGGCCGGCGTTTTGGGCCAGGGTTAGGACTAGGGTCCAAGGTTTTGGCCCAGGGTTGGGGCTAGGGGCCAGGGTTTTGGCCCAGGGTTCGGGTTTTGGCCCAGGGTTAGGGTTTTGTGCCAGGGTTAGGGTTTTGGTCCAGGGTTAGGGCTAGGGCCTGGGGTTAGGGCTAGGGGCCGGGGTTTTGGGCCAGGGTTTCGGCTAGGGGCTGGGATTTTGGGCCAGGGTTAGGGCTAGGGGCCGGGGTTTTGGTTCATGGTTATGGCTAGGGGCCGGGGTTTTGGGCCAGGGTTAGGGCTAGGGGCCGGGGTTAGGGCTAGGGGCCAGGGTTAGGGCTAGGGGCCGGGGTTTTGGGCCAGGGTTAGGGCTAGGGGCCGGGGTTTTGGGGTGGGGTTAGTGATAGGGACTAGGGTTTTGGGCCAGGGTTAGGTCTAGGGGCCGGGGTTAGGGCTAGGGGCTGGGGTATGGGGCCGGTGTTAGGGCTAGGGGCCGGGGTTTTGGGCCGGGGTTAGGGCTAGGGGCCGGGGTTTTGGGCCAGGGTTAGGGCTAGGGCCCGGGGTTTTGGGCCAGGGTTAGCGCTAGGGCACGGGTTTTGGGTCGGAGTTAGGGCTAGGGGCTGGGGTTTTGGGCCAGGGTTAGGGCTAGGGGCCAAGGTTTTTGGCCGGGGTTAGGGCTAGGGGCTCGGGTTTTGGGCCAGGGTTCTGGCTAGGGGCCGGGGTTAGGGTTAGGGGCCGGGGTTAGGGCTAGGTGCCGGGGTTAGTGTTAGGGGCCGGGGTTAGGGCTACGGGCCAGGGTTAGGGCTAGGGGCCGGGGTTAGGGCTAGGGGCTGCGGTATGGTGCCGGTGTTAGGGCTAGGGGTCAAGGTTTTGGGCCGGGGCTAGGGCTAAGGGCCAGGGTTTTGGGCCAGGGTTAGGGCTAGGGGCCGGGGTTAGGGCTAGGGGCCGGGGTTAGGGCTAGGTGCCGGGGTTAGTGTTAGGGGGCAGGGTTAGTGCTACTGGCCAGGGTTAGGGCTAGGGGCCGGGGTTTTGGGCCAGGGTTAGGGCTAGGGGCCGGGGTTTTGTGCCAGGGTTAGGGCTAGGGGCCGGGGTTTTGTGCCAGGGTTAGGGCTAGGGCCCAGGTTTTGGGCCGGAGTTAGGGCTAGGGGCTGGGGTTTTGGGCCAGGGTTAGGGCTAGGGGCCGGGGTTAGGGCTAGGTGCCGGGTTTAGTGTTAGGGGCCGGGGTTAGGGCTAGGGGCCAGGGTTAGGGCTAGGGGCCGGGGTTTTGGGCCGGGGTTAGGGCTAGCGGCCAGGGTTAGGGCTAGGGGCTGGGGTTTTGGGCCAGGGTTAGGGCTAGGGACCAAGGTTTTGGGCCGGGGTTAGGGCTAGGGGCCGGGGTTTTGGGCCAGGGTTAGGGCTAGGGCCCGGGGTTTTGGGCCAGGGTTAGCGCTAGGGCACGGGTTTTGGGTCGGAGTTAGGGCTAGGGGCTGGGGTTTTGGGCCAGGGTTAGGGCTAGGGGCCAAGGTTTTTGGCCGGGGTTAGGGCTAGGGGCTCGGGTTTTGGGCCAGGGTTCTGGCTAGGGGCCGGGGTTAGGGTTAGGGGCCGGGGTTAGGGCTAGGTGCCGGGGTTAGTGTTAGGGGCCGGGGTTAGGGCTACGGGCCAGGGTTAGGGCTAGGGGCCGGGGTTAGGGCTAGGGGCTGCGGTATGGTGCCGGTGTTAGGGCTAGGGGTCAAGGTTTTGGGCCGGGGCTAGGGCTAAGGGCCAGGGTTTTGGGCCAGGGTTAGGGCTAGGGGCCGGGGTTAGGGCTAGGGGCCGGGGTTAGGGCTAGGTGCCGGGGTTAGTGTTAGGGGGCAGGGTTAGTGCTACTGGCCAGGGTTAGGGCTAGGGGCCGGGGTTTTGGGCCAGGGTTAGGGCTAGGGGCCGGGGTTTTGTGCCAGGGTTAGGGCTAGGGGCCGGGGTTTTGTGCCAGGGTTAGGGCTAGGGCCCAGGTTTTGGGCCGGAGTTAGGGCTAGGGGCTGGGGTTTTGGGCCAGGGTTAGGGCTAGGGGCCGGGGTTAGGGCTAGGTGCCGGGTTTAGTGTTAGGGGCCGGGGTTAGGGCTAGGGGCCAGGGTTAGGGCTAGGGGCCGGGGTTTTGGGCCGGGGTTAGGGCTAGCGGCCAGGGTTAGGGCTAGGGGCTGGGGTTTTGGGCCAGGGTTAGGGCTAGGGACCAAGGTTTTGGGCCGGGGTTAGGGCTAGGGGCCGGGGTTTTGGGCCAGGGTTAGGGCTAGGGGCCGGGGTTAGGGCTATGGGCCGGGGTTAGGGCTAGGTGCCGGGGTTAGGGCTAGGGGCCGGGGTTAGGGCTACTGGCCAGGGTTAGGGCTTGGGGCCGGGGTTTTGGGCCAGAGTTAGGGTTAGGGGCCGGGGTTTTTGGCCAGGGTTAGGGCTAGGGCCCGGGGTTTTGGGCCAGGGTTAGGGCTAGGGCCCGGGTTTTGTGCCGGAGTTAGGGCTAGGGGCTGGGGTTTTGGGCCAGGGTTAGGGCTAGGGGCCGGTGTAAGGGCTAGGGGCCGGGATTTTGTGCCAGGGTTATGGCTAGGGGCCGGGGTTTTGGGCCAGATTTAGGGCTCGGAGCCAAGGTTAGGGCTAGGGGCCGGGGTTTTGGGCCAGGGTTAGGGCTAGGGTCCGGGGTTTTGGGCCAGGGTTATGGCTAGGGGACGGGGTTAGGGCTAGTGGCCAGGGTTAGGGCTAGGGGCCATGTTTTGGGCCATGGTGAAAGCTAGGGGCCAGGGTTTTGGCCCAGGGTTAGCGCTAGGGGCCAGGGTTACGGCTAGGGGCCAGGGTTTTGGCCCAGGGTTAGGGCTAGGGGCCAGGGTTTTGGCCCAGGGTTAGGGTTTTGGCCCAGGGTTAGGGTTTTGTGCCAGGGTTAGGGTTTTTGTCCAGGGTTAGTGCTAGGGGCTGGGGTTTTGGGCCAGGGTTTCGGCCAAGGGCTGGGATTTTGGGCCAGGGTTAGGGCTAGGGGCCGGGGTTTTGGGCCATGGTTATGGCTAGGGGCCGGGGTTTTGGGCCAGGGTTAGGGCTAGGGGCCAGGGTTAGGGCTAGGGGCCAGGGTTAGGGCTAGGGGCCGGGGTTTTGGGCCAGGGTTAGGGCTAGGGGCCAGGGTTAGGGCTAGGGGCCGGGGTTTTGGGGTGGGGTTAGTGCTAGGGGCTAGGGTTTTGGGCCAGGGTTAGGGCTAGGGGCCGGGGTTAGGGCTAGGGGCTGGGGTATGGGGCCGGTGTTAGGGCTAGGGGCCGGGGTTTTGGGCCGGGGTTAGGGCTAGGGGCCGGGGTTTTGGGCCAGGGTTAGGGCTAGGGCCCGGGGTTTTGGGCCAGGGTTAGCGCTAGGGCCCGGGTTTTGGGCCGGAGTTAGGGCTAGGGGCTGGGTTTTTGGGCCAGGGTTAGGGCTAGGGCCCGGGGTTAGGGCTAGGGCCCGGGGTTAGGGCTAGGGGCCGGGTTTAGTGTTAGGGGCCGGGGTTAGGGCTAGGGGCCAGGGTTAGGGCTAGGGGCCGGTGTTTTGTGCCGGGGTTAGGGCTAAGTGCCGGGGTTAGGGCTAGGGGCTGGGGTTTTGGCCCAGGGTTAGGGTTGGTGGCCAAGTTTTTTGGCTGGGGTTAGGGCTAGGGGCCGGGGTTTTGGGCCAGGGTTAGGGCTAGGGGCCGGGGTTAGGGCTAGGGGCCGGGGTTAGGGCTAGGTGCCGGGGTTAGTGTTAGGGGCCGGGGTTAGGGCTACGGGCCAGGGTTAGGGCTAGGGGCCGGGGTTAGGGCTAGGGGCTGCGGTATGGTGCCGGTGTTAGGGCTAGGGGTCAAGGTTTTGGGCCGGGGCTAGGGCTAAGGGCCAGGGTTTTGGGCCAGGGTTAGGGCTAGGGGCCGGGGTTAGGGCTAGGGGCCGGGGTTAGGGCTAGGTGCCGGGGTTAATTTTAGGGGGCAGGGTTAGTGCTACTGGCCAGGGTTAGGGCTAGGGTCCGGGGTTTTGGGCCAGGGTTAGGGCTAGGGGCCGGGGTTTTGGGCCAGGGTTAGGGCTAGGGCCCGGGGTTTTTGGCCAGGGTTAGGGCTAGGGCCCGGGGTTTTGGGCCAGGGTTACGGCTAGGGCCCGGGTTTTGGGCCGGGGTTAGGGCTAGGGGCTGGGGTTTTGGGCCAGGGTTAGGGCTAGGGTCCGGGGTTAGGGCTAGGTGCCGGGTTTAGTGTTAGGGGCCGGGGTTAGGGCTAGGGGCCAGGGTTAGTGCTAGGGGCCGGGGTTTTGGGCCGGGGTTAGGGCTAGGCGCCAGGGTTAGGGCTAGGGGCTGGGGTTTTGGGCCAGGGTTAGGGATAGGGGCCAAAGTTTTGGGCCGGGGTTAGGGCTAGGGGCCGGGGTTTTGGGCCAGGGTTAGGGCTAGGGGCCGGGGTTAGGGCTATGGGCCGGGGTTAGGGCTAGGTGCCGGGGTTAGTTTTAGGGGCCGCGGTTAGGTCTACGGGCTAGGGTTAGGGCTAGGGGGCCGGGGTTGGAGCGAGGGGCCGGGTTTAGGGCTAGGGGCCGAGGTTTACGGCCAGGGTTAGGGCTAGAGGCCAGGGTTTTTGGCCAGGGTTAGGGCTAGGGGCCGGGGTTAGGGCTATGGGCCGGGGTTTTGGGCCAGAGTTAGGGTTAGGGGCCGGGGTTTTGGGCCAGAGTTAGGGCTAGGGGCCGGGGTTTTGGGCCAGAGTAATGGTTAGGGGCCGGGGTTTTTGGCCAGGGTTAGGGCTAGGGCCCGGGATTTTGGGCCAGGGTTAGGGCTAGGGGCCGGGGTTTTGGGCCAGGGTTAGGGCTAGGGGCCGGGGTTTTTGGCCAGGGTTAGGTCTAGGGGCCAGGGTTTTGGCCCAGGTTTAGGGCTAGGGGCCAGGGTTAGGTCTAGGGGCCAGGGTTTTGGCCCAGGGTTAGGGCTAGGGGCCAGGGTTTTGGGCCAGGGTTAGGGTTTTGGCGCAGGGTTAAGGTTTTGGGCCAGGGTTAGTGTTTTGGTCCAGGGTTAGGGCTAGGGGCTGGGATTAGGGCTAGGGGCCGGGGTTTTGGGCCAGGGTTTCGGCTAGGGGCTGGGGTTTTGGGCCAGGGTTAGGGCTAGGGGCCGGGGTTTTGGGCCAGGTTTATGGCTAGGGGCCGTGGTTTTGGGCCAGGTTTAGGGCTAGGGTCCGGGGTTAGGTCTAAGGGCCGGGGTTAGGGCTAGGTCCCGGGGTTAGTGTTCGGGGCCGGGGTTAGGGCTACTGGCCAGGGTTAGGGATAGGGGCCAGGGTTTTGGGCCAGAGTTAGGGTTAGGGGCCGGGGTTTTTGGCCAGGGATAGGGCTAGGGGCCGGGGTTAGGGCTGGGTGCCGGGTTTAGTGTTAGGGGCCGGGGTTAGGGCTAGGGGCCAGGGTTAGGGCTAGGGGCCGTGGTTTTTGGCCAGGGTTAGGGCTAGGTGCCGGGGTTAGGGCTAGGGGCTGGGGTTTTGGGCCACGGTTAGGGCTAGGGGCCAGGTTTTGGGCCAGGGTTAGGGCTAGGGGCCAGGGTTTTGGCCCAGGGTTACGGCTAGGGGCCAGGGTTAGGGCTAGGGGCCAGGGTTTTGGGCTCGGGTTAAGGCTAGGGGCCGGGGTTTTGGGCCAGTGTTAGGGCTAGAGGCCGGGGTTTTGGGCAAGGGTTAGGGCTAGGGGCCGTGGTTTTGGGCCAGGGTTAGTTCTAGGGGCCGGGAATTTGGGCCAGGGTTAGGGAGAGGGGCCGGGATTTTGGGCCGGGGTTAGGGCTAGGAGCTGGGGTTTTGGGCCAGGGTTAGCCTGGGGGCCAGGGCTAGGGCTAGGTGCCAGGGCTCTTGGCCGGGGTTAGGGCTAGGGGCCAGGGTTAGGGCTAGCGTACAGGGTTAAGGCTAGAGGCCAGTGTTTTTGGCCGGGGTTAGGGCTAGGGGCCGGTGTTAGGGCTAGGGTCCAGGATTTTGGACCAGGGTAAGGGCTAGGGGCCGGGGTTAGGGCTAGGGGCCAGGGTTTTGGGCCGGGGTTAGGGTTAGGGGCCGGGGTTTTGGGCCAGGGTTAGGGCTAGGGGCCGGGGTTTTGGGCCAGGGTTAGGGCTTGGGGCCGGGGTTTTGGACCAGGGTTAGGGCTAGGGTCCGGGTTAGAGTGAGGGGCCGGGGTTAGGGCTCGGGGCCAGGGTTTTGGGCCAGGGTTAGGGCTAGGAGTCGGGGTTAGGGCTAGGGGCCAGGGTTTTGGGCCGGGGTTAGGACAGGGTCCACGGTTAGTGCTAGGAGCCGGGGTTAGGGCTAGGGGCCGGGAATTTGGGCCACGGTTAGGGCTAGGGGCCGGGGATTTGGGCCGGGGTTAGGGCTAGGGGCCAGGGTTAGGGTTAGTGACCAGGGTTAGGGCTAGGGGCCGGGGTTTTGGGCCGGTGTTAGGGATAGGGGCCGGGGTTTTGGGCCAGCGTTAGGGCTAGGGGCCGGGGTTAGGGCTAGGGGCCGGGGTTAGGGCTAGGGGCCAGGGTTCTGGGCCGGGGTTAGGGCGAGGGGCCAGGATTTTCAGACGGGGTTAGGTTTAGGGGCCAGGGTTTTGGGCCGGGGTTTCGACTAGGGGCCGGGGTTTTGGGCCAGGTGTAGGGCTATGGGCCGTGCTTCTGGGCCAGGGTTAGGGCTAGGGGCCAGGGTTAGGGCTAGAGGCCAGGTTTTTGGGCCGGGTTTCCGGCTAGGGTCCGGTGTTAGGGCTACGGGCCAGGGTTTTGGGCCGGCGTTAGGGCTACAGGCCAGGGTTATGGCTAGAGGCCAGGGTTTTGGGCCAGGGTTAGGGCTAGTGGCCGGGGTTAGGGCTAGGTGCCAAGGTTTTGGACCAGGTTAGGGATAGGGGCCGGGGTTTTGGGCCAGGGTTAGGTTTAGGGGCCGGGGTTTTGGGCCAGGGCTAGGGCTAGGGGCCAGGGTTTTGGGCAAGGGTTATCGCTTGGGGCCAGTGTGAGGGCTAGGGGTTAGGTTTTTGGGCCAGGATTAGGGCTAGGGCCAGGGTTAGGGCTAGGGGCCAGGATTAGGGCTAGGGGCCAGGGTTTTGGGCCGGGGTTAGCACTAGGGGCCGGGGTTTTGGCCTGGGGTTAGGACTAGGGGCCGGGGTTTTGGGCCAGGGTTAGGGCTAGGGGCTGGGGTTAGGGTTAGGGGCCAGGGTTAGGGCTAGAGGCCAGATCTTTGGGCCGGGGTTAGGGCTACGGGTCGGTGTTAGGGCTAGAGGCCAGGGTTTTGGGCCGGGGTTAGGGCTAGGGGCCAGGGTTAGGGATAGGGGCCAGGTTTCTGGGCCAGGGTTAGGGCTAGGGCTAGGAAACGGGGTTAGGGCTAGGGGCCGGGGTTTTGGGCCAGGGTTAGGGCTACTGGCCCTCGTTTTGGGCCAGGGTTAGGGCTAGGGGCCGGGGTTTTGGGCCAGGGTTAGGGCTAGGGGCCGGGGTTTTGGGCCAGGGTTAGGTCTGGGAGCCGGGGTTAGGGCTAGGGGTCAGGGTTAGGGCTAGGGGCCTGGGATAGGTCTACGGGCCAGGGTTTTGGGCCAGGGTTACGGCTAGGGGACAGGGTTAGGGCTAGGTGCCTGGGATAGGTCTAGGGGGCAGGGTTTTGGGCCAGGGTTAGGGTTAGGGGCCAGGGTTAGGGCTAGGCGCCAGGGTTTTTGGCCGGGGTTAGGGCTAGGGACCAGGGTTAGCGTTAGGGGACAGGGTTAAGGCTAGAGGCCAGGGTTTTGGTCCGGGGTTAGGGCTAGGGGCCAGGGTTAGGGCTAGGGGCCAGGGTTTTTGGCCGGGGTTAGGGTTAGGGGTTGGGGTTTTGGGCCGAGGTTAGGGCTAGGGGCCAGGGTTAGGGCTAGGGGCCGGGGTTTTGGGCCAGGGTTAGGGCTAGGGGCCGGGGGTTTGGGCCGCGGTTAGGGCTAGGGGTCAGGGTTTGGGCTAGGGGCCAGGGTTTTGGGCCGGGGTTAAGGCTAGGGTCCGGTGTTATGGCTAGGGGCCAGGGTTTTGGGGCGGGCTTATGGCTAGGGGCCAGGGTTACGGTTGGGGGCCAGGGTTTTGGGCCAGGGTTAGGGCTAGTGGCCAAGGTTAGGGCTAGGGGCCAGGGTTTTGGGCCAGGGTTAGGGCTAGGGGCCAGGGTTTTGGGCCAGGGTTAGGTTTAGGGGCCGGAGTTTTGGGCCAGGGTTAGGGCTAGGGGCCAGGGTTAGGGCTAGGGTCCGGTGTTTTGGGCCGGGGTTAGGGCTAGGGGCCAGGGTTAGGGCTAGGGGCCAGGGTTTTGTGCCGGAGTTAGGGTTAGTGGTCGGGGTTTTGGGCCAGGGTTAGGGCTAGGGGCCGGGGTTAGGACTAGGGGCAAGGGTTTCGCGCCGGGGTTAGTGCTAGGAGCCAGGGGTAGGGCTAGGGGCCAGGGCTAGGGCTAGGGGCCAGGGCATTCGGCCGCGGTTAGGGCTAGGGCCCAGGGTTAGGGCTAGGTTCCAGGGTTAGGGCTAGAGGCCAGGGTTTTGGGCCGGGGTTAGGGCTAGGGGCCAGGGTTAGGGCTAGGGGCCAGGGTTTTCGGACAGGGTTAGGGCTAGTGGCCAAGGTTAGGGCTAGGGGCCAGGGTTTTGGGCCAGGGTTAGGGCTAGGGGCCAGGGTTTTGGGCCAGGGTTAGGTTTAGGGGCCGGAGTTTTGGGTCAGGGTTAAGGCTTGCGGCCGGTGTTAGGTCTAGGGGCCAGGGTTTTAGGCCAGGGTTAGGGCTAGGGGCCAGGGTTAGGGCTAGGAGCCAGGATTAGGGCTAAGGGCCAGGGTTCTTGACCAGGGTTAGGTGTAGGGGCCGGGTTTAGGGCTAGGGGCCAGAGTTTTGGCCCGGGGTTAGGACTAGGGGCCAGGGTTTCGTGCCGGGGTTAGGGCTAGGGGCCGGGTTTTTGGGCAAGGGTTAGGGCTAGGGGCCGTGATTTTGGGCCGGGGTTAGGGCTAGGGGCCGGGAATTTGGGCCAGCATTAGGGCTACGGGCCGGGATTTTGGGCCAGGGTTAGGGCTAGGGGCCAGGGTTAGGGCTAGGGACCAGGGTTAGGACTAGGGGCTGGGGTTAGGGCTAGGGGTCAGGGTTTTGGGCCAGGGTTAGGGCTAGGGCCGGGGTTAGGGCTAGGGGCCGGGGTTAGGTCTAGGGGCCGGGGTTTTGGGCCAGGGTTAGGGCTAGGGGCTGGGGTTTTGGGCCGGGTTTAGGGCTAGGGGCTGGGGTTTTGGGCCGGGGTTAGGGCTAGGGGCCGGTGTTAGGGCTAGGGGCCAGGATTTTGGGCCAGGGTTAGGGTTAGGGGTTAGGGTTAGGGCTAGGGTCCAGGGTTTTGGGCCGGGGTTAGGGTTAGGGGCCGGGGTTTTGGGCCAGGTTTAGGGCTAGTGGCCGGGGTTTTGTGCCGGGGTTAGGGCTAGGGGCCGGGGTTTTGGACCAGGGTTAGGGCTAGGTTCCGGGGTTAGGGTGAGGGGCCGGGGTTAGGGCTAGGGGCAAGGGTTTTGGGCCACGGTTAGGGCTAGGGGCCGGGGATTTGGGCCGGGGTTAGGGCTAGGGGCCAGGGTTAGGGTTAGTGACCAGGGTTAGGGCTAGGGGCCGGGGTCTTGGGCCGGTGTTAGGGATAGGGGCCGGGGTTTTGGGCCAGCGTTAGGGCTAGGGGCCGGGGTTAGGGCTAGGGGCCGGGGTTAGGGCTAGGGGCCAGGGTTCTGGGCCGGGGTTAGGGCGAGGGCCCAGGATTTTCAGACGGGGTTAGGTTTAGGGGCCAGGGTTTTGGGCCGGGGTTTCGACTAGGGGCCGGGGTTTTGGGCCAGGTGTAGGGCTATGGGCCGTGCTTCTGGGCCAGGGTTAGGGCTAGGGGCCAGGGTTAGGGCTAGAGGCCAGGTTTTTGGGCCGGGTTTACGGCTAGGGTCCGGTGTTAGGGCTACGGGCCAGGGTTTTGGGCCGGCGTTAGGGCTACAGGCCAGGGTTATGGCTAGAGGCCAGGGTTTTGGGCCAGGGTTAGGGCTAGTGGCCGGGGTTAGGGCTAGGTGCCAAGGTTTTGGACCAGGTTAGGGATAGGGGCCGGGGTTTTGGGCCAGGGTTAGGTTTAGGGGCCGGGGTTTTGGGCCAGGGCTAGGGCTAGGGGCCAGGGTTTTGGGCAAGGGTTATCGCTTGGGGCCAGTGTGAGGGCTAGGGGTTAGGTTTTTGGGCCAGGATTAGGGCTAGGGCCAGGGTTAGGGCTAGGGGCCAGGATTAGGGCTAGGGGCCAGGGTTTTGGGCCGGGGTTAGCACTAGGGGCCGGGGTTTTGGCCTGGGGTTAGGACTAGGGGCCGGGGTTTTGGGCCAGGGTTAGGGCTAGGGGCTGGGGTTAGGGTTAGGGGCCAGGGTTAGGGCTAGAGGCCAGATCTTTGGGCCGGGGTTAGGGCTACGGGTCGGTGTTAGGGCTAGAGGCCAGGGTTTTGGGCCGGGGTTAGGGCTAGGGGCCAGGGTTAGGGATAGGGGCCAGGTTTCTGGGCCAGGGTTAGGGCTAGGGCTAGGAAACGGGGTTAGGGCTAGGGGCCGGGGTTTTGGGCCAGGGTTAGGGCTACTGGCCCTCGTTTTGGGCCAGGGTTAGGGCTAGGGGCCGGGGTTTTGGGCCAGGGTTAGGGCTAGGGGCCGGGGTTTTGGGCCAGGGTTAGGTCTGGGAGCCGGGGTTAGGGCTAGGGGTCAGGGTTAGGGCTAGGGGCCTGGGATAGGTCTACGGGCCAGGGTTTTGGGCCAGGGTTACGGCTAGGGGACAGGGTTAGGGCTAGGTGCCTGGGATAGGTCTAGGGGGCAGGGTTTTGGGCCAGGGTTAGGGTTAGGGGCCAGGGTTAGGGCTAGGCGCCAGGGTTTTTGGCCGGGGTTAGGGCTAGGGACCAGGGTTAGCGTTAGGGGACAGGGTTAAGGCTAGAGGCCAGGGTTTTGGTCCGGGGTTAGGGCTAGGGGCCAGGGTTAGGGCTAGGGGCCAGGGTTTTTGGCCGGGGTTAGGGTTAGGGGTTGGGGTTTTGGGCCGAGGTTAGGGCTAGGGGCCAGGGTTAGGGCTAGGGGCCGGGGTTTTGGGCCAGGGTTAGGGCTAGGGGCCGGGGGTTTGGGCCGCGGTTAGGGCTAGGGGTCAGGGTTTGGGCTAGGGGCCAGGGTTTTGGGCCGGGGTTAAGGCTAGGGTCCGGTGTTATGGCTAGGGGCCAGGGTTTTGGGGCGGGCTTATGGCTAGGGGCCAGGGTTACGGTTGGGGGCCAGGGTTTTGGGCCAGGGTTAGGGCTAGTGGCCAAGGTTAGGGCTAGGGGCCAGGGTTTTGGGCCAGGGTTAGGGCTAGGGGCCAGGGTTTTGGGCCAGGGTTAGGTTTAGGGGCCGGAGTTTTGGGCCAGGGTTAGGGCTAGGGGCCAGGGTTAGGGCTAGGGTCCGGTGTTTTGGGCCGGGGTTAGGGCTAGGGGCCAGGGTTAGGGCTAGGGGCCAGGGTTTTGTGCCGGAGTTAGGGTTAGTGGTCGGGGTTTTGGGCCAGGGTTAGGGCTAGGGGCCGGGGTTAGGACTAGGGGCAAGGGTTTCACGCCGGGGTTAGTGCTAGGAGCCAGGGGTAGGGCTAGGGGCCAGGGCTAGGGCTAGGGGCCAGGGCATTCGGCCGCGGTTAGGGCTAGGGCCCAGGGTTAGGGCTAGGTTCCAGGGTTAGGGCTAGAGGCCAGGGTTTTGGGCCGGGGTTAGGGCTAGGGGCCAGGGTTAGGGCTAGGGGCCAGGGTTTTCGGACAGGGTTAGGGCTAGTGGCCAAGGTTAGGGCTAGGGGCCAGGGTTTTGGGCCAGGGTTACGGCTAGGGGCCAGGGTTTTGGGCCAGGGTTAGGTTTAGGGGCCGGAGTTTTGGGTCAGGGTTAAGGCTTGCGGCCGGTGTTAGGTCTAGGGGCCAGGGTTTTAGGCCAGGGTTAGGGCTAGGGGCCAGGGTTAGGGCTAGGAGCCAGGATTAGGGCTAAGGGCCAGGGTTCTTGACCAGGGTTAGGTGTAGGGGCCGGGTTTAGGGCTAGGGGCCAGAGTTTTGGCCCGGGGTTAGGACTAGGGGCCAGGGTTTCGTGCCGGGGTTAGGGCTAGGGGCCGGGTTTTTGGGCAAGGGTTAGGGCTAGGGGCCGTGATTTTGGGCCGGGGTTAGGGCTAGGGGCCGGGAATTTGGGCCAGCATTAGGGCTACGGGCCGGGATTTTGGGCCAGGGTTAGGGCTAGGGGCCAGGGTTAGGGCTAGGGACCAGGGTTAGGACTAGGGGCTGGGGTTAGGGCTAGGGGTCAGGGTTTTGGGCCAGGGTTAGGGCTAGGGCCGGGGTTAGGGCTAGGGGCCGGGGTTAGGTCTAGGGGCCGGGGTTTTGGGCCAGGGTTAGGGCTAGGGGCTGGGGTTTTGGGCCGGGTTTAGGGCTAGGGGCTGGGGTTTTGGGCCGGGGTTAGGGCTAGGGGCCGGTGTTAAGGCTAGGGGCCAGGATTTTGGGCCAGGGTTAGGGTTAGGGGTCGGGGTTAGGGCTAGGGTCCAGGGTTTTGGGCCGGGGTTAGGGTTAGGGGCCGGGGTTTTGGGCCCGGTTTAGGGCTAGTGGAGGGGTTTTGTGCCGGGGTTAGGGCTAGGGGCCGGGGTTTTGGACCAGGGTTAGGGCTAGGTTCCGGGGTTAGGGTGAGGGGCCGGGGTTAGGGCTAGGGGCAAGGGTTTTGGGCCTGGGTTAGGGCTAGGAGCCGGGGTTAGGGCTAGGGGCCAGGGTTTTGGGACGGGGTTAGGACAAGGGCCAGGGTTAGGGCTAGGGCCGGGGTTTTTGGCCGGGGTTAGGGCTAGGGGTCGGGGTTAGGGCTTGGGGCCAGGGTTTTGGGCCGGGGTTAGGGTTAGTGGTCGGGGTTTTGGGCCAGGGTTAGGGCTAGGGGCCGGGGTTAGGGCTAAGGGCCTCGGTTAGTGCTAGGGGCCAGGGTTAGGGCTAGGCGCCAGGGTTAGGGCTACGAGCCAGGTTTAGGGCTAGGGGCCAGGGTTAGGGCTAGGGTCCGGGGTTTTGGGCCGGGGTTAGGGCTAGGGGCCAGGGTTAGGGCTAGGGGCCAGGGTTTTGTGCCGGAGTTAGGGTTAGTGGTCGGGGTTTTCGGCCAGGGTTAGGGCTAGGAGCCAGGGTTAGGGCTAGGGACCAGGGTTAGGACTAGGGGCTGGGGTTTTAAGCCGGGATTACGGATAGGGGCTGGGGTTCTGGGCCAGGGTTAGGGCTAGGATCCGGGGTTTTGGGCCGGGGTTAGGGCTAGGGGCCAGGGTTAGGGCTAGGGGCCAGGGCATTCGGCCGGGGTTAGGGCTAGGGTCCAGGGTTAGGGCTAGGGTCCAGGGTTAGGGCTAGAGGCCAGGGTTTTGGGCCGGGGTTAGGGTTAGGGGCCGGGGTTTTGGGCCAGGTTTAGGGCTAGGGGCCGGGGTTTTGGGCCGGGGTTAGGGCTAGGGGCCGGGGTTAGGGCTAGGGGCCAGGGTTTCGGGCCGGTGCTAGGGCTAGGGGCCAGGGTTTTTGGCCGGGATTAGGGCTAGGGACCAGGGTTAGGCCTAGGGGCCGGGGTTTGGGGCCAGGGTTAGGGCTAGGGGTCAGGGTTTAGGGCCAGGGTTAGGGCTAGGGTCCCGGGCTTTAAGCCAGGGTTAGTGCTAGGGGCCGGGGCTAGGGCTAGGGGCCGGGGTTCGGGCTAGGGGCCAGGGTTAGTGCTAGGGGCCTCGGTTAGTGCTACGGGCCAGGGTTAGGGCTAGGCGCCAGGGTTAGGGCTACGAGCCAGGTTTAGGGCTAGGGGCCAGGGTTAGGGCTAGGGTCCGGGGTTTTGGGCCGGGGTTAGGGCTAGGGGCCAGGGTTAGGGCTAGGGGCCAGGGTTTTGTGCCGGAGTTACGGTTAGTGGTCGGGGTTTTGGGCCAGGGTTAGGGCTAGGGGCCGGGGTTTTGGGCCAGGGTTAGGGCTAGGGGACGGGGTTAGGACTAGGGGCAAGGGTTTCGCGCCGGGGTTAGTGCTAGGAGCCAGGGTTAGGGCTAGGGGCCAGGGCTAGGGCTAGGGGCCAGGGCATTTGGCCGGGGTTAGGGCTAGGGGCCAGGGTTAGGGCTAGGGTCCAGGGTTAGGGCTAGAGGCCAGGGTTTTGGGCCGGGGTTAGGGCTAGGGGCCAGGGTTAGGGCTAGGGGCCAGGGTTTTCGGCCAGGGTTAGGGCTAGGAGCCGGGGTTAGGGCTAGGGTCCAGGGTTTTGGGCCAGGGTTCGGGCTAGGGGCTGGGGTTAGGGCTAGGGGCCGGGGTTAGGTCTAGGGTCCAGGGTTAGGGCTAGGGGCCGGGGTTTTGGGCCGGGGTTAGAGCTAGGGACCGGGGTTTTGGGCCAGGGTTAGGGCTAGGAGCCGGGGTTTTTGGCCAGGGTTAGGGCTAGGGGTCAGGGTTTAGGGCCAGGGTTAGGGCTAGGGGCCCGGGCTTTAAGCCAGGGTTAGTGCTAGGGGCCGGGGCTAGGGGTAGGGGCCGGGGTTAAGGCTAGGGACCAGGGTTAGGGCTAGGGGCCTCGGTTAGTGCTAGAGGCCAGGGTTAGGGCTAGGCGCCAGGGTTAGGGCTACGAGCCAGGTTTAGGGCTAGGGGCCAGGGTTTTGGGCCCGGGTTAGGGCTAGGGGCCAGGGTTAGGGCTAGGGTCTTGGGTTAGGGCTAGAGGCTAGGGTTTTGGGCCGGGGTTAGGGCTAGGGGCCGATGTTAGGGCTAGGGGCCAGGGTTTTGGGCCAGGGTTAGGGCTAGGGGCCGGGGTTAGGGCTAGGGGCCAGGGTTTTGGGCCGGGGTAAAGGTTAGGGGCCAGGGTTTTGGGCCAGGGTTAGGGCTAGGGGCCGGGGTTTTGGGCCAGGGTTAGGGCTAGGAGCCGGGGTTTTGGGCCAGGGGCCGGAGTTAGGGCTAGGGGCCAGGGTTCTGGGCCGGGGTTAGGGCTAGGGGCCAGGGTTAGGGCTAGGGACCAGGGTTAGGGCTAGGGGCCGGGGTTTTAAGCCGGGATTACGGATAGGGGCTGGGGTTCTGGGCCAGGGTTAGGGCTAGGATCCGGGGTTTTGGGCCGGGGTTAGGGCTAGGGGCCAGGGTTACGGCTAGGGGCCGGGGTTTTGTGCCGGAGTTAGGGTTAGTGGCCGGGGTTTTGGGCCAGGGTTAGGGCTAGGGGCCGGGGTTTTGGGCCAGGGTTAGGGCCAGGGGCCGGGGTTAGGACTAGGGGCAAGGGTTTCGCGCCGGGGTTAGTGCTAGGAGCCAGGGTTAGGGCTAGGGGCCAGGGCTAGGGCTAGGGGCCAGGGCATTCGGCCGGGGTTAGGGCTAGGGTCGAGGGTTAGGGCTAGGGTCCAGGGTTAGGGCTAGAGTCCAGGGTTTTGGGCCGGGGTTAGGGTTAGGGGCCGGGGTTTTGGGCCAGGTTTAGGGCTAGGGGCCGGGATTTTGGGCCGGGGTTAGGGCTAGGGGCCGGGGTTTTGGACCAGGGTTAGGGCTAGGTTCCGGGGTTAGCGTGAGGGGCCAGGGTTTTGGGCCAGGGTTAGGGCTAGGGGCCGGGCTTTTGGGCCAGGGTTATGGCTAGGGGCCAGGGTTAGGGCTAGGGGCCAGGGTTTTGAGCCAGGATTAGGGCTAGAGGTCAGGGTTTTGGGCCAGGGTTAGGGCTAGGGGCCGGGGTTTTGGGCAAGGGTTAGGGCTATGGGCCGGGGTTTTGGGCCGGGGTTAGGGCTAAAGGCCAGGGTTTTCGGCCAGGGTTAGGGCTAGGGGCCCGGGCTTTGAGCCAGGGTTAGTGCTAGGGGCCGGAGCTAGGGCTAGTGGCCGGGGTTCGGGCTAGGGGCCAGGGTTAGTGCTAGGGGCCTCGGTTAGTGCTAGGGGCCAGGGTTAGGGCTAGGCGCCAGGGTTAGGGCTACGAGCCAGGTTTAGGGCTAGGGGCCAGGGTTAGGGCTAGGGTCCAGGGTTAGGGCTAGAGGCCAGGGTTTTGGGCCGGGGTTAGGGCTAGGGGCCAGGGTTAGGGCTAGGGGCCAGGGTTCTCGGCCAGGGTTAGGGCTAGGAGCCGGGGTTAGGGCTAGGGTCCAGGGTTTTGGGCCAGGGTTAGGGCCAGGGGCTGGGGTTAGGGCTAGGGGCCAGGGTTTTGGGCCGGGGTTAGGGTTAGGGGCCAGGGTTTTGGGCCAGGGTTAGGGCTAGGGGCCGGGGTTTTGGGCCAGGGTTAGGGCTAGGAGCCGGGGTTTTGGGCCAGGGGCCGGAGTTAGGGCTAGGGGCCAGGGTTCTGGGCCGGGGTTAGGGCTAGGGGCCAGGGTTAGGGCTAGGGGCAGGGTTTTTAAGCCGGGATTACGGATCGGGTCCGGGGTTCTGGGTCAGGGTTAGGGCTAGGATCCGGGGTTTTGGGCCGGGGTTAGGGCTAGGGGCCAGGGTTAGGGCTAGGGGCCAGGGTTTTGTGCCGGAGTTAGGGTTAGTGGTCGGGGTTTTGGGCCAGGGTTAGGGCTAGGGGCCGGGGTTTTGGGCCAGGGTTAGGGCTAGGGGCCGGGGTTAGGACTAGGGGCAAGGGTTTCGCGCCGGGGTTAGTGCTAGGAGCCAGGGTTAGGGCTAGGGGCCAGGGCTAGGGCTAGGTGCCAGGGCATTCGGCCGGGGTTAGGGCTAGGGGCCAGGGTTAGGGCTAGGGTCCAGCGTTAGGGCTAGAGGCCAGGGTTTTGGGCCGGGGTTAGGGCTGGGGGCCAGGGTTAGGGCTAGGGGCCAGGGTTTTCGGCCAGGGTTAGGGCTAGGAGCCGGGGTTAGGGCTAGGGTCCAGGGTTTTGGGCCAGGGTTAGGGCTAGGGGCCGGGGTTAGGGCTAGGGGCCAGGGTTTTTTGACAGGGTTAGGGCTAGGGGCCGGGGTTTTGGGCCAGGGTTAGGGCTAGGGGCTGGGGTTTTGGGCAAGGATTAGGGCTAGGGGCCGGGGTTTTGTGCCGGGGTTAGGGCTAGGGGTCAGGGTTTTGGGCCAGGGTTAGTGCTAGGGGCCGGGGCTAGGGCTAGGGGCCGGGGTTAAGGCTAGGGACCAGGGTTAGGGCTAGGGGCCTCGGTTAGTGCTAGAGGCCAGGGTTAAGGCTAGGCGCCAGGGTTAGGGCTACGAGCCAGGTTTAGGGCTAGGGGCCAGGGTTTTGGGCCCGGGTTAGGGCTAGGGGCCAGGGTTAGGGCTAGGGTCCAGGATTAGGGCTAGGGTCCAGGGTTAGGGCTAGAGGCCAGGGTTTTGGGCCGGGGTTAGGGCTAGGGGCCGGTGTTAATGCTAGGGGCCAGGATTTTGGGCCAGGGTTAGGGCTAGGGGCCGGGGTTAGGGCTAGGGGCCAGGGTTTTGGGCCGGGGTTAGGGTTAGGGGCCAGGGTTTTGGGCCAGGGTTAGGGCTAGGGGCCGGGGTTTTGGGCCAGGGTTAGGGCTAGGAGCCGGGGTTTTGGGCCAGGGGCCGGAGTTAGGGCTAGGGGCCAGGGTTCTGGGCCGGGGTTAGGGCTAGGGACCAGGGTTAGGGCTAGGGGCCGGGGTTTTAAGCCGGGGTTACGGATAGGGGCCGGGGTTCTGGGCCAGGGTTAGGGCTAGGATCCAGGGTTTTGTGCCGGGGTTAGGGCTAGGGGCCAGGGTTAGGGCTAGGGGCCAGGGTTTTGTGCCGGAGTTAGGGTTTTGGGTCGGGGTTTTGGGCCAGGGTTAGGGCTAGGGGCTGGGGTTTTGGGCCAGGGTTAGGGCTAGGAGCCGGGGTTTTGGGCCAGGGTTAGGGCTAGGGGCCGGGGTTAGGACTAGGGGCAAGGGTTTCGCGCCGGGGTTAGTGCTAGGAGCCAGGGTTAGGGCTAGGGTCCAGGGCTAGGGCTAGGGGCCAGGGTTTTCGGCCAGGGTTAGGGCTAGGGTCCAGGGTTAGGACCAGAGGCCAGGGTTTTGGGCCGGGGTTAGGGCTAGGGGCGAGGATTAGGGCTAGGGGCCAGGGTTTTCGGCCAGGGTTAGGGCTAGGAGCCGGGGTTAGGGCTAGGGTCCCGGGTTTTGGGCCAGGGTTAGGGCTAGGGGCTGGGGTTAGGGCTAGGGGCCGGGGTTAGGTCTAGGGTCCAGGTTTAGGGCTAGGGGCCGGGGTTTTGGGCCGGGGTTAGAGCTAGGGACCGGGTTTTTGGGCCAGGGTTAGGGCTAGGAGCCTGGGTTTTGGGCCAGGGTTAGGGCTAGGGGCAGGGTTTAGGCCTAGGGGCCAGGGTTTTGGGCCAGGGTTAGGGCTAGGGGCCGGGGTTTTGGGCCAGGGTTAGGGGTAGGTGCCGGGGTTTTAAGCAAGGGTTAGGGCTAGGGGCCGGGGTTTTGTGCCGGGGTTAGGGCTAGGGGTCAGGTTTTTGGGCCAGGGTTAGGGCTAGGGGCCCGGGGTTTTAAGCCAGGGTTAGTGCTAGGGGCCGGGGCTAGGGCTAGGGGCCGGGGTTAAGGCTAGGGACCAGGGTTAGGGCTAGGGGCCTCGGTTAGTGCTAGAGGCCAGGGTTAGGGCTAGGCGCCAGGGTTAGGGCTACGAGCCAGGTTTAGTGCTAGGGGCCAGGGTTTTGGGCCCGGGTTAGGGCTAGGGGCCAGGGTTAGGGCTAGGGTCCAGGGTTAGGGCTAGGGTCCAGGGTTAGGGCTAGAGGCCAGGGTTTTGGGCCGGGGTTAGGGCTAGGGGCCGGTGTTAGGGCTAGGGGCCAGGATTCTGGGCCAGGGTTAGGGCTAGGGGCCGGGGTTAGGGCTAGGGGCCAGGGTTTTGGGCCGGGGTTAGGGCTGGGGGCCGGGGTTTTGGGCCAGGGTTAGGGCTAGGAGCCGGGGTTTTGGGCCAGGGGCCGGAGTTAGGGCTAGGGGCCAGGGTTCTGGGCTGGGGTTAGGGTTAGGGGCCAGGGTTAGTGCTAGGAGCCAGGGTTAGGGCTAGGGTCCAGGGCTAGGGCTAGGGGCCAGGGTTTTCGGCCAGGGTTAGGGCTAGGGTCCAGGGTTAGGGCTAGAGGCCAGGGTTTTGGGCCGGGGTTAGGGCTAGGGGCCAGGGTTAGGGCTAGGGGCCAGGGTTTTCGGCCAGGGTTAGGGCTAGGAGCCGGGGTTAGGGCTAGGGTCCAGGGTTTTGGGCCAGAGTTAGGGCTAGGGGCTGGGGTTAGGGCTAGGGGCACGGGGTTAGGTCTAGGGTCCAGGTTTAGGGCTAGGGGCCGGGGTTTTGGGCCGGGGTTAGAGCTAGGGACCGGGGTTTTGGGCCAGGGTTAGGGCTAGGAGCCTGGGTTTTGGGCCAGGGTTAGGGCTAGGGGCCGGGGTTAGGGCTAGGGGCAGGGTTTAGGCCTAGGGGCCAGGGTTTTGGGCCGGGGTTAGGGCTAGGGGCCAGGGTTAGGGTTAGGGACCAGGGTTTTGGGCCACGGTTAGGGCTAGGGGCCGGGGTTAGGGCTAGGGGCCAGGGTTTTAGGCCGGGGTTAGGGCTAGGAGCCAGGGTTAGGGCTAGGGACCAGGGTTAGGGCTAGGCGCCAGGGTTAGGTCTGGGGGCCAGGGTTTTGGGCCAGGGTTAGGGCTAGGAGCCGGGGTTAGGGCTAGGGGCCAGGGTTTTGGGCCGGGGTTAGGGCTAGGGGCCAGGGTTAGGGCTAGGGGCCAGGGTTTGGGCTAGGGACCAGGGTTTTGGGACGGGATTAGGACAAGTGGCCGGGGTTAGGGCTAGGGGCCAGGGTTTTGGGCCGGGGTTAGGGCTAGGGGCCAGGGTTAGGGCTGGGGGCCGGGGTTTTGGGCCTGGGTTAGGGCTAGGGTCCGGGGTTTTGGGCCGGGTTTAGGGCTAGGGGCCAGGGTTAGGGCTAGGGGCCAGGGTTTTGGGCCATGTTTATGGCTTGGGGCCGTGGTTTTTGGCCAGGGTTAGGGCTAGGAGCCGGTGTTTTGGGCCAGGGTTAGGGCTAGGGGCCGGGGTTAGAGCTAGGGTCCAGGGCTTTGGGCCGGGATTAGGGCTAGGAGCCAGGGTTAGGGCTAGGGACCAGGGTTAGGGCTAGAGGCCAGGGTTAGGTCTGGGGGCCAGGGTTTTGGGCCAGGGTTAGGGCTAGGAGCCGGGGTTAGGGCTAGGAGCCGGGGTTAGTGCTAGGCGCCAGGGTTAGGGCTAGGGGCCAGGGTTAGTTCTAGGGACCAGGGTTTTATGCCAGGGTTAGGGCTAGGGGCCAGGGTTTTCGGCCGGGGTTAGGGCTAGGGGCCAGGGTTAGGGCTAGGGGCCAGGGTTAGGGCTAGAGGCCAGGGTTTTGGGCCGGGGTTAGGGCTAGGGGTCGGGGTTAGGGCTAGGGGCCAGGGTTAGGGCTAGGGGCCAGGGTTAGGGCTAGAGGCCAGGGTTTTGGGCCGGGGTTAGGGCTAGGGGTCGGGGTTAGGGCTAGGGACCAGGGTTAGGGCTAGGGGCCAGAGTTTTGGGCTGGGGTTAGGGCTAGGGGCCAGGGTTTTTGGCCAGGGTTAGGGTTAGGGGCCAGGGTTAGGGCTAGGGGCCAGGGTTTTTGGCCGGGGTTAGGGCTAGGGACCAGGGTTAGCGTTAGGGGACAGGGTTAAGGCTAGAGGCCAGGGTTTTGGTCCGGGGTTAGGGCTAGGGGCCAGGGTTAGGGCTAGGGGCCGGGGTTTTGGGCCAGGGTTAGGGCTAGGGGCCGGGGGTTTGGGCCGCGGTTAGGGCTAGGGGTCAGGGTTTGGTCTAGGGGCCAGGGTTTTGGGCCGGGGTTAAGGCTAGGGTCCGGTGTTATGGCTAGGGGCCAGGGTTTTGGGGCGGGCTTATGGCTAGGGGCCAGGGTTACGGTTGGGGGCCAGGGTTTTGGGCCAGGGTTAGGGCTAGTGGCCAAGGTTAGGGCTAGGGGCCAGGGTTTTGGGCCAGGGTTAGGGCTAGGGGCCAGGGTTTTGGGCCAGGGTTAGGTTTAGGGGCCGGAGTTTTGGGCCAGGGTTAGGGCTAGGGGCCAGGGTTAGGGCTAGGGTCCGGTGTTTTGGGCCGGGGTTAGGGCTAGGGGCCAGGGTTAGGGCTATGGGCCAGGGTTTTGTGCCGGAGTTAGGGTTAGTGGTCGGCGTTTTGGGCCAGGGTTAGGGCTAGGGGCCGGGGTTAGGACTAGGGGCAAGGGTTTCGCGCCGGGGTTAGTGCTAGGAGCCAGGGTTAGGGCTAGAGGCCAGGGCTAGGGCTAGGGGCCAGGGCATTCGGCCGCGGTTAGGGCTAGGGGCCAGGGTTAGGGCTAGGTTCCAGGGTTAGGGCTAGAGGCCAGGGTTTTGGGCCGGGGTTAGGGCTAGGGGCCAGGGTTACGGCTAGGGGCCAGGGTTTTTGGACAGGGTTAGGGCTAGTGGCCAAGGTTAGGGCTAGGGGCCAGGGTTTTGGGCCAGGGTTAGGGCTAGGGGCCAGGGTTTTGGGCCAGGGTTAGGTTTAGGGGCCGGAGTTTTGGGCCAGGGTTAGGGCTAGGGGCCGGGGTTTTGGGTCAGGGTTAAGGCTTGCGGCCGGTGTTAGGTCTAGGGGCCAGGGTTTTAGGCCAGGGTTAGGGGTAGGGGCCAGGGTTAGGGCTAGGAGCCAGGATTAGGGCTAAGGGCCAGGGTTCTTGACCAGGGTTAGGTGTAGGGGCCGGGTTTAGGGCTAGGGGCCAGAGTTTTGGCCCGGGGTTAGGACTAGGGGCCAGGGTTTCGTGCCGGGGTTAGGGCTAGGGGCCGGGTTTTTGGGCAAGGGTTAGGGCTAGGGGCCGTGATTTTGGGCCGGGGTTAGGGCTAGGGGCCGGGAATTTGGGCCAGCATTAGGGCTACGGGCCGGGATTTTGGGCCAGGGTTAGGGCTAGGGGCCAGGGTTAGGGCTAGGGACCAGGGTTAGGACTAGGGGCTGGGGTTAGGGCTAGGGGTCAGGGTTTTGGGCCAGGGTTAGGGCTAGGGCCGGGGTTAGGGCTAGGGGCCGGGGTTAGGTCTAGGGGCCGGGGTTTTGGGCCAGGGTTAGGGCTAGGGGCTGGGGTTTTGGGCCGGGTTTAGGGCTAGGGGCTGGGGTTTTGGGCCGGGGTTAGGGCTAGGGGCCGGTGTTAGGGCTAGGGGCCAGGATTTTGGGCCAGGGTTAGGGTTAGGGGTCGGGGTTAGGGCTAGGGTCCAGGGTTTTGGGCCGGGGTTAGGGTTAGGGGCCGGGGTTTTGGGCCAGGTTTAGGGCTAGTGGCCGGGGTTTTGTGCCGGGGTTAGGGCTAGGGGCCGGGGTTTTGGACCAGGGTTAGGGCTAGGTTCCGGGGTTAGGGTGAGGGGCCGGGGTTAGGGCTAGGGGCAAGGGTTTTGGGCCTGGGTTAGGGCTAGGAGCCGGGGTTAGGGCTAGGGGCCAGGGTTTTGGGACGGGGTTAGGGCTAGGGGCCAGGGTTAGGGCTAGGGGCCAGGGTTTTCGGCCAGGGTTAGGGCTAGGAGCCGGGGTTAGGGCTAGGGTCCAGGGTTTTGGGCCAGAGTTAGGGCTAGAGGCTGGGGTTAGGGCTAGGGGCACGGGGTTAGGTCTAGGGTCCAGGTTTAGGGCTAGGGGCCGGGGTTTTGGGCCGGGGTTAGAGCTAGGGACAGGGGTTTTGGGCCAGGGTTAGGGCTAGGGGCCGGGGTTTTGGGTCAGGGTTAAGGCTTGCGGCCGGTGTTAGGTCTAGGGGCCAGGGTTTTAGGCCAGGGTTAGGGGTAGGGGCCAGGGTTAGGGCTAGGAGCCAGGATTAGGGCTAAGGGCCAGGGTTCTTGACCAGGGTTAGGTGTAGGGGCCGGGTTTAGGGCTAGGGGCCAGAGTTTTGGCCCGGGGTTAGGACTAGGGGCCAGGGTTTCGTGCCGGGGTTAGGGCTAGGGGCCGGGTTTTTGGGCAAGGGTTAGGGCTAGGGGCCGTGATTTTGGGCCAGGGTTAGGGCTAGGGGCCGGGAATTTGGGCCAGCATTAGGGCTACGGGCCGGGATTTTGGGCCAGGGTTAGGGCTAGGGGCCAGGGTTAGGGCTAGGGGCCGGGGGTTTGGGCCGCGGTTAGGGCTAGGGGTCAGGGTTTGGGCTAGGGGCCAGGGTTTTGGGCCGGGGTTAAGGCTAGGGTCCGGTGTTATGGCTAGGGGCCAGGGTTTTGGGGCGGGCTTATGGCTAGGGGCCAGGGTTACGGTTGGGGGCCAGGGTTTTGGGCCAGGGTTAGGGCTAGTGGCCAAGGTTAGGGCTAGGGGCCAGGGTTTTGGGCCAGGGTTAGGGCTAGGGGCCAGGGTTTTGGGCCAGGGTTAGGTTTAGGGGCCGGAGTTTTGGGCCAGGGTTAGGGCTAGGGGCCAGGGTTAGGGCTAGGGTCCGGTGTTTTGGGCCGGGGTTAGGGCTAGGGGCCAGGGTTACGGCTAGGGGCCAGGGTTTTGTGCCGGAGTTAGGGTTAGTGGTCGGGGTTTTGGGCCAGGGTTAGGGCTAGGGGCCGGGGTTAGGACTAGGGGCAAGGGTTTCGCGCCGGGGTTAGTGCTAGGAGCCAGGGTTAGGGCTAGGGGCCAGGGCTAGGGCTAGGGGCCAGGGCATTCGGCCGCGGTTAGGGCTAGGGGCCAGGGTTAGGGCTAGGTTCCAGGGTTAGGGCTAGAGGCCAGGGTTTTGGGCCGGGGTTAGGGCTAGGGGCCAGGGTTAGGGCTAGGGGCCAGGGTTTTCGGACAGGATTAGGGCTAGTGGCCAAGGTTAGTGCTAGGGGCCAGGGTTTTGGGCCAGGGTTAGGGCTAGGGGCCAGGGTTTTGGGCCAGGGTTAGGTTTAGGGGCCGGAGTTTTGGGCCAGGGTTAGGGCTAGGGGCCGGGGTTTTGGGTCAGGATTAAGGCTTGCGGCCGGTGTTATGTCTAGGGGCCAGGGTTTTAGGCCAGGGTTAGGGCTAGGGGCCAGGGTTAGGGCTAGGAGCCAGGATTAGGGCTAAGGGCCAGGGTTCTTGACCAGGGTTAGGTGTAGGGGCCGGGTTTAGGGCTAGGGGCCAGAGTTTTGGCCCGGGGTTAGGACTAGGGGCCAGGGTTTCGTGCCGGGGTTAGGGCTAGGGGCCGGGTTTTTGGGCAAGGGTTAGGGCTAGGGGCCGTGATTTTGGGCCGGGGTTAGGGCTAGGGGCCGGGAATTTGGGCCAGCATTAGGGCTACGGGCCGGGATTTTGGGCCAGGGTTAGGGCTAGGGGCCAGGGTTAGGGCTAGGGACCAGGGTTAGGACTAGGGGCTGGGGTTAGGGCTAGGGGTCAGGGTTTTGGGCCAGGGTTAGGGCTAGGGCCGGGGTTAGGGCTAGGGGCCGGGGTTAGGTCTAGGGGCCGGGGTTTTGGGCCAGGGTTAGGGCTAGGGGCTGGGGTTTTGGGCCGGGTTTAGGGCTAGGGGCTGGGGTTTTGGGCCGGGGTTAGGGCTAGGGGCCGGTGTTAGGGCTAGGGGCCAGGATTTTGGGCCAGGGTTAGGGTTAGGGGTCGGGGTTAGGGCTAGGGTCCAGGGTTTTGGGCCGGGGTTAGGGTTAGGGGCCGGGGTTTTGGGCCAGGTTTAGGGCTAGTGGCCGGGGTTTTGTGCCGGGGTTAGGGCTAGGGGCCGGGGTTTTGGACCAGGGTTAGGGCTAGGTTCCGGGGTTAGGGTGAGGGGCCGGGGTTAGGGCTAGGAGCAAGGGTTTTGGGCCTGGGTTAGGGCTAGGAGCCGGGGTTAGGGCTAGGGGCCAGGGTTTTGGGACGGGGTTAGGACAAGGGCCAGGGTTAGGGCTAGGGCCGGGGTTTTTGGCCGGGGTTAGGGCTAGGGGTCGGGGTTAGGGCTTGGGGCCAGGGTTTTGGGCCGGGGTTAGGGTTAGTGGTCGGGGTTTTGGGCCAGGGTTAGGGCTAGGGGCCGGGGTTAGGGCTAAGGGCCTCGGTTAGTGCTAGGGGCCAGGATTAGGGCTAGGCGCCAGGGTTAGGGCTACGAGCCAGGTTTAGGGCTAGGGGCCAGGGTTAGGGCTAGGGTCCGGGGTTTTGGGCCGGGGTTAGGGCTAGGGGCCAGGGTTAGGGCTAGGGGCCAGGGTTTTGTGCCGGAGTTAGGGCTAGTGGTCGGGGTTTTCGGCCAGGGTTAGGGCTAGGGGCCAGGGTTAGGGCTAGGGACCAGGGTTAGGACTAGGGGCTGGGGTTTTAAGCCGGGATTACGGATAGGGGCTGGGGTTCTGGGCCAGGGTTAGGGCTAGGATCCGGGGTTTTGGGCCGGGGTTAGGGCTAGGGGCCAGGGTTAGGGCTAGGGGCCAGGGCATTCGGCCGGGGTTAGGGCTAGGGTCCAGGGTTAGGGCTAGGGTCCAGGGTTAGGGCTAGAGGCCAGGGTTTTGGGCCGGGGTTAGGGTTAGGGGCCGGGGTTTTGGGCCAGGTTTAGGGCTAGGGGCCGGGGTTTTGGGCCGGGGTTAGGGCTAGGGGCCGGGGTTAGGGCTAGGGGCCAGGGTTTCGGGCCGGTGCTAGGGCTAGGGGCCAGGGTTTTTGGCCGGGATTAGGGCTAGGGACCAGGGTTAGGCCTAGGGGCCGGGGTTTGGGGCCAGGGTTAGGGCTAGGGGTCAGGGTTTAGGGCCAGGGTTAGGGCTAGGGTCCCGGGCTTTAAGCCAGGGTTAGTGCTAGGGGCCGGGGCTAGGGCTAGGGGCCGGGGTTCGGGCTAGGGGCCAGGGTTAGAGCTAGGGGCCTCGGTTAGTGCTAGGGGCCAGGGTTAGGGCTAGGCACCAGGGTTAGGGCTACGAGCCAGGTTTAGGGCTAGGGGCCAGGGTTAGGGCTAGGGTCCGGGGTTTTGGGCCGGGGTTAGGGCTAGTGGCCAGGGTTAGGGCTAGGGGCCAGGGTTTTGTGCCGGAGTTACGGTTAGTGGTCGGGGTTTTGGGCCAGGGTTAGGGCTAGGGGCCGGGGTTTTGGGCCAGGGTTAGGGCTAGGGGCCGGGGTTAGGACTAGGGGCAAGGGTTTCGCGCCGGGGTTAGTGCTAGGAGCCAGGGTTAGGGATAGGGTCCAGGGCTAGGGCTAGGGGCCAGGGTTTTCGGCCAGGGTTAGGGCTAGGGTCCAGGGTTAGGGCTAGAGGCCAGGGTTTTGGGCCGGGGTTAGGGCTAGGGGCCAGGGTTAGGGCTAGGGGCCAGGGTTTTCGGCCAGGGTTAGGGCTAGGAGCCGGGGTTAGGGCTAGGGTCCAGGGTTTTGGGCCAGAGTTAGGGCTAGGGGCTGGGGTTAGGGCTAGGGGCACGGGGTTAGGTCTAGGGTCCAGGTTTAGGGCTAGGGGCCGGGGTTTTGGGCCGGGGTTAGAGCTAGGGACCGGGGTTTTGGGCCAGGGTTAGGGCTAGGAGCCTGGGTTTTGGGCCAGGGTTAGGGCTAGGGGCCGGGGTTAGGGCTAGGGGCAGGATTTTGGGCCGGGGTTAGGGCTAGGAGCCAGGGTTAGGGCTAGGGACCAGGGTTAGGGCTAGGCGCCAGGGTTAGGTCTGGGGGCCAGGGTTTTGGGCCAGGGTTAGGGCTAGGAGCCGGGGTTAGGGCTAGGGGCCAGGGTTTTGGGCCGGGGTTAGGGCTAGGGGCCAGGGTTAGGGCTAGGGGCCAGGGTTTGGGCTAGGGACCAGGGTTTTGGGACGGGATTAGGACAAGTGGCCGGGGTTAGGGCTAGGGGCCAGGGTTTTGGGCCGGGGTTAGGGCTAGGGGCCAGGGTTAGGGCTGGGGGCCGGGGTTTTGTGCCAGGGTTAGGGCTAGGGTCCGGGGTTTTGGGCCGGGTTTAGGGCTAGGGGCCAGGGTTAGGGCTAGGGGCCAGGGTTTTGGGCCATGTTTAGGGCTTGGGGCCGTGGTTTTTGGCCAGGGTTAGGGCTAGGATCCGGTGTTTTGGGCCAGGGTTAGGGCTAGGGGCCGGGGTTAGAGCTAGGGTCCAGGGCTTTGGGCCGGGATTAGGGCTAGGAGCCAGGGTTAGGGCTAGGGACCAGGGTTAGGGCTAGAGGCCAGGGTTAGGTCTGGGGGCCAGGGTTTTGGGCCAGGGTTAGGGCTAGGAGCCGGGGTTAGGGCTAGGAGCCGGGGTTAGTGCTAGGCGCCAGGGTTAGGGCTAGGGTCCAGGGTTAGTTCTAGGGACCAGGGTTTTATGCCAGGGTTAGGGCTAGGGGCCAGGGTTTTCGGCCGGGGTTAGGGCTAGGGGCCAGGGTTAGGGCTAGGGGCCAGGGTTAGGGCTAGAGGCCAGGGTTTTGGGCCGGGGTTAGGGCTAGGGGTCGGGGTTAGGGCTAGGGGCCAGGGTTAGGGCTAGGGGCCAGGGTTAGGGCTAGAGGCCAGGGTTTTGGGCCGGGGTTAGGGCTAGGGGTCGGGGTTAGGGCTAGGGGCCAGGGTTAGGGCTAGGGTCCAGGGTTATGGCTAGAGGCCAGGGTTTTGGGCCGGGGTTAGGGCTAGGGGCTGGTGTTAGGGCTAGGGGCCAGGATTTTGGGCCAGGGTTAGGGCTAGGGGCCGGGGTTAGGGCTAGGGGCCAGGGTTTTGGGCCGGGGTTAGGGTTAGGGGCCAGGGTTTTGGGCCAGGGTTAGGGCTGGGGGCCGGGGTTTTGGGCCAGGGTTAGGGCTAGGAGCCGGGGTTTTGGGCCAGGGGCCGGAGTTAGGGCTAGGGGCCAGGGTTCTGGGCTGGGGTTAGGGTTAGGGGCCAGGGTTAGTGCTAGGAGCCAGGGTTAGGGCTAGGGTCCAGGGCTAGGGCTAGGGGCCAGGGTTTTCGGCCAGGGTTAGGGCTAGGGTCCAGGGTTAGGGCTAGAGGCCAGGGTTTTGGGCCGGGGTTAGGGCTAGGGGCCAGGGTTAGGGCTAGGGGCCAGGGTTTTCGGCCAGGGTTAGGGCTAGGAGCCGGGGTTAGGGCTAGGGTCCAGGGTTTTGGGCCAGAGTTAGGGCTAGGGGCTGGGGTTAGGGCTAGGGGCACGGGGTTAGGTCTAGGGTCCAGGTTTAGGGCTAGGGGCCGGGGTTTTGGGCCGGGGTTAGAGCTAGGGACCGGGGTTTTGGGCCAGGGTTAGGGCTAGGAGCCTGGGTTTTGGGCCAGGGTTAGGGCTAGGGGCCGGGGTTAGGGCTAGGGGCAGGGTTTAGGCCTAGGGGCCAGGGTTTTGGGCCGGGGTTAGGGCTAGGGGCCAGGGTTAGGGCTAGGGACCAGGGTTTTGGGCCACGGTTAGGGCTAGGGGCCGGGGTTAGGGCTAGGGGCAGGATTTTGGGCCGGGGTTAGGGCTAGGAGCCAGGGTTAGGGCTAGGGACCAGGGTTAGGGCTAGGCGCCAGGGTTAGGTCTGGGGGCCAGGGTTTTGGGCCAGGGTTAGGGCTAGGAGCCGGGGTTAGGGCTAGGGGCCAGGGTTTTGGGCCGGGGTTAGGGCTAGGGGCCAGGGTTAGGGCTAGGGGCCAGGGTTTGGGCTAGGGACCAGGGTTTTGGGACGGGATTAGGACAAGTGGCCGGGGTTAGGGCTAGGGGCCAGGGTTTTGGGCCGGGGTTAGGGCTAGGGGCCAGGGTTAGGGCTGGGGGCCGGGGTTTTGTGCCAGGGTTAGGGCTAGGGTCCGGGGTTTTGGGCCGGGTTTAGGGCTAGGGGCCAGGGTTAGGGCTAGGGGCCAGGGTTTTGGGCCATGTTTAGGGCTTGGGGCCGTGGTTTTTGGCCAGGGTTAGGGCTAGGAGCCGGTGTTTTGGGCCAGGGTTAGGGCTAGGGGCCGGGGTTAGAGCTAGGGTCCAGGGCTTTGGGCCGGGATTAGGGCTAGGAGCCAGGGTTAGGGCTAGGGACCAGGGTTAGGGCTAGAGGCCAGGGTTAGGTCTGGGGGCCAGGGTTTTGGGCCAGGGTTAGGGCTAGGAGCCGGGGTTAGGGCTAGGAGCCGGGGTTAGTGCTAGGCGCCAGGGTTAGGGCTAGGGGCCAGGGTTAGTTCTAGGGACCAGGGTTTTATGCCAGGGTTAGGGCTAGGGGCCAGGGTTTTCGGCCGGGGTTAGGGCTAGGGGCCAGGGTTAGGGCTAGGGGCCAGGGTTAGGGCTAGAGGCCAGGGTTTTGGGCCGGGGTTAGGGCTAGGGGTCGGGGTTAGGGCTAGGGGCCAGGGTTAGGGCTAGGGGCCAGGGTTAGGGCTAGAGGCCAGGGTTTTGGGCCGGGGTTAGGGCTAGGGGTCGGGGTTAGGGCTAGGGGCCAGGGTTAGGGCTAGGGGCCAGGGTTAGGGCTAGAGGCCAGGGTTTTGGGCCGGGGTTAGGGCTAGGGGTCGGGGTTAGGGCTAGGGGCCAGGGTTAGGGCTAGGGGCCAGAGTTTTGGGCTGGGGTTAGGGCTAGGGGCCGGGGTTTTGGGCCAGGCTTAGGGTTCGGGGCTGGGGTTTTGCGCCAGGGTTAGGGCTAGTGGCCGCGGTTTTGGGCCAGGGTTAGGGCTAGGGGCCGGTGTTTTGGACCAGGGTTAGGGCTAGAGTCCGGGGTTAGGGTTAGGGGCCGGTGTTAGGGCTAGGGGCCTGGGTTTTGGGCCAGGGTTAGGGCTAGGAGCCGGGGTTAGGGCTAGGGCCAGGGCTTTGGGCCGGGATTAGGGCTAGGAGCCAGGGTTAGGGCTAGTGACCAGGGTTAGGGCTAGGCGCCAGGGTTAGGTCTGGGGGCCAGGGTTTTGGGCCAGGGTTAGGGCTAGGAGCCGGGGTTAGGGCTAGGGGCCTGGGTTAGGTCTAGGGGCCAGGGTTTTATGCCAGGGTTAGGGCTAGGGGCCAGGGTTAGGGCTAGAGGCCAGGGTTTTCGTCCGGGGTTAGGGCTAGGGGCCTGGGTTAGGACTAGAGGCCAGGGTTTTGGGCCGGGTTTAGGGCTAGGGGCCGGTGATAGGGCTAGGGGCCAGGGTTTTATTCCAGGGTTAGGGCTAGGGGCCAGGGTTAGGGCTAGAGGCCAGGGTTTTCGGCCGGGGTTAGGGCTAGGGGCCTGGGTTAGGGCTAGGGGCCGGGGTTTTGGGCGAGGGTTAGGGCTAGGGGCCAGGGTTAGGGCTAGGGGCCGGGGTTTTGGGCCAGGATTAGGGCTAGGGGCCTCGGTTAGTGCTAGGGGCCAGGGTTAGGGCTAGGGGCCAGGGTTTTGGGCTAGGGGTTAGGGCTAGGGGCCGGGGTTTTGGGCCGGGGTTAGGGCTAGGGGCCAGGGTTAGGGCTAGGGGCCAGGGTTTTGGGCCAGAATTAGTGCTAGGGGCTGATAGTGCTCTGGCTTCCCAGAGCTCCGTTACCTCTTTGTGAGGAGGCACCAAGTTTGGCTGGCCATGGCTGAGCAACAGCAATTAAGTGTGGTGCACCAGGTATAAGATCTTGACAGCAGTGCCTTTTAAAGGAGGTTTGGATGAAGGAGGTTCCTGGCAAGGATGGGCTCCAGAAGGGAGTCAGCGGTCTGGGCCAAACACTTGACTCTTCTTGAGTCTCTAAAATTTGCTTTTAAAAAGCGCAACCCCAACTGCAAATGGTTCCAGAGACCAGGGAGCAGATGGTGGAGCCATTTGGGGAATGGACCCCTTCAGCTTCGTCCAGCCTGTTGTCTAGCAGCCTCCTCAGGTTTAGAATATAAATACTTTGTTCTCTCACCGGTTCGTCTTCCTAAGAAGATAACCAGCTGTATTCTGGGCCCTCTGGGTCTCTGGGGTGTCTCGGCTGGCCAGTTCAAAATAGGGTCTGGGGGTAACAAAGGTATGGATGACTGCAGTGGTGTCTGCATCTGAGAGAGATCAGCTGTTTGGCAGGCTGGGGATAATGCCCACGGCTATTAGCTGCCTGATAGAGTTTCACGGGACTCTTATTTCAGGCCATTTCCATGTCAGGAAGGCAGACGCTTTCAATAAAAAGCGTGCTCATAGATTTTATTGGGGCATTCAAACCCTTCCAGTTCCCAGCTGTCATCAGGTCTGCTTTAGTCATATAATTGTCACTTTATCCCCCTGCCTGCAACAGGTCGAGAGAAGAAAGATACAGATTTGCTAAGCTTTAATGAAAAGGAGACTCACTCATGTTTCCAGGTGCTTTTAGTTTTACTTGTATGAATGAATCCCACTGAAGGAAAATAAAGTATATCTTTACACAGTTACATCCTGAATTAATGCGTAATTTTTATTTCAGGTACAGGAGCAGGTCTTAGATGCCATGAGGGATGGAATTTTCCAAAATCAGAGCAGAGCCGTTCAAAAGCAGTCCCGGAGTTTGTACGGAAAAGAAAGCCTGTGTCCTTAGGAAAGCACAGCTTCTTCATGGTACAGAGCTGACCTCTGAAACTGTCAGCAAGGCTGTAAAGGTTATCTGTCAGTCTTTTATTAGGAACTATTTATCTGTGTAATTTCATCATTCAGCTGTATCAGTGCCCAAACACTGCCACATACGCATCAGCTTCTTCACTAGCGATATCCTTCTCATCAATGCTTTTTTCTCCAACTTAAGTTTTACTTTTTCCATGTGCAGTCATTTACAATTCTCATGCCATCAACTCAGAAAAGATTGATTGGCAAAATCTCTGTCTGTTAATGAAAAAAAAACTTTTAGAAACATTTCTCTTTGTACCTTCAGAAGAATACTGCTTTCTATTTGTTTAAAGTCATATTGTTTAACCGGTCCTAAATATTTGCCAGTCTCCTAACAAGAAGCCTCTTCAGGCTGATGCAAGCTCTAGTCCCATCCTCTTGAAGTAGCTTTTACTTTTTGTAGGAGGCCAAGTAAAAGGACTCCCGTTCAGCACTGTGTGCTTTGCAGCTCCTGAACAAAACAGGCCGAGCTGAAAACAAAAGCTCAGCTTTGGCTTTTACTCCACTGGCTCAAGTTAGTTCCAGCCAGATCCTTAACGTTATTTTATCTGCAAGAATTTTTTTTTTGTGTGTGTGATCAATGCCAAGTCTGTTGGGCAAATACAGGATGCATAGGGATTTAAAAAAATCCAGCTGCCAACAAGAAAAAAGTGCTTTGTAACCACAGTTTGGAATGGAAACAATTTTCTAAGATACAGATCAAACTGTGTTTATAGACCGAGCTATTGGCAGCTTTTCACTAAGCTATTTCCTGTGTGCCTATTGCATAGAGGAGTAATCTAAATGCTTAAACTAACATTTAAAACCATACAGAACATGAAGAAAATACTGTGTGAAGCAGCACAGAACACACAATGATGTTGAATTTTCTGTTGTTTCCATAGCTAATACTCATGGGAGAAGGCAGTACTGCACACCAAACATCAGTACTCCAGCTCTTTGCAGGGTTTGGTCCTTACTCTGGCTAGTACCTACTTTCTACTACTATTGTTTTAATTGCTAAAAGAAAATATCCAAGTAACAAAAATTTCCCCAAATGCCACCTAAAGAAGAGGGACTTCCTAAAAATTACATAGAGTTACTTGAAGTGCAGCGAGTTGTTATTCATTAGGGAACTAATGCAGACAATTGAAGGCATGGGCAGGCAGGAGGAATCTGATTTCCCATTGGATCAGATGGGAAATCTTCACGTATGATGACAACAGTCAATGTAGGTGTGGACTTCTTTTGTTTGCTCTATTTGAAATGGTTGCAAAAACTTTTTATTGCAGAACAAGCCTAGAGCTCATTTCCTAGCTGTTTTGAATCTTTCAGTCCTTTTTAATGGGGCAGATCCCCTCTTCCATGTTTCAAATGTGTGCCCTTTGCTCTAGGCATGCATTTGCTGGTGGCACAGCTGACCTCCTGATAGCATCAGTAAAGTCAGCGCAGTCGAGCTGTGATGCCCATGCAGAACTTTACTGCTGGTAAACTGCTAGTAAATTCTGCTCGGCTGGAGTTCGTCCCTTCTGTTCAAGCCATGCTGCAGCTAGGGAGGATGGCAGCTCCAATACGAAGAAAGGGTTAGAGTCAGGAGAGTAACTGAGGATGGACAGGACCTCTGGAGGTCCTCTGTGCAGTCCCAATGCAGAGTAGGAGCTGCGTAGGTGAGCTTGCCCAGGGCCAGCCAAGTTTTCATTGTCTCCAGATGGAGTTTCCACATCTTCTCCGGGCAACCTATTCCAACATCCAACTATGAGATGAAGAAAAAAATGCCATCAAATATGTTTATACCTTTCTTCTTTGACTGTGTCCTTACAGATTGGGATCATAGTTCTGGAAGATGTAGGAAAAGGCTTAGCTTTACACACTGATTCCAGCCTGAAAATCAAAGTTTTTGCTGGAGAGGAAGTTTGACCACTCGAACTGGTAAGATCGGTTTAGAGGAGGTGGCACTGGGCTTTTCCTTTACTTGGGCCCAAAGGTGATGCAGATAACGTAGCTGTGAATTAATCTGCTGGAGGTAGATGCATGAATTGTGCACAGTGAGTGCACTGTCACAGAGGTGCTGATGGTTTTGTTTTAATGTATTTCTTGTCTCTACTTTGCCTGAGAAGCTCTTTCTAACCCAGCCCGCGTGCGCCACGATGGGGCTGTCTGAGGGGCCAGGATCTGACCCCCACCGGCACAGAGAACACACAGCTCCTCACCTGCACAGCAGTGAGCATCGGGTCATCCCAGCCACTGCTGGCTCATCTGTCCTTTTTCCCAGCCTAAAGCATTTTGGAATGGTTTTACATCTTTCTCTGAAACTTGTACACAAATATTTTCCAGTATTTGCATTTAAAGGAATGCAAATGGTTTCAAAAGACAGGATGGCAAAGTGGCATTTCAAGTTGTTGCAGCGTGACATATGATAACTATCATGAGCTTTATTTTAGATTAAGAAAAACTGTAACTGCTTTTTTTACAGTGTATATTTACAGGTATTACTGAGTTACTACTGTTGGTATTTCACATATAAAGATTCAAAAATTCAATCTAATTTTGTTCTTCAAAAATATTTAGTTTCAAGTGATCAAATAATTAAATCCCCCTCAAAATTTGGTAAGAGAGGAAATCTGAATACATGTGATATTCATGAGCTGCAGCTGCTTTCTCCAGAGCTGAAGGAGCGCTTCTTTTGGCCCAGTGTTTGGGGTTTTGTTACGTACTGAGGCAGTGCTGTGCTTGGCGTGCAGCAGGAGTGGGATGCCTGCTTGCTCCCCGCTGCCTTTGGCGGGCAGGAGACGTCCCACCCACCCCCGAACGCTGCGGCTCCTCTGCTCTCGCCCACCACAAGATAGGTGCATTGCAGATTGTAACGTGCGTCACGTACAAAGCTGCAAAATATGTTCCTGAGGTTGTTGATAATGAAATGTAGACCCACGTAGGTGTTAACCGATGAAAGCTGGCTCAGCACTTTATCTTGGTAAAAAATCAATGACATACCGTTTCCCAAGATCAGTTTGGAACGGCTGTGTGCTTGCTAATGGCACTAACGCACAATGCAGCTGAGCAACACAGACACCAAACCCAAATTTTTGCCCACTTCAGCAGCCTCGGTACATTATTTGCTCTGTCCTAGTGCCGTTTGTCTTTTACCTATGTGGTATTGTTACCGAAATCCGGAATAAAACTCCTTAACAGCAATGAGAAGTTAAGAAGCAGGCACTTCTTTATTGCAGCGCTGGGCGCACGGGGGATCGCTCCACCTAGCGTGCGCGCCCATTTAATCAACAGCACGGGTTAAATACACATTAATTATACATATTCATTAAATTCCAAGAAATAATATGCATAAACATAAATTTTCTGAGAAACCATTACATCATTTCCCCACCCACTCGCGCATGCCCAGTCTTTTGAGTCGAGGGTCTTTTGGTGGTCTCGGTGGTCGTCAAAACGCCCCCTCCTCAAATTCGCTGGTCAAACTCCTCCTTGAAATCTCCATATATGGTCTTGAGAACAGGTCGCGATGCTCCTTGGTTTTCCTGGCTCCAAAGTGATGGCTCAGGGCCTATTTCTGAAGGTGGGATCTGGGGGTGTTTGGGACTTACCATTGTATTAAAGATATGCTAGGCTAGCTTCTAACAAATGTGTATTATAAGATCTCTAGGGTCCCACTCCCTATGCGGCTACGGTTCTGCGATTAATAAAAAAAAATTATCTCATTAATCTCCCTCATCTCTATTACCTCGATTCCCAGATCGAGATGGAAAGGGTAGGGGATTTCTTAGCAGCAAATTGGTGTCAGTGGCAGTTTCCTTATTTTAAAGTTATAATCTGTAATTACTATTGATTCTTAACACTTCTATATTCTATGATTCATTTTACTCCCAATATCTGCAACATTTCCCCCCTTTGAAAGTTCTGAAAATCATTTCAAAACTTTCATTCTAAGCTGGAGGGGTGCTTTCCGGGATTGATTGTTCACTTCGGTGTCTTGTCACCGCTTGGATGATCATGTGATTAAAAGAGGTCCTACGACTAATCTGTCTTTTTAGGCAACAGTAGATTAGTATGATCCCCAAAAGAACTATTAATAAAATGAAGGCCGTGTTAATCAAAGATCTAATCCAGGAACTCAGACTCCAACCTAGTCTCTTAAAGATCTTATCTAACCATGTATCTTGTATATCCTGTTGCAATTCTTGCGTCTCCTTTTCTACCTTTTCCAATAATTCTAAATCGTATTCTACATCTTGAGTCACATTTGGGATGTGTATGCAGCAATGATCTATCCTGTCTCTTAAGTATCCGCACACTCCATGTTCTTTGAGTAAAAGCATATCCAGAGCCATTCTATTCTGTAAAGTCATTTTGGAAGTGGCCTGTAATTGTAGATTTAGATCTCTAAATCCTTTTCTTGTCACATTAGCCAATTTCTCCACCTGCCCTGTTAGTTGGTATAACCATTCTCGATTTCTATATATGGCCAAAGGGGTTAACAAGGATTCTAGGGCCCAACCAATTCTGACTCCAGTACTGGGTTCATTCCATTCATCATCATCTTCCGATCTTTTTACTCGTTTTATCCTCAAATTTTCTAAGGGTCCTTTAAAAGGAGACTTTTTCCAAAGCGGGCATAACGTTGGCATTCCTAAAGTAATTTGCTTTACCTTTCCATCCATTGGTAAATGAGTCGTCCAGGTTCCATCACTCATTGCCCAAACTAAGTGTCCTGGGCTTCGAATGGTAGCTCTCCTGCAACTAAAGAACGTTCCCCTTTTTGGTTTAAATGTTTCTGTCAATTGGAGGTCATTTCTAAGTCCTCTACACAGGCAACCATATCTCAGAGCTGCGGCTAAAGGGGGAACCTCCTGAATTGCTATGTCTTTAGTACTACAATCGTATATTTTCTCACATTTCCACCAGGACACTTGACTTTCCTTTTCTCGTAATGTAGTCCCTTTGTCATTTGCTAGTGGCCAGGTTGCAAAGATTGAGCCATCCCAAGTAAAACACCAAGAAGTTTTGGCCATATATTGGAATCGAGATAGTATGGACATTGTCCATATTGAGTCCCAACTAATTGTTTCTTTTGCATCACATTTCCATTCCTTAATCAATCGAGTTATATTTCTTGCCATCAAACTGTCATTAATAGGAGGAGGATTCATTAATTTCTCACAATCTGCCCCATGTTCCGAATTAGTCAAATTCATCGTTAGAATTCCCCATGGGATGGACTCACCGACTGCTCTAGGTATGGGTAAACATGCAGTAATTTGTGTTAGATTCTGTAAATTGGCAAATCCCTTGATCAGTCCTACCATCAAATTTTCCTCTTGGGATTTCTTTGGAAGGTATATCACCTGTTCGTCGCCTGTCCCTTTTATCAATTCAGTTTGTGACTCAGTTACAACTTTTGACCAAACTCCCACCAACATTACTCCCCAGATTAGAATCCACTTTCCCAGAGTTTCAGGATAATACTTATGATTAGACATGTCTCAGAGTTAGTTTCAAAGTTTTGGGATCCCTATTTACAACTTGCCAAGGTGTTGGAGCCCTCTTTACTCGGGTATAATGAATCCATGCATCAGATTCGGCGATCTTAACTGCAGTGAAAGTAGTCAACAGTACTTGAAAGGGTCCTTTCCAACGTTCCTGGAGAGGTTCAGAAGTCCACGTCTTCACATAGACATAATCGCCTGGTTGGAAATCATGCACTGGATTCTCCAAAGACAGAGGTCTGTTCCAGAGAACTGCACTCCGAAGTGCGGTTAAAGTTTTCCCTAAAGAAAGCAGATAATTATAGACATCTTGTTTCCCTTTCAAATGCATATTCAAATTTGGCTCTGGAGATTCGTAAGGTTTCCCATATAATAGCTCATAGGGGCTAATTGATGTTCCACTTTTTGGTTGAACCCGAATCCGTAAAAGAGCCAATGGGAGCGCTTGGGGCCATTTCAAATTGGTTTCTTGACATATTTTGCTAATTTGCCTTTTCATTGTTTGATTCATCCGCTCCACTTTTCCACTAGACTGTGGTCTCCATGGTGTATGCAAATCCCAGGTAATTCCCAGAATTTTGCTAACACCTTGGACCACCTCTGCAACAAAATGGGGACCTCTGTCAGAGGAGATTCCAATTGGTACTCCAAATCTTGGAATAATTTCTTGCAGCAACCATTTAATGACTTCTTTTGCCTGATTGGTGCGACAAGGAAAGGCTTCTGGCCATCCTGTAAAAGTATCAACCCCTACCAGAATGTACCGATACCCATTTTGTCGAGGCAATTCTGAAAAATCTATTTGCCAATAGTCTCCTGGCTCTGTTCCTGATTTTAATTTTCCCATTTGAACCTTTTTCTTTACTACTGGATTGTTTTGCAAGCATATCTCACATTTTGCAGTTGTCATCTTAGCCATCTCTAGCATCTTTAGTGACAGTACTTGTCTCCTTAATAAAGCCACTAATGCCTCTGCCCCCCAGTGACATTCCTTATGTTTTGTCTGTATTATTTCCCTCATCAACAATGGTGGAATTATTACTTGGCCTGTTGCAGTAACCCACCATCCTGCTAGATTTTTCTTAGCATTTAATAATTTTCCTAATTTCTCATCTTCTTCTGAATATTTAGGCCTTTCTTTTGGTAGTGTAATGGTTTTGGTAGGAATCACCGCCAATTGCCAGGCATTTCTTTTGGCTACATGTTTAGCTGTCTTGTCTGCTAGTCTGTTCCCTACAGCTTCTTTCGCACTTCCTGTTTGATGTGCTTTACAGTGCATGATTGCTACTGCAGTCGGTTTTTGGACTGCTTGCAGTAGATGCAAGATTTCCTCTTTATATTTTATATCTGATCCTTGCGAGGATAATAATCCTCTCTCTTTCCACAAAATTCCATGGACATGTACCACACCAAATGCATACTTCGAATCAGTCCAGATGTTTACTCTCTTCCCTTTGCTTAATTCCAAGGCTTTGGTTAAAGCTACCAGTTCTGCTTTCTGAGCTGAGGTGGTGTTGGGTAAAGCATTTGCTTCTATAACAGATTTCTCAGTTGTTACCGCATATCCTGCGTAGCGAGTTCCGTTTTCGACAAAACTGCTACCGTCAGTGTACAATTCCCAGTCCGGATCGTCCAAAGGTACGTCCTTCAGATCCTCCCTACTGGAATACACATATTCAATGGTAGCCAGGCAGTCGTGTTCCAGTTGTCCTTCTTCCTGTACTGAACTCAAAAAGACTGCAGGATTAATCAAGTTAGTGGTTTTCAATATTACATCATCCTGTTCCATCAAAACCACTTGATACTTCATCATTCTGCTCGGGGATAACCAATGACCCCCCTTTTGCTCCAACACTGATATCACCATGTGTGGTACATATACCACCATCGTTCTTCCCAAAGTCAATTTTCGAGCCTCCTGTATTAGCATCACAGTAGCTGCAACTGCTCTCAGACAAGCAGGCCAGCCTTTACTTACAAAGTCCAGTTGTTTGGAAAAATATCCCACTGGTCGTTTCCAACTTCCCACCTTCTGAGTCAGCACTCCCAAGGCGATATGTTGTCTTTCGTATACAAACAGCTGGAAGTCTTTGGTCAAATCCGGAAGTCCCAAGGCTGGTGCTGTCATCAAAGCTTGTTTTAAGCTTCGAAAGGCTCTTCGCTGGTCTGGACCCCATTCGAATGGTGGACCTTTAAGAGCTTCATATAATGGCTTAACCAACAAACCATAGTTCATTATCCACAGCCGACACCACCCAGCCATTCCCAAAAATGTTCTCAACTCGTGGGTATTCTTTGGCTCCGGAATACTGCAAATTGCTTCTTTGCGATCTGTCCCCAATTGTCTTTGCCCTTGTGAAATTTCAAAACCCAGATATATTACAGTTTGTTTTGCTATCTGAGCTTTAGTCCTGGAAACTTTGTATCCACTTAGCCCCAGAAAGTTTAAAAGGTCAATTGTTACCTTTATGCATGCTGGTCTTCCTTCCGTCGCTATCAGTATGTCGTCTACATACTGTAGAAGTAGATGGGCAGGTTTAGGGCCATCCTGTTTCCACATCTCCAGTTCTTTCGCCAATTGGCTTCCAAAAATTGTTGGACTGTTCTTGAATCCTTGTGGTAGTCTGGTCCATGTCAATTGTGTTCTTCGTCCTGTGTGGGGATTCTCCCACTCGAAAGCAAACAACTTTCGACTTTCTTCTTCCAAAGGTATGCAAAAGAAAGCATCTTTTAAATCAAGCACTGTAAACCATTGATAATTCTCTCCTAAAGCTGTTAGGAGTGTGTATGGGTTGGCTACCACAGGGTGTATATCTTTCACTATCTGATTTATTGCTCTCAAGTCCTGCACTAATCTGTATTCCCCAGATGGCTTTTTCACAGGTAAAATTGGGGTATTATATTCAGATTCACATTCCTCCAAAATCCCATATTTCAAGAATTTATCAATTAATTTCTTTATCCCCAGTTTAGCCTCAGTTTTAATTGGGTACTGCTTCAATCTTACTGGCTTCACATTCTCTTTTAAGTCCACTTTTACAGGTTGTGCTGCTTTAGACTTTCCAGGTACCTCTGTGTTCCAAACTACAGGTATTACAGCATCATCAACTTCTTTCGGAATTTCCTGAATTTGAATCTTTTCTTGAATCATTAATATTTCTCCTGCCTTTGACTCTGGTATCTTTAAAAAAATTTCTCCCCCTTCGAAAACTATTTGTGCATTTAATTTAGACAGCAAATCCCGACCCAGCAAGGGTATTGGGCATTCTGGCACATACAAAAATTCATGTGCAATTGTCTTATTTCCAAACTTCAAATTAAGGGGTTGAAGGAATGGTCTATTTTCTTCTTTCCCTGTCGCTCCAACTATGGTTGCGGTTTTATTCCCTAGTTTCCCTTTACAAGTATTCAAAACCGAATACACAGCTCCAGTGTCCACTAAGAATTCAACTTTATCATTTCCCAGCTTAATTATAACCAGAGGTTCAGCTGGGTTCCCCTCCGGTCCCCTTCAGTCATCTAAAACCATCATGTTCATAACCCCTTGCTGATTTGCTTGCAGCTTTGGACATTCCCTTTTCCAGTGTCCCTTCTCTTTACAGTATGCACACTGATTTATTCCTAGAGGTGCATTAGATTCTCGTGTACCAGAGTTTCTAAAATTTCCTTTTCCCCGAACTCGTCCCCTCCCTGCTGCTGCGTTCCCTGTTAAAACAGCAATAAGCCTATTGTCTCTCACCCTTCTCCTCTGTTCTTCCTCTCTCTCCCTATTATTATAAACTTTCCACGCTGTTTCTAGCATTTTAACCAAACTTCTCGAGTCCTCTCCCTCCAATTTTTGAAGCTTTCGTCTTATGTCAGGTTGTGATTGTGCCATAAAAATTAAAGCTAATTGTTGTTGTTCTGCCTCTGTTTCCAATTTTAAATCAGTATATTTTCTAGAGGCTTCTTTCAATCTTTCCATGAATGCAGAAGGCGACTCAGTTTTGTCTTGTTTTATTTCATATAATTTAGACCAATTCAGGGCTTTTGGCATTGCATGTTTTACTCCATACAGTACCCATTTTTGGTAACGAATTAGCCTTTCCCGATGTACCGGGTCATTCGGATCCCACTGGGGGTCTGCCGAAGGAAAATTCTGTTCCAGTGTTCCTGAGAACGCTCCACCCACACCTGTCGCCTCTGCTTGTGCTTTTCCAACCTTTAAAACCATCTGCTTCTCCGTGCTATCCAACAAATTATCTAATATCACTTGTAAATCATTCCAATCAGGATCCTGAGTTCTAATAATTGTTTCAACCACTCTCCCTACCTTTTCTGGGTCCTCTCTATAAACCCCTGCCGCCTGTTTCCATGCCATGAGATCTGTGATAGAAAATGGTGTTTTAACGTATACCGGTCCAGTTACTCCCACTCCTTGCCTTAAGGGAGCCAGCATCTGGGTTTGCTGACGAGTTCGTCTAGACACCGGAGTATGAACTACTACCTCTGATATTTCATCAGTTTCCTCCCTTGTACTGTCCGGTTCTATTCGCCCTGACTCACTCCTTCCCTGTGAGGAGAGAGACTCTGCTCCCCCCCTTTCCGGTGGGGCTACATCTAAGTCTAATTCCATTTCATCCTCTTTTGGCACCGTACACCTAATGCACCTCTTCCCAATATCACAAGCTGAGCAACAACTCTTAGCTTTCTTAGTTTTCTGATTTTCTGAAGTTAATGCCATCACCAAATTATCTCGACTTATCAATTTACACTCATTCTGCCAATCTGTCCTTTGTCTCAAGTAAAAGAACAAATCCACATACGGCACCTCACTCCATTTACCCTCTCTTCTACAGAACAGCATTAACTGTAAAATAGTATTATAGCTCAAAGTCCCATTAACCGGCCACTTCTCCTGATCTTCTAGAACATATAAAGGCCACCAATGATTACAATATTCAATCATTTTACTCCTGCGTAAATCATCATGCAGCTCACTCCAATGTGCTAACAAACATCCTAACGGTGATGTTTTCGGTATCTTTTCATTAAGACTTCCTGTACTGTTACTCTTACTCTTAAACAACTTAAACAAGGACATTATAACAAATAATAAGTATGACGAATATAGCGAATATAGCAAATATAGCGAGGATAGCAAAGATAGCAAGTATAGCAAGTACAGCGAGTATAGCAAGTATACACGTGTATATATACCAGAGTACCAGGTGTTTCCAAAAACCAAATGCCGTATTCCATATATCAGTTACCGTGTTCCGATTCCAAATATATATCAAATGCCAGATACCAAATAATGCAAATGACAATTGTCCCCAAATACACAAATGTCCAACCCAGCAATAGCTTTCGCTTATGACTTACGGGCAGACGCCTAGGCTCCCAAACCAAACGGGTACCCTCTGAGCCCCAACCCTGCGAAGCTTTCGCTGCGTCTTATGGGCAGGCTATCCAAATTCCAAATAAAAGAAGTGCCTTACCCTAATCCCAGGGGTCTTGCTTCGAGCCCTTCGGTCCGGGGATCGGAGGTTCTCCCCGAGAATCCCTCGGTGCGCGCTGGAGGTCCCGCGATCCCTCGGATCCGTCGAGGTTCAGAAGCGGTGTCCCATCTGGGGTGCCAAAACTGTTACCGAAATCCGGAATAAAACTCCTTAACAGCAATGAGAAGTTAAGAAGCAGGCACTTCTTTATTGCAGCGCTGGGCGCACGGGGGATCGCTCCACCTAGCGTGCGCGCCCATTTAATCAACAGCACGGGTTAAATACACATTAATTATACATATTCATTAAATTCCAAGAAATAATATGCATAAACATAAATTTTCTGAGAAACCATTACATCATTTCCCCACCCACTCGCGCATGCCCAGTCTTTTGAGTCGAGGGTCTTTTGGTGGTCTCGGTGGTCGTCAAAACGCCCCCTCCTCAAATTCGCTGGTCAAACTCCTCCTTGAAATCTCCATATATGGTCTTGAGAACAGGTCGCGATGCTCCTTGGTTTTCCTGGCTCCAAAGTGATGGCTCAGGGCCTATTTCTGAAGGTGGGATCTGGGGGTGTTTGGGACTTACCATTGTATTAAAGATATGCTAGGCTAGCTTCTAACAAATGTGTATTATAAGATCTCTAGGGTCCCACTCCCTATGCGGCTACGGTTCTGCGATTAATAAAAAAAAATTATCTCATTAATCTCCCTCATCTCTATTACCTCGATTCCCAGATCGAGATGGAAAGGGTAGGGGATTTCTTAGCAGCAAATTGGTGTCAGTGGCAGTTTCCTTATTTTAAAGTTATAATCTGTAATTACTATTGATTCTTAACACTTCTATATTCTATGATTCATTTTACTCCCAATATCTGCAACAGTATTTTGGCTGGAATACTGAAGGCTACTAACGCCAAGGCCAGGTTCATCCCCGCGTCGCTGGCGGGACTCCGCTGAGGAGCGTGCGAAGGCTTTTCAAGAGGGCGAGTCGCTGCTCCCCAGGGGCCGGGCTGCAGGGGAACTGTCTAAAAACCTGCCAGGAAACGAGAACTGTCACACGCACGGCCTGGGCCCAGCGGGGGAAATACATTTGCTGCCTAGAGATTTGTTTCTCTGGGGAAAAAAAAAATAACATCAAGGGAAAAGAAGTATTTAAAATATGCTGTGAATCTTTTGGTCTTTGGCGAGAAATGCGAGGCATACGACTAACGGAGAAGGAGATGCCCGAGGTGCGGGGAGAAAGATGCCGAGCACGGCTGAGGGCACCGATGGGGACCCCGTCCGCGAGCAGGACGTGCCCTGGCAACCCCAGGTGCCCGGGCCGCCTCCAGCAGGCACAGGCGGTGCTCCCGCCCTGCTCCGCCCTGTAGCGACCGGCGGCGGAGCCCCCTCCCCGCTCCCTGGGGCGCTCCGGCCGCCCTGAGGAACGGCCCCAGCCTCTCTTCGCGGAGCGCCGGGCGGGGCGGGGCGGGCGGCGCCCCCCGCGCGGGCGGCGGTGCGGGCATGCGCACTGCGGGGCGCCCTCTCACCCCGCTCAGCTATGCCAAGTATGTGCGCGGCGGAGCCGGGGCCGGGCGCGCGGGGCCACGCCGCCATGGGGCAGCGCGGCCCAGGGCTGCCGCCGCCGCCGGGCCAGGGGTTCGCGGGCAGCCGCGGGCCGGGGGGCAGCGCCCGCTGAAGGCGGCGGGGAGGAGGCAGCACCCAGGCATGGCCGACCCGCTCCGCAGGACGCTCTCCAAGCTGCGCGGCAGGAGGTCCCAGCGAGGGGCGGCGGGCGCCGGGCACCGCCACGGCGGGGTCTGCGCCCCGCAGGGTAAGTGCCTGCGGGCCGGGGCTTGGCCGCGGGGATCCGGCCGCGGGGCTTCGGCTGCCCGCCCGCCTCTTCACCTGCCGGGCTTGGGCGGGCGGGCGGTTCCCCGCGGGGGGCCACGGGGCCCGCGGGCCGTGCCCGCTCCCCGCGGGGCCGCGTTCTGTGCACCCCTCTCTGTCGAAGCGGCTTTCGCGTCCTAAACCCGCGGTTCCGCCTCCCGGCGTTAACTTTTAAAATTCCTCTGAAAAGTAGCGAAGGGAGCCCGCGTTAGAAAGCAGTTAGGTGTTCGTGTCCGGGAGCGACCCGAGCTCTCTCTGCCGAGCCCCGGGGCTGGCCGGTGCCGTTCGTACTTCACGTCCATCTTTCGCCGTCCGGGCCCGGCTGCTGCCGGTGAGTCCGGCAGCGGCGGGGCTGCGCTGGCCCCGGCCGGCCCGCGGCCCCGGGAAAGGGCTCCGTCCCGCGCCGTTCCTTACGGGGTCTTTTAAGCCCACCGTCCGTGTTTGAAAGCCAACTTTATGTTCTTTGCTCAGCGCTAGCTTGTGTAAACCGTAAGTAAACAAAACCAGAGCCCTAGCCCGATAGGTTTTCGATGGAGCCGCCAGTATGCGGTGAAACTAAATAAGCGCTTTACTCGTATTTGGGAAGGTTGTTGTCTCTTTTCCAGATCTTGTGTAACCTTCAAATTCGTTGTGAGCAGAGATCAAGGCAGTTCAGCAAATCTAAATTTAGGTCTTGAATCAGTCCTCAACGGTAACATCCTCACATCCATAATTACCCTTCTCAGCAGTAAAAATCCCTCATTAAAGTAAGAGGTTCTTGAATTCAGACCACTGCTTTGTGTGAGTCCTCGCACATTTTCTTATCATATGACTGTCTGTCATTCTTTGGCTTTTGTTTGCTGCTTGGTTTTGTTTTTTTTTTTTTTTAATAGTGCACTTGAAAGCTTACAAGTAAATTTTTAGTCTTGCTGTTGTTGCATTTCCATACAGAATTCTTACATTTCTTAGTTTTACTGGAAAACTTAATGGGGAAAAAAAAAAGTGTTTAAATAGCTACTATTACAGCTGGAAGAACCATGAATTGTTTTGATCCATATATGGAGAGGCTGGAAAAAGCTGTTCCTCTCTTCATTACTATTTGAAAAGCAGTGCACAATATCATATTGAAATATTTTATATGCCTACTTAATAGGGAGAGTATCTGTTTTGGCCTCAGTTGAGCTGAAACACTGAGGCTCTGATTTTTGAGCTTACATGTGTTATAGCCATAACATTTTAAATGTAAATAGTGATTTTTAAAGTTTTTTTTTTTTTTTTCTTAGATAAGAGTGGAAGGTAAAGGAGCTGCCTGACATTTTTTTTTTTTCTTAATTTAACACCATATTGAAGCCTTTTGAGAAAGAACCATTGTCTTGCTTTGTATTTGTGTGGACACCTAATCTGTTGAGGTTTAACATATATTTAAAAAATACATTAAATGTGTTAGAATACTAATTGAGAGCAGACAGCATTCCTTAGAATGAACCTTTGCTCTAGAACCAAAAGTCTGTGCCTGATTGGTGTACCTCTTTGTATTTATTTAAAATTGGCTCGTTACTGTAACAGCTGATGATGTTGAAAACTTGCACTGATACAGAACCACTGGTTGTGCAGATACTTGCATGTGAAACAGTTTGTTACTAAAATAAACGCAGCCATAAGGGCTTTCAGGATCAGGGCCAAGTTTGAATAAAGGGGAAGCAGTGCTTGCAAATACTGCTGTCAATTGCAGAAACTGCAGCTGGAAGATGTGTGTGGAAGTGTATCGTTTGGATGAGATTCAGGGGACGTTTACGATCAATGACCTCTGGCAGCGCGTCGGCTAATTCAGAGATGGAGCAGGGGCAGTTTTGAATACGTGTGGTAGGTGGCGTGTCTCTGCAAGCAGCGGGGTTGTTGGAGTGCGCTGGAGGTACTTGATTAGGAATGTTTCTGCGGTAAGCTTTTGCAGATGGTTTGTTATTGAGATACCCGAATGGGTGTTGAAGACAAAGTTGGGTTTGCTGTGGGCATCTGCTGATGCTGAGACCGAGGGGCAGCCTGAGGTTGATGCCAGATGTGTCACTGGGTGCATATTTGCGCACACTCTACACTTACGAGCCCGCTGTTTTGGGAATTGTAGGCTGTCTTAACCAGTATGGAAGGGCCTGCATTTCTACAGTGAAGCAGGAAGCAGCAGATATTTTTGTTTGTGGAAATACAGCTCTCGGATGCTCCATCTATTTCTGTCACCGGAGCAGGGACGGCTCCTTGGGCTCGCTGTGCAGAAGTGGAGGGCTTTGAGGTCGCTGTCACCGGCAGGAGGATGCCCGCCCAAGAAGTCTCCGATACAAACGGACTTCTTGGAAATGTAGGCGTAGCCCTGTGCCCACTGCAGATTAGTTCCCTGTCCTTTTGGTTAGTTCTTACTTGAAATAGTAGTGAAATTGTGTGAAGGGGAACCTTTACAATGGCACACTTACATTTCCAGGCTCTGGGTGGGGGAAGGGATACGGTTGATGCCAAATCACAGAAACTTTGCCAGAGATCTGCATCCTCAGCCCTGCTTTCATGTTTTCCTCAGATTCTGTTAATTGACTGACTTGGACCCCAGTGTAGCAAAGGATTTCAGTGGAGGTGTGCACAGTCTTCAAAGTGAGCACAGTTAATTTTGTTAATTCTTTGAACCAAGTTAATTCTTCAAATCACAGTGTTCATACTACAGTTTAACTAAACAAGCAAACCTCATTTTAAAAAAAATCGCTGTACGATGAATCTTTCATCAAATGAAATGGTAGGGTGTTTCAGATCTTATCAAGGATCTCTTCTGTCGTTAATGTACAAAGCTAAAAAGAGGGACGAAGGGAAGCTGTTCCAAATGACAGTCTTTTTCCTGTCTCCCTGTTGACAGCAAACTTATCTGGATTTACAGAGCTGCTCCTTGAGTCCTCCAGAGAGGTGTGTGTATTTTAACATCTGTTATTGGCATGTAAGTAATTTTTTGCTGAGAATAATGTTCCAGCGGTATCAAATAGCTGCTCCCACCTGGAATTTCCAGTTGTAGAGGGCTTCACATGAAAACAAATTGTCTGTTTTAACCCTCTCTGGATTACTCTCTTCCACAGAGGTGGCTGAGGGTTATCTGACCTCTGTTCCCTGTTTTTAATTTGGGTGCGTTTGCAGCTTTCTTTCCAGCAAAGGGGCTGGTGCTTGCTCAGGGGTGAGGTACTCACTCCTTGCGTGGTCGCACCTCGCTGGATGGGATGTGCTGCTGCGGTGCCCTTCAGCCTGCTGAGGTTATGGCTCTGCTGCTGAGGGGCTGCTTGGACGTGCTGTGACACGGGGCTCAAGTGCAAGTGGCTTTTTCAATGCATAATTAAATATCTGGCTGTTGCTTTAAAGAAATTTTGTCAAGTTTTGGGAGCAGTCAGTGGAATTTGATTAGATGTTTCATGAAAATTTTGTTGTGTGATGAGATATTTAAAACCTTTTCTACATTTCTTCTTCCTCCGTCCTTCCTTTCATGATGGTGTGTTTTGTTTTATTCCACACAAATCAGAGGGCACTTCTGTCTTAATTATATGATGAAGCTGGTACAGACAGTTCTTTCTGGAGTTTTTTTGTCCAAGACATACCCTCACCTTTATTTTGTATCTAAATCTAGAAGTGAATCTATGTGGGTTTTTTGTAGCCATTTAAGTTATACATTATACCGAAACCAAGGGCTATTTCTTCACTGGCGTAAGGAAACTGTGGAAATACCACATAGCAACTTTCCAGACCAGTTGTACCTGAAGCTAGCTGAACAAAAAGCAGCCATTTCTGTCGTAAGTATGTGTGACCTTTCAGCAGGGCTATCTCACAGCCATTTATCTAAATTACATGGTGTTAAAAATACAGCCAAGCAAGCCTGACTCTTTATTAATTATGTGCACATTCTGCTTTGACAGTCTGAAATCTAATTTTATGACCACATCAACTTACCTTTTGTCCTTTCAGGTGAGGTCTAATGCATATGTCGTATGACAGCATATGTGTTCATCTGTCAAAAGCAAAACAATATTCTAAACATTTGTCTTTCCCTCTCTTTTTGCCTTTCTTCCTGGGAACAGATTTAATAGAAAATGTTTACATAGCCTCGAGAAGCAGGAAGGAGCCCAAGTCCCTCCAGGCCGGCGAGGTACCCGAGCACAGGCCGCAGGTGAACAGCATTACTGTCTCTAAGAAACGCAGCTGGCTGCAGCAGAGCACGCACCGACCTCCTCCTCCTCCAGAAGAAAATGCCTGTAAGGAAACACACAGGGCTGTTATCTCGGTACCCAAATCTCCCATCCTGCTTCCTGAACCTGCGGTGCCGTGGGCTCCTTCCACATCACCGGTGGGGCGGGAGCACCCGGTGCGAAGCTGTGCTCCAATCAGTGCCCTGCCAAGCACCGCAAACCCTGCTGCGCTGAGGAGCGCTGCTTTGGATTTCGGAGAGGATAATGATGCAGATGATGAAGGAGAAATATGGTACAACCCCATCCCTGAAGATGATGAGCCAGACTTGCCCAGAGTCCACCCTTCTGCTGTGAATAGCCCTGTTGCTGTGGGCTCCCCAGCAGTTTGGTACAAAACCCCGCCTGGGGGTGACACAGGGACAGCCATGGGTCCCCACGAGGGCCCTCCACACTTTGTGGAGAGCACAGGGGACAGTCGGACGGCTCAGCCCAGTGAAGTGAGTCAGGCTGCTGCCCATCCCAAGGAGCACGTGCAGCAGCACCGGCAGAGGTTTGCCTGCAAGGCTCCCGGTGCGCCGGCAGTGGAGGACAATCCTGCTTGTAAGCGCCCTTCACCAGGTAAGAGAGTTCAGGGACAGAAGTGTTATGTCCTCTGTTTTCTTCTAGAGGAAGAATAAACCCTTCTTATGTCTCTTTTCTTTCTCCTCCTTTTATCTTTATCAAGCAAACTGCCAGTGCAAGTGCATGTCAAATTAATAAAAAAAATAATTCAAATTGAGACTGATACCTACTAAATGTAGAGCTGCACAGTGGTTTCTCAGTCAGTCTGTTCATGGCATGTGCAGGTGTGGTTGTCCTCTGCATTCTTTGGCCCCTACCCTGGGGGCAGGGGCAAGCTTGCCAAAACCTGGTGATGTGAGGATATGCTGGGTTTCCTTTCTCTTAGCTAGCCCTGGCCTTGGATTCCAGCCTCAAAGCTACTTAATGTCTGCAGAAGTTTCTTTAACTTGCTGTCTGGGACTTTTTAATAAAGACTTTTTGGAAGACCATATAAACGCTATTCATCACATTGCTTTCTGTAATTAGTGTCTTGTTGACTGTCTCCGGCTAATCTAATGGACTGGAGAGGAGTGGTTTTCACTTTCAGAAGCCAGCCTCTTTGTTCCTTGTTATCTCTGGCAGAGTGGTTGATAGTTGCATTTTCATAATTCCATTAGTGTGTGAATTCAGCATCTTAATTGAAGATTTTTCCCAGTCTGTTGAAAAAAAAAAAAACCCAAACAAAAATAAAACCACACTAAACAAAAGGAAGCAGAAAAAAACTCCAACCCTTTCCAAAAAGATATTATTTTTAATTACTAAGGTGTCTTATATTCTTGACCTTAACTCTAGTATCCTGTTGAGGATTAGAAGCTTAGCATGAAGTGCAGGAGACACGGAATTCCAAGTTCTGCTCTTTGCAAAGAAAGTGTGAACCTTATCCAGTGACATTTCAGAGCCTGTATTTCTGCCTGGCTGAGTAGAGGGGACCCTGAAACCCCTGCGTCAGAGCTGGGGTGTGCATTGCCCTCCAGAGAAGCCCTGCATGCCGCCTCACCAACCCGGCGAGCTTCTGGCCCTGTGACCCTGTGTGCTGGGAGCTGCTGTGCCTGGATTCCCAGTGCAGAGATTACTTCTGGGAACAGGGCTTGTTTTTAAAGGCACCAAAGCAACCGCTGTAAACAGCAGAAGAAAAAATACTTGGTCTTCTCTTCTGGGAGCTCATATTTTGTTCTTTATGTGGAAATGTTGCAGATACAAGCATATTTTTAGTTGCAAAGTGTGTTAAAGTTATTGGGATTTATTTAGAAATAGCCTACTTCATAGCTGCGTTAAATACTTAGACCAGTTATATTTGCTTGCGAGAATGACGAAATACCGTGTTCTTAGGTAGATTTTTGTCATTGCTGGAGCTCTAGGTGCTTTGTAGAGGTCAGTAAGCATGGTTACTTAGGAAAGGCATGTGTGTGTCCTGCAAACTGTTTGACTCCCCTTTAGGCAGTTAATCCCTCAATATAGATCACTATTTCTTTTCTTGTTTTTAAATCCCTTTCTGTAGGGAAAAAAAAAAGTCTAAATTGTTTTCATACTGGAGAAACACTTATTTCTGAAAGCAAAACTGTGCATTTAAAGTGTCTCCTGAAACCAGGAGAAAAGCGTTATAAATTTCTCCTGATTATTTTGTTATGCATTGAGTTAATTAAAGTGCTTTAAATGCAACTCTCCTTTTGCATGTATTGAATAGTGACCACATTGACTAGATTAATTGATGATGAAGTGGATCCCTGCTGCTTGGTAATTGGCTTTATTATGGAGAAGTGGCTTAGTTTTTCTTTTTAATCCGGTTAAGGTGTCTACAGTTATTTTCAGTCAAATTTAAAATGACAGCTCATCCATACAGAATTACTGCATAAAGGGCAACATGGCCAATTTAACTTTATTTGTGTTAGGACCTTGTTTGAATTACATAACTGCTATGAAATGGATGACTATATTCTTAGCGAGCTTGGTACCTTAGCAGTAAATCCTGACAAATAAACAATTACTACTTTGGGGAAAAGTCTACTTGCCTTTCTTACTGATATGATTTTATGTATGTCAATGTCAGTTAGCATTAGAGTCCGAAGTACTGAAAGCATAGACAGAAGAAAGTGGAGCACTATAAAAGCCAACAAAATATATAGTTGTTCATTTGCTGTTTTCTTCTTTGGATAATGGAATCAGTTTTAACTTTAAGACTTTCAATGTTGCTACCTTATTTGGATTTCCAGCTTTGTAGAAAGAAAGTGGTCATGGATTTTTTTTTTTGTTTTTCTTTTTGTTATTTTTTCAAGAGAGTCTTTATTAGACAGAAGATTAAGAAAAAATAAATTCAATTATTGGGAGTCTTCCCAATAGATATTTCCCATAAATATTATCAATAAAGTGGATCATACTTGTAGATATGCTAATTTGTCCCATAGTCTTAATTTACACTGTTAGTTCCTGGTGTTAATCTGGTAACTTTCTGCAGTAAATGCCATTTGCATTTGTCAGGTAATTCCTTAATGAATAATTCTAGCCATACTAGCCTTTAAAGTGAAACTGATTTATAATAAGGCGCCTCTGTAGCAGAGCTTGGGACAATAATTCGTTTATTTTGTTTATACCAAGTACACAAAAGGTAAGAATAAGAAGATAACTTGGTTCCGAGTTAATGTAGAAACATAGTGCTAGCATGTGCTCTTAGGTCTGTGGGAGAAGAATTTAAGTGGAAAGGACCCTGGAGGCTGTTTTTAATTTGATGTCTTGAACAGGCAAAATGGTTGTGACTGGAAAATAGGAATATTTTTTGATATAAATACAATACGAAAAATGTTCTTTACCACTGTTTAGGATTTAAGTCTTAACCGTATTTTTATAGAAGTGTGTATCACTTGCAAAATCTTGAAGAAAAACACCCCTTTGAAATGTTGGCTCCTGCAATAGATTTATATTGTGGAGCTCTGAATAGTGCCTTCTGAAGAATTTGTAATATTTCTGCTTTTGGGGAGGATTATTGTTGGGATTAGTGTCTTCCTAATCATCTCACATGCGTCTGTATCTGAGACATCCTGGTAGGACTTCCACACTGTAGGTTGCCAGGATCTGGATTGGGCTTTTGCTACTGTAAATGTGTGTGTGCTAGCTCTCTGGATAGAAAATCCTGATAGGAATTGCCGAAAACAGATTTCTTTTCACCTTTGTAGGAAGTGAAGGCTGATACCATATTCCCACTTAACCCCAATACATGCCAACTGGAGGCTGGCTTAAACCACATTAAAACTGCTGTGCTCTTTCTCCACTTAGACCGTGAGGGCTATCCTGGTTTCCTGGTACCTCTTCTGGGGCCAATGCAGGCAAATATTTTGCATGCTTAAATATTGCAAGTAAGCTTCCAGCACTACACATAGAGTATACTGGGCAGCAAATCTTATCTAGCAGTTTCCTTCCAGGTGTTGCAAATACTATTTGCTTAATTTTTACTTTTTTTTTTTTTTTTAAACCAGGTGGAAGCTTCTTTGTGATTGAGCTGTTTTCCAAGTGCAAGGAGCTTTGGTTTTATAAGGCAGAAAAGCATTCATGTGAAATATTTGCGTAATGTTTGAGATACCTAAATGATTTGGTGTTTGGTAGAAAGGTCCCTCTGCCCCCTCTTTCTCCTGCAGAGCTGAAGCCAGTTGGTTGGTGGGCATTTGGGGAGTTTGTGCTCATGCTTTTGAAGGTCAAGGGCTTATTCGTGCATGTGTTGTTGATCCATGGACTGACAGTGCCGTAAAGACCTGCTGGTGAGAGGGACAAAAGGATGTAGCAGCTGTGGAGTGGAAGCAGTTAATTTAAAATAACTATTGCCTTTTTAGTTTCTGATCTGTGCTGAGTAACCGTTTACATCCCCTGACTCAGGAAGTAGGGGCAAAGCTGCTTTTCGTGCCGTGAAAGACACGGTGAGGGGAGGAAACCTCCATGAGAGTAACTCAGTCGGACAGCGCTTGGCATCCACCATGGTGCTGCTGTTTGCATCTTGGTGTGACGCCAGCATCTGAATAGAGCCAACTGAGGCTTGTCTGCATTGCAGAATTGTTAATGTTTAAAATACCAGCAACAAACACATTCTTCTTTGTAGACACGGAACTCTGAAGCCCAGTCGGAGGCCTAAGTGCTGTTACACATTCTTGTTCCACCCTCTCATGAGGTAGTGCTGTCGAGGATGCTCTGAGGATCGCTGCCGTGATGAAGAGCAGGCAGTGGTCAGCCCCTTCACCTCTCGGCATGCGTGAGCCTCGGGAGGTTACTCTGCAGTCACTTCCCATTTTGATTAATGGGCTATCTGAAGCAGTTTATTTTATATCTTTTGCTTCTGTAAAAGTGATCTCTGGGTTGATTGTTGTGTCATAGCTTAATTAGTGTCAGTGTGCATAGTGTTTGAAGAAAACAAACTACTGTTACAGTGTTCTTAGAGACTTTTCTTTTCCCTTTTAATAATTTCTCCATTCTTTGACTCTGAAGCATTATGTGGGATGGAACTCAGAGGCTACATTGGCCAAAATACTAATTTTAGGGGTTAAAAAGCGTTTGTTTGGTTTTTTTTTAATAGGTTCCATTTATTTAAATAATTAAGATGTTACATATAAAAAATTCAATTATGTTCCAATTTTAAAAGTTATTTTTAGGGGTTTTTTAAGGATTTATTTTCCCAGTTGCTGATGTAGATAGAGGTGATATTTTCCTTGTATCTTAATTGAAGTTACTTGAATTTGATATAGCATGAATTCTTCTCTTAATGGCATTTATGGTTCTACTCTGAAGTTTTCTATGAGAACAGGTCTGGAACTATCTGAAGATGAAAAGATGTAATGGGCCTGCGCCTCAGTAAGTTCATAGCCTCTGATATCAGTAGAGCTCTGCTGTTTCTGTCAGTTGAGGATCCAGATCCATATTTCTTCTGGCATCTAGCACAAAAACACAATAGCCCTTTTTCCCTCACCCATTGTTTGCTATGAGAACAAATTAGAGATATTTGGGCTTTTCTGTTTTGATTTGCCACTTTTTCATTTTTAATACGTTTTCTCAATAATTCATTGGGTTGATTTAAAAATAATGAAAAGAATGAAAGATCTAGGCAGGAGGGAGGCTTTGCTTTTGAAAGTTATAAACCCTCAGTGTAGGCTGTACTTTTTTTCCTCTTTTTGAAATGAAGTGGCTTAGAGCTTCAACACTAATGCCGTTATTTTAGAGAGATGCTTTCAGTGTTAAACGTAGTGTACTTATGAAGTGTGTCTGGAGAATGGTAGGGAAAATTAAATTACATACCAGCTTTAGTTTGGTCGGATCTCAGCATTTCCATTAGCGACGAGAGTGGCTGTTTGATACTTCAATAGCTTGCTATAAGGAACTGATAGTTTTCTGACTTACCCATTCACCTCAACTCACTGTCCTAAAAATAAGTTTTCTGAGGAACTTAAAAATAATTCAGAAACCCCTTGAGCAATAAGGAATGATACACGTAGAATAGGGTGATCAAATATGCCTGTAAAATAGCGTGCGTTGCCGGCAGTCGGTGTGACAGTGATGTATGTGCACGAGCACATGTAAACAGGGCTAAGCAGGGTCAGACAAGCATTTTTTCTGTGCTAAATCATTGCATATGTCTGGCAGGGGCTGTGTTGTAAGTCCTTAGGATAGAGTTTGAGTCCTCTCACTTTGGGGCAGCATTGTGTCCTCTGCTCGACCAAGGGGACGATAGTGATTGCCCGCCTGGGTGGGGTGGGAGAGGGGGGTCTGGGTTCCTGAAGCGCTGTATTCCTGTGGGCTGTTCGTGTCTCCCCAGTTGTGTCTCTTTGGTCACAAAAAGCTTTTATTGTTTCACACAGCCATGACCGCGCACCCCTTGCCACCCTGGTAGTCATTTATGCAACAGGTGCCTCTTGTGTTTAGTCTCCTCCTACCATCCTTCCGTAAGGGTATTTTTAAAGTTTAGCTGCCGAGGTGGGATGTGTGGTGGTAGAGCGAGTGAGGACAGGGACAGCGAGGAGCCTGTTTGCAGCACAGCCTTATAATGTGGTAAAAGGAACGAGACACAGCTCAGTTCCTCTGGCACCTTTGTGAGAAAGCTGTATCGCATGGGTAGGCTGGGAGGTGAAGTGTTACCGGACTGTGCTGCACCTCCTTTTGCAGCTTGTTCAGAGCTGTGTCATGTACAGTCTTTAAAACTGCGTGCATACCTCAGCACATTGCTGGCTTTAGTGGAACAACATGTGGCTCAGTGCTGATGGGAATACCATCCTGCATAATACTCCACTGTTAAGTTTCTTCCAGCCACATATTTCATTTTAACTATTTGGTGTTGAATGCAGCAGAGGTTGGACACATAAAAGTCAGGGTGTTAGATTGACTCTTCAGTTTTAATGAGCTGGGAGGAAATTTAATTCGCTGGCCTGCTTTTCGAAGCCTGTGCCAGAGACTTTTGACAGAAAGGGAGGATTAATGTTAGTGGGCTGAAGTATGGCACTGATTGCTGCAGAGTGCTCCCAGCCAGCCCACCAGTGGGACCGTGCTGTGATGTGCAGTACAAGGGAAGGCTTTGTCCACTTTTATCAAACACCACATTTCTAACTAGCTGCTTGCCAGAAAAGCACAGCAGGCGTGCTAGAAATAGCCCTTCCCCTGCAAGGGAACTGCTTCCATGAGATGCAGGGTTAAGTGAATTTTCCTCTGTTGCTCTGTAAAACAGATTCTATGTGTTATTCTTCATAACTGAAGCTTTATTTTCTAAAGATACTCTTTTAAGCAACTATCTGCAAAAGTTATTAAAGCTAGACTTCTGTTGGGATTAGAACTAGTCTTTGTAGGGGTTTTTGTGGGAGGGGGAGACCAAAACCACAACAAATCACTTTGGTCAAAGACCGGATTGCCTGATTTAACTGTTTAAGCTAACTGAAGTGTATAAAAAAAAAATTATAGTTAAATGGTGAAAATTAATTTGGATGAGCAGGGAACTTGTAAAAATCACTAGCTGTTTGGTGATTTGGACTTGAAATGATTAGCTTAGAATTAAAGCAGTAAGCTTTTGAGAAATCTGTAAGAGAAACCTCTGTAAAGTATGATTTGCTGAGTATCTCATGAAAACAATGCTTCTTTCTTTCTTTTCATGTGCTGTAAATGGATTCTTCCTTTCCCTGACTAGGAAGGGGGGATGACAGATGGATACAGGTGTTTGAGTCTCTGTGAGCTGCTGGGGCTAATTGCATCACACAGGGTTAGCGTGCTTAGGGGCTCCGTGGTACCTCAGCCTGTACAGGCAGGGCTACACAGAGTCCTGTTAGAAGCTGCTAAAATTTGCAAAGTAGTGAGTGAATGGGGTGGTTATTGCTACCAAGAGCCACTGTTGGTTTCTCAACGGATGGAAAAGTGCCGAAGTGAAAGTACTCATGTAACTTTACTAGTATCTGTTATTCTGGCCTCGGCTTCCCTCTTGCATGCTTCATTAACTAGTATAAATTTGTTGCTTTTCCTGCAGTCTTTACTGCCTCATGCTGGTGGAAGTGAGAAAAGCTTGAGCTATAACTTGGTGTTTGAATTTCCTTGTGTATTGGAGCATGAGGTGAGCCGCAGGTTCCTGACTGTGTGCAGTACTGGCTTATGTCTGATCATGATCCTTAATTAGTTGCCTTCTGCTAAATTGAGGAAGGTTTTTTTTTCTTTTTTTTTTTTTTCTTCTTCTCCCCTGGTACCTTGAAAGGTGAGTGATTTCTCATGAGGACGTCACTTGGGAACCATATAACTTTAAGCCCTTTCATAGGATGTTTGTCCCAGGACAGATGGAAAGTTGCTGGCAGGAATGAGGCAGTGCGGGATTCAGCTTTTGGAAGGAATATATCCTTGTTGTGTTCCTCTTCCTCCATCCTGTGGCAGAAAGGAGGAGGTGAGAGAAATGGAAGAGAAGGTGTGAGACACTGCCTGCATCTACACAGGAGGGATTTACGGCTCTTTGGGGTTATACAGGGACATGCACAAGAGTACAGTCATGTTCTTTGCTAGAGACGAGTGTCTTTCCTTTAAACCCAAGAGGAGTGGGCAGCTGATGTGTTGGCTACGTAGCTAACTGTTTCGAAGACAAGGGTGCATTTGCCATAGTCTAGTGTTCACCCACTTAAGACTGATTTAATTGCACCTGTACCCCAGGAATGCAGCCATGTCTGCTTGTATGGGGGATACAGCACAAATGGATTGAGCTGAATGCAGCGAGTGAAAGAGCTCATTTGTTTATATGTAGCTTTTGGCCCTTTCATCTCCATAAAGCAGAACAAATCTGGCTTTTGACTATGAATTGCCAAATTAGGCTGAACAAGTCAGCAGAGCACAGCTTTCTGAATGCTTGTGAACATCTGCCTGATGAATGAATGATAATTGTCTGAATGAATTGCCTTTATCAAGTTATGACAAATCAACATGTTTTCCCCTAGCTCAAGATTTATTTTTTCATTGCTGCAAACTGCAGTTACTGAGTGGTTTGAAAATGATTATTCCTTCTGTTTTCTTCTAAAGGGTCTGGAGTTGTACTTGCACACAAGGCTGATATACCCTCAACAGAGGTTTCTCCTCCAAGTCCCAGTCCTCTGAAAAAAAGTGGATCAATCAACTGGCCTTTCCCTGATAGAATTAAATCTCCCAGGACTGTGAGGAAGCTTTCAATGAAAATGAAAAAGCTGCCAGAGTTGAGCAGGAAACTGAGTGTCAAGGGAACTTCAAGCCATACTAATTCAGACAACCCTCCTTCCCTGCTCAAAGGTAGCTGCCGGGATACAAGCCATACAGTGTCTTTGCCATCTTCTGGAAACTCAGCCACCACTGCCAGAAGGAATGTGATAAGTCGTTACCATCTCGACAGCAGTGTGTCATCACAACACACCTACAAAAAGAAAAGCTCCAGGAGCTCCAAATCCTTTAACAAAGGTGGTTATCTCAGTGATGGTGACTCTCCTGAACTTGTAACAAAATCAGGTAAACATGGGCAGGAAACCAAGTGTGGGAAAGGAAAGGAGAACCTTCCGAGTAACAGTGGTAAAACTGAAATAGACATCGATGCTTTCAGACACTATAACTTTTCTGATCAACCCAAGTGCTCTCAGTACATCTCTGGACTCATGAGCATTCACTTTTATGGTGCTGAAGACTTAAAACCACCAAGAATAGATTCAAAAGATGTCTTTTGTGCAATACAGGTTGACTCAGTAAACAAAGCAAGAACAGCCCTGCTTACGTGTAGGACGACGTTTCTGGATATGGACCACACATTCAACATAGAAATTGAAAACGCTCAGCACTTAAAGCTGGTGGTGTTCAGCTGGGAACCCACCCCGCGGAAAAATCGGGTGTGTTGTCACGGAACTGTGGCTCTTCCCACTCTCTTCCGAGTGACAAAGACACACCAGCTGGCTGTCAAATTGGAACCCAGGGGGCTTATTTATGTCAAGCTGTCACTCATGGAGCAGTGGGAGAACTCTCTTGATGGTTTCGATGCGGATCGGGAGCCCGTGATGTTCGGGTTAGATGTTCGAAAAGTTGTAGAGAAGGAAAACGCAGGCTTGATGGTGCCACTTCTGATGCAGAAATGCATTCTGGAGATTGAAAAGAGAGGCTGTCAGGTACTGTGCGTATTTCAGTCTGTTTTGTTAATATTTCTGTGTGGGGATAGCTGTTGCTGGAGAGCATGAGCGGTCAGGGGAAAAGGGAAATTAAAAACACCTTTACATGTCACTTTTTTTGCTTTGCTGCTGTTTGGTGAAGATTGTAGTGTGGGAAGAGTAACAGGACTGTGTGAAATCAATGCTTCCAACTCGGCCTTTGTGAAGGAGAGGTACGCTTGCTCACAGTTGTGTTTTAGGACTAGGGACAGTGAAATGAACTTGCAGCTCCTAGCATGTAGTCACCCTCAAAAAGCAAAGCTGAGATGGGGACTTGAAAATGCCTGGTTCCTGAGGCAGAGATCACTCCTTAAGGACATACTGTATCTACCTGCAAAAATAAGAGTATGATGTTCCCTCTTACCCAAAACCAAGGCATCGTGTGCAGTGACACAAAGTGATTGAGGACAAGTCTTTTGTCAAAACTTTACTCACACGTGTGCAGTCTCAAGCAAACATGCCAAAGGCTTGTCTCTGCCATCACTTTGTGCACAGCGTTAAGATGAGGAGGAGACACTGAGGGGCTGAATTGTTTCCCCACACCGCTGTGCTTTGCCTTTCAATTTGTTTTCAAAATTAAGACAGGAGGTGAATGCTGTAAAGCAGCAGTGCCTGATGTCTTCTCTTCATCCTGATACAGTTGGTTGATGTAACCTAGTGGACAAAAATATGTATGAGAAAAGAGCAGGGAAACGAATCCCCCGTTACAGATGCTAGACAAGAAGTCTGTTAGAAAGAAAGATGCACAGTCCTAAGGTCGAATGTTCCCCTTGGCAATTAATTTGAAACTGGTGGGAGGACTCTTGCATGCTGTTCCACAGCATGTGTGAACCCTTGGTTTCTTTTATACCTGTTCTTGCTCAGGTGAAATTGAGAAGTAGTCACACCTACTACTGTTACTATTTTAAATTGCTGACAAGTTTGATGTAGTTCCAGGTGTTATGAGATCAACGCTGCTATTTATAACCTAGGTCATAAAATACAGACAGAAGTGGTATTTCTGTGTAATTGCTGGAAGTCAGTACTGATAACAACTTGCGTGATTCTTATTGTGAAATCTTCTAATATTACGCAAATCAGTGGAAAAGAGAAGTTTTATTCTTTCCAATGTATGTGTCCCATGGTTTCAGCATTTATTTCTGGGCTTGTTAGCACCTAGTCATGCAAATAATATGGGGTAATCAAGGCAACACTGGCAATGAAGCGATTGGGATCTGAATTGTCTGAATGTACCTGGTGCTTTTGAGCATGAAATCTAATTTGTGTATTTGCACAGGGAGAACTAGAAATGCAAAATATACTGTTAACTTCTCGTTTTAACCATGTGCTTGTCCAACACTCTTGACTTTTCTATGGACTGGAGACTACTGGCATGGTATGGCATGTCCACCTGAATTTCAGATGTGGCATTAGACAACTTTAGAGTGAAAAGAAATTGTTTTAGGCAAATACTAGATCATATTCAGACTTGAGAAAGAGGGAGTACAAGTTCCATTGAGTAACATTCCATTTATTTAAATAGGAATTAATATTTGGCCAGACAAATACTCTCGTTTGCAAACCTAGATTTGCATGGTCTAAGTCAGGACAGTCTTAAGTCTGGGGTTTTTTTGGGGGGAGGTGTCTTTTTGTCTACTCAGTGCACCTGTCTATAGAGTACATTAAGATAAAAGTAAAATTAATATAGTTAAGTCTTAGTTCCTTAATATCATAGGAGTGCTTTGTATAAATGATCTTAATGAAAACAAAAAGTAAATAATGATAAAATGCAAAATATGAGTGCATGAAATGACATGATAGAATTAGTAATTCAATCCAGGAGTGTTGTGGGTTTCATTCCTATCACGTTGAGCAGGATAAATAACCTCTGCTTTGCATAAAACTTTCATACAATTTGAAACACTTGCAAGTCAGCATCTTGTCATCTTTCAGATGTAATAATGAAGTACTTATAATTCTCTTGAAACCCTGGTTACTGGTATAAATATAATTTAAGTTTTGTTTACTATCTAGCTTATTCTGATTTCTTTGTTTCTAAGTTTGCATAAAAATAAAGCACTAAATTATTCCAATTTGAAACTCATGTTCTGTCAAGAAAATACTGCTCAGCATGTTCACTGTTACGGAAAATATTAGTATTATTCAATTACTGCTTGACAGTCCCAACTGTGTCTCTTGTGTAATGTTTGATAACATATGTTATCATTTGATGTTAATGGTTTGCACTGTTTGTTTCCTTAACATGCATTTCCAGACAGTTCTTTTTGTTGCACTCCCCGGATGAGACAAAGCACAACATCAATTATTAGTCCCCTGTGCAGGAAAATAACTGATGTGTGGCGGTGTTTTTGCTTCTAGGTGGTAGGTCTGTACCGGTTGTGTGGCTCAGCAGCAGTTAAGAAAGAGCTTCGGGAGGCGTTTGAGAGGGACAGCAAGGCTGTTACACTCTGGGAAAGCCAGTACCCTGATATTAATGTCATAACAGGTAATACATGTCCTTGCCTTTCTTGTAATATAGAATTGTGCCATATTCGTAATGTATCTTTTAAAAGGTGAAATTGTGCTCTGAACTTGCTTTCTGTTCTCATTTAACAGGCTGTTGACTGCTGCTCTGTATTGCTAGAGGGTAGCTGAGAATGAGTGCAGTAGCCTTGGGGATGTGTAAATGGGAAGCAGCAGTGATCTGGGGAGGGCACAGGGCATGGAGGCAGCCGTGTTCGGTAGCTGCTTGCTTTAACAGTTACACAGGGAAGTGAAGTCTGAAAGGAGCTGGGGTCCCCGGAGCAGGTTAAACCTCTGCTGCTGGTTTGCATTGGAATGGATCTTGAAAAACTCTGTTGTGATCAGACACATCCGCTGTGCTGGTTGCTCTACAACGTGTGGTGGTCCAAGTGCCATCTCGGTTCAACCCGAGACTGCAGGATTTTTGAAGCAGATTCACCATCGTCTTGGGCAGGCTATTTAAAGCTGCAGGGAAGTGCCTTCATTTGATGATTTGCTGCTTTTAAAACATAATTAAATAGCAGCTTTCTCCTGCTCACTGGAGTGTCCCTTTACTTACTGTCATGCAGCAAGCTCCTGGCGAAGGTGAGGAGGACTGGGAGTACAGGAACAGGAGGTCTGGGGAGGCCTGGCTGCATCTGCATCAGCTCTTTGCATGAGTGTTTACACAGGACTTGTACTGCACAACAACTTGTACTGCATAACAACTGCAAGTTGTTAGGTATTTTTTTTTGTTTGTTTGCTTAAAAGTGGAACAGTTTTATAACTATTGATATTTGTTATGTAAACCAAAGCTGATCTAATTTTAGGCATCACCAAGTAAACCAATTACTCCAGGAAATTAGGCAGAAGCATTAATTTCCTACATATGCAAGGATGGAAGATGCAACAACAGTAGTCAGGGTGTAAATTTCCTGCGCCAAAGCCCTCTGTAACATCCAACATCCAGCTGTACAGGACAGTTCTGCCCTCTTTGGTGGTTTATTTCATTTCAGTGTATTGGGAATTAATTTTGTTCATTACACTTCGCAATTATACCAAGTATAATATATACCAATCAGAAGGTATTACTCAGTGACATTTACTGGGTTAAATAAACCTTTTGGTTCAGAATGTCCAGATGGTCCAGTTGCCTTACTTGTCGTGGCTGGTTTCACTGTCGGGTTCAGTGTTGCTCCCAAGTACCAGTGTTCCCAGGAGCAGAAACTTGTGTTTGTTTCATTCTGATGGGAGACACCCTTTATAGACAGGAGGTGTATGGTAAAAGTGAATAGTATCAAAGATCTTTTAAACTGGATATTTTTCTTCTCTTTACAAATAAATTAATGAAAAAAAGTGGTGATAATTTCTAAGATCAGATTGTTCCATGAAATTATTGAAATCTTGATTTTTTTTTTTTTTTTTCCCCCCTGATTTTGTAAATCAACTCAGAATGGAGAGGGGGGAAAAAACCCTCTGTTGCTTTCTGCCAAACAGCAGAAAGTGTCTGATACTGACGTGTAAGCAGACAAATGGCAAACTGCTATTTGGTTAATATAACCTTTTGGCTAATAGAAAACTTTGTCTATTTTTGACTTTGGAATAATAAAAATGGCATTGCACTCCTATGCTACAAGTAATTGTTAAAATAAAACAGGATTTGCAGAAACAGTTCAGGAGTGTAGTAAGAAAGGCTATAGGAACTTGATTCTCACCCGTATACAGAAGAACCTGTAACATTGCATAAGCATTTCCGTTTTCCTGAGTACATTGTACAGTCAGAACCAACCAGGACTGGCTGAAGCAGAGGTCTGAACTGCAGGAGACCTTGGTACTCATGCAAAGCTCTGGAAGGGCAGCGGTGCAGTCTCGCTGATCTTTCCATCACAAGTTTTTGATGCAGTGGTTAAATAGAAAAGTGTGCGTCAGTTTTTCAGTATACATTGCTGCAAGCCTAATTGGTGATGGTGAACTTTTGGTGACCGTGCAGGTCCTGCTGGGCTCTTTGTCCTTTTTTCGTTTGTACTACTGAAGGATAATTTTTTGCACCCAGAATTTGTATTGTGTGAAAAGACTCCAGCCTTGGTGTCTGTCTTACAGAAAGATGATTGCATATGCTTTTATATATGTTACATTGCAAGAGTTTATTTACATGCTGCTTTCCTTACAAGGAAAAAAAATAGTTTTAAGAAATTACATTGCAAAAATAAATTATTTGCCCTGGTTCTCTTGCAGCTGTGCTGTGTTAGTGTTGTGTGGAAAGGACCGAGTGCAGGGGTCCTGCGTGAGTTGAGGGGAGTCGGGTGGAAGGGGTGTTTGCACCACTGACTGAAGTGCAGCCACTCTCTGATTATTGTAAGCAGCGTGGTCTGGTCTGAAAGGGCAGCCTGCATGTTTTTTCTGACAGACCTGAGGTGCCCACCATGCTCAGTGCTAGGAATAAAAGAGCCCACAAAACCTCTCACGTATGCTTAGGGAGTTGGGTTGGGAGGGAATGTTTCCCCTGATGTTACTGCTGTGTTTGCAATGCTGAGACTGATGCATGGTTCATACTTTTATAAGCCAAAACATGTGTTCCATAAAATACAAATCCTCAGCATAAATCTTGGCTGATTTGAAGAGAAGTGCTGACTTTTGTCCTTTTTGAAATTTTAGTAGTGCTGCTTTTCCAAAAGATTAAGAAGATTTTTCTTTTTTCTTTGACAGCTCTCCAGAGACTAAACAATGAACACTTAATCATTTCAATCTTGACTGGGAAATGCTCTTGGGATTGGCACAGGCTTACACACAACTAAGTGTGCAGTAGTCATGATGTTGTCTCATGTCTGCTTGCATCCACGTGAATTCATATCTCTGCATAAAGCATGCAATACTGTTAACAGTTCAGTGGGTCAGAAAAATGAGGAATTAATGAAGTGGATGGCAATTTCTGCTTGCTGTCTAAGTTTGTTGTGTGTGGTTGTGTCAAGGGGAATGTGCTAGTGGGCTGGCAGCAGCGGGAAGTGTAGATTTGTGGAAAAAAATAACAGCAGCCTCTTACAGGGCTAATTTAGCTGAGTGGATAGCAAAAGGGTTTAGAAAGGTCAAGGGGCATTAATGGCTCCCAAACTACCCTGTTGTTCAGGGCTAAACAGGAGGAAGTCCTTCGGCAGGTGGTGGTCCTATGACTCTGGATGCCATTACAGGAATTCCTACTAAATTATTATTAATAGGCGGCTGTGAGTGTTTCAACAGCATAAGCGGATTTGATTACGACAAACCATTTCCTACCGTAAGCCGATTGATTTCAGCCTTCCCCTCCAAAAAAAAAAAGCACAGCTGAAATGAAGATCCTGGTAAAAATCAGCAGCATCTCTGGCTAGTATTTTGCGTATGGAAAAAGGAAAATATCCCACACTGTGTTGTACAGCACCAGCATCTGCCACGTTTGTCTCAAATTTTTTAACCAGCTAATCCACGCGTGGAACATGGTCCTCTAAAATTAGGGAAAGAAATAAAAAGGGGGGGGGGGAATATAAGGAAGTTATTAAACAAAAACTAGCCACTTAAGTTGAGCAGTAACACAAGTGGTGTATTATTTTTAAAACAAACAAACCAAAACCTCCAAACCACCACAGGGAATATGTTTTCAGGAAGCTATGTGGATGGTTGTTCACATTTTTTGTAGTTCTAGTGGGACGTTCCCATTTTAAGCACGGGGCAGGCTGTTAGGTGCTGTGTGGTGGACAGAAGTTTTGCCTGGCTGCCCTGTGCCTTTGCTGCACAGAGCGGTGGTCGGGCAGCTCCAGAGGGTGATGTCACTTCAGTTAGTGCTGCTCGTACAACGTGGCTTGAATAGATGCATTGCTGCTAGGTGCAGTATTTTTTTTAAATAAAAATATTTATACAGCTACAAGGCAACTTTTATTTGCCTTCTGCATCTGAACATGGCTAATATGGGGAAAATGTTCAATTCTTCATTCCCTGTATTTTTTTAGAAATGACCTCATAGCAAAGCCCACTGCTATACCATTCAGTTACAGTTAGTTTATAAAGCCTGAGTTTATAAAAACTGTTGCTTTGTTAAAAAGCACAGTGTGATGGTATTTGCTGTGATTTGGGATTTTACAAGGCTATGAGGAGTGCATACTAAAAAAATCTTCTACCTTTCCCACTTTGCCTTTTTGGAGGACAGGTTGCTTTGTTAATTACAGTACCTGCTTTCAAAAAGGTTTGGTTTTTTTTTTTTTTTTTTAATCCATTGTGTCGTCTTAACCAAGTATTTAAATTCAGATGTGATCTTGCTAAAATGGGTAGCTATTTGTGGCACAGAATGCATTTTTTTTTTTTCTTTTTTTAAGGAAAGTAAAAGCTGCTGGGAGGCAGGCTTGTCTTGTTCAGTTTTCTACGTCAGTTGTGCTGGCTGTGTTGCTCCTGGATAGATCCTGCTTGTGTCCTTTCCAGGAGGGTGCTCGTAGAAATCTTAGTGTTTTGAGATTTTAAATTATTATTCTTACAATCACTGAAACCCCATCCAAAGTGAAGTATTGGCTAGCTTTTAAAGCTAGCTTGCAAGAATGCAAATACTCAGTTCCTCTTTGTTTGTTTGCATCTGTGGAAGGAATGGATGGTTAATGAAACGCTTGCCTGGTGGTTGCATCCCCTAAAAGCAGCCTCTCCTTCAGCACCTCCCCAGCTTCTGAAATGGTGCAGTGTGTCTCTGCAACTGGGAGGGCTCAACTGCATGGTTTAGCCAGTGTCTCCTGTGGCTGTGCCTTATGTTTGTCACAGCAGAAGCGAGCGGTGTGCTGGGGGATACAGAGTACCCAGAGGCAGGGGGGAAATTGGTGTTTCCCTCGTGAGGGCATGTGTCTGGTTTGTGCTTTGATAGGTGAGAAAACGCTGTATGCTTCACCAAACGTGCTGCTGGCTCTGAGATTTTTGCTCATAATTTTATAGCTGAAAATAAACTGAACAGAAATAATTGCCAGTTGTGTATAAAGGAAGAGGTGTCATCAGGCTGAAGACTTTGGTGTCTATAGGAGCTCCTTTCCTTGGGTAGGAGGTGGACTTCTAAGAGCCCTTTCCTTGCCCCATTCAGGAGGGGGACCTGGAGAGATGCTCACCCTGTGCCCAGTACATGCAGCAGCCCCTGCTCGTACCCCTCTTCTCTGGATGGAGTGCACCTTCCTCCCCTGGTTTCACTCCTTAGTTTGTGATGAGCTGCCTTGTGTGGGCTTGGAGAATCTGCGAAGGCTGCAGGGACAAGGGTGCTGGTGACACCCTTCCTCTTAAGTGTCCATGTGGGGATCCCTCACATACCCCTTGTTTAATCTGCCCTTTTGCTGTCGTCCTCCCGTCCCTCACTCCCGAGTGCAAGGTTTGTCGCTCGCATGGATTTTCTCATGGGACCGGTGAAGCTGATGTGCCTTGGTGCTCCCCAAAATTGCTGGAAAGTGAATCTGCAGCTTGTTAAAGGCAACTGTTCTTGTGTCTCTTGTGAAGGTGTCCTAAAGGATTATCTGCGAGAGCTACCTTCTCCCCTGATAACCAAGCAACTCTATGAAGCAGTGTTGGATGCCATGGTGAAAAATCCCTTGAAAATGACGGCAAGCGGTTGCGAGAATGACCCGAGTGACTCTGAGCACACAGCAGCCCTTCTGGATTGCCTGCCAGATGTTGAGAAGGTGAGCAGTGTTAGCAGGTTCAAGTAAATTGCATGCTTCAGAAAATAAAGGAACATTTTCACACTGGATGTAAAATGTGTCAAAATATATACACCTGTTTCCTGACTTAACGATCCACTTGGATTTTTGATGCTTCATGTCTTTAAAATACATCCATGCTGTCATTAATTGGAGGATCTGCATTGCTGGATTTATTCTAGTTTGCATTTTTTCTTGTGTCTGTACTGAATGAAGAGCTGTGTTCACTAATTTTCATAGAAGCATAGAATGGTTAGGGTTGGAAAGGACCTTTGAAGGTCATCTAGTCCAACCCCCCTGCAAGGAGCAGGGACAGATTGTTTTACGTTGTTAGATCAAACGTTATTCCTGTGTAGTGTCCCACTCCATTTCTGTGGAGTGCTCTGATCTGTATGTTGTAATTACATGGGGAAATGTGTTCCTCTTTCCTAAGTATGTGCAATAAAGCCTTTGCTTCCCATACTGGACAGTGTTGTAGTGCTGCCAAATTCACCTTTGTAGAAAAGCAGTTAGCCCATTTCTAGTAAAATTGAGATGAAGTAAGAAACAGGCTGAATTTTAGCAGAAAGTCTGTCTTAACTGGTCTGCTCTGTGCTAGTCTAATACAACTTTTCTAAGGGAGCACTTAGGTACTCCATGGATGGATGTTGGTAGAAAAACTGTAGCTGTCAGCCTCGATCTTACCTGCTAGAATGGCAATGTTAGGATGTCAACACCACCTTCATCTAGTGTTTTGTTTCCTGAGCTGTATTTTGTTCTTTTAGGCTACCCTGAAGATGCTGTTGGATCACCTGAAACTGGTGGCTTCTTACCATGAAGTAAACAAGATGACGTGCCAGAATTTAGCTGTGTGTTTTGGACCTGTGTTACTCAGCCAGAGGCAGGAGACCACCAACCATAACAACAGAGTCTTTACAGACTCAGAAGAGCTTGCTAGTGCCCTGAACTTCAAAAAACACATAGAGGTTCTCCACTATTTACTCCAGCTGTGGCCAGGTACGGTTCCATGAGTCTGATCAAGGGATAATGTTGAACTATTACTGTATGTTTTTACTGTGTGACAGCGTGTGTTAATTGGCAGGATGACTGAGCAGAATTGGAATGCTTAAAATATGAGGTACTATGGCATCACCTGTTAATCTAAAGAAATCATGCCCATTTTGTAATCTACTCTATGTATTTGGTCACTTTGTTTAATGGGAGGTTTGTTGTTCTAATTGCTTTTTTACCAGATGGCAGAGATTGAGTATAATGTAAGCAGTGGTGAAGAGTGCTGTATGTCAGTTAGGGACACTAGAAAACAAACCCAATGCCAGTAAGGTTTCCACATCTGGAGGGTTTTATGGGTGGGGGGGTTCTTGTGGTTTGTTTGGGGTTTTTTTGGTTTTTTTTTTCTTTTTCTTCTGCTCTCCTGCTTTGACCATTCAGCCTTGTATATGTATGGAATTCATCAGTTTGGTCTCTGAGATGCCTGAAGGGTTACTTTATTTCTGCCCTTGTAATTTGGCAGAGTTAGTCCTCTCCCCCCATTGCAAGCATTATAAAGTGAAAATGCCATTCCCAGCTAGGTAGTGTTTGAAGCATTTTATTCTGGAGGGCCCAGCAATGGTTCCTGACCTGTAAGCATGGGTTGGCAAAGACCTTTGTCTGCCAGATTCTAGACAATAATTAAAAAAAAAAAAGTGTCTGGATTTGTTGTCTATTCCTAGTCATGATGTATAAATCGGTGTGTGCTAGGAGACAAAGTGCAAGATAGGCACATGAATGTTGTAGTCTTTGTCTTACATAGTTTGATTATGAACTATTAAGATGTATGATCTTGCTGTCAATTTAAGGAGCTTTTATGATTACAAAAGAAGTATAGGAGTCCTCACTGTATTGCTGTTATGCAGGTCATCTTAAACAGTCTCTGCTCTACTTAGCCAGTAATACTTATTAAGTTTTCCTCTAGAGATTTGCTTTAAATTTGTAAGGTGGGTTTTTTGAGGGGGTCTTTTTATTTTTATTTTAATTACGAGAGAATTTCGGGGGAAGGTTTCATCCTCTCTTGAGTAAAACTATAAAGTATCAGGACAAGTGAAGCAAGTGCAAAAGAAGAGAGTTGCTTGTAAGATCACTTGACCAACACAGCCTAATTGCCAGGTTTGTTTCTTGTGGTATATCAGATACCGATTAGTATAAAGAATATTCTGGGTGAGACCGTCATTTCAGCCATTGTGGGCTACTTCTTCATTCCACTTACAACAGTTTCCACCCAGGGAATATCGCTAGGCTCCTTCCTACTGCCACAAACCTTGTTGGTGAGAGTCGCTGAGAATCGGGGCGCATTGCTGCTGCGTGGGCTGCACCTGCCTTGGTCTCTTAGCAATGGAAAAGATGAGTTTGGGAAAGAAGTCAATGTGGACAACTAATGTACTGGAGGGGAAAAAAAGACCAACAAGTATAGTATCAGTCGTGTTGTCTAATTCCTGCCTGCCCTGCCGTAAGTCTGGTTTATAACAGTTTGCTTGCATTAGACACTGCTAGCCGCTCCATTCTGATTTTCAGCTGAGCGGGTGAGTTGCCTTCCAGCAGCTCAGGCACAGGTGCTGAAGGGATGTCACAGACTGGGCAGCCTGAAAAGCTGCTTGTGGATGATGGAAGTGGCAGTGCTTTTTACTTTTTTTCTGTACTCTGCTAGTAGCCATGCCCTGGAGTCACCTCCAGTGACCGCTGACCCTGCAGCTGTAACAAGCACACGCGGACCGTGCTCTGGGTCCGCACCGCCGGGAAGCTGCCAGCTGTTTGCTCTGCACACTGCAGCCTCACAGAAACCTTCTCTGCCTGAAAATAAGAGCGAGAGGAGAGCTAGTTAACACATGGTGCAGCTTCATGATGGGCTTGAGGTGATTGAGGACACTTCTGCTCCCTTATCAACTGTAGCTGGGCAGACCCAAAGCTGCTGACCACCAGAAATCAAAAGAAGCTTTCAGTCAGGTCAGTGAGCCAGCATAGGAGGTGCTGTGGGTGGAGGAGGGAGACCAAGAGCTGTTTGGGCAGTGAATACTGCGCAGGAGCTAACTGTGAAACTGGGGATGGCTTATGGCATGGCTGCTGTGGGAAAGAAAAGCAGGTAGGTGTAGCTCTGCCTCCAGGAGCGTGCATTGCTGTAAAGGGGGCAGGAGTAGGGTAAGCAGTGTTTTCCTTTGCCTTGAAGAGGAAGCTGAATGCTATCCCTTGGCTTGCAAGAACTGTGCAGGACGTTGTGCTAAAAGGGAGGTAAAACACAAATGCAGAGACGTGAGCAGGCAAACACCATACAGTGTAAATGGAACAGTTGGACCCAGCGGAAGGATTGCAGTCTGGTCCCTTACATTTAAACTCCTGTAGATTGAGACAGCGTGATAATCAACGTGTTGTGCAATACTTCAATTTCTGTATTTTTCCAACCAAAACCAAATAGTCCTTGTTTGGTTAGACAATGTAATTCTGGCAAGTTATTATTAAACCATCGCCCTTCATCTTAATGGAGCACAGTCTGAACAGAAGGGCTTTTGTTATAGTAAGGCGGGGGGGCGGGGAGCAGTGATAGTTATTCCATGTTACTGTGCGAGACATAAAGTAAGACTAAAATCTCCTGGAGAGACTTGTAATGTGGATCCAGAAAGAGAAGCACTGGGCACATCTCAGGCCTGAGCCTTTGTGCTTGTGTGTGAGGAGTGTGGCGAGGAGTGGGCGAGATTGTGAACTGCATGGGTTTGTGTGCGCTGCGTTTTCAATGGTGAATGGGAATAGAAAGTCTCTGCTTCCAATTACAAGAGGTAATGGTCTGTTTAAAACAAAAGAAGCTTTGCAGCTCAGACATTTAATAGGCACAGGTCAGTAAAAATATTTGTGCTGTTTACCGTAGGAAGCCAGTAACAGTGGAGGAGACTGTTAGTAACTTATGCTGTGTAATGGTGAGCTCAGGTAACATGACCATCAAACCTGTTTGATTGTGTGTCTGACATGGGGTTGTGCTGCTTAGAAAAACAATGCATAATGCAAATGAGCTTCTTTTAATAGCACAGAACACTAGGGCAAAAGAGAAACACAAGAGGTCTTGGTCTGACTTGAGCTTCTCTAGGTGTTTCTCTGCAGTGGTATTTTTGTTGTGTTTTAACCCCTTTTGCTGTGCCTGCTTTCTGTTACTCTTCTAGCCTGGACGAAGCGTGTGAGCAGAGCTGTTTGCTTTTCTTTGACCCCAGAGCCGGATGGTGATTAACTCATGCAGTGAATTTAATCGGTGCTCTGGGAGTTTCTACTTTTAGATAGGCTTCTCTCCATTGCAGTTTGAATCTGGCATGAATATTCAAAACTGAGCTTTTACAGTAGTTTTTCTAATTATTTTATATTAAACAGCAGCAGAAAGCATAGTAGTGGAATGTGTTGGCTGTAAGCTTGCATGTATTCATGCATGCTGTTAGCGTGTGACCTTGAGGGAGGAGAGTGGACAACTGTCTTGGACTTCTCTTGTTGCAGTATGGGTTCAGACTTGACTCCTGGTTTAACTTCTCTCTTCTAGTACATCACTCATCTGCCAAAGAACCAGCACATCTGAATGCATTTCCCGAGCACCCATCCTCCCTGAATTACCTGAGACCCAAGAGGCAGAGACCTCAGATGCTGAACCTGAGCAGTACTGAGGTGTCTGGGGTACTCAGACCAAGGCCGGCAGGTCTAGACAGCCCGTCGAGCAACCGCTATGCTGGAGACTGGAGTAGCTGTGGGGAGAACTACTTCTTAAACCCCAAAGACTGCCTGAGTGAAGCAGACTATGATGATGTCCCTTCAGAAGACACAGAGAGTGGGGATGACAGCAGCAAGGCCGAGGAGCCAGATGCCCTGGTAACACACCCGCAGCCCATCCCCAGAGAGCACACGTTTCAGAGCTATTTGACGATGCAAGCGATAGGCTCTGCGGTGGATCACAGAGCGAACCTCAAAGACCTGCAGGAAAGTATCGATACGCTGATAGGAAACCTGGAAAGGGAACTCAACAAAAACAAGCTAAATATGAGTTATTAAACCCCGTCCTGCATGGTGCCTCCTCCTAAGTGCCTCTGTGCTCCTCACTGGGCTTCCCACAGCTGCGTGAGGAGTGATGGTGCCCTTGAACACCTTGTGGTAAGGCCACGGCCCACCTTCTGTTAACAAATTTAAAGCCATTCCGTTACATTTCTGCCTTTTTGTTAGGAAAAGGTGTTGGCCTGGTTCTGGTGTTGGAGACTACCTTAGAGACTGTGAGGTGATTCCACATAGTGGCATTTCTCCCTAAAAATACTGTGCACTTAGGTGGTCTGGGCAGTACCTGGCAGAAGATGAAACAACATCTCTCCTCATTCCTGAAACCCTAGTTCTGGTACAGATGTTCCTCTCGGAAGAGGATGAATGCTGCTTGGCCTGAGTTTTGCAGCATGGACTTCAGATAGACTTGTTTTACTATATATGCAATGGCTGCTATGAAAAATGCTTTATATATATATATTATTTATATATAAAGTTTTAATTGTACAAATATTAATGTATTCCTGTATTAACACTTTTCAATAATTATTTAAACAAGCCAAAATTAAATATTTTTCTAACCTTGTTTGTATATATCTCTGTATAAATGCGCATGTGTCTGTAGCCGCCTTTGGAAAGGACAGGTCTCTCAGAATTATGAAATGTCCCTGTTTCTGGGAATATGTGTTCTGTGATGCCGGGATGAAGCTACCCCTGGCATAACACAGCGTTTGATGTATGCACAGAGACATGGCCAGAGAGAGGGCAGAGTGAATGATTAATGTAAATGACCTTGCGTGTTGCAGGGACATTGGTTCGCAGGTGTTGGCTATTAACTCTCTCTCTCACAAACACACACTCCCCACCCTTTCTCTCTTTTTTTTTTTGTTTTTGTTTTTTCCTCTGCTTTTTTCATATATATATATATATATATATATATATATATATAAAATAAAAGAGGTCTGGAAGGTATTTACTTTTCAAAAAGTACTTTTCGTTTGTCCTTGTGACCTGCTACTTTATTCTTAACATTCAATACTTCTGTTTCATGTATTTTTGTTGAGGTACTGTTGTCTGGCTGCTGTTAGTTGGTCTGTTTGAGCCCATTCTCCGGCTCTGGAAATGCAGGCCTCAAATTCTCCACAAAGGCAATTACTTTTTTTTTTTTTTTTTTTTTTTTTTTTTTTTCTTTAAAAATGGAAACCTGAGTTGTTACATGAGGTTGAATGGGTTGACTGATGTTACTCCTTGGGAGTTTGGGTGGGATTGCAGTTCACTGTGACCTTATTAGATTCAGGTGTCACCATCGTCTCAGATCATCTTTTGTCATTCATGGTGAGCCATTAAACATTTCATGTTAAGGAAATACATTCTTGGTTTAATTAAAAATAGTTACCAAATTGCATACAGATGTTTTGATGGTCCCTCTAACCAGAAGGAGATGCAGTCATTCCTTGTCCTTCACAGGTCATGAGAAAGGGGGGATTTGGGCAGGTGGGGGTGAGAAGGTTAAGCATTTTGAGAGGTCAAACACTGAGTTGCTGTCAGCTGGCAGGGTAAAACTTAATTCTCTTCATCTTTTTGGTACAATGTTGGCATCTCGCCATGGCTTTCCATTCACCCTGTGGGTAAGTGCTTTTCTGCTAACCCGTGCTTCCTTGTATTGCTTAATTGAAGAGTTATTTATTTACAGTAAAAAGGAATTAAGAATTGCTATGCTCAACTTCACCCCCCTTTACTAAGGAATTATTGTAGCATGGTTTCAAATGGTTTATTCAATCTCATTAATTTATTTTTTATAAGTGTTAAAAGATGCAAAACAATTATTGCAATATAATGGTAATGTATGAAAATGTAAATTTAACCTGAAGCATTTATCAATAAATCAGTGTATTTTTTTAAACTTTTATACCTACAGAATGTGCACACTTTTTAAACTCTAAATTTAAATTCTAAATAAAATTTGAATTAAGAACAAAATTTGACAAAGCCTAGTTAGTGATTATTTGACCTGTTTAAGCTGGTGCCATATATTTGTACTGGCTGCACATGTGAATTAATTCTAAAGACTTTTAGCTTTTCAGAAGATTATTTGTTCTGTAGTCTTTTCTAGATTGACCCAGTGTTTCAGTTACATAATTAAAAAAAAAAAAAAAAAACAAACAACAAAACAACCGCTACTCAAATTAAGTCCAAAAGGAGTAATATTCTAAGGAAGTTGTCAAACCAGTGTTGTGGCAGCATTTCTTCTTTTGTTGCGGGATGCTGATGCTTTTGAACGTAGCTTGGCTTCTGCACAGGGTGTGTAGATGCATTAGCACTAGTTGAAAGATGTTTGCATTAATGTTAATCTAATTAGTTAATGAAAATATAGTAAAGTATTGCTGTTATTAAAATGAAACAATTGCTGTTAATCTAGTTAAACTTGTAGAACATGTTTTGTATCTCAGAAATAACCTTTTAATGAGGCATTTTCCAAGTGGTATTTTTGTTATATATTGTCTCTTATATATATTCTTATAGATATTATTATATTTTGTATAACTATATAATCTAGTCAAGTTGCATCCTTCTTAGGATTGTTACTGATACTTAAGGAAGATGATTAGTGTGGGAGTTACCCTAACCTAGAAACACTAAACTGGGAGATTTAAAACAACCAGCTTCTACCAAAATAGTAATGAACATTTTTTTATACAAAAGAGCAGCCTTGGGCTGTGCGGGCTTTGCAGGGTAGAGCTGCTGTGGAACCCTGTGGGCACAGCCAGGAACTTCTCTTACTGTGCAAACCTTTGTTGTTGTCTGCTTGGTGCAACGCAGTTTGACATCAGGAGCAGCTCCTGTCCTGCGAGGGCTCTTAGCACTGCTAGAAGAGGTTGAACGCAGAGGGCAGAGCCTGCACTTGAGTTCAGAGAGCTGATGTCCTTGCGGTGTATGGACTTCCTTCAGGTGTGACCTCCGCTTCCCAGGTAAAGAAAATGGATACAGATGCTCTTACAGAAACAGTTCCAAGACTTGCACCAAAATCGCACACAAATTGTTATACCCAAGTATGAGCTGTTCTGGTATTTTGACGCCAGTGATGGCTACACGTAGGGCTGGGTAGCAACCAAGAATCATAGTTTGTATTCCCCAAGGAAAAGCAGAAATGCATCCATAGGTCTGTGCAGCTCTTTGCAGCCAGATGTTAAGGATATAATACACTTAAGGTGAGTTCCGGAATGGACTAGGCCCATCCGTAGAGTTTCAATCCGTTGCTGTTTGTTTAAACAGGATTGTCCAAATGCTGCTTGGGCAGTGTATCTGAGCCCGCTGACACTGAATGGCTTCTCCCCCCTTTTCAGATTCCCAAACTGGCTTATTGCAGGAGCCTGCAAGAGATGGGTAGGGATTGTGTGGGATGTAGAGTAAGAGTAGCTGCCAGCATCCTTGGGCTACCTTGGGCTGTCCTAAGCTGCTGGGGACCTACATCCTCAGAAACTTCAGATCTTTGCATCTGTCTTTCCCAAATGCATAACGTATGTGGATGTTTATTAATGCACCAGGCAAGAAATGTAGCTGCAGCTATTCAGATGCATTCTAAAAACAGAGGGGAACATCCCCAACAGAAGTAGATACCCAGGGTTTTTAGAGAATAAATCTATAAATCTGATAAGCCAGGCATGCATCTGGTATTTCTGCTGCCAGATCTTAACCCCTTCACCTTCCTTCCCATCTCAAGGTATACGGTTTTCTTAGCAGTAAAAATGTTTTTTGAAATTAATTTTTATCTGGAATTATGGTTTATCTCAAATTACGAAGCTACCAACAGTTGAAAGATGGTTATTTGGGCTGGAGGGAGGACTGATGTTACACTGGTGTCACTATGATGCATTGTTTTAAAATATCCAGACACTGAGTTAACTGTTTTCATTCTGTTTGACTTTTTCAGAGCCGTGCAGGAAACCCTATAATTTGCTAGGGAAAATTAACCTATGGAACAGTCTGCCATGAGATAATGAAAAGCTGACCCTACAGGTATTTGAACATCCAGGGTTGCATTAGGGAGGATAAAAAACCATGATGAGGTGTACAATCACATGTTTCTGGTGTCATTTGGGAACAGAGATGAGGACAAAAATGGCTCTCTGGAAAGCTGCTCCATTTCCACTGGGGGATTCCTGCAGCTCCCCAGACAACTTTGCCCTGGGAAGCGAGGGGGACTGATCGGCAGAACCCTGGTCTGCTGCCTCCTTGTCCTCACTGTTAGAAAAACCCAGCTGAAATCCAGCTGTCTTCTGGAATATTTTCTTAATCAAAACTCTGATGAGTGCCTGTGTGGTGGCTCACGTAGAGGCTGCTGCCTATTCTGGATTGTAGTTACAGAGCTACAGTGGAGGGGAGGCAGTTGGGCTTTCCAGGTAAGTCGTGATCATATGGTTGACTGTAATGTATATGTAGTTTGCAGCCCTGTTAATCAAAAATCTGGGGAAAATTATCTGAGGTGGTGTTCTAACAAAGTCCAGGCCTGATAACAGAGAGCTGAGCTTTTTAATTAGTCGGTTGTGGGATATTTACTTATCTGTGTGGAGCAGGTCGTTAGTTAAATATTGATTTAGCAGAGGAACTGTGTTCTCTTCCTGTTTGAGCTCTGACTGCAAACACCATGCTGCAGGTGTCAGGGATGCGCTTGTTGAGTTTCCCTTGGTTTTAATTTAGAGCTAGTTTAATGTGAGGGACAAGGAATATTACTATAATATTTAAACTTTAACAAACAAAAGACTATTTTTCAAACCACGTTCTAACTAGTGGCACCAAACCTATCTTTAAAAGTTCAGTGTAAAAAGTGGTAAAAGTATACGATGGGAAGATCCTGCCCCTGGAACATTGAAGGGGCATGTTTTTAATATGACCTAAAACCAATATGCAATGTTTTTCAGGACACAGGAGGCTCACACTGCTGTTGTTTCGTATTTTGCTACACTTTGCTGTAATGAAGCAGAGCACTGAGGCTGGCTATTGCTTATCAGCCAAAGATCCTCTCTGCAAATCCCCCGTGTGTCAGTTGTCTTTTGTGCTTTAGTGTCTACTCTGACCGTATGGACATTTGTTTGACAGGAGTCTGTGACCCTCAAACAGTTTGGTGAGTCACGGAAAGAGTGAACTGACCCGTATAGAGTTTAATCTGTCCTTCTCTGATAGATTAAATTTCCGCTTGACAGGCTCTGCTCGGTTACGCGGTGTCTGACCTGGCTATTGAAACCAAACAACCAGCAGAACACTGCTTAAGAAAGAGGCATCTCTGTGGATGGAGGAAGAACATCAATATTCATGAACTGTTACTCATTTACGCTGGTAAATATTAACACTTCTGTATAACACCCTTTGAGAGATCTCAGGAATAATTGCCTTTTGACAGAAATGCATACACTTGACAGCCACGGTGTGCTTGGTAAAAGCTGCTTCTTCTAAGTAAGACTGATTTCTTTGAGGGAACAATGTATTTTAATGGCTTTGGGCTTCCATTTGCAAGCAGTTGCCAGGCTTAAGTAACAATCATATTCTAATCTGATGATGGCAAGTAAAAGTGGTTCAGCCTGTGAAATTTGAACGGTTTATGAACAGTGTGGTCAGATCTATGCTTTTAGTTCAGGAGCCCCTGAAATTTGTGTAGTAATTTATATGGTCCTCCCTTAGTGTATCAACATATGGATTCAGCAGAGGTGCAAGGGGCTCCCCTAGCATTTAAGTGTAGTAAGTAATAAATGAGACATTATAGCCTCGTACATATTTGTTGTGGCTGCTTTTAAGGAAACAGAACCAGATTGCTGCTGTTGACGGAGCATCGATGACTGCATAAGCAGCGGCATTATATGATGCCTTTTGAGCATTGTGGCAGTCTTCTTGGGATAGATCCTCCTGAAGCAGTGATGGCCACCTCTCTTCCTTGCTGTAACCCAGGTGACTGCACGTGCTATTTGAGGAAACAATTGTTTGTGGAAGTTGTAGTGGGTAAAGCTAGCTAATGATGAAATCATCTTTAGTATAAGAAATATCTTTGGTCCTGTGCTTCATGGGCTGCAATAGCTCATTGATGTGTAAGAGCAATTCAGGGTCTGGTTTGGTATTTAAGTCCCTTAGGTGAGAGTGGAGCCTTTGCCTGAGTAACTGTTTGTTCCATCTCCTGTGTTACTGTGATTGTTGTGGTCATCTGAGGTACCCATGTGCCTCCTGTTCTCCCTTCAGTGGCAGCTTGAGGAAGTGGGGCTGCACAACTCTCAGGTGAGCGTTTTTCGCTCTAGAGTGTTTTATGTCACCATGTCTCCAGAGCAGGAAATGTCCTGGACATCTCAAAAAAACCCTACTCCTTGTCCCTAAGTTTTCAAGAGGAGTGAATACTTGGAGGTGAGGGAGGAGATGCTTGCTGGAGCAAAGTAGCAGAATTTGGATGGCCTATGCAAATGTAAGTACTAGAGCAGAATGGGTTCCCCTCTGGTGGGAGCAGATGGATGTAAATTGGCAAGGTGAATACTGGCTCGTTGGTTTGACTGGCTGAGTTGTGTGTAAGATTTTTACAGCTTATAGAGTCCTGACAGACAGAGAGCTTTGAAAACTATTATTTAAACAGACAGAATATTCACGATAACTGTATTAATGAAAGATAGTGGGGGCAGTGTGCCCAAAACAGTTGTTCTGTAACCACATTGTGAGTAAACAAATTGATAAAGTTAATGAAACAGTAATCTGTAACTGCAAGATGCTTTGTTTCTGAAGCTAAACATGTTCTGCTGAAATAGAGGTCCTGACATAAAAAGCTCACTAGTTCTAAAGGAGATAATGAGCTCTAAGCATCTGATGAGGACAGTATTTCTTGTCCCTTTACTAGTCCTAAATCCATTAGTATCTGCTTCTCCAGGTTCATAAACACGGTATAGTCTGCATTTTCTTGCTCCTCCATCTCTTGTTTTCTGCACAGTAGTCATACTCTGAAGGAAAAACACGTATCAAGGAATAATGCACTGTTAAGCTTTGAAACCTGTATGTGACCCCATTGCTCTCCAGTAGATAGTATCAGTGCTATCACAAATTAGTGACAATAGGCATCACCCAGGGCTATGTTAACTGAATTGTCATTTCCTTGGTTAATTAGTTAGTGTTATTAAACCATTACCAAAGAACGGATAGACAAAATCCTTACGTGAATAAAGAATGGAAGGGTGGGGTCTCTCCTTGCTTTAAGGAACAATGTTTATAGGGAAGTTGCCAAAATACAACTTTTTGAAAGAGCAACTGATGTAAAAAGAGAAGCAAATTCTCAGCTGTCCAATATCCATAGGCTCTAATGCTCTTGTAGGAGTTTCACTTGACCAAGAGCAGAACTCACATGGACTAGGAACATCTATTCCACTCGTAAGAATTGTAAATATGAAATAAGGAGCTTCTAAGTTATTCTGATTATTTCCATCCTGATTTTTGAGAATACTATGAGAAATCCTGCCTAGCAAAACAAGTGCATTTTCGAGACCCAAAGAAACAAAGAAAGTTTTCTTAATTCCAAGTATAACATACTGTTTTCTCCCTCTGTGCCTCCCATTCCATTTCAGTTCTGTTTTGGCTTGAAACTCTTGATACTCTTGTTCACAGTACTTCAGATATTTGGCTTCTCTTTCAAAATAATCAAGTACATTGGCATGCTGTTAACAGAATGACAGACAAGGGTCATTACATGCCCAAAGACAGATTTGTTGCTGATTATCTGAACGGTGTTATTAGTTTATCTATATTGGAAATATAGATATCTCTATTCAAATAATTTTCAGCAAAACAATATAAAGATGTGGAGTGAAAGCAATTGATTTGGGATACAAATATGCCCAGGGTTAAATAATTTTTACTACTCTGACTCTGAGTAGATCATCCTGTTCAGGAACTTGCACTGAAATACCTAAACTGGTTTTCGGTTAGTGATTTCACTAAATCAGTCCAAATCCTCACTGACTCAACTTCAGGCATAACAAACTATAAAATATCATACTTCAGTATTAACACTATGCATTTATCTGGGATTCTGTGTTTTAGTTTTCATTAGTCTCTTCAACAACCTAGTATTTTTCAGTAAATACTTCCATTAGAATGAACATAATCTAAATATTAGTGACTGCTCCTGGGTTAATAATTCTATGCCCTAAATAGTGTAGTTCCAAAACATACATAATTTGGGCAGAAGCAATGTGCTTCTTCATGCTATAGCACTTGGTTAGCTCCTGCGTTACTTTGGAGAAGTTACTTTTACTACAATGAGGCTGCTGACCTGGTGTTATATTGCTATATACTCTAGCTCTGCAAGCCCTTATGGGATGCTTATAAACTATTTAAGAGCATACATAAACTTAAAACTGGGATAGGACAGGAAGAAGATTTTGTGATGTAAAAATAACAGACTAGATAGCAGGCAAGACTGCTAGACTGGATGAGATGAAAACACCAGCTTGATCTTTGGATGGGAGCTGAGGGAAAAGAACAAATGAAAATTATGTGGAAATAAAGATAAATTAAAACTGTTTCCATTGTTCCCATGGCCCTTTGGTACAGATAGTCCTTATTTCAAAAAAAGAATGAATGAGTGGTAATGTTAGTAACAGTCTGCAAAATGTGCTTTAACTAAACTAGAAGCAGATACTAAGTTGTGTAAATTGAAGTACTAGATTTACAGGGAAAAAAAATGACACAAATGTGGACAAGAAAGTGTAAAGAAAGAGAAACTCAGTATATTTACTTCACTATGCACTATATAGCATTGTTTTAGTGTGTGAAACCAAGTGTCATTTTATGCATGTGGTAAAAAAATGCTGAACTCTTTACTGTGTTTTCATGTGGACAGGTTGGAGCAGTGGAATTCTACCAGCTGTCACCCAGGTTTCCTTTAGGTGCCTGAGCTCTGTGCAAGGCCAGCTTTGCTGCAGGTGATCTTAGGAGAATCTCAAATAAATTGCCATCCATTTAAAGGCAAGTTTTTTTTTCCAGGCAGGCCTGTTTCTGTGTTGGAGTTTTCAGGATAATGTGTCACAGATTAATAAAAATTCTTACCAACCTCATTCCTTGAAGGATGACTTAGTGTCTGACAGATTTCCAGAACATGCAGTACTCCAAGATCATCAGAAACAGCCAAAAAATGCTGCTTAGCTGAAAGATATTTGACAAAAACACATATAAACAATCTAAATTCCAACAGTAACACATACCTCCACCCAAACACGAGCTACAGAGGGTTCATTTTTGTTGTGGTCTCTTTGGTTTATTGTTTGTGGCAGGAAAAAGACAGCCTTATTGCTCTCTTATTTTCTTAACAAATGAAATTCCCTTTAAAATTTACAGGTTTTTCAAACTCTTTTTTTTGTTTGTTTGGTTGGTTTTTTTTTGTTTTTTAAAGCTAAATGTTTTCAGTTTCTTTATGCTGTGGCAGTTCATACACTTAGAACAGCTGTATGCATATGCATTTTTGTATATACAGTGCAGTGTTAAATTAGTGGAAGTATGTTCTTATATAAGTTTGTCTGTAACAAGGTTAGTGAGTCAAGGGCCGTTTTGCAAACAGGATGGCACAGAAAAGTGCTATCACCATCAACATACGTGAGGCAATCCAGGGGCTGATGAAAGTGATCACTGATTCGGAGACGTTCTGGAAATGAGATGGCTCATGAGTTTTCTTCAGTAAGTCCCAAATATCTATATTTCCATCGTCTCTGCCAATGAAGAAAACTCCTGGTCTGGTTAAGGACCAGTGTCCCACAGTGTTTCTTCCTGCAGAGCAGCTTGACTGAAGGATCGGTCCATTCTTAATTTGTTTCAAAACAAATAAGAGAGACCCAACAATCAAACAGTACTATCCATTCACTGCTTCAAATCTCCTATCATTTAAGAACATTCACAATTTAAATGATCCTATTACAAAAATTGTATCAATGGCAAAATTGGTACCACCTTCTGCAGATAAGGAGGAGAATTGTGGGAAAGTAAAAAAACTTGATATCTCACTTCTGGCCTATTAAGGTAATCTTCGCTGTTAACATCTGTGGTTTTGAGATTTTGCCAGATGCAGCTAAGCTGGATTCCTACATGAGAGGAACTGTAAAAAAACCACGTTTCTTTGTCTTCAGACGATGAAAAGACTGCACCCTAAATATGAGTTCTTCAGACCTGTTTAGCACATATTACCTTCATTCTTCAATTTTCCTAGCAGCAGAAATAATTTGTTGAGAAGTTACAGTTTTTACAAGGTTGGAATTCAAGAAGTTCACTTTGTTTTTTTTTCTGTAAAAGGCAAGTTTACAAAAAAAATAGTTTTCTAATGTAAAGAAAAAGGAAAAGCTCTTCTTATACCCAATTTATTTCTAAACTGTGAAGCTTTGTGACTTACAAACATTTCTGAAAATACAGATTCTGAGGCTATTATAGTTATCTTGTATATCTATCAATTATGTTACAGCTGTGTCAGAGTAACTTACTGTAACCCCTTCTTTCCAAATGGCAAAACTCCGTCCTCCAACGCTTAGAATGATGTCTTTAAAAAACGGAGATCTCTGGAGAGTAGTGATTGTTTCAGTGTGGGTGGTGTATTTCTGAGCGTGCTTCTCACCTAATGGTATGAAAAAGGCAGTTGCTTGTAACTAGTGCTTTAGTGATTGTCTTCACAGTGGGAGTTAGGCAAGGGGAAACAGGAGTGCAGGATCCATCACGGGCTTCAAAGATACTAGCCTCATTTTTTTTTCCTCACAAGACAGAGGAATTGAAATTGCTGCAGATCTAGTTACTGTGAAGTGTGACTTGTGTGATTTGTGCCAACAGGCACTAAGCGATGCCCCTGTGGTACTGGAGAGGGCTTCTGCTATTCTGTCATGACAGCTAAACTGTGTATAATTTTGAGGCTGTACGGCTGAATCCTAGTGTCACCAGTGAGGCAGACTATTATAGCAGATGAGCAAGAACCTTAAAAAGACAGAGTACGGGTGCAAATATTTTGAAGTTAGCAATATATTAAGGTTTAAAACAGGTATTGAGAAACTTGTACTTACTAACTGGTTTTATCAAGTCACTATCAATTTCCATTTTCCAGTCGGAATAAACAATTTCTCCGTCCTGTGATGCCAAAAAAATCAAGTAAATGCATTTAATATTAAATGTGTTCTGAGTAAGTTAAAATGAAAGTTTGCAGCCAATGACTGAAAAAAAACCACTAAAATTTTGGATCACCATTTATCACTTATGTATTGCTAAAACAGCTATACCTACCATGACGTATGTAGGCAGCCCTTCCAGCAGAATTAGGTGCTCCATTTTTACAGTTCATGCTTTGCTGCAGTATTTGGGGAAAAGGTGACTGGAAGCAAAAAGGTAGCTAGAAGCCAAATTTTCATTTCCACATGAACTCAAAATTGGGGAAGATTTTGGAATTTTTAGATACATAGGGTAGGTAGAGGGCTATGAATAGCTGGGACTTAATCCTAAAGTATTAATAGGTTGTGGGGGAAATTGTAGTATAAACATTTTCACCTGACATTTGGGGAAATACTAAAAGTATTACTAATCTTGTGGGTTCTGGAATAAGGAAATACTGCTTGGTTCCTGATGGCAGGTAGTTAAGTTCAGCATATTTTGGAAATGTCTTCTAATTCTGCCCTTCAAGTAAGGATTCATAGCCTACAAAATATTAGGGGTTTGTTATTATTTTAAGCATGTAACTACATGCATTAATGTGGGAATAAAATATAGCATGTCCAGAAAGATCTTTTTAGTTAACATCTGAAGAAAACATGCAAGTCCATACATTTGTGAAAACTCTATTCTTTAATTGTTCAGTCTTTTGGATATCTTGGATTAACATCTTCGTTAGAAATCTATTATTTTTTCACTTACTTCAGTTCCAACAAAAAAGTCAGTGGTGATATTCTCTAGCACTTTCTGATTTTTGCTTGAAGGAGTATTCATCTCTGTATATGTACTCATTTCTCTGTCAAGTTCTTCTAGTGTGTTCAGAGATTGCATCTTCTCTGGGAAACAGTACGGATACATCTATTTATTATACACCGGAATTTATCAGCCCAAGCAAATCCTTTGTCTCATAAGGGTAGTTCATGGATAAGGGGAATTTCAAGAGGAGAGATGAAGAAAGACTGCCAAGTGAAGCAGCAGTTTTGCAGGTTAATTGTTTCCTGGGGGAGTCTCCCTGTTGCTGCAGCTGCTCTGAAGTCAGTCCTTCCCGTACCCAGACAACTACTTAGGGTAGCACCATTCTGTTCTTCATCAGTTTTACACAGCATCATTGTCTCTGTGGGAACTGCCCTTACACATCCCCCTTAGCTGCTGCAACCAGGAGCTAACGTTTCTGCTCTGCGGAGCGGCACAGCCTGCCTCCTGCAGCCTGCGCTGGAGCAGCTACGCCACAGCAGCTCAACTGCCAGAAAAGCATTTTCTGGTGTGGTGTGCAGTCACTCTCTCAGGTAATCCAACTCTTGGGCTACCTGTGTGTCAGCTTGCCAACTTTACAGAGGATGAGTAGTGTGTCCCTACCAAAAAGCACCACAGTAAGAACTGATCTGCTACGGAATGTGAAGTGCTAACTTCATGTTCTATACTGAAGGGTGACACCTCTATCCAAAGCACTACAGAAATACCTACAATAATTACTGTTTCTCCAGGATTATTTTTCTAAAAGTAGTATTCTATAAGGGCTGAAAAAGACATACTGTTTCAGGGATAAAGAGACTGGATGGAGGACTTGCGTGGGCTAGGAAGTGAAACCTGGCAGAGTTGCTGTGGGTACAGAACTGCTCTTTTTGTATTCAGTACTTGTACATATCTTTGTAGTCAATACGTGTATGTCATGCTTTGAATACCAGTATATTTAAGAAACTTTTTTCCCTAGATGCATTTAGCTATACCACATAGAATCATAGAAGAGTTTGGGTTTGAAGGGACCTTTAAAGGTCATCTATTCCAACCTCCATTTTCATGCGAGTTGGATATTTCAACATTTTATCGCTCAGCTTTCATTATGTATATACATAACATACATTACGTAAAACATTTATTTCGGGGAGAAACTCTTTACCCGGGCCTATTGTAATAGGATGAGGGGTAATGGTTCTAAAACAGAGGGAGGTAGATTCAGACTGGATCTAAGGAAGAAATTTTTTTACAATGAGGGTTGTAGAACACTGGAACAGGTTGCCCAGAGAGGTGGTGGATGCCCCATCCCTGGAAACGTTCAAGGCCAGGCTGGATGAGGCTCTGAGCAACCTGATCTGGTTGGAGATGTCCCTGCTCCTTGCTGGGGGGTTGGACTAGATGACCTTTGAAGGTCCCTTCCAACCCTAACAATTCTATGATTCTATATACTGACATATAAGCTTATTAAAAACATTTTCCCCCATAAGGTGTAATAAAAACGTTACCTGAGGTTTTGTAATGATAATGCAGTTCCCTTAAACAAATTCTGATGGGACCATACTCTGTGTTGGTAACGCTTTCGCACAGGTTTATCTGTTCAGAAAAAAATACATGTGCTAAATAATTTTGTCCATATCTTTGAGGTGCAAGACTAAAGGACTTTCTGCTGTAATGGACCAGGTCTTTTCAGTTTGCAGTGTATTTGTAATACTCCACGAAGAGTACTTGCTGCTTCATGTGCAAGCACAAAGAAAATGCAAACCCATGGTTTCTCTTGTGTTTTCCTTTCCCAGTAAGGATTTTGCCATATTTCTAGAATAAAAAAACAGCTCCAGTGGTCATGCCTGTTCAACAACTGCACCAGCTGCAGCTATTCTGAGCAGTACAGATCAGCAGGTCCAAAATTATTTTATTTTTTACCTAACAGATTATGTCCAACCTTACTTTTTTCACAAACTGCTATGACTGTCATCATCAGACTGACTGATTCTGTTGACCATGACCATGTTTCACAGTTTGGGACCCACTGAGATAGCACAGCGATTGAAAAGGCTGACAGGACCTTACTCTATTAATACAGCTACTTTTGCACCTACTGCATTTTTTAAGAGATGGTCATGCTGTTTCTTGTGAGTTAGCTTTTCAAAATGTGTTTTATTGAAGTTTCAGAGGAATGTTGAAGTATTTCATTTCATAATTGGAAGGAAATTTACAAGGAATTCACAATTTGTTGGAAAAACGAAAGAGTTGGGAAGCAAAACTCCTGTGGAGTTCTAGCCATATCTATTTGATCCTTCTGTTCTATATTTGTGTACAGTACCTTTATGAGAGGTTTCCAGCAGATATCTGGTTGCTTGAAAGTATCAGGAACAGCAGGGCGCATATAAAAATCTTCCTTCTCTTTTACTTTCTCAGATGAAGGTTTTTCAGGAAGTTTGGAGGCTGGAATATCCCAAAATAATACTGAGCTGCAAAATGATTGTATAATATTATTCCCTGTTTTTGTTTCAGTCAGATGCAGTTTTCCCGCACATCTTAAAGTTGATTTTAACTTTTCATCTTCAATTTGAATAGCAATAGAGAGTCTGAAAAGCAGACAAATGCTAGATACTTAATTGCTTCTTTTGTAAATGATGGCATGTTTATTCTCCACCTTTATTCACCATTTTGTCAGTTGTTAACGATACCAAAGCAGCCAGATGACATTTGTACAGTTTGCTTATGGAAAGTTACTGGGTGAAGTTACTGGCACTACCTGCGCAGAATTCCTGGAGGCTCAGAGAACTGGACAGAACTCTGTAGGAGGTAATCTAATAATCCAAATCGAACCTCATTCCCTGTTCTTTAGTGTACCAATTTATTAGCTGACATTCAAAGCAAATGGTCCCACTCACTTGAATCTGTTATCTCATTGGAGTTTTCAGCACTCTGATTGTTCCTGTTGCTCTACTTTGGACGTTCATTCACAGATTTGATATAGACAATGATAAATTTTGTCATCACTGATATCTCTTTCCTTTTTCTAAACAGGAGTTGCTCAGGGCTCCTGCTGTTCATGGATGACATTAGAGATTCCCCTGCTTTTACTTTAGATGAATGCGTTTAATTTGGAGTCCTGATGTGTGAGTACTTTAAATTATCTCTTCCATGTGCATTACTTGCATTACATTGTAAACTTATTAACAATTGTATTTGCAATCCTTCTTCTGGTTTTCATTAGGAAAAATAACTTTGTATCATTACCAAATTTTGCGGCCTATGACCTTCCTTTTGATGTAACTAGCAAATACACGATTGAGCCCAGCCATGCTGCCTTGAAGCCTTAAGGCTTTTGCCATCGGGAAAGCTAAACATTTGTTTCTACTGTTTGCATTCTGCCTCCTTGTTGGTCTTTCACACAGGGTAATTACTCATAACCATCATGACTATTTCGTCCACATAAGAGGAGACTCATACAGAATAATTTTGCCAGCTAAGTCTCCAAGTTTAAATATAGTGTACAGTACTTCTTTGGCCTCAAAATCATGAATAGCTTTTTGTGCAAGAGTCACATAATCAACCTCTGTGTGGTGGTATGGCTCTTCAGGCCGATGCATGTGTGACCAACAGGCTTCTTAAGGTATATGCAGAATATAAACAGATACATGTGAGGTTTTTTCAGTTAATGAACCCTTAATGCTGTTACTGTAAAGGGCTTAACTGGCCAAGAACTTGATGTGCTTGTCTTCTGCATGCAGAGTTTCAGCTATTCAGGACAGGCTGATAGGAATCCAGAAGTGTGCTAGTTAAATCATGGAATATGCTCCATAAAGCTTTCCAAAGGAAACTAGAAGACATCTTGTAGAATATGTATTGCATATACCCATCAGGGGAGCAGGTTACAAGCTGCACGCAAATTTCAGCTTTGTTTTCAAAAGTAACACCCACTTGTTTCTCCTAAAAATAACAACAATAACAATTACAGGGGAAGAAGATGATGAGAGACAACAATTATACTTTTCTAAGGGATTACTTCAACACATAAAATGGGCTTCTAGAAATTAAGTCACTGTTTCTGCTTGGATAAGGTTTGGGAATCAGAACTTATTAACCGTAGTTACAAAGTTAAAACATTTTACAAACATACTTCAAGTGAACTGTTATCAGCTTTGCCTGGTAAACACTTAAAATTCTAAATGAAGTCAGCAGGATAAATACGCGCTGGTACCGCTGTGAGTCAGGCCCTCCTTAGGCTGTTGTGTTTGTAACTTTTTTTATCCAGCTTGATCAAAGAGCAAATCATTGAGAAATTTATCTCAAACAGTTAACTGTGGTGGGAGTGATGTATCTTTGCCAAGTTTACACCGGAGTCATCTCTCTCAAACTGGCACTCAGCTAGACCACACTGCAGGATGGTAGTGGTATCTTCAAATGTTAATTTTTAATTGTTCAGTTTCTGTATATGGCTTTCTACAGGTTTTATACTACTTACCATTTACAAAGTAGTCATTGTTTTATACCAAATTTATTTTCATTTATTCAGGAAAATAAAGGAAAGAAGTCGGGGGGAACAAGTGATTATAGGCTGTGCCCTGATCTAAGATAATTTCCAGTATATGCAAAACATATATATTTTGGCTAAAGCTGTACTTTACCAACCATGCAGCAAAGTTTCAGCTACAATGAGTATTTTTTAGGCTAAATCCTACTCTTATTTTAATTCATGAGTTGCTTACCCGGAGTCAAAATGGTAGTCTCACAACTGTGGAAAACCTGGTTTAGATTTTGGATATAACTTTGAGTACTTCTTCATTGATATGTAATAATAAACTGCTGATTTTAGGAACTGTGCCATAAAAACCGCAATGATGTGCAAAGGCTGACACGCATTCCATGTTTATATAACAGAAAGTATGTCCCAGTACATGTTGCTAAATATTGACAAAGTGATTGCTTTGTGAGTGTTAATTGTCAAGCACAAGTTTCCCGTATCTGTTATCCTAGATGAACATGAAAACAGCTTTCTGACCCTGAACTTTGGCAAAAAAAAAGCCCCACCCGAACAACAAAACCAACAGCATCCTGCTATCCAATCCCTTGCTTCATGTTTTGTATCACCAATTAGTATCTATGGGTACTACTGTAATATAATTTAATAATGAACAGTTGTATCAGGTTTCTTTTTATAGTACATGTGCCCCTTGTCCTCACTTTTCTGGTAATTTTGCTAAGGACTGCGGTATCCATGAAGTCTTAAAAATTTGTTTTCAGAAATAATTGACATATTAATGTGCATAAACCTTTTAAATATCTGTTTTCTTTCTCTTGACCTGCTTTTCCACTGTAATTATTTTGCATTTGTCTATATCTGCATTTCAAATTAATTTGGGCAACAATTTGCCGTACTTTGATAGTGAATGAGCATCCAGTACTCCTTTAATAGAGTTGGACCCTTTAACTACATAGACCCTATGTGATATGGAGCTTTAAAACTGTCACAGAAAATATAAGTTTTGAGTACACTGGCAACACCTAGAATAATTAATGTAACTACAGTAACACCATTCTTGGGTGCCTAGCTATTTAGGTAATTTAAATTATTTCTCTGAATTCTTGGTGGCAGGCTGGATTGCTCATAGTAGAATTTCAACATATTTTAGATATGGAAGGCTTAGTATAATTTTCAGTAAAGCTACAGAAATCTTTTCTGGTATGAGCAGATTCGTATCAGGTTAAGAACACAGCACAGTTGTAAAGCACAGTGAACGGGACAAGTGGCACCACATTATTTAATATTTAGAAAATGCAGTGAGAAATAATGAAAGCTATTACAAATAACTGGATCTTTAATATTTTATCTTGAGTTTAAACTGATTGCTGAGGTAGTAGATTAGGAAAACTATAAAAAGAAGAAAAATGAATTTTTAAACTCACCTCAGAATAGTCTGGCAGCCAATGTATGTCTGTTACTGTTTTTTTATGACTATACTCTATGGAAGAGACTGCGCAGTATCTCACTAGAGGCGGCTCTGTGCTAATCTGCTGGACTTGTGTAACTGATGGCTAAAAATGTTTTAAAAAGAGATATCTTAGTGTATTTCCAAAATATAATAGTAGACCTGTCAAAGAAAAAAGGTTACTTTACATACTGCTAATGCTTCTTCTCATATTTCAGATCAGTTTATAGAACTTTCTAGGGGTTTAATACCTTCCCTTTGGAAATAAAGTGGAAAACATCAAAACAGGCCTTTCAAAATGAAGCTCTAAAAATAATTCCAACGTGCCTCCGCAGACACACATACATGAGCTTATGTTATTAGTTCCTCCTCTTCTCTTAAGTCTCTTTTGTTTATCCCCTTTATAGTCTCCTTCCACTGAAATCTGCTTCTCATCTTCCAAGCTACCTTTTTTTTTTTCTGTCTGTAAACTTCTAGAATAATTGTCAGTATTATATTCAGCAACAAATGCTATACATTTGTGATAGACTTCGTAAGACAAGAGTTGCGTCTATGTTGGTGCCCATTAAAGAACAGTCTTAGTGGAGCCCAAGTCTGCACAAAATGCAGGAAAGCTATTAAGCTGGACTAATCAGGTAGACATTATATTGTGATAATGGATTTATGTCATGAACTCATTAGGTTTCTTATCCTTTCTAGTCTCCCATTGTAAAGATTATCTACTCCTCTGTTTTCAGTCCGGATACCTTCACCTATTTTGCCTCGTTAACTTGTATTCTGACTTTGCCTCTCTTCAGCCCAGACGTATAGTTGTACTGAAATGTTTTTAGAACTGAAGCATTCACCATATTAACAGCTGTCATCTGGATTCCATCAGCAACAGTTTTTGCATTTTGCAGCTTTTCTTCATGTTGAGAAATATCCCACAGTACAACCTACAATAAAAAATGAGTATATTATGAATTATTTAATCCTTTATATACTAATACACATTTTTTCAAATACAATTCATGGGGGTTTGGGGAAAAAAGACATTCACTCTCTGCACTAGAACTTATGAAGTCTTTAAATTATTTCCTCTTCAGTCTGATGCAATCAGTTGGAAGACTACACTTGTCTCAACAACAAAAGAAAGTGTCTTTACAGCTTGACCTATTTATCAGTACTGAAGAGAAGCATCATGCAGTAATGGCTCAACTGTGGAATAACCAGACATAACTTCAGTACAGGATCAGAGAATTTCTGAAACCGTGATATCTGTCTTGTGACACTATGTATTGTTATGGATGTTGAGTACATCTCTTTACTCTTATTTTTATACTGTAAGAAAATACAGGAATACACAATTTTATTCTTAAACAGAGAATTAACACCTGTCCATTGATGCAGCCACCGGCAATGATATTTGGATCACTTGGACTGAATTGAAAGCAGTAAATGTCTTCAGGACACTCCAACGTTAACTAGAAAGAAGTAAAACAAAATAGTTGAGAAATACAGTCACACTGATTGTTTGTTCTCTTGTCATTTAAACACGTGATGTATTTAAAAGTCCTCATTATATACCTGAGGGTGGATAGGGTCAAAAAAACTCCAAAAAAGTATTACTGATTGCTGCAGCAATGATGTACCAGAAAGGTTAACTTGCTTTTCGTAAGAAAGCCGCTTTCTTGCTGACACTGCTATAATCCCTGATTGAGAGAGAAAATTAATTTTCTCAGAAGAGACAATTCAAGTTTCAACATGCTGTTCATTATTCTAAGTGATTTATACTCAGAATAGAGTGAAAAAAAACCAAACCAAAACAAAAAACCCATGTATTTATATTCTTCTTTTTACTGATCAACTTCGAGGAAATTATTTTTCTTATTTAAGATTAAGTTATTTAACAAGTCATAGCACCTAAGGATCAGGATAAAATTAAACTTTTTTTGCTACTCCTTAATGGTACAATAGTGCACCTGAAATGCTGTGCCAGGCATATAGTCTTGGCCACCCATCATGAAATAAAATCTTTTGTAGCTGAATTAATTTCTTACACAGGCTTCAGTGTTGGCTATTAGTATGCTGTGCAGCTAGGACATTTATATAGAACTTAATTGTGCCTTTAAGCCTGGCTGCGTAGAGCAATAATCCACGGCAGGGAGCAGCAGACATTTTGTATGCCTCGTGATGCTCCTTGGCACTCAGCAGAGCCATATCCCATTGTGGCTTTAACATTCCTCACAAGTATTAGGCATGCTAGAAGAACCAGCCATGGGGAGAACAACAACGGTATGCGGAGCCACCAGAAGGACCTGGCACAGTTGCAGTCCCATTTATGAGCCTTGTAAGGGAGAACTTTCCTATAATCTCCACTTATATGTTAGTGTAAGGGACTTTGTGTGGCCTGTCTGAACTCTACAAAGAATTTGTCTGTCTCATTTTTCACTTCATCTCAACTCAGCAATTCAGACATTCTAAATCCATTTTGATTTTTTTTTTCAATTTAAAGGCTGATAATTTTATGAAAAATGCATATCTTATAGCTGTCATTCAACTCTCAAATCAGTATTTGAACCATGTTACCATAAATGGTTGGATGCCAGCAAACGCAGCTGATAGTTCTGTCCTTGAGATAGCGCAGATCTGTAAATGATTGGTATGCTTTAAGACAAACATCTGGCTTGCCACCAGAACTGCTTTCATCTTCTGCTAGAGCCTTCCAGTCATCAAAAAAAGCATTCATAATTTCATTTTGCTGCAATGCAATTTCCACTCTGTTTTGTGAAAAGAACAGTTAACACTTTCAGGAATCCAGATGTGACTACTAGTAGTAGAATCACAAATTTTTCTATAAAGAGTCAGCTTTTGTTTTACACAAAATTATGACCACAGTAGTAAAAAAAAAAAAAAAAGAAAGTATTAATTCCTCAGTGATGCATCACTGTAAGGAAACCCTATTCCATTTACATATAAACATATAAACAACTAATTTTAACAGTAATTTAACTCTAGTTCTGTGTGGATCAAGTACAGTATAATCATCCAATTCTTGTGCAAAAAGTGTGAGTAAGTGGGACTTCTATGACTAAGGGCTGTAGGACAACACCTTTGCTCTTCTGCATAAGCTTCTACTTGAGTGAGCATGTTTGAAAGATCAGCTTTGCAGCTTGTTTGAAAAGATGTATCACTATCAACTTTAATAGTTCTAATATCTATTTAAACCAGCAATCATATTTATATGGCATTGACTTTATGTTAATTTTCAGAAACAAATATTAAGTTAATATTTGTTAATATTAAAATAACAAGCAAGAGAAAAAAAAACAAAACAAAACAAAGTATGTAGAAACAGCAACAACAACAAAAAAAATCAGTATTTGACCAGACCAATGGTCCACTCAGACGAGAGTTCTTGCTTGTATTCTCTATTATTTCAGGTATTTAATGTGTATTGCTGCAGTAATTTTACCTTAAACTTACTGACATAAGAAAGTCTTTCAGCTTCTCAGATGACGGACTCTCTTCTTTCTCTTCATTTGACAACTGTCTAGGAAAATACTGCGTGGCTGTATTTTTTTGATGGGTCCTAACCAATTGGAATAAATTTGAACATGCATAAGTTCAGAAACTGTTTTAAAGACAGAAAGTCATGTAATATGTAAAATTAAAAGCTAAGTATATTCTGTTTTTCTAGAAACTCTTTGGAAAAGAGTGAAAGAAGAAAGATGTCCAGAGAAGGGCAACAAAGCTGGTGAGGGGTCTGGAGCACAAGTCTTATGAGGAGCGGCTGAGAGAGTTGGGATTGTTTAGTCTGAAGAAGAGGAGGCTCAGGGGAGACCTCATTGCACTCTATAGCTTCCTGAAGGCAGGTTGTGATGAACAGGGGTTTGGCCTCTTCTTCCAGGCAACAAGCAGGACCCGAGGAAATGGCCACAAGTTGTACCAGAGGAGGTTTAGATTGGACTTGAGGAAAAACTTTTTCTCTCAAAGAGTGGTAAGGCACTGGAACGGCCTGCCCAGGGAGGTGGTGGAGTCTCCGTCCCTGGCAGTGTTCAAGAGGCGGCTTGATGAGAAGCTACAGGATATGGTTTAGTAGCTGTGGCAGCAATGGTAGTGGGAAGACGGTTGGACTAGATGATCTTATAGGTCCCATCCAACCATGTGATTCTATGATTCTAAGATGCCAACAGAGCATCCCATTCCATTCTCTTAATCAGTTTGTAACTGAGTTAAGTCCAGAAGAGTTGAATTAATTGACATAACTTTAGTTAAGATCAGAAAGAGTACGTAGCTTAATAAATAAGCTGATTAATATCTTCTCACACTTACCATTTTGTCTGAGTACTAGCTTCTCTTACTTTTGGAACCATCTGTACGCCCACATCTTTTTCAAGCATTTTAATACTGAAAGATTTGTCTTGATAGGATGTGCATTCAACATAAGTGTCTTTTACATGTGAAGCATTCTTATCAGTAAATGTAATTGGTGCACCAAACTTCCTGCGTACTCGAGAAAGCATATACTTAATCTGGAAAAGAGATATTTCTGTAGTTAGCAGAGGAGAAAGTTTGTTCAGTAAAATGTCAGTGTTCATATAATTGTAGAACTGGTTCTGTTGATTATTTTTGTGTTAAATTTACTTATATTTCTGCATTTTGAAATTCTAAAGTGCTCATATGAATAATGTACTTAAGTAATAGAAGACAGCTTTGTATTTCCAAAACATAAGTTGCCTTTAGGTAATGTTTTGGTTTACTGCTAGTAGGATAAGAGAATTACATTTTCTAATTGATGCAATATCAAAACTGCACCTTTAATTACAGGATTGATTTGCAGGAGGTCTTATGCGATACTGCATTGGACTGCAAGACCTAACTTTTCATCCCTTCCCTCTTAGTGCAATTCTCAACTTTGGGTGAGGTATTTCAGCTTCCCTTGCAGTGCCTAGGGAGAGAAAAGTACCCCAAAGAGGATCCACAAAAATTTGAGTGAGGAGTTAGTTTCCTTATAGTGGGAACTGGGAAGGAAGAAGGGATCTGGCCTGGCTTCTACTGACAAAGAGAGATAGACACTTGATTTTAGGTAGTAGAGAGGTATTGCTTTGTCCTGGATTCCTAGCCAGGTACTTTTCCCCAGCATCTCCCACAGAAGTGGAAAGGAACGTAGGCTGAGAATACTTCTGAGTGGACCTTTCCAGCAAGATAGGATACAATACTTAGACTGTGAATGTGGGGTAAATTTAGTGACTGTGAATTAACTTTAGGACAATCAGACATCTTTTTAACTATAAGCAAGATGTCCAGTTGTTGAGAACTATCAGAACTCAGCTAGTCTTCCCTGAACAGAGATTTAGCTATTGGCTAAAACTCACTGATGGACAGTTAAATGCATGGAGATGCCCCATACATCACAAATTAGGTGACAGCTGTGAGTGGCTCTACTTTTTGGATGTATAATTTGCTCAGTGTAATCTGTAGGTGTCAAATAGGTATTCCTATAAAGTCAGCTTGTAATAGTCTGTAGTTGGTAGTGTTTATTCCAAGGTAAGAGAGCCTTTACGTGTCGCTTAGATGCCATCCATATAATGAAACCGAGTTCATTTGGCTCTGTGGACACAGAACTACCTCCTTAGAATATAATTACAACAACTCAACTTGTAATCTGGCCAGATAGTAAATTGAGCAAAAAGTCACAGAGATGCTAATGATCAGGGCTTTTGAATTTACAGCTTAAGAAGTAGATATGTCCAATAGAGTCTGACATGCCTTATTTGCAGGGTTTAAAGAGAACAGAATTGTAAAAAAAAAAAAAAAAAAAAAAGTTTCTGCAGCACTTTCAGTTTTTGTTAAAAGTTCAGCTAGTTCTCTCTCTTTTTTGTTTTCTTGAAAGACCCCAAGAAAAATTAGAATTGCAACTTTCAATTTTCTGTGGTTTTTTTTTTTAAGGAACTTAAAATAAATTTGTTCTTGTGATATTTATTTGATGGAGTAACATCTGTTGATTCTGACCTTTGTAACAGTTTCTTTAACAGATTCTTCTTCAACTTCCTTTTCGCTGCCAAGAGAAACCCAAGGTTTGTGGACAGGAGGCTTATAAGGATGGATTTCCAGAGTTCCCTCTGTATTTTCGTCTTCCTTTTCTTCTTTTTCTTCTGCAGTTTCTGGAGGCTGTGACATCAAACAGTGTGAGATAGTGCTTTTTCAAAAATTTGTTACTGAAATGTAAGTATGAACTGGAAACCCAGTTTTCAATCTTTAGGCACATTCTTTACTTGTGTTTCCTTGCCCCTGGGTACAATTGGGTTAAGTCCCATTCATTCATTTGCATATTAGAATTTTCCAATAAACATTACATATTTAATATTTAAGTACTAAAGAGACACTGCTATCTTGAAAGCAAATCGCTGTTATATAAAAAGAATTTATAGTGATTTTCTACATTAGGCCCTCCTACCTGGAACTGCAATCTGCCTTTCTATTAATTGTTACTTCTCCGGCTGCTAAGTGACAAACTTATGTTGAAAAATTATGTAATCTGCCCGTAAACGTTCTTCTATGGTGTAATGCACAAGGGGAAATCTTCTATGTATCTATAGTTATTTAGAACTCAAGAACATTTTAAAGTATGAGTTGAAGAATATATACATACATATTGTGAAAAATAAGTATAATATTTATTTGAAGGTGCCCCATATATTATAATCTTTTATATTACTTAGAAACCTGAGTCTTGGCAGAGGAAATTAACACTTATGATAAAAATGCAGCAATAGGAGTTATACTAGCCCTCTGAAGGAAAATACAAAATTTTTATTCAGTCTTTCTCAGTATAAAAGATAATTTTACAGTGACACACGTATTTTTCCATTATCAGATTAAGCTTTGGAGAAACATTCTGGTATGCCAAGCACATCAGATGCTTATGAATACAATAGCATTCCTGAAGTGTATATTTGAGACAAGATCCTGAAATATTCATAGATAGAAGAACTCTGTGGTATACTTGGATTTTCTTACCTTCAGAAAGTTTTCCTTGGCTTCCTCAGAAGCAACAAGATAGAAGTTCTGTCCATACTGGAACTTTGCATCAAAAACTAACAGAAGTTCTTCCCCTGGATATTCCTATTGTAATTAAAACAATTAGTGGAAAAGTGTAGGCAAATAACATCCAAAACAGACATAAGCCTGTGACTGGCAAGGCTACCACTGGTGTAAATTCGGCGTCTTTGGTTAATCTTGTGTTCTTAACAGAGAATTTCATGTGCTAATTGAAAAGAATAGATGGATTTTATTTTGTAATAAAAATAGGTCTGGGATAAAACTAATCTTTCACACAGAGAATTCACAGAAAATAAATTGTTTTAATGATTTTTAAGAAGTATGCTATGAATTAGGGGAAGTCAAAATATGTGAGGTGCTGCCAGTTCATAGAATCAAAACTAGTAATATTTACATTACTTTTAGCGTATTCTAAATCTAAAGTTAGTTAAAAAAAAAAAAAAGTGTATGGTGAGCCATGAGAACCATTGAATTGACCATGACCTATAGCCTTTGGATATGACAGCAGTGGTGTATTTACTCAGGCAAACAAGGACAGACCTTGTCATTAAATGAATATATACTCTGAGAGCATGAAGTCTTAAAGTGAGAATTAAATAAGCTACATACTAGGATGACTTTTCTGATAGGGTGGAAATCAGAAATTGCAGCTCTTGTTTTCAGGTCCTGAATTATGTCCTCTTTTTTAATAAGTTTGAAACAATTTTCTTCTGTGACATCTTCATCAACTCGACAATTAAAAATTTCTTGGGTCTTTGTAGTGAAAACTAAAGGAAAGATTTCTGAGTGACCTATGAAAGAAAGCAAAATTGCATGATAAACAAATTCAGAGTGGTTTTTAAACATAAATATACACCTTAATAACTCTGGATCTTCACTGTTTCCTAACAGAATGCCTTTGAATCTCTCACTTTAGTTTTTGGTATTTTGGAAGTCATGGAATACAAATTATGTTACATTTTGTTAATCTCTGAAAAGACTCTACCTAGCATTTCCTACTTAATGAATATGTTATTCATAGTATGAGCATTTTTTTCCCCTCTTGATCAACAGGTGATTAACAGCTTTAGTGAAGAGTCATTAATGAACTGTTTTTAATACATTAAGGACACGACTGCATGGCTCTGATTTAAGAGAGTCCTTGAGTAAATGCACTCTAGTCCTTCCCTGGAGAGCAATGCCGTGTTAAGCCAATGTTTAATCTGTCAAGGCTTCAGCACCATCCCAAATAAGGATGCTTTATTTTCAGCTTCACTGGAGAGTATATAGCTGTTGTCTTCTATGCACATGATGTCTGTTAGATTCATTCATATTAATTCAGAACAAGACAGCTCTTTCTTATCCTAGGTCTGGCGCTGTTCCCTTCATTGTTTTTAGTGAGGCTGGGTGCAGTCAGGCCATTCGACAACTGTGCTTTGCAAACACTTAATCTGAAGACAGTAGACAGTCCTTCTTGTTAAGTGTATGTCAGCTGTATGTATGTAACACTGGTCCTTCCCAAATTACATGTTCTGCCTTCTGGCTTACGTAAGAGACAGGAGTGATGAAGACCAGTATAGGCCCAGCTAGCTGAGTCCTGCTGCCTCAGAGACTCTCTCCTTCCTCTGCAGTACTGCCATGCTAGCAGACTGATGCTGTGTGTCTCAGCTGCCATAGTAAGAGCATTCTTCATGAAGGCCACTATACTTTTGTCCAAGAAGGTTAGTAGGCATTTACTTTGAATATTCATCTTTTTGATAAACGGGAAAGTGGAAAAGATTTAGAGACATGTATACATGAGATTTTTATGTACTGAAATAGGATGGCTTTTGTTATTATAGCTGATATTGTCTATCTTCTTTGTTTCATTCTATTTTCTTAGTTTGAGTTATTTAATATTTTATCTTTATTCCCAGAACCTGTGGTATTTTTCTCCTTGTATGTGCCCTAAATTGAAGTTGACATATCCAAAATGATTATGTTGACCAGCTGGCTCAGCACGTTTTGAGAAGCCATCTCTAACCTAAGCCGACAAGGACTGACAAAACAATAAATCCTTCTGAATCTCTATCAGCCAGGAAGCTAAATCTCTGCATAAGCCTATCACATAATACATAATGTTTGATTAATCTGACATTTATCCTTTAAAATCTTTCCATGCTGCTCCTCCACTGCATCCGCTCTGTTACAGTCATCACTAAAATTAATGACATGTATGATGCTTCTGGCATGCCCTGCACTAAACCAAGTATGACTTATTTGGCATTCACTACTTATTTTGTAGCATACGCAATCCATTTGTAGCATGTACAGTCCATTAGTTCAGTTTCTTCACAAGTTGTAGTCAATATTGCATGACTTTCCTTTTTGATATCTCAGAGATTTCTGGGATTTCTGTGTGGATCCTTCAAAAAAATACAAAATCATAGGGATGTTGATTGGGAAAGATCTCTGAAAGTAATCTGGTCCAAACTCACTGTTGGTAACATCAGACCAAGGCAGGACTTGTTTATCTTCCGGAGTCCTTGTGTTTGCCTTTTTGACATCTACTCTGGGTAGCTAATGAGGCCAAGACCTAGATTCTTCTTTTGCTTATCAATTTGGCTATGAGACCAGGCTCAGAAAAAGTGTTTATTCCAGGGTGATTTGAAACATGTAATCGTTCTAAGGAACTGCAGGACTCCCAGGTCACCACAGCCAAGGGCATTAGGCCTCTTTAGGATGTCATTCGCGCAGACTCAAACCCTAGTTCAAACTGCACCAGTACAGATATACTTGACACTTTAATATATCTGAGAAAAAAAAAAATAGACCTCCTTTTGCAAATTAAATTTCATAGGATAGAAAGAGGATAGAAACCTAGAGCTGTGCACCAAAACAGAATGCAATTTCCATCCTCTACTGTGCACAGCTGGCTCACAGGACAGAATGGACAGGAGAGTAAAGGAACAAAAACTTTGTACATATCCCAGTCCTCAGAGCTGGTTATGTGGCTACTGCAATTAGGAGGGCTAGAACATAAAGTAAATTTATAAACATAATTTGCTGATTCTTATGGGATTTTTTCCAGAAGATTATTCCTGTGGCTCAAATGAATTTAAGTAAAACCAAAAAATTAGATTTTTTTTTTTTTTTTTATCCATCAAAAATCTTCAACAGGAGTAACTGTTGTTTATTCAAGAAGCTTGTATGATTTTTTTTTTTAATGCTGAATCATGCATACAGCCTTGTCCACAAATGCTAATGCTAAAAAATCTTTTCCAAGAGATGTAGGTTGCAATGTCAAATGAAACAATACAAGTATGCATTAAAGTTAAGCACAAATACAGGACATCACTTGAGAGGGAGTAGAGTAGGATAGTCTATTTTTGTCACTGCTCTATTGCAGTAAGTCCAAGTTAAAGTAATGATCAGAATTAAAACATGTACATCTTTTAGTCTAAAAGAATAAAATTCTAGATTACAGAATTCTATGTTATAACATTTTATACTACAGGATCTGTATTATAGATTCAATATTATAATATAAAGAGCTGACACTGGAATTCTTACTATTATGTACATTTTTACTGAATACTGCTTTCCAGTAAAAAGTATATAGTATCTAATAAGAGGCTTCAGATTGTGTTCTAATAGTAAATTGTACCCATATAATTTGTAACAGTGTACAACTCCTAGTGTAGTCAGAACTTCACGAAGGACCAAAAAACTCTAAAAGAACTAAAGAACACTTGCAGGTCTTACGCTAAGGAGATACCATGCATAAAGTTTAAATCCTGCACAGCCAGTTTCTGCGTATAGCAGCATTATTTCCTGCTTCTCACAAGTTTCTAGCAAGTTTAGCTATTATGGCTTCTAACCTTGTTTGCCACTAGATGGAGGTAAAATTCTGACTGTCAGAACGGAGTCTCTCCAGGAACACCGTAAATGCAGTTTTGTAACTAACACTTCCATTATCTGAGGGACCACTTATTGTTCATTTTCATTAATTGCAGCTTACCCATTTCGGTGAGGTCAATCAAAGTGCAATTTTCACTTCCACCCATGCACTCATAGGATTATGTAGGAAGACAAGTGATTTAAGATTTCTTTTTAAATTACCTGGTTTCTATATTTGCCACATTATGTTTTAGCTTTTAGCAATAAAAGCTGTACTGTTAAAAGCTAATTAAGAAGATAACCTTTTGGGCAGTTCCTGAAAATGGTAGGTGAATTTTACATTGATATCAATTTAAGTTATATCCAACTATATAACCTGCACAAATCAGATCAGAAGATAAATGTAACTAGAGATATGAAAAAAAAGTTTTAAAATTATTTGGTATTGAAGATAAAAGAATATATTTCAATTCAAATAATTACATGTTTTAGCTCACACTTAAACCTGCATAAAACTGCATTTTTCTCGCTCATAAATCAAGAGAAGTGCTTGATATCTTGTGATGCTTAAATAGCAATTTTTTTTCTATAAAGCAAAAGACATCAATCAGTGTCAATTGATATGTATGATTAAAAGCAAGTGATCTGCTAAAATAATCTCACCACATTCAGTAGTTACACAAAGATCAAAGTTTTTTAAAAAGATAAAAGATTTTCTTTCCATTGTTTAACTATTACTAAATGCAAACATTTTGCACCCTATAATTCTGTTGTAATGCTCTTTATTTCCCCTGATCCCAACTCCTCTCAGCCCAAGATAAAAACATCTTCTACAAATGCATACCCATTTCAGCATTCCGTGCTGCACGGCCTGCTTCTCAGAGTGTTACTGTAAACACTACTCTAATAGATACTTTTCTTCATCGTTTCTAATTTTTTCCCATTCATAAAAAACCCTTTTGTTTTCATTCCTTGGCATTAGTAACATTGAAGCTTCAAAATGGTTAAAGTATTCAAAAACTATTAGTTAAAGCCCAGTCATCATAGTACTTACCTATACTAGCCATAGAAAGATCAACCTCTTCTTTTTTACCTGAAATATAACCACATGATGTTATCAGTAATTTTTCTTTCTGACAAAGTAACTATAAATATACAGTCCTTTCCTTGTTAGACCAATATTTAAAATAGCTATATACATTTAAAAGTAAACACTGAAGAGGAAAAAAAAATATTTCTACTCAGTTCAAATTTAACACAAGAAATGAGTGAAGTCTTTTGAAATAAGTCTGTATCTTAAGGACATGTTAGTATATTTTGAAACTATGGAGATTTAAAACTCATTTTTATTTTGAGTAGGTGGTCTACGTAAGAGAGAATCCATAAGAAATCTGTCATCTTGTGGTGCACACTGCAGTTCCATGGTTGAAAAGTCCACTGACTGCTACCTGATAGCACCCGTCTGGGGCAATTACTGTGTAAATCATGTTATGTGAAGAGGAGATAAATGGGCTAACATCAGACAGTAGCAGAACTGGCATGTGTGTGCCTCCTGACGGTGCTGAAGTGCACAGGCCTGCCCTGGGTGGCAGGGTACTGCAGGAGCCAGGTTTTCTTCAGCTCCTGAGAGAGGATCTGCAAACCTCACAGCAAGGTAGGACAGGCAGAGATTAGCACTGACATGAAGAGTAGTCTCTGCAGCACAATAGCTATTAATCAGCTGGGAGGGAAAAGTAATTAAAAGGTGAAAGCAACTTCAGGAAGGTGGCTGTCATGGCAGAAAAAAAAAAATCCATGAAGCAAAACAAATAAAACCTAAGCAAGAGTACATTCCCACCTTTTCTGAGAAGGTGCATGAATAACTGGAACAAAATATTTGTACATAGCAAAGGCTTGATAGACTTACACACCATTAACTATAGACTTTATAAGTGACACAAGTAGTATCTCAGCAATTCTCATTAAAAAATGTAATAAAATGCATTGTAAAATTAAATTGTGAGACTTTGGTATATTTTCAAGGTCTATTATTGTAGCTTTAGAGTGTGATCCTGGGCACCTGAACTCCTGTTTCCAGGGGCACCTCTCTCTGCCTGATGCTCTCTCCCTGGGCTGTTAGCTTTTGTGAATCTCCCCAGTTGGTATATATTAACCCTCTCTATTTCCCATTCAGTACTGTTACTATGACACCACAAACTATTAAATCCAAACTACCAAGACAAAGTGTAAATATTGCAATGTAGCTTTGTTATATATTGGTTACAAAATCTTAATCAGTAATTGTAGATCTCTGTTATTTATATAAAATAGCATATTGTAATTTATCTGGTTTACTTAGAAGCATGGACCCAAAATAATTAAGGTAGCTGTGAAGTCAGGCTAGACTACTGCTTGTTTCGTTGCTGCTGTACCTTACATACCAAGCTGTGTTCGTTTTCCTTTCGAGGATCCCTTAGCTTTGTTTTCACCTTTCTGTTTCTTTGCCGAGGTTTTTGGACCTTTCAAGGAGGTCTTGTCGGAAGTGAGATTTTCTGCCATGTTTTCAGATTTCTCTAGAGAAAGACACATATCAATAAGCTCTAAACAGACAACAGAATGCACTATGTATGAGTGACAATTTGGTCCATGACTTTATGTAGTTTATCATTATAGTAATCTCATGCAGCCCAAGGTATGTTCTATAATTTAAAATAATAAACTGTATTTTGGTATGATATGTAAGACATGGAAATACTTCTGTCCAGCGTGATTAAGTACAGAAACTGATTATCTAAGAGAGTGAAAGGCTAGATTAGGATAGGAGCTTCACTTACAGAAAGCTAAGGACCTGAGCTACAGTGGGATGAGCGCAGGTGAAAACTCTCCAGTTGTAAAGGTTTGTCTCAGTGTCCTGAAGTGTAAATCATCACTCATTTCTGTGCTTTTCTATTCCCAGTTCATTTTCCAGTGTAGCTCTCTGAAGAACAAACTTGGAAAGAAGTTGTATGTGTAATTACATGTAGCAACCACACAGTTGGAGACGATACTGTACAGAAGGCTGTTCATGTTTGATTTACTCTCCGTCTTCCCAATATCCAGAACAAGGCTGAGAACAGCAGCGTAGAAGAGGCTCAGTTCCACTGCAGAGAGGGAAATGCAATACAGCCTGCCCACTGGTCAGACTGGACAGCACATCCTGCACTGCCAGCACCATCACGTGGAAAGTACACACACAGCAGCTGGTAGAACAACTAAATTGGGATGGTCCAAATTATTAGGAAAAGCATTGGGAATTGTTTGATAGTGTTAGTGAACAGCTAGAGGCATTCAGCTAGGGTAAGGGCAATGGGACTCTCAGTCTGTTTGCGTCTTCTGTCTTCAGTGTTCCCACTCTTTTTTAAGACTGTAAACTGACTGGGAGAGGAACCATTTTTTAAATGTCTACAAAGCACCTACAGTATTTGGATACTATTATAATTTTAATAATAGTAAGAAGAAACCAGTTGCACTTACAGGACAGAAAGAGACTGCACCTTCAAGAACTGTGTCGTGACATAATGATTTCTGATGAACTCTTACAGGAGCCACAGCCTGTCTGCCTGCACATGTGAACAGCCTCTTTACTGTCAAGGTGCTTAAGGTGAAAAGGTGAGTTTATAAAATAAATGTTCTGTCTTGAGTCTTTCTCAATGAAAAACCTAAAATAGCGTGAGTGTTAAAACAAACACGCCGTGGCCTGTACATTTGCAGTTTCCATGGTCATCCTGCCTTTGGGACGGTCTTTCATTCCCAGACTGAGAAGCAGTGTTTTTCTGTTTTGTAACACACTTCTCAAATACTCCAGAAGCAAGCAATATAATTTTAGCTTCCAATCTGAATTTTAGTTTGGAGATGGCCACTGACGACAAGATATAGGTTATGGATTATAGCCCAGTGGTATAGCCTGCGTTTGGAATCTATGTTAACTGGCCATGTATTCAAGGTAAATTTTGCTGGGACTTTAATGGGAGTAGAGTCGGACCCTCTTATTACAGAGACGTATTTTTCTTTTTCACTACAATCAAAATAGGAGAATACACTCTGTAAATCCTCAGGCTCTTTTCTCTATCATACTGCATCTTGCATATCACAGATGACAAGCTGCATCCATAGGATGTGCATTTCTCTGTGGTTTGATCATTATGGCAAATACAGCCCCCTTCATTAATCCATCTGAACAACTGTAGTAATTTAATCTTCTGCTTTTTCCAAAAAGCAATGATAATACCAATGCAAAACAGACTAATGTTTCAGAATTATGAAACTTTTGCCTTGCAAGGGATGATGTTTTTGGAAGATTAAAAAAACCCTACAAGTCCTATATAATGAATTTAAGGAGAAAGGAGTTTTTCCAGCCCTCATTCTCACAGTCTTTTTGTCAAGTACAGGACTACAAACATTGACAATATATTTATGCATAACATTCAGTATATTTTCCCAGTTATAATCTTTCAAAGGAGCCTCTGCACTGAACAACATGCTTAGTTTATAGTTCTGAAACACTTAGGGCTACCTAACTTAAAGTGCATGTCAATTCAGATGGTTAAAAGAGGCTAATTTTCCCTTATTAAAAAAAAACAGACAACCAGACAACATGCAAAGCTATTTCTTATCCATCTCCTTGTATATTTTATGTAAAACAAATTGTGAGCCGTTTTATAAATAGATTCTGTGACTACTCTAATTTGAAACCAACCTTGATGCCTCTGGATAAAAGAGACAGCTCTCCAGGACAGGAGGGGAGGCCAGCTATTTTGAAAATTAGTTGAAGGACAATATGAACCATCTCCTATATATTACAGTCACGTTGTCTTACTTCACCATTTCCTAATTATACACTGAAAGAAAGCCAATTTGGAAATTTTGAGTTCTTTCTTCTGAGTAACCTAAACCCTAAGTCACATGGATAGAGGAAAACACTGAGAGGGCTGAGATAAGTCACATGCCTATGTTTAGTACAGTAACTTGAGAGTAAAAAATATCCCTTTTCCTTTGACTGACTTAAAGTATATTATACCTATGAAAACAGTTTAAACTTTTGAAAACTGTCTCCCAGAAATGCAGTTCCTCCTCCTTTACTGAAAGAATGAAGTGCAGAGGTACACACAGCACTGTGCAGAGAAGGGCAGTGCTGGTGAAGGCAGTGTCGGTGACCGCATGTACATATATGCATATGTTAATACAAAAAGTATCCCTGTTTAAGGGTTGCAAATGAATAGAGCAATCAGTAGGGCTGTTCATGGTTCTATCTGTGGTGCAAAGAACCTCACCAGCTGGAAAGCAGATAGAAAAGTACAAAGTAATTATATCCTTTTACAGCATCTCTAGTGCTGTATCACCTCTGCCCATTTGTCATCCTGTGGGCATATGATTGTCAGTGGTTAGGAAGCATGTAAGGCCTCCAAAGAAAGCAAAGGCAGAACTTCTAAAAACTTCTCTGGAAGTGTAATCAAGTCCATAGCCATTTACAAAGTATGTATGCAAAGTTGTTTTTTAACACAGGATTACGCTACTAACCCCCAGGTGCTCCCTGCAGGAAACCAACATGCACTGAGCCCTTTAAAATAGGTACTGAAGAGCAATCTTTTGCATTTCTCCTCTTCCAAAAAAGAAACAAAGGAACAAAAATCCCAATGGTTCTTAATGTGAAAGATAAAAGCTAGTATTTTCAGAAGTTACCTCTTACTTCGGGGGTTTGGTTTTTCCCACTCTCTAAGTTTTTAAACAAAGTACCAAATCCTATCAAGAAAACCATGAAAATAAATGGTGTCTATATTGGAGGACTGTCTGAAAATATGACAAAAAAAAGAGATAATTTCTTTAATCTGTGGTTAGTTCCTATCCTCCTAGGGATATTTCTATGGTGCTCATTTAGAAAGGACTTTAATATGCATATTTTTCCAGAAACATGCAAATGTATTTTGCCTTTTGATTAATGCTTATATAAATTCATGATTCTGTGATTGAGAAGAGAGGTTGAAAACAACATTTAAATTAACATAATTTGAAAAATTTAAGAGTGCAAAACCTACAAAAAAGAATAGCTCTTGAAAATCATCGTTAAACATTGCCATGTATTTTATTTTTAAAAAGTAGGTGATATTAGAATTTCATTAAATACGTTCAGTCTAATTTTTCAGCAATTTTTCAGTGGAACACACTGTTACATTATTTAATTGCTAAAGCCCAAGCAAATATTTGACAACTTTGACGTTTTGTAGCCTAGTTTATTTACAGATGGCTGTAATAATTTGAACATTAGGCTCAAGAGAAAAATAAGATCAGAGTGTTCTCCTAATCACTTAATGTACTGAAACATTTACAGTTATAAAACAAATCCGTGAAGTTGCTAGGTACCGCAAAAGGGGAAAGTTAATTAACTATCAGTACTACAAAAGATGCTGGATGAACTGAGGACACAGAATGATTCATTAGTTGCCTGATTGAATGATTTAAGGTCAGGCCAATGTGCATTACTAATTTAGCACTGTAATTTACTACAGTTTGGAATGACAGAAGAATTGAGTGCACTTCCATTTAACAAAAGCGACAAGGAAATTACCAAAAACCTGTGCTATTTGCTTTTTTGCCATTGTGTCACTATCAAGCTAAAAATCACATTTCTCTCTCTAAACCATCTTGAGAATGACCTATTCTCGGCAGAAATTCATATACAGTGTTCCCTTTAATTAAATTTATTCTACTTTGCTCTACGCAAAGAGCAAATAATACAAACAGCTTGTGCATATTTGGACACAATTTAATTGTTTAAGTTGTAGGGAGTAAAGCAGAAGTTTTGGCAACTGCTAAATCATTTCAGCATACAAATAGTTCTATTTGAATGTGCCTGATTTCACACATACAACTTTTCATTAAATTAGGCCTATCGGAACCAGGTGTAGATTTTGTTATTTGATAGAAACCAATAGAGGTAGTTACAGGCTCTGGCATGATAAGTACAAGACATGTAAAATTAGATTAAGAATTAATTAGAAAGGCATAGAGAATAAAATGGAAAACTTCGTTAAAACATTGGATAATACTTTGTTCTGTTTCTCTCCTTTCTTCCATTCAAAGAGAAACAGAATAGAACTGGAAAAGGTATAACATGAATGACTGAAGACATGGAACATGGTTTGTAATAGGAATAAACTTGTTTTTAGCCTGGACTGAAGAGGATGTGATAGAAGTCAATAAAATCATGAGAGGCATGGAGAAAGTGACCAGGGGATGACTATTCACTGTATTTCGTAATACAAGATCTAGCGGGCATCACATGAGCTTTCCAAGGGACTGACTGAAAACAAACAAAAGGAGTACAGAAGTATTTAATTGCACAATAGGTAGTTGAATTATGGAGCATGCTGCCTGGGGACAGGATAGCTGCCAAAAATGCACAATTTCAAAATGTCACAGGGCAAATTGACAGACGAAAAATTGAAGGCTAGTAAAAATAATGGTAATACCTCTGGCTATAGAAATGAGGCCATAAAACCAAGAAAAAAGGGGTGCAAAGAGTGGAAGTATGGCTTCATTATCATCTGGGCTCTTACTGCCCAGACAGAACTTCTGGTGTGAGCCAGTACTGCTGGTCTAGGTTACTAAAATTTACTGAGAATGTGGTCGGTACTTCAACAGTTAATATGTATGGTATTGAGTTGTCATAATGTGATCCCCTCAGGAAGCAAATAGTAGCATATGTTCTCTTGTTACGACTTTTGAACCTGAAATGTTATATTGTAAAGATTTACACTAGATAAGACTTTACCCATTTTCTTTTTCTAAGGTAAGCAAAATAATCATCTCCTCTTTGCACTGTGAGAGCTAGCCGGAGCAAAGCTGTGCGCTGAGACGGGCCGGGGTCGGCATCTGCAGGCCCTTCGCAGGAGCCCAGGGGCCCTGCGGGCGCCGAGGTGGCCTCGTCCCGCCTCGAGGAGCCCGGCTTCCCCCGCCAGCACCGCTCCAGCCCCTGGCACAGCCTCCAGGCCCCGCCGGGCCCTTCCCCGCCACGGGCCGGAGGGCAGGGGAAGGGGCTGATCCGCTGGCAGGTGACGCGGTGAGAGAGATGGCTGAGGCGGGCCCGGCCCGGCCCGGCCCAGCGGGTATTCCCTGCCAGCTGCCGCCCGTGCTCTCAAGCCGGTCATTCTTCACCCGTGTCCCCTAGCGTAGCGGGGCCGCTTCCCTCGCCTTGCCGGGTCCCCCCCGCCGCTGCCCGGCCGTCCCTACCTGCGCGGCCCCGGCACCGCCGCGTCCCTGGCGCCGCGCCGTTGTCAGGGCAACGGGGCGGGCCAGGATTGATGTTTCTGCCAGGCAATCACCGTTCTGCTCTTCAAACCCTCCCTCACGAGGGGAAGCTGCTATTGGGGGTTCCTCGCAGGGAGGCAGCTGCGCAGAGAAAAACTACACGTCCCAGCATGCTGTGCGCGTGAGGCTTGCTGCCGCCCGGGGTGAGTGCGGAGTAGAGCATGATGGGTTCTGTAGGCGGCCGCGAGTGGTAGAGAAGCCACCCGCCGTTCCCCTCGCCATTAGCTGCCAGGCAGCGCTGCGAGTGTCTTCAGCTGGGAAGGGGATTTAGGTGATTCGATACGATTTGGCAATATGAAAATTTGTGTTCCACAGCTTTCATATTTTTGATGCATAAAAGTAATTCGTTCGCTTTGCTGCAATGGAAAACACAGGAGCCCCCCAGCGTCTTTCCCTCTGCGTTCGCGGAGCGCCCGGCGCTGGTCCGTGGCGGCACCGCCACTGCCATCGCCCTCCTGACGGTGGGCAGCAGGGGCCCGTGCTGTCCGCCGTGTCCCCTTCTGCAGCCAGGAAACCCCCTCTGTTAAAGTGCCCGCTACTCCCCTCGGCTTTGCCCTGTCCTGGCTTTACCTCCTCTTTTCATGCCAGTGCTCGCATGGGTACTCGCCGCAGGATGGGGGCTGCTGGTGGCCGGACGTAGTGACGGGAACCCGCCCTTCACCGCGGGCGCTGCAGCCCGCCAGGCCACAGCCATTACTGCTGCAGCGCCGTGAAACCGGCCCAGAGCCGGGACGGGAGCCCGGTTCCTTGAAGTCCAGTTAATGACTTTAATAGCTTAATTGCAAGTAAGTGGAACGACTTAAGCAACTCAGACGTGTCACTTAGCTCACTGCACCGCTGGTTGCCCTTCCTAACTACCGTCCTGTGACCTGAAAGGGCTTTTTTATTACAGATGGGACACAGGTAATTATAACATGAGCGGTACCTTGTCTTCTCCCCATGCAGCAGCCTCAGTTAATGAAACCGGAGACGGCATTGCCGCCCTATAGAAAGTGTCTATGGGGCAGAGAGCGCCGCCAGTCATGTGCGGCTGGAGGGCGGTGGGCAGCAGAAGGTGACAGACGCAGCGGCTGCCTGGTTGCACACCGCAGCCCGGCCCGGCCCAGCGCAGCCCCCCAGCCTGGCCCGCGCCGGCGGACCCCCCCGTCCGCCGCAGCCCTGCTCCTGGCGGCGCCGCGCCGCTTGGGAGCGCGCGGGGGCGGGAGCGGCTGGGCGCCCAGCGGGGGCGGGCTCCGCGCTGCCAGGGCCGCCCCCGCGGCGGCAGCAGCTCCTGGCCCCGGGGGCTGCGAGGGTGGGAGGCCAGGCAGCAGCAGCACCTTCCCGCAGTGCCGCGGCCCCGCTGGCAGGTATGCTGACGCCTTCTCTTTGAAAGCACGAAGCGGTGCCGGGTAGCCCGGGGGTTGCGCCCCAGGCTTTTGGCTTTGGGATGCCAGGACCCATCAGCGCCCAGCGGGGCCGCGGCGAGCCCGGGAGGGGCAGGGGCTGCCGCGCTGCGCCGGGCCGGGGTGCGGGCGAGGCCGGCGGCGGGGGCTCCGGTGCCCTGCGGCGGGGAGAGGGCAGAGGCTGCGGGAGTATCGCAGTATCGGAGGAGAGCCCCGCTTAGAAGTGATTGATCAGCTGCAAGAAAGATGAGTTGAAACTGTGGCCTGATAAAACAGGAGCTGATTTTTTTTTTTTTACGCCTATTTATGGCCCTATTTTTTGTGTTAAACTGCTGATTCAAAACTTTCCTTGACGTCTCTGACAGCTGGGGAAGCTGAAGGTCTTGAATCATATCTGAAAACAGACTTACCGTCTGGTGTGTTCAGTGGCTGCTTGAGGAGAGTGGATGTGATTGATGCATTTTAAAAAATTAATCTTGGGGATGAGTTTTTGAGTTATATAAGAAACTTTTTTTAATGCAAATTAATAATAATTTGTGTAATATGGCACATCTTTACACTTATTCACAACCTAGGCTGTCTCCTCTGTTCTTAATGTCTGCAGTCTTTTTATCTGAAATAAATATTCCTGGGTATCTCTTGAGTTCTTTATAAAGCATTTATAAAATGTTTGGGAGTCAGTGAAGTTAGTAGCAGATTAACATGTAGACATGTTGAACCCTACAGAGAGTAATGTCTCAAACTGTGTTTATAGGGCTCTCTCCTAATCTTTCCCATCATACTCATCTATAATGTGAGCCTCTTCAGCTAATCACGATGCTTGAATACAATTACCTTTTGGTCTTTTTGTCTGGTTCATGATCACCATTGGTTTGCATTCAGTCTTTTATGGCCGAAGAAACAGATAATCTTGCTAAATAATGCACTCAGGTAAGTTATCTGGCATGCTGGGTCTCCATTTCCAAGAGCAAACGATGCTAATACTAGTGTGTAAGGAAAATGCTGTCTGTCTTGAAAATTCTATTTCTGTCAAGGACTGGACAGCAGGCTGACAGCAAGGGCAAATACTAGCTACAGAAGTAGGTAAGTTTTCCAGAAGAGCATACACTCATGAGAGGCTTTTGGTACTCTTTTGGACACAGAAAGAAATGAATCAGGATGTCTTGCAGATATGATGTTGTTGGCAAGTGAGAGAGGAAGATGTTTTCAGCAAGTGACTCCATAATTCCAAAGGGACAGAAATTCCACTATAAAATAAACGTCCTGACAGCCTATCTGCAAATTTAAGAGCTTGCCCAAACTTGTATTTGGGTTCTGCAGGACACGTGTAATATTAGGAAGGTCTTAAGTTCAGGGTATGTGCAAGTGCCCTTCACAGAAGATAAGTATCTTTGGCATCCAGGTTGACGGTGCAGACTGATCTGATGCTACTGTATTCGTGCTCACATGTTTTCCCACTGATGTGGCCTTCTTTTCATTTCAGAAATGGAAAATCCTGAAGCGGCTGTGAGCAGCTGCAGTGCTCACGATGATGAAAATCTTTGCAGCTACAAAGGACACCTGTCAGTATCACAGGAAGGGCTTTTGGAAGACCAGCTTAGAAGGAAGTTAAAATTCTTCTTCATGAACCCATGTGAGAAATTCTGGGCCCGGGGCAGGAAACCTTGGAAACTTGGGATTCAGCTACTCAAAATAGCCATGGTTACTATTCAGGTGAGTAACTAGGGAAGCAAGGACTCTTCTTGGCCCACAGGAATTAAAATAAGGAGTGCAGGTGACATGCCATTCTTGGTGTGGTGCAGTGACAGGAAGCGGATAGACTGCAAAACCATCTTAGTTGCACATATGTAGCTTAGATCTCAGATGGCATAATTTTCTCCTAAAACTATTGACTGAAAGATAGCTTTCCTAAGAGCGGAGATAAAAGGAACCATGTTTATGGGCTCTACTTTATGTTTTACTATACTTTTTTTTTCTTTCCTTTTTTTTTTTGTCCCCACAAAGGATGGCATCTTCACACATGGGTTCCCCCAGTACCTTCTTCACTCTGACTGTGTTTGTGTTCGAGGGAAGCAACAGTCGCTTGTGCTTCAATATCACAGTGCTAAAAACTGAAATGGGTAGCTTTTTCATGTTTGCTTATGCCTTGTGCAGAGTATACAACCTCTTAACTTGAAAAAAACCAGAAATTTTGCCCCATTCTTCCTCTCACCCAGCCTTGCACCATAGACTTCACAGAACATGTTTATCTGCTGCCTAAAACGCAACTGTTTGTTTCAAAGTTCTGTGGTTAAGGAGGAGGAAGGTCTTTCATAAAATCTTTCTAACGCCTCAGATGATGATCCTTCAAAGGTGCTCACATGTGGTTTACATTTATGGTGGTGTCAGTGCCATGACAATACAAGTATGGAGAAGAATGTTTTCCATGGTTGCATGAATGATGGGACAAACTGCAGGAACAGTTCTTTTGCTATACATCTGGCAGTATGTTTGTACCCCTTATTCACTGCTTCAGTTTGAAATGTTATCATCATTCTCATTGTCATCTGTCCTATTTTGCAACTAAAAATAAAACTTGATGGTGGAAGAACTTAAATAAGAAAGAAACTAACGCTGATTTAGCCTTTTCAGAGAAAATCTGCCAGCAGGTAATTCAATCTTAGCACTGTTGATTTGCTGGTGTATTCCCATGTGCCTGGCACACTGAGCTTGCCCACAGAGCATTTTAGTATCTCTGTAACTGAGTTATCCTTATCAAAACCTCCATATCCAGTTTGCATTGTGGCCATAAAACTAATCTGTAGATTACTAATTCAGACTTATCTCTGATGAATTTCTTCACAATACTGACAGTAGATTTGAAACAATAGTCACTGAAGAGAATTGCGAGCCCTCACAAACAATGCATCACGTTCTTCTAGAAACCTTTTCCAGCCTGGGTAGTAGCTAGCGGGTTTTGTGCTAACTTTGCATGAACAATTGCAATATATTTTTTAACAGCTTCAGAGGTTATCCTGTACAAGCATAATTTTGATCAGTTATTCTGAAAGCAAACCTGAGGGAGGGATGTTTGTTTTTCTGAGTTGTCCTCAATTTACCTTTCTGCAGTGGAGTAAGAACTTCAAAGTGGGGTCTGGTTAAGTTCTGTCCTGCCTTTTTGGCTGAGGTACACTAATATTCCCCAAGGCAAGTCATACTAACGTCAGGCTGAACTAACAGAGCGCGTGTAACAGTATATGGGTAGCTTGAATTTGAGATTATATCCTTATTTTGTAAAAATGCGACTCCTTGGCCAAGATGCTGGTAAACATGTTAAAGGAACATTCTTGAAACTCATTGTTTCCTAAAATCAAATTTTCTTTTGACCAGCTGTGAAATGGAGTAACCTGCATTTAAGTGCCATGTCTACCAGCGTGATGGAAGAGTGGCTGTTTGCAGGACAGGATTCACATGTTAATCCAGAAGCCAACTTTGTCTTTGAACAGGAAATATAAATGTCTCTTTCAGCTGGTGGTTTTTGGATTGAGCAATCAAATGGTGGTTGCCTTCAAAGAAGAGAACACCGTTGCATTCAAACATCTCTTCTTGAAAGGGTACATGGACAGAATGGATGATACCTATGCGGTCTACACACAAACAGATGTCTATGACCAGATATTTTTTGCAATAAATCAGGTAAGGATTGTTGCTGCAATGTATACAATACATAAGCTTTTTACCTGGGTACCTTTTCTTCTTCCATCTGCCCTGATGGTGTCTGAAATTGAGCTTCTGTGCCAGTTGCTTAAGACGAGAATGTTGACTTCTTCAGGTTTTCTGTTGTTGCCAGAGCATTGTACTTGTGGCAACATCCTTAAAGCTAATCAATACGCTAATTCTGCACTAAATGCAGGCCTTGGATTTGAGCCAGAGTGCTTGGCAAATAACAAATCAGGCTTTGTAGTAAAGGCTGTAAAGAGGGAAAAAAAAAAAAAAAACCAAAAGGGTATTTAGATCCAAATCCTGCACTTACTGTTTTTGTCAAACATCTTAAAGTATTTGAGGACTCAGCTGTAGTGTGTTGTAGGTTTCCGTGTTCTTTAGGTGACCTTTTAAATAAAAAAGATGGGTTATGGCACAGATCCAAACACTTCTGGGTTGTTTGGGTTTTGGTTTTTTTTTTCCCCCAGAAACTTACAGTTTTGGTGCCATCTAAGTTGGTTTGTCTGTTTGTTCTGAACTTTAGTACTTACAGCTGCCCAACATTTCTGTTGGTAACCATGCTTATGAGAAGAAGGGAGCAGAAGAGACAGCTCTGGCTGTGTGTCAGCAGTTCTACAAGCGAGGAACTATCTGTCCTGGAAATGACACCTTTGATATAGACCCAGAGATTGTAACTGGTAATGAATCTAATCTATTGTATCAGTTTATTGGGAGGAGGGACCCTACATTTATGATGAATTCTTCTAAATATCTAGTACTGTATAGTCCTATAAAATGATCTATATTGAACTTACTACCAGCCAAAACCGTCAAGAAAACTACTGTGTTACTAACCTCTAGCCCTCACCTCCAAGATAACAATCCTTTTTGTCTGGTGCCACAAAACAAGTGATGAGCCGTTAGCGCTGCTGACCATCTAATACAAGTATTTCGGGCTAATTTCAGGAGCCTTCCCTATGAATTTATGATGAATAACTTGGCTGCTTCAGGGAAGCCAATATATTTGTCAGCTAACTTCCCAAATGACTCCTCACTTAAGCATGCTATCTTGCCTGATGTAGTCAACAGCTCTTTCCAGCCTCGGGAGTGGAAAAGGCAGATTACAGCTAAAGAGCGTGATAACCCGTGAGATGTTGTTGTCAGTCCTTATCCATTGCAGACTGCTTGTACATTGAGCCAATGACGCCGTTAGAAAATACAACAGTGGGAAAGCACAATTTGAATTTCACTCTGGATTTCCACCGGTGAGGAGGAATCAGCACCTCCTGTATTGGGGTATTTGTGCATTTTACCAGTGAAAAGCTAATACAAAGCTCTGTTGCAGGCTTGTGACGGTGCAGCTCATGTTCAATCTGAAGGCAATCAACCTCCAGACCGTTCGTCATCATGAGCTCCCGGACTGTTACGATTTCACTCTGACGGTACATGGAAGCCTGCCACGTGTCTTTCTGTTCAAACCGAGAAACCTTTCTTGCTGGTTTACCATGTGCAGTCAGGGCAGATGTTTTGGGCATCATTGACTGGTCCCCCGTGGTGTCTGGTTCACTCTGTCATGGTTTAGTGTACCCTGTAAATAACCACCAGTTGTGACTGTGGGAGGTTAAGCTTTGAGTGCTTGTGATGTGGTCCTGAAGCACTTGCCTGGCTTCCAGCCTTTTGTGCTCTAATCCATCTGAAGTATAATGAAAGCATACACTCTTCTCTTTAGAGAGATGCTTCTAGGAAAGGTTGTTTTCAGGTCATAAAAGAATGAGGCTGTAGTTTAAAAGAATTTCACCTAGTATCTAGCTGATCAAGCAATTTGTGGCAAATACATGGTTCACCAGACTTGTCTTTCACTTTGACAGCATTTATTTGAATAAACTGGAATTACCTTAACCTTAAACAAGTTTCATAACTGCTCCCCTAGGAGAATTACTCTGAATCATTATGCAAGCTTAGCCATACAGCGTGCTACATATGTAATGGTTGAACTTCTAAAAGACACGCACTGTGTGTTTGTTGTTTTTTTCTTTTTGTTACTACAGATAGTGTTTGATAATAAGGCACATAGTGGAAGAATTAAAATAAGTCTAGACAACGACATAGCGATCAGGGAATGTAAAGACTGGCATGTTTCTGGATCAAGTAAGTGACATAAATGTGTTCAAATTTTCGTGCTAAACTTTTGCCACGCTAGCACAATGTTTGTTAACCTTTTTCTTTCTTAAGAGGTAAGGTACTATTGACATATGTTCTCTAGTGGGTGTGCTCTAAATCCTTTTGTTCTTCAGCCTCTGCTCTGAAATCCTCAGAACCCAGCCACACCATTACTTTCCTTAGCAGTTCCCAAACCTTGCACCACCAGATACTGTCAAACCAAAATTTTTCCACACCTCACTGTGCATCCTTCTAGCTTTGGCTACTGAACTTATGCTGCTCATTGCTTAAGGTGGGGCTGTAAACTGTTCTCCTAGCACCAGGCAACAGGATACATGATAGTGCTGGAAAGTTGAAACTGATTCACTCTTATTCTGGGACTTAGCATCAGAAAAGATAAGGAAGCACTGTTGTTAAGGCTTGCTAGAGTGGAATGGCCTTACTGCTGCTTAAATGTTGTTTGGTGTGTATTTGGGTGTAACAGATGCACAGTATGGTTAAATAATGTCTTAAATAGTTACTCTCAAGAGCACCCTTTGTTGGCAGCTATTTGGTCTGGTCAAAACATTTCTGAGATCTTTTTTGATTAGAGAAAATAATGTCGTTGAAAGTCAGAAGCTTTCTAGAACTTCAAATTTCACTTTAATTTTTTTTTTTTTTCTGAAGGAAACAATAGGATGAATCAGGTCCATTTTTCTCCTTTGCCACTTTTGCCTTGCTATGCCTACATTAGGAAATAAAGAACTGGTAGTGAAAAAAGAGAAGGTGTTTTTGGTTTTTTTTTTAAAGATCCAGATTGGAATTAATTTTGGGGAATTTAATGAAATGCATCACAGAGTACAAAACACACCACTTATGCAAACACCTATTCTACTAAACACTTCTATTAAATAGCTTTGCTAGCTGCCGTGTTATAAATGCACACCAGATGGCACGCTGCCTCCAACAGATTGCTAGTGCAGCAGTACAAGAAGGTTTTGATACCAGGCTTCTGTAATAATCCACATTTGATACCTATGTAGATTGCCTCTATAAGAGTTTTCAGAATAATCTCCTAGAGTAGCCTGTATTATTTTCTGAAAGCCAAGGAAAAATACAAAGATAATTATTGCAATTGGACAATAACAAGCTGTTGCTGTTTTGGACCACACTGCAAAACCAACTTGAATGGCAACAGTACAAGTGTTAGTGACTTTGGTATAAGCAAGAAGTGGGTGGGCTTTTTCTGAGTTGTGCAGTTTGTGAAGTCAACTAGAACTTCAGTATCCCATTTTGGAGAATAGCTGCATCTTCTTTCAAATTTAGCATTAATTTGTTCCTTTTTTTTTTTTTCCTCAAACAATCACTCTTAGCATTAAAAATCTAATCCTTATACTGTCTCATCTAGTTTCAGCTGTATGATAGATATAAAAACCAAAAAGAGGTGTAGTGGTACATCTGGTGCAAAATTTGACCCCAGTTGATAAAGAATGTGAATTTTAGTAACATAGGAGATGGAGAACTCATATCTAGCTCAATGTTGGTCTTGGTTAGCTGAGCAGCAGTGCAAATTATCTGTCCTGCTCTAGGACAGAAAATCTATCTGATAGTCAAATACTGGTCTGGAAGAGAAGATAGATACTGTAAAGTTCCTGGGATTTTTTTATTTTTTTATTTTTTTGGACAAGTTCTGTCACTCCAAACGCCATTCCAGTGCTTGTAAAATGGACAACTCCCACTGCTAATTACACAGGTCAGTAAGAAGCACTCACACTCTGGTATGTTTTTGACATGGTATCAACCTTCCTAAATTAACTGAAGTGGTATCTGTAGTGCAGATGTACTTGTGTGTCTCATGAAAATGTGTCAGATAGGTAAACTTTTATGGGAAAAATGCTAAGATTTTTCTTCATTCAGTTGTATAAACAGTTAACATCAAAACTTGATTCTTACTTCAATACTCAAGATGATCAACAAGATGAAATGCATCTGATTATAAACAGGTACACTTTTGTTCTTGCAGTACAGAAGAACACTCATTACATGATGATCTTCGATGCTTTTGTTATATTGACTTGTCTGACCTCATTGATCCTTTGCACACGATCAGTGATTAAAGGAATTCAGCTCCAAAGGGTGGGTATAACTCTGTGCTTGAAAAGTCTTCATGTCTTTGTAAGTCTGATTAACTTTTTTCTTTCCTCCTTTCCCCTAGGAATTTGTAAGCTTTTTCCTGTATTATTACAAGAAAGAAGTATCTTTCAGTGATCAGATGGAATTTGTCAATGGATGGTACATCCTGATTATGGTTAGTGATGTCTTAACTATTGTTGGATCAACTCTAAAGATGGAGATACAAGCCAAGGTAAGCTTTGTACACTGGAAGCAAAACTGATTGTTTCTGTCCCAACTGGGTTTAAATCTCTCAGAGGACTTTAGGCTGGCTATACTTGATTCTGAGTAGCATGACATTTTAAAACTCTTATCTTCCCCTCTGGAATTTTAACTGAGATGTGTTGTTTCCAGTTGCAAGATTTAAAAACTCCATCTATCACTAGATATTATAGTTCTAATTATCTTCAGTCCTTTGTGACTCCAAGGAATATAATTAACTTAATCTCTGAAAGTTTATGACTGTTGCCTTCCTCTTTTTCCCATATAGGACCACTTATATTTGCTTATTTGATGGATTTTTTTTTTTTAATTTAGCATTAACTTTCTGTTCCCCATTTAACAAATGTTTAACTAGCACAGAGACTCCTTAAACATAACTTTGTTGATTTCCCAGCTTCCGGTTTCCAGCATGTACATAACAGTCAGGCACATCTGGGTTCTAGGCCTTCAATTTCTATGATATAGAAAAAAAAAGAAATTTAAAACATACTATGTGCAACCAGAATTAGGGAAGAAAAATTATTGCAATATACTATCCTGAAATACACTAATATTCAGGTAATGTTGTTCACCAAATCTGTAGCAGACTTTGGAGTGTGACATTGCAACACAACAGACTTTGGACAGTAGTGATGCAAGGATGGGTCTGAAATCCATCTGGTGACAGCTTGGCTGTCATAAATGCCCTGTACAAATTGCCCTATCTTACCTTAGGAATTATAAACTCAGTTCTTAGGAGTAGAAAGAAACTGAGGAAGTTGGCTAAGGGAATGGTGCCCTTGATCCTGCTTTGGGAGAACTGAAGACAAGAACAGGATTGGATTTGGGATTCCAGTATCTTTTATATATATAAATACATATATGTATATATGTTTCTTTTCTAAGATACTATTTTACTAAAACTCTTTTCTGTAAGTACATTTCACTTCATTTTGCAAGCCTTGTGGACCATAATAACAAGATCTTGTCCCATGTTACTGTATGAAAGTTAATGGCTGAATAACAAGTTCACATTCAAGTAGCTTAATTTTTTTTTTTTTTGGCAAGCTGTAAATGAATTCTGCTAATATAAATGATTGGCCAACTTTTAGAGGAATAAAACCAGAAAAAAAAGTGAAAACTTCTTATTCAAGTAAGCTGTCATTATCTATTTCAGAGTAGAGCTGCAGTTCAGGGAACAGGGTGTATGCTAACTTGGATGAAAACAGGCCAGTATGTGCAGGTGGAAAAAAACAGTGAAGCACCAATAAAATATAAATGAAGTTCTGGTTAGAATTAATTAGAAGCTAATTAGTCTTCTCCTTAATAACTTTCTACTCCTCACAGTTCCCAGCTACCTAACAAGATCCCCTGTAGAATTTATCCGTGCTCTGCTGACAAGTAGTGCTGTTTTTTTTAAAAAACTGCTTTGCCTTCTTTGCTCTGTGGTTCTGAAGTCCCATCTACGCTGTCTGTTGGGGTGCAGTGGAGAGATTCCCAAGCTGCTCTGGGGAATCTGTCACTGCAGGTTCCAGAAGCACTGGCCGCACGTCTGGAAGCAGCATTAAAATGTTTGCAGTGCCACTCTCCAGGTCTTAGTGAGCCAGGTACAGAGCGGGGGTCCCTGCACCTGCAGTGCAGCTGCCGTCTTGGCCCTGCAAATGAAGCTTGTCTTGTCAGAATCTGTGTTACAAACAGCCATAGGTAAAGGCATGAAAAATGAGTTACACTTGAAAGTGCCCTTGCTCTTTCATGGGACTTCTGCTCTCTATTGCTTATTGCCCCAAACTAACTTTTCATGGGACAGATTGTCAAGGAAAACAATGTTTCTTAACAGACCTTTGTGGTAACAAGAGTCACCTGTCAGTTGTTATAATCCTTGGGGTTTTTTTAATTTCTTTTTTTTCTTCTTTTTTTTTAGAGTCTGACAAGTTATGATGTCTGTAGCATACTCCTAGGAACATCCACTATGCTTGTGTGGCTTGGAGTCATTCGCTACCTAGGTTTCTTTCAGAAGTATAATGTAAGGATCTCCTGGGATCTTCGTGCTGTTGGTATTTATTCTGTTTGTTGCTACAAGAGGACTGGAAGAAATTCCTGGTTGAATTCTAACTGTTTGTATTGCTTTGTGCAGCTTCTCATCCTAACACTGCGAGCAGCATTACCCAACGTGATGAGATTCTGCTGTTGTGCTGCTATGATCTACCTGGGCTATTGTTTCTGTGGATGGATTGTACTGGGGCCATACCATGTGAAGGTAATACACTTAACATGAAAAAAAGACAACTTGAATAATAGACTGGATTCCAAACAAATGAGAGATTACTACTGTTGTCTCCAAAGTTTCCATGTCAAGTTTTCCCTTAATACAAAACTAGTGCATCTTCAACATGATGCTGCCCTGTTAGAGGAGGCTGATTTCCATGACTCAATCAGACTTGCCTCAAGTTCTGAAAGCTCTGAGTCAGAAGTGGAAGCTGCTGTGACTCCCAATCATATGCTGGTATTTTGAGAAATAATTTCCATCTTGCAGAACACCAGTGTCAGACTAAAGCTTTGGAGACTTTATCCTTATCCCTTTTAAAAGTGAAATTGGCTTATCTGAATTGAACGTGTATGTGTACAGGAGGTGATAAGCTTTGCTCATTCCTCAAATGTTTTACTGTTTGCACCTTGTCATACGCTGGGCGTACGAAGAGATCCGAGGCAGCCAGTCATCAGCTGTGTATCTTCATGTTATGTACAGTCTTTGGATCCAAATAAAGCAGCGACGGATGTCCTTGTCTTCTTCCTCTTTTTCCCTCCTCTCTAGTTTCGCTCTCTGAATGTGGTTTCCGAATGCCTTTTTTCATTGATCAATGGAGACGACATGTTTGCCACCTTTGCAAAAATGCAGCAGAAAAGTTACTTGGTTTGGTTATTCAGTAGGATCTACCTCTACTCCTTCATCAGTCTGTTCATCTATATGGTGCTGAGTCTCTTCATTGCACTCATTACAGATACGTATGAAACTGTTAAGGTAAGCATGGACTCTTACTTTTTGTTTGGAATAAAAATGCAAGATTGGTGCTATCAAGACTCTCATCTCCTTCAATATTTTGACTTGCAGTTGACAACAGGTTTTTAATCCCTTCCTACTTCAGTTTTCCTACAAGCCTATGTGATTTCCTATTCCAATGGAAAGTAAATATCTACTAAAAAGCAGTAATTTCACATTCAGTTCTATGAATCTTGTAATTTCAGACTTGAGCAATGTCTGAAAAGTGGTCTGGCGAAGATTGGGGTTATTGTATGTTTTGGCCTTGTTAAAGGTTTAACTAAATATCAATTTTTAGCACTACCAGCAAGATGGCTTTCCGGAGACAGAACTTCAGAGATTTATATCACAGTGCAGAGACTTACCAAACTCTGGCAGGTACAGGTTAGAGGAGGAAAGTTCTGCATCTCTCTTCTGTTGTTGTAATGGTATGTACCTATATTAAAATTACACATTAAGGTATATGCAAAAGCAACACACCACAATATGTCCCTAGTATAATGTTTATGAAGAGTATTTTAATTTTGGGGGTGGAGGGGGAAAAAAAGCCCACAAAAATCAGAAACTATTTCTAATGCTCTAGAATTGAGCACTGTAGCAAAATGCAGCTAACAAACTCCTTAGGAGAGGTGAGGGAACTTTTAAATTAATAATAACATACAAAAAATAGTACAGAAAGTTAGCTAATCTGTACAGTAACTTGGGAACTCTACCTGTATCACATGCAAGCATTAACATTTCCTGAACTCACTGCAATAGGCTGGACTTACAGAATTCATTCAGTGCCTTCTTACCCACTTTTTAATGATACCTTGTGCAGTAAGGTGTCCTGACTTGAATGGTACCAGGCCTGAAACTTGGGGAGAAAATCAGCTTGCCAAGGTTTTAAGACAGCATGCAGTTTCAGATACTATCACAGCACTTGGAAAAGCATTGCCTAACTTCCACTATGGAGGCCTTAATGCTTCAGTTATTTGAAGTTTTGTTTCTTCAGGAAAACTGATTGCAGGATACATGGTTTATATTTAACCTTGCTGGCAGGCTTGCTTGCTGAAGAGTCCCTTGGTGGGGGAAGCCTTAAAATATTTGTAGCTTGATTAAAAAGATCAAAGGTATTTGCAGCTCCTTGGTATTGGGCTTTTCTGGTGTGCTATTTTTTTATATGCCAGATAGAATATATTTAGGAGGAGGGGAAGATGGGGACATATTTCAGAGCATGGAGACAACAGCACCTGCTGTGAGCCAGTCCAGAGCAGAGAGCCGCTGTTTTTACCGAGTGCCTTATTGGAGATGAAAGTATGGGACGAAGCACAGCAGGGCATCTTGTGCCTGGGTAAAGGGCACAGACATGTTAAAATTTCCTTTTCTGCACACACCTCAGTTTAACCAGGCAAGAAACGCAACGTGAGGTGGGACAGGGTGGGGATGTAATACTTTTCCCACTAACTGTGAGGAGGGGATCAAGACTTTAGAAGAGCCTTCGAAAAGGAAAACTTGATTACTCTCAAGCAATTTTTTCTTCAGGAGTACTGGGCAGCCAGCAGTGCTCTGGACTCAAGTGGAGCTGTAGGCATCTAAGTGCCTCCTTTCAGAGCCTTGTTTCCTAAACAGATTACCTACTCTTTAATGATTTTATCCTGCTGCCAAATGTCTTCATCCACATGCATGCCTCATATCATGCATGTTAGTGTTACAAACTGTTTTTTATCTGGAAATAGTGTGTTTGTTTCTCTAGAAGCTAGACCAGGGGCTGACACTGCAGTTGTATGTAAATACTGGACTCCATTAGCTCTGTACTGTGGCCTTCTGGTTTTACTTTGAAACAAATGATCTGTAGGAATAAATAAGTATCTCAAACGAGAAGTTGCATTATCAGTTCTATGGCTTCCGCTCCTTAAAAGTCATATGGTCCTATAAGACTCACAAGGCTTCTCTTAATTCTTTCACATGTTCAAAATGTTTTATGGTAGTTCATAGCAGTTTCTTATCAGTGTATGTCAGATTAGTAATTAAATAGTTCAGATGCATTTTTAAGGCTCCTTGTACAATGAAACTATTATTTTGATGCATACACTTGACAACTTTTTCCCCCTCTCCTGTACAGATTGTGGTGAATGTATTTGATGGATTGTGGGAGTGTATCATGGAGGCTTTAAAGCAGCACACATTGCAAGAACTGGACACTGGAGTTGGTCGAAAACCTTATACCTAAAGCCTGAATTTGCTTTTCTCAAAAAACAGTGTAAGCCCGTGGCAGAAGCTTATGATAAACTTACAGCCTTTCTGATTAGGCATTCTCACTGCTAGCTCAGGGGTTTTGGGGGTTTGTTTTTTTATTAGCTTTGTTCTATTTGTTTCCTCAGTTAAATTGTGCTAGAATGCAAAGGGCATTAAAAATCTGTCTGTGTTCAGAGACTTGGACAGATTATGTGAGTAGACTAGAAATGCAGGGACTTTCAAATATAAGTAGAAATAGTGCTGGACAACTGCAACTTTGAACACCAACCTGGCCCTCAGTGCTGCAGACATTGTCTAGCTATGGCTGACCTGTCACTGAATGAACGAAAGCCCACTCTAGAGCCTGCAGCATTTTTTGTTTATTTGCACTCACAGTAAAAATAAACTAAAACTATGAAATTTAGTGTAGGTTTTTTTCTGGAGACATTACAGTGAATTGATGCACAGGTCATTCAAATATGGCTGAGAGCATGAACTAAATATTTATATAAACATAAATACCACTTGATGCAAGTGGCAGTCTCTTCTCAGAGAGGCCAGGGATATGTCAGGCCAGAACTGAAGTTTGCGGGGCAAGCTGAGTGGAGAAATGTAAATGTTCTCCTATATCCAGTGCTGGGTAGGATCAGTTACAGTCTTCAGCTTTGCAGTGTGCTGACCTTATGTTTTTAAAGGAAAAGTCAGACAAAAGCACTTTCAAAATATATATTTTTTTTTTTTTTTTTTTAATTTGAAATCTTCCTCTGGTACACAACTCTGTAAACCTGAAGTCTAAACTAAGTTAAATACACAGAAGATAACATCTCTCAGAGTTGTATCTCCCCACACTTTAGAAACTGGCTGTCTCCTACCAGCCTAATAACCTGGTACTGTCAGTGGCTGTCTGAAACATTAGGTTTTATGAAAGTTCAGTTTTCACAACTTAGTTTATATACACTGTTGATTGTGATACCATTTAATGGATGCCTTATTTTCTATAGTCTATTCACTCTGGGAACAGAATAGAAAACCAAAGGGAAGCAAATCTTAGGTAACTTGCATTTGTGAGCAACATTCCTGTAGGTGTGTGACAATGTATAATGCTGTGCCCAAAGGTGGAGGACACTAAACATGTTCTGTCTGAATGTTTGCACATTGTAAATGCGCTACAATAAACACTTCCAGCTGCAATAAGTATTGAATGTGGCAGTATTCATCTTAAGAGTAAATATGCTGTCAGGTTAATATAGGAACTTTTTTTTTTTCATAGCAATATGCAATTTCCTGAAACTATGTGGAGCGTGTAAACTTGCATTTCCTGTAGTCAAGATCATTCCTGTGGACCCTGGTGAGGATCTGTTCTCAGTTGATGCTGTTTAACAGCATTTCAGAGTTTCCCACAGAAACAAATAAGCAAGTATTAAATCTTAAATTAAAAATGCTCCTGTACATTACCTGAAGTTCAAATTCAGCAAAGGCAAACCAAATGCGAAGTGTAGGCAGTACAGATTATTCACAGTATCTGAAAGTTTCCTGTATTGAGGTCCTTGTCTTCCAACAGTCACTTAAGATTGAAGACTTTTGAAGCTTTTCAAGAAGATTCAAGGCAATCTTGCCTCCAAAAGCAAATATTAAGTGTCTGTGTTTTCTGTTGACAGATTAAATTCGTTATGGATCTTTGACAACACACAATATATAACATGCACATCACTGTTGTATAAAATAGTTTGTGCAAGAAATTCTGACAAGGATGGCAAGCACTTTAAGATCACTGAAATGCAGAAGGCTGACTTCTTAGCAATGCTTTTTTTCACACAGAGTTAAGAGAAAGCTAAGATTAATAATTTGCTGAAAATGCAGGTACATTTTGTGAACAGCTATGGAATACTTTGCCAATACAGTTATAAGGCAAGTAGTAGTCTGACTTCATTTAGAAATGGGACAGAGCATATGCTTCATCACTGTTAACTTATGAAATTGGCAACAAATTTCAACAAAATTTGACAGAGCTCTAAAATATTACAAATCCTACAAAGTTTTATAGAAGCAAGGCAAAACATGTTAATAGAAGCCTGCAGTACGGGCATAAAGCATAGAAAGTTATAATGAGTGATCCTAAAGCAGGAAGAGATTGATTTTTAAAATAGATATATATATGAAGAATCTATATATGTATATAGATTCTTTCAGTTCCCAATAGGTGAAATCTTCCACTGAAGACTGGTTTCTGTTGCCTGAAGGGCAAAATTCACTGTGAAGCTTATTTTGCAGTGAAATGCCCATTAAGAGTCTTTAAGTAATGACCTGTGCTCATGCTACAGCTAAAAACTCGATCAACTGAGACGCAGAAAGCCATGCTCTGTTCCTTCTCCTGGACTATACAGCTTTCAATTTAGCATTGCTGGCAGTTGTCTGCATTTGGGGAGGAAAGAGTTGGTAAAACGCAACTTGCCTTCAAACAGTAATGGGCAGGGTTACAGTGTGAAGCCAGAGGGGAGGGCTATCTAAAAGTAGGAGGAAGTTGTGTAAAGCAAAAGAGAGGATGGAGTGGGAGGAAAAGAACGGACAACTGCTTATAGGATTTAGCAGAGCAGCAATTGCATATTTCTGGCCATGGGTGCAGGCTGATACATGGGGGAAAGAACAGTACCCTGAAAGGTTACTGGCTTACACCTACTCAAAATGTCCAGTTCTGACTGGAAAAATAAATGCTGCTTGTATTACATAACTGATATCTATCTAAATTTTTTAAGAAAACCAGACACTCAAACATGTATTGTTTGCCTTGGTAGTGCTGCTGGCAATCTAAGTGCTTGTTGTCGAGATTTCTGACCTGCTTGATCCTTGTGTTCAATATCTTCATCTGCCTGAGTATTCTGCCTGAGAAAAGGCCAGCCAATGCTGTGTTTTCTAGCCTACTGGTTGCATTTGAGAAGTGCAGCTCTGCCAGGAGATCTGTGGCTGCTGCTGTTGTGTGTGTGTGGTAGGGCTGTTTAATCTTATTTCGTGTTAATATATGATGTGCTAGATATGGCCTTGCAGGGCCAAGAAGTGTGACAATGACCTTATTCTTAAAAAAAAAAAAAAAAACAAACCTTGTGACTTCAACAGTATCAGAGATCTCAACATTAGCAATGCTAGTAACACATGTAAGGCTGCATCCTGGAGACATGGCTATCTTTATGCTGATACAATCAAGCAGGCACAGATAGAACTGTAAAATGCAGGTGGGGAGAGCAAAGAAGCAGATAAAGCATGAGATAAACTCATTCTGCTTAAAAATGCCATCCTAAGGAAAAGAGGGCTTTCAGTGCTGTCCAAGAAGGTGTGGAGAGGTAAGAGAATTCCTTCATTCTGATCCTCACTGCACTCTGGAAAAAGTTGCCTGAAAAATACTGATAGTGTTTTCTCATGAAAGTAAATTGCAGGGTGCTGCACTTGGGTCACAGCTGTTTTCATACCAAGGCTCATTTCAATGCCAACGTTTCGCACGTGGTCAGGTAGCGAGAACTTCCTGTCTTCAGCAGAGCTCAGACCTGCTTTAACAGAATGAAGTTACTCTGAGGGGAGGAGGGAGGTGGGGACCATGCTTGTTTCGAAGTACCAGTTTCCATGTTAGATAGAAGCATATTCTCAAGGGAAGGTAAACAATGTGCATGCAAAAGAGGAAGAAATCAAATCCAGATATGCTCATACCTTTCCAGTAAAAAAAAAAAAAAAAAAAAAAAAAAAAAAAAGGAATGTGTAAAGGTAGAGTTTATCTGTGGCAGATGGGGAGAAAAACAGATGCTGCTGTGAAAGACCAAACCTGTGACTGCATCTGTCAGGAGTATCTTCCTGCCTGAGGCAGTAGCTAACACCAGATGCTTCGGAGAAAGCTTTAAGAAAACTTTCACGCATGAGCTGACATAACGGGGCTTGTAGCTCATTTTGAGTAGCCGCCCATAGACCTGTGTCTGTGCTTTTGTTCCTTTTTCTCCTCCGCCCTTGAAGAGCATGGACTGTAACAAAACGCAGCATCCTCTAAGTGCATCGCACAGGGGCGTGGGGGCAGGCAGAGAGCTCGCAGTTGCAACGAAGCCTCTTATAAGCCTGCGTTCTGTTTTGAACGCCCTGGTTTGGGGTAACCTCATTAAACCCTCTGAGGCACTGGGTACTTCTGCAGCTGCAGAACGGCCGGCTCTCTAATCCAACCCGAGAGCCGTGCCGGCACGTTGTCTCCTTGCCTACAACAGCAACTGCCCAGCCCCGCTGCACTTCGCAAGCCCCTGAGCGCGGCTGGCTTTGCGGGACAGGGAGGCCGGGCCGCTGCGTCTGCCGCCGGCCGGGCGCGGGGCACGTGGCTGCCGGGCCGCCCTCCTCCGTCCGGGCCCCATAAAGGCGGCGCGGCCGGCGGCGCAGGGCAGGGCGCGGGGCTCGCCGGGGGACGGGGCTGCGCGGCCCGGGCCGCGGTGCCGGCTCCCCCCTCATTCCTGCTGAGGGCTGCCGGGGCGCCGCACCCCCACGCCCGGTCAGCGGCCGGACCCCGTGGCCCATGGAGATCTCTCTCAAGTACCTGCCCGGCGGGCGGGCCGCCGTCAGCGGGTGAGCGGGACGGGGCGGGGCTGGGCGCGGCGCTGCTAGGTCGGGTCACCCCGCCCGGCGGGGCGATTCGTCTCCAACGGCTGCGGGAGGGAGCGAGGTGCCCCGGCGCGCGGGCCGGGCCCCATCCCGCCGGTCGGAGCGCGGCGGCCGTGCGGGGCCGCGATAACGGGCGTGCAGCGCTGGGGCAGCGGGCGGGCGGAGGCAGGCGTTCCTGCAGACCCGAGCTACGAGGCTGCTGCGGGAGGCGGGTCCGCCCCGCCGGGCGCGCTTTGCCCCGCCGCTCAGCAGCCGCGGACCGTCCCTGCCCGTCCCGCTGCCGGTGGAGAGCGTTGGGTGCGCGGCTCCGGCTCCCGCCGCTGCCCGCGGGGCTGCTCCTTCTCCCGCAGCAGCTTAGCGGCAGCTGACAACTCTGTGGGAGGAGGGGATTTCCGCAGTTTCGGGGAGTTCGCTTTCCTCAGAAGGGCTGGGCCGTGCCCTCCTCCGGGCGAGCTGCGAACTTGGTGGAAGAACACGAAGGTGAACCTGGGTTTGTCCAGTCTGATCCGTAGAGCCCAACTCAGGGACTTTTACTGGGGGTTTTGGTGGGCTTTTTTTTTTTTATTATTTGTTTGTTTGATTTGGGGTTTTTTTCCCCCTCCGTAAACACCACATCAATCTCTAGTACCTCTCCGAGATCTAGAGCTCAGTAGGTAAGTGTTCTGATGGGAGTCTCTGATGGACAGTGTTAGCGTCGCTCCTGTAGTGAATTACTCATTATCTTAAGATTAAAAAAAAAAAAAAAAAGTGAATCTGTTCTCTATAGCTTTTTAGCTACCTGATCCAATGGTGGTGGTGGTTTTTTTTTTTTTTTCCTGCTAGGTGAAGAGATAGGTATTAAACGCTTATTTTGTAAGTGGGTAGCTGTAAATGGTGATCATTACTGCTGAAACCTTTCGCGACAAATACTGAGCTTTGAAGTGCAAAACCATTGTCGGAAGGGCAGATTGTCCTACCAGACACAGCATTGCAGCGCTGGCTATCCTAGTGCAGCTTCTGGAATTGAATTGGTAACAGTTATTATTCGCGATGCACCGCACTTCATGACAAATACGCTTTTAAACATGCTTAGTAGAGTTAGTGTTCATTCACGGAACGTACTTGTATCTGCGTTACAAAACATTTCGTGGAAACCTGTTGAGCGGTGTTAATTACACTGCGGTGTCTGGATTGAATTGTTCTGTTACGGAGTCTTGAGTTAGGTGCTTTGTTTGGATTATTTTTACATTGTTAAGCTAATAAACACTTGATAGAATTAGGTGGTTTGTTTAAAATGCGGGAAGTCGTTATCACCTGGAGCTTTTTAACTTTTTAATGCTTCAGTCGGAGGTTCTAGTGCTGCAGATTCAATGCAGTTTATCTGGATCTTATTTTGAATCTGGTCTAGAAACGAATGGATTAGAAAACAATTGCGGTATTTCACTTATTGCCAAATGAATTATTTCTTGACAATTACAGCAGAGAATGCCTACTTTTTTTTTTTGTTGGAAGACAAAGCCCAACAGTGATATAGGCTTGAATCTCACCTCTTCCTCTTAATCTAAAAAAAGTATGTTGCTTTCCTTGGCTGCATTTTCTGCTCACAATTTCTACAGCTAATTAAGGAAGCTTAAGGCATCAGTGAAAATAGTCCGTAGCCGGTGGAGTTAAGTGAGGGTTGTGTAGAAATGAAAGTATTGTTATTAGTCAACATCAAGTTTTTAGAAGAGCTGAAGGGGCTTAAAAGACAACTTTGGAAAAAATCACTATGTCTTCTGTGGTGTGCATTGGAGCATCAAAGGAAATAGTATTTCTTGGAAGGTTTGCTGTTTGATTTTTAAGATCTGTTACTTCAGATATGCTTTTGCTGGAAGCTTAGGGGAAGATTTTGCTGAGGTCTTGGAGTGGTTCTTATGTCACCTTCATGCTTTAAATCTCGACCAGATCCAACTTAGACCTACTCCCTTTCCTCTTTCTTTCCCACCTGCTCTTATGACTTTTACTCTGGGTTAGGTCTTGTTCGTTGTGTGCCCACACAAATCCTGCTGCCCGCTCCAGAGAAGCTGGTACAGGAGCAGCGATGCCTTTGGGTGTCGGTGCAGGATTGAATTTCCTATGTACCTGTTTCCTTAGACCATACTCACAGCTACAATCATCATATGCTTTTCTGTCAGATGTGTTTACACTTTTAAAAGTTTCTGTCTTAAACATTATTAAAACTAGCTCACAATGTTTTTATTAGGAATTTAAATAGGGATGCACCCCACAGTTTCTTTTTCTTGGAAACCTTCCTGTATTTTTCCTGTCTTAAAATAAAAATCAGACTAGCTCCCATCATCTTCATGAATAATTGATTTAAGGCTGTGTGATAAAGATAACCTTTGAACTCCTGATGTTAACACAGATTTTGTTGTTGTTGTTGGTTTGTTTTTTTTTTTTTCACTTCCTCTTATGAGGAAACACCATAGTGTCGACTTTACTCTGTTTTTTAACTCACATTTATTGTCTTGCAAGATAGCTGGTTCTGGCAAATCAAATGTGCTTTGTGGTTTACAGTTTGGGCTTAAATACCTATACACTTCAGACAGGTGAGGAAAAAAGAAGTAAAGAATACATCTGAAAACTTGGAAATTGTGCTTTCAGTTCTGACCTTGAGAGAAAATGTTATCCTTGATAATATTCAGAACATGCAGAGTAAATTTTTGGATGGTAAATTAGATTGATATTTGTAGCCAATTTCAGATGCCTTAACACATGGAAGGAGGAAAAAAAATGTAGGTTTGGCTCTGATATTTGTGCAAAGTAGGAGAGTTCTGACTATTATAGTACTGGAAAACAGAGTTTAAAAGACTGGGAGAAGGGGAAAGTTTTCAATGTCCTGTTCAGTTGAGAGGGAGAAACAGAGTGATTTAAGACACCTACAACAACAGTCCTCTGTGCTTGTTCCTGATTTTTACATGCCCAGATATTTAAATAAATAAATGCCTATGAATTTAGCCCTTAAAGCTGCATGTTCATAACAGAAGCGTGTTGTGAAGCCTGCTCTGGTTGTTTAGCCTTTAAGACACCTTTTTTTTTTTTTTTTTTTTTTCTGCTGGTAGAATGCGGGTTATTCAGAGAAATTTGCTAACAGTGGCTTCTTTTAATTTCAAATATTTAGTTTTAAGAAAGATAAATGTAGACCTGCTATTGCTATTACAGATCATCTTATTTAATGCCTATTTCCTGTGAAATAGTTGTGTAAATGTGTTGTTTTGATGATCTAGTGTGATTGAATTCTTTTTAATGATGTGATTGTAGGGAACTATTTCTTGCATTTTGCTATGAAACAAACAAACAGCAATAGTAACAGACCTTTTATGTCGTGTGGTGATCTGAGGTGCAACTGCAATGTGAGGAAATTGTCTGCCACAGTGTTCTGTTGGTTTCTAATTAATGTATTATTTATGGCAGAAGTATGATGGCTCAGTCAGATTTAGATCTAAAAGAGGCAGCTCTGAAAGAAGATTTGAAGTTTTACTTCATGAACCCGTGTGAAAAATACAGAGCAAGACGTCAAATACCATGGAAGCTGGCTTTGCAGATTTTGAAGATACTCATGGTTACTACACAGGTAATCCTGCCTCTGTTTTTACTCTTAGAAAGCGTAGCAGTGATGTGCAGGAGAGGCAGGTCTGTGGTTCTGGGCCTTTGCCACCCCTGTGTATTTGCTACTCACTGCAACTTCCTGCTTCAGTCCAGGAAGAAAGAATACCATGAAAGGTGTGTTGAGGGGGAAGAATAACATAAACTAAATTACAAAAGCTTCCTGGAGATTTTGAGGCAGTATTTGACTGGGTATTTTGCTGTTTTCAAGGTAGCACTTTAAAGCGAATTACTCTTCCCACCAAATCCAGCACTGTCTTCAGGCTTGCTGTCACCGTGCTTCTCTGTGTTCTGTTCCCGTTACGTTCGTAATGGGATTATAGTTTCACTGAGCTGTTTCAGAAGCGGTATTTCTTGAAATCTAGTCAGTAACTTGAAATGTACATGTTCAGTGTGAAGGCGCTACAGTCTCTGGTGATGATGAGGAAGACTGGGCTACAGGATTTGGATGTGCCCCTTGCTTCTGTTGTCAGATGATGCGTTACGTTCGTAATGGGATTATAGTTTCACTGAGCTGTTTCAGAAGCGGTATTTCTTGAAATCTAGTCAGTAACTTGAAATGTACATGTTCAGTGTGAAGGCGCTACAGTCTCTGGTGATGATGAGGAAGACTGGGCTACAGGATTTGGATGTGCCCCTTGCTTCTGTTGTCAGATGATGCGTTACGTTCGTAATGGGATTATAGTTTCACTGAGCTGTTTCAGAAGCGGTATTTCTTGAAATCTAGTCAGTAACTTGAAATGTACATGTTCAGTGTGAAGGCGCTACAGTCTCTGGTGATGATGAGGAAGACTGGGCTACAGGATTTGGATGTGCCCCTTGCTTCTGTTGTCAGATGATGCGTCGGGTACCTTGATAGGTAGAGGCGTAGAAGAAGGTGGTTTTTAAACTGCACTGATATCACAGTATATGTGGCTAACTTACAGTCCACTTATAAATGGGGACACATGTATAAGTACAAGTTATTTTTCTGGACCTTTGAAATGCAGGACTCTGACATCTAACACTTTGCAAGTACAGCTAAATATACAACTCTAAAAACATGCTGAGTTGCAGATGCAGGGTTTGTGTTTGACTTGCCCACTAGAATTAAGCGTAACCCTGGCTTACATGTCCCTGGGTTTTACTGACTGCTTTCGCTCTTCATCTCCCCGCTGGAAAGGCACGGCAGGCACTCTGGCCCCACCGGCACAGGATCCGGCCTCTGCTGCGGCCGTGCCGGAGCCCTGCTGGAACTCGTCTGCAGGTGGGAGTGGGATGCAGTGGTCACTCTGTCTGACTGAAAAGCAGTAGAGGCTTCTGTCCCAGTATGGGGAATAAGTTTTACTCCAGCGCCGTGCTGAAATCCCCTAGGGAGTCCCTGAGGATACCCTGCTGAGTATGTTTTATTTCTCTGTATTGGAGCTGGAAGATCCCTGATTTTTTTAGAGATACTAACTAGAGTGCTGGAGACTTATTTGTGGCACTCAGTGACTTTTTGAAGTCAACTGAAGATATAAATAGTTGATTTAAGACTTGGCTAAAAGTATGAAGATTCAGTTCTTAATCTGAAGACCGTATCTATCCGGCAGAGCTGACATCCTCATTCCTCTGTCCTGGCTGTGACTTTGTTCTACAACCAGCCTTGCACTAAATAGTCCTGCTGCATGTATTCATTTGGCCTGGCCCAGGCCTAAGCAATTACTGTCTAGGACAAAAGATGATGGGGGAAATGAAGGGGGAAAAAAACAGGTGTGCTTTCCAGTTTCCATTGTTCTGAATGAAGGAATTTGGATGTTAGTGGAGCCTGCCTGTTGTCTCTGGGGGATTTCTAAGTTCGCAGTTCTCTTACTTGCAGTTTCTCAGTTTTAATTCTTTCAGTTTCTTGTGGGGCTTGGAAAGTCCATGCCGTGATGAGGCCGTTTCACACTTGCTGTTAGTAAGCAGTTTAAACCTAGGATGAAGAGTTTGCTATTTGGGGTTTGGGATATCCTTCTGCTACTATGCCTGTGAAGAAACTCTTGTTGCTTGATGATTTTTTTTTAATGTATTTTTTTTTTATTCTTCAGTTTCTAGGCTCTATTTATGTATTTTCCTTGGTGGTAGTGGAAATGGGAGCATCCATATGGAAGGGCAATACAAATCCTGAGTAGTAACTCTGTTGTCTGCTGCTGCTTCTTATTATGGCCTCCTTAACCAGCACCTGGGTCAGGCAGGTGATGCTTTTTATTACTGTGGGGTCCCACACAGGTTTACACTAATCCTGTGCCATGCCAGAGGTAGGAAGAAAGTGCAGGAATTAGTCCCATAGCAAAGCAGGGCATTTCTGGGGTAGCAGGCTTTGCTGGTAGGTTAGCTCTTCTGCCACTTGTATCCTCAACAAAAGTTTTGGTAATTCCAGTTAGAGTTGTATAGACCTAGGTCCAGGATGTGTGAAAGGTGGCAGTGGTCTGGCTGGCTGTTTGGTTACTGCACTGTAAGTTTTAGAATCAGTGGGAGACTTTGATTTCTGTTTCTCCTACCCTGCATGTTGGTAACCTTGACTTTAGTAGTCTTTTGGCATTAGTTAACAGAGTCTTTGCTCCTATTGTAGCAGTTACAGCAACAGACATCTTTCTGTTTTGTATCTATTACAGTTCAAAGCTGTTTCCAAAATGTTGTTGCTTGACCAGTGTTCAAAATCCAAATTGTTTTTTTTGTTTTCTCTTGTCAGCTTATTTTTTTTGGTTTGAGCAACCAGTTGGTGGTCTCATTCAAAGAGGAAAACACCATTGCTTTTAAACACCTCTTCCTGAAAGGCTATTCTGGAGTTGATGAAGATGACTACAGCTGCAGTATATATACACAACAGGATGCTTACGATAGCATTTTTTATGTTATTAATCAGGTAAGTGTGTGTGTTTGTAATAAACAGTGTTCAAGCCAAAGCTATAGCTAGAAACTTCTGCTAAGGTTCTGGTTTTCTGTTGCCATTCTTGGATTTCAGTTTTGATACTTCTGCAAATCATTGTAGGTGAGGTACCCTGAATTTTGTGTGTAGACAACTGCATTTTTCTCTCTTGGAGACAAATCTAAACCAAAGTTTTATTTAGGCACTGCGTAGTACTGAAATCCAGAAAGTTTGAAAATCAGTCATCTTACATGAACTGGAACCTCTGTTTAGGTCTGTCTTTGAAGAGCTATGGGCCTGAATATACCTATGCATGGTATTCAAAAAATTTGTGCTTCCAGCTATACTGAATTGCAGCTTTGTAGTGAGTGCCAGAGGCCTCAAAATGGGGAATACAGTACTTCCAGGAGTGTAGGGACACTCACCTTGGTTAGGGATGGTATTTTTAAAGAACAGGCCCTTTACAATTGTGGGAGGGAATGGAATAAATCTAGGATGAAAATTCAGTAAACATTTTTGTATTTAATATTTTTAGAAGTCATGCGATGAAAGAGAGTGTGTGTGTAAAATGAGAAGTCTCTTGTGTTTGGGGATGATGCTAAGCCCAGAAATAGTTCACATGGGATGAATGGAAAGTGGTTTTAAATCACCTTTCATTTTCCCTGTCCTTGGGACATCAGCTCTGACACTTGGTTTAAAGCTGTTTAGCCACTGTCAGTTATGTGCAGCCGTTGCGGTGGCGCAAAGGCTATACCTCCTTCTTAAACCTGCGCTTGGGTGGGGGCTCGCTGGTCCTCAGCCACCTCCTCTAAACTACAGCAGAGCCATCCACAGAACACACGTCTGTCTCTGCTGTGCTGGGCAAGGCCAAGACTCTCACTCCTGGTATGTTAAATAAGTGTTGAAGTAGTTTTCTCAGTCTTCCCTTGAACTCTCAGGATTGCCGCTCTTTCTGCTATAAACTGTGCTTTTCTTTCTTCCTTGCTTGCTTTGTCTCACTTTCCTTCCTTTGTAGGCACTAAGGCTGAGGTGAAGTCCAGATAGAAGACAGTAGAGAAAGAATAGCTTTGTATCCTCAAGAATGAGCCAATGTGTGATACAGGCATCAGAAAAAAATCACGTCATAAAAGGTCTATGTTGTGTAAATGTGGACATAAACTTGTGTAATCTGGGTTATTTAGTGTTCTGTGGTGTTCCTGAGGCTTTTAATCGCATTTAAGACTTTAAAAAGTATACCTCCAGATGAACATTATGATTAGCGTTACTTTTTGGTGTTTTTTTTTTAAAGCACGCTTTCTAGGAAGAGACAAGGCAGCTGGCTGCTAAGCTAAAAGCAATGCTTTTTTGTCTTGAGATGGGCAACTAGAAGCCATAGGCTTTGGTGTTTTGTTTTGAGTTTTATTTTGAAATGTATGGTTGGTGGGAGGCATACGGGGTGGGACAAGCAGAAGGATATGGTATTACAGAAGATGGTAATAGTGCACAGCAAAATTGGGCCTGTAAAAATGGAATTTTAGGCTTTGTGTAGCATACCTCTGGTATTTTCACACTCGGGGGGGGGGGGGAATACCCTCCCCCCCCCCAAAAAAAAAAAAAAAACAAAAACCCACAAAACAAAACACCCCAACAACCCCAAACCAAAACCAGAAAAACTTTCTACTTGGAAGAGTACACAGCTTTTCCTTACTCCTTTCCTAGGTCCAATTTGGAAGCTTCTATTACACAGAAGCTGTGCAGGGTTGTTATGCTTGTACCCTGCCTGTGGCAGAGTCTGGAGGACCAAGGTGTTCTGCTGGATGCTCTGTCTGAGGCTGCTTAGAAATGTATAAATGGGAATTCTGCTTCTGCTGTTTCATAGTAGTGTTTGAAAGTGGCGTGTGACTAGCCCAGAACCACGTGTTAACGCTCTCAGGAGTGCAGAGCCTGAAAACACATGCAGATGGAGCAACAGCTGTTAGATGCAGTGATCTGGAGATGTCCTCAGAGGGATGTGGAGTTGTGACTAACTACTGTTTCTACTCACTTGACCTGCCTTAGTCAGACTTGACTTCCTTAGCTTGCTTTAAGATAACTTTCTGACGGGGAGTGTACAGAGGCTGTGCTTTTCTCCCAGGCTGTCTAAACCTGCTGCAACCTCAGCAAGCTCAGAGTTGAAGCAACACTGGGAGGCAGATCTTTTGATGGCAATGTGGTGGTTCCTGTTACAGTTCTTCTGGACGTGGAGTGTGTGGTTGTTCATGATCACGGGGACTTTGTACCCCACACGATGGGCTGGTGGCCATAATGCCCATAGGAAGGAGGAAATAGGATGACACTGAATAATGCATAGTAACAAAATCCATGTTTAAGAGGAAAAGGGTCTAATCTGTATCAAAGCTGGCTGAACCCTTTTTTTAAGGAACGGGAAGCCTTGTCTAACTTCCCACATTTATTTACTTCAGGCCTCCTGGAAGGTAAATGCTTCCTTCAGAGCAGACCAGCACTGTACGCTGCCCTGAGCTCTTTTACTAGGTGAGGTGATGAGAAAAACTAATGAATTACTAGGTGTTTATACTTTCTTCCTCAAAGGGCCAAGGGTCTGTCTGGCTTCTTTTGGACAATATCAGCTGGTGCTGATCTGAGCTGGCAGGCAGCTGTGCTGACAGTTAACCACGGGGAGAGCTGTGCCCCAGGGGTTTGCCTCCCGTGTGCAGGACCGGGAGGTGTGACTCCAAGGATCGGAGGATGTATCTTGCTTCCAGCACATGCTGAGGATGTGTGGAAGGCAAGTCAGGAGAGGTCTGGCCTTGAGTGGAGTTCTTTGGTGCTCAGGGCTGATCCATATGTGGCCAATATGTGGCCTGGCATAGTTTTATTTGCTTCCACTTCTAGTCCTTGTTTTCAAGCGTATATTAACATATGAGTAAGGTGACTTGTGCTGTGTTTAGAGTAAGTGAAAAAGAAAGTGCCTTCCTCACGGGCATATTTTCAGCTGCTTCTGTAAAGCCGGCAGGTTAAATTACTTTTGGAGGCTGCCCAAGCTCTGTGTATGTTCCTTGGTTACTGGTTATAGAGTGAATGTGTGGCTTTATTTTTCTACAGTCACACAGGCAGTGGCTTTGGTTTTACTCGTGGGGTGGATTTGGTAAGAACTGTGACTTGGGTTGTACATAAAGCAATCAAGTTTCAAGAGGTGTGAAAACTTAACACCTTCATGAGATCAATACCCAAGATATCCCTGAAGAATGTGTGGTTAGTAGCAATACTGCACTGAAGTCACTGCCAGGCATCCCATTAAAAGCTGTCTGGCTGTCTGGCACACAGGTCATCAGCCGCCCAGTATGGGGCTCCCAGTCACCCTGTCAACCAGGATGCCAGTCAGTACTAATTAGTCGCCAGCAGCCCTCTTGGCTTCCCATGAGATATCCACTGTCAATTTACAGTCTTCATATGAAAGTAAAGATTTGTTTATTTGTTTTAAGGTAAAAAGCTACATTGATACACATAACTTTGAGACTACAAGTTACTATGTAATGCAAAAAAAGACTTCTCTCTCTAACTTCTGCTTCTGTTTTGGTTTTAAACTAGTACAAGCAATTAAAGAACATATCCCTGGGGACGCTTGGTTATGAACATGAAGGATCAGGTTTAAAAATCTGTAAACAACAGTACAAGAAAGGCACGATGCTTCCTTCCAATGATACGTTAAGCATAGATGTTTCTACTGAAACAGGTATAGTATTGTTGTACTAAAAATGTCTTGTTGTGGAGTACTTACATTCTAATGCTAAATCAGTAAACGTTAAAACCAGTAGCTCTTTTGCATGGCAATCATAGGAACATTAACATACCTTTTGCTTATTTCCCTCTTAGTTTTTAGTACGTGCCTAGAAATAGCAACTGTGTAGACTGTAGGAAGCTCTCTTCAACTGCTGTCCTTAGTGTGTTGTGAGTGGGTTTGTGGTTTTTCTCTTTGATTTGTTCTATTTCTCTGTGCCTGCATACAGAACGTTCAGATACAGAGTTCTGGATGTTGGTCAGTCTGTACCTTCAGTGGGTGGATGTCCTTACCACCTCTCAGAGCTAAGTCCTTACTGTTAGCCTCTCAGGATTTATTATGTGAACCTGCTTCTGATCCTACTAAATGGGGCTCCCCATGGATAGGTTTGCTCAAAATTAACATTTTGCCTGATTAGGACTTGCCATTCAACCTGATTAGCTCAGTTTTATGCTGCTTTCTATGTGAAGTTTTTAAGATTACAGCTTTTCCTCTTCTTCTCCCAGAATGTATCTTTTTTAAGCCACAGGAGCTAGCTGGTAAGAAGGCTGAACTGAAGCTGAACTCCTCGTTTTTCAATCTTGAATTTTACAGGTAAAGCAGTGATGGGGATTTTTAAATTTATTTTTAACTTGTCCTTTCATATGAATATGGTAGATTCTGAGTTGTGTGGTTTCCTTGCTTTGTGTATGTGTGTATTTTTGAGTGTGTTTATATATATATATATTTATACACTTTGACATTCAGACTTATACAGGTTGAAATCTCCTTCAAGCTGAAAGGTATTGCTCTACAGACAATCCGTGCCCGTGAATTGCCTGACTGCTATGCATTTCAAAATACTGTAAGTGAAATTGGGCTATGGCACTTCAAACACTGTATATATAACAGGAGCTCAAGCCAAGGGGTAGTCATCATCCTTATATTTAGATTGCAAGGGAAAAGCAGAGTTGAGCATGTCTTGGTCCTTACTGCTCCCTCCTAAAGGTTACTGAAATTATGTTGCCATGGGACAGTATTATTTGATATCGTGTTCTAACTGGTAACTTCATAACCTGAGAAGGAGATAAGTAATTGTTATTCTAAAGGTTACTCTTAAGTTTGACTTCTTGGAATATTGCTTTCTGTGCTGTATGTGACATGTTCTCAAGTTATGTCTAAACTGACACTTATGGTGACAGCTTTCTTAAAGCTTACCTGGCAAACAAATATTAATGCATATTATGTCAAAGCACTTACCAAGCTTTTCTTTTTATGAAAGGAAATTTTGTTAGTCTTGTTTCTGATATACTCTTGTGTTTTCAGATAACTTTCAATAATAGAGCCCACAGCGGAAAAATCAAAATCTATTTTGATAGTGACACTGATATTCAAGAATGTAAAGACTGGCACATATTTGGCTCTGGTAAGTATGGTGCACACATGTATGCATGATAGCAGTGTTACACATCTCTCGTCATTTCTCCTGCTCTATAACAGTCTGTCTAGCAAGACATTCCTCATCCTGCTTGTCAATTGATAACGAGTAAGCAAAGGAAAACATCTGATTTGGGTTCACGTGATAGCTTATAAACCTGTGGATGAATACAGTACAGAAAGTCAAACACATTTCTGATTGCAGGTCGTGGAATGAGAAATGAGGTGTGATTTTTTTTTTTTTTTTTTTTTGTTTGGTTTTAATTTAATAATGTTGATATGGGCCAAAGTCTGCATTTCCTTTTACCCCATCTAGTTGTAACATTTTTGGAGGACACATTAACTTAGTGCAAAAAGGGGACACTGTTATTAATATTCCCATTTTTGTTCTTATTTTGAAGGCCTTGAGCATGCTTTTCACTCTTGTGGCCCAGTCTCCCTAGTTGCAGAAGAATATTTCTTATAACCCATCTTTTTATGGGATGAGAGGGTTTAAATGCAAAATATGTGATATTTTGTAACAATTTGTGCTCAGAGAGATGTGAAAAGACAAACTCTACTTCCTTTCTTTGACTCTTTACAGTTCTCCAGAAGAACACTCAGTATATTCTAGCCTTCGATGGATTTGTCATTTTAAGTTGCTTTGCTTCCCTCATCCTCTGCACACGATCCATTGTTCTTGCCTTGAGACTACAGAAAGTAAGTACAGTGCTCAAAATCTCAATGCTTATTTTGTCTTTGTCTTGTTTGCTGCTAGTCTTGTCCAATGATATGTTTTGAAATATTGGGTAGCCTATCTGTTGCAGGATGCTGCTCTCTTACTGTATCTCTATCTCTAGAAAGGAAGTGTAGATGTCTGTAAGCAACAGTTGCTAACTGAATGGGTTTTTACTTCTGTTTGTGTAGTGCTCTAGTATGAAGTATTCTGTTGTATCTCTCAAGGTAAAAAAAAAAGCAGACTTTTTGTCCAGGATTTTACGCAAAAAGACTTCTGAATCTTTGTGTTGCTAACAGCTAACACATCCTGCACCTTCATAACAGGAATTTTCCCTTCCCTGGCTTCAGCGTAGAATTCCCATAGAGGTCTTGTCATAAATTAATGCTTTAACGAACATCCTCAAAGCCAGCTCTAACTGGAGAAAATGTAAAGCATAGTTTATAGTCTAATTGTGGCTGGGTTTTTTGGTCTTTCTGGACCTGGAACTGTCCTTTTTCAGTTCTTCGTTCCTTCTCCACAATCCGTGATCACCATCTGGTGTCACCTTCTTCCATACTTACCCTCCTTTGCAAACTGAGACTAGCCCTGTCCAACTTCATCTCAAGCTGCTTGCAGAGCTTCATATAAGCAGGCTCAGCTCTTCTGGTCCAAATACTGATGCAGAAACACAAGTTGAGCCCTAAGATGTACCAGCTTATAACTGTTAAGGGATGCAAACTTGGCAAGCATGTGGCTTATGGGAGTTAGAAAAATTTGAGTTCAGGATAGGTAGGATATGAAAGTGCAGACACTTGTTCAATATATCCTTTTTTGTAGCTTGTAAACAAGACGAGGGTGAAGAGGACAGAACTCAGCAAAGGCAGTGTCAAACTGCTGTCAGGAATAGAGGCACCAGCATTTTCTGGAGAGCAAAAAGAGCAAGTAAAGCAGACAGGCAGTGTTGGATGTAGGAAGGGATATTGTCAGCTCTGTTGGAAATGAAAGCTCTCGCCTTATAGTTGTATTTGAGTTATCAATTCTCTTTTTCACTCCTTTAGTTGGGTGGGCTTGCTCTGTTGGAGGTGGATAGAAACTTTTGTGAAGGGGGCAAAGAAGAGGATAACAAGCCATGGCTAGGCTAGTGGGGATTGGTCATGAGGTCAGCTGTTCTGTGGAAAGTTGGTTTTCACTGACCTAAACTAATCTTAATTTTTTTCCTATTTATTTCTGTTGCTATTGAGAATGAGTTTTAAGCTATTATTCCAGAAAATCCTATAGAAGAAGGGGGTATGTGAAACTTTAGCATCGCTATACTACTGGGGCATCTGTACATATTTTTCATCTAAGGTGACCTGAAACTAAAGATGTAAATGCTTGTCAATAGAGATTCGTGAACTTCTTCTTGGAGAAATACAAGCGTCATGTCTGTCACGCTGATCGCCTGGAGTTCATAAATGGATGGTACGTCCTGGTAATTATCAGTGATGTGATGACAATCATTGGGTCAATCCTAAAAATGGAAATAAAAGCCAAGGTAAGAGTTTAATACTTCAGATAAAATACTAGTCTTGTTACAACCACATGTAATGTGTTTTAACTTGGGGACAAATGAAAGTGAGCTATTGTAGTCACTAGTCATCTTGTTTACTTTTGCTAGTTCTTATTTCTTCATTTCCTAGTGCTAGTTTGACTGATAACTGGTTTCGGTCCTTTTTCCGTAAGTCTTTCAGCAAGACCCTGTAAGCTATTTAAACATCTTATTTCCAGAGTGCTAAGTCTCCTAATCCCTAGTATAGGACCTGTGGGTAGGCAGTTCCTAACAACAACAGAAAAACCCAACTTGTGTTGTGTTATTTCTGTGAGAAGTAGTACATATTGTGCAGGGAAGCCAAGAGTCATGCCTTTGGATGAAATGGGACTCTCAATGTCTTGTGGGACTGGAAACATGGCTGTTAGAGCTTGCTTTTTCCAAACTACAGGCACAGACAGTGTCAGCTGCTCGTTCTTGACCTTCTGGTCTGGGCTTGCAGAAATAGGTGTGTTTTGTCCAGCTGGCAGCTCTTCAGGGGGTTTTTAAATTTGTTTTTTGTTGGTTTTTTCTTCAATATAGAGCTGTGTGTCAACAATTCGTGTGTTCACAAAACTTTGCATTCTGGGAAAAACAAGGTAGATAGTGTGCTGCTCCTGCTTCATGTGTACTGAGGCTCAAGGGGCAGGTGCGCAGAGAGGCCTCAGAGGAAGCGCTCGAGAGCTTCCCACTCTGTAGCAAGGTGGGGGGATGAGGGTAGGAAATCTTGAGCTAGATAGGTATCTCGTGCCTTTGCAATCAGTTCTAGCCTTCTAAAGTAGAATGCAAGTAGAATTGGTTATAAACTTCACTGGTAGTAAAAATGATGTTCAGGCTCTGAACAGCTGGCAGCCTGTTCAGAGATGTAAATGCATGTAGCACAGAAAGGGCTGTAGTCCTGAGGCTCAGTTGTCATTTAAGTGACGGCTCATGTTTTACTAAGTAGCAAATGAGAGCTTTTTTTGCCAAACAATAGCATATACTAACCTTTTTTAAACAAATATTTGGAGTTATTCAATCTAATATTAAAACAGTTTCATAACAAAGGTAAAGGCTTTCATTCTTCATGCAAAACTACAAGAATATCAGCATAGATGTGCTTTCATTTGCAGCACTACTGCATTTGGGTGATCTCACTAAGTAACTGCAGTTCACTTTGATCTGATTTTTGTGATGTAGCAACATCCTTTCAGTGTTGGACTGCCCTGCTTTGTTTGTTTGAACTGCTGGAACTTGAATAGCTGTCAAGCTGACATACCTACCGCTTTGTAACTTGACCACCTGTTCTGTTTGGATCCCTCAGAACCTCACAAGTTATGATGTCTGCAGCATTTTACTTGGAACTTCAACTTTGTTTGTCTGGGTTGGAGTCATCAGATACCTGGGATACTTTCAAACCTACAATGTAAGGCAGGAACCAAATATTCAACAATTGAAGCATACATTTGTCACTCTTACTCATGTGTCTCTTAACTTGGGCTTTTTCTCCTGCACCTTTCTTCCACTCTGACTTGTAGGTACTCATTTTAACCATGCAGGCATCATTGCCCAAAGTGCTAAGGTTTTGTTGTTGTGCTGGGATGATTTATCTTGGCTATACTTTCTGTGGTTGGATTGTTCTGGGACCTTATCACGAAAAGGTATGTACTCCATTTCCGATCTAATGATGCCTGGATATCTGTGTGTGTGTGTGTATAGTTCCTAGTTATAAGAACAGAAATAAGTTTTTAATGTTTTTGTTTACAAGCTGTGACATGAAGAACACAGGCGTGTTTCTCCTTCCCTGTGTACCTCCTGCCACATGCTCCTTTAACGAAATAACTGTATTCTTGCTCTCACCGTGTGCTTGAACTCAATGTGATCTCCAACACAAGGCTGTGTTTGTGATGGGTGGATGGTTTATCCAGGCGATGTCTGACTGGGGACTAGAGGTGAATTGCTCTGTTATCTCTTTCGCCCTCTTCTGGCAGTCCCAGTTCAGTTAGAGTAAAGAAGCACTAGTTCACTGTTAAAATTTCTGGGAATCTCCCTGACTCTATTTTTCCAAACCTTCTCTGTGCTGTGTAACCTCAACTCCTAAATCTTGACTCATTAAGGGGTGGATGAATGCCTGTCTTGTTTACTTTGCTTCCTGTGTCAGGGTGTGTTGCGGGGTTTTTTGGTTGGTTAGTTTTTGTGGTTTTTTGTTTTTTGTTTTTGTTTTTTTTTTTTTTTAAGGTTGATACCAAATTGTGTGCCTGGTAAGTCTCCATGTCTGAAACATGCAGTAAGGCTTTGTCAATTCCAAAACACAAGCAAAAAACCTGTAAAGCTTGCTTGCTTGTTTGTTTTTTTCTTTGGCAGGTGCTCTGTGTGACAGTTTGAAAAAAGGCAGATTCCAGTTCTGATAAATTCTACATATCTGTTAATCAGTAACAAATGTATGACTTCTCATTGTCAATTTCTGGTTACACACAGTATATATTGTAATAGAGACACTTACTTCAGCTTCCTGTAACCCCCAGAGCTCAGATTTCTCTAACATAATGTAATTCTCTCCTTTGAGAAATGCAGGTATTCAGTCAGCACGTATTTTAAGTTTATGACAGTACATTTCTCCATGGATACTGTGGGATCCTCAGTCATACTAGAGGCTCAGGTTTTTTTATAACAGGCACAACATAAATGCTGTTGTTGCTTCCCTGCAGCAAGTACATTATTTATCTGACGAAAGGAAGTATAGTCAATCATATGCTTATCTGTGAAAATGCCACCCCTTGCTAAATATCACCGATCTGTGTCAAGGGAAGTGGCAGCGGCTGGGGGTTCCTGGTGCTGGCAGTTCCCCGCACGTCGCTGGAAGGCAGTGCGGCAGCGCGCAGGGCTGGCCAGCCCGGGCTACTTGAGCTCCCCTGGACAGAAACGGGGAGAGCCTTCCCTGCTGGGCAGGCGCAGGAGAAGGATCCTTCTGCTCCAAAATTCTGAAGGCCTTAACTCAAAAACATAGAAACACCTATGGGTTGTGTTGTGGGTTTTTTTTTTGCTTGGTTTTTTTTTTTTTTTGCCTTCAGCTAGTACAGCGAGAGAGAGGGAGTAGGAATCCTGCATTTTGTTACATCAGTCCAGGGGCTTATAGGTGAGCAATCCTTAACAGGTTTCTCTCTGTACCTGTGCAGCAAAACTTGTGGGTTACTCAAGAATTACCCATGCCGTGCACCCCTTCTCTGAAGATGTGATACTGGGTCTCATAATGGCTTTAAAAATAATAAGAACAAAAAAAAGCCATAGATAAGAATAGACCTGCTATGCAACAACACATTCTCCTTGTTTTCAGTACAGGACCGCAATTGAAGTGAGTGTAGTCATGTTACTTCATTGATAACAGCTACATTAAGCCTTGTGCATTAGTTCATATTGTCCAATGAAGTACGGTTAACAAACCCAGTTATTTAGAGGGACAGAGCAATGGTGGGACGTGTGTTTACCTGGTTGCTGAGTGGAATTTAGGCTCATGGTATGTTCCAGCTTGGGGAAATGGAACTGGGGATTTAACAGGATGTCGTTTAAATGAAACCCTGATTTTGCCCAGGGTGTGTTTAGTAGCTTCACAGTACAGCTATAGCTTTTACCTACAGTTCACAGTTTTCTGAATGACAGATGGATTCTGTTATTGCCAGACAAATCTAGTTTACAGCATTGGAGCTCTGAAGGCTATGTGCTGTCTCTAGCTTCTTAATACAATATTGATTTATTACCCATACTCCAGTAATGCTGCAGAGCTGGGTAACCAGAGGATGTGGATTCTGTTCCCAGCATACCGCCACTGGTTTACTATATAGATTCTGTGAAATCACATTATCTACGTGCTTTGGCAAACAGAATGATACTTTCCTGCAGGTCTAAAATAGCTTGAAATTCAGTAACTTAAACTTTCTGTGGTGGTTAGTTACTGACTGTTTTGCCTGTTGAGCATCACAAGTTTATTTCTTGATAATAAATCTTATTTCTGTTGTCAATGTATAGTGCTTAGCCAAAATTATATTTCTATGTGGTTCTATTACTGAGATGTATGTTTTGATCTGAATGTACAGGAAAGAAAGTGTGGTAGCATTTGATTGAGACTGGGTTGGCTTTTTTCTTCTGCTATGAGTAAAACTCTAAAAAAAAAAAAAAAAAATTACTTTTGCTTTTATAACACTTTCCACTTTCCCTTTAATCTGGATGTTTGGTCTTCACATTCTGTTCATAATCTTACTCATTTTCTAGTTTGAAGATCTGAACACAGTGGCCGAGTGTCTGTTTTCTTTGGTCAACGGTGATGATATGTTTGCAACATTTGCTCAAATCCAGCAGAAGAGCACGCTAGTGTGGATGTTCAGTCGGTTATATCTGTATTCCTTCATTAGTCTGTTTATATACATGATCCTCAGCCTTTTTATTGCACTCATTACTGACTCCTATGACACCATAAAGGTAAAATATTTTTTTTTTCCTCATTACACTTCTAATCAGTTTTGTAGTCATTTTTGTTAATCACTTAACACTGTAACATTAGTTATAACTGGTAAGACTATTAAAATCTTTTAGCTTAGTCTGCGGTGAAGCTGGTAGGATGACTGGGTAGACAGCCAAATGACTAAGCAGTAGTTGGTTTGGAAAAACATTCTTCGTGTATGTCCCTGTTTTGTATTTTCTGCTGCTTCACCTGGCTTCAAAAAGGTAACAGCTAATGGAAATATAAGTGGAAGCATGAGTGGAAAGAGTAGATTTTTAAGTATAGTTACACAGAACTGGTAAGTGTTTGGAGTGAACACTTCTTGTGGCACCAGAAGCTGAGGTCAAGCAGGGTTTGCTGGCATCTCAGAGAATATCCCCCTGGCAGGAGTGTGGGAAGGGCCAAGCAGATAACTCTAAGCTCGTTTAGGTGTCCAAGCTTGCTTAATGTGCTGCTTGAAAGGGTGTGGTTAACAGGAAACGTCTTCCGAAAGACCCACTACTTCTCGAAGTTAAAATCGCGCCATCCGTTTCCAGTATAAACTGTCTGAAAGTGAAAGGAAGTTTTCGCCATTACCTTTTGTTCTTGTCCTCTAGTGCGCTCTCTCCTGCATGCTCTTGGTAACTGCAGTAAGCAGTGGGAAGGCAGGATCATGCTCTTTAGCTCTTGTTCCTTTCTTGCCTTAGTGTCAGATAAACAGGCCAGCAGAATAAGGCTAGTCTGACGTGAAGCACAACTTCCAGACCGAGCAAGAGCTCAATTTTCTAAGCATCTCAAAATACAACTTCACTGTCTGTGCTTCTGAGTTTATTGGATGGTCTGACCCGCAAAGCAGTGTTTTACTGTTAGTCTTCCCTCTGAGCACTTCATGTGGATCAATGGGGAGCCATTTCAGTGTGCTGAACTGGTGTTTTGCAGAGCATTACTTCAGCATGGCAATGCTGAATATCCACGTTAGGGCCCTTCACATCCAGCACTGGGGTTCCTTGGGAGAATGAGCCCAACACTCCCAGTGAGCACAGCGGCTGATGTGAACAAGGGAAAATCAATGCCAGCATGACCTGAGGCCACTTGTTTGGTCTTGAGGACAGCAAACAAAATGTAAGAGATTTTGTGAACGATATGAACTTTATGTCACTTAGATTGCTTTGTTCCATCAACTAGATATGTGGGGGATTGTATTTTTTTTTAATTTTTTTTTTCTTCCTATAGCAGTGCTGAACAAATAAACCAAATAGTTAGGTTTTGCCTATCACACTCCAAAGGAAGTTTTAGAACACTTAATGCCCAGTAACTTCTCATGTGTTGTAAGATGCTTTCTCTTTCAGAAATACCAACAAAGTGGGTTTCCAGTAACAGATCTACATGAATTTCTAAAAGACCATGGCGGTGTTGGTTACAGAAAAGAACAGACTCCCATGCAACTCATCTGCTGCTGTAGGAGGTCGGTAGGGTGTTTTTAATGACTATTTTTCTAAGTATACCAGTGAGCTTCTCACTGCAAAGTACTCTTTTGCAAATGCTGGAGCATCCAAAATTCAGCCTGTGGAATATTTGAACTCTCTTGTTCCTCTTGTGCTTTACTTGGTGTTAGATCGTTAGTCTGCTGATAGTGCAGGCGTGGCAATTCTGAGCTTAAATGCATGTTTTAAGTGTTTTGGTCATATGAAAACTACCATGCAGAAATGGGTGGAAGTTGGTGGGAGGACTGTATGGAACTGCCAAGGACTCAAGAACAAACTAAGTCTCTGATTCTTCAGGCTTTGTCAGTCGTCTTTTTCTACAAAGCTTTTCTACTAGGCTGGGAGTAGTACCAGAAGACAAGAGAATGTGATTCAGCCAGGGACCAGTACTGGCTTAATCCCAAAGCTGTGCTGTGTCTTTGAGGCAAATAGATTCAATACCATCTGTCAGAATATGGGAAACACACTTGTAAATGTCTGATTGCCTCCAAACTTAACCCTTTGGAGGTCTCAGCAGTGGTCCTTTTCAAGCTGGTGTTGATGAGAGATGAACATCTCACCTGCTGCTTGTTGGTCTGTAAGTTTGTTTTTTGAATTCTGTTTCTGAGGAACCTAACACACCTCTGAATCCCTAATTGAGAGTGGAGGGATCTTGTCGCTGTCCCTAGGCAGTCCAGGAGAATTCCTGCTTGTGCACAGAATGGTTGTGGGCACTGTGCAAGGAAGCCAGGCTATGGGAGAAGGAATAGAGCTGCATGTGAACATTTGTTCTATCCCAACTGGTGTAACAAATCCTATTTTAGCAGTTGGATACTTGTCAACTTGTATACTGAGGGTTTTGTGAAATGCAACTTTATACTTTTGATATACTCTGGCAGAGGGAAACCTCATAGCCAAAAAGGAGCATGTGAGATAATGATGGGCAGGTATCCTAGCAGTTGCTGTGGACACTTGAAAGCCAACTAGTTAATAAGAACTCCAGCCAGGTGCAGCTTCAGGTTTCACATCCAAGTAATTGCGCAGAATAAGAGATTTTTGTCTGCCTGAGCATAATAAATGCGCTTTACTGTAATACGCTGCTGAGTATTGAGGGCACAAGCCTGGTAGCTGGAGTGCAAATCTAGAGCTTTTGCTACTCTAGCAGTTTCTGCTTGATTGTCCCAGTGCAGGTGTTGGGGCTGCATGCTGAAGTAGGAGAGCACAGAACAGAAGGATCAAAACTCAGCTTGGTTTTGTACGGGTAAATATTTCTTATTGCATTTCTTGCCGAAGGAAAAATTGTGAATTTTTTCTTTTGCAGACAACAGAGTGATGACAACTTGATACTTATTAATTGATAACTACACATTTAAATGCACCACTAATACATGCAAAGAAAGCTTATTTGTATGGAGAAGAATAATTCTCCAGATTGCAATGAAACCCACTATCTGGATCTACCTTGTTGTGAACAGATTAATTTTACTTAATTAAGATGTTGGGGGAAGACAAGCTGCTAATGTGACATCAGCTGGCTGATCAGGAGGAGAGGCCAGAAGCTGCATCTGGAGGAGAGCTGTGAAGAACTGTATTCTTGCCCCAAAGAAGTCTGACCCTTGAGCAATGTATGTGGGAGCTCTGCTAATCACCTCTAGGAGGAAGGAAAGTGGCCCTGAACCAACTGTTGTTGTTAATAAGAAAGAAATCCATGAAAATATTTTTAAAAAATAATTCCATGCTAGAAAAATATTAAATAAAAAGTAGTCAAGGAGAAGGGAGGAGTTTTTCACTTACAGTGATGCATTTGGCATTGAGACTGTAACTTCTACTTGTCACAATTCATTTCCTTGAAATAAATTTATGTAAAACCACAGAGCTGCACGAAAGTGCAAATTAATTGCTGTACTCCCTCTTGTATATCATTTTAACACAAACCATTTCTAGATAACAATCTTTACCAGCTTTACTAAAAACAAAAGCCATTTGTTGTTTTGGTTTTTTTTTGTCTTTGAGTCTCTTCTATTACATCCACAATATTTGATGCGCACTGTGTCCAAATTAAACTTACTATTTTAGCTATAGGTAAATACTTATTTTGCAGGGTTGGAAACTTCCTTAGCAAGCATCATGTGAAGAATGATGAGAAGATTATTGCTGCTTCTGATTTTTGTTTTTTAAGGTATCGCACTGCTGTGTTACCGTAACCTGGAGGACAAATTCAGGCAAAAACAACGCGAGGGACTTGACTTGCCTCATTACTTACGTTTCAAGTACATGTGTAACAGCTGACTCTGGCAACTCCTTTGTTCAGTTGATTTTTTTTCTAGTTATCTTTACAGATGACCATCTCAAAGTACTGTGGTTTTTTTGGTTTTTTTTTTGGTTTTTTTTTTTTTCCCCTTTGACCTTTATAAATTTTCTACTTCAATGAGAACAGACCACTTTTGGTAGCTTCAAAGCATTTCCAGTATAGCATTGCATAGGTGTTTCCAGGTGCTTCTGAAGGCTTTCAGTGGTACTGACTGCCCCTGGGGGTGGGTGGACTATATATTAGATGCTCCACTTTGTCTGAATGGGGGCTGTCTGCTCCCTAAAAGCAAATTGTCTGTAGCAGATGATGTTCACTTCAGAGTGTGTTGGCTTGCTAGTGTTTCTAGCAAGCATGTTGAAATGCTTCTTAGGAGTAATGTGGGTGGCAGCTTAGTTTGGGGTAAAAAGGAAACTATGCTGGTAAAACTTGAACAAGATCTCAACTTATTAAAAGGTGCTCTTAGAGAAAACTCCTTAAAGGACTGCATTACATCTCCTTGAAATATGGCCTGACGAAGTGTATCAGAGGGGACCAAGAGTCTTTGACAGCAAATAACCATGATGTAGGAAAATGATGGTCAGAAACTACCTAGAACTTGGAAAATCGTGGTGTAATGCTGTCAGGCAGTCAGGAGAACAAAAATGCCAAAAAAACCCCCCAAAAAAACCCCACAAAAACAAACAAACAACCAAAAACAACCACCACAAAACAAACAAACAAAAAACAACAACAAAAAAAAACCAACCAACCAAAAAAGGCTAGCTACCAAGCTAGCTCAAAGTTAGGAGGGCTACATGTTTACCTGCAGGCCTAGATATACAAGCCTGCTTTGCTGTCCCTGAGCAAAGGTATTGAAGTTCACAGTACTGTCTCACTGAGACCTGCAGTGGTGCTCCCATGAAGCCTGCAGTGGGCAGATGCTAGAAGAATCCAACGCGGCTGTAGCGTTCTTGGCAGTAATTGCCTCTGAGCTGTGAAGATGCAAGGGCTGGTCATGGTGTGGACTGGCCTGAACTTGATATGAAGGGCAAGAGAGAAAATAGTTAATTATAGAAATAAATATGAATAAATAAATTCCCAAAGGATAGCAGAAAAATAGACCAGATTTTTTTTTTTTCCCCACGCCCTCTCTTTCTGGGAAACTGGTGAGTGGATATGTGGGCAAAACCAGTGCTGGATTCACATCTTTTTTTGGTGGGTTAGAAAATATATTTTTTAATAGGTCTGTCTTCATTCTCTGCCTCTCCTCTGAGATGTCTAAAAAAGAGCAGTTAATAACTGCAGCTTCAGCAGCAGCGTTTCTGGCCATCAGGTAAGAGCAGTGGTGACTGCGGTCTGGAAAGATGTGCTGTTGATCAAATCTTTCACCCTCTAGTATTTGCCTTCCTGACAATACTTTTTTGTTGGAAATTAATGCCATTTTGTCTTGCTTAGGCTGTAGCTAGATGTCTGGAAGAGTTGGTTTTCATGTTAGTATTTTCATGCATCCAGGCTCTACAAATTTCAGTGCTTCTCCTCCGGAAATGTCTTTGTGACAGACAATTTTCTCCCAGTCTTAGCAGTGCCTTGCTGTGGCCTCAGCTGTCACTACAGGGGATAAAAGTTAAATTGCTACCAATAACCAAGACTTCACACTGTTAGCAAAGATTTTCTGTAATTATCTTTTAATCAAACAAATGCTGATTGTGCGACCTGGAACAGAGGATTACTGTCTTCCACTCGGGACAGAGGAGCTGATTTTTCATGTATAGAACTTGTTGGGGTCAGTGTTAGTCTTTTAGCATCTACTCTGGGGCCCTGGCTAATGCAAGTGCTATTCTGCAGACTGGAGAAGTAATCAGCACTTAAGTGGTTGCTAGCAGAGTTTCTTGGCCCATACAGTGTGCCCTCTTGACTTTGTTATACGCAAGATGCTGGTGGTTCCTGTAGCTGCTGATATTTTATTGGTAGCTTTCTGGAATGTCTCTTTCTAAATCAAACAGCTCCCTAGTAAATACGACCAAAATTGAGTATGTCTGAAAATGAATTATGTTTTCTTTACTGACCTACCTTCTGCCAGTACTTATGGGAATCTTAGGTTAGAGACTTGAACCTAGAAAAAGCAGATAAGTAATGCTATGTTAGTGGATAATTAGCCATACAATGTGTTCCAGGATGTGTTGCCCTGATGGGGCATACAAATACATTGGGCAGTACATGCTTCCAAGGGCTCTTACTTGAGCGATTGTGAGATGTTCTTATTGCCGATGGCTATGAACTGCCATCACCTGACTGAAGCAGGGCAAGTCCTTGGGCTTGGGTTTTTTCTTTTTAATTTTTTTGCAGTGCTGTCTGAGGTAGGATAGCATGTTATGGAACTATTTTCCGTTTACGAATGATGTGACAGGCTCATCACCTTCTGAGTTCTGGTGCCTCTCTTTCCTAAAGCAGGTGAGGCACCTCCTGTACCCTTGGCACTGTGAGGTACAGCGCAGGAGCCCCTAAGCTCTGACTCAAACTGCTTCTTCCCAATTTAGTAGGATATTGAGTGTGACCTGCCAAAGCAATTGATCAGATAAATACTTGCTTGTGAGAGAATCCTCAGGGAATGAGGGAAAGTGTTATTAACCAAGGAATGTAGAAAACACTGATATTGAGGTTTAATTTTGATAATGGAATCATAAAGCTTTCTTGTCCAGTATTGATTTTTTTTTCTTTAAATCATATGAGCTGCTTGCTAGCTAGACTACTGCTTCAGCTCTACCGTATTAGAGCAGGTCACTAATGTATTGTAGAAACTGATTTGTGTCTTCACCATGTTTGGTGGGGTTTTTTTGTTGTTTGTTTTTCTTGGAAAAAAGATAAGAGCCAGTTGCTGGAGCTTCTCATTGGCTCTTTATTCCACAGAGATCAGACTTACCAGGAAATTTTAGACTTACCAGGAAATTTGGCATATGTTTATTCTTAATTGTGTGTATTTAACACAGATTTGAATACAGTTGCTGACTGGTAGGTGGTTGCACTCCAACTGCTAAGGAGGTAATGCACCATAGTGGAAGCAGAACTGGAGCATAAGCTGTTGCAAAGTGTTCTGAACATAAACTGATACTTTTGGTTGTCTTGTTCCCTGGGAATAAGAAGCTTTCGCTAATTGCTTATAGGACTTAACAAACGGAGGAGAGAAATGGATGGAAAGGCAGTGAGAAGGTTTCAGTAGAAAGAAATGGGCAGGAAGGAAGAGAACTTCCTGAGCCATCTTCAAGGTGAGCATTGAAGTGAGGGGGACAGGGTGGATAAGAGTTTGAGCGATATTTTCTTTTGTCGGTTCTCCAGCTCTTAAGCAAACCTGTGAGCAGCTGTGTACACCCTGGATATATGGCTGGTCTCAGGAAATTATTCAGGTAGGTAGCAATAGGGCAGACTCATCTGATCATTGATCCTCAGATAAATTTGATCTTGTGCCACCTTCTACATTTGAGTTTGAATTGTCCTTCATAGCAAAGCTGTGGGTGCTACGTCCTGTGCTTTGGGACTGCCATGAGCCTCAGGGATTCTGGGTCGCTGTGTTGGGTGTCAGGTGGATGTTTTTGGCTTTTTATACCATGTTTGAAAGAGCAGCTGGAAGGCAGTGGCACATATACCTGTCTGCAGTGTCCTGATCCACTCTCAGAAGTTACTGCGGTTTTATTTGGGTTTTGCTTCCCAAAACGAGAGTGGTGGTGGGCGTTCGAATGGGCTCTTCAGGCAGCCCAACCCTTTGGGCTTGAAGGTCTCTCCTGCCGGCCTCGTCTCCGCCGCATCTTGGCGGAGCAGAACCTCCGCCCCGGCTGTGACAAAACGCGTTTCTGTGCCCTGCGGGGCAGCGGGCGGGGCCGGGGCCGGGGCGGGGCGGGCGGCGCGGCGGAGGCTGCCGGTGAGTGGGGCGGCGGGGACCGGCGCGAGACCCCGGCGCGGGCGGCGGGGCCGTGGGGCCGGTGACCGCAGCGCCTTTGTCGCCGCCTTCGTGAACCCCGCGATTTACTCGCTGCTTTCCCGGGAGTCGGGCAGAACAAAACTTCCTACGGTTTCACTGAAGTTTTTTCCTTCTCAGGAGTTTTTCTCCTTAAGGACAGAAGATGCGCTTTTGTACGTCTGCGTCTCCAGCACTGCTGTAGGTAGGTCTGTTCTCCCTTCCGTAATCCGAATCGAGAAATAGTAATTTCTTGTTGCGGGCCGGTGAGGTGCGTTGCTGTAGCTTTGCTCTTTGAGCTGTGCGGAGTGTGTGGTTTCTTGCGTGCTCTTATGCTCTTCTAAGCGCTGTAGTAGGAAGCACAGCTCAAATCCAGTTAGATGGCGAAAAATCTGATTTCACTGAGTTTATCTGCAGACTGAAAATGAAGTGAAATTAAAAAAAAAATATATGTAACCAAAACTCAAACCCAAATTTGCACAATCAATAAAGAAGCAGCAGCTTTTATCAGTAGGTAAAGCTGAAGGATGTATTTGGCTTTTTGCAGAATGCCAGACTGTAATTTCAGACAAGTTGGGTTGACTATATACTTATCCTCCTGTGCTGCTATGACCGGTAACCATCCTCCAACATAATCTTTATACTATCAGATAATGAAATAAAATCTCTGAAGTATAAGGTTTGACATCATAGAGAGTATATTCCTCTTGGGTATTAAAGATTCACGTACCTGGGTTCTACTTTTAAGCTGTTAGGTCTACTTCTATGTCTCCTAGCAAATATTTCTTGGAGCCCACCATTTCTACCAGTTCCACTGAAGTGCTTGCTTGCAAACCAGGGCTCTGCATCTGTTAACAGATCAGATACAGTCAGGTGGCTTGCTTTAATCAGCAATGGCGTGATTGAGGTCCTCATCAGCTATGTGCTGAAAATAAACAATAAAAGGTCACTTGGCTGTGACTGTGCTGAAATAGTCTGTATTCACATTCTGTAGGTTTTGTGAAAGAAAGCTGATTTATTGAACTTTAAAATGGAGCTGATAGTGATCGATGAGTGGACCTGGAAGTTCTGCAGGAATGGAAAACTTAGTTTAGAAGCAGAACAGGTATTTTCGTCTAGGCATGTTTCACGATGTACAGGCTTTTAAATACTTTAAATGCTGTGTCTGTTTCCGCATTATAGGATGACCTGCCAGCTCCTTCCAGAACCACACTTAAAGGAGACTAAATGAAAGCTTTGCAGTGAAGTTTTTAGTTTGAACTCCATATATAGATTTAGTAAACCATAATTTCAGAAAGTCTTAAATTACCGAAGTCTGAAGTCTAAACTTGTGGTAGCTAGTGAGTTACTTAGTATCTGTCCCTAACAACTTTCTGCAGTGGATCAGAGCTTCAAAAGGCAGTTTAATACAGTAGAGCAGCTTTGTACTGAAGGGATTTCGGGAGCTGGAACTTGAGCTTTGTAGTGCCTTGGTGTGGGTGCCCCTGTATCTCGGTGCTTCACAGTTCAGCTGCCCGTGCCAGTCTGCAGCGGCTCACAGAGAAACAGCCCTGTCACACACGTGCACAGGGTGACACTTCTGTGCCCCGGTAGTTATTTTAAAGCATCTTATCAGTCTGTGTGTACAGAGCACTGTGGTCCATGGCTGGCAGTACTAGTTCCTTTCTCTGCAAGTTAAATACTTAGTCTTGAGGTTCTACATTTTTGGTAGGTTTCATACTTTTCTTAAGACCCTTTGTCTGTACCATATATCCTGCATAAAATACCAAGGCTATAAATAATGAAACCTTAGATGTTTCCACCACCAATATGTAAGAATTGGCAAAGAATCACCTTGATTCCCTTCACCCCACTCCCTTCCTTTTTCAGTCCAAAAGATGATGCCATTAAAAAGAACTGTTACTAGAAATGACCAGAACCATGGTGTGCTGCTGTACTTTCCATCAAGTTAACATTATGTAGATGAAGCAGGCTTGGAGTGGAAATGGTTGTGACATTCTGCTCTCCTTATTCCGAAAGGCATTGAAGACCAAGATAATGGGATAATGCTGCTTGTGTGTGCTTAATTAGAGTTCAACCAATTCCCTGAAATTAGGGTTACAAAGAAAAAAATACAGCCAAACACAACCAGAAGTAGATTCCCTTCCTAATAAATAAGTTCTCTGGATTAAAAACTTACTCATTGAGCCTTTTAATTTTTTTAAATAATAACTTCTTTTTTCCCCCAATTTGTAAAACTGAATTTAAAAAATGACTTTTAAAAAGTATATTATCTGTTCCTTTAAGAGGACCGTGCTGTTCCAAGTACAGGCAGTGTCCACAGAATTTCCGTAATAAACAAAATGGAAAACAGTTACTTCTGAGATAATTTATCTCTGTAAAACCTGTTAAACCAAAGTCTGCTTCCATTCCATCCTCTAATAGGTACCACATAAAAAAAAAAAGCTTTAGTTTAAACTGAGATATTTGGGCATAACTTTGTGTTCTTTATGTGCTTCCTTTCAATTTGTTTCTCTAAATTTATTTTTGTTATAATATCAATTAACTATTAAGGACAATTAAAAGTGAACCAGAGTACTTACCTCACAAAACTTCCTACAGTTACATATTAACATTTTTGGCCTCTGCTATGTTACACACCCTTTTCTGCGCTGGTATTTCTTTCTAAGCTGAGGTAACTGGAATGGGTTTCTTGGGTTACTGTGCAATCATTTGGCTGTGTTTTCCTCCACGGCCATACATGTATGCAGGGCGTGGAGGGGAACAAGGAACCGATTCCCTTTCTGAACTGGTACTGCTTGTATGTATAGCCTGGCTGCCCAGCGCCCGGGCTTTCCTCTGCTGCCTGTGCCTTCCCCTTGGGAATGAGGTGAGAGAGAGATTTTCAGTAACAAGGGAAATAAAAGCAGCACTGGTGGTTTATCCAGAAGAAGAGGAGGGGACAGAGGGTGTGGGTGTCTGCCTGCGGCACAGGGCGCGGGCGAGAGTGCTGCCATGGGGAGCCCTTGCCAGGGGCTGTGTGGTCTGCCAGCCTCCAGACTGCTTTCCTGGTGCTGTTGCAGGGGTCGTCTGCTGCTGGCAGGAGAGCTTTAAGAAGCTGAAGCAGTATGTCCAGATAGGCAATGGCTGCTGCTTAGTATTTATCTGCAGAAACAGTCCGAATGCAAAGACAGTATTTCCAGTGACTTGCCTCCTTGCTCTGCCACCAATGGCTGTGATCGGTCAGCATGATAAAGTCTGCTTTCTCAAGAGCAACTTTTGTAATAAGTTTCAAAATACCTTGCAGAGATCTGTATTTAATGCCTCGTCTTTGCTAATGGACGGGGGGGGGGGCAGGGAGCCAAAGTGCCTGGCACAGGCTGGCAGCTAGCCTGCTCCACAGGCTGAGCCTGGGCACGGCGTGCTCCTCTGTGCTGTCCCACGGACCTGCCTGGACTGTCCCAGCTTGGCAGTCTCTCCCTCTGTTCCAGAGTGTATCCTTTTAGATACTGAACTGCCCTGAATTTCTGCACAGAAACCCCTGTGCCAGCTCAGGAAAACCAGCCGTAAAGCAGACTGAGGATCTGCCTGGGCAAACCTCCCTCGCCTCTCACCCAAGCTAACTTTTGGTCCTGCTGTAGGACTTAACCGCTGTAGTCCTCCTGTGGGTTCAGTCCTGCTCCATGGACTCCTCAGGCCAGCTGCAAACTCAGCCTGAATCCTCTCCCAGGAGCGCACTGTGCCCACCCATGCTTGTCCTCTCCCTCCCTGGTGCATTTATACAAGAGCAGGGCAGAAGCCATCAAAAGCCCCCAAACTGGCGCCAGCTCTTCAATAAGGCTGTGGCCGATGTATTGAAACAACTTGGTTTTTAATGGACAGGAAAGAGGTAGAAAACCAGTGAGGTGTGCCATGAATCACATTATGGCTTGCAGGCTAAATTTTGTAATGACCTGCTCATTAAAATACTGTTTGAGTTTTCCTTCAGAAACATCTGCGTTAATAACGGGTAGCTCAACTTAGAGCTGATTTACAGGCTGAATTTAATTTTGAATCAAGGTGACTTTAAAGGTGATTTTAATCAGTTTGAATCAGCAAAATCCTCAATTTAAATAACTGTTATTAAATGTCATTTAAAATATAGAGATTTTTAGTAACTTTCTTGAAACAAACTAGAGTCTAGTTGAATAACAACTATTAAAGGATGTTAGCTTGCAACTAGCTGAAGCTTTCATCCAAAACATTTTCTAGGTGATGTTTTATTTCACTAACTCTTTGTTTAGGTAGCTAGTGTAAAATATTCCTATATACTCATACAAATTCTTGACTTTTATTTTAAGAATAGTGAAGAACATATTCTGACTTGATACAAGTTGCACTTACATAGAGGAATTTAAAATAAATTCAAATATACAAGCTGTCTTTAAGACAAATAGAACTCAAGATGTGCTGGATTGGGAAGAATTCTTAATGTGTGCTTTTGCATTTGAAAGCAGTTTAACTGAACCAAATCATTTGAGATTTTTGGAACAGATTTCTCTCATCAAAGCTTATATTTACTCAGAGTGGTAGAGGAAAACACACTTCACAGTCATCAGTTTCTGATCTTTGTAGCCACTGTTGGTTGAACTGAGGTTGTTAAATAGATTAAAATTAGGAAAAGAAGCTTTTTGACAAGCTTTTGATGCTTGCAAAGTTTTGATGTATTTGCTTGCGAGTGAATTCTGGCAAGCTAATAGCTCAACCCATCTGTAGAAAATGCAATACTTGATCACTGCCGTCAAGCTTTTGTGGGTCTGTGTGGAGGGCTATAAAATATGAAGTGGCATAGAAGAGATGAATAGAGATTGTTTGCTGTCCTTTCCCATAAAAACTGAGAAGCATCAAGTTTGTTAGAGCCACTTTCAAAGCAGAAGGCAGCAATTCTTCATGAAGTGAGTAGCAGGACTGGGGAGCTCTCTCCTGCAGCCTCTAGAAGACTCTCTGTTGTCTTTATAAGGCTGAGCTGACCAGTTTAGCTGTTTTTCTACTACTTCAGTTTCTTTCATTTTTAAAACTTTGACAAACAATATTTTGCTTGAATCTTCTAATTTGTGTGTACTTAATAAACAAATCTGAAATATGTAATGTTTAAGGGTGGTTTTTTTTTTTTCTTTTTAAGTTTAAACCTGCCTTGATTAAGGTAAACATCTCTGACTGCAGAAGAGAAGACCTGGAGAACGAAGTCCTGCAATGTGTTGAAGTGTGACAGACCAGGAAATATGGGATATCCTATCACACATCTCTCTTGGCTGGTGCGGACTGGGGTAGGACCACTGAGGATACAGCTGCAGAGCTCTGTCACAGCTGCACAGCTCCCCTGAGGCTGGGCTAGTTCTACTGAGAGGACTTAAAATAAAATGAAGATGTGAAATAAACCACTGCCTGGAAGGACCCTGGTGTGACAAGTGCTTTTTGTACATAGACTGGTAGAGAGAGCCAAGTGGTGCATGTCTGCTGTGGAGGACTGGGATGCAAACTAGCTCCAGTTTGCCTACTGCTTTGATGCAGCTTCCATTTGGACATCTCCAGAGTCTGCCCTGTGACCCTAAGACCTCAGCTGGATGCTTTTTTCCTCCCTCCTGCCTTATCTCAACACCTCAAGACATCTTCAAAATCATTTGTCATTCAAGCTCAGCTGTGTGACAGTGAGTGTTTGTAGTGTGATTATTTTGGTGGAGAATTATGGATCTGTGATTTTTTTTTTTTTTTTTTTGGTACTACTTGAAGTGAGGATGGGATCTCAATTATCTGAAGTATTTAGAATAAGTTTGTAGTTGATATTTTGGATTTCTTTAAGCTTCTTCTCCAGATGAGATACAAAAAGTATCTGTAGATCTCCTTACTCTCCTGTCACTGCAAGTAAGAGACTGATCTGTTGAGATGATTACACAGTAAGATACAACGTTCAGAAAACCTTCCCTATAATTTTAACAGATTTTTTTTTTTTTTCCTACAATTCTTGCCCAAAATGCTGCTTCTATTTGCAGGCATTTGGGCTGTTCTGTAAAAGCTTCATGTCAAGCTCAGCAAGTCTTTTACTGCCTTGGTGGGTAAGAGCAGAGCCATCTCGGCTGGGCAGGGTTCCCAGCACTCGGCTGCTTGAGTAGCTGTTGTCTGCAGCTCCATGGGGACTTCTGGTCACTTACAGACTTAAGTTGACTTTTGAGTCCTTCCTAGGTGAGAGTGGGAAATGTACTGACTGCCTGCTCTACCATGTTGCCCTGAACATGGAGCAGTAGGCGTTGAATTCTGGTTGACTCCTTACAGTGGATCTGAGTTCTGAAGCTTTTTTATTTTTAGATTAAGGGATGCTCTGTAGTAGTTCAGCACAAGGGATAATTTACTTGTTTCCTTCCACTTCTTGTCCTTATGTAATTGTTCTTACTTCTGACTATGTGCTTGAATTTGATCCTTTAAGTCATAAAAGAAGTGGCTGCCTAGATTTTTAAGGGTAATAAAATGGACAATGATGTCAAGTGGCCTCCTTGCATGTTGACTACTAGATGTAGCATGGGAACCAAGAAAAAAGGGCCAAGGAGCTAGTTCAGAAAAAAAAAATTAAAACAAATAATTCACTTTGAAAATATTCCTCATGGAATAGTGCAAGTTGATTTAATATTAGATAATAAAATGTTACATGAGAGAAATAACACAAGTAGCATAACTTAAGATGAACCTTTTTTTATCTTAAAACTCAGAAGGAACTTTTGATATAAATGTGGCTTGTTAGCCGGCCTCCTGGGGATTGCTTAAATTGCTTCCCAGTCCCTGGAGAGATGAGATCTAACTGTTAAGTAACCACTGGGTAATAATAGACTAAGTGAACCTGATTTTTATGTGTGAGCAATTTTAGCTGCAGAGGTGAAAAGCTTATGCTTTTTTGTATCTTTCTGCCTGTAACCACCTCTAGATTTTTTTTTCTTTCTTTTCAGCCCCACTCAGTCTATTGCTCTGGCGCTTGTGACAGCCTGAGGCTTACGAGGAGCTCTCCTGCAGCTTTGCATCCTGATACTTCCTCCTCTCTGTCCTTAGTCAGCCACTCTGTATAATATCTAACATGATTAGGATCTTGTGCCATGGTTGGGTTCCTAGGTTTTTCTAAAACCATACAACATCTATTAATGTAGTCATCGTTAAAACCCTTACTCGGGTACTGATAGTGAATGCGAGGGCTAGAGATGATCTGGCACAGCTCTCCCTGCTAGGCTGAGACCATGCCTGGGGTCTGTCACCGTGTGTAACTGCTGTCGGAAGTGCTGTCAGATCTGAGTTCAGTTTGGTTCGTAATAAAGCCAGTAAAATTGCCAAGGCAGCTGACACTGACCTCACTGGAGTAGCTGAAGTGTGATGTAATCTGGAACACAGACTCCCCCTTCCATCATGTTTAATAGCCCGGTGTCCAAAATAGTGCTGACTGGGTATAAGAAAAAAAACCAACCCAGCACTGCTGCTGTTGCTGGGGCTTGCTTTATCCTGTGGCTGGGTAGGGAACTGTGTTTTGGTTTGGGAGATAACTGGGCTATGTGGTGCTCACAGGACTCTGGATTGACAGCCCAATATAAAATAATCCCTGGCTTTAGAGTAGTCAGATCTGTGGAATATATTTTTCCCTTTTCAGCACATTTACTTAAATCTTGTAGCAGTAAATAACAGGCATGTGCTCAGAATATATATGCCTGTAGTAGCTTATATGCATACATTTTTATGTTTATTAATATATAATTGAAAAACCAAACAATATTTTTCCAGTAATAGGCCTTTTATTGCTTTGTCAGTAAAATGGAAGAGTTATGTTTCCCTGTTGTGACTGAATAGATAGAGAAATGGAAATAATGATGGGGCTGTGGCTCAAACATGGGACTTCGCAGCAACAATGGCTTGGCTGTTGCTCAGATTTTCTTAGTGACCTCCCGAAAGTCACTTTTAACCTCTTAACTTCCACTTTGTTGCCTATACAGTATGACTGCTAGTGCAAAGGGACTGTGCTGGGGTGTTGTAAGCAGGTAAGTCTTTTCAAAATTCCTGTTTCATCCAAGGATCATGTACTGCAGTCCTTCACAACAGAATATCCTCTTCTGCATTAACTCTGTACAATATGATTTTTTACCTAAGGCCTCCAAATACATATCCTCTCATGTCCCTGTCCCATCCTCACCCCCCCTCCCCAAAATAAAGGTGTTGGGTATGGTGATTGAAGCAAGAACCAACAGTTGATTTTTAATCCTCCTTTCTTTTTTTCCCTTCCACCCTTCCTAGGATGCAGGGGCTTTAATCCAGGATGAACGAATGCTACTATGATAAGCGCATGGACTTTTTCTATAACAGGACAAACACTGACACAGTAGATGAGTGGACAGGGCCAAAGCTTATTGTTGTTCTGTGCTTTGGGACGTTTTTCTGCCTCTTTATTTTCATTTCAAATTCATTGGTCATAGCAGCTGTGGTCAAGAACAAGAGGTTTCATTTTCCCTTTTACTATCTCCTGGCCAACTTAGCTGCTGCAGACTTTTTTGCTGGAATTGCCTATGTCTTCTTGATGTTCAACACTGGCCCAGTGTCTAAGACGTTAACTGTTAACCGCTGGTTTTTGCGTCAGGGTCTTCTGGACACCAGCCTGACAGCTTCCCTGGTGAATCTCCTCGTCATAGCTGTTGAGCGGCACATGTCGATAATGCGGATGAAGATCCACAGTAATCTCACGAAGAAGAGAGTCACTTTTTTAATTGTATCAATTTGGGCCATTGCTATTTTCATGGGTGCTGTTCCTACCCTGGGTTGGAACTGCCTCTGTGACATTACCGCCTGCTCATCTCTGGCACCTATTTACAGCAGAAGTTACCTGGTGTTCTGGAGTGTCTTAAACCTGGTTGTCTTCTTCATTATGGTGGTGGTTTACATAAGAATCTACATGTACGTCCAGAGGAAAACTAATGTCTTGTCGTCGCACACTAGTGGATCCATTAGCCGTAGGAAGACCCCTGTGAAGCTTATGAAGACTGTCATGACTCTCTTAGGTAAGAGACTACAAACCATGGTGTCCAAGGCTGGCAGAGCCAATGAATGGGTTTGTGTGTCGGTTTGGTTTTGCCAAAACTGTCGTCAAACCTTTAAGTGTTGCAGGCACTTAGACTTCTGTCTCCTTCAGATAGTAAAATAAGTATTGCACAAAGCAGAAATGCAAAGTAGAGGACTGGTCAATGTGTAAGAAAAGTCTCTATTTCATAGGCAGCTTGTTACAAACCACAAATTTTCTACAGGGTTTTTTTGGGGGTGTGGGGGGAATACAAAATCACTTTGGAGGAAGGCTTGTAAATTCATAACTACTTAGTAGAACATTTTCAGAATAATATTCTTTAATAATCTGCATGAGGCCATGAATCCTATTGCTGGATGCGGCTAGTTTTCTTTGCACTTCTTCCTCTTGGCTGTTTCCTAAACTAACTAACTTCCACCTGGAAATGCACCTTCCCAGGGGAAAGGAGAGGATGCCTGGTGGGTCTGTGACTTTGACAGAGATTTGCTTTGCAAGAGGAGAATTCACCTTCATTCTGTGAAGACTGCATAGTGCAAAACACTTTCAGATGTTGGTACAGTGTGGCCTTGGATCTCTAGATCATGACATGAGATCTGACCTGGATTCTGCCCTAGAGACACTGTTGATATTTGGGCAGCTCAGATCAATTCATCAGCTAGTTGTGATGCAGCTACTTATTAAATTAGAGATGTACAGAGTGGATGATTGATCATTGGCATGAAATGCAAGCTGAAGCAGTCAATTTTCCCCAGGAAGGTTTGAATCTGAGAGAGATGTTTTTTTGGAAGCCAGGCATCAGGCTTAGGTGGTGAGGGACTCTAAAACCACAAATACAGCTTTACTGCTCTGACAACTGTTCCGATGTTGTATGAGCCAGCACAAGAAAGCTGAAACTTTTGAGAAAGCTGGTGTCCATGTATACCCGGGACACAGTTGTGTTGTACTGTGTTGGAGAGCTCTGGGAGAAGAGTGTCACTTTTCGTGGAGTTGCTAGAGTAGGAAGTGCAGGCTGAGAACGCCTCCTTCCCCTTGAGGTCTATGGATGCTGTTTGCACAGTCTGGTATCTGGTTCTCTTTCTTTCTCTCTCTCTTTTTTTTTTTTCTTTCTTTCCCCTGAAGTAATAGTGCTGTAGTACGCAACACCAAGTGATGTTTTAAAAATGCTTTAGAAGCTGAGATCAGTTGAACTTCGCAGTGCCTGACCTTGGAAAAGAAAGTGGGCTTGATAGTTCAAGCAAGTACAAGGTTCTCACGCTCCTGTGTCTTCTGAAGTTGGCTTGTCCACTGCTAGAGCCTTTCCCTTCTAAATGCCTCCCCAGTTGTCCTTCCTTTTTCCCCCTTGATTTTATGGCACTTATAGAGAGACAATGTGGTGGTTGTCCCTGTTGCTCCCTTGATTTGCAGGGGCAAGATTTGATCTTTTGTCCCAGCTGAAGCTCTTGTGCAGTGAAACTTAAACCATCCACCTGGAAGGAGAAAATCCCTGCAAAAGAACTCTGAATTGCTCCAAATACGATCCTGCCCTAATGCATAAGCACCGGGTAGAGTGTGTTTAACTATCGCGTTTTAAAGAGACAAAAAGAAAAGCACTTTTAAAAAGCAGTTCTCTGAGCGTTTCTATTGAAGGCAAACTACAGGCTGCTTCCTGGGAAGTCACATGAAAATAAATCACCACACACAGACTTGTCTAATTTATATGTATATTTATGTACTTAATATTACTGTGGTTTTGTATAAGCCAAAGTTGGAGGGTGCAGAGTGAGTGCTGTTACTCACTGTTAGCTCTCGGTGCCACCCATGTGCGTTTGCAGGTCAGAGCAGAGAGGTGGTCTGAATGCCAGGGAGGACCCTCGCTCGGTTGATGTGGGAGTTGGAAGGACACTTCCAACTCATTCTTTATTTTACTAGGGAGAGGGGCCTTAGGACTGTGGGTTGACTCCAAGATCAGCATTAGCTTTCTCTTACTCTCAGAACATGGCTTTTCAGCCACCTGATTAAACTATAATTCCGGCAAAGCATTTAATGGTATTATATGCTGGGCCAGGCAAATTTAACTTAGAAAGCCTGAGTGGTACTTCAGAGATCATAATTTTGTATATTTACTTTGTCAGTCAGAAACAAAACCAAAGCAGAGCCTGCTTCCAAAGAAGGTGAATTAGTCCACGTGTTGCTGGGTGCAAGATCTACCCCAACTCTTGTGTCAGAGGAAGGGTATCTTGGTGTGTTCCTTCATATCAGTTCTCCAAATTTTGACTCAGAGGCTTTTTATAAACATTTATTTCTAGGAATATGAATTTATTTTTAAAAACAATTTGAAATGAGCATTCCTGGCCAAGTAACTCAAGCACACTGTGCAAAATGTATTAGAAACTGAAGAGCATGTTTACTGGATTTTCCAGTTACCAAAGGAGTCACCAAGTGACCAAAGTGATTCTTCCAAAATTCTGGTTACATCTGCTGATGGAAGAACCTGCAGCTGGACACAGCACATGGATTTTGCCCGAGGCAGTTATTTTTAATGGCTTATTCCAGAATACCTGAGAACACTTCGGAGTAGACACCTGATACAATCTTAACTAAAAGTAATTCAAGATGCCCTGCTTCTGGAGGAAGCATGATGAGAACCAGAGTTCTCGTTAATGTGCTCTGTTCGTTTCATGGGCGGTTCAGGACAAAATCCTGCTGCCCCCCCGCTGTGTGGAAGGAGGCTGTGTGTGGCTGGGTGCTGCTGTGTGCTGCTCCTCCCGTCTGCCTCCACCTCCTGTCTGGGGGATCTGGGCCAGTGGCTGGCTCCCCCTCCGGCAAAACATCACTGTCCTCTCTGCGTGTTCTCCTGCTGTGGTCCTACAGTTAAGAGTTGGGGGAATCTGGGTTTCAGTGTAACTTCATGGATTCATGGTGATCAGAGCTGCAGGTGGCTTTTTGCACCACTCTTTGGGCTTGGCGTCCAGAGGCTGGGACGCAGGTCCCTGTCATCTACCTTTTTCCACCATAACGCCTAAAATGGTCCATCACAGGATAGGAGCAAGGCTTTCCCTTTGGCGTGCTGAACCATAGGAAGTTATCTAGTTGAAACTGGAAGATGTGAAACCTCTTAGGCTGACCTTGTGGCATAGTCCTAGCTAAGCCTGTGACCGTAGCTTTGAGGAAGGGCAGCTGCAGGTGTGCAGATATGTGATTTTCAGGTGGTGTGTATGCGGTAGCTCATCTGAACTTGGCAGTGAGATTCCTGCTGAAATAGCAGCTTTGGGGTGGATGATTTTCAGTTTCAGTGAATTTATAGTTTAATTGGTAACTTGCTGTTTTAGCTCAGGCGCACATGTGGCAAAGACAACTGGAAGCTACTGCACTCCCCCCCCCCCCCCAGCGTTGGCATGCTCAGGGACAGTTTTGATGTGCAGAGTTTTATGACATGATGCTACCAAAGCATCAGTAGTGCTTCCAGGTACACAGGAATTGATTTTCAAGCAGAGATTGTGATCTGCAAGAAAATCTGTGTTTAAATCTAGTGGAAAATCCTTAAACTAACCTTGAGGCATTGTGACACCTGATCTCCCATAATCTGGTGGGAAGACTCGGAGTTATTCTTCTGATCCACGTTGCAGCCTGGCTATATTTCATGTCACTTCTGTGAATTTTAGATAGTCCTAGAAATTAAATTCTTTTTGGAGTGTGGCACTTTATCAAAGAGGGGAGCTCCTACAGGATAAAAAGTCTGCAAACAAGAAAATCACTAAAGGGCCAAGACAAAGGTATATATTTATGCTTAACCATGGTTCCCTCTGAAAGCTCTCTGGTAAAAATAGCAAAATCCAAGCAAGGCAGTGAGTTGGAGCCATGCCTCGCTTTCATCTCCGCAGTGTGAAGAGCAGGGTGTGAATCACTTGTGTTGTCTCCGTACACAGCAAAATGTATTTTTGATGGAGTCAAAGGAAAAGCCCCATGAAAGTATTAGCCAGTAACTCCGACACTGTCACTGTGATGCCTCCTGTCCTTGTTTTCAGTCATGGGGTGAGGGAAGTGTGCAGAAAGATGTCTGCAGATGTCTTTTGTCTTCTCTTACTTTTCCCACTGAAACCTTCTAGGGTTTTGCCTGTATAGTTAGACAGGGATATATGCAGGGAGTTCATAGACTAATCCTGCCTGCAATCTTGGAGTTTTAAGGAGAGATTTCTGTCTTTTGTTAAATGTAGGTCTGTTTCCTCTCCTGCTGACTTCCATGGAAGCAGAGCTGGACCTTGCATGCTTTGTGGTACAAGTGGTCAGAATGCTTTCAGTGCTTGTTCTATGGAGGGTTTGTTGCCATCTTATTTTCTGCATGGAGCTGGTGTGTTGGCAACTTTGGCAGTGACCCTTGGTGGCTAGTATCTGTCCAGATACTTACCGAGACACTCGGCTAGACACAGTACTCTTGTCTGGGTGGTCTGGCTCCAGTGGTTGTTAAAATGAATGAGATTTGCTGGTGAATCCTAGGGCAATGAATCAGGACAGTGTTTTCTCCACTGTAGACTGTGAGAGAGTTGGTGTCAAAACTGCTTACTCAGCACGCTGGACCAAGCCAGTGTGTAGTATAGAGACTGACCAGAGAAAACAAGTGTTGTGGTAGCAGCCTGCAGCTCCTGATGCCAGTGGGCAGTGGAGGAATGTTACTGATGTTAACCAGTATCTCAAAGCTAACACCATGAAATTAGTACTTAACATCACAAAAACCTTGGTACAGCAGAGTAAGAGTAGAAAATGCAGTTTCTGAAGGAGGTAGTCTCTTGCCTTTCTGTTCTGTACAATATTGCCTCGAGCATGGTAAATCAGTTGTTTGAATTTTGTCTGGAACCAAGGAGCATAGATTTGAAGCAAGATCTGTGGTATCTTGTTCTGGATAAATTTTTTTGCAATCCTAACACTTATTAAATCACAGGAATTCACTTTATATGCCATTATGGCCTGCCCATCAGATGGGCACAGTGTTGTATCGGGTTTGCGTGGACAGGTTTTGGTAGCAGAGGAGCTACAGGGGTGGTTTCTGTGAGAAGCTGCCAGAAGCTTCCCCTGTGTCCAACAGAGACAATGCCAGCCGGCTCCAAGATGAACCCACCGCTGGCCAAGGCCGAGCCCATCAGCGATGGTGGTAACACCTCTGTGATAATATATTTAAGAAGGGGGAAAAAACTGTTGCACAACAGCAGCTGGAGAGGAGTGAGAATATGTGGGAGAAACAACTCTGCAGATGCCAAGATCAGTGAAGAAGGAGGAGGAGGAGTAATGTTGCTCCTGGCCGAGATTCCCCTGCAGCCCATGGAGGCCCACGGAGGAGCAGAGATCCACCTGCAGCCCGTGGAGGACCCCTTGCTGGGGCAGGCGGATGCCTGAAGGAGGCTGTGGCCCATGGAGGGCCTGAGCTGGGGCAGGCTCCTGGCAGGACCTGTGGTCTTGTGGAGAGGGGAGCCCAGGCTGGAGCAGGGGAAGAGCGTGAGGAGGAAGAAGAGGCAGAGACAATGGGTGATGAACTGCCCACAACACCCATTCCCCGTCCCCCTGCACCAGTCACGGGGAGAAGGTAGAGAAATCGGAAGTGAAGTTAAGCCTGGGAAGAGGGAAGGGGTGCAAGGAAGGTAGTTTTTAAGATTTCAGTTTATTTCTCATTACCTTACTCTGATTTGATTGGTCATAAATTAATTTTCCTCAAGTTGGGTCTGTTCTGCCTGTGGCAGTAATTGGTGAATGACCTCTCCCTGTGCTTATCTCTACCCATGAGCCTTTCGTTACATTTTCTCTCCCCTGTCCAGCTGAGGAGGGACAGTGATAGAGAGGCTTTGGTGGGCACCTGGCGTCCAGCCAGAGTCAGCCCACCACCATTGTCCATTAAAATCCTCGATGGGGATAAGTGTCCAGCACTGCTGAAACCAGCCCCTGTGCACCGCAGAGCCGATGGGATGCCTGAGGTGCGTGAGCCGGGCTGCCCTCCCACCGCTTGCTTGCACAGCTCAGATATGGGAAAACCAGCAGCTGTAAAAAAGTGAGCTGGACTTGCTTTCCTTACCAAAATTGTTAAGCAGATGCCAACACCCCCAGGAGAGCTTTTTAGCATGTAGCTGCTATCATCCTTATTTGTTTGATTATTTTTTCTAGGCCCAAAAACTGCAGTTACAAATGATCAGAATTTCTTCAGTACATTGTTCAAACAGTGACTGTTGTTCAGAGTTGTAATTTTCTATTTCTGTATGTCAGACAGCAATTGTGGCTTGTGCTAAGTTAGTATTACCATGCATATGGCTACTCCTTCTGTGGGCTCAAGGCGAGGGATGACAGACTGTGGTGCCGGGGGACGGCGCGAGGGCAGATGGGGCAGCCCAGGGCCCCTCCCAAGCTTGTGGCCAAAGGCTGCGTTTGGTTGCGATGTTCCCCCTCCACACCAGTCCTGCCCACACCCCTGCCTTCATGGTGGGGATGTGCAATACTGTGGGAAGACACAAACGCAATATTGAACTGCCTTTTGAGCTGTGACTTCTATGCTTTCTTAATGTTCTCTTCACTCTATCTGTCTTCTCCTTTATTTCCCCTTTTTCTTTATTTTTTTTTTTCTTCTTTTTTGGAGGGGACTGGTGAGAAAGGAGTGCATTGTCCTGCTTTGTCTCTTTCAGCTTTTAGTATCACCTTGTGTCTCACTTTATCCTCACAGGGGCTGTTGTCCTGCCTGCCTTCCAGCTGAAATGCAAGGAGAACCCTGCTGCTCCTAGGCTTGTCTTGCAGTTTCTTGCTGTGTTTTGGGGATGCCTCTCTTGCAGAGTTTTCTTGTTCTCTTATCACTGCTCTCATACTTCCTCAGCCTTTTTTTGTTGTCTTTGCTTTTTATTCTGTTCTTTGCTTCGGTTCTTTGCCCTGATTGCTACACTTTTGATTCATCTTCACTAATCTATCTATTTGTTTTTTTTCTCTCTTTTCATTTACAACTTAATTTGTTTCCTGGATCTAACTGTTTTGGTCTCAAGTACCTAGCACACACTGCCCAGGAGGGAGCAGAGGAGAGAGGTTGGCTGCTGCTCCAGCCAAGGAGCCAGCAGTGCTGGTGTGTCTCAGACAACAGCATGCATCCTACACTAGCTGTGGGGTTTCCAGCCAGGACATGTTTGAATTATGTGACGCTTGTTTTATGAATTGAGCAGTATGCCCATAGCTTTGCAGAGTCAGCTGTGGTGTTTCTTTGGATCACCTTGCAGCAGTGGTGGAAGTGGGCCACCTGGTATCTTCTCCTCCACGATACGAGAGAGATGAAGAGAGGAAGTCTGCATTCAAAGTGCCAGTTCTCTGCTTGTTAATGCTCCAGAGCTCTTGTTTATTTATCACTGTGGACAAATCGCTGTTGTGATGATCTTTCCCCACTTGTGTTTGTGCTGATGCTGTCAGCAGCTGGATTCTTGCTGCCTGCAGACTTTCGAGAGCTGCTTTGCCTCGTGCTCAGGGCCTGGCAGAGAAGCTGTAGTAGACCTAATTTTGCTACTGTCGTTAGAATTTTGTCCTCTCCTGCTTCAATAATTTTAGTGTAGAATTTTGATGATCCTAATACTCTTGTAAGATGCAAAAAAAAAAAAAACCCAAACTCCTGGCAGTTTGAAGTCTTTTTGTTTGTCTCCTTTATTTCTAGGTGCTTTTGTTGTCTGCTGGACCCCTGGCCTGGTTGTCTTACTGCTCGATGGTCTGAACTGCACCTACTGTGGGATTCAGGATGTTAAACGGTGGTTTCTTCTCCTGGCCCTGTTGAACTCGGTCATGAATCCAATAATTTATTCATATAAAGATGATGAGATGTGGAGTACCATGAAAAGGATGATTTGCTGCTCCTCTGAGGATAAGAGCCAGGACAGACGCTCATCACGGATCCCCTCAACAGTTCTCTGCAGGAGCACGGATACCTCGGGGAACTACATTGAAGATGGCATTATTCAAGGGACAATTTGTGGAAAAGGAGATCTTGGTGACAAAGGAAACTCCTGAGCTATTCAAGGGACTGACTTGGCTGGAAAAGGAGAGGGGGAAGGGAGAGGTTTTGTAAGAGAAGATTAACTGGCAATGCTAGTAAACAATATATCCACTTCGTTCCAGAGCCTAAACTCCAGTGTTAACAAAAGTTCTTATAAATAATTGCCTGATGGAAAAACACTTTGTGATGATGAAGAACTTTCTGTGCTACCGTCTTTCTCTTTTTTTTTTTTTTTTTTCTTTTAGGTACATGAATTTTTTTTTTTTTTTGTATGAATGGAATAAGTACATCTCAGTCTCTTTGTGCGTGGAAACAAAATGTAAGCAATGTAGTGAGACCCTCTTTAAGCTCCTACAGAGAGAATAAACCTGCCTCACTGTGCAGGCTTGGCATTCATTGAATATTTATGCTTTGAACAGTTTCTGTGCATCTTGAGGAGGATTGTACGCTTGATTGGACAGAATTGTGACCTGTTTTCTCAGTTTACAAACTTCATGAAATAGTTCATAACTACCTTCTCTCTTCCTCCTCCTTATCTTGCTTTCAAAATAGGTAGTTTGGTGGTTTGTTAAAGCTACGCCAGAAACCTGGCTGTAATGGGAGGCCCAGACCAGACACCAGTGTGCGTGAGTATGTCTGACTGTGGATTGTCAGAATCTGAGGCTACAAAAAGCACAAAACCCATTATTACTTCCATGGTGTGGTGAATGCTGCAAGGAGGCACATTGCACTGCTGCTGTTGTGTAGGCAGACGTTGAGGGTGGACTAACTGAAGAGCAGTGTGGCTGTGTTCATTATGCTCATTTCTCACTTCCCTAGATAACATCAAATGGGTGTGCTCACTGCTATTTAGCTGCTATGCCACTGAGAGAGATGAAATCCAAAACTGTTTTAAGAGGGATAACTTTTAAGGGAAGATACAGGTTCAATAAAGCTATTTAAAATAGAAAATAGTTTACAGGAAAAAAGCCTGAAACCCACCTAAACCCCTGTAAGAGTACAGTATATATTGATTGTCTGACCTTGTCTGGACCACATTTAACCTCTGATTTGCAAGCAGGTCTTACTGGAAGGTACTTGAGGAAGAAGCCATGAAACAGCAAGCAATGAAGGGTTTTCAGCATTGTGACTAATCAAGTCTAGTATTGATGCAACCACAGCCCAGAAAGGCTGTTTTGATTATGGAGTATGCTCTAATGGAGCTCTAGTGTAAAATTTTTAAATTTAAACTTTTAAATTAAAAATTGGAATGTAGATTTCTCAGTACTTTCAAAACCTGGCTCCTGCTATCTGGTTTCAACAGCAATTAGCTCCCTGATACCTGTCTTAATTTCAAGAGGAGTTACCGTGTTGTGTCCTAGAAAGTCTGATCTCTGGTATTACAGCAGGTGACCACAACCAGAGGTCACTTCGGAAAACTTCGTAAGTTTTGATGGCTTGGAATTGTTGGAGAACAACACCAAGAGCATATTATTTGAGGGTGAAAGATAAAGATCAACTGTGGTTTGGGCAAATTCTTCCTCTGGGGCAACTTGCACGTAGGTATCTGGACTGTATTGGTCAAAACAGAGCCATCACTTGGCTCAAAGGCCGGGTTGCAGTTTGGTGAAAGGCACTGGGGGATTTCATGGCAGCCCTTAGTGTATGAGCACAGCAAGCCCCGTTCAGAGAGCTCTCCCATAACACCAGTGATGTTACAGGGATATGGCCTAACATTTTGAGGTAGATGCTGTATTTGAGTAATGCTAAAAAGGTTTACACATGTTTTTAGCCATTCTAATGCAATGTTCTTGTGCAAATACTACTTCATTAATTTGATGTTTTGAAAAGTATGTAAAGCGGTGCTTTCTAGAGCCAGTGGCATTGCAAAGGCATAGCATGCAAGTGTTCCTGTCCCTACAGCTACCCGTAGTGCACGGTTTATGTTAAATAGGCTGAAGATCCCTGTACAAAGCTAAGAGAAAATAAAATGCAACTTCAAAATAAAGTACTTGTTTCCTGTTTGGATCACAATTGAACATTACCTGGCATACAGTCATCAGTAAATGGCTTCTGTTACTCATTTCCACAGATCCATCCAAGCTAAAACTGGTCAAACTGCAGATGGAAATGAAGATGGGGAAACGTTGTTTCATGTTACCATGGGATGGTGTGGCAGGGAGGGAAGTTTTAATAACATTTTCATGTTTACAAGCAATACCAGGCAGTTTAATACTTGGTTGAATCAGGCCGTGAAGAGAGCTTGGATGAAGATCTGGAACATCTACAGCCGTGGAGGAAACACTAGGTCTCCTGCAGAGCTTGGGATTCGTGCTACAGAAAATAATTACATGTGGATGACTTTTCCAGGTAAGCAGGAAAAGGTGACTCCTATAAAGGGTAAAAGACTGCGTTGTTTGTAGAGCACCTCATACAGTGCAGTCCCGACCCGGATTAAGATCTGAGAGGTATTATCGATAATTCTGCTACAAGTAAGTGGGAGGATTTGCGGTCTGCACTCTTAATCTTTCTGTTGTCTTATCAGGGAAAAAAAAAAAGCCAACAAAACAAACTAACCCCCAAAAGCTTGCTAACTGGTGCTCTGTGAATGGTATTATTTGCAGTGACATGCCCTCTATTTCGGCATAATGCTTCCGTCAGAGCTACTACCTCAGCGTGGCGTGACTAGAACAGGAAACTGATCTTGCATCAAACTTTCCTACAAACAGCTACAGCAGAGACTGTATAATGTTTCCTATATCAAACTGTCTAAACATCCAGTTACATAGTGGGGAATTTCTTTTTAACTCCATAAACATTTATCAGAATAGTTTGTCTCAAGGAAAACATTAAAGCACTATTTGTGTTTGAGTTAAAAAGCGGGGGAGGCAGTTGGTGAAAGCGAGTTCTACGGGATTTCCCTGTTGCCTGTGTGGTCACGGTCGTTATAGATGCTTTTCAGAGAATTATTAAAAGCTGGGAACAATGGGGTTTTATTTTACATGGTAGATCTTTTGAATCTTGGTGGATAAGCAGCTAGACTGATCATTGTTTAACAACTGTGAGTGTGGGAGAGGTTTCTGTAATATCTGTGCTGTCAGTCTGACCTAGGTGGTGTGGGTGATGAGTCCCCCCCCCGGGAGAGCAGCCGCATTGCTGCAGCTTGAGTGGCTCTGAAGCATGGCTTCTCCACTGCTTTGGGGCAGCTTTACCATGAGTGCTTTTCTCTCAGTGTAGATTTTGGGGATTTTTTTTTTTTTTTAAATAATTACTGCAGACTGGTGAAATACATCTATTTTTTTGCGCATATGACAGCTTGTGCATGTATTTGTGAATGCAGTAATTACTGCAGCTGTGTGACATGATGGTGCTTTTCTATTATCAGATCTATATTTTATATATATTTATACATATTTCGTGGGGTTTTTTTTAACTTAAAACTCTCTTTGAAGTAGCAGTTAACTATAGGAGCAATACTACTATAATTCTTTCATGGTTTTAGTGAACTCTGCATTAAGATTTCTAAACTACTGGTTATTGGAAGGTGATGGAGGAAGGGTCATTTTAAACTTTTTCATATTTCTTATGCTCTTTCCCTATAGTTCTGGCTATTGGTCACCATCCTTTCAGTACTTATTGGTCACTTCATTTCAATACTTAAAGGGGGCCTATGAGAAAGATGACCTTTGAAGGTCCCTTCCAACCCTAACCATTCTATGATTCTATAAGATGGGGACACACATTTTAGCAGGGCCTGTAGTGACAGGACAAGTTTTAATGTTTTTAAAACTAAAAGGGGGTAGATTTAGACTAGACATAGGAAAGACCTTATTTTTACAATGAGAATGGTGGAACACTGGCACAGATTGCCCAGAGAGGTGGTGGATGCCCCACCCCTGGAAACATTCAAGGCCAGACTGGATGGGGCTCTGAGCAATCTGATGTAGTTGGAGATGTCCCTGCTCCTTGCAGGGGGATTGGACTAGACCTTTAAAGGTCCCTTCCAAGCAAAACCATTCTATGATTCTATGATCCTAGCAGATGCAGTGCAGGGTCAGCCTTTGGTCTGGCCCAAAGCAATTGCTATGTGCAAGATTAGAGCCAAAAGTTAAAATACATGGAAATATTGAGAAGAAGATGACAGGGAAACTCTGTTACTTATCCTGGCTTATAATTTTAATGAGTGTTTTAATTGAAAGAAGTGATTCCACTTTCCCCCTTGCACTTACTCCCTCCTTATGCTGGTGCAGCCATTTGTGAGACCACATGGTGAACTGTAGTGAGTATGAAAAATAACCCTGGATGATATACGTTGCTAGTAACTAGGGAAGATTTTGCACTTGTCATGACCTAGCAGTTGCATTATTTCCTCTATTTGTTATATAGAGTTGCACAGATGGTTTGTTTTCTAGAAATCTTGGTACAGTCCTCCTTGAATGCTATGCTTTGCAGTGACTAGGCCACTTCTATCGGGGGGAAAAGGAAAATAAAATCCATCTGGAAACAGGGAATTAGGTCATGATAGTCTTCTCCCCCACCCCCCAAGGTCTTTTGGAAGATAAGGAATTTAGACACTTCTATGCCTTGAGCCATTCTTTAAAACATCCTGCTAATCTTTCAAGTAGTAATTGGTCCCTAGCCTTCTTTTATACATATTTCTATAATATTAAGGGTGTTTTTTTCACTGCAGCAGGCAGAAGCATCTGTTTTCTTTCAGCCTACTTAGAAGTGTTATTTGGCACCCATAGGTATGCTTTTTGAACTGTCTTGTAGATGCATAGATGCATCTTCTCCTCTGTGTGTTGAAATAAATGAATTTTCAAACTAACCTCTGCTATGTTTACTACAGACAACTGTGCTAGGAACAGCTTTTTTTTTCTCTGAATTGGTCTTTGCTAGTATCCCAGTTGTGCACTTAGGACTCTGATGTACAGCCCTAGAAGAAAATCAATGTGCAGAATAGGAAAAGCACAAATCACTTATTAATCTGTTCTCACCAATAGCTGTATTTTAACTTAAATGCTAATTTAATTGAAACCATAGATATTGTCTAACTTCTCTAAAAAAAAAAAACCAAAACAAATGAACAAAAATTCCCATTAAAAAACCCATGACAACACAAACAAAAACACTGAAAAAACTGTTCTACGTATCTGTAGGCCAGGAGTAAGAAAGCATACTTATCTTCCTTGAACTTTAGTTTACCTGAGTTGCTTTGATATATATGAAAATAAGGAAGTTGTGTTTCTGAGCACAACTAATTGCTTGTGGTTTTGGTAGGCGATCTCCTGAGGATGTGCTTCTCATCTAGAGAGGTTCTTTAGCTTTTTCCCTAAAGCTAAAAGGAAATGGGATACTGGTCTGGGAGCATCATTGTCGATCTTACCCAGTATTGCATTCTGTATGTGTAATAGTTAAGAATATATATCTATTGTCTTGACCCTAAGTGTTAAGATTCTCTTGTATATGCTAGATGCTCACAGTACAATAAGGTTGATTTTTATCTGCAGCTTCCATTATATTTATGCAAACAAATGTTTGGTGTGTTGGCTTTCATTAGGTTTCTACTAGGAATATATTCGGTTACTAATGGATGCCAAAATGCATGAGAGTGAAAAGGTTTGACCTCCAGAGATGGAAATGTTATTAATGCTTAAATGATTCTATTCAAATCCTGGTTAACGCATCAATTGTTATGAATGTCAGTGTATTTGTTTGTGCAGTGCACTCTCTGATACTGGGCTGGGATTTTCCCACAGGTATAAATGAGTTAATTTAATTAGAAACATACGGTTTTGTGCCTATAGGGATAAAGGGCCCAGGGACTCGCAGTTGCTCACCCAGATACTTAGCTTTAACTTTCCACACAGTTGCGTTGCTTTCAATAGGCCCTCTTCTGTGGGAGTCCTACACGTGGCGGCATTTGTGAGATGAAGACGTTTAATGTCGCATTTCAGAGTGTAGGTTTCTGCGATGTGGGAAGCTGTCCCGTTCCCAAGAGGCGCAGCTGCAGCAGGCTGGCTTCCCTCACGCACCCGTCCCTCACAGACACAATTGTTGATTTTAAAGAGGAAACATTTGGGCCCGTAAGCACAAATTTACAATGTTGGACAATGTTCCAAATTTGACCTACATTGTTGTGTCCTATTTTCTCCTTTATAATCTCTTTGCACAGTCCATGTAATTTTTTGTGTTCTGCTTTGTTCTTCAAAGCATAGATTAAACCACACTTCTCTCTAAACAGATAAATTCCAGCAGTATTGGGTCCTAGAGCAACCCTCCAATTTCACAGACCAGAGAGCCACAAAAAGAAATAAATATGGTTGAGCAGAGATTTTAGTCCTGGGTTTTTGCAAGGACAGAATACCAACAATAAAAAAAAAAGTTATGATTGCATGTATTACTTAAAAACATTGGAGAATAATACTTTGGTTAAAAAAAAAAGTAGACCCTAAGCTTATGATTGATTTTTTTTTTTTTTTTTTAATTTTTTTTTTTTTTTTTTCCTGGTTAAAATGTGAGTTGGGAGCCCTGGACTGTAACCAGTGAGTTTTCTGAACAGCAGAACCAAAGAAATCTGTTTTCTGATGGACTTCTCTGAACTGGAGTGAAGGTGCCGTGTGCATTTGGCTCCTTCCTGGCACGAGAGGACCCAGGCAGGAGGGTGACCTGAACGCCTTCCCCCAGCAAAGCTCCAGCCCGCATTCTGTCTCCATGGGCACCCGTAGCTTTGCTGATTCATGGAAACAAAACCAAGCCTGAGGATGGTGGAACTTCTGCTGAACACACCATGAGCTCTGGCTGGAAACTTTCTGGCGAGTGCTGGTGGCCCCTTTCCCCAGCAGTGGCTGAGGTTGCACCAGAGTCTTTCCTTCTGTGAAGGCAGGAGCAGACTCTCCTCCACCCAATTGCCTCTTTTCCCAAAACCTGTTGGCGAGGCGATACCTTTAGATCTCTTCCTTTCAGCCATGTTTCATTGAAGGTGACTGATGATTTCAGGAATTGAGCAACTAGTCAGGTGAAAAGCAATACAGCTGCACATGCCTCATTCCATTGAGAAATCAGGATAAAGCTTTTTTTTTCTGGTTCAAGCTATGTTAATCATGGATGCAATTTTGTGCTTGCCTGTGCATAGGCGAGGACTCCCTGTGGGAGGATGAAGGCAATCCCCATAGCTGCTTCACAGGAGATCCTCAGCACTCTGATATCCCTCCGCTACTGTGCCTCTACTCATTATCTCACCCAGTCAGTGCCAGGAAATACCAGAATCTGCCATCTTTATCCCATTTTATAGCAGCAAAATTGTTAAGGAATTATTGAGGTAAAGTAGCTTTGACTCCCTCTCTCTGCAAGAGTAGTTCTCCAAAAGGTAGCAGGGTGACTTGCAAAGAGCTGTGAGTCCATGTGTAAACACACAGTTATAAACAAAGGAAAATCAGGCTCCCGTGCTCGCTCAGCTTGTGCATGGTCTGTTCACTTTGTGATGGCTGAGATCACAGACTGACTGACATGAGGGAGTCTCAGGGGATGCAGATGGTCATGGAAGATTCCCAGTGCGGAGGGCTACTCCTATTATTAACTAGACCTGATGATGTTGACTCTTCATTGGGCTGTTCAACTAACAGCTATGGCTGTAAGCCCTTTTTGTCTGAACAGGAATGGGCCATCCCAGTGGTGCTCTGGGGGTTCACAGCCCCGGCTACCACCTTCAAAGGCAGCAGGGCCAGGTACTGGCATTCAGTGCCCAGATGCAAGGGTAGGAAGCTTAAAGGGATAGCGAGAGGTGACACCTCAGTGCCTCAAGGGATTTCAGCCCACATGACTTGCTGAAGGTTGCCAGACAGGAGTCTCTGCTGGATGACAATTTTGTTCTCTCTGTCCCTTCTTCTCTTGCCCCCTGTCCCTTCTCACACTTTGCAGCTGCAGCAGTGCAAGCTTCAGAGTTGAAGTGCAAAGAGCTTTCAGCAAGTAAAGCCAAATGTTGATTAGAAGAGGTGCCAGGGATGAGATAACACTTGGGTTCGGTATAAGCAGTTCGTCCCCCCTTGCAGCAGTCACACTGAATATTTTGACTTGCTACAATAATTTCCTGTGGGCTGATATCCACTGATTTGATACAAAAGGTAGCAAGAGGCTCCATCAGGAGCTGCCCTGAAATGTTGTTGATTGATTTAGTCCCCCAGTGAAGACTGAGTGAGCTATTATTTCAAAAGGCAAACTGGATCCAGCATGTATTTCTGTCAACGTGCCAAAGATGACACAACCAGTGCCTCACCCAGCCCAGCAAAGTGGGTTTTTGCTAACGCTTTATTTGGTCTCTGTGTTTGGCTGGGAGACAAGCAATGCTCTTGTGTTATCTTTATGAGCAGTAAACTAAAAGCATTCTCTGTGAGGGGTGCACAGCTGTGTTCTGCTCACTTGATTTCTATGCACCTCTCTTCTGCATAGGTTGAAGTAGGAGGCGTTGCTGTGAGGATCAGGACCTTGGGCTTCCTGAGATGCTACAGTGACTGGGACTGTCTACCCACCAAATGCAGCTGGGGCCTCCTGACAATTCCTGCCACTTTCTGGAAATGATGTGGCTAGCCGGTGGGTGGCCTTGCTGAGAGAGTCCTGGTGGTCCCGGTCAGTCAGCATGTAGCGGCCGGTTCCCACCCGCGTGTGAGGTCTTTGCAGGTTTTGCACCACCACTCTCGCTGGAGAGCTCACAGGCACTGATGCATCTTCCTAATTATGGGGTTTAAATTTTTGTCCCGTTAGTTTTTAAGGAACATTTTTGACATTGTCAAAGTTGAAGCAACTGGAGCTTTCTTTGATCCAGGAGCAAAGTTGACTCAGCTCTGCTTTGCCCAGTTTTATTTAAAGACCATGACTACCACTTCTGAAATGTTACTTGTGAATGTGATATTATTACGTTATCTGCTTTTCCATCTGTTAAATGCCATGGTTCCAGCAGCAAAAATACTGCTGTCTGACAGTAGCAGCTGTCAAAGGCCTTATTTAGTCTCCTTCAAGAAACAGTAAAACCTGATACCACTAAAGATAAACCAAGTTTTGTTACAATAAAACTTTATTTGGATGTTATTTTAGGAATGTTATTTATAACACCTCTGGATTTTTACTCCTGCATCAGAGGGAGGTTGTACACATCTATAATTTTAAGTACAATTATTTGCTTATTCCTGGTTTAAACAATGCTATGTTACTGTTTATAACCTGTGCACAAATGTATAACCCTCTGTGTAAGTCTGGCCTCAGCATTCTGCGTGGTTGTTCCCCAGCACTGGGAGACAGCACCTATGACCAGGCTGCTTCACATGGGATAAAGTGTCACTTGGGCCAAACCCATCGCCCATCTTCTTCGTAGCCCTAATGACTTAATGACAAATCAAAAGTAAAATTATAAGCATAGCTTGTGAAGCAGGAGGCTTGGGCACCCATCCCTGCTCCTGGCTGCTCTTACAACTCTGATTCCATGGGCTCAGCACCTGCTAGTCCTTCAACCCACCTGGAAAATGATTGAAGAGCGCAGCTCTCCCAAGCACAGCCTGGCAGGGACAGGGGCGATGCTGCGATGGCCACCAGTTGCTCTCGGGTTGCGTCTGCCCTACGTGGAGGTACAGAGGTGAGTGGTGCCCCATGGCAGCTCCTGCTCCTGTCAGAGCTGGGAGACACGGTAGTAGCGCTGGTGTCTCTCCTGGCATAGTATGGGCATTGTCCTGCTCAGGACAAGGGATGTGTAAGTAATGTGTTGGAGAAACACATGTTTTAGGGCTAAAACCAGAGGTGGGAGGGGTTGCACTGGAGCCTGGGCTCTTCCTAGTGGCAGCAACTGCAATCTACTGCCAGGTAAGGCACATTTTTGGTGTGGTTTTTTTTTTTTTTTTTTTTCTTCTTCTTCTTCTTCTTTTCCCCAGCAGCACTAGCTACCATGGTGTTCCCATGGGGAGGTGGCACGGCACATTCCCTGCAGGGTACACGGCGATCCCAGGGCCTGCTGGGACGGCCCAGCACCTCGGTAGCATCATTGTTCAGTGCCCGCTGGCCGTGTGCCACCCTGAGGGCTCCCTCGATACCATGGGGGCTTTCCCGTCCTGCCCTGATCCTGCCTGGCCCCTCAAAGTCCCTTACCAGGGGCTGGGTAAGGGGTGACGGGGTGGTTTAGGGGGAGGGCAGGCAGAGGAGTGGGAAGATGGGGCTGTTGATAAGGCTGCAACCACCGAACCGGTCTAAAGCCATGTGATTTGGCACAGTGTGGGGAGCTGTAGCTAACAACACAAAAGGTAAATAATTGTGGGTCATGGCATTCATTCTCCCAAATTAAAAATTATTAAGCTCTTGGTGAGGGCAGGCAGCTGCAGGTTTGGGCTGCCTTTGTCGCCCCGGCAATGGTTAACGCGGCACTGATGACCGTCATGGCCCAGCTCCTCTCCTCTCGCCCCAGAGCAGGGCCACCTCGGGGCCTCGCTGTATCCTGTCCCGCCAGCTGATTTTGGAGGGGATTGGTGCGCGACACGAATACCAAGGGTCTTCCTTCTGCTGCTGCTCATTTCTCCACACAGGTTAGTGGAGAGGATGTCAAGCTGCGATGCGGGGTAAGTTACACACACCTGCTCGGGGAGGTGGTAACCAAGGGGCAGGGAGGGCAAACATCGGCTCAAAACAGGCATGCTCAGGCTGGCTCTCCGCTGTGCCACTGCCTCCAGTCCCTTCCCGGGCTGTGGGACAGAGCTTTAGAGGGGTTTATGGACTAATCCACCTGTCTAAATCAACATTAGTTTTGTATTTGAAAATAACAGATATGTTAAACTAAAATGAAATAGCTAATGGCTGGGAGCAGGGAGCTTTTTATAATGTTAGTGAATGGCCAAGTGAAAATTAAAGGGCTGGTTTCCAATTAGAAAATTTTAACCTGTATAGAAATATCTTTTACTAGGACCACCTTACCTAATTTTACATTCTCCTTCAGTGCTTATAAGGTACCATGTGTGCCTACAAGTGAGTGTGTTCTTGAAAAGGAAACAGCTGCTGCTGTGAGCTACTGCAGAGGGCTCGGACTGAATGGGAAATCCTGAGGACACTGACAGTAAGTGTGGAAATGTTGATTTTGGAACTGCTGCTGTATGTGTTGAGCTAAGGGGGTGTGTGTCTCGCTGTCAAGCCACACGTGCAATGCTTTGGTATGGTTAATGTGGCACCCCAAAGCCTGAATCCTACAAGTAGGAGGCTGAAGCTAAAACAGGAGGGAATGAAACCACCTGTGTTTGATAAATGCTCCTTTTGTCTGACTGCTGAAGGTCTTTTAGTCCTTTTCCCATTGCAGTTTAAATCTCTACCAGCTCCTCTCAAGAGTTGTAGCATTGCTGGCCTAGAAAAATTAATTATTTTCTTCCGTCTTCCAATTTTTTTCCCATTTCACTGAGCAATCCTTTGCTAACTGTGTCACTGGCTGTGCAGCTGCTTTTAATGTGCCTTTGCTGCAAAGCTTGCAGAGATGTTTCCCCAGCCAGTTCTTTACAGCAACAAGTGATGTTGCATAGACGTTCAGCACCGGGAATCGTGGGGGAGAGGTGAAGTCTGGGATGGTGAGCAAGGCCTAGGATTGCTAAGCATAGGGGAGATAATGCTGCCTAATGGAGCAGCAGTTGCAACTCAAGGGTGAAAGGAGTGCCTTAGAGCAGACCTGGGAAAGGCTGGTGTTTATCTGTCGCTTCCTTCGTCTGCACGCATGGGGAGAAGTGAGGGATGCATGAACCAACAGTGTCAGAGCAAGTCTACCCAGAGCATAGCACCTCCAGAGGCTCCGATTTAGTCCTTTAGTGGGAAATTCCAAGTAGTGCATGGAGGGGCTGTCCAGAGGCAAAAAGCAGCTTCAAAATGGCAAAAAAAAAAAAAGGCAAAGCCACATGGTGTTTATTGGGGGCAAGGTACAGCATTCACCTTTGCTCTGCACACAGAGCCTCACAGAGCTGCTCCTTTAGGGTCACCCCACCGCGTGTATCTTCACAGGAGGGGATAGTATCTGTATACAGGCTATCAAAGTGCGTTTGACATTGCAGAAAACTCATAAAAAAGTTTAAGGTTCTCTATCAAGCACACAAGCCTCAAACTACCTATACATCCCTTGGGGGTTCCTCCTGTTGTATGAGATGATGACCACAACTTTCAAGCACTGCTGCCATTGCAGAACTCTTTGGCTTTCCCTGGAGAAAGTTGAGTGCAGTTGCCTTTCAGTTTACAGGGAAAATAAGGCCAAAAAAAACCCACAGAAAGAATTTTGATAAATTCTTGGCCTCTTCAATGTTTATACGGAGTAGCATTCGTCCAGGCTGTCAGCACCCCATCTGCCTTAGCTTTCAGCACTCTTCTTAGCCACCAAATATCACACTGGGAAATCCCTGCTCCTGAAGGCTATGGGTGCCTGCCAATCCTGAGTTCTCACTTGCACAGAGACCTTTACATTTTACTTTATATATGGAGGTCTTTTCTTTGAGCCTTTGCTCTTAGCGATTTTGCTGTATTTTCTAGAGAAAATAGCCCTATAAAATTTGTTCTTTTAATAAAGAAAAGCAAGGACCACTCAAACTTTGATCTGGGAGAACAGTGTTCTTTGGTGGCTTGCAGAGATCTGAGAAGAGCTAAGTTTAGTTTTTTCAAGGCTGATGGTAGAGCATGTTTTTGGGCTATTTTCTATCCTCTTTTTTTTTTTTTTTTTCACATTTTAAAATATTGCATACTGAGCTATGATTCACAACATGCTTTGAAAAGCATTCAATACATCTTACTGTTAGGACTCATTCTACTCTCATTGGAGTTGAGTGATAACAGCTTAAAATTTGACAACGTTCTTGTTCTGTAAGACTTCATGTTTCCTTTCTTACCTGCATTTTTCTCTCAAAGATCCCTGTGTAATTTTTCTACAACATTTTCAGTGTCATTCTCTGTACTCTTTTCTCTTATTAATTTTCTTCTCTTTCTTCTTTTCTTTCCCATTACATGTTTTTCAGGCTTTCTTTTTCCTTTTCTGATTTCTTTCCATCAGACTCTGCTTTTTCTGTTCCCATCATCATATTTTAATGCAGCCCTTTCCCTCCCACCTGCCTGTGCTCAGACACCCCAATGGCTTTGGGCATTTGGTTCAGATGAGAACAATGAAAAGATGGGGAAAGTCTTGCATTTGGAAGAGTCAAGTGCAAAAATAAAGGGCTATTACAAAACCAAACCAGTGAAAAATGTTGGGTCATAAAGTGGATACAAAACACTAGTGTTGGGCTGTTGCAAGCAGAGAAGAGAAATGCGAGTCTTGTTCTGAGATACGTTAATGGGACAATTGCACCAGCAGCATGGGGGGCAGCTATCGTACTTTGCTTGGCAGGGGGAGGCCACATCCAGGACACTGGGTTGAACTTTCTGGACAAACTGGGAGGTGTCCAGAGGACAGCAACACACCTGGCAACTGTAGAAAATGTGACCTCTGAGGAAAGGCTGCTGGTCCTGAGCACTGTTATCTGCAGGTAATAAGGTTACAATTCTTGTCCTCCTGGAAGGGATTAGCAGCTAAACTCTCTTTCCCTGAAGCAGGCTGAGATCTCTTGTGAGTGGGGCTCAAGATCTGCAAGTAATGTTTTGCTGCTGTTAAGAAGGCATGAAGGATAAACTATCCTGGCTCACATATAAATATTTGCAGTTACAAACAGGAGCAAGAGTAACTGGAGAAAAATGTGAAAGAATCATGATTTTTTGTTATCTTTTAAAGTTTGCTTTCCTGAGACGAAATACCCTTTAAATAATTCTATGGCAAGCACAGTACAACAAACCCCATGTCCTCTTCCACTTAGTTACTTTGACCAGCACTGAAATGGAGGTTGATTGCTGAGTCTCGATGGCTGCAGGTATTTTAGCCAAAGCACAAGTCTCCAGGAGTTGCGTCCTGCTTCTTTCTTTGCACAATTTAAAAAAAAAAAAGTTATAGAAATGAACACCAGCAAGTTTCAGCATGGGAGAGACAGAAATAACCTGTTTTATTATTAAAAGATAGCTCTGAGCATCTGATGAGTGCTAGGCCACTCATCAATTAAAAATCACCTCAGGACCATAAAACATGCTAGATACTCCCATTTCAGTCAGAGAAATCATTATAGAAAACAGATTAAAACAGATATTAAAAACAGCAGACATCTGTTTAATAACCATCAGGCTTGGGTACATTAGGAAAAAAGAGGTTTGCCTGTCTACTTGCAGGTTTTTTTGGCAGGAAGAAGCGACACAGCTCACAAGCCTGTCCTCTTCGGGGCTGACAGCGCTGCTAGCACAAGGCTATGTGGGGAAAACTGCAGAGATTAATGACTGCCAGTAGCAAATCCTACAGAACAAGTGAAAGCAGAGTTGTTAAAGGTTGTCTCCTCAGAACTGAGACCAGGAATGTTGAGCCTCGGAGCGCCCTGCTCTTTCACCAACGCCTCAGGTGGGGTGGAATGGGATGAGATGAAGCCACAAGAATCATCCTGGAAGGAGAGGGTGCTAGTGCAGGAAGCCTTCCTGCACCCCTGGAGAGTGTGGGTGCGGTGGCTCTGGTGGTGCGGAGCTGTCTCCTTGCTGCTCTCCACAGCCCCAGGTGAGGTGGGTCTGGATTTGCCCACCAAGGGAAGCGCAAGCACTCGTGAAGATTAAAATGGGAAAAGGGTGAATAGGACCTAGAGGCCACTGCCTTCAAGGCAGAGCTGTTTCTGGCAGTATATTCCCAACCACTTTGTTTGGTTTAATTTTAAATAACCCTCTCTCTGTGGCTTTCCCTGCTTCCTGGAGGAGGCTTGGTTTGTTAGGTCCATTAGTGCAATTAGGGATTTGACACAGCAGGACACTTGAAAGACATCAGTCCAAAGGCCATTTCATTGACAGCTGATGTGGCTTCTCTCTTACTCCATGGGGAAAGCTGCATGAGCAGAATATGAATGCCTGAGAGCGTGGCATTTCCTGGAGAAACTTCTGCCATGAAAAGCATGGGCATTCATGTTGCACTGCAGACTGATGGCGAGTAGTAACTCTGCAAAGCAGAGCTGCGAGGCTGTGCTACAGCCAGGCTGGGCAGCAGAGCATCCTGTGGCCCACACGTTGTCGTGTCTCTCTGCCACCTCAGGCTCAGCCCTCGCACCCTGGGGAGACCATCCATGCCAGAAGAGCAAGCACAGTCCCTTATCTGGAGGCAGCACATGGATAACTGGAGGAACAGAGGCACTGCTGATCACACAAAGGCAAGGTCCCCATCCTCAAAATGTGCTTATGGGTCAGTGGCATCACATACAGGTGTCTGCTGGAGATGGGGATGTCTACCATGAGCCAAATCATATCATGGCTGCTCTTGGAGAGAAGGGTGCCTGGGATGGACTTCCTTGGGAGGCAAGTTTCAGCCTCCCTTAAACATCAGTTTTCTTCTTTCTCACCTGGAGGGGAGCTGGTCAGGGCATAGGGCAGCTCTGGCATTGTTTTGGACCAAGTTGCAAGCCGGGATTGAGTTATATCTTGCTGCAGGGATTTGGCAGAGGCAGATTCCCCACGTTGTCCTGCTAATAACCTTCTGCTGAATCAGAGGACAGTCAGTGCAATGAGAGGAAAATAATTTTTCAGGGAAAGATTGATGGCATATGCTAGAGCTGTTGAATGTTGCCTGGCTTTGGACAACTAGTTTTTGTTTGATAATGTGGGAGATGATCATGATCCACTTTTAGATTTCAGTATGGAATAATGTAAAACAGCATCTTTCAATGTCTGTGGGAAATGAGCCTATTTATGCTAGACAGAATTTGGGCATGGAAAACTAGAACATCCATATGCTGAACAGTATTATGCCACCCTCTCCATCTAATTTTCTAGTTAGTTCCTTATAATTTAGTATGCTGACAGTAGGGGTGGGTTGTGCTGCATTTCTGGCACTTGTGCAAGCAGAAAATCCTGTTAGGAGCATAAAGCTGCTGAACCCATCGATTGCTAGTTGCATGCTCGGCACCATCAGTCACTGCCATGTGGCAGCAGCTGGGGAAGATGCTCGTGTGCCAGAAGTGTTTTGGCAAAGAGTAGTGCTGTCAGGGCTCACGGCCACAGTTCAGAGCAGGGATTTTATGGCAGCAGTGAAACTGCAGCCCCCAGGTGACTGCCTTGCCCTTGCAACGGACAAATGTCTCTGCCGGAGACGTGGCTGAAGGGGACGTCCAGCTCTACCCCAGCCAGCGCATTTTACCACCTGGTGTGTTAACCTAGACCTTGAAGGGTTTCCACTTGGGTTACTATGCAGGATTGTGAGCTACAGCAGCTGTTTGGCTGTTGGGGAAGGCACAGCATGTATCCCTGCGGCAGCCATGGTCCAAAGGGCCACAGCTATGTCCAGCTGCTCTTCAGTCCATAACCAGCATGTGCAAAGTGCATACCTTCAGAGGGCTGTGCCGACTCTTCGATTAGTTGAACACCTACACGTCTTCCAGAGGTTTGAGTATTTTTCTCATACAATTTTAATTAAATTGAACAAATTCTTCTCTAGACCATTTGACCCATCACATCCTCAGTCTATTCAAACTACTGCCAGTCACCACACCCTAATGTATAAACCTGGCCAAACAACTGCACCTTGCACTGTGTATCCAGTGTTACATGGACTGTCACCCTCTGCCAAAGGCCAGGAGAAAGTTAGCCAGGAGACAGGGAGAAAGCACATAATTAAAAAAAAAAAAATAAAAAAAAATCAAGTGAAGTTTCTGGCTGCAAAGGCTTGTGCTGTAATTAAAATGCAGGTATTGGAATTTCCTAGTCAATAAACATTCCTTAAAAAGACAATTGTGCAACAAAAAAGCCCCACAGCCCATTAATAGGATATTTATTTCTCTGTTTCATTTAGCTAAAAGCACTGCAGTGGAGAGTAGTTCCTGAAAATGTGTGGATTGCCATCAGCCATGCTTGGCACGGGAACTGAATGTCACAGCCTTCTGACAACTTCATGGAGGGCTGCATCTCCCGTTGCCATGGAAATGGACCCAAGCTCACTGAAAGCTGGGTAATGGGCTCTAAAATCATCACTCCTTATACTGAAAAAATATTGCAGTGACATTAGGTAGTAGTAGTAATAATAATGTTAGAGCATGGGGAATATAGTCTTTATGGGTTTATTTTATAGCTGTGTTATGTTCATGTTTGTATTTGAATTATCTGGTTAAATATAACGCTCACATTTGTACTGCACTTACTGACCACAGTGTTGCAGGGGTTAGATACCACCCAGACCCAGCAACAAGGAGAACATCACTTAGAAAATGGATTTGAGGAGGAGGATTGTTTGCTTTAACTAACCAGGCACAGCTGACCATTTCTTTTATCATGGCTGTCCTGTTGCACAACCACTTTCCATTAGTCCAGAAGTGTTTACTTGATCCATTGCCATTACAACATATGATAAAGTTCAATATAATCATTTCCCACGTTAATGTCCTGTCATTTTGCTGTGTTCAGCAATCTCCAGCTTTGCCCTAGTTTCACAGGGTTCTTAGTTGTACTGAAAATGTTTGCCTCTAGCATCATAGTAACATCTTACTAATCAAAAAATACTGGCAAGGAAAATTATGTTATGCAGATAAACTTGACCATGAGAATTAAACTGTAAAAAAATTAAAACTTTTAGAGAAAAACTATGCCTGTATTCACTGGGTGAAATACAGGGCTGCAAACAAAGAAAATGAGAGTTAGAAGCCATCTTCTCAGCCCATGGTTTTGTGGAAAAACCTTCTACACTTACCAAGAGCCCTGCAAAAATAAAGTGCATCTATGCCAGTCTTAACTTTGGGATATTTTAATAGGTTTCTCTGAAATTATTTACCTTTATTGAATTAGCAGAAGACTAATGTTTTACTCTAATATCAGCTCTTGAGAAACAGTGCTGTATACTAGAAACTTGTGGGTTTTTATTACTGCAGCATATTAAAATATGATCTTGAAATGCTTTTGAATCTCAGCAGTGAGTATATCAATACATTATAGCAAAATGAGATGTATGTTTTTAATTCCTGGAAAAATCTGGCCCTCTTAGAGGATCTGCAAACATCTTACACTGAAATAATGCTGAAATTATGTTGTGTGTAGGTATTCTCCCCCTTAATTTGTATACTCATGGTCTGCTTATTTTTACTTACTAATCAGCTGGTTTTTGGGTAGATAAATGGGTTTTGAGGCTATTTAATTTCAATATGTCCATCAATCCTCTGTCAAGTTAAAGATATTTAAATCAATTTTCCAAAATATGACTCTTTTCCTTATGGTGCCTAACAACATTACTCAGAATTCTTTCCAAGCCTATGCAGAGAGTTCCTGCTATATTTCTTTAAAAAGATGCCTAAACTTTGTCCATTATACCTAGGAAGAGCTCTGTGGCAGAGACTGGGTTTGCATATTTGGAGGCAATGGTAGTAATGAAGGAAGATAGCACTTCTGTAGTAAAAGTCATTAGGCACACAGCCAAATTCAGATCTTATAATCTTCCTCCAGGCCATACTTATGAGAGTCAGGGTTATTTTAATTATATTGTTTCTTTCAAGTAGATTTTATAGGAAGAGGATTGCACTGTTTTCCTTCAGCAACTACTTTTTTTCAATCCCTGAGACCAAGTAAGGATCACTGATGGTTAATTAATTTCTGCAGAATCTTCTCACATCCATTTTTGTATGGGTTTTGTTTGTATTTTTAGAGTCAGGACTGTGATTTAGAGAGCTGAGCTGGTGCAGACTGCCATTTGCGGAACAGGGTTAAAGTTCTCCAAGCCACTGTCAAATGAGCACAGTCCTTTTAGGTACTACTTACAGGCACCACCAAACTAACCCACGGTCTTTTGATGCTCAGGAGATATTCAGGACTGGACTGGGCAGAGTAGAGTGACCTTCAGGAGAGACATCCAGTACAAAGCTCCAGGAAGAGTCTTTCACAAGACTTGTCTCTCTTTTCAGAATGATCTGAAACCTGCATTGCCTTCTCCTTACGTTATCTTCCAGTTTCAGTCCGAATGAAGTCAATGGCAGATCTCCCACTGACTTCAAAGCAGTAAAATTTTGACATTTAGAAGAAAATAACTGTGAAGAATAGTGATGCAATATAAACACTTCTGTTATAAATGCAGAATGTAAATAACACTCTTTTATAGCATTTATTTAAATCCCCAGGCACTGGTGAAAATAGATCTCCAAATAACCTAAATAGTTTGGCACATTAAACTCTCAGCCTTTACAAATATTGGTAGTGTTTCAGAGAATGCATTTTTAAGTGAGCAGTAAAAAGCAATTAGGCATGTAATTGTTGTTTTAGAGATTTAATCCAATTCCCACTGCAGTCAGTGGGAGTCTTTACATTTACTTCACTGGCGACTGAATTGGAACCTTACATGTTTGAAGAAAGCGAGAGAAAAAGAAGCAGGGGGGCAAACCTGTACAAAATCAGAATTGGGAATTTCATAAGTCTACATAAAATGCACACAATATTTGAGAAGCAGACACCTTTTGGTAGGCAGAAAGCATCTACGAACCACAACAGAACACAATTCCCCCCTCCTCTCCATACGATGCCCCTTTGGTCATCCGACAGTCATATAATTAATTAAAGGGTAGTAAACTTTTCTGAACTTTCGAAAGAAGTTCACTCAGTTTCTCTCTGTCAGATGTCGTGACACATAATTGTATTTCTGTATTTGACAAGTAGAACAAATGTTGTCATTAAGGCAGTGTATAAACCTGTCACAGGCTAAACCCTATAGAACTTAGATTTAACTTATAGTTAGGCTAGACATGAATGCTATCAAACAGATGGAAAGCTTTGATATATATTTTGTGATGTTACTTTGATTGAAAGTAAAAACTACATTTAGTTTTAAAGGTGAAAATTAGAAAGATAAAACTATGTGGAGCATTCACAATACTTGTGAGAATCATGGATGGTGTATCAATATCTACACTGCAGAGATCTGAATATAGGACTATAAGTATTCAGTTTTCCCCTTGGTTGATGTGCAAGTATATAATGACTGTGAAGATGTACAACTTAAAACCAAGTGCCCTGGATGAATCTTTAAACTTTTAAGTAGTGAGGATTATATCTGAGGGGAAAAAAATGTTGTCCTTGTTACAAGATTTTAGTGTAATTTTATTGCATTTTTTTTCCTGAGGTATTGCAGCATCTCATTTACAGCATTTTGTTTCCTGCAGAAATGAGACTGCAGCAGACACTTTTGTCATTACCAAGTCAGGGTTAGGTTCGTTGCTTTAGCTGAAATCTAAATGGAATAGCAGAAGGTGGATGTAAATGAGCTACTTGGAGATCTGCTGGAGTAAACATCCCCTTTCTTTTCAGTGCAGGAGGAGAGGTGATGAGCATTCAGGTGATCAGTCTGATGTGAATGGAAGCTCTCCATCCATAATGTAAAGGTGAGACTCTAAAACTTACATTCAGTCTAGGAATAAATGGTATACAGCTACACAATACAATGAAATTTTCATAATATAAATGATGGCTATAAAGAAGACATGATGCAACGCACTTCAGTGACATGGGAAAAATAAACTTCCAAGGATTTATAGCAGACAAAGTAATACTTCTGATGATTTATAAAGCTGCACACAGATCTTCCTCTAGACAACCAGAGGAACCAAACAGAACATAGCTGCAATGATGTATTACAGTTTGTTTATTTTTTTTTTTCACAAGAACGGAGCCTTTAGATCAAATGTGTCTGCGCCAAGGGCGACTCTGCCCTCCCTATGATTACTTCCCAACTGCAATAGTGCCTCAGAAAATGAACCTTTTAATTATTGGACTTCAGAAAATGTATTTTACTCTTTCCACTGAGGTGCAAATCCACCTCATTTTCAAAGAGAAGTGTTATTTCCCGCCACCCAAAAAAAAAAAGCAATCAAGGACAGAACATGAGGTGCTGGAGCAGACCACAATATCCCAGTGAAACCCTGGGGAGGAAGTGCTTTGAATTTTGCTGACTGACCACTGGATGCCACTATTGTTCCACTGAAATAAAGTGTAGCGTTGTCATCTGACTGGCTTACCATGCCTGAAAAGGAGAGTTTCAATAGTACTGGTATGCGCAATTTTCTGCGGAAAATAAGCTGTTATATTTTAAATTATTAATGGCTTTTACTGGGCTTAGACACTTGACTTTCCTCCTTGCTCAGAGCCCCTTCTCAGCGGGAATCTCAGCAGCAGACTCTCCCTTCAAAGGCCCTGGCAGGATACCCCTCTATTTTGACTCAAGAAAAGGGGTTTCAAATCCACATTCTGGTCATGCAGAATATTTAGGCATTATTCAGGAAAAGAGGAAGAGATGAATGACCTAATATTGGCCCCCAACAAATCGAGGACCCAACCTGGCATGCCAGTCGGGCGGGCTGCTGGTGGCCCATCTCCCCTCTGCCCCAGGTACCGTGGTCCCAGCTGGCAGAGGCTGCAGCAGAGCTCACAGCCTCTCTCAGTAGTAAGCCTGGAGCTCCATGTCAGAAAGATTTTAAAACTGGAAGAAAACAATGTTGAAAACACTGCAAAATTTTATCTAAATACGTGGGTTTGTGTTATCTTGCTTTTAAAATATTTTTACTGTTTTTAACATCTAAAAATGCATATACGTACTTGAAACCAGACCAATTCTGCCTCTGCAGAATCACGGGATGTGGATTGCTATATTTCTCACCATCCGCAGGTCTGCGTGTACAGCTCCTCAAGATCTCTGATCTCTCCAAGCCCACAGGAAATCCCTGCGGCTCTCGGGACACGTTGCAGTGCTGAGGTGTTCCCAGAATTGCACCATGGCTCTGCAGCCTTCCCCCCGAAAGGGAAGGGCTCTCCTCTCACCTCGGTGATAAGCCACAGGATGCAGCACTGCCCCAAAGCCTCCATGCGCTCGCATCCCATGACACCGGATCTGTGTATTATTTCACGCTAGTGCTTTCCGTGATTAAATTCCCACTGGGGGCTGACGCTCAGCCCTGCTCCAGTAATAGAAAGCGTGAGCAACGATGCTGCTTGCAGGCCCCTTTGCTCCCAGCTTTTCTTCAGGCATTCTACTGTGCAAGCTCTCTGCACACCAACACCGTCAGCCCTCGCTCTCTGTGCCGTGCAGCCATACTGTGATTTTTTTTTTTTCCTTTCCAGGAGAAAACTCTCCGAATGGTGTTATCAGGAAGGAATGGGTGTTCCCCTCTTAGCTGCTCTAGTTGATATTCCAGAGGCAGTCACCTCCAGCAAGAGGTGAAGACAAGAACTGTAGGTAATTTCTTAAATCCTCTGCTCTAAAACTTTGCACTAAATCAGATAATTATATTACATCCAGGTACCTAACTGTAGCACTAAAAAGAGGTTTTCCCCTTTTCTATAGATAGTATAAAAGGGAAACATAGGCACTTTTTTTTGGTAATGAAACACACAGACTTTTTCTGTTTGCAATTTCACACACACACACAATACTGGCTGTTTGAAATTAAAATCAAGTTTGCTTTATTCTAGCTGAGGGATCCCTAACCTCATTTTGTAACTACGTTTCCAAACCCAGCAAGTGCACTTTAGTAACTGGGGGAAGGTGACTGTCATCTACGTGGATAAGGACACAAAAATGGCAGCATAATTTATGATCAAACCTAAACTTAATCTTCTTCATGGCTCGTACTTTTTCTTTTGCAATTTTCAGCAGTTGAAGTGATTTCAGTATGACAACAAACCTTTTCCACCATGCTTCCTGATAGCTTTTTTTTTTTTTTTTTTCCTCTTCCTATGAGTTCCTTTTATGCTCCATCCCAGCTGTTTAAAAACATTTCTTTGGTTTCATTTCAAAAGGGCACTCTTTAACTTCTTGTAAATCCAAGTGTACAATGTAGAATACCAGTTTTCATTTAAAAGGGACTTGGTTTACTGATCATTATTTACAACTATATTTACAATTACTATATTTACAATTATTATATTTACAATTACAATTATTATTTACAATTACTGGATTATTTTTTACAAAAATAATCTAAGTGTCCTAGTAGCACATGTCACAGCCTAGACAGGGACTGAAGAGGTGCGTAAGACAGTTGTTACCATGCCCACAGCATACAAGATTAGATGTTGTTTCCACAGACTTTCAAAGAAATAACCTAAGCTTACAGAGTGGGACAATCAGGTGTTTGTTCGAATGCAACCCCAATAACAATTTTACACAAATTATTTCACTTAAGGACATTTTTAAAGATCCATTTGTTGGCCTCAATCTTTTTTTAAAGGAGCTCACTTTATTTCTTCAAATAACAGAAAACCTTTCTTCAACTATTACCCTAGAGACCAGTAAGAACAAGTTACTCATCGTTGTCTTCCAGTTCAGGACAGAGCGCTATTATGCTAGCTGCATTTGCCGTGTTTAAACTGTGTGCGCGAGTGAATGAGAAGTTTCTCTGAGCAGGTTTCAGATTAAGAACTGAGGAGAAAACAATACGCATTACCAAGATTTTCTCATTATCTTTAAACATTTAGATTTTAAAATATTGTCATCTTTCTTAGTTTTGTCTTTGCATTTCTGCGGCAGGTGCAGTGTGCAGGAGGTGTGCTAGCTATCTGCAGAGATGGTGCGTTTTGGCAGAGCTGAGAGACGCTGCTCACTTCCATGTTGTTGCCCTTAAGATTTACTTTAAACACTAAATATTTAATTTATTTTTAAGATATTAACTTGAATATTGCATTTTTGCAAAATAGGTTCCTTTCAGCCGGTAACGTGTAATTTACTTTTTTTTTTTCCTAACATGTAACAGTACATGAAGTTTAAATTGTATGTAGGCATTCATGTATCAACACTTGCCAGGCTGAGAGGTGATACAGAATCATAGACACAACTGTTTCCTTATGCTTTTGCTGAGCTCACCCTAAAACAAAAAAAAGAAAGGATTTCAGTTTAAGTGTCTTGGAGCAGTAACTCGCCCTAGCTCAGACTGTGCTCCAGTGGTGTGACATGAGGCACCTCTCTTGGGAGAGGCATTGTTTGAAGATAGTTGCAGCTGAGGATGCTTAAAAACCAGAGTATCAGCTGTGCTCACCATGGATAACTGTAGTTTAATTGCTCTGCAAGCTAGTCACAGACCAGCTACAGAGAGGCAGGACTGAAATCATTTTGTTATGTTGCTTTTTCTGACACGGTTACTTTGTGGGCCTCAGACTGAAAGGACTCTACTGTGGCAAAATATGATTCTAGAAATTTTATTTTCCCAAACATTTCACTGTATGTTTTATAGTGGCAGTGGGTGAAAGCTTTAATTTTTCTCTTCTGACACATATATAATTCTTTCTACAGTCAATAAATGATGCTGCAGTAAATTTTCTCATGGAAGGAGAAGATTTGTACTTGCATGCAGCATCATTCTCAGTAGCTCCAAGGCCCATGCTGCTCCATAGGAATGCAAAATGAATGGTAAACTCATGTGAGAGTGTCAGGGGCATATTTCTATTGAAATTTAATGTCCTGATGATCTGAAATCCAAGCTAAGAAAATGAATTACGGCCCTTGGTTGTGGAATGTATTTCCCTGAAAACACACTTAATACTTTTGTGCCTTAGTTCCCACATGTTTAATATTACACCACCACTCCTGCTCATTTTTATCTGATAACCCTTCAGAGTTTAGGGTTCTGTGTGTTATTTTGGGGTGTGGACCAATGACACAGACTTGTTTATTTACTGACAATAGAAAAGTCTTGTTTTCATGACTTGACAGAAGCCAGATAAACTAGAGACTGTTTCTGCAGACGCCACACTAATACTCTCCATTCACCTCTTTCCCCTGAAACACTATTTTGCTGCTTTTCACAAGCTGTGGAAGCTTCTTTTCATTTCCCTGATGCTACTTTTTGCTCTTCCTCCTTTACAAACGTATTACAACCATTTCAAACACTTTTGAGTGCCTTAGTGTTTGACAATGATGTTTGCCCAACTATCTCAGCTGCTGTCCAAATGAAGGAGAGCAGTTAAATGCATGAGATTCAGTTACATTTAGCCCTGCCTATAGTGATATTTCACGAGTATGAGATGCTGAACATATTTTTGTGAAGCTTTTTCAGGTAGAGATTGAAGCAGACATGCAAAATATTGCCCATATTCTCTGAAGATGCTGTATGTGTAGCACAGGACCAGGGTGGCAAGAACATGGCATGAGTTGCTGTAGCTACTAAGATCAACATTTTTGATGAAGTATCTGCTTCACTGAAACCTTTCAACACAGTTGAATTAAATGGCATTGTCTGCACTGCTTCTTATCTCATGAAAGTAGCCCCTTAAACTAGAAATAGTCTGAATGATTTCAGAAGTAAACCTGAGCAGCTGCGGGCATTGTAGACATCTGATGGTTTATCCTCCTCCAAAGAACTTTGGGGTCAATCCAATAAAATCTTACCTGGTGCCCGCCTTCCAGAATAGAATGAAAATTTGGGTACCTATGGTGCTTGTATCATATGTAGAGGTAGTTACATGAAGTGCGTATCTGCTCCCATCTTTAACCAGAAATAAGATTGCAGAGACAGAAATGTGAGGATATAGCTCCATAAAATGGATGAGTGATCTAATGCCTCATTGACACTAAAATTGAGAAGTCCCATTCCTCTCCCCGGTCTTTCTTTTTCCTCTTCCGTCCCCTGGATTATCTTGCACTGGCTCTAGCACATGTGGAACCTTCTGTGAGCCAATTCACTCACTAAACTGTTGGAGCACTAGCCCAACAAAAAAATAAAATAAACAGAATTAGTGAGCTGAACTGACTGAGATGAGGGTGCAATAAAAACCTGGGCCCATGCAAAAGCTTAACAGTGTAGACAAATTTAGGGAGGAGGGGTGAAACAGTGATAGCCTGTAGTTTATTTGGCATCTTGTCTCTCACTGTGAGGGGCTCTTTTTCAAAAGTTTTGGCTGTAGTTTCTTTGCTGTGGAGTCAGCATCCCTCTTGTGTTGCATCATCTTGGATCCCTGATGCTTAGTTTGCTTTCTGTGGCACTGGTTTGGCACAAAGACTTGGATGGGGGATGCTCTGACGAGGCAGCAATGCCATCTCACCCCAGGGATATTTTTCTGACTGTTGGTGTGCTTGGTCAAACCCCTGGGAAAATATAGGCATCTTTTTCTCTACTTTTTGTAATCTGATAGATTAGCCTGAAATCTCACAGTTCATCCAAGAGAGGAGGGAATTTTCAGGCAAAAGTTGAATGTCTTTTAGATACTGAGATAAGTGACTGTCACATAGTGAGACAGGAGGGAATGGATCATACAGGTGGGCTTAAGTATGTAAAGTCCACCTCAATCCTGCTGAAGGTCTCTCCTTCTTTGGAGCCTCCAATGGAGGTAAAGGTGTCTGTTAAGCTCACTGCCTGACTGGAACTTCTAATGTGTGAGCTGGAACCGAGAACAGAACTTAGTGCTTACCAGTGCACAGCACAATCCACAGACTGGCTTATGAGGTTATTTTTATGTGTCTCCACAAAGAGACATGAAAGCCCTATGAGCTGGGCTTTGTTGAGATGCAGTTCTTACATCAAGAGACAATAAAGGAGTCACAGGCTGCCACTGGCCTATTGCATAACAGGATCAGACATTTTAATGAGCTTCTGCTAGTCCATGGTTCGTCAGCCCTGCTGATTTGTAATGAAGCAGGACACTGCTATAGAAACCACTCCAGCAAACAGCGGTTTTGAATGTACTTAAGAAGATGAGTTTGAATTGAAATGCAAACAAACTGTGGATCAGTCCATCTCTTTCTGAATTGGAGAAGCCTGTTTGCCTTTCTGTCCATGTTACAGTTGAATCTAACTTGAATTTAAGTTTTTTGAGGTATTTTGTATAACTCATTTCCCAAAGCATCTAGTTTCCTCTGGTTCTTTTACATTTTTCCCATTAGAATTCTCAATCCCACTTTTTAGCAAAGGCTTACAAGGAAGAAATTATAAACATATCTTCAAATTTTCTCTAATAATTAATTCTATAAACTATGCTTGTAAAAGAAATGAAACAAAAATTAATTTTAAGCATAATAGTGTGTATCACAGAGAGGAACAGTTATGAAATAACAGGTTTTTTTTTCCTAAACTGCTGAATTCTAAAGAAATATAAAGTGAGTCTCCAGATAATTCCATCTATTAGATTCAAGCAAATCCAAGTAAAGAAGGAAAAAAACCCAAAACTGTTTAAGGTGTTGTTTGGGTTACTGTCAAAGACCTGACATCCATTAAAGGATATTTACACTGTTACTCAAGAGAGCACAAGAAATACTTGATGTTATCCTCTACTGTACCCCTTAGGAACCAAAACTCCAGTGACACCACCCTTTCCCTACACCAAAATCCTAAATGCCACCTTGTTATGAAGCACTTTAGAAAGGTGTGTTTTAATTCTCACCGTGGTTTCTGAAGACAATGTTATACTAAACTGGTGCATTATCAATAAAGAACTGGTTTGAGCTACAGTTTTTCTTAAGGTAACATTTCCTCTAACACTTTTGCCTGAACACATCCCACAAAGACTTCTCCTTTCCTGGCCAGCCCTTTAGAAAAATAAACCAAACCCAACCCATGATGCACAGCAAAGTGGTTGGGGAGTTCTCTTTTGAATAGCGTCAACTCCAGGAACAGCTGCTAAGATCAAATGGACAAAGGGAATTCGGCACCACCCACCCCATGTATTATCTTTTAAAGCTCCAGGAGCTTAATCCTCCCTGAGAACAAAGTCTGTTGTCCCACTTGCCATTACCACTCACATAGTATATTCTGTGTAAGTCTGCTTCTCAAGAGCGCACCTGCAGCAAGGCTACAGTATAGAGGTACAAAGAATCTGCAATTAACTGGAGTCATAAAATGAAATATTTCTTCTGCACTGTGAGGAATGATTTCCTATGACCTAAATAGCTCTAAAGAGAAAGTATTGTTGTTAAAAATATTTATTACTGTTATTGCAGAGGTATTAAAAGCCAAAACAATAACCGGTATTTCTGCAAGCTGGAGGACTGTGCTTCCTCCGCAGCAAGAAAGGGTCAGCTTACTGGCCTTGGATTTGGGTGTACTTAGGGACACCAGGGACAAACTTCGTAGCAGGGCCTGTAGCAGCGATAGGACAAGGGTTAATGGTTTTAAACTAAAAGAGGGTAGATTTAGCGTAGGCATAAGAAATTTTTCACACTGAGAGTGGTGAAGCACTGGCACAGGTTGCCCAGAGAGGTGGCGGATGCCCCATCCCTGGAAACATTCAAGGCCAGGTTGGACAGGGCTCTGTGCAACCTGATCTGGTTGGAGATGTCCCTGCTCCTTGCAGGGGGTTGGACTGGATGACCTTTAAAGGTCCCTTACAACCCTAACCATTCGATAATTCTATGATATAAGTCTTTTTTGTCTGCCCGGATAGGTAATTATGGTCTGCCCATAAACAAGAGGAATGGCCTCGCTTCCATCCGGGATGACAGGAATGTATTTCATTCCCAGGAGTTACATTCTGGTGAGAACTGTGAAAGGCTGATTTTGACCTTATTCAGCGTTGTTCCATTCTCAGGCTGACCTTTGAAAAGCAGAAACGTTGAACGACAAAGAATCTGGAAGCCGTGTGAGGGCTGTAGGGAGGTCGTGCGCAGCCGTTTGCGGCGGGACAGCCCGCAGGACCCCGCGCCTTCAGCCCCTCCGCCGCAGGCCGCGGAGCAGCGCCCCGGCCACTTGTTGAGGGTCTCTTAGCAACTGCCCGGCCAATGGGAGCGGGGGGTGTTAACCCCGCGGGGCCCGGAGCGGTGGCGTCGGCAGCTGCGGGGCGCGGAGCGCAGCGGGGGAGCCGCCTCTCTCCTCCCCCGGCGCATCAGCAGCAGGTGGTGCTACGGCGATGGGGGCGTGGGGCTCCTCCCCTTCTTCTCCCTTCTCCTCCCCCTCTTCTCCCTTCTCCTCCCCCTCCTACTCTTCCTCCTCCTCACCCTCACTCTCACCGGCAGTACGGGAGGTGCGGCGGGTAACGGGCGCTTAGCGGCCGTTGGCGAGGCGCGGGGGGGGCAGGGCAGGGGCGGGCGGCGTGGCCGCTGAGGGAGCGGGGCTGCGCGGTGCCGCGGGCCGGGAGAGGCTGTCTGGCCGCGGCGGTGTTGTGGCTCCTGACGTGTGCTCCTCCTTGGCAGGCTCCGGCTGATCCGCGGGGACGAGGGAGAGCTGCGTGAGCGGCTTGGCGCGCCGCTCCCCCGCGGGGAGGCCCAGCGTTCCGTTGAGCTCTGTGAAGCTGCCAGCGGCGGATGCTCGAAGAGGTGAGAGCCGTAAAGCTTTCTACCGAGTCGCTGAATGTGTGACTGCTGGCGTTTGGCTGGTAGCTTCAATGATATAAGAGCAGAGGTTCCATAATGTATTTTGGCTTTTTGTTTTGTTTGAAAACATCTTTTCCTTTATTTGCAGCAAAGCCCATTTCAATTTGTAGATCAAATCATAATGCAAGATCGGTTTGTAGTCTTACCGCATTCCCTGTTGATGTGGAACACTGCTGCTCTCTGTGCTGTCAGTGAAACAGTTACACGGGGCTCCGTATGCTGCAAAGATATGATAGGAATTTCAGGGCAATGACTTAAAATAAGAGGCATGCGAAATAAAACACCAGTGTATTGGGTAAATTTTAATAGTGAATAGAGGGGAAAGCTCTGGTACTAGTGTTAGTTATCCTTTGGACTGGAGAGAGAGAGCGTAGGCGAGGGTAATACCAGGCCAATTGGGGTCAGTATCTTGTCTCTGAAAGTGGCTGGCAGCAGATGCTAAGGAAGAGGTTGTAAGTATAGGTTGGTTGTATAGTGATGCTTTTAATTGTGTATCCTCCCACTATACTGCAGTCTGGGGCTGAAGGATTTCTAAGTAGAGGTTGTAGAGCTGCTGATGTATGTTTTTTGATGAATTGGAGTCAGTTTATATATTTAGCATTCACAGCACCTCATGGTGACACGAGTCCCCAATTTAACTGTTTTATGTGGAAAAAAAAAAGGTCTTATTTTCCAGCTTTTGTGCTGAATGTTTCTTTTCATTCTGCATAACTGCTGTGTTAAAAGAAGCAATGACTATTTTCTCTATGTTTGTCCTGTTTCTCTAGTTGTTTCCTCTACTAGCTGAAAAGTTGTAGCTTGTTAGTTTCTGGTATTATAAGCATTGGTTGACCTTCCTGCACCATTTTCAGGTCTGTTCTGCCTTTTATACAGGGAAGGCTGTACCTGCATGTGATATTTAAGCTGGGAAAGCTTAGTGTTCATACAGAGAGACATTATGATTATGTCCACTACTCCCATGTTCTGTTAACTGCCTGTGAGCTGTTATTTCCAGAGAACTAATCATAGTGACCCTGGGATCTCTTCCTGCGTGATAATACCAAACTAAAGGCTGTTGGTTTAAGTACATAGCAGAGTTGTCTTTTTCATTCTGTTAGTTTACGTTTATGAACATGGAATTTCAACTGCTGATTTTATCATCCATTTGCTTAGTATGAGGACAACCTTCTGCAGTTCTTGTCATTCAATCTGGGTGTTTGCTTTTCTGAATAACTTTACACAGTACATGAGCTTTCTCACTTACCTGCTCATCACCTTTTTAAGTTTACTGAATAACAGAGATGTCTGCACAGATCCTTTTGGGACTCTGACATGAAAGTCCCAAAGAGACAAAAGTTATATATTTTCATACCATCTCCTCACCCTTGTTTAACTTATTCCTACACTTTGCTCTTCTCCATCTATAATTGGTCATTAATAAATTCCCTGACATCTTAGTTTAAAAGCTTTTGGTAGGAAACACTATTAAAAGCTTTTTTGAAATCCAATTATCCTGTCTTGCCCAACTATGTTGTCTCATTCCTTCTTCCAGAGCATCGCGGCAGACTTCTTAGTATTTCTTCCTTCCACAGAAGGCATGCTGACATTTCACTAGTCCTATTTGCTTGCAATTACCAAGTCTGTTTTGCTCGATGGAATTTACAGGAGAACCATTCCTTGAATTCCCTGCCAATCTCTAGAGAAATTAGGTACAGTTACCATCTTCCATTCCACGTCTGATTTAACTTACAGGCTGTATGCTACTGAAACTTCTGAGTCTCATCATTTCTGGTATCTGGAGTACTAGTTGTAGCTCTCCTCAGTGAATATTACCAACTTTAGGAACTAGTAAGTTTGTGGTTTGTTTTGTGAGTTTGCTTGTTTTTATTTTCTCTTTACTTTTCAAAAGTCGTCTGCTTGCAGAGACAGCCAAGCTGTAAAGTTTGGCTAAAGGTGATCTTAGGAGAAGGAGGAAGAACTGCAGAAGACTTCCTGAGGTTTTCCTCTTGGGTCAGTCTGTGACGCAGGGAGGTCTGGTAGCAGAATGTTCTGCTCCAGCTACATGTAGTAAGCATTTTGTGAATGCAAACAGAGGAGTACAATTTTGAAGATTAAGAAAAACAGTGCTATTGTTTAGTAATAGGGAAATGCTAATGTGAAGATCTATAGTGTTATTTCAAAATGGGGTAGGAGTTTGGGAGCCACATTAAACGTTCCCATGTGTTTCAATTCCTTCAGTGATTGCATTAACAGAATTTCAGTCATCTGTGTATGTAAAAGATAGAGTTGAATCTTGAGGTAGTAGATCAGATTATATTCCTTGTAACCTGAGTGTCTGAGGCAAAAACCATGACAGAATAGTCATTGAGCATTGAATTTTATCAGATGTGCGGGTATATTGTTGTGTGGTTCTACGTGTTGAGAAGATCAAATAAACATTTAATTTCTTAAAACTCCTTTTTTAAAATTTGCTTGTTGGTTTGTTTTTTTTTTCTGTAAAATGGAATGGAGGAATCTAGTTGGGATTCTCAGAGTGTGATATGTTCAGAATTGAGTGGAGACTTAATACCCACAGACTGGGTGCTTTGGCTTATCTTTTCACATTACTTTTGATAATACTGAGAAGTTTAGCGGGAAATTTGCCATTAAAGTTCCTGTAGAATGTGGTTAAGTGGTTGGATTCCTTCACCCCTGTTTTGCAGTTAATAGAATAATGATTAAATTGCCACAATTTGTAAATGTGGGAGGATAATAAAAATTATAATATTAAATAAAAGTCACTAAAAACTGTAATAGATTTTTAGAGGAAGGAATTCTTTCAACTGTAGGGTTATCACATACATATCACTACAGCATAAGATATGCATATTTTAGTGCTAATTGTAAACTGTGTTTATTAAAACAAGTGTAGAGAGAATAAGTGTCAAAACTCTAGGGAGGAAATACATGGACTTTCGTGGTGATTACATGAATTAAAGCAAGTATATGTCTTATGACATTATCAGGGATATATTTGTAAACCTACAGTGTCATGACTGGAGCGTACCCTAAATTTACATAGGCTGATGTGTCTTTGTGTCTATCCGAATAAAAGCCATCTGTGTGGCATCTGTGGATTACTAGGCAAATGTAAAAGCCTTAAGCAGATTCACAGCTCCTTTTTGGATATAATTTTTTGTAGAGGGAATAATATTGCCTGCAAACTGCCACCCCTCCCCTCAAAAATTTTACAAGTTGAAACATATACATGTCACAACTTGTAGTAGTATTTGAAATATACAGAGGAGGAATATTTGTTTGACAGTTTCTGGATGATACTGACTTTAAAAATTTTTATCCAAGAGATTCTGATATTGGGGGCAGGTAGAAAGCATGTCTCCAAAAATTGCCTTTCCCTGTAGTTTCTGTCTTGGGGAGAAAAAAAGTTTTCTGGGTTAGCAGATACTGCATTTCCCATTTGTGTCACACCCTGCATAGGTTAGAGATGACCAGATGGTGTAACATGATCAGAGCACAGTGCTGTGTCAAGCAGTTCTCAGAGAATGAGTTTTACAAACCCATTTACAACTGCTCCTTTTCAAGTTTAAGCGTGATATTAAGAAATTCTAAGTGTGCTGCATTGTGTGAAGTTTATAATCCTGCTTCTTACTGCTTGTGATCTTCAAGTTGTGGTACGGTCTGAATTCAGGCTTACTGAATCAGATTTCTGTCTTGAATCTTGGGACATTCATTGTTCATTCCTCTCCTGTCCCCCAAAACACAAACCAGTAATTTTAAGAACAGCTCCTTTCAGCTCTCTGGGTTTGTAAAATGTACTATTTTTGAAGTTCAGTCTAAACTTGTTCTTGAAAAGAAAGATGTATTTGTTAGTGAATCATGTAGGAGTTTGTGGAACTATTCCTGTAGATTTTTGTAAAAAAGAAAATTCCCCAGGTGCCTTTCTAAGAACCAAGTTCTGGTATGTTATTACTATGACAGCTTTTTCTTTTCTTTTTTTTTTTTTTTTTTTTTTTCCCCAAGTTCTTTGGGGTTTTTTGTACTTAATTTGTTCCGAGAAGCACTTGAATGCCTTGGTTTGATCACTGCTTCCTTAGTATTAATCAAGCTCTCTGTGACTTCAGTGTAAGTATTTTGGGGAAGTGTGTGTCTGGGCTGTTTTTGTTTGATTTTTAGATGTCAGTTTGTAGTGAGATGGCTCTGCTGTTATGTTCATACATTTGAAATTGGGTCCCAGAGGCTAATTTTTTGACAATCCACCTAGGCCTTGTCCACTCTAGGAATTTCTTGTTTGGGAGAGGAAGTGACATGGCCAGTTGACAGAATTACATCTAGCAAGCACTGGATCATTACAGGTTTTTGGGAAAGTCATTGAAGTCATTGAACCTGTTGGTGAAGTAATTGCAACAAATCCCTACGTACAGAGAATGACTGCGGAAGGAAAATCATTAAGTTGTTACAGCAGTTTTGGCTGTTCAGTGGTTCTTTTCTCTCCCACCTGCAGCGAGTCAGATTTTTGACATTAGTATGAGATGCTGGGAAACAGCAAAATTGGATTTTTTTTTTTTTTTTTTCTTCCTACTGCATGTTTTCCCAACCAGGATGGGAGCGGTGGGGCAGGGCGGGAGTGGGAGAGAAAGCCATAGCAACAAAACACCACAAAACCTTCTAACTACTTTTGCTTGGTTAAAGCCTTTCTGTGTTAACTAGGATAGCCTAGGGAGATTCCTAAAGTGCTTTTCAATCTTATGTATTATTTTATTATTCCACAAGTATACAAAATGCTGCTTCAGAGTTAGACATTTTCCTCCTCTTTTGAATATGTTCCTTGGTATGTTATGGTGGTTGAAGAGAGCATTGTCGCGTACTAGAGGTGAAGAGTCCCTTCTGAATACAGTATATCTAAATTAATTTTGCATCCACACTGTCTTCATCAGGAATGCTCATCTTTAGCTCTTGCATACTTCAGTGAGGCTATTTTGAGCCGTGTTGCTCCAGAGGAACTGCCTAGACTGAGAAGGAAATGTATCTGATGGCTCTTAATCACTAGATAGCTCTGAAAGTCATGGCTGAGGTCCTGAACTGGCAGTAGAAGCCACGTGGAACTGCTGAGATGATCTTAGCATGGGACTTAAGGCTTGTAGCATTCCCTTTTGCAGCTGACACAGAATTGTCTTGCTCTGCACATCTGAGTTTAATTCTAAATACAGTATGTAAAGATGTTTCAAGTACAAAATGCTGACCACTTTCTAAAATGATTACTGCTTCAAAGCTACTACACTTGTTTGATGGCATGTAACAATTTAAGATACTTGGATGTTTAACAGTTGAAGGAAATTTTTGAGTTTGGTGCTTTGGAAATCTTGAAATTGCTGAGGGTGGCTTTTAATCTGATGTATTAAAGAGTGTGTGGGGTACTGCAGGTGGTCGTTTCAAGACAAAAGTCTCTAGAGCCTTCAAGGTTGATTAATGTGAGAAGAATATAGTTGCATTATCTGGACTTTATTGTACTGCCTGTGTGTTATTGCTTTCTCTGTCTTCATTAGACATCCTTCTAAGCCTGAGTTTATGTTAATTTTCTTTGTGTCCTCTTGCTGGTGTACCTACGAACAGTTTGTCACTAGAGAGTAAAAGCACCTTCATTGAGTGAGTCTGCATGCAGCTTGCTGGACTAAAACGTAGAGAATCACTGCATTCCCACACCTGGACTAGTTCTGTTTCTGCTTCCAGTCAAACATTGGTTGGGATGATAGAAACTGCGTCAGAACAGTATTGTCAGTGCAGAGACACCTGCGGGTTGGTAATGCTCTATGTTGAGGGAACTGGGGTAATAAGATCTTGTAATAGGTATGTAGCCGCTTAAAGAATAAAAGTCGGTTCGTTTGAAAATAATGGCATATCTGAAATGTGAGTAGTATTCTGGTGGACTTTCCAACAGTCTTTGTGTGTCTTGAGTTTCTTAACAATCTTTTGAAATACCTTATTAGAATGCAGGATTGTAATGCTGGTAATGAGAATATACTTGTAGCTTAATTTGCTTTCTTTTTCTCTTATGTTTGCAGGTTTCTCTATCTAGTGGATCCAACAGAAATGAAATTAACATGTAAGAAGTGTGTCCTCTTAATTTAGGTTGACATTGAATTCCGTTTTTACAAGCATGTTGTTTTGGATAAGTGGGGAAAAAAAAAAGATTGCTTTGGAGATTCTTACTATGAAGTCTGTTCCCGTCTTTAGAATCTGAACTTTCACTTCATTCATTTCGGGACATCTTGGTTTTACAGGGGAAAAATTTAAAAATGTGCATAAATAAAAACAAATTTCTTAAACAAGAACAGCAGCTAGGTTATTGCATTGATTGCATTTTCTAGCTGCCTTACGTGTACTTTCTGATATGTAGTTTAGTAGTTCCTGCAAGCTTTCAACTCATCTGAGGAATAACTGTTTACCTTTTTTCCAAGCAAATTTATAAACCTGGAGAAATATTAATCCAACTGAATATTTTATTTTCTAGTGCTGAACATTCTGTAACATGGCTGTGCACCAGTATGATCTCTTAAAAACTTGATCTTACTTTAGGCACTGTGTTCTGTGCTTTAAAATGTTGTTAAGGATTCTTACTACCTCTGTGCTCTCAAGAGACCTTACAGATAACAGAGCACACTTCCCCTGCCTCCTTCCTTCCCTTCCTTTCCCCCCCCCCCCCTCAAATGATACCTTTTTCCACAGTGGTAAAAATACAAGGTTTTGGTGCTGGAAATTTAGATGTTGTTTATCCACAGTGCATTTGTTGGAACATCAGTGAGAGGGGAGGGGAGAACACTCCAGTGCTCTAGAAGTATACAGAGTCCAGCTAAAACTGACTTGAGATTTTGTTCCAAAGTGGAAAAAAGGGAGCCTTCTTTCCTGTCAGGTGGGAAGTTTGTTTCCCTCAAGTATCCTTGTTCAGATAACAGCTGATGGGTTGTGCTGTCCCAATCTTAAGCTTTCAAGATGGACTTTAACTTTCTAGCGGTGTGGTAATTCTGATGCTATTAGGTGCCTTCTTACTGGGCAGTGGAGGTAGAGTGAGGGGACAACTGTTTTGTTCTTTCTTTGGTTTCCAGAGGGCCAGTGCTGTATTGAGTGGCTGTGCCAGTGGGCTAAGGCTTCTCCTGTTTGTTTTCCTCAACAATTTTAGAGATTCTGCAAAGAAGCAAGCAAGTTGCTGGGGAAAGACAATATGATTAAATGTATAGGTTAAGTTAAATTAAAATAGTTAAATATTTATTAGAAGTTCCTTTGACCTCTCTCTGCCGATACATCTTTTCCAGAGCCTTTATTATCCTTCTCTTTAAGTAATAATCCCCCTCGAAGTGATTTATGTTAAAACTTCACATGAGTGTATCTTAATAAAACTGCTTCCTGGTTATATGGCAGGAAAATATTCAATATTTGACTTTCTGTTGATATACAGCAGAGAAAACACAGCAACAACTGAGCTATCTACAGTGTGGGTCTTTATTTTCATGTGTGAATATGAATGAATGCCATGTGTGCACGGCATTTTAGCTTTAGTTAATGGTTTACAGGACTTAGCTGAGTGTAAGGCTAAATAAATATAGATAGATGTATCACTTTTACGATGTAACATTTACTGCACTGTGTTCCAAATGCTGTGTTAAGAAGATTCTATAAGATTCTATAAGTAGAAAAACTTTGTGGCTTGAGTCCAATAGTCAGTCTCCTATGCCTGCTTTAATCTTCTAGCTGTATTACCTGCTATTGTTAATCTAAACCACTCTTGCTATTTTAGGAGATGCCTACGTAATACACGTTGACAGCAATTGTATTAAATACTTTACTGCTGAACCAGTTGCTCAGGTACCCTGCCTGTCTTTGTTGCTATGGGAGACTGGAAGACTGTTACTGTGCCAGTGCTGTCATCAGGTAAACTAGCAATATTTTGAATTTAGTGGATTTGCTAACTTTACCAGTGATGATATAGCTGCTAAAGAGAGATTGGAGTTGCATGACATACTTGACTAGTTAAGCAGAATGTTCAATAATGTGTAGTACATACAGTGCTTTGATTTAGATTGAGTCTTTACAGAAACACTTCTGTAAAATACTGTCCTTTCGCATATATATGGAGATTTTAAGATGTTTCAGTTACACTCTTTTTTCTTCAATTGCGTCTTTCAGGATATTTTGTGTTTTCAAAGGTTTCTTTACTTGTTCTAAAGTCTATTGCCTCATAAATTGATTAAAAATGTATTAATTGAGTAAATATTCTGTTGCCTGCTTCTACCTAGTGTAAGAGTAAATTACAGCATACACTTAATATGAATAAGGATATCATACATTCTGTAAGAATTTTCACTAAATGTACAGCTTTTGCACCTATGTAAAAAAAAAAAAATGTATTGTAGCAAGCCAGTTAGGAAGAAAGGTTGAACAGCATTTTTTTTTGGCAGAGAAGTAAAACTTGAAAGATCTAATACCTTAAAATGTTTTCAGTCTTTAAATCTTCAGTGGAAGTTTATCCATTTTTTTTTTATCATGAATTATTTAATATGTCATTCCACATGAAATTCTAAGCTCTAGACCTGTAAATTTGGAAACTTGATTTTTTTTTTTGTATGTGATGTGTCTTAAACTATTAGCCATGACTTGTTTCTTAATGTTTTTACATTTCAGATAGCAAAAATATTTTTCAATGTACCTCAGAAAATAAGATATCTCCACCAAGCATGAACTCACAGGTGCTGCACTTGACACTGCCTTCATCCAAAAGCATGCACAGCTTTTTCAGTGCCTTCTGCACAGAAGAGAATATTGAGCAGAGTATATCCTATCTTGATGCGGTAAGCCAGATCTTGTTTGTTGGAGGCTATGTGAAGGTGACATGAAATCAGTGGTGTTAGTAAAGATTCGCTGGATCAAGGCTTCTTTCTCAGTGCTCAGAAGCCAAAGTTGGTGGGGAATATGATTTTTTTTTTCCCCACCCCTCCATTTAGGATTTCACCTGATATAGTTTCTCACTTTTGGAGAATTGTGAAAGATTGATCCAGTTATTTATTCCCCTCCCCACCTTGTCTTTTACCAGGAATTGACAACATTGGGCTTTCCTTCTATTTATGCGGAGTCCAAAGGAAAAGAATTGAATTTAATATCTGTCATAAATTGCATGAATGAATTGCTTGCACTGCAGAACAAGAACCTTCGAGCTCAGGAAGAAGTAGAAATGCAGCATCTGAAACTGGGTAGTGATATGGATCACTTACAGAACTGCTATGCTAAATTAAAGGTAGAAATGAAGATAAATCCACCAATATTATGCAGCACCTATGTTTAACAGATACTGTACATTTTTCACTGTGGAGAAAAAAAAAAGCACTCACTGTTATAATCTGCAATTGTATTTTTGTTGCATTTTTGGAGTTTTTGAAAGTCTTTTTCCAGTTGAAAATTCTTTAAAGATAACAAAATATGATTTAAGGAGAGAACGGAAAACTTAGAATTAATGGCCTCTTTAATCAAGGAAGAGGGAGGACTATTTGGATTGGAAGTGTTAATGTGTGCTGGGTTGAAAATGTTAAACACTTCAGTTTATATAATTCAGTATCACTTAAAAGGATATACACCGCTCTAAAAGATGAATTCCCAATATAATTGTAACCAGTAGAAGTGCAGGTAGCATTTCTAGGGTGTGTCACAGGGCTGTTACCAGTCTTTCTCCATATCTGTAACTTTTCCCGTGTGTTTTTGTTGGAGTTCTTGGATAGCAGACTACAGTGTCCTTGTAAGAATTGCTCAGAAGCTGTTGTCAAAACTGAAGTTACCAAGCTTCATTTTATCACAGAATAACCACATGTCCAAGGCCAGTCACTCTGGAGCAGCTGGTATATTCTAAGTTCACAGCCTATACTACTTCATGGGTACTTGTATGTGCAGTCATATTAGAAGAATATGACTTAATGAAAAAGTGATAACTCTATAAGGTAAAATCTGTTAAATACCAAGCTAAATTTGTGTTTCTTGTGAGCAGGAGTGTTTCTTGGATAATAGCACTTCTGGCTCCAGAAAACAGAGCTGACTTGTCATTGAGGATGCAAGATCATTCCAAAAACATCAGACATCAAATATATAGACTAACTTACTGCAAGTAATGTGGTTTGGCAGTTTGGTTTGGGTGCTGTATGTGTTTTTTGTTTTGTTTTTAAATCCTTTTCTATTAATTCTTATTGATACTGAACTGTCAACACTTTTTCTAGGAACAGTTGGAATTATCTAAAAGGGAGATAGTTGGACTTCAGGAAAGAGACAGACAACTGCAAAGCAAGAACAGAAATTTGCATCAGTTACTTAAAAATGAAAAGGATGAAGTGAGTTGTCTTGTACATTAATACAAGCCATGCATAGATGTTCAATAATATGATTTTTTGCAAGGAGTCTTGCAATTGTTCACTTTGCTTTCTTTTTTTTTCATTGGTAAATGTTGTCTTACACCAAAGTGAAATTGGCATGTTACATATGGATAAATAGGTCCTGTAAAGGATAGGTCCAAGTTATAACAACGGTGGAGAGTACTGCAGAAACACACGTGTAGTTTTCAGAGGCTTTCTATACTTTTGAGCACAGCATTATCTTAAAATGTTTCAAAATACCAAAAGTAGGAGAGAGCAACAGGATTCAGTCACATCCTCAAACATATGTGTATAGGAACTTTTCTTTGGGGTTTTTTATTTGTTTGATTGGTTTTTTCTGTTATATCGTAAAGGAGAGCAAAAGACCAAAAAGGGAGGTAGGGGGAAACTTGGCCCAAAAGCACAGTCTCATTACACTTGAGAGTCTTGGAAGAACCAAGATCAGAAAACACTCTGAAATGCAGGACACTGCTTAGTTTGGGATTTGTTTCCAGTGTGCTGCTTTCCCCATACTGTACTTCACGTGGCTCCTACGTTTCTGTGAGTGTTCTCTGTGTTCATAAACATATTCACACAGTTAGCAGTCACAGTACTATCTATATCTGGTGAACGTCCTAAAGTTTGAGCTTAAAATACTGAATGTACTGTATGTTTGTAAGGTTGAAACTGATGATTCAAAGAAAGCCCAGGTATTGATAGTGCAGGCCAAGAATGTGCTTTATGATATGTTGTAATGTTCTTCTAGACCAAATGGAATAGACTATCTTCCTGCTGCCCAAAAGAAGAGGAGTTCTTTTATTATTGATTTAGTGCAAACCTGCAAGCATACTTTAGGGTTAAACTAGATCCTGAACCAAAGACCAAGGATAGATCTTTCTCTGCTCTGTTCAATAAAGATGTTAAAGAAGGTTACATGAATTGCCAGAACATGACTTCAGTTGTACTTCAGAGGAGCTGTAGTATTATAATATGTTGCTTATGGTGTTGGTTTCTGCAGAAAATAAATTCAGAAATAAGTCTGAGGTCAGAAGCCGTGGGTTGGGAGAGTTATCCTGATTTTTGTCACTTCTTTTCAGCAGAAATACAGTTTAATAGAAGCATCACTTCGCTTCATGTATTTCTTTTGGTTTTCTGAAGGAATTTGTGTTTATGCTTTAGTTACGAAATACAGTTTTTGTGGGACTGCTTTTAGGTACAGAAGTTACAGAACATAATTTCAAGTAGAGCTACACAGTACAATCATGATATGAAGCGGAAAGAGAGAGAATATAACAAATTAAAGGAGCGCTTACATCAATTAGTCATGAGCAAAAAGGACAAAAAGATAGGTAAGTAGCTATGTGAATTTTACTGCAGCAAAATAGCACATTCTGTATGTTAACAATGTTTAAATTTGGTTCTGAGTATCTTTAAAGTCAGTATGGCTCTCCTCTTGTAGATTTTTATTTAGATGTTAAAATCTCACATAAAGGATGTACTAGTTCGTGTCAACTGACTGTGTAATATGTTGTGTTCTGTAAGATTGTTTACTAAGCACAAACCAAAGTGGAGAGCTTTACAAAATTAGTTTTTTACTAGGAAGAATTACTTGGGATTAATTCTTAAGCTAGAGCTGTATGTCCTCCTCCACATTTTTGCTACTGCTGCCATCACAAGACTTCAGATAGTGTCGTAAACACTGTTATGCTCAGCACTTACAATGAGGAAGGAACACTGCATGAATTTTTTTTCCCCTTGAGATACTACAGTCTACTTGTTTTAACAGTAAGCAATGAGAAATTTTAAAGCAGTAGTAACATAAGATAGACACAGCATTTAGTGCTATGTGAAATAAAGGAGATTTCTTTTCTCCTTGTCATGTGAGTACTTGTATGTCGTGCTGCCCGAAAACTGTGTTCAAGATATTCATCAGTGCTGTTTAGCATGAGTATAGTGTTTTGTGGTGTATTGCTGAAAACAAGTATCAGTGTTATGTAATTGATGAAAGTATTCGCACCTTCTAGTTCATGTATCTGGCCTTAGAGTAGTTACTTAATTCTTCAGGGGAAGGGAAGTGCTGCTCTTTCTCTCTTACCCCTCCTGCCACCCCCAAAACACTCAGCTGTATGCCAACTGTAATGCATGTTATATTTTAGTAAGCTGGTTTAGTTCACTAAACCGGGAGAAAACTATTCGTGTTGTTGCCAAGTTGGGTTTCTGCTGATTTAGTTTTCTGAAAGAACTTGTGGGTAAGCAAACCAGATTAGGACACTAGCAGAAACACTTATTTTGGCTACAGAAAGTCTTTCGGTGTCAGCTCAGTAATCTTTACAAGCCTTACCCTGAGGTGAGCAAAACTTAGTTGTGGCATGTTCCTGACTCCAGTTGGCTACTATTAGTTCAAGTATCAGTGAGGCAAAAATAACAAGGTTTTAAATCTGGTTACTGTTTGCATGATAGCTAATTAGAGTTGAACTTGGACCACTAATCTGTAGTGATATGTTGGTTTGGGTTTTTTTTTTTTGTTGTGTTGGGTGTGTGTTTTGTTGGTGTGGTGTTTTTTTGTGGGTTTTTTTGTTGGTTTTTTTTTTTTCTCTTTTCTTTATACGTGGACAGAGAAGTCTCTTTATTTTGAGGAACACCTTGTGAAACATCATGAAGTTGCTTACTCTGAACTGGAGATAAAACCAGTGTTATTGCCAGGAAAGAGGTTAGAGTCAATACACCATGAAATAGGGATGAAGGTGCCATTAAGAAATGCATAAAAAAGATAAGACAGGATGAGAATGCCTCTGTGATTGGAAACTCCTGGAAAAATTATCTTATTTCCTTGGTTATCTTATTCGTACTTTGCTAAGCAGGGCAATGTGGTTTCATATGGGTCTGAAGAATGAGGGGGATATTTGGGTAATGTAATCTCTTGACAGTAACTACATGTAAATGCAAATAGGTAAATACAATGTCATCTGAATATTTCTATATTTGCATGTTGTTTCATGCTTTTAAATATCCTTTTCATTTGTAGCTATGGAAGTTCTAAATTATGTTGGTAGAGCTAATGGGAAGAGAGGCGCATGGAGGACTGATAAGACAGAAGCCAGGTAGTTGTCTTTAAACATTAATTGAAGCATATATTATGGCTGTTATGTTGTTACTGTAAGATTTCTTCTTCCAGAAATGAAGAAGAAATGTACAAAGTTCTGCTAAGTGATTATGAACAACGCCAAAAACAGCTTTTAGTGGAAAATGCTGAGTTGAAGAAAGTTCTTCAGCAAATGAAGAAAGAGATTATTTCACTTCTCCCACCACAGAAGCAGAAACCTAAGGAAAGATCTGAAGATGGGCTAGTAAGTATTCTTTAGTTAAAATTAAATCTATGTGGTAGTTTGGCATAGTGCTGGAGTAATTTGTTCATTATGGAAAAGAAAGATAGACTATTTCTGGAACTTGCAGTGGATTGCATATCCTGTGCTGTGCTTGAAATCCATCTGTGTTTAAATGTTCTGCTGTCTGTGAACAGTACTCATTGTATTCTTCCCAGTCACTCAAAGGAAAGCTTGAAAGTATACATTGAATGAATTTTACATGCAGTAGGTACCTGTATGTAATTCTGTGTAGTGATATATTTTGGATTTTATCTGCCTTCCATACTAAGATGTTGATGTCAGCTTTCAAGGTGCTTATGCAAAGAAACCAAGCTTCCCATAGAATCCATGAGGGTGGAGGAAGTGTAATTAGGGTGCACTCCTATAGTACATGGACTAGAGTAGCTGTTGATTCGTTTTACAGAGCTGCTGCTATGTTCAAGGAAAATATTTGATTTCCAAATAAAATGGTTTGTGGGGTTCTTCTTTGTCTGTTTCCAGGTTTTAAGTATTTCTTGGTTTACAGAGGATACTTTATTTTTATGGAACAGCACATTCATGGTTGATCAGAGTTTGTTTATTCCTTTTGCTGATTCCTTGCTAGAAGTTGCAGTTCTGTTTTGATGTCAGAGTGAAGTAGGGAATAATCTAGTTCTTTATGAACTTGCACATTGAAACGGACTTGAGGAAAAACCGGGACTTAGTGCTCTGAAATTCACTGTTCTTGGGTGATTAGGCAAGTATTTATTAACTCTTGTAGCATTAATAGACTACTAAGAAAATATTAAAAGCCTGCACTGAAACTTCTGATTAGTTCTCTTGTAATAGTACTAATTAATCAAATTAAGGAGAACAGCTATGTACTAGACAATAGTAATTTCTAGTAGTAGAATAATAGAAGTACTTACTAGATGCAAGTCTCGAGTGGAGTTATTTGAGTAGGGTTCTAGGTTGGTGTAGGGTTTTCAGTTTATTGGGGTTTTTTGTTGTTGGTTTTTTGTTTGTTTTTATTTAATCTATTTCATGTCTTCTCTAATTTCATGCCACTCTGGAATTGGAGATTATTTATATTTGACAAATGTAAAAAACCTAAGCAGTGCCCTATCAGGACAAAAAATGAAGAATGTTGCCAAAAATAATGATTTTGCAGAAATAAATTATGTATTTAAGTCTTACATATCTTAGTCTATCCCATAGTGTGTGTTTTAGATGGATCAGGTTTTTTTTTTTGTCTAGGAGTACTGGTTTAATTTGTGAATATCTGAAAATAAATTTCTATTGAAAAGATTGCATCTGATAGTTCATGTGTCTTTGTGGCTCTTTGGTATGAAATCAGAACTCTTCTAAGTAGAAGTGGTTGTTTTTCATTCTATAGGGTTCAGAAGTGCAAGTTCATATTGATTCTTAGAAGGAAACATACACGTTGGAGTGTGGCAGCTAGTGATGCAACATCATTTGTTATTTTGTGATGGGAAGCAAATTGATAGCCATGAAACCAGGAAGACTGTCATCTTATCATAGTACTATGCAGATGTCTACCCTAGACTGGATTTTCATTGTGTTAGCCTATATAAGTAAAGGCATGAGATATTTCTTTATGAAGTGACATAAAACTCTAAACCAATCAACCAAAAAACCCCCAGAAAACAAAACCCCAAACTAAAAACATGTTGGTTTTGATTTTTTTTTTAATAGCTGTTGTTTTGCTCCTTAAGCTCTCCTGTGACTCAGGTTTGAAAGAAAGTGCTTACTGAATATGTAAATTAATTACTTTGATATCTTGAAGTTCTTGGTTTTGTGCTTCCCATCCCATTTTTCTTACCTACTTTTAGATAAAGGAGATTGTATAGGATGGTTTAGATGCTTGAGAAGAGTGGAGTATTCATGCAAGGTATTCAAATGTCTATAGCTTTTCAGTTTAAATCTACTAAATTGTCCTGGGCTAGTCTTCTCTGGACCGTTTAAACTTTTATGTCTTAACTTTTTGAGCTAGCTTTTATATTTGATATTTGAACAGTAGTGTAAAATGGAAGTGGGAGGTGCTAGTTCCACTAGCTAGCACAGTGTGTTGTGGCATTTTTTTATCATGGAGTGTCGTAGTTCAGCCCCGATCGGACCAGACTACGCAGTCTCTCTCTCACTCCCCCCACACTCCGAGAGAATAGGGAGAGAAAAATAAGACAAGGACAAATTGCTTAATTCTCAGTGGGAGAAAATCTTTACATTAAATCCTGTTGATGCTGCAGAGTGAGTTTACGGGCAGCTACTGCTTAAGTTTGGCAGCAGAACTCAGCAGTCTGAGCTTCTCTAGCTTGAAGATGTGTGAGAGTGAGTGAGTCTTGCTAGCTGATACGCTGTCTCTGTGGTAGGGTTCTGGGGACTGCCAGGTCACTTCTGTCTCTTCAGCATTATGCTGTCAGGGAACTGAACTCCCTGACAGTTAAATTTCCCTGGATGGAAAGATCCTTCCTGTATATAAGGGTTTTCCTTCTCTTTAGTAAATTAAAGCCATGTACATATTTAAATAAACAAATACGTGTATCTGGAGTGGTGGAGTGGTTTGCAGCTTCTTGTTTCTGCTTCTACAGGTCCTGTCAGACCCAGAGGAAGATATTGGAGAGTTAAACAAAGAGAATATGTGGGAATTGTCTTGTGAAACTGTGCGAGAGCAGCTTACCAACAGCATTAGAAAACAATGGAGGATGTTGAAAAATCATGTGGAAACGCTAGATAACCAAGGTGACATTTAACTGTATTACATGTAAAATGTTACTGATAATTCAATTTGGTATCATGCTCTTAGGATTTACTTTACTGAATGTCTGAGCTAAAATGGTTTCTGAAAGGACTTGTGATTGGCAATTTTCTGTGTGAGTTTAAATTGTAGGTAGTTAGGGAAGCAATTACATACCAAGCCTGTTGTCACGATTATAGTTTGACACAGTAAACAGCAACTTTCTGAAGAAACAGTTATTTTTCTTTTTAAAGTACATGCCCTGTAGTAATGTTTGCCTTTCCCCATCTTACTGAGATGTTCAAATAATGCAGATTTAACAGTTTGAAGTAATTGGATGCAAAATACGTAAATCCTTCTCCAGAGTCTAGGCTTGCCATGTCAATACCTCTGAGGCTTCTCGTGGCATTCTAAAGCGAACTGGCTGATGGTATGGTGCTGGACTCTCCTCACTTCCAGCTGTTAAACAGCATTAAAAGATGGCTAAAAATATATAAAATTCTTTCCTAGTATTATTTTCCCATGCAAGCAAATGCTGCTGCTACCACAGGGATGTTTGCAGTCAAGAATAAGACTGAGAAGGTCATGCATGCAATTGCAAATAAAAGAGCAGATGGTCTGTGAGAATATGTTTATACCATAGAAAGGATTTTAGGAACATTTGTTCTGAGTAATACTTGATTTGGTGTAACTAACTGAAAAAGTAGTTGCAAGCATTAGGAAAAATGTTTCAAGGGTTTGGTGTTTTCTTGGAGTCACTCTTTAGATTTTTCGGATTTATGGAGATGACCGTAGTCTAGTCCTTTAGGATTCAATTAATGTTAAAACACTGGCATCGGGGGATCAAGACTTGACTCATTACAATCACTGTGATAGCTATGCATGACATTAAATCAAGTAGTATGCAATTATACAAAATACATTTTATTCCTCTCTAATTCATTGCCTTACTGGGATGAAAATATGCACGCAGTGTTTGTTAGCTCTGTTTTTCCTTCACAGGACTTGAACAAAAAGGCTTTATTTTTATATCTGTGATAAATATAGTTACTGTCACATTTTTATGAACATGCAAGCCCTTCAGAAATGGGCTCAGAAGAATAGACTAACAGCATGTCAGTGAGAAGTTTTTCTTTTAAAGAACTGCTGAAACAGTTGGGGGCTTTTATGTAACGCTTTATTGCAGTGCAGATGCTTGATTTACCTTAGGGAATGTGAAACAGTTATGTTTTCATTACTATTTTTTTCTGAACTGGATTTTGTGCATAATTACATGTGTAGCACTGGTTCTGTATGTCTTGTCCCTAACAGAAGTGCTTTTGAATACACTGTGTGTCTGTATTTTTCAATTGCAAGACAGTCTAAAAGCTTTTGCTATTGCTATAAGTCCCTGATGTGAGAGATTTTCTCTTGTTTTGTTTTTAAGTAGCTATTTTTCCCCCTTAGTGTCACGTGTATATTCAGGAGCTTTGAATGAAAAAGATGTCATTTCCAGAGAAGATCATGAGCTGGAAACTGAAAAGCTAGAGTTAGAGATTCAACAGTGTAAAGAAATGATCAAAACTCAGCAACAGCTCTTACAGGTAGTAGGCTTTAATTTTTCTTAATTTTTTCTCAACTGAATCTAAGCTTTTTAGTTTTGTTTTTTTTTTTTTTTTAATGTACCACTCTTCTCATCTCTGAGCCTTTCTCCGTTCTTTGATAATGCTTTTAAAATAAAGTATCTTAATGGTTGGTCCGAGTATAGGTGTACTAGTGGGTTGGTTAGTAATTTTATGAGCTTGTAATCCTAGTAGGAGTAATTTTTTGGGGGAAAAAAACAAATTGAGGAAGGCTGATAAGGTCAGCTGCCTCAACAGGGACATTTTGCTCGCCATCTGAAACTCTGCCCCCACCAGCTACCAACTTAATATGTACTACATTATTTGCATATTAAACTTCAACCGTTTTTCTGATAAAACTGAACTTGCGGAAGTCCTGCAATCTCTTAACAGTCACTCCTGAATTAACGTTTGTGTCTTTTGTTGCTTTATATCTGCAGCAGCAGCTTATGTCTCCATGTGATGATGACACCACTCTGTTACTACAGGACTGCTATTTGTTGGAAGAAAGAGAGCGTCTTCAGGAAGAATGGAGACTATTTCGAGAACAAAAAAAGAATTTTGAGAAGGAACGGAGAAGTTTTACAGAAGCTGCTATTAGATTAGGACTTGAGGTATTAGAAAAGTGGAAGAGCATTAGAAAAGGGAACTCCTATGGAAGATGAGTTGCAATTGTTAAGTAGTTTTACTGTTATACACACTAAAGTACAGCAGTCCAACAATATCTGTTTGCTAATATCTATAAAGAAAGATCATTCCCAAACTGTATAAGAGATGTCTTTGGTTGTTGTAGGCGATAATTCTGTTGGCATTTCAAAAAAGCCCAGATTTTTTGTATGTATTAGAAAATATAGTTGCTGCAACTGGAATGACTTATTTTTGTTTCAGCTTTTGAAATATCTAAGCACTTCCAAAAATCAGTCCAGTTACTAAATCCTTTATTAGATGCTGCTTAAGTTTGGTTTCCTACAAAAGCAAGGCCTATGCAAATTCCAGTCAGGTTTGGCTGCAGGGTTGAATTCTCAAAGGTACTAGATTCCTAAACTTTTGTGAAAACCAAAGTAGTTGCTGCCTTTCTCTTATTTGGGTTATAATCTGTTCTGCTCTTGTAGTTAAGCTGGCCAGTAAGCACACGTACTGGAAGGCAGTCAGGGTAGATGTGTCTCTAAATGAGCTCTAGCATGTGTGTCCTTTGGTCTAGCCAGTTGTTAGGGCCAAGAACATGAAGAGGCTTACAAGTTCAGCAGGGAAAGGAGGCCACAATGATGTGGTTGTGAAACTAAGATGATACTGATATGACAGGAAAAAAAGCCATTGAAGGGAAAAAGAAATAGGTTTTAGATTTATTGCTTACAGAACTGCTTGCTTTGACATGCAGAGGGAGAGAGTTGGAGTGAGATGTGACAAATTTATAAAAGTGGATTCAGCTGGTCAGATGAAAGCAGTACTGCTGTACACGAAATCTCTCAAGATTAGGACTAGAGGGAACTCAGAAGTGGCTTGAAATTAAGTCTAAAACACGTCCCAAAAAAGTTATGTTTTTATTGGGTAGTTGACTTTGGATTTTACTGCCATAGGAGATTGTGAAGGCAATCAATATCAGCAGGTTCAAAAAGTATTGCCTAAGCTCATGAACATCACACCTACAGATGCATACTGAAAGGAACGGACAAGGAGGTGCCTTCCAACATCTCTAATCAAGTTACTTTTGAGGCTGGGAACCTCTGAGGGAATGCACTTCAGAAAATGGCCAGGTTCATGTGATCTCATGAATATAATCTCTTGTGGCTGTTGTTGGACACAGAATACTGAACTAGATGGACAACTTGTCTGATTCAAGACAGCTTTTTAAAAAAATTCTTATGCTGTAAAATTTATTTTAAAGAACATAAAATATTTTAGATTTTGCTTGAGATACTGGCACAACAGTAGTTCACGTGGTGACAAATAGTGATTCAGATGACTACATATAGATACATATTCTTCAACTTTTTAATTTAATTTTATTTGCATTTTAATGAGCTTGTGAATTTCATCTTGGACCTTGAATTAAACTTTAAAAGTCTTGCGTGATAATAAGTGATAATTGTTTGTCCAGAAATGTTTAGGACTACATTGCAGCATAAGCATAACCCCCTATGCTTCTGCTTGTTAAAATGCTTAAGCATGAAAAGGGAAGTGACACTGTAAGGTTTGTGAAAGTTTGCACTGGAGTTCAGCTTGCTCTATTTTCTACTAACATAATAGAAATAGTTTTATATAATGAGGATGTCCTGTTTCCCTGATGGTTTCTGGAGATGAAATAGCTTGTTGCTTGGTTCCAGAGCCACTGGATCTTTTGGAGGTTGACTTTTAGCCATTATTTTCTTTTTCTCTGCTCAGAGTGATTGGAAAATGAAACAATCCCTATTTTTTTTTTTTTTTTTTTCTGCTCCAGTTTCAGATGGAAGTAATCGGTGGTATTTTCAATGTCATTTTTATCTGTTTAGAGGAAGGCTCAGGATGAAGGTTTAAGCAGTAATCCTTACTGGCAGCTGCCCAGAAATGAGGACTGCCTCCAAGAGGTAGTGCTACACTGAGGGGGAAGGGCAGCATAGGAGGCAGTGATAGGAGATTGTGTCAGTGGGGTGGAGAACAGTAAAATGAAAGGATTAGTCAGACCTCTGTGAAACAAACCGTGGGGTTTGGCTTGTAAGTAAATACCTCCTCAGCTAATCCGTGTTGGATTCAAAAGCTTACTCACATGACTGTAATTATGTGTTAAACCGCTGGCTCTCTTTAGTTACATGGGCATGTTACAACTTTTGCTTTCTTAGAATAACAGCAATTTAATGCGGACTAAGCTTGTTCTTGTGGTCATAAGTGTAAACTGTAATTTCTTTTCCTAGAGGAAGGCATTTGAAGAAGATAGAGGAGCATGGCTGAAGCAACAGTTCTTAAGTATGTCTACTGATTACAAGCACTCTGAAAATGTGACAGCTCCAAGTGCCTTCTTAGGAAGCAAGTATTTGGTTCAAATTATGTTCTTGTAATGTATTTCTTATTCCCCCTTTCAACTAGAAGATGCAAATATGAACAAAACTATTAAAAGGCCCAAAACTTTCCAAGACAAATTTTACCATGTGTCTATATGCCTCTACCTGTCAGGGTAACTGATCTTCCTTTAAAAAGGGAATCCTGATGACTCTCCCTGATAATTATTTATGTCATGAGTTTATCTTTGTGAAGCAATCTGGTGAATGTCAAGTACTTGACAGCACAGCTGCTAAGAAAGGGGAACTTTTAGAATTTCTAAATTAAATTAAATGTGAGCATATTAATGCAAAGGCCATTGAGAAGATATCATGACCTATATCATGACCTATAGAGATCTGTATAGATTAGAAACAAGTTTTGAGAATGAGCATCATAACGTGGAGACAGTAGTATTAATTATTTGAGATGAGGCAATATTAAGTATGTGTACACATACATATTCAGTAAAAAAGAACCCTTTGGAAAAGTCGTGAAAAGAGCGTAATGATAATGAAAATAAATTTGAGTAATAAACAATTGAATTTTAAGATTCAAATCTTCACAAAGGAATAATTACTTCAGAAAAGATAATGAAAATATGGCTATGTGACATATAGTTTAGAATATTGTATTTATTTAAAGTATTTTTTACTTCCTTTCTTCTACTTTTTTTTTCTTTAAAGTTGGTAAGTTTATTTCCCATCCCCTCATGTCTGAATATGCATACGCAGTGTTTCGGTCTTCACCCCTGTGTCTTCAGTACTTTCTAAGGGGTAGCGCAGTGGAGTGAGGCAAAAAAAAAAAAAGAGAGGAGGAAAAAGTAACAACAATCTCTGTTAAAAGATTCTTGTTGTGGCAGCCAGCATTTAGGGATATATGTGTGAAACACCTGGCAAGTAAAGATAGCTTCAACTTGTGTTCTTGTTAGATAAACTAGCCTGCCTCATGTGTTCTGGGGTCTCCTTGTTTCTCCTTTGTGCAGTTCCTGTAGCGCCTCTGTTAAGTGTGAAAGGAAATAATCTTCTACAGTAGGAAAACTTCTGGTTTTAGGAACAGAACTGAGATTGCTTGGCTGTTGCTCATGAAGAATGACTTGATTTAGTGATCTGTGAGCAACCTGAGATCTGTTTAACTTTCATTGTACACTAAAGCTTTTGATTTGTAATTGCCTTTCCCCAAATTTTAGTGTTTCTGGATATATTTAATGCCATATTTTCTCTTCTAAATGGCATTCTTCAATCTTATATATCCTAATTTTACGCTACTGGATAATAGTAATAAAACAAAAAATATCTGCCACACAGAGATTCATATTCCATTTGGATATTACTCCACAGTTTATAGTTAGAATTGTTTTAATGTTCAATTTGCCTTTTTCACAAGACTTGTCCAAAAGCTCTTAAATCTGTAGTGCCATGATGAATATTGTAGAATACAGAATAATTCTTTCCCCCCCCCTCCACTTCATATGAAAGCTTTGAAATATAAGTGTGAGGAAGAGTTAGCGGGGATTGATCTGGCCCTGCCAAGTTTGGCCATGTCTTTCCATTGACTTTAGTGATGGTTAAGTTCATATAAATGCTAAAGCATCTAACCTACTACTTTTTTTTTTTTTTTTTTTTTTTTTTTTTCCCTTATACTCTGAGAACTTTGCAAGTTCTCATGTTGGTGTTAATTACTGTATATGCATATTGGAGAAGTTTTTACTTAAGGAGTAAAAAAGCTTTATCAATTGTAAAGTGAGAAACTTTACATTTCAGTAACTTTAAACTTGCCTTCAGTATGACTACTTGCAGTGATGGTTGTGTATGTAAATGCTTTGTTTTCAAATTTAGAATCCTACCTTTAACATAACTTCATTCAATAGCATTAAGTGTACTTAGAAAATTTTCTTGCAGATCTATAACAATAAGATTTATTAGTATAGACATGCTGTAAGATGTTTGGTGTGTTTTTTTTTAAAGCAGAAGAAATAGAGAAGCAAACCCTTAAAATGTTTTTGTTTGCACTGTAGTTTAACTGATGATGCATATCTCTTAGGTTCTGACCAAGACAATCGGTTAGTGAAATCTACGTCTCAGCAAAGAAAACCTCACTGTATGTTGAGTGGTCCTGTTTCAGCAGAACGTTGCCAGACGCCTCAGTATATTACACGTAACAGGTATCTGAAATGATATTGCAGATGGTTATTTCTATGGTGCTAAACTCAGAGCACAGACACCAAGTTGTGATAACTTACAGAAAGTCTGACCAAAGGCTTATGATTGATATATAGCAAAACATTAAACATCACATCAGAAGAACAGTGTTATGTTTCTATCTTACACATAATTTGTTTGCATTGTGACATTCTCTTTTTCCCAGTTACAGTGCTGCATCAAAAAAACCTGCTGGAGATAGCAAGCCAAATCTGTGGGTGGAAAGTGGCAAAGAAGAAACTGAGTAATGCACGAAGTCACGGGAAGACTCTGGAGTTGACACTCTGCTATGTAGAAACTTGCATGTAAAACAACTGCCTTAGACTTCCTAGGGTTGCCTGCTGGTTTTTTGTTTTTTTTTTTTTTTTTTTTTTTTTTTTTTAGAGATTTGTTCATAAACTTGTCATTCTAAAGTGAAACAGAATGCTGTGGGTTTGGTCGTTCTTCTAGAGGATTATGTGGTGATCTGAACTGTGGCGTGTGTGTATGTGTGTGCACATGGCTTTTATTTTTTTAGACCATTTTTTGCCTCTTTTTCTTGCAACTCTTGAAAGATAATTTAAAAATGTATAAAAGCGTTGATATTTTTCTAGTAACAGAAGCTCTGATTCTGTGAATGAAGCAATGGTCTGAAACTTGACTGTAATGAAAGGTAACATCAGGATCCAATATTTCATCACAGGCAGAGATAGCACTTTTAGAAATTGTTTAATTACTGGAAACATTCATTTATGTCTCAAGTGTAACTGGCATTAAAACTTCTTTTGCCTCAACTTGAATGTACAGTATACTGTAGATTTTTAACAAACAGGTTCTATATTTATTGTGTGATTTGAAAATACCTCTTTGATATTTCAGATGACTTAAAGTGCAAAATCTTTATATATTTGTAAATAGACAAAGCGATTATGCTGAGAAACCATGAAATGAAATACATACATACATAATATTATTTTACATGGCGTTTTAAACTGTTTTATAGTGATACTCAGTTTACAGATGCGTTAGGATTTTCAGTGGTTCAATCAGGAACCAAATTATTTAAAATGTGAACAAAACCCATGTAATTCTATTCTAGGAAATCCTGGTTCTGTGTTTTGTGTGCACTAAACTTCTAAGCTATCATGGTTGTAGGGCTATACAATATGTCAACAAATTTGATGCTGGTTTTGTATTTTGTTTTTCCTTTTAATTGACTCCAGAATCTTTTTTTGGTGTAGCCTTTGGGAAATCTATTTTGTTTATAATGTAATAAAAATAGCCAAGTAGAAGTAAGGTGTCTCAAAGTCTCCTTCACCTGACTCAAAGCATGTACTTTTCCTTGCCTGTTTCAACTTCCATCTCGTCTCTGGTTGGGTTTTCATACATCCGTGAATGCATGTGTATAGCTCTGATCCTAGTGTAATTGACCTTTTGGAAGATGTCTAAGAAACTTCTGCCTTTCTCAGGGTCATAGGAAGGAAATTAACTCAGAAGCTTAGAATCCTTCACTTAACAGGCAGAGCAGCAATGGATTTTATCTTCAGAACTGGATGTAATGAGTGATTGGACTACCTGGCAAAATAACAATAGAATAACATAGAAAAGAGAAGAAACTGGAGTTCTTCAAGAAGCTGAGACAGAAAACCGAAGTTTCTGCCGATTAGTTCAGTACATCAAGTTACAGCTTGAGATGCAGTGGTAGCCAATGGAAGCTGCGGAGGATGCCTGTGGTATGGTTCTCACATGGCACCCTTAAGGAAGCAGAGGTGTATATAATCATATTCTTGCTCAGCTTTTTTGGCTGCATAGGTAGTTAAGTTGGAAAGACAATACAAATACCATCATCTTTATTTTTAAAATTTATTTCTCCAGTTCTCCCTCAATAAATGAGTGATCATAGTCATGTTATCTGCTGGAAGGGTTTAGCAGTGTATAGTTACTTGGGCCTACACCATCCCCACAACATGTTGGACAGCTCTTGCCTGAATTTTAGTTATGGAAGAGGAAATACACGTGTTCAAAAAACATATTTAAAGATGTAAAGTGAGAAAATTAGTGTCTTGGCCATTAAGTAGGAGAACAGTATTTCACGTGTAGGGTCCTTGCTGTCGAGTGGGGGTCGCTCCAGCAGTGCCTGTGTGCCACTAGGGGCTGCTGCTCTGCTGCGGTTGTGAAGGTGTGCTCACCACTGGTTCAGTGGGACACCTGACCACGCTCGGTGGAGGTGGACTCTTACTAGACAATTTTTCCTCATGACAGTAACCTTTAGGATAATAATTCCTTTGAAGAACAAAATCATTTTGTCTCTTTTTTTGGTGACTATTGAATGATTATCAATCAATGTTTTGTACCGTTTCTTTGCTTTAACATTCTGTAACCTATCTTACAGAAGTGGAAATCTGTTTGAATGCTTCCATGGAAGAACCAACTGTGCTAGAAGCGTGTATGCAGTTTGAGTCCTGAGCTGACCTCAGACCTGGTCTGGAAGTCTGGGATATAGATTCAGTCCTGTCCCTGTGGTGGTGGGGGGGGGCGGGGAAATGCCTAGAGTTTTTGAACTGTGCTATGTGTGGTGAGCAGGAAGCTTTTAAATCTGAAGCTACTGCTAATGACGGTATGAATACTGCAGATGGTCTGGGTGGTAGTTTGGTGACATTGTAGTACTTGACTCTGGTGGAAACTACTTCAGGATCTTTCTTACTTAGAAACTGTTGAAGACCAAAGGGGGAGACTGCTTGTAGGAATGTAATACGGGTGTGTCACTGCACACAGGTGGGTGTTTGAGATAATAGAGCAAGTGGCCTGCTTCAGAAGGAACAAGAAGTACTGACTACCAGTCCTAATTTGAAGAACTGCTTCTACTAGCTTCTGCAGACTTGCTCTATTTCAGTTGCAGCAGGACAAAACTATTCCCATGTGTATGAAAAAAGTCAGACCATATCCTAGCTTTTTCTCAGGGATTATTCTATTTACACTTCAAATGGGCCAAGGTAACTAATAAATCCTCAAGATAATATCAATTTAAGACAGGTTATTCTTGAAAGGAAAATAGAAGTATGTACAGGGTAAAGGCAGTACTGTGTATGTTGAATTAGCTTAGCTACTACTTGTGCTGCTTTTTTTTTTTTAAATTTGTAGCTACCACAAAGCTTTTGCGTGTGGACATGTAAGACGTTGCTCTTACTTTCTTCCCTTCCCCCCCATCTAACTTGTGAGAGAAGTAGATGACAAGATGTGAAAGGTTGATGTAGTTGAATCTGAAAACTGATCAGACAATACATCTAACCTCTAATGTTCACTATGTCCAGTGAAGTTGCACTGTAATCTAAAAAATAATCTCCCATGGAATACATTGTGTTGTAGTTTTCACACTGACACAGTACTCGTGTTCCTTTATACAAGTTTTGAGTTGTACAAGATGTACATCTAACTGGAATGGATAACAGGCAAGTTTGTTTTAATTGTTCAGCAATTAAAAAATTACAATTGCAGGGAAGAGGTTGCCAACATCCATCATGAAAAGTTTGTCACCTGAGGCACAGAACATCCTTGTTCCCTTGAACATAGTAATACTGAGAACCATGAAAAAGGAGATGTTTCTTGCTAATGTTGTGTGTCCCCGCCCTGCCCAAAATGTAGTCTTCTGTTGAATTAGAATGGGGTTTGCATTTTTTTGTATGACATGAAGCCCGTACTTCATTGCATTGCCTGAAGTTACCCCTCCAGAAACACCCTGCACTTCCAGAGCTCCTGCACAGTTTTCTTGCTTTTTTTTTTTTTTGTTGATCCAGCTGCCACCCGACTGACAACTATGTAAGTTTTAGAGGGGATTGGCCAGAACTCATTCCTCCCTTTTTGCGATTATCAATCTATTGCCATGCTTAAAAAGCAAAGCAAGTGCTTCTCTGCTTGCCTCCATGCCCTCAACGTTTCGAGAACAGTCCGGTTATCTGAATGGGTTCCTGGGCTGCCAATGTGAATCAGAGACGAAGCTGGCTGCAAGACCACCACAGTTCAGGTACTTGCCTGCATATTGTATTTGGCTCCTTAGGAAACGCAAAAGTTCTAGCTGACCTGCACTCCTGTACCCCTGTTTTGCTGCTAAGAGTCTCTGCGGGTTTTAATTGTTCACATTTTGCTGTCATTTACCTTGGAAGATAAAATATTTACAGATTGCTTATGAAATCTTTGCTCATTTAAAAAATATTCCTGGTCAGTGTGACCAGAGCTGGAAGGACACACAGATCTTTTGATTTATTTAAATAAATATATATTCTGTATACATGGGGTTTCAGTAGGATGTTAAATGTGGTTTGGTGTGCATATGAATATAACAATAGCAAGGGTTTATATGTCCTCCTGTCCTAGCTACAGGGGTGGCCATAAACCAGTGCTAAGGGAAGAGAAAGAACACAAGGTGTGTGACACTGACCCTACTTTGTTAATTGGGCCACTATCAGTTAGATAACAGTTTGGGTCAGATGCCAGGTCAGCATAACCTGGGCAAAATCAACCTAATCTGTGGCAGGACCAAAAACCAGCAGCCAGCCATGACACAATCTAGGAAATTAAGTAATGTGTTTATTGTAAAGTTATTGTAAGTTATTGTAAACAGACTAGTAAAAATGTTTTACTAGGATAAGTAGAAACTTTTAAACAGTGAAGCAAAGGGCTTGTATGAGAAAATCAGTGGGATGCCAAAGCATGACTTGATTTCCTTTATTCCATCTGAAGAGAAAGTATGATTGCAAAAAGAGAAGTGTTTACATAAACTGATAAAAAACTTGAGAATTCAGCAGAACACAGCCACGTGTTCCTGAGCTTTCTTCCATAAAAGTCTCACCATGTCCAGCAAAGCCCCATTCACCTTCACTATGAGGGGAATCATCCTCTCACTAGCGCTCACCCTTGTAGGTAAGCCTACCTATCCCTTCTTCATCTCTCTTTCCCCAAATGGCCTTAAGTTCAGTGGAAACTATTTGCTCTAGACTGAATATTAATCATCTGTTTTTCCATCTCTTTTTGCAGGTAGCCAGAAGTTTGATATTGGTAAGTAAATTTCCTTCTATGACTTTCTTTCGGTGACTTTGCTGTGATGCCTATTTATTAGAACAGGCTTATTGTATTATGAAAATGGCTGTTATTTCCCACAGACCCTGGATTCAGCAGCAGAAAGAGCCACTTGTACAGCTATGAAGGCTGGGTGTTGAACGGGCTTCAAGAAAAGAGTTTAGCCAAAGTTGGTGTGCGCTTGAGCAGCAAACTAGAGATCAGTGAGTTGTCAGAGAACGTTTACCTTCTCAAGGTACTGTGCCTTCTTCTAAACGTACAAACAATAGTGAACTTTAAATCACAGTCATATGATTGCATCTGGCTAGTCTGTGGTTTAGGAAAGCTGTAGGAACCAAAACTGGAGACTCAGCACTGTAGATGTCAGAGAATGATCTGCAAGCTAAAGTTTCAGAAGCGATGAGTGAGTGATTTGGCACTTAGGGATGTTTGTTGTGGAAATTGTTTGTAGCAGGTGTTCCTCAAGAGTTTTTATCAGAAATAAAGGTGCCAAAATCAGGGATTCTGTTAGGAAGTATTTATTTCTAACTCAAGGCACTCAAGATTTGATTCTATTCTCAACATGTATTTCCAGCTTCTGTGGGAAGCCAGTACTTGGGTATGTAAAATCATCGTCGTGCAGGCAATTAATGAACATAGACTTTAAAAAGTGATAAAAACTAAAGATAAAAAGTGATAAGTGGTAAAAGAAAGATTTAAAAAAACAAAAGGTATCAAAAAGGAACATTTAATAATGCTTAGTGTTTGGCTAATGCAATGTACACGTGAAATCATGCCTCTGCCAACATCAATAGAAATAGGACCTGACCCATCTGAAATAAATATGTTTGAGAAAAATACTTTTAGTTGTCTATTTAATTTAGTTACAAATCTGAGCTTCTTTTTAGGAAGGGTTCAGTTACAGAGCTCTCAGTGGTTGTAGCTGAGCTGTAGATCTTCTTTCACTGATGAGGGCAAGATGTCAAAATTATCGGCTAGGGATTGCATTTCTCACTGTAGTCTTTGTCCAGAAGTGGTGTGTACAAGGCTGTGCTCTGAGCCACCTAAACTGGTAGTAACTTCATCAAAGTTACTGAAATTGCTTCTGATTTACATCATGTCTTGATATAGGGGAAAAAAAAGTTTATAAATATATGGTTCATTATTTTAAAAAAATTGGGTTGATTTAAGCAATTCACAAATATGGATCAAATATAGCAACTACTTTACTGGAAAAAAAAAATTGGAAGGCAATGAGTTAAAATGAAACATTCTGAAACTGTATTTTTTGATATTTAGAACGATACAAACTTTTTAAATGCTAAACTTCACCTAAATCAGAATATTTATTTTAAGGCCAAAAAAATAGGGAGAATTTTATTTGAATTTTTAAATTACTTTTTGCATTAGCCTTTCTCCATGTAGAGATAATGCAAGCAAAATGTTTAAAATGTCCCTGGGAGATAATAGCGATACGTTAACTGCTCTGTAAGATAAAATATCACTGCTGAGCCTGCAGGTTTTATACTGGTTTTACAGTAGTGTAAGTGAGACACAAAGGAATAAACTGCTGTATGAATTTCTGAGCCTACATTTGGAAGTAAAGCATATTGAACTAGTGATTATGTTAATTTCTTCTAATCTGTTCGCTTATTTAGTGTCAAAGTAATTTTTATTTACGTTTATTTCTTAATTTCCACGCAGATCCGCTCTCCACAAGTTGAGGAACAAAATGGCATCTGGCCCAGGGACCCATTCACTCGATCTTCCAAAATCACCCAGATGGTTTCTTCCTGTTTTACCCGGCCCTTCAAGTTCGAATACAGTAGTGGACGGATTGGAAACATTTATGGCCCAGAAGACTGCCCTGATATATGTATTAACATAGTGAGAGGAATACTGAACATGATACAGATAACCATTAAAAAGTCACAGAATGTGTATGAATTGCAAGAGGTTTGTTTTTTTTCATTCTAAAACTACTTTACTGAAAGGATGGGTAGTCAATTTTCATTCACATACAAGAAAGCATGTGCACATGTTTTGAACGAACTGTCTGTGCTGGATTTTTTGAAGATGTCTGTCTCTAAGATTTAAAATGCAATCCTTTAAAGACAAAAGAATTATTTGCTATTAATATAGTTGTTCTATGGCTTCCCTGGTACAGCTACTTGATCCACTGTGGTAATTGTTGATATTAATTAATTGTTTACTTCTTAATTTTGAACTCCATCCCCTGACTATTGTTCACGTCTATTTTTTAATTCAATAGGATTAATTGTGTGAAATTGTAACAGGTTTCAAAGCATAATTAAGACTCTTCAGTAGGTACTTACTCTCTGCTGCTTCTTCAGAATCTTTGTTCAGTAGCTTCTTCTCACACATTGAAATTCTTGTATCATTGGGAAGTCTCATTATCTCTATTGATGTGCCAGGCTGGAATTGGAGGCGTTTGCCATACAAGGTACGTGATCCAGGAAGACAGGAAGAACCGCCGAGTCGCTGTTACCAAAACCGTAGACCAAAATAATTGCCAGGAAAAGGTGGTGAAGAGTATTGGAATGGCTTATGTCTATCCTTGTCCTGTCGATGTGATGGTATGTGAGACGTGGAAAGATCTTCCTAATTAGAAGCACACCCATTCTGTTCCAAATAATTTTTTGGGTCTCTCTATCCTCCTCCAGAAAGCAAGGCTTGTAAAAGGGACTGCGGCTTTCTCCTACAAACTGAAGCAGTCAGACAGTGGTACCCTGATCACAGAAGTGGTGTCGCAGCAGGTGTATCAGATCTCACCACTCAGTGAACCTACTGGTGTTGCTGTAATGGAAGCAAGGTAGGTGGGACATTGATTTCCTTCACAAAGTAAGAATAATTATAGATTCTGGCAGTCCCTTTCATCCTAGTTGAACTAGAATGAGAATTGAGCTCCACAGCAGTTGGGTAAAGCTGCAAGTACTCATACTTGGGGTTTCCACACTCCTGAAAATTCAGTGAACCATTCTTTTTTTTTTGTACCCTAGTGAACCTGGCACTGCAATTACATGGAGAAAAAAAAAAAGAGAAAAGCTGTTTTGCTTGCTTACACCATAAGGATGCAGCTTTACTACTCTGTCTGTTCTGAAAAAGGGCGAATTTATAGTGTCAAGAGGAAGATGGTACACGTAGAAATAAGATCATTGATTACACTGAGTCAGTAGCTCTCATTCAGAAGACAGTGGTTTAGCTCCTCCTTGGAAACTATTTCATTGTAGAAAACTCTCATACTATTTTGTTCCAATTAAAAGGTTTTATCCATTAGCAAACTGTAAGATTTTACTATGACAAGAAAAATGAGTAAAACTGATACCATCACAGTATCACTGAACCAACAAACAGCAAGGCAGAGGGAGGAAGAGAGCTAATTTATTCCTCCTGTGACACTTATCTGTTAACAGACAACAATTCACCTTGCTTGAAGTGAGAAGCGAGCGTGGGAGTGCTCCAGACATTTCCATGCAGAGCTACGGAAGCCTGCGTTACCAGTTCCCATCAGCATTGCCGCAGATGCCACTGCAGCTAATCAAGACGAAAAATCCTGAGCAACGGGTATAGTATTTTTAGGTCTTCAAATTTTTTTCCTAATAAAAGAGTCATGACCATAACTTCCAAAGGATTTAATTGTGTATGCCCTCTCTCTCTCCTGTTTTGTAACAGATAGTAGAAACACTGCAACACATAGTCGTGAATAACCAGCAAGATTTCCACGACGATGTTCCATACAGATTCTTGGAGCTTGTCCAGCTCTGCCGGATAGCAAGTGCTGATACTCTTGAGTCCATCTGGAGACAATTTTCAGATAAACCCCGCTACAGGTATTTCATTGTATCAACTTATAAGAAAAATTTTCATTTTTGGAGAACTGAGAGTTAAAATTAAGGATTTTTTTTTTTTTTTAACCTGCTTGCAGGCGATGGTTGCTGAGTGCAGTTTCTGCAACAGGCACTGCAGAAGCACTCAAATTCATTAAGACCAGAATTCGCAGTGATGACCTTAGCTACCTTCAGACTATTCTAAGTGTTTCTTTCGCTCTCCATTTAACGAAAGCTGATGAACACACTGTTCCAATAGCAGCGGTGAGTAAATCCATGTGGGTCTTTCCGATCTGATAGCAAAAGGAATGACAATTGATGACAACCTTTGATTATTAAGTACATTAGAGACTGGATTCTCCTCTCACGTGCACCAATTTTGTGCAGATGTTGAATCATTAATTTCTTTTGGCATTAAACGTATGAGAGGGAAGTTCAATCCTGTGTCTTCATTTCGCTCCATGGATATAAAATCTCTTCTTCCTTAACAGCTTCTTAGAATAATTCCCATTTTAGTTTGCTGGGATCACACGTCATGCCTTCTACAGACAAAACTTTGTCCACTTGAATCCCTTACTTCTGAAACGAATGGTGATTTGTGCGTTACATCATTTGAATAGCTCTTTTAGTTGCAAACTATTCCTATGAACTGGAAAGTGGTGAAAATGGAAGTATCAGTGCAAATATCAAATATTTTGATACTATAATAAATAATTTATTATGACCAGGATTTTTCCTATCTCTAGTCAATATGCTTCTTAAATAGGAAAAAAGGATACAATGTGAGAATGCATCATTGATACGATTGAGTTGCACATTATTCTAAGGATATTCCATTATGGATTGATGTTTACCCATTATCTTTGTGTTTTCAGTGTTATGCTCAGTCGAGGAATGTTGAAATGGTACTATGTAAACTTATATATATTTAAACTAGGGGGGAATTAAGCTCCTAATTGAAGCTTGCAAATACAATGTCTACAAGCTGATTTCATTTGTTTGGATGTGAACAATAATCATTCTGAAATTGCTCCCCTCAGATAAGCTCTGATAATTTTCTGCTATGTGAAACACTGTATTAACTACCAATTTTTTTTTTTTTTTCCTTTTTCCCCCACAGGATTTGGTGACCAGTTCTCGAATCCAGAAAAATCCCATACTTCAGCAAGTTGCCTGCTTGGGATACAGTTCTGTGGTCAATAGATACTGTTCTCAGACCTCAGCTTGTCCTAAAGAAGCTCTTCAGGTGAGTGCCTTTTTGTCAGATTGTTCTTAATAGCTTAGTAATATTCATTACATTAGCTTAATTCTTTTAAGATACAGTATAAAAATTGCAATTAGATTTACACATTTCATAGGTCTCCTTCAGAACAAAGGCAATGAATAATTTTATTAAGGTAGATATTTGCTTTGTCATTGAAAACACAGTTTTCACATCGGGAGGTAAAATCCTCAGAGAAGCCATTGCAGAGTGATTTTATTAAAACCAGTTACTTTATTGTGCTGAGTTTTCAGCAGGTAAGGGGAACACTGTGAACAATCTATACATTAGGAAGAAAAGACTGAACTGTGCTTTGTCTATAGCCCATCCATGATCTGGCAGATGATGCGATCACCAGGGGCCGTGAAGACAAAATGAAATTAGCCCTGAAATGCATTGGTAACATAGGAGAACCAGCCAGCATCAAGCGCATCCTGAAGTTCCTTCCTATATCTTCATCTGCTTCTGATATCCCCATCCACATTCAGATTGATGCCATAATGGCCTTGAGAAAAACAGCTTGGAAGGACCCCAGAACAGTAAGTAGGATCTGTCAGGGATTTCTTCACTTATTGGATTAGAGAATCTAAACTCTAAGGATAATGAATTTAATGGTACCACGTGTGTGGATTCAGCATGTTTAACAAAAAGGAATTATTTTTAACAACACAACACAGTTTTATATTTCAGCTGATCTTTTCTGCTAAGATGTAATAATTATTAGTCAGTAGGAAGCTTCCAGAAGGATATCAGCAGTGTTTCTTCAGTCATCTGTCATAACCAATTTAGTCTCCTGCTAGTTATATATGATGGAAATTTAGCCACATAAAAGTCAGACATATAATTTAACCTGCCTTGATAGTCAAGACGAGAGAGACACTTTCTATTGACCTCCTAGGCAAAATGTCAACATTGCTCTGCCTCTTTTAGACCCTTCCTTTAAGGGTGGATGAGTCACCACTGACCTTCTGCTGAGGTTGCTGGTGTGGTGAGCATAGGCAAGACTCCTGCCTTTCGGATGGTTTAGATGTAGGAGCTTATGAGACAGCATCCACACAGACTGTCTCTGGTGAGCTGCTGAAGCTCCCCTTTTAAAAGTGGTCTAAAATAGTGAAGCACGCTCACCAAGTCAGTGGAGTTACTCCAAGGAGTGAATCTCTTTTTATGTACTGTTGTTTCTTCCAAAGTTATTCACTGATCTTTGAATATCAGTAATGCAAAAAGCTGTGCTGATGTCTTTTTGATTGTGGTAGGTTGACCCAATACGTTGATACATGGACATTTAGTTTGGATTCAGTGCCTGCCCTTCTCCATAGGGCTGTTCCTCCATGGGCCCTTCGGTTGTCTTGATAACACGATTTGGAGCCATGCAGTAAAAAAAATCAGGAAACCTTTTGCAGGGATAATGACCCCATCTCCTATATTTCTTGTAGGTTAAAGTGTGGATCTGGTCTCAATTATTGGTAATTCCAGACACTATGGTTTCTCTCTGCAGGTGCAAGGATATCTCATCCAGATCCTTGCAGACCAGTCGCTTCCTCCGCAAGTGCGAATGATGGCTTGTGCTGTTATCTTTGAGACAAGGCCTGCCCTTGCTTTAATAACAACAATAGCTAATGTGGCAATGAAGGAGAGCAATTTGCAAGTGGCCAGTTTCGTGTATTCCCACATGAAGGCTTTGTCGAAGAGCAGATTGCCTTACATGTACAACATGTAAGTAGAGACAGGAATGAAGTGGGCAATCCTCTGCAAATAAGAGCTTCTGTTACATTCTTCTTAGTGAGCGCTGCATGTGCTGACAAACTGAATTCAGTTTGTATTCTGATGGGGCGCAGCTTATTTCTGGATATTATTATCTTTCTCATTTTGTTTAGATCTTCAGCTTGCAATATTGCCCTTAAGCTGCTGGCCCCCAAATTGGACAGGCTGAGCTATCGGTATAGCAAGGTCGTGCGTATTGGTGGTTACTTTGGTGAGTAAAAGTGTTCCACTGACCAGGAAACTTTCTCTCCAGAAATCCATTCTTAAGAGACATTACGTCCTTTAGGGAAATATGGCATTCTGCATTTTAATAAGAAATTGAATTAAATGTGACAGTCACATATTTAAATGTGCATGAATAAATGTTTATTAATTTGAGCCTACACAGTTAAAATTTATCTAATGATATATCTTAGACCTATTAATGGAAAAAGCTGCAGAAATATGATCTTGAATGATAAGCAGAATGGTTAGAAAAAAGATGTGTCTTTTGTTTACTTCTGTCATAGATAACTATAAAGTTGGTGCTGCTGGAGATGTCTTTGTTATGAACAGCCCAGGAACAATGTTCCCATCAGCAATAATTTCCAAGCTGATGGCATTTTCTGCAGGGTCAGTGGCTGATTTAGTGGAGGTAAATATTTGCCTAAATCAATACTAAAGCAAATGAAAATAAAAATTGACCACAAAGTTTCCTCTCTGTAAGTATGTTTCAGACTGCTCCTTCTCATGCTGTTTTGGTAGATTGGTGTCCGTGTGGAAGGCCTCACAGACGTCATCATGAAACAAAATATACCGTTTGCTGAATATCCCACATACAAAAAGATAAAGGAGATTGGAAAAGCTGTAGGTATTTTCAGTAATGCAATGTATGGGTTACATGAAGGGTATTTAGTGAGGCTTCTCATACTAGTGAAGCCGTGTCTCAGAAGGTAAACTACTCGCCTAGCAGTCAGCTCAAGTATCTTTGTGAGAAAGAGATCTGCAGTGGGACTGCAGGGGACATCACTCCTGCAATGGTTGCGATAGCTTCTGCAAATTCTTGCTCTGGCCCTGCCTCCTCGCCATGTCATGGAGGAGCAAGGGAGGAGGCGAGCATTGCAGCATGGTGTGTGTCCCATGCCTGGCTTGAAGGGAGGTGTCCTCCACATCCTTATTCATCTATCTCACTTAGTTTACAAGAATTGTAAACTTTGTCTTCAAGAGAAAAGGTGATTTGCTGCTGTGCTTTCAAACTGGGTTTATTGGTACTAACGGCCCAGACCCTCTGTGTAAATGTTATTGTAAGGGAACACAAAACACTGGACAGGAGGCTATTTGGGGGCATCTCAGTGACAGGGAGAGTAAGTCTGAGTTAGTGACACTGTGCTGTTTACAAAGCAGCAAAGAAACGCAAGCAGCAGTGGAAAGTTGCAGCTTGGTCAGTGATGGGTTTGTTTGCCTTGCTGAGCTATCATTTGCGAAGGGATGCATTTAAGATCTTTGCTTGTTTCTTTACCTCTTCCCCAGCTGCTGGGATGGAAGGAGCTGCCAACAGAAACCCCCTTGATATCAGCCTACTTGAAAATATTTGGCCAAGAGCTGGGCTATGTCAACATCAATAAGGAAGTCCTGCATCAGGCTGTGAAGGTAACAGAGACCCCTATGTTTCTTTGCAAGGTTTGACAGCATCGTACTTTTGTATCCTAACCTGTTGGGTCTCTGTTTTACTGCAGACTGTGCTAGAACCTGCTGACAGGAGCACAGTGATTAAGAGAATCACCAACCAAATCCGCAATGGCATTGCAGGACAATGGACACAGCCGGTGTGGCTGGGAGAGCTGCGATACATCGTTCCTACCTGCACGGGTCTGCCGCTGGAGTATGGGGCATACACCACTGCTCTGGCACGTGTGGCGGCCAGTGGTGAGTGGGCAGTATGAGATCAGCTGTGCAAGCTCTGGGCAGGGGATGAGACAGGCTAAGAGAGGCTGGAGAAAGAAGTGGAAAACCAGAAAGTTACAAAATGAAGTAATTTTTGTAGTGAAGGGGAGGTTGATTTTTTACAAGTCTCGTATGTGCCCACTCTTGGCTGCTCTTGGTTTTTGTTTGTTAGTTTGTTTTAACAGTATATTTGAATACCCACCTGTCCTTCGCCTGGGGTGGAGTAACCCATGCAAGCGCATAGGCTGGGCATCACCCCAAGAGAAAGCAGCTTTGCAGAAAAGGGCAGGGGAGGCCTGGTGGACAAGCTGGTGCAGCGAGTCACCAGTCTCCTCTTGTGGTGATGAAGGCCAACTGCATCATTGTCTGCAACAGCAAGAGCAGAGCTGGCATGGAAATTATTTCCCGCCCTCTGTTTAGCACATCTAAGGCTCCATCTGGAGTACAATGTCCAGTTTTGCATCCACAGTACAAGAAAGATGTTCACACTTGATGTGAGGAAAGATTGGACAGCAGGGTTTGTTTAGCCTCATTGCCCATCATTCACTCTGTCTTCTGGTTCCATATGTTCTTGAAATTTTAATGTTATACTAATTAACAAACTTTAAATTTGGGTCAGCTCTCTTTTGTTGTTTGTTTTTTTTTTACTATATTTTTATTTCCATTTTCAATGTTACATCAGAACCTTTGCCTACAGAACAAGCTTTCTGTATAAGTTTAAGAATTATAAGCTTTCTGTATAAGAATTTTTCAGACTCATAAAAGATCTCATGTACCCCAAAGTCTGTCTTGTTTTCCAGCCACATTTGTTGTATTAAGAAAAATATTACCTCTTCTTGAAAACTGCATCTTGCTTAAGTTCAAATCCTTTTTTTTTTTCACTTTTCCAATTTTAAAATGTTGTTCTGTTGTCTGCAGTTGATGGAAAGATAACCCCCCCTTTAACTGGAGATTTTAGACCTTCCCAGTTGCTTGAATCCACCATACAGATTCGGTCTGACATAAACCCAAGGTATGGCAGGTTTCTAAGACTTTGTATATAATGGAGGTTTTTTATGAAAAGGCAGAACCACATGTTAAAAAAGAGCACCTTTCTTACATCTGACTGATTCCTCTGTTCCAGCTTGTACGTACATACAGTTGCAATAATGGGTGTCAACACAGAATACTTTCAACATGCTGTTGAAATTCAAGGCAAAGTCCTGACAAGAGTGCCAGTGAAGTTTGATGCCACGATAGACTTGAGACTGAAAAATATTAAGATTGAAACAAATCCATGCCACGAGGAAACGGAGGTAGTGGTTGGAAGGTACGGTAGCATTACTTCAGAATACTGCCTACTGCTGAAACCTGACGAAGGTCACTGTTCACTGACTGCCTACAGAGGTTTCTGTATAGGCAGGGTGACTTCTCAGTGCGTAGCAGAACATGCTGGAATGTGTTCTTTTTTTTTTTTTTTTTAAATAAAAAGCAAGGAAGATAAATAGGGGAGTTAAAGGTCAAAAGATACCTAAATTATTTAGGAGTTTAATTTTTATTTTTAATGTGTTTATTATTTTGTGGTTTCAATATTTATTTGTTTATTATTTTATTGTCTTTTAGGGATTTTAATTTTTACTTTTAAAAGAATGCCTTTCATGTTCTGGAAATTAAATTTATCCAGATTTTGGAAACTTCCTGTGATATAAGGAACTGATGTTTGTAATGAACTCTTATTTGTCTTTAATAATATTTATAATTATAATTGCATATATAATCCCTATGTTCAAACAATGTATCTCTGTGCTGTCACATGATCTAGTTGAAGATGTTCCTGCTCCTTGCAGGGGGGTTGGACTAGATGACCTTTAAAGGTCCCTTCCAACCCAAACCATTCTATGATTCTATCATACTGACAGGGATGTATTTCATTTAATCCAAAGACAAGGAGTTGGAATAATTCACCATTTTTTGTGCATATCTCAACAGTCATAAAGCTTCTGCTATATCAAGAAATATAGGAGAACTAGGTGTTGAAAAGAGGACCTCAATTCTCCCAGGAGATGCTTCATCAAATATTGTGGAAGAACCTTTCAAACCATCAGAGAGAGCTTCCAGTGAAGGTTTCACAACGGTAACCTCTCCCTTTTTGCTTATATAGTGATATTTACCCTCTCTGTGATGCACACATCTGCAGTTTTACTTTTGCCTGTGATATGCTCCCAGTGGTATTCACGTACTCATCTCCAATGCAGCAAGGAGCTGACAGCGTGCCAAGGAAACATGCCGATGTCTCTCAAGAGGATCTTCGCCATGGCCCAGGAAGAAAAACTCATAAACAAGACATTTGCATCAAACTGCATCATCTTGGTTGTCAGCTCTGCTTTTCCAGAAGGTCACGAGATGCCAGTTTCATAAAAAATACATATCTGCACAGATTAATCGGTGAACATGAAGCTAAAATAGTCTTGATGCCAGGTACAATATTGAGCGCAAGCCTTGTCATCTTAGGTTTGTTGATGCTATTTGAAGCAATATCACCTTCTAATGTGTGCAATTGGTGTGTAGTTCAAACAGATGCTGATATGGACAAAATTCAGTTGGAGATTCAGGCAGGATCTGGAGCAGCTTCCAAAATAATTCATGTGGTAAACTCGGAGTCTGAGGAAGAGGATGAGACATCTCTGTATGAGGACATCCAAGCTAAACTGAAGAAGATTCTAGGCATTGAAAATGTGTTCAAGGTAAGAGACTTTGAGCATGGGAGGGGGAAATATTTTCCCATAAATTAAGAATTTGAAGTTCAGTGTGGAAAGCTGTCATGGGAAAGCAAGGATGGGGCTAGTCTGAAAGGTGCCAGTGCCAGACCCATCAGCCAGTGGCACATCTGGAGGGACTGATCCTATGGGGTGCATCCAGCTGGGGCTGGTCCTCCGTGCTGGGCTAGATTTCAGCTGGGCGAAGTGGATCTAAGGGAGTTCTGAAGCTTCTGGACTGAGTGAGGCAGAGTTGTTGTTGTTCCTTGAAAGACTGATGTGAGCAGCTTGTCTGACACCCAGATAAGTTCTACTTTGTACATATAGAACCAGATGTGTCCCCTCACTTGCACTTCTCCTTGAACTGTTTTTGCAGGTTGCGAATAAAACACGACACCGGAAGAAGCAACCTTCTAAGAAAGGAAAGACTATGCTAACAGAGCTTGGGACAGACCCCAATGCAAAAAATCCCTCCAGCTCCTCTTCTGCCTCCTCAAGCGTCTCCTCTTCCTCATCATCTGCTGCTCCTCCTGATTGTAAAAAGGCTGTGGATGAAGATAAGAATGATCAAGTAAAGCAAGCAAGCAAGAAAGATGCAAGCATCAAGAGTAGCAGCAGTAGCAGTAGTAGTAGCGGCAGCAAGAGCAGCAGCAGCAGTAGTAGTAGCGGCAGCAAGAGCAGCAGCAGCAGTAGTAGTAGCGGCAGCAAGAGCAGCAGTAGTAGTAGCGGCAGCAGCAAGAGCAGTGGTAGCAGTAGCAAAGGTAGCAGTAGTAGCAGGAGTAGTAGCAGCAGCAGGAGGAAGTCATTGGGTCACCATAGCCATGGCCATCACTCAAGGTATCTGAACAGCAGCAGCAGCAGCAGCAGCAGTAGCAGCAGCAGGAAGTCATTGAGTCGCCATAGCCATAGGCATCATTCAGGACATCGAGAAGGTGGCGGCAGCAGCAGCAGCATGTATTCCGAAACATGGGTAACTCTCAGTAAATTGACTGATGCTACTAATGTTTGTGAATCACATTCCTGATAGCAGCTGGCTTTACATCATAAATCAGGAAACTATGAGCTGACACAGTACATTTTAGCAACATAAAATTGCTAATTTATTCTGCAAACGCTCCTGCAGTCGTTGGGTCAGATGTCTACTTCAGGGCATCTCAAAAGTTTTCACACATTTGTTGAAACTTTTGTTATAGGCAGGGAAACATTTTTTGTCAATTTACTACTTTCTGTCAATATGCATTGCATGTTTCTGTCTTAATTTTGTGGTAGCAACAGTAATGCTGTATATAAACTACTTCAAGTCTTGCATTATGTGCTTGTGACTAAGCACATGGAACTATGTATGAATGATAATTAGTAAAATACTTGCTTAATTCCCAGTCCTCAGATTTCAATGTAATTGCAACATTTGTTTTCTTCTGAGACTTTTCATCTTCTTGTTTTTTTCAAAGGGAGATGATGAGATTTATCAGTATCGCTTTAAATCAGCACATAGACAAGAGGTGAGTTTTTCTTTCCTTGGTAAGTTAAGTATGGAATCTGTTATGAGTCAAATGGAAACCTTAAAGGCAACTTGTTGTCTTTGTTGAGGGGAATTACAGTACTGATAACATTTAGAACACCCAATCGACCATGGTCGTTCTTCTGAGATGTGTAAAGACAGAGAGCATGATGCTATTTGTGACTCTGCAAAGTGGATGCAAAGCTCTACCTGAGCAGTACAAGAGACTGGGGACACAGTTTTTGGAGGAACAAAAATCCCACCATCAAGAGCTTGGGTTATTTGACTGGCTTTGATCACTTGGTTTCTTGGGTTGGAATCACTGTTGATACACACCAGGATACTGATTTTGACAAATATGGGAGGAAACTGATTTTGACAAATGTGGTACTTTCATCTTCAGCAGAAGATTCTTACTAGGGCGTGAGCCAGCCAGGAGCAGTGTACTTGATATCAGTGTTCCTCAAAAACTAAAAAGTTCAGCTGTGTGTGCCCATTCAGTTGATCTTTCCATTCAGATGGTCCATTCAGTGTGTCCTCCAGTTGATCAGACCCTTCCAGAAGTAAAATGAATCAGTTCTTCATATTGAATCAAGAGGCTAGTTCAGTTTTACTTGCTCTGGTCCATGTTTTTTTTTTCCCACAGGGAATTCTTATCTAGACATGTTCCTTATTTGTCTCTTCTGAGGGAGATATACTTGGTAAACAAGATTTTTCAGAACTATATCACATGTACTAAGCAGGACAAAGCATATTGCAAGTCACTGAGCTGCTCAGGGTTGGAATGCAAGTTTCCTAACATCAAGTGCCATGACAGAGTATTCTGCAGCACCACCTAGTGCAATTTCTTCAAGCCTGCTTTTAAGTTAGCCTCTTCAGCATAATGTGTTTTCTTCTTGCAGTTCCCAGAAAGGAAACTCCCAGCTGACCAAGTTAGCAGCAAGCACTCCTCTGCCAGATCCAGTTGTGCCTTATCTCGAGCTGCTTCCCAGGTTAGTTGCATCATTTTTAGGGGTTTCTGACAGCCTGGAAGAATGGCAGAGAGGCCGTGCACTTGCAGTAATTGTACTGATAGGATAATGGGAAGAGAGAAATACCAATCTCTCAAGTCTCAGGTATCAATCACGAGTGATTGCATCATAGCTCCCACACATGATTTCCTCTGCAGGGAGATGAAGGATCCTTCTTACCTGCACCACAACCCTTCTCTCATGGGCATTCCACCCAACAGATGCCTGTAGAGACTGATCTTGTGACCTCTGCAACCAGGGGGAGGAGCCTCAGCAGAAGGCATGCTCCAGAAAGAGGTGACATGTAGCACCTCGGCTGCTCACCACCACCCCATCTGACACATGCAGCATCTCTGACCCATGCACTCTCTGCAGCAAGTGATGAAGTGAAGTCTAATGATAGAGTGAAGGAATTGCAGGTCATAAAGCACTTATGACCCTGCTGTCAAGGGGGGAAGTTCTTGATGTCGAAGACAATGTCCTGGATTAAGTTTTGTGCTAGGGTGCTGTGCAAAAACAAAACCTGCCTGCCCCACAGAAGTCACAGCTGAAGTATGAGGTGAAAGCCAACAGACAAACCAGACAGATGAACAGGACTACCTGGGGGATGTTATTGTTGTGAGAATGACTGATGAGCACAATGGACAGCCGACATTGTTAGCCAAATTGAACCACTTTCTTTCATTCGCAGGGCAAATATCTGGGTATTAAGAACAAAGTCCAAATCATATTGTCATTACTGTATCCTAATTATATGAATATTTCCACGGTATCAGCTGTAGCTCAGGAAACGGCACAAATTTTGGCTCATAGAAAATACAGGGATAAAATCCATCTGTGCATGCAGAGACGTGCACATTAAAGACATGCATGAGAGTTTATAGGTGTGTATATAAGTGTGGTACATATGCCGATATCTATTTGCAGTTCAGTTGCTTATTTTTCATTTTTCCATCTAGATCTTGCATCTAAAATGTTCCATGGTAACTCTTTAATAATTACATTCTCTGCATATTCTTCTTCTTAGCCTAAGTTTTTGGGAGATGTTAAAACACCAGTATTAGCTGTTTTTCTTCATGGCATTCGTAACGACAAGAAGATAGGAGGCCTCCAGCTCGTGGTATATGCTGATATTGACTCCATCAGGCCCCGGGTGCAGGTATTTGTGTCAAACCTCACAGATTCAAGCAAGTGGAAGCTCTGCGCTGATGCTTCGGTCCTCAATGCTCACAAGGCAGCGGTAAGGCTGAAAAATAGTTATGAACAACTATACGCATCACAGGAACACTATGTGCGTTTAAAGATGGACCATTTCTTTCTCCACTATAGGCTTACCTGAAATGGGGTCGGAATTGCCAGGACTACAAGATTTCGACTGAGCTGGTAACTGGGCGGTTTGCTGCCCACCCTGCTGTACAAGTGAAACTGGAGTGGCCTAAAGTTCCTTCAAGTGTCAGATCCATAGCAGAGTGGTAAGGTTTTAGTCTTTAGTGACACTCATTCATGATATCTGTCAACCGGGGAAAAATCAGCATCCACCCATGAGGTTCTAGTTGTTGAAGTACTGGCTGTTATTTTATTCTCTGATCTGTCTGAGTACTGCCTTCAGACATAAAAGCTGAGTGGGAGACCATAGCCATCCTATTGTAATGTACAGTAATCCTTTATACTGGATGTAATTACTGAAAACTGAGGAACAGATCCTTCCTTTCACTGAACACTTGATCACTAAAGCAGAGAGTGGTCATGGGGACCTAAGCAGTGATGCTGAAGACTCAGGATGCTACTTACACACAGATGTGAGACAACCTGGTTGGGATGTGTGCTGCTTTTTACTTCTCTGTTTCACCCAGTCTTTCTGCTTTGACTTTTTGAAGGTTTTACAAATTTGTCCCTGGGGCTGCGTTTATGCTGGGATTCTCTGAAAAAACAGACAAGAATCCTTCTCGACAAGCCAGGGTGATCGTGGCTCTAACTTCTCCAAGGACATGTGATGTTGTTATCAAGCTTCCTGATGTAATTATGAAATATTATTATCACTCTTCTATGTTTTCCTAGTAGAAAAGTGAGATTTGCATTTTAATTACAGTGAGTCAATTCTGAGAAAGAAAAATTAAGACAGCATCAGTTTGGGTGCAAATGATGAAAACAACTTTTGTTTATTTTCAACCTTTTTATATTACATCCAATAATATTCATAGTGATTTTGTTCATGCAAAAGAGAGTGTCATGGGTACTCATAATGACGTGCTCCATCTGTAGTAGCTCCATAAATGTTCACCTAACCACTTTTGAAGAGGAGTAGAATCATAGAATAGTTTGGCTTGTGTCCTGGTTCTGGCTAGGACAGAGTTCATTCTCACCCGAGCTGGAGGAACAGGAGCTGGTGGCCCCTGTGGCTGGGGGACACAGCTAGGATGGGTTACTAATTAGCCAGCAGCTGGGATCCTTTACCCAAATGAGCCCAAGGGCTGTTCCATCCCATGTGACACCATGCTCAGTGGATAAAGTGGGGATGGTGCTGAGGGGCAGCTTTTGCTACTCAGGAGGGAGTCGAGCATCAGGATCCACTATGGGCTATAATACTTTAAATTATGTGCTTAAGAATTTTCTGTTATTGTTTTTTATTTTCCATCTCTATTTTCTCTTCTTCTGTTGTTCTCTTAAACTGTTAGGAGTTTTGCCTTCTTTTCTTTCCTGATTCTCCTCCTCATTCCACTGAGGGGGCAGTGGCTGGGGGGAGGCGGTGAGTGAGTAACTGTGTGGTATTTTAGCTGCTGAGTGGGGCTAAACCATGACAGGTTGGAAGGGACCTTCAAAGGTCATCTAGTTCAACCCCCTGCAAGGAGCAGGGACATCTCCAACCAGATCAGGTTGCTCAGAGCCCCGGCCAACCTGGCCTTGAATGTTTCCAGGGATGAGGCATCCACCACCTCTCTGGGCAACCTGTTCCAGTGCTTCACCACCCTCACTGTAAAAAAAAAAAAAAAAAATCTTCCATATATATCTAGTCTAGATATATCCTCTTTTAGTAGATTTAGAGTAATTTGTTCTTTCTCAAATAACATCTGAATGGTGACTGACACTATGAGAGAAAACTGTAAGCAGAAGCAAAAAGCTCATGGACAGTAAATTGCATTAATTGTATTCACATACAGTCTTTGTCAAGCAATGTAGAAGAAATTGAAATCAAATTCCAAATAGGAGAAAAAGCTGATCTCAGCTGTTTGCTGTGAATACCTAACACAAGTGTATTTTAAATGTGCTTTTCAATTCCTTTTCAGATGGTCCTCTATGAAAAAGCCATGAGGCTTCCCCTGTCACTCCCTGTAGGTCCGAGGATTCCAGCTTCAGAGCTGCAGCCTCCCATCTGGAATGTCTTTGCTGAAGCCCCCTCTGCGGTGCTCGAGAATTTGAAAGGTCAGGGTCTAATCGAGTTCAGAAGCATGACATGCTCAGTCTTCTGAATTACTTCAGCACCTTCTGAATTTTTCTGGGACTGTTTGTATCCAGTTAATTAGGAAATGTGCTGTAATAATGCCAGGGTGGTTCAACTGGGAGAGAATATTGTGCATATAGTACAGAAATAATCATCATTTCAGGGATCAAGATAGCAATTATCTGAACTGATAATATTTAAACTTTCTGACAATTATTTTTTGTCAGATAGAACAGTATATTTTCCATTAATTTTTTTTTTAGAATTTATGGGTGTTTATTAGCCAGAAGCCCCTGTAATCCATACAAAAATATCACATAGTGGGGAAAAAAATAAAGCTAAATAATATAGCACTAAAAATAAAATATGCCATATAATGACTTTCTTTTATGGAAAAGCAAATACTTAGTGGCATTTTCTTTATCCAGCTCACTGCTCAGTTTCCCACAACAAGATCACAACCTTTAATGAAGTTCAGTTTAACTACACAATGCCAGCAGACTGCTACCATGTCTTGGCTCAGGATTGCAGCTCTGACCTTAAGTTCCTGGTGATAATGAAGAATGCTGACGAAGCTATGAACCTCAAAGCAATCAACATCAAACTTGGCAGTCAGTAAGTAACTCCTGCCAGATGCTGAGAGCGCGAGGGGCTACATCGTCCACATTTAACGTGACAGAAGCTTAAATCCGAGCTTTACTGCAATGGTTACCAGCCCACAGGATTTCAGCATTTCCCTTATTTACTTTCCATGTGTATTGAGTGTGATGCTGATTATGTTATCCTGCATCTTAGGTGACAAGAATGTAATTTAAGTAGTTGAAATGAGCTTATGCTATGATGAGTGATATTTAGTGAGCAGGAAAATGCCTTTCTCATGGTATGTGTATAAATGTGATACAAAGACGGCATGAATGCTCTTCTCCTTAACAGTGAAATTGATATGCGTCCTGGAAACGGACAGGTCAAACTGCTGTTAGATGGGGTGGAAAGCCCCACGAGGAATGTTTCATACATATCTACTGGTAAGTGATGCAGCATCTGTTGTTTCATTTTCACATATACTTTAGGAGAGAGGTTTTTGTTTGGTTTTTGTTTTTTCCTTTCTATCTAAGAGATTCTACCAATTTGTATTCAATAAGTATTTCTACATTTGGTTGTAAGGTTAATATTTAAGAACCATATATTGTACTCCCTTGCATAGGAACGTTTAGAAAGACTGATTGGAGTGTGAAGCTCTTAAAGTGGCCAAACTAAGCAAGATACATCTAACACGAAGTTCCCTCCTTTTCATACTGTAGCTCCTGCTTGGAGTTTCAAATTTGAGAAGTGTTTTGGTTCTACTATAAAATCTTGCTTGATTAAAACTTTTTGAAGTAGAGCTTATCTAAAATCCACCATGCTTGTACATCGATGTTATTCCTAATTTGATGTGTAGGCATACGCTTGGCTTGCTTTCTGAAATCTGCTAGGAATAGATATGGAGAAGTGGTAAATAGCCTGCTTGCTTTTTCAAAGCAGCGATAGGTTTTTTTCATGTGAAAGGACACAGGAGGACCTTGTTTCATTCTGTGCCGTGCAGTCAGGGACTATACACAGTGCAGGTGTTTCCTGATTGTAGAGCTGTAGTATACAAATGAGGCTAAGCTTTGCTGAAATTGGGTTAGCATCTGCCAGTGCTGAGCTCTGTCCTATTTGTTACTTCTTTGGGAAGTGACAGTTGTGCTAGAAATGGCTCCAGGGACAGTCACAGTGTTCTTTGTATTTCCTTACTCCATTAGAGTGTAGTCAGGGCCCTGTGTAGCTGCACAACTGTACAGATATAGACAGCTCTGTAATAATTGCTAGAAATGAATATGAATACATTAACATTAATATTTAATGAACATTTTTCTTTAGGTTGTTTCTTAACCCAAAGAAAAATAACGCAGAGAAAAAGGAATAAATCTGTGATCATTAACATGGTGTTCCAACTTTTACAAACATCTTTTTTCTATACATACAGATTTCTACATTGTTTTGCTGTATGTTTTGTTTCTTGAATAGAACAATAGAGGAATTTAAAAGAAAAGAACATTTTAGAAACATGACAGTTGCTTTTTCTTTCTTAAATAAGCTAGGTTGGCTCTGGTTCTTTTCTTCTTTGTTCTATTTTGTTTTCTTCTAGGTGCTTCTCTGTGGATCCACAGTGAAAAGCAAGGGCTTGTACTTGTTGCCCCAGCCTATGGCATTGACAATTTGTACTTTGACGGATACACATTCAGGGTATCATTTTTCCTTTTCATAAGCTTGGATGTTGAGAAATTTCCATAGGATTCTCTTAAATCTGTATGTATGAGTGCAAGAGTATACCATGGCAAAGCCAAACGTGTGTGGGGCCCAAAAAAAACCCAAAAGGGAAGATGACACTACAGGTTTGCACAGTCCTGCTCTTTATTTCTGAGTGGGAGAAGTGAGAATCTTTCACCAACCAAAAAAAAAAAAAGTTTTCAGCTTCTATCCACTGTACTTACAGCTATGTAATTCTTCAGATCAGCAAAAATGCAGCCATTCTTTTAAGAGGAATGAGTGCTTTAAAGGCTGCACTAAAAATAATGTGAAATGGGAATGGAAGAAATCAGTAAACCACACTGTATCTATCAGCTATGCTATGAAAACATCCATCAGACAAAAGCCTAAGCATTATTAATAGTCTGGACCATTAATAACTTAGTGTACTAGACTGGGACAGTAGGTTTTAAAGGCTGAAGACACTGCAGCACCATGGGAGTTTGGCTTCTGACTGTCAGATCCTTTTGAACTCTTAGCAAAGAGATTTTAAATGTTTGTGCATTAATTATACTGGAAGGGACCTACATAGCCAAAATCTGCTCCATAGGGTTTAGTTTTGTTTGTTTGTTTTTTAACTTGAAGTGGTTTATTTTGTTTTGTTTTGTTTTTCTTGAAGATTCAAGTTGCTTTATGGATGGCAGGGAAAATGTGTGGAATATGTGGAAAATACGATGCAGAATCCGAACAGGAATATCGGATGCCTAATGGATATCTAGCTAAAGATGCAGTGAGCTTTGGACATTCTTGGATTTTGGAAGAAAAGCCTTGTACAGGAGGTATGTAAGCTCTAATAAATTTAATATATTACTGCATTTGTATAGAAAAAGTATAATTTATATAGAAAATTTAAAATCTGTAAGCATTTTGAAAAAAAAAATTAAAAGAGTTCATTATTAAGTATAAGAAGTATTTGTCAGTTTAGAAAAGAATAAGAAATCAGAAATTAAACAAGCAAGCCAAGTCAGTGGAAATTAAATAACCAAGCTGAAATAAAATCTTTGTTTCAGTTTTGAAGTGTTTTAAAAGAAGATCAGAAAAAAATTATAAGAGGATAAATTCACATGGAATCCTTTGGTTTAATCACAATGGCATTTTCCACCCAGTATTTAATCCATAAAAAAATCAGATGGGGACTAGTAATTATTTGACCCTGGCTGACCACCTGATTTTTGAACCAGTGCAACCTGTCAGGCAAAGCATTCAAGCACATGAGTGGTTCCAGGGACTTAATTACATGGTTTTAAAAAAAAAAAAAAAAGCTGTATTTTAAGTGTTTCAGTAGATTAGGATCTTACGGTGTGCTCGGTGCTCTCAGCTGAGGTTATGATGCAACAGCATACCATAGTGCTGCAGGGAGAAGAGGCACGCTGCCTCTGTAAAGAAGACTTGTCCAGGTGGGAAGGACTTCCTCGGTCCCTGGAGATGGCTTCTGCATATTGAGCTGTACATCAACTGTTATTCTGCTACATCTTTGCAAAGAACACTGAGCGTCAAACTTGCTTTAGATGGATATGAAGTCCACATGCATGTACACAACTAGGGCTGGTAGTGACCACATGTTGTCTTTCCATTTAACATACGGTGGAAATGGCTGGAATTTTAGAAAATAAAGCTTATAGTCAGGAGTAAATCGTGGTCCATTTAGCTTCTCTCACACTTGTAGCTGCTTGTACTGGGAATCCAAACCAAGATCTGGTTGGCAGTGGCGACTTTTGGTCTCTCTCTGCAGCAATGCTAAGTCTGAATGACAGTGTAATTCTTTAGTGGTTGGTTTTATTTGTTCAGAAATCCCCTCTTTCTTTCCGCTGCTGAATATTCAAACTTTTGAATGTGGGTTTGTAGCTATTCTGCCAGCCAGTTTACTTTGCAAAATGTTTATCAGAAAGTATATCAGACTGTGTTTCTACATGTTGATCTAGAAACAAACCAGTTGCATTTGACATTAGCTTTCCATAGCTCCATATCTAATTAGCTGATTTGAAAAGCATCAGTCAGGGATGCTGCTTTACTTGTGATCAAAATACATTTTTCATAGAGGAAAATTGTTTGCAAATTGGCAACACTGGCAGCTGGGTTAGTCTGGGGAGATCTGAAGATTTTTGTACATAAGCACATAAACTATCACCAATGATTGCCTTACAGCCTGCAAACTGCGCCGCTCATTTGTGAAGCTTGAGAAGACAGTTCAGGTTGTGGGTGTAGACTCCAAGTGCTATTCTACAGAGCCCGTGCTGCGCTGCATGAAAGGATGCTCTGTCACCAAGACTACTCCAGTCACTGTTGGTTTCCACTGCCTCCCAGCTGGTAAGTCAACAGAAAACCTAACGAATAGGAGCTGCACGAAAGTTTAAATAGATTGTGCCTTGACTCAGTTATTCCACTTGAAATGTATGAATAATCCAACACATCCACAGGTAGGGATGGACTTACTGCAGTATTGACTGCAGACCTTTCCCTGTTTTCATTAATATCTAAAACTTCCTTTTGCGAGAGAGATGTTTTTCTGTAATTTTACTATGTTTTTCAAGATACTGGCATTTAAAATCTAAATTGAACTCCTCTTCATGGTGCTAACAGGGTATGGGCAGGATAACAGCACAGCCAACGTTGTGATTCAGCTGAAAATTTGTGTATTGCAGCCTGTGAGGATTCAGCCACATCTGATCACGTGCAGCACCCTGAAACGGGGATTCCCCGCCTTGTGTGTTTTTATATATCGCTCTCTTTCGGCGCGAGCCGATTTCACTGAGCTGGTTTAGGCAGCAGAAGGGCAGGTGTGGATGGGATTCCTGCACACAGGTGCAGTGATATATATACAGGAGGATATCTTTTCTATAGGTATACTGTAGATTATGAAAGATTAGATAAAATAGATATAGATTACATAGATTATAGCTTCACATCTGTTTTCCAAGTTTGTTTTTCCTTTAAGACCACAATATCCTTTCCTAAATGTATTACTAACAAAATTCTACATGGAAGTAGTAGTTTTCAGTGTAGAACTGGATTATTAATTAAGCGGGTTTCCCGGCACGTCTCTGCGTGACTTAGACCAATATAAATATGTAAGCCAGTGAGAAGCCAAGCCTGCTGCAATTAATGACTAGTGCATGTTATGCTGTACCTTGCAAAACTACTTCTGGCGCGTACTGTTGACTTTTCATTTCTTGTTCCCCATCAGATTCGGCTACCAGCCTGACAGACAAACAGACCAAGTTCGACCAGAAGTCAGAGGATATACAGGACACTGTTGATGCACACATAGCATGTTCTTGTGAGAACGAAGACTGCAGTGCGTGAAGCTGTACATTGCAGCACAGGGAAAAACAGAAACACTTTAATGTTTTTATTGTGTGGTGTGAGAAAACTCATCTGAAGGAATAATAGAGATACTAAATTAAGTGTTTAAGGACATGCGGAATCTTCCCAAGTAATTTAAAGTATTAAACTTTATTATTGTAGAAACTGTTATAATTGCCCATAAATATCTGATTTCATAATAAATCCACGCATGGAAAAATTGATTAAGGCTTCCTTATTTCACTGGTTGTGGAAAGAGGAGGTCTGTGTTGCTTCTCCTCAACCCCACTGTACAGGCTTCTCGAGTCTCTGACAGTCTTCTGTGCACCAGGCACGTGTCTGTGTCAGGCCCCACTGGGGATATGGCTTGGGCAGCTGTAGTACCAGGCTCCTGCTTGCTTGTCCCAGGGCTTTCTTCCCTGGTGCTGGGATCCGGTGTACCCAGAGCAGGAACTGATCACCTCTGTATGATGCAGACTCTCTGCACCCCACACAGCCATGGGGCTCTGCAATTACAATGTGCCAATGTTGCCGTAGGGAATACCAGGAACAGAGAATAAGCCTGAACCTCATGCCACTGGACAAGGCTGCTCTGAGGGAGTCAAGAACATGTCATGTCGCTGATGCACCACATGCAGAAGCTAGAGTGAATCAGGGGTCTTTGAAGAGGACATGGTGGAGTTACCCAAATAGACCACCTGCCAAAGGGTCCGAAGCAGAGCCAACCTGTGCACTTTGGGGGAGATGCCCCAGCCCTTGCTGCGCCCAGCACCAGCCCTTGCTGCGCCCAGCACCAGCCCTTGCTGTGGCCGCCATCAGCAGATGAGCTCTGCCTCCTGCCCACCCGCTGCAGGTCTGTGTGGGCATGGTGAGGGATGTGCTTGCCTGACATGAGTGCTGGAGCCCAGAGGATTCCAGAGATCCAGAAGATGTTTTCTGTTTGTCCCTAAGGCTGTGCTTGCAGGCTGAGTATGCACGCTGGATGAACTTCTTTTTCAGAGAACTGCCTTAGGAGATGGTGCAGACATGACCATTGATGTCAATGAGATTGCTGGCAGCTTAGGTCATCAGGAGTTTTGCAAAAATTTCCATGGAAATAGTGTTGTACTCAGTTTACCTGCCTTAACTCATTAGTGTTCTCCCAATTAACACACACACATCCAGTCATTTTTATTATTGACTGACCACACATTAATTTTTATATTTAAGTTTGTTAATGCTAAGCAGAATGTGATCCTACTGAGTTGTTAAAAATGTAAATTGACAGGAAATTAATTAAAAGAGAAACTAGTGATTTGGTTCTTAAAATCAGTAGAAACCAATGAAGAAAAATTGCACTTACCTATGACCAGGTGAGGTGGAGAGGTAATCACTGGCTAGTTTTTGAAAACAGTTGAGAACATTCTGTAAAAATCGTGTCGTTTTGCTTTCCCCAGCAGCTCTGGTACTTTCAATGGATGCACGTATGTGAGTTTTACAGTTTGGATGTGAGTTTCATAGTTTGGAAAGGTGATGTCCTTAGTACAAAAGAGTGTGTTTCAAAGACAGGTATAAATGTTAAATGCAGCTTAAGTACTGTCATGGTACCTTGCACTGCAAAGTGATGGGGAGCTGACAGCAGTCAGTACTTGGTGCTACCTGGCAGCAGCAGTAGTGAGCTGGTGGGTTTGCTGCTGGATTGGAATAACGTGGAGCAGTGATGGGAAGCACAGACTTCCCCGGTAACCTCTGAGGCTGCATCCAGCAGAAGCCAGAGCTTTGCATAACCCCTGGAGCTGGGCTCCACAGCCCCCAGCTCTGGTGGGGTCAGCTCATGGGGTTCCTCTCTTCCCAGCCTGCTGAGGCTGGAGCGCAGCTTTGGGAGGGCTCTTGTCTTCGAGCCCCCATGCTCAGGCATGGCAGGGAACCTGGGCAGGAGACCTGCAGGTGAGCATCGTCCAACAACTGTGGCAGCCGCAGCACCCATGGGACTGCGGGGCGATGTGGAGGTCCACCTCATCAAGGGCTGCGGGGAGGTCTCAGCCAGCCACTGCATCTTCCCCACTGCTGCTGTGGAGAGAGTCAAGCAGAGCTCAGGGTAAATGCTGTCCAGGGCTGGTGCTGGTCACAGCAAAGTTGTTCATCACTTCACAGTTTTCTCAAGATTTTTTTTTCTTTCTCTTTTAAATTTATGTTACATCCTTTGGAGAAATACAAAGCCTGAAAGGTCTGTGTGAGTGTATGGGAGGGCAGGCTGGGAGTTGAAATTGTTCTTGACATACTGGAGAAATGGTCTAGCAAAATATGAGTTCAGCTCAATAAAGAAACCCCCAAAGGCAAAGCTCTCACCAGTGGGTTTTGCCTATGCCTGGAGCAGAAGCACAGATGATCGTGCCCTGTGGCAGCAGCACGGCTGGGGTGACCGGGCTTGCAGCATTTGCTGCCCAGCACATTGGGGTGGGATGGGGGCAAGGCACTGCAAGCCCCAGGCTGGGGGAATGAGGGCCTTAGGGAGATCCTGCTCTTGCAGCCAGGCACAGCCCCCGGGGAGGACCCTTGTTCTGAGGAGTGTTATGGTTCGGAGTATCACTGTTACCGCCGGGTATTCTAGTGATACACAGTTAGAATTTGGAGACAAGGCGTACAAGTAGTGTTGCATTTAATCTGCCATCACAGCAGTGCTCTTCTGCTTGCACTGCCACTGACCCTAAGTCCTTGCTGCCTGCAAGGTGCTTTTTTTAAAAAAAAAAAAAAAAAAACCAACAAAGGTGAGGCTGCATATAGTTATGCCATAATGCTTTTGAGCCTCGATTACCAGTTGGGGGTAGCTGCATACTCAAACCCCTTAGCTACATTTACCAAATCTTCAAAGACATGACACAACTCACTAGTGAATGGTTTGGCTTTTCTATCGTGTGCCATCAGTTTCACAAGGGAACGGGCTGAAACAAATGAGACCAGAATATAGTACCAGTAAAAACACTGTTAAGTTTTTGCTGCTATTCAATTTTTTTTTCACCCTACAGATACAGTCTTTGAACCAGGAACAAAATCCACATAAATCATAAATTATATCCCAACTACCAATCATTAAAAAAAAAAAAAAATCAGTTCAAGAGCATTATGAAAACTAAGCTCTCTTGGATAGGAGCCACTGGTCTGTTGATGAGAAAGAGAATCCAGTCCCTTCCCACAGTGAGCTGGGCAGCAGCTTCGGTTCCCCACTACGGAGGAGAAGGTTGGTAAACAAATGGCAGCCACGTGGTGCCAACATGAACCCTCCGTCCTGGGGCTGCTGTAACCCTCCTCATACAGGTTCCTGATGGGAGCAGTGCGGGTGGCTCCGCCTGTTCTGGCCAAGCCCAGCTCCAGGCTCCAGCTGCGAGAGACCAGGGGATTCAGGGACCAGGCCAAACCCTGGAGCCAAGAGCAGCCTGAGGGACCTGTGGGGCTGCCCCCAAAAGGGCAGGGAAAACAGCTACTAACAGAAGAAGGAAGCTCCATCATGGGATGAAGATGCCACCCCTTGTTGCATGATGTGAAATGAGTTTGGGTGAACCACACCTTGTACACCTTTGTAAATCAAGAGGTTTGTGTCTGCAATGCACGCCAGCTTCACCTGTTCCACCTCACCAGGGCCACCCTCACCAACACCCCTCTCAGGCTAGCGGCACCTGTGAAAGGGGCTGACATGCTCCCCCTCTGAGAGAAGGCAGGTGATGGAAGCGTGAACGTCAGCAGCCTTCAGCCATGGCCTTTGTGACAATGACGGGGGGGTTTGTGCTACTGGGTGAATTCCCCTCCCCAGAGAGCAGGGCTGTGGGTGACAGCAGGGCCGGCATGGGCACGGTGTCACAGGAGGGCTGCCCTGGATTTTGCACAATCCTGCGGGGCACTATCAGTTAGATAAGCTGTGTGCCTTATGGTCAGGTCAGGATAACCTGGGCAAAGTCGGCGCAGACTGCAACAGCACCGGCTGCTTCCCGGGAACGAGGATAATTTGTAGTTTTTCTTACACAATAAATATTTTGGCTTTGGCTATATTTTAACACTTTCAAGCACTTGTTTCAAAAGGTACTTTCAGTGCATTCAGTTGGTGGCATGAGAACAAAAAAAAAAAATGCTTGTGATGGTTTTGGCTCAGCAATAACAGCCAGCACCTTGTCCCCGACCCCCTCTCCCTCAAAGGGTTTGAGTGGTTGATAAAAAGTTGATAACTCAACAAAATTCACGGTGCCTGTTAATAATTCTTCTATAAAAGCCACACATTTTCCTGTGCAGTCTTCAGTCGCTTTTACCATGAGGGGACTCATCCTGGCCCTGCTGCTCACCCTGGCAGGTAAGTTGATGCTTTACCAGCACTGCCGAGCCGTGATGGCCACTGCGGTCCTGAGCAAATTGCTTCTCCTCGAGGCCTTTCAGGGATATTTATAGCTAAATTTGCTGAAGCTCTTTTATGACTTCAGCTGTAAACTATTAGATTTTTGTGCCCAGCAGCAGGGGAAATCCAAGCAAGGATGGGCTTGGTGTCCCAGGGGTGTGGGGTGCACCCTGGAAGCCCATTACTGGTTGTTTGCCAACCATTAGCACACTGAGTAAATTAACAATAAATGAAAGGATTCACAGACATGGGGGGTTTCTCATGCATCCTTCCGTTTCCTCCCACACAGGGGGCCAGAAGCAGAACCTCGGTAAGTGCGCTCCCACTCCCCTATGGCCATGCTTTGCCCACTGTTTGCACTGATTTTTGGGCAGTAGCAGCCTCACCCTTCTTTGCTGGGATGGTTCTCACAAGTAACATCACAACAGTTGTAGCGAAGGAGGTGTATCTGCTGTATTTTTTTTTTCAATAGAGCCTGTTTTTCAAACTGGCAAGACCTACCTGTATGGCTACGAGGGCTTCATCCTGCACGGGCTGCCTGGCAGAGGCCTGGCGAAGGCGGGGGTGAGGCTGACCTGCAAGCTGGAGATCAGCAGCGTATCTACCAGCGACCACCTTCTCCAGGTAAATCACCATGGGTGCGGGAGCCCATCCACCCGCCCGCATCACACAGCTACAGGTGTCCAGTTCGTACCTCCAGGCTAGCAAAACAAACGACAAAAAGATGCAGAGCTCAGCACCCTTCCCAGTGCCGAAATGAACCCGTAAGCCCGCTGCCAGACCCAGTGGCTTTGCTCAGGCAGCGATGATTTCCCCAGCACAGGCAGAGGTGCGGGCACGGCCACTCAGCTTTGCACCCTGTACCCCCGAGCCGTGCTGGGGCAGAGCCGAGGGCATTGCTGGAGTGCCCACAGATGTAGCCACACTGCTTTGGGTTACGGGCAGTGACCTATAGTCAGCACTGCAGGCTTCCGCGCCTCTGTGGGAGGGAACCAGGGCTGCTCCAGCTCTGCTGCCATCAGCACTCGATACCCACCTCCACCGACTACAGCTGCCTTGGGTTCCCCTCCATGAGGAAATACAGCAGGCAGCTGCTTTAAAGAAGCATCCTTAAGATAGTTTTACTAAGACAACGCTCATCTTGAGAATGAAAATGAGAACTCAAGCATGAAATAGCTGTGTTTTTCAACCTGGTCCATAGCCTAAGAAAAGCTCAGCATTGGAATTCAGTTGCCACATGAGAAAGTCCCATCTATCTCCATTATTTTCCTTTTCATATTCCTCACATAGACATTAATTCAAATGTGAAGAATTCTAATGGTAATCCTTGTGCTTGGCATAATGATATCAGATCTGGAAGTGCTGTTACTCATCAAAGAGATTAAACCAAACAGCTTAAAATATTGGCATGGAATGAAAGACCACAGAAAAGGGATCTAGAAGACACCACGTGGGGGAGAAAGCTTTAAGAGGGCACTTAGCGTTCATCCTAGGGCTTTATTCCATCTGTAATCCTGTGCATACATTACTGGAACAGCGTGAAGGGATATCCATTATCAAACTTTACACATTGCTGCAATTGCAGGCTCTGTGTAACTCACTAGAGTTGATATAACTTGAGCAACTGCAGACAATAGTCTTGAGTAGGAATTAATTTGAGAAAAATGTGACAAGAGGCAAGCCAGCCTTGCAGCATTGATTATAAATGCCTGAAAGGAAATAGAGCACTAAACCCACACCATCTCCCTCTATGCAGGAACATGTACTTTTATGTCCGAGGGTGGGAGGGGTGTGTGTATGTGACCAGGCACATATGCGCATGCAGGCACGCATTTCCCACTAGGTAGCAGTCGAGGACTCGTGTGCAAGCCTTACAGCTTGGTAAGCTCACAGCGATGACAGCTGCTTCCAAAGAAAGAGATGTCAGCTCTTGCTCGGCCATCTCTGGTGCGAGGTCCTGCGAGGTCCAGCCGTCATCTCTGCTTCCCCATCAGCCTTGTGGAGGCTTTGTCACTCTGGGACGTGCCGTACCTGGAGCAGCAGCCAACATAGTCCCCGTGTGTTTAGGCAGGCAGGTTGAGCATTGGCTTGGCTGCCTTGCAGACTGAAGGGAGATCTCACTGGACATCTGGGGAAAACAGGCGGGTATCCTTTCTGTACACATTGCTGGTAGCTGGTGTTTCACTCACCCACCAAGCTTCACAAGACTTGCTGAAGTTTCGAATGCTGCTTGCACGATCTTATTTTTCTGGCAGAAATCCTTCATGGAAATTTCATTTTCAAGGACATTTCCTAGGCCCAGCACAAGACTCCAAGGAGGAAACATTTCCTGCAACGCTGGACAAATGGCTTGTGTCTGGCCATGGACTGGAAGTGCCCCGTTTCCCTGTTATTGCACTATTTCAGACCAATGGTGAACAAGATTAATGTTTTCCTAATTTTGTTCACAGATTCGCTCACCAAAGCTGGAGGAATACAATGGCTTCTGGCCCACAGACCCTTTCACTCCTTCTCCAAGGCTCACAGAGACCATCGCTGCATGTTTCCGCCAAGCCTTTAAGTTTGAATATACTGAGGGAAGGGTTGGAAGTATCTTCGCCCCTGAGGACTCTCCCATCCTGTGCACTAACCTAGTGAGAGGGATTCTGAACATGATGCAGATAACTATCAAAAAGACACAAAATGTGTATGAACTACAGGAGGTTTGTTTTTTCCATTCTGATTTTACTTTTATTCTCATTTTACTGTTATATAGTAACTTGCTGGTACATACACTTCACAGGCAATTTTCTCTGACCTATGCATTGCTGTTCCAAGCAGAAAGTTCTTTGTGTTTAATCATTGCTCACAGGCTGGGATTGAAGGCATCTGCCAAACCAGATACGTTATCCAGGACGACAGCAAGAACAATCGTGCCACCATTTCCAAAAGCAAGGACCTGACAGACTGCCAGGATAAAGCCGTGAAGAACATGGGAATGGCGTACATCCGCCCCTGCCCCACCTGCCCCCTGGTACGAGCAGCGTGGAGCCCGGCTGCCATGCTCGGGCATAAGCCACTGCCAAACACTCATGCCTGGCACTGATGCTGGTAGGGAGTTTGGCTCCTCTGTGCTAATTAACTATGCCCCTTCATATTTCTAAGTGGGTCTCTTTACACTTTTAGAAAGTCAGAAACATCAAGGGCACGGTGACATTCACTTACAAGATGAAGTATGATGACAGCGGGGCCCTGATGACATCTGCTACATCCGAGCAGGTGTACCAGATCTCTCCCTCCAATGAACCCAACGGGGCAGCAGTCATGCAGGCAAGGTAGGCGCCGTGCGTGTCCTTAGCGTAGCTGTGAGTACCAGAGCCCAGAGGAGACGACTCAAATGTATTTACAGTTGATTTACGAGCTAATGAGAAGCATCCGGCCCACGGGCTAACAAAATCTCTTGCCAGTCCTGTGACATTTGCAGATAATTCTGAGCAATGCATCAACCGCAAAGTGCACGATCCGTTTGTAGTCAATGCAACGGTCCTGCTGGGCACCTCTCAGTCTGCTCCAGCCACTGTACGTGTCCTCCACGCACACAGTGCTGTTAAAGGCTGCTCATGCATGTCTTTCTCTCCCTTGCAGACAAGAGCTGTCTTTGGTCAATGTTAAAAAGAGTCTCTTCAGTGCACCAAAAGCTCAGCTGCAGAACCAGGGCAGTCTTTGTTATCATTTCTCAGGAGAGCTGCTCCAGATGCCCATTCCTCTAATAAGGATTAAAAATCCAGATTTACAGGTAGTAGAGGCTTACTTGTCATACTTTTTCATTATTTATAAGGTTAACAGGTGGTCACATAATTATTTTAGACATGGAGCCTTACAACTGTCTGGTTTTTTTCCCGTAGTTAACAGAAACACTGCGGCAAGTAGTTCAGAATAACGAGGAAGGAGCCACTAAAGAAGCTACAGACAAGTTCTTACAAATGGTCCAGCTTTTTCGTGTAGTGACCCTTGATCAAATCGAATCTTTGTGGGTGCAGTTTGCCAATGACCCTCCCTACAGGTAATCGTATTGCCTTCAGCCAAGATTTCCAATCAGAAGCGTGCTGGGCAATAGGGATAATGAATCCTCCTCTCCCTGGCAGACCGTGGTTCCTGAGTGCCATCTCTGCTGCTGGAACTACTGACACATTCAGATTCCTGAAGCAAAAAATTCACGATGAAAAGCTGAACATCTGGGAAGCAGCTGTGACTCTCCCTCTCGCCTTCCATTTTGTTACACCCAACAAGAAAACCCTAGAAGTTGCCTCAGTGAGTACAGATCATTCTCCTGTTTCCCTCTCACTCCTTTTCAAAGGTGAATTCACAGGCTTATAAGTGAAAGATGCACCATATTTATTTATAAGTTTGTAAAATGCAAGGTATTAGCAAAAATAAGGAATGCTTTAGAAAAATGCTTCCAAACACTTGTTGCCAAAATTGTTTAATGGCTTTGATATTTGATGTTAAAACCCACAAATCCTAGGAAAATTGCTATTGATTTCTTTTTGCCCAAATAAAAAAAAAATTAAAAGAATAGACAAAAATTGAGAAAATATATACATCTCTCAATAATATCATGTCACCAAAATCTACAGCACACACAGTACCACTGGAGCGAGTCTATTTACTTTTACTGTAGCTGAATGACTAGCACTTGATTTAACTTCCAAAAATATTTAGGAAAAATCCAAAGCAATTTTATCTACTTATTTTTCAAATGTAACTTTCACTAAATACCAGCTGTAATTACTAGAAACATTAATGACTGCTACTTCTTTCTTCTGCAGACTTTTCTGACCTGTCCCGAGATCCAGAAAGCACCAATGCTTCGAATACTCGTTTACCTGGGATATGGTAGCATGGTAAATAAATACTGTGCTCAGCCTTCACCTTGTCCAAATGAACTTCTTCAGGTAGGTGATTCTCATTTCTTGTTTCATAAGAGGTGAAGACATTTTAAAAACGCCTCTAATTTAGCTCCCACAATGCTGGCCATTAGGTAACTAGCGGTTTACGTGCCTCACTCTTAGCTGCGTTTGCCTGCAAAACTGCAAAGACAGAATGAAACACTGAGCTGATGCCTTTGAAAAATCTGATCTTAACAGCTCAGAATTTAAAATGCAAGTGGTAGAAGGCCATGGGGATAATGGATCTTGTAAACAACCTGAAACTGAGTTTAGGTATGACAAATTTAGGATTAAAGCAAAATAATTATGTTTCTTCTCTCTACCTTTACATTAGGTAGAGTGTACTTAAAAAAATCTATTAGAGAGGCACTGAAGTGTGAATACGAGCAAAGCCCTAGATAGGTCCTAGGTTAGGGCTTCCAAAGAGGCCCTGCTATATAATTACAGATCACCGTTGGAAGTATTCAGGACATTGTCCTCGGACTACGCAGCTCCAGCTCCTTACTCAGAAGGCCTGCAGCACTGAGACAACCTGCTGGTGTTTGACATGTGTTTAAATCTTCCAAAAAAGAATGAAACAAAGCCAAGCCACCAGAAGGGTAATTTGCTGTCTCAAAACAGCAAAACTGTTTAAGTAAACTTGCTGTCGCTGTAAGAAGTGAAAAACAGGCAAGTGCGATCCTGCGGCTCCACAGACCTCGGGGGCTGCAGGCTGGCAGGGCCGACGGAGGTGCCCCGGCGAACGACTGAACCCGGCATTGGCTTGGGGTTGCTCTTGAACTTGCAACAGACACACTGGTGCAGGCATCCACCTAGGAGTAACTCCTACGCTCAGGCTCAGGCACAATTTAAAGTTAGTTACAACATTGTGTAAGGAGAAAACCAAGTCTGCTTGTATGTTCCCTGTTTGGCATTCTGACAATGATGGTGAGATTTTTTTCCTGGGAGAAAACTCTGAACAGTTTTACTCCGGTCTTTGCTACTACAACCAGTAGTTGTTTTGTTTGCTATGGTGATGCATATTTGTATGCATTATTACAAGTTCATTACCTGATAAAACTAACACAGCCCACTCTGTTTTCAGCCACTCCATGACCTTGCTACTGAAGCCGCCAGCAAAGGCGATGCCAAAGACGTGGCCTTGGCCCTGAAAGCCATAGGCAATGCAGGAGAGCCGGCCAGCATCAAACGCATCCTGAAGTTTTTGCCAACGTTTTCACCTGCTGCAGCTTCGTTACCAAACAGAATTCATGCTGATGCTGTGTTGGCCATGAGGAAAATTGCCAGAAAAGACCTGGCAAAAGTAACTGAAATTATTATTTAAACTAATGTCTTAGGAGGTATGATTTGGATCAATTTAGTGATGCAGGGATAATAAAGCCATTAGGTAATGTTCACAACTCTGGGCAAATTACTCAGTTACTAAGAAAGTCTTTCTCTTTTCCCATACTGCAAATTCCTGACATCACCCCGTCCTTGCCAATCTGGGAAAAGCGTTGCTTTAGTCACAGTAACACTGGGCCCATTACTAATGGCTGCTTCTTCCAGCCCTGTTCACTGTGCCCCAGCAATATCTTCATTTTCAGTGACAGTTCCCATGCTCAAGTCTCTGTTCAGATTTTTGGTTGCCCTTCACTGCAGATCACACATACACAGCTTAGGAACCCCTTCTCCCTGAGAAGTTATGAAATACTCACAGGTTGTATCTTCCTCCTCTAGGTAAGGGAGATCTCCCTCCAGGTCTTCATGGACAACACACTTGCTCCTAACGTCCGAATGGTGGCTTGTGTTGTCCTCTTTGAAACTAAGCCTGCTCTTCCAACCGTAACAGCCGTGGCCAGCTCGCTGCTGACAGAGCCCAGCTTGCAAGTAGCCAGCTTCACATATTCACACATGAAGGCTCTGGCAGTGGGCAGGATCCCACAGCTCTATAATCTGTAAGTAGAGGAAGAATTACTTTTTCTAGTTGTAAATGGTGATGTTCTTCTTGCAGTTTTCTAAGAATCGTGTCACAGTTTACTATCTTCATATCATTTTAACTCTTTACTACTTAGATCTGCTGCTTGCAACATTGCCATTAAACTACTGAGCCCCAGACTCGACAGGATGAGCTATCGTTACAGCAAGGTCATTCATGTCGGCAGTTATTCCTGTGAGTACCAGGTGCCCTCTTCACTGCTTTGGCTTATGTAGCCAAACGCCTCTATCATGTTCTGTGATTTTCATCCAAAATCCTATCACGGGCTGTGAGTTTAGTGGGCTCTTGAAATAGAAAGAGCACAAAAGCCTCCTAACATGCAAAATCCCCAAACATGTTCTACTGCTCTCTGGCTATCTGCTGGGGAAAGCGGAGCCTGCAAGTGGGTTTAGGCCTCCTTCTTTGGTCACTGTGGTTGTGCTGACTCTGCCCTAGAACAAAGGTCACAAACTTGAGGACCTGTGGGACTGAATCCTGGCAGAACCCATTGTGATCTACTACAGCATGTACCTGAGGTGGCTTACATGCTCCAGACACCTCGGAGACCCTAACCAAGATTTCTTCTGCTTTTTATGCCTGTGATAGCTGAATACCAGGCTGGTGCCATTTGGAGGGTCTATCTGATGAACAGTCCCAGCACCATGTTTCCATCTGACATAATCACAAAAGTAAGAGGATATTATGCAGATACTGCAACGGATATTATTGAGGTAAATATTTCATTAAAATAGCCAGCTAGATGCAAGCCAGCTACAGACAGTTTTTACTTGTTAAACCATTTGGACTGTGATCCTCCTTGAAACACCCTCACACCCTCTGGCTGTGAGGGTGGATGTGGAAGAGAAAATTTAGATAACGATTATGATTTTAGTTAGGCTGCTTCTTTTGTTTGGGGTTTTTGACACATGCATTCATCAATGTACACATTCAGTATAGGCATGAAAATCTAGGAGAGCAGAGGAAAACTTACACAGAACATTCATTTGCCTACCTAAAGTCACGTGGCATCTAGAGTATTTTGCATAAGTACAGCAAAATAGCATCTGAAATTAAATTTCAGCCAGCAGTGCAGCCAGGGCAGCAAGAAGCTCCACTTAACAGCATGCAAGCATTCACTCAGCTTCTTGGGCAAGCTCTGCAGCCTGGGCTGAGCTCTGCGCTGCCTTAAAATTACCCCTGCTGACTAATTTGAAGCTGGCTCAGCACGTCCTCAGCATCTGCAGCCATAGCCTGCAGTCATCTGCCACGCAGGCATAGCCTTATAGGTGCAATGGCTTCATGAAGAACGTATTTAGAGCAGCCTCAGTGAGTGTAAGATTAGGTACAAAGATTTTCCTGGGTTCTCTGGTACCTGGGCTGCCACACCTGTCTCTGTTTCCTACAGGTGGCTCTCCGCTCACAAAGCCTAACCAAGCTTATCAGGAAGCAGAATATCCCCTTTGCTGAGTACGATACATACAAGACACTGAAGGAGCTCGGTAAAACGGTATGTCTCTGCGCAGCTTTCTGATCTGCTCACAGTACGCAGAGCCCGCCAGTGCCGGGGCTGCATGACCCAGCCACTGAGCTGTCCCTTTGATGTTTCAGCGAGACAGGAGCCAGTCATCTTGTTTGGTCACGGAAAGATGTAATTACACTGTACTTATGCTGTCAGCAGATGCCACCTTTTCACTCAACATATGTCAGCCCTTAATGTACAGTATAAAAGATGATGATGCTGGTAGCCAAAATTCATGTTTTTTAAAACGTACGTTAAAACACAGTAACTGATTGCTCTTCTATTTTAAAATTATTATTGAGTAAGATTTTTGTCCCTGAGTCCTTTAGTGTCACCCATTACTTACAGCAGCAGAAACTACCAAGTCCTTACCTTGCCCTTACATGGGGAAACTCCCACTGAAGTCAGTTATGCAACACAAGAAAGGCCACATTGGTTCAGACCTGTAAGATGTCCATTAGTTTTTTGGCTAAGAAACCACGGATAGCATCCTTCAGGTGGGATTTACTCTTTGCTAATACCTGTACTTTAAGTGACATTATCTGCCTCTCCTCTTTCTCCCCATCTCTCCTTAACACCACAGCTTCAGGGATGGAAAGAACTGCCTCCTGAAGACCCTCTCGTGTCCTTTTACATCAAAGTATTGGGCCAAGAGATCGTCTTCATGGACATTGATAAAGATGCCATTCAGCAGACCATGATGGTACTGACAACGCTATTGGGTTTTTTTTGTCTGTGACGCTGAATAATTTTCCTTCTCTCTTTTTTCTTACCTCTTACCTAACATATTTCTCTGTTCTCAGAGTCTGACTTCATCATCAAATTGGCAGCCGGTAGTGAAAAATGTGGTGGAAGAGGTCCAGCGAGGCATTTCAGGCCAATGGACTCTGCCGGTGATGGTGGGCGAGCTGCGGCACATTGTCCCCACGGTGGTCGGCGTGCCGCTGGAGCTCAGTCTGTGCAGTGCCACGCTGGCCCGGGCTGTGGCTGACGGTGAGCTTGGGACGCCCAACTGAGCAGTTTCCCCATAATAATTGTGGGTCTAATCCCTCTGCTGAAATGAAATCCCTCTATAATCTTGAAAAATAGTCTTGTAGTGTGGAAACATTAGTGCTCAGCTACCTCCAGGGCGTCTGAGAAGTAATTAGCACGTTTCACCTGGCACATGCTTGTATAACTCAGGATTGGAGTAGCAATCTTTAAACAATCACCTAAAGTATTTCAACATTTAAAAGCACTGCCCATGTGTGAACTTCTGTGCTTATTGAAAACACTGTATCTCCAGCATTTATTTTTTCTCTGTTCATATAATTCCTATCTGTCTTTTGCAGTGAATATACAGATATCACCACCATTATCCGGCAATTTCAGACCTTCACAGTTGTTGGAAACCAACATGGATATTCACGCTGACATCAAGCCAAAGTAAAAACGACGTATATGTTCATATACACATGCAAGCATCTATATCTATATTTGAAACAGCTATGTGATCACATGATGTCATACAGGGGTCTTACTTTTCTCAGATTTGAGATGGCTGTGCTAGTCCAGTGCAGTGAAATTGTGAGAAAGCAACACAATGCTTTACAAGCCTGCCAATGTAGCAGTGTGCGCTGTACCCCACAGGATGCTGCGCTGTTCTGCTATTGCTAAAAATGCTCACTGTTGTACCTGTTCAGTGACTAAAAATATTAAGCTGTGAGGATATTTTTGCTTATGTATGAACAGGTTTTTACAAGTTCAACAGAGAATCAAATCACCACCAGGCACAAGCTGGGGGATTTGAGGAGGTAAAGGGACCCTCTGGACCCGCAAAAGCAAATGCAACAGTACTAATAACAAAAATAGTAATATTTATCATAATAATAGTGATAATACTAATAAACAACTAGACACAATCTAAAGCTAGTAGAAGATTCTGGCATTAGCTTGTCCTCAAGCAATGTATCAGCAACAAAGCAGTGAGACAGTCCCCATTAGCTCTGTTTATCAGAGAAATCCTTTCACCTTTCCCAGTGACACTTCAGCTTTTTTTTTTATCATGCTATACTACATGTCTCTTTATGCCTCAGTAGTGCTTCTTATAATAGAAAGAACAGCGTGAAAATGCAATATGGCATCTCAAAGTTAAATATGCACATATTAATCTGTAATTATGCATGGTTTTATTTCCACTCTTTCAGGGCATATTTTCATATGATTGCAATGATGGGGATTAATACACAATACTTTCAGAGCGGTCTTGAATTTCAGGCGGAGTTCAGTGTCAACACTACAATGAAATTTGATGCCAGGATAAATACGAAAGAGAAAAATTTGAAGATTGAAACCCCTCCCTGCCATCAGGAGGTTGAGCTCGCAGCTGTAAGGTATAGAAGAGCTTGTTGCATTTTTCTCATTACCTGTTACTGATTGTGAGCTCCCTGTTATAAAATCATGAACATACAACTCCTTGTTAGGCTCTGCCGTACCCTGGCATCCACATAAAGCTTAGTATTCTCTTTTGTGCACCAGCAAAGATATTTTAAAAATATACTGTACTGGTGAGCTCTGTGTCTCTGAAGTGCTTGAGAGGGACTTGAATTTAGCTGATGAGGTCAGTACTGTCATGGTGGCTTAATGCTGATTAGAATCTGGAAATGTGCAGTGTTGTCTGTATGTCTCCAGGGTTAAAGACAGTGGGGGTAAGCAAAACCAGAAGACATTACTTGTGTGCCATTTATCACCTCCACAGGAGCGACGTTTATGCTATTTCAAGGAATATGGAAGAAGTAGATTCTGAAAAGAAATCCCATATTCTCCCCAAAGGAGAAGTACCAAGTATCTCAGACCAGCCATTTCAGCCATCAGAAAAACCTTCAGGAGCTGGAAGCTGGAAGGTAAGGAGGCCTCTCACCACCTGTATTGCAGGGGGGTAGAGAACAGACAACTCCTCACAGCGGCTGAGCACCCCCAACACAGCAGCTGGCTAACCAGATCACAAACACAGAAACCGTGAGCTTCAACAGGAGCCTGACAGATCTCAAACCAAGCCCAACATAAGTCCCCATGGGTTAAAGACACTCACATTCATGATCTGCTCACTCTTACCATCTCACGCAGATAGGGCTGCTTTGACAGCATGTTTTCCAATTTCTTTACAGTCATGAGGAAGGTGTGTCAGATTCATATCCTTCATACAATATCCCCTTTTTTTTTCTGAGCCAGAGAAATATGGAAAGAAATATGCTTTTGGGGAGAATATACATTTTTCTTCCCAAATCCCAAAGGAATCCCTGCAGTGGATTGCAGAAGCCCATTCTTTTATGAATTCTCTTCGGCTTGCAGAAGCCAAGTTCTTCAGCTTCAGAGGCTGGCATGGGAAGGACATTTTGCATTGCAACAGAAGGGCTAGTAGCCCAAAACTGATGCAGAGAAATAGCCCCTCTGCAGAGCTCTGCAGGTTTTCACTGAGAAGTTTGTTTGTGAAACGCTGCTGGGAAAGGTGGGCAGGAGTGCTGTTCTCTTCCACAGGGCACTTTAGAGGAAACCGCGCTGCTTCCAGTGCCTGGATCTCTAATTTTAAGCAGTGCTTCCTTACTTAAGCAAGACTGTCATCATTCTCTTCAGTAATAGGAATAAAGGAAAGATTTTAGAAACCGTGACAATTTTTTTTTTGGTGGAAAATATCTTTATTTGCCATATTTTTTGTTTAATGCAGCAAAGAAATATTCCTAGTGTGACATCCAAAGGCTACCAGCAAGGTTCAGAAGAGGCACATGACCACAGCATAGGAGGAAGATTTTATGCACACATCTTCTGTAGAAAATTTGAGAGTTTGGGATGTTCTGCTTGTCTCAGCCTAAAGTCACGAAATTCTGCTTTCTTAAGAAATACCTATCTGCACAAATTAGTTGGAGAACTTGAAGCCAAAATAGTTTTGAAGCCAGGTACAGTCATGACAAGAAGACTTTCTGTCAATTTCTGTGAACGCTGCTCAAGCAGCGCAACCCTGGAATGTAAGTATCTTGACTTTAGTTCATACAGATGCTGATATTGACAAAATACAGCTGGAGATTCAGGCAGGATCCAAAGCAGCTTCCAAAATAATGGATGTCGCAAGATCAGGATACAAGGAAGAGGGTGAGACATCTCTGTACGAGGACATTCGAGCTAAACTGAAGAAGATTCTAGGCTTTGACAATGTGTTCAAGGTAAGAGATTTTTGAGCATAGGAGAGGGGAATATTTTCTTATAAATTAAGCCAAGGGTTCTCAGTGTGGAAAACTGGCATGGGAAAGCAAGGATTTTAGCTGGGAGGAATGGGTCTAGGCGAGTTCTGGTGCAGCTTCTGCAGTCTGTGGGGCCAGGAAGTTGTATTTCCTTGAAAGGCTGTGGTAAGCAGCTTGTCTGTCACCTAGAGAAATGTTACAGACCAAGCTATAAATTCATAATGCTTTGAATTGTTTTTGGAGGTTACAAATGAAACACGGCACCATAAGAAACGGATACAAACTCACAGAACAGACAAGACTGCAGTCACAGACCTCTGGGCAGAGCTGAGCGCAACCCCCCTCTCCAGTTCATCCTCTTCTTCCACTGCTTCCTCTGCTGATGGTAAAGAGCCTGGAAACGAACACAAGAAAGATGAAATAAGGAAATCTCGGAAGAAGCGTGTCAACAGCAGCAGGAGCAGCAGTAGCAGCATCAGCTCTGCTAGCAGTAAAAGCTGCAGCAGCAGTGGAGAGGATCGGTCTGGAGACAGGCACTGCAGTGGGGACAGTGAATATTCCAGCCAGCAGGTAATCCACCCAGGCCGGACCTTTTTATGTTTATTGTAGTGAGCGTTTTTGTACATCAGGAAATTGTGCATGGACCAAAGACAGAGTAAACAGATTATTGAGGGTGGCTGCTTGCTGCAGGATGGACAAGGTAACCACCTAGCAGAGCTCTGCCCTCTTTTAACCTCTCTGGTTTTCTGAAACATTACAGTTTAGAAGTTTCACATTTCAGAAGATTTAAGTCTAAAATGTTTTTTAAAATATTATTTTGTTTTGCCTTTTTTCCATACTCAATACTGAGCTTTTTAATGCATTTGTCAAAATGTCTTCTCTTAGATCTTCTTACGTACTATCTCTTTTCACAGGCAAATCTACCCATTTACCGCTTTCAGTTCAAGCCAGCAGATGAACAGGTACATTTACTGCTTATACTGTGAGTGAGCCCTACAGCTACTCTCACTAGCTTTGCTGCAATTACAGCTTAGTTCTCTGAGAATAAAAATATCATAAACTAATTCTGCATCAACTTACAATGGTAAACAACTTGCTTCAAGGTGATTCTCTGTTTTTGCAGGACCCAGGAAGGGAAGTCCTGAACAGCAGCGCCAGTTCCTCCTCTTCTTCAGCTAGTGATGAAGGCATCTCTAAAGCCATATGTCAGGTGAGTGTCTTAATCTACAAGAAATAAAAACATTTACTTTGGATTTCCAGTTATTGTATGTTTATAATAGAATAGGAAAATACGGTGATTTAGCATATTAGATAATATATAGAAAGAAAATTTATTGCTTCCTGTTTTCTAAAGGTGAGCACATTGGACAGCAATTTAATGGTTTTTAATATTCACTTAAGACAGGCTACATTTTAAAATGAAACTGGAATGTATTGCTCTATATGTTGAAGTTTGTGTCACTCAGTAAATAATTCACTATAAAAATGAGAACATTTTAGAAGTGCTGACCTGCTCTATCAGAAAGTGGTTTCACGTATATTTTTTATTGCATAGTTCTCTGTAAAAGTCCAGGACTTGACTCTGCCACTCTTTTCTTCATTAGGTCTTCACTGCCAAGTACTTCTGTTCATGATAGAAGGGCCACAGAAGGCCTCAAAAAGACCTTGATTTTGTAGTAATATTCCAACTTTGAGAGCAATAGAATCATAGAATGGTTTGGGTTGGAAGGGACCTTTAGAGGTCATCTAGTCCAACCCCCCAGGTGTTTATTCAGGCATCACTGCGTGGTACACAGTTGATGGTACTTGCTCCTTCTGTAAGAGCTATTGTAAGAACTGGTGGAACCTGGAGCAGATTTAATCACAGTAAAATTTCACACATTTCAGACAATGACCTACATGCCTACAAAATAGTAAACTTTACTTCGCTGAGGCACTCCCTCGGCACCAGCAGCTCCCAGTTGTTAGCGCAAGTAACTTGCAGAAAGAAGGCAACCAGATCTACCTTCTCCCCTACTCATTTCCACGTAACTTGAATTCACCTCTTTTGTCCATCTTCTCACCACGTTACTACTTCCCTGAACTCTTCCCAGTCTTCCCCAATGCTCTCCCCACATACACCTTCTTCCTCAGCCACAGCCTTGCTCCTTCCCCGTTTCCCCCAAAGCCCTCACCAGCTCTGTCTCACCTAATCCTTCTGTGGGTCTCTGTCACTCAGACCTGGCAGCACAGGGAGGACCCGCTGCTCATCCCACCCACAGCTCTCCCCTGGCCGGGCGGGGACTCCTGCCCCACAGCTCAGGTAGGGCAGTCACAGCCAGAGCGGATGCTGCCGCCGGGCACAAGGGTCCAACTTTGAACGGTGCCGCATGCTGTGCCTTGTGCAAGTACCACGCTTTGGACTGCTCCGAACAGGTCCCTCTGTCAACACCAATTATCACCGTTTTAAACAGGCGGTTAAACAGATGTTATCAAAAAGGCTGTCAGCTAAACTACAGGTTGGTAAGAGAGCAGCCTATGCTGCTGTTCCAAACTTCACATGAAAAGAGTTTTTGAATGAAACTTTTCCTTTACAAATACTTTTTATCTGTGGTTTTAATATAGCAATTTCAATGCTTTGTTTATGTCTTTGGTCTCTATTTCCTCTCCACCAACTTAAGCCTAAATTCTTGGGAGACAGCAAGCCACCAATTCTGGCTGCAGTCCTTCGTGCCATCCACAGCAACGAGCAGCCGACGGGATTACAGCTTGTGCTGTACACTGATACACAGCCCGTGAGATCAAGCATACAGGTGTTTGTTTCAAGCATCACGGGATCAAGCAGATGGAAACTGTGCGCTGATGCTTCAGTAAGAAATTCCCATAAAGTATCGGTAAGTTTAAAATAATGCTCGGCTCAAGTGTAAATGAAATACAATGATCTTACTACACTTTATACAAAAACATACATTCCCCTCTACTAGGGTTCTCTTAGATGGGGTAAAGATTGCCAGGACTACCAGATTGCTACTCAGATTGCAACAGGGCAATTTGCTGCTTATCCAGCCATGCAGGTGAAGCTGGAGTGGACAAAAGTACCTTCGACAGCCCGAAGAGCTGCTAGATGGTGAGATTTTACTTCAGTTTTTGAAAAATTCACCTATGTCAATGCTCCCTATAATTACAGATTCGGTTTTGCAATTTCTGAGCTGGAAAAAAAATCCCCTTAATCAATATGATATTATAAAATCAGATTATATGTGTCTGGTTTTCCTGTGTATTCATTCCCTCAAAGCACAGTGCATTTTAGTTTGCAGGAAAACTGCTTGAAACAAAGGGAATGATGCGATTCACCTAACCTATCATAAACTTTAATTTAAAAGTGCCTGAATTAGGAAATTGGTCTCCTGGTGCTTCTCAGTTGATGGAGGCTTAGAGCAGAAGCCTAACCTTAGCTCTCTGAAGGAGTCTGTCTTTTACTGACAGTACAGGGAGAGTGATTTCCTAATGCAGGCACCTTATCCCCAGCTTCGGAAGAAGGTGATACAAATACTTCCCATAAGGCTTATTGCACACAAAATAGCAAATGTCGTGTGATGCTCAGTGTAAGAAAACTGTAACTGCTGGATTCAGTTCACACGTGACTATCCATACACATACAGCATCTGTCGGATTCATTCACTCATTGTATCTATACATGCATTTGCCCACAATAGCATACGGATCCATATCAAAGCCCAAATTTTTTTTTATAGCTAACCAAAATACAGACACATACAACAACTCAGTTATCTAAATATAAATGCAACACAAGCTTTCTCACTAAAGGCATACAGGTGATTTGGTTAACAAATGTCTGCTGAAGAGGATAATTTTTTTATACCATATTGAACTATCTGAACTGCTGCTATCTGCCCTGCTTAGAGGGGATGAAACAGTCTAATTCACTATCCTGGAGCAAAGCCACCAAACTCAGCTTTTTTCTCCACTCTGAGACTATATCTTTTTTAAAAGGGATATTTTCTGTATTTCTCTATTTGAGTCCCAAGTCTGTAAGGGTTCTCAATCACAGAGATCCCTCTGTCAACTCACTGATGATCTCAGTGGGTGAAGGATCCTTGCTAAAAGTTACCACTGCAGGACTGACACATTAATACGAGATCATCTATTTTTTCAGCATGTTAGTATTTTAGTTTTTATGTAATCGGTGCCTATTTTCAACTCCGAATGTGTTCAAAACAAGTTGGCTATACTTTTCTTCTCATATCACTCTGCCACTCTTCTGTCTCCTGAAGACTGTTTCACTCATTAGCAGCTAAAATCTGCCCGCCCCTCCTCTCATACACACCACCATGTATTACCAAGCCCTGACGCAAAACGTGTCTAACACAGAATGCGTATGGCTTTATGGGGGTATTTCAGTCTGAACAAATAATAAGCAATCTTTTCAAACACAGATTGTTTTAATAATTTACTTCCTTTTCCAGGTTCTACTCATTTCTTCCAGGAGCTGCATACATGTTTGGGTATTCCCAAAGGCAACAGCGTGGTCCCTCTCACCAGGCAACCTTGGTCATGGCTCTGACATCTCCAAGAACCTGCGATGTGGTCCTCAAGCTACCTGAGGTAACTATTCCCACTCTCTTTTATTCTGGGGCATTCAGTACTTACGAAATGGGAGGTTAATAGCTTTTTTTAACCCACTGATTATTTTTTTAAGTGTATTAAACTATAAAGAAGCTCTCATCACAAGGACATTATATTCATGCAGTTGGTTCCATTACGAAAATATCTTACAATACAGTTCTCTTCCTCATGTAGCATGCAAACATATGAAATAAGAAATAGGTTACAAAACAAACATTATGATTGATAGCACATTAACAATAACTTATTAAAAAGACCGCTCCCTCCCAAATCTTCAGGAAGATGATAGGTCTTCCTGTGTCTTGGAAAAACAATAAAACCAGGCTGTAGAGAAGCCTGCGAGCCAAACAGCAGCCCTCAACTTATAGGCAAGGAGAGGGTGTGCATCTTGGGTAAGCAAACTGTTCGGACTGTGGGAAAACGTGATGTACAACTCCCACAAAAGCTGCAAATTAGTGAATATCAAACTTCATTTATAGTGCTGCTATTCTATAGATTGCAGATATGTCAAACTGTAGAGCTATTTCATGCTGTAGAGAGAGGATTTGATCTCTTTTTAGCTTTGACCTAAATCTAGATACTAATTTAGATTTCAGTTAGTACAGTGCTCTTTGAACATGACAGGAAAATGCCATCTCATCTCTACACTGTATTTTGCATTTACATTCGTGTTTGTTTTCTGACTGATTTTCAGCTGACAATTTACGACACAGCCATCAGGCTTCCCCTGCCATTCCCTTCAAGTCCAGGTACATCGATTTCAACACTACTATCCCTTAACCGGAATGTCTTTTCCCAAGCAACAGTTTCAGTCTTTGAAAACTTTAAAGGTCAGCAATTAACTATCTGCACGTGCATTGATTGACTTTGCAGATTTTGTAAATATGATTTATACTTTTGGCATAACTTGAAATTATTTTACCTTCACTTAAAAAGTCATTCAGACAGAAATAAACCCATCTCTATGAAACCCATCTCTATGAAAATCCGTGAGGCTGCAAAGATGTAAAGAAAAGGAAACTTGTATTAGTATCATTAAATATTCAGTTCCATGTCAAATAGTGATTCCAAATGCACCCATTTCAGCTTCACTGCATAGATTGCCTGTGAAGAAAAAAACATTACAAAATTTATGAGAGGGACATCTAAGTGACCTCAGGTTTGGGGTGCTCTGCTTGATTAGTACTGCTAAAACAGCTTCAAAAGCATACCCATTAATTTCACCTCCTGTACTTGATTTTGAAGGGATTATTGTTTCATTAATGCTATATTAAGAGCTAATCACGTTATATTTATGTAAATTTTAAATTGAAAAGCTTTATGTAATCCTGGCATAAGGAGTCACGTTTTGCTTGAAATCAGTGGGCTAATACCATACCTACGTATATTTCTTCGGTAAACACCAAAACTAGTCCGTATTAATTAAAATGGATGTAAAATAATTTCTAATTAGAGCTTCCATATTACTACAAATCCAATATTTCATCTGAAGGAATCATTTTGCTTTTTTGTGGGAAGAGGTAAAACCAGAAAACTGTCCTTTTTTTAAAAAAAGACAAACAAATCTAAAACAGAATAATTGCCTTATGTAAAGTATATAAGGCTTGCTTTTGACTGATTTTTTTTTTTTTTTCAGCTCGTTGTTCAGTTTTTCAAAATACATTCACAACCTTCAATGGAGTTGAATTTAATTACTCAATGCCTGCAAATTGCTACCATGTCTTGGTGCAGGACTGTAGTCCAGAACTTAAATTCCTGGTGATGATTAAAAGACTTGAGGAGTCTGCTGACCTTACAGCAATAAATGTCAGACTCGCCAGCCAGTAAGTAATTGCAAACTTAATGACAAACAGATGTCAAGCCAAATATACATAATATAAATGTGAAGACCAGATTGTTAGGGCAGATTGGTGCTAGCAATAAGACTCATGCAAAAATTACTGATGTCAATGGAAAGATTTCTAGGAGTGTCACTGAGTTTTGGGACTTCATCTTTTAAAAGTGCTTCTGAAATATATCTGAGGTTCACAGCAACCTGAAGACTATACTGCCCAAAATTCTTCATTAATTTGTTAGCATTTAACCATTTCATTTCAGTTCTTAGTAATTAGACACACAAACTATAAATCCAAAAGGGACTATTGTAATCATTTAGTCTGGCCTCCTACACTAAGCTAATAATTAGAACTAATTAGCACCCACAATCATCTCAGCAGAAATGTTGAGAAGTGGACATAGCTAAAAAGGGAATTACTTATCCCAAATTAGAGGCACTCTCTTAGGTCATCCCTTAGTTGATGCATAATGTTCTAATCTGTTTGAAAGTAACTTAAGACACACTTTGTTTCATCTTGGAGCAGACACCTCTGCCATCATAGGTTCTGCTTTAAAAGTATAGTCTGATACTCTAAGCTGTATGGGATTATGCACACCAAAATCCTTGTTGCATTCTTCAAAGCGCACAAATAGGCTTTGATCTGTAAAGTTTCATTACAAGTAATTACTTATTTCTGAAAATTGTGTGCCTAACTGTGTCACAATGTTAGAGAAACAGCGACAAACTAGTCTTCCCTGCACCTGTTTTGTAGAACAGAAGGATGCTTGTTTTATAGACTGTATATTTTGTGATAAAGACATTCCTCATCACTGTATCATTCCTGATCGTTTCATACAATTGTACGGATGTGCTTTTGATGTGCTAGAGCTTCATATTTCTTCATTAGAGCAAACACTGCTCTGAAGAAAATGCTACAATACGCAGGCTATTCAGGCGGCAAGAGAACCACCGTAGGGAATCCAATCTTCCTTTGAAATGTAAAGCACCTTCAATTTATGCGAATGTAACAGCAGCTTTATTGCTCCACAGCAAGGGTCTCTGTAGCCTGGTGTCTTCCTGCCTGAACCCTGGCCACAAGCAGACACTCAGAGATGAGTAAAGCCAGGGCAAAATGCATTGCAAGCACTCCTCCTGGCACGCCTTCCTGGGCTCTCTCAATCTTCCTCCCAAAGGGCAGCAGGTGATTCATGCCAGAATGATAGGAGCATCCTGCAGTATTGGTTCTATCAGGACTAGAAATTGTGAGCTGTGTAGGGTGAAGGAGAAGCCCTTATTTATGATAATTTCCTTTACTTAAAGTGAGGTTGACATATATGTTTCCAATGGATTCATCCAGTTGAAGATTAACGGTGTTCAAGCCCAAACAGATGTTCCATACACATCTAATTCTGGTAAGAGAATCATCTTTATGTTTTGTTTAATCTTTTCCGACCTTTTGAAGAAGGAGAGGATGTGATCCTGCAAACACCTCTCAAGATAAAGATCGCCCTAATTTGAGAAACAATTAGGTGATTTTAACATGCCTTCATGCTAGTTTTCATAGTGGATGGCAAGAAAGATGAGCAAAAAAAAGAGATGCTGATCCCTTGTATCTTTGCCCAAACCAAATAATGCAGGGCTGTGGTACCTTGTGCTGATCATAGAGACCTACAGAACAAGCACCTAGATGTCCCCTGGCCAGGGCCACCCTTGTCACAGGGCTTCTGCTTGTTCCAGGGCAGGGAGTAGTACGGTCTCTCTCATCTCCCCCAATCTCTTTCAAGATACACTAGAGTCTGTATTAAGTCCCCAGGAATTTAACAAGTGGTTCAGGTTGGACCCTAAAACTATAACTTCCTTTTAAAAGAAAGGCCTCCCCCCCCTTTTTTTTTTCTTTTGTTGCAGATGCAAGCATGCTGATCAGCAGTGAAAAGGAAGGCCTGTCACTAAAAGCCCCGGATTATGGCATAGATAAACTATATTATGATGGGCATAGACTTGAGGTATTTTTAAAAATAATTTTCAGTGGTTTTATTTTTAAAAGAAAAACATTTAAGTGCTTCTTTTCTTTGTTTCCTCAAAGATTCAGATTGCTATCTGGATGGCTGGAAAAACATGTGGTATTTGTGGAAAATATGATGCTGAGAAGGAAAGGGAATATCAGATGCCCAGTGGATATTTAGCTAAAGATGCAGTGAGTTTTGGTCAGTCTTGGATCATCTCAGAAGACCCCTGTGCTGAAGGTAATAAGATTCTAACATATATTAATATAATTGCATTTGACTAACTAATTACTCACACGAATTGATGATTTATATTAATTATAGCACAATCATCTTATTTTCACTATTTTTGTGATTAGTGGCTCTAAAAAAAAAAATTCGCTTCTCCTGAGTTTGGTAGTTCATTGCCAGTTTTGTTGCATTGGTTTTGCGCGTTTTTGTTGCATTTTTATATAAATTTCTTATGCATTATGTAGTTACCTGAAGTTTGTGTGTTCCAGACAGAATTATAAACTTAAAACTCCCTACTATGATAAGTTAGTATGAAAAGTAGGTAGTTTGACTGTTGACAAAAGACATTCTATGTCATCCTTAATAGTTTCATTCTTTGTTTCCATTCTGCTATTTCCAGGCTTCTAGTTTCCAGAAAAAAAAAAAATATATCTAGCCCTGACTATCAAACTAGAGGGCATTGGAGGTGGGAAATACTTGTTTTAATTTCCTCAGGCTGAGGATGAACTTAATCTGAAACCTTCAGCCGGGGGATGATTGTTCTTACCATCCAGGTCCTATAAAAAAAACCAACATCATCAATGTATTGATAACATTTGGGTGCACCGCATTTTGTGTGGAACCCAACCCTCTGGGCACATGGTGGCATTTTTGGTGGCATTTTTGTAACATATTCTTAGACCAAGCTCCCCTGGGAGGACTGGTTCAGGAAAGCTTGGATCACAGAGGCTTAAGGACTAAGCTACTTAGCCATGGCAAGGTAGGTGTGACACCTGGCACAGTGCAGAAGTGGATACATGGATGTCTCAGAGCCACTACTGCCCCAAAATGAAGTGCTGTCATAGTCTGTGTGAAGTTGGATGTCAGCTTACCACGGTTTTCACATGTATCTTTTTGGATTTGGACACCTGTGTCCTACCTGGCTCCTATTTGGCAAGCCTTTGTGCTTGGGACTGTGCCCCACATGCCTGATTTTCTCACAGCCTAAGCCACTGACAGAAAATCTACTCACTTCAATCACATTAGTTTCACGTAGCTTGTGTCACTTGGTTCAGCCATTGCTCTTAGTAGCTGCTAATTCTACAAATTAAGTCTGAAAAGTTAGTTATATAAATTCTGTAGGTGCTTTAAGAGAATTCATGTTTTATAGCTTGTAAACTGCAGCGCAAATTTGTCAAAATTGAGAAGCCAGTTGCATTTGAGAAGAAGGCAGCAAAATGCTTCTCTGTGGAGCCAGTTCTACGCTGCGTAGAAGGCTGCTCAGCAACCAGGACTGTCCCTGTCTCCGTGGGCTTCCACTGTGTACCCGTCGGTGAGTGTGCAGAACAGGTACCAGTACGCCTGGCTGCGATTCTGTGGAAGGAACGTGAGGCTGACCGCACTAACACGAGTACCCTCGGCGCATCAGAAACCCCCTCACACGACCTCTTTTTCCTCTTTTGGCATTTACAGACTCCACTCTCAACCCGGAGGGGCAGACTAGGCTAGACCAGAAATCCGAGGACGTCGTGAGCGCGGTCTCGGCTCATACCGCGTGTTCCTGTCCCCAACAGCCGTGCCCGGCCTGACGCCCCGCTCCACGGCACCCACGCGTTTCTGGGCGTCGGCGCCAGCCCGGATGGCCGGGGACCCTGCAGGCACGGCTGGCGTGGGCACTGAGGGCAAGCCCCCAGCCCCTCCAGGAGATCCTTTTTCTTAGTTATTTTGAGATGCTGAAAATCGTTCTGGCCGGGTTTGATCTTTTAATAAACCGTTGCTCTGTAAAAGCGCTCAGTCGAGATCCTTTCTCCCTGAAGAAGCGGCTCCCTGAGGGCGGGCCGCCCCCGGGCCTCTGCTGCCCCTGCCACCCCACTGGGAAGGCCGCGGGCCCTCCCTCCCGCCGGCAGCCCGGCCCGGGCCCACCCCCGCCCCTCACGGAGACACAGGGCGGCTCCCCGCCGCTCTCCACCGCCGGCGACGGGGCGGGGCGGAGCTGCGCGGCCTTGCCGGCACCCAGCGCGCCCCCCCGGCCGGCACAGCCGGTCCGCAGGGCGGAAGCTGCGAGCGGCCATGGGGCGGCCGTGGGGCTGGTGGCTGCTGGCGCTCGGCTTCCTGCAGCTGCTGAGCGGCCCCGCCGCCGGTGCGTGCCCCTGCCAGGACCCGCGGCTCTGCCACCCCGTCACGGGCACCGGTAGCTTCGAGGTGCGCGACTCCCGGCGGCTGCGGGCCCCGGGGCTGGGCAGAGCGGCGCGGCGGGAAGGGCCGGTGCCGCGGCGGTTGCGCGGTTAGCAGCGTGGCGAGCACACCCTGCGCCGCCGCCCTGCTGTAATTGCCTGTATTAGAGTCGGGCAGATTTGAAAAAAAAAAAAAAATAGGTGCATGTGCGTTACGGGGAGATGTCAGAGCTGTGACGGGTTTGCGCGGCGCGCCGGCCTGGGGGGCTGCTGGCGCGGGAGCGGCTCTCCAGAAACACGGGTCACCTCCCTTTGCGGGAAATAATCGTCCTGCTGACGGGTGCTGGGGGTTACTGCGGGTGCTTTTTAACCCTTTTCCAGGTCTTCGTGTTCGATGTGGGAAAGGAAACCTGGAGATCCTACGACTGGTCAAAAGTTACAACTGTGGCAGCTTTCGGAAAGTACGACCCGGAGCTGCTGTGCCACGCGCACTCCAAAGGCTCCAGGGTGGTGCTGAAAGGTCGGTTCCGATGTGGAATGTGGATGTTGGAGTGAGTCATGAATAAAAACAGAATGTACACAGGGCTACAATACCTGGACATTTCACATTTACGTGTATGCAAAGCATTAAAAATCAGTAGGAGGATTACTTAATAAGGGGATAATGCACACCGGACTATAATACCTTGACATTTGGCACATGCTGGTGTGCAGGGTATTAAATAGAAAACCAGCGGTCATTAGTGACATCTAAATAAAAATTCTCTAACAGGGAACATAACAGCTACCGTGATGGAGGAGGGGAGGCAAGGAAAGGCCTGTAGTAGATAGCTGGTTCTGCGTTCTGCATGTTATGTGCAGTGCCCAGACAGGGTAAGGGCAGGGACTGCAAGTAATTTTTAGTATTTTTCCCTTAAATCAATCCCTCTGTATTAGGAAGTCGTTGAGTTTTAAAACATGAGGACTCAGGAACTCTGTGTAGGTACAAATGCTGATTAGAAAGACAAAGTCCATCTTGTCGAGCTGTGCTCACATGCTGCAATCAAGTTTTGGCTCCGTTGAGGCAAAAATGTAATCCAAGACCACAATGTGGAAAACAACAAAGGTTAAATGTAAAAGTATGTTTATTGAAACAGTAAGACACAGTCCCTCTGGCTCCCTGGAAATACTGGAAGTAAATTGACTTCAAGAAAGGAAGTTTACAGTAGCTAAAAAAATACTAAGCAGAAGTAGGGAGATGAAAACGATAGCAAAAAAAATCCAAAATGAACTTAATTTTAAACACCACTGTCTCAAAGAAGCTTCGTAAGCTCTTCTGGGGTGGGTTCTCAAAATTATGCTTGGGAAAAAAGTTGACTCCTTTGTATTTTACCAGTATGGGTGTGGGGAGTTTTTATTTTGTGGTTATGTTGGTTGGTTTAGTAAGACAAACCTTTCCTCCTTACTATCACAGTGTGCAAATACATGTTAACTCTTGAAGGCCTCTTGTCTAGGTGATGTACCTCTTAAGGAAATTGTTGATCCTGCTAAAAGAGCAGCATGGATATCCCAACAGGTGGACCTTGCAAAAAAACAGTATATGGATGGAATCAACATAGATATAGAGCAAGAAGTTAATGAAACCTCCCCTGAGTATTATGCATTAACAGAGCTTGTTAAAGAAACTACAGATGCTTTTCACAGAGAAATTCCAGGATCACAGGTAATAATAATGTTCTTTATACAAACTTTATCTTATGAAATATAAGGAATTTTGAGAATGCTGTTTAGCATATGAATATGAAAAAAATTATGCAGATCTAAAGCATGATATTCTCATGAATGGTTAATTATGAATGTTAGCTATTATATACTATCATAAGAATTACTCTTTTTGACCTGTATGAATTTAAATGGAAGAAGGATTTCACTGAGATTCGTAGATAGAATGTTATTGTGTGTGAGCTGGCAGTTATTAGTATAGCGTAATGAATCTTTGAAAGTAGGGCAAATGCAGCTTTCTGGAGCAAAAGCTTGACAGTGTTTTGGTAAATTCGTCACTAACGTTCTAAGGATTTGCATCATGCTTCATATTCTTGATCAGATGGTTTTCATGTTGTATTTTAATTTCTTTGGTGTTTTGAATTCACTAACAGGGGCACTCACTGTTTATTATCTCATGTTTGTTTTATCAGCCGAGCAGCTTCTCCTGTAGTTCGTCAGTACAACTGTGTGTTAAACACTGTGCAGCATCTGGGAAATACTGTCTTTAGAAGTTACAGCTTTTTTTTAAAGAGAAAACCAGAGTGCCTAAGTGCCATACATAGTATTAACTTGTGCCTTTTTCCTTCAGGTAACATTTGATGTGGCTTGGTCTCCAGCATGCATAGACAAAAGGTGCTACAACTACACTGGGATTGCAGATGCATGTGACTTCTTATTTGTGATGTCCTATGACGAACAGAGCCAGATCTGGACAGACTGTATTGCAAAAGCCAATGCTCCTTACTTGCAGACTTTAGTCGGTGAGGACAAAATGCCTCCCCAAGAGTCAGAACATTTCTGTTCATTCACATGGATAGACAAGATTGCCATTTCTTAGCCAAGTTTTTTGGTTGTATTAAGGCTTTTGAGTGTGCTCAAACGTGTGTTGTCCCAATGTGAAAATAGTATCTCAGATCCTTATGACACTACAGAGAGACCTTTAGCAGCTGTGTGTTGTTAATTTTAAAGTAATTGTCTAGCTCTCACGATTGTGAAGAACACTTTTAAAATGACAAACGGCAGCCAAAGCAATGGTGTCTGCCTGGGCTTGCAAAGAACCTGAAACATTTGCCTCTCGTCCTTGTGAACCACTGCTGTGGGCAGCTGGTTTTAGGCGTGAGCAACTAGAGCAGTTCCTGGGATGTGAACGGAGCAAGTGCAGGAGTATACAGGTGGGAGGTAAAGAAGAGTTTCCACCGCGGCCTCTGTCTGGGGATCGTGCAAGTCCTGTAGTGGCTCTGGCTTTAGATTAGTCATAAGAATAAAAAGCATGGGAAGAATGCAATAATGCATCTTAATTTTTATTTTCTTCAAAACTAGGATATGAAGAGTACATTACTATGGGCATTGATCCTAAGAAGCTTGTGATGGGTGTCCCCTGGTATGGCTATGACTATGTCTGCCAAAACCTGTCTAAGGTAAGATGAAGGTTATTCATTTGCAATGGTGCTGTTAATTTTCTCCCTGGAAAGAGCCAGCTAGATTCTGGTGATCCTTTTTTTGGATTAGGAAATACTGTGGTCTGATGGAAAAGAGCATAAAGCTGAGACTCAAGACAGAGACTTTTGCTTAACCGATAACTGATGAGCAGCGTGTTACCAAACAAGGCGTTTTATCTCTCCCTAGGCAACCCATGATACCCAAGCACCATGTTTGACTAAGGAGCTATAGAAGAGATTATATCCAAAGGCACTACCACACTTCTGTCTGCCTTCTCAACACGGTCACTAGGCTCTCTGCTCAAAGACTAGATGCATCAAACCACAGCAAGCCTATGACTGTTAAAATACAGCAGTTTATGGATAAATCATGGAGTTTCAACACTATGCTTAGGAAAAATGTAAGAGTGAATTAAAAGTGGAAAAGATAAGACAGCTGCATAAATTGAATGATGTCCATCCAATCCTGTATTACTACAGAGTAAACAAAACTTAACTGTTTTAATTTACTTTGGTCTACAAATAGTGTGTATGGCAGAGCTACTTGAAGATTTGGGATTTTTGAGACCCCAGTGCCTTTTGTGACTTTGTTCTTGGCTGTACTGCTATTTTGGAGTTCAATAAAGCTATGTAACGTGAAACTCATGCCTTCTGCTTTTTTTTTGCAGGAGCATGTTTGTTCCCTTCCCAAAGTACCTTTCCGTGGGGCTCCTTGCAGTGACGCTGCAGGGCGTCAGGTCCCCTTTGGAGTGATCATGAAGCAGGTGAACAGTTCCCTTTCAGGGGTGCTGTGGGATGAGGTACAGAAATCTCCATTTTATGAATACAAGGTAAGTATCTCTTTATAAGACAATGTGTTGTGGTGTAAACGTTCATGAACCATAGTTCTTTGATTATAAAGTTTTCAGGGTTAGATTGTTCCATTTGTGTTTTCTACTTCTTTTTTTTTTTGTGTAGTGAAGGATGGCTAGATTTCCATATCTTGAATTTCTAGTGTGAAAGAGGGGTGCAGTGATTGAAGACTAGAGGAGTAGTAAGATCTTTATTACTCTGCAGTTTTCTCAAGAGATTGTATCATGTCAGAAAGGACGTTTTGGCACATCCAAGAAATCCTGTAGGTCCATCCTTCACTGTTATAGTTACTTTAATGAGTTGATGATTGATTTAAACTGAAACAGATTCTGAGAAGCTGTTAAGTTTTTCTAATCCAGTGGCTTGCATGCATGTTCTCTTCTGCATTTGGTTTCTACACAGACATAGTGAAAGGGTCCATGAATGATTGTGCTTACATGAACAACACAGTGTATGCCTTTAATCTTGTTTCTTTAGACATAATTTTAAGTTTCACATGTACATGATTAAAGGTGTTGTAAGCAATTATCAGGTCAAAGCAACATAACTTTGACAAAATTTTATAACCATTTTATAAATGGTTTATTGCTGAAAAAAGCACTTAATCTCTAGCTAAATTCACCTGTTAGATAGATAGTGTATCTGAGGTTTTAGCTATACTTTTAAGAATTATTAAAATACAAATTAGCTGTCTTTTCATCTAACTTCAGTTAAAATGTGTCACCATTTTATAACTTAGATTCTACAAGTAAAAAAAATAGCCAAGTAAGTATTTGACTCTAAAATTTTTAATTGTCCTGTGTGAAAAATAATTTGTAAATCAGGAAAGTATCATGTAAATCTACATAGCTTCTATATCTCAGTTTTTAATTGTACTTTTCACTGCATTCAACAGAAAATGTAATCGAAACTCAATGAACTTCAATGTGTCGTGTTTGTATAGATAGGTAGACACTGACACTAGTGTTTATATGTTTTTCTAGGATTCTCTTGGTCACTTCCACCAAGTATGGTATGATGACCCTCGCAGCATCTCTCTAAAAGCAGCATATGTGAAGAATCGAGGTTTAAGGGGCATTGGCATGTGGAACGGAAATAGCCTTGACTATTCCGGGGAGGCTGCAGCGGAACAACAAACTAAAGCAATGTGGCAAGCCCTGACACCATAAGAACTATGCAAACCCTTGAATTAGAATGATGAAAATCAGTGATTTTTTTATTATAGCTTATACTATCACAGATTTTTACTGTATATAAATATACCATGACTATAAAAACTTTGAGAACTAGCCAAATTAATCTTGTTATTTTGTATGCAAAGCCATATTTTCATTCTTTAAAAAGTTCCAATGTTGCTTTAGCAGCATCTTTTTTAAAAGACTGCTCATTTTTTTCATTTTTCACAACTACCATAAGGTGGTTAAAGCTTGAACCCAGTGTGTATCTGGTAGCGGGTAAGACCAAGTGGTGGAGTTAAAGGGGCAATCTCATCATGCTTTGCTAAGGCTGCTTGGTGCAGCAAGTATTCATTCTGGGCTTGCATGGTGCAGTCTCAGCTTTCTAACTTCCCACTCCCACCTCTATTTTAGCTAAGTCACTCTTGAATCAGATTAAACACAGAATACTGAAGAGACAGATTGTTGCATACATGCAAACAGGTGAAACTTATGCTCATACTTGGCTGCTCTTCTGGAGATTAGAATATTTTATAGACTGAAGAAATTATGTAGCATGAATTAGTTGCCATTAAGATTTTTATCAGACTTGTTAGAAAGGAATATTCAATAAACTGCAGTTTCACTGTGTGTCACGTAAATTCCCTGGTTTCAATAGCCAAAAATCTTGGACCTCATCTTGAAGAGGGAACAATAATATGGAGAGGATTTGGATGATGTTTTCTTCCATTTCAAACATCTTTACTTCCTGAATACTAGAACTCAGAAGCTTATTTAATAAACTACATATGTATTTTTCCACACACTTTAAGATTAATTCTGTAGCCTGTTGTTTGTCTTTATGTGGTGTTGTCTCTGAGATAATATGAGGTTCCATTTTCTTTCTACTTCATATTTTTCATAAAATAATTTGCCCAGAGAAATTATGTAACTTAAAAAAAAAAAAAATGCCTGTAGTGATGGAAAGATTGACTGGTGGTTACAGGAATTTTTTTTGTTAAATAAAATGCTATGTTCACTAAGGTTGGTAAACAACGTTTTCTGATTATGCTTTACTTGTTCCACAGCTTACAGCCCACACTGCTTCTCTGCTTCTCAGAACTGTTTCACAACCAGACTAAAGTGCAGCCGCACTCTGCTCAAGTGACTCCATTAATTAAACAATTTATTTAATTAGATATATGTAGTCAGTTGTGGGGGTTTTTTGCTTGTTTGTTTGGTTTGGTTTTTTTTTTTTTTTTAACCTTGCTAAATAGTTACTGGGAAAACACCACAGAATAGCAGCACTACCATAATGGCTACTGAGGAGAAGCCTAGACGGCTTCCTTGGAGTGTCTGACTGCTTGGTAATACAGGTGATGGAAAGCATCTCACATACATAAAGAAAAAAAATTCCCTTGGAAAATCAGAGGGCTCTTCACTAGAACTGTGGTCTGCAGGTTATAGAGAAACTGATAAATTTATTTGACGTATAGATACTTCAGAATTTGTATTACTTTTTATCTGTGAGAGATATTTGTGAAATTAAGAGGTCTTCTGGAGCTGGATGATCAGACCTACAAAATCCTAACTGAAGGCCAGAGGACTTTATAATAAAACTGCCTTTCCTGTAGCAGTCAAGAATCATGAGTTCATTTTTTTAATTTACTTTTTTTTTTTAATTTAGGTTCAGCTTTTCCAGTAGCTAGTTGCCTGCTCTTGTGTCTTAAATAAGACACAATTCTGAAATACAGGATGTAGGATTCAATCCTGAATTGAGCAAAAGTGGTTGCAGTTTTAATAATTAGTTTAATACTTAAGCACTAAAATCTTTGTTAAATCCTGTCTTTAAGAAAACTAATTGTATAATGGGTGGTTTGACTCTAGACATTGGGAAGTTAGTCCTTTTGAGAGCTGCATCATTTTCTTACTGTATTACTGATTTCCTATTAAGAGTTTCACTTCCAGTAATAATTATAGCCTTGTCCGCTTTTCAGCTGGCATTAATTCCTAACAGGTTACTCTTCTGCTTAACGTAGTAACATCTGGTCCTGCAAAGAGGCAAACAGGAGAGCTAGAAAAAAATACTATTAGAAGAGGTTTCTGATTGCTCTTTCAGAGAACTAAGCACATGGATGAGCCTGAACTTAAAGAAAAACAGAATATGGAATACTGTGAGGACAAGCACCATCACTACCGCTTGTCCAAGACAAAGCTTGCCCCTTCCACTAACTACAGAAGGTCCATGTGGCTTTCCTAATAAGAGAGGGAAGAAAAACGGCTAGATACGAAATAAGGTGAGATTATCTGAGACTTTGTTTATATTAATATGATAATAATACATTGGTAATTTATAGATTGTCATAATGACAAAAATATATTTCAGTAAATAGCTAAATAAAAGATTACTGTTGCTGTAGTTCTACAGAATATGTATTTCAATAATTTTCCAAAAATTTAATGTGCATGCCTGAAAATAAGAACAGGATGTTACAGATTATAGGTTTATTTGCTTAGCAGGTAATTTGTTAATGAAAGAACATCAGTATACCAATGTGATGTTACACAATTCACTAATTTGCACTTTTAAAATAACTTAGCTTTGTTTTAGACACATTACTAGGTTAAATGTATGTTTAAGTAGCTGACTAATCTTGCAGTAAGAGATTTAAAAAGACATCAGCTTCAATACCTCAGTAGCCTAATATATAAATTCTAGAACATTTATATAGTTGATGTCTTTTTATAAGATAACTTCAAGAACATATAAACAAATGCTCTGAAATTCTGAGTTTCTATATACATTACAGTGTAGATGTTAAAGTCATGTCATCCTCTTAAATTCCTGACTTTTCTGGACTGGAGAATTAAAGCTGAATGAATCTTCTTCTGTGTCAGTTCCGCTCTCAGTGCTCGTAAATCAGATGCTGCTTGCTTTCTCATCTGCAGAAGAGCCAATAATTTAAGGAATTGCAATTTAAGGAAGCTGACACGCATATGAGTTTATATAACTAAGACTGAATTTTATACAGGATGGCTGAACAGAGGATGCCTCTTAGAGGTAGATAGCCTAGTTCTAGCACTACTTTCTTCTGTACTTCACCTTGGTGTTTTTAAGAGACAACTGTGAAATTCATTGTTCTTTCCACTCCTTGTTATACAATGGAGGAGGTATAACAAGTACGTCCACCCTAGATTACACAGTAAACAGGAGCATGGGCAATCTCTGTGATGTAGAGGACTCCTCTTTCAAGCATTCAGAGCTGAAAAGCTATCCAACGTGAAGGCCTATACCATCATCTTCCTTCCAAAGGGTGCCATAGGCAGCACTGGTATGGAATAAAGTAGATTAAGACGACTGCCATCTGCTTGGAAAGCCATTGTCTTTTTTTTTTTTTTTTTTCTTCCCTTAACATTTTTTTTTTCACTTAGCCATGGCCTACAAGTGATCAGTGCCTCACCAAGTATGTTCCTTCAATTACCTTTTGAGTGGAACGGGAATTTAATGAAAGAGATTGTGAAGCTTAGCTTACATAGTACCTTGAAAAAATCTAAGTTGCTGGAATGCCATACATTCAAAATCATCTAATAACCTGGTGTTACAGAGTAATTTGGCTCAAGTGATAAAGTTACAGTGACAACTAACAGCATAAAACTAACAGCAAAAACCAAGAACTGTTTAGCAAATATTTACATCATCTAATGTTTGGGAAGATCTAAGTTTTCTCATACAAAGTAACATTTTGACTGTTTTAATTAAAAGGCAGAGTACCTTAATTTCTATTATGAGTTTCATTTTTGTATCATCCAGCTTCCTTCTCAGTTGATTGAGTTCATGCTGCACTGTAGTAATCCGGATGATTGTGTAATTCTACATGAAACAACAACAAATAAGTGCAGCATTAGTGCATCTCTGCATTCATTGGGTGTTACTTCACCACTTAGAAACACTCCTCTATAAACTCTTTCCCACTCCCCTGCTTTCTTCCAGTCCTTAATGGGTGCTGAGCCGTCTCTGGTCTGTAAGCAGTTTGCTCTCCAAGAGCAGTTTGCTCTCCCTTCTGCTGCCAGCCCTTCAGCTGGGTGCAGAGGTTGTTCCACTCCCTGTTGCTTTGGGAAGTTGAGATCCAGATCTGATCTCCTGCACGGTGTTTTGCAATTATCTTTTATGGCTACTCTCCATTTACAATAAAAAGGCATAATTCAAATCATGGTGCTTTCTTTTTTTTTTTTTCCTCACAGGCTTAGCATCACTGTGTCACAGTACATTTATTGATGAGGTTGCTACACTCAGGTAGTGCCTAGTGCAGATAAACTCCTGGTATATAGCACATCATTTCAGCACTAGCTGCAGGGGCCGGGGGTGGAGCCTAGCTTTGAATTAACCTGTAAAACCAAAATTCAGGTTTTCAAAATGTACTCAGCTCACGTAAATCAGCCATGGTCCCTTGTGGTCAATAACACTAAGGTGTAGGAGTGAGAGGTGTGGTAATCTCTTGATATTCCAAGCCTTTAAAAATGCTATTAAGGTGCCAGCTGAAGCAAATTATGCCATAAAGTTGCCCCTACAAGGAGTCATTAAGCAGTATCTGTAGCCTCTCATCTCAGCTGCTGCTGTAAGCTTCTTCCCACCCAGGGGTGCAAGCTGCCTCCATAGAAGGGTCCAAGTCCCAGCTCTGACACCACACAGCTGTGTAACCCTGGCTCAGACCACTGAGAAAGAATGAAGGGTGCACAGTCATGCAGGGAAAAAACAGGCAGGGCCGTCAGACTAGTTGGGGGCTACTGAGGAATGACTGTGTCCTTGGGATGAGTCACCAGTGAGGCCAAAGCTGGTGGAAGCGGGGAAACCACTGACAGCAGGATCTGTTCCCTACAGCCTGACTCTTCCCACCTGACTGATGCCTGCCTGGCCAGCACGTAGCTCCTGAGGGGTGGAGAGCATACTTGTGCTTAGCCTAATAGCTCATTAAATCCTAGCTATCTTCTGTGTGTGCTAGCCAACCAATAACTGCTGTACGCATGTTAAGTTGTGTGTATCCTTCATATAAGGCCTCTTTGTGCCTAGCCAGAGAGACCTAAAAAAACCCTGATATCCTCCCCAAAAGGAGCGATAACATATCTGAACATAGCTAGTAATGTAATATCAACCCTATTAATATTTTTGTATCGTAGATATTTATATTAAGATAGCTCAAATAATATATATTTGTGTATAATATACACTCTTAGATTGTATGTACATTCTCCCACCTTTCAGATACCAGAAAGAGACATTTATTTTTCCTAGTCTAGCTGCAGATTTGCCAACAGACTTGCTTCCATGAATGCATTTAGAAAATTAGCAGATATAATTATTGGGAACGGTGTTTCCCTCGTTTCTTTTTTTAATTCCTCTCTGAAAGTCCCAGGATTTGATACGCAAGACTCACAGTTGCACAACAGTTCAGGTGCAACCCACTCCAAAAGCCTCAGACACATTTCTTGTCCTCCAACCTAAAATGCATTATGTGAAATTTGGGATGATGAGAACAATATAGACCTGAACAATTAATTAACCATACTGAAGAAAAGGGGATTTTGTTATGAGAAGGTGTTGTACAGACATAAAGCAGAAAGAATCAAATGCTCAGACTCAAGCACTTCTTCAGTCTTTTTTGAGAAGAATGGGCTGAATGAATTCTATACCTCAAATAATTGAGGGATATTTGGATGTTAAAGCTAGTTTACAAGTCATTGGTTGGTGATTCATTTGTTACTTTAATTTATATTTTATAAAAAAAAAAAAAAAAACAGGCTGTGTAAAAAGAGAGATTAAATAATACAAGTAAATACCTTGGAGTTTGTCATATTGTTTGGTCGTTTTCGACTACCTCTGGCTTCCAACTGCAAGAGTAATTTCTGGTGGTAAAGCTCTAAATCTTGTTGCAGTCTGTTTAAAGTATCCTCCAGTGAAACTCTAGCTTTCTTAGTTTCAAAGTACTTCTTCTTCCATTCCTCTCGAACTGCAAAGGAAAACAGTAATACTATTTGCTCTTGCTTACCTTATCACAAGGTCTGTTGAAGACAGTAATGACCAACTGATCCCACAAGATTCAGTTGGCCAATGCGCACATTAAAACATGGCAGTAGGTTTCTTTAAAAAGAAATTCACTATAAATGCAACTGAATTTTCACACAATCATTTGCAACAAAAGGCTCTATCTGTCCACCAAGACGTAACACAACATTTCATTCACCGTGGCTGTTATGCAGGTTTCAGCTGCACAGTAAGTGTTCCAGACCTATGAAGACTGGTATAACCATCCCAGTCTGAAGCCTACAGCTTTACTGCAGCAGAATATTTAGCACTGTAGATTTATGCAAAATTTGAGCTGTGCAGGGCCAGAGATTTTTAACAACTTAGCTTTATACAGAAGTCTTAAGATTATGAGAAACAGTTATTTACCTTTACACTTTAACTATGATTCCTCCTATCCTGTTAATGTGCTATCAACAGCTGGCACATAAATCCCCCCCATCTGGTGTGGCAGTCTTATTGCCATGTACATCCAGAAGCCTGCAAAGTGTCTTATATGAATCCTTCTTTCAAGGCATATTTTAAGAAACCAGGACAACTGCTGCTCAGAAACTTACCAGAAAGAGCCTAGCTGTTGGAGGACTATATGGTACGTAACCGAGTGCTGTCAGCACGGCAGTCTTACAAGGGTATTAAATAAAGACCGGATCGCTGCTTCTACAGAATATGCTCTTCCCTTCATACCTTGTGAAGAAATGTGTTTGCAAATGCACTTAATTATGAAACTCTACAGGTCTAATACAACTAATTCACAGGTAAAGATGCTTCTTAAAGAACCTGCAGAAGCTATTCGAATCCTTGTGAGATAACCTTTATTTTACCTAACGGGATAACAATTTAAGACAGTGCAGGAGCCATTTAGGGCTTATCTCAGCAGGCTGAATTAGCTTGCCTTGCAGCTCCATGCTAGTACAGATTCACTGCTTCAAGTACCCAAGTTTGTTTTTCTTAAAATACAACTTCACCATGCTGCAGAGCACAGTGTAGCCATGCCCCTAGAGAATAACTGAAAGAATTGGCTTGTCTTCTCCATTCAACAAAGCTAGAAATAATAGTTGAGACTCCTAGTGATTTAGCTGTATTTAAGTACAAAGAGAATGCTCTCAAAACATCAAAGTGATTAAACCTCATCTCTATATAACTGGAATGTGACTTAGGGAGGATAGTTTAAGTATACACTTGAAAATAATAATTTTACAAAGAGAGTTTGGGTGGGATTTCAATGACATTTTATCTTGTTAAAAAAAAAGGTTTGTCAAGTTTGTCAAGCTTGTCACGACAGGCTTGTAACTTCCATGCAATAAGCTGAATACCATTAGACAGGAGGAACAAAAAGTATTATGCTGGCAATTTAACTAGAAGCCCTATCAACACAGTAAAAACCTCTGTAAGCATCAGCTAAAGGCAGGTTTAGAATATCTGCCCTGGGCCTCAAGCAGCAAACCGGCCTGCAGTAGCTCTCTGGGCACTGTATGTACAAGGGATACAACTTGAATGGCTTCTAAAAGCCAGCATATTTCTCGATTTATGAGACTGCCACAAAAAAATGTGGAAGGAAACATTGCAACCTTGAATCTTTGCAGCATGCTGTTATACAAATGAGCCTTTCTGGAACTATTGGTTAGCAAACTGCTCTCTCTGTAATTAAGCTCACTAACAAGGAGGCAAACATTTTCATATTGGTTTCAGTGTCATTTCTCAATCATTCCAAATTCCAAAATAAATTAAAAGTATACCATGATATCTCCTCAGCTTATTTTGTTCCAGTAGCCCTTTAGCTTTTTTAATCAGTTCTTCTCTGTTTTTTTCCATGTGCTTTCTGTCTGTCTTCATTTGTTGCAGTTGTTCTACCATCTTGTTTTCTAAAGATATAACAATTATATTTAGCAAGCATCTGGATACTGCAAGTGGGAAGGATCAATCAAGATTTTTTTGTAATGCACCCATCATAAATCAGGCCAAAAGCTCTGTCAGGACAGTAGAGATTCTTTTATTTTAATAAATTATCTCTACCTTTTTGAAATGGCTGGTGCTTTAGAAAAGTGAGAAATCTAGCATTTATCCAGGCATACATACACACACACACAAGTAAACACCATTTTATATGCCTAGATAATGTATCATTAAAATGATATATTTAAGATGTATACACTGCATATATTGAAAACTCTTGCCACATGAAGCCAAAAAGGCCTCCAAAAGACTATTTCCTGCATTATAAATGTCTGGAATCTTCCAACCACAAATTAATATTTATAACAATACTGTGAATGAATGCATATACAAATTATTTCATAAAGTAGATATTTCTATTTTCATTAACTATTCAGTCTTGATTAAATGTTCACTTCCTTGCAATTTCTTGGAATCATATACTCACTCGTTGCCTGAACTGCAGGAACTTGAGCTGGACTTATAGAAGGTGCCAGAAAAGGTGGACTAGGAGGCAAAATATATTCTTTCAGACAAGTAAGATGATTTTGCTTGTTTTCATCTGCCTGTAGAGTCAAAAAACACAACTATAAGTAGGTAACTCATAATCCTGAATAGTTAGATTAGACATATGCCCTGAAAGCAGCCTGAGTGAATGGGAGGGCTGAATTTGCATTCCCCATTAAGCTTTTTACTCTGTTATCAGTACCAGTGACTACTAAATTACAAACAGCTGGACCTCTGCAAATAAAATCAGAAAACTGAACACTTACATCGTAGAGAACATCCAGACAAAAACATAGACTATTGCTAATTGTTCTTGTCCATGTCCATAACCTCACAAGTTACTGACATTCCCATGCAAGACCAGGAATAATGGCCCTTAAAACTGCTATCTGGCTCATTGCTTACGAAGTCTGGACTGCCAGTTTCTAAACTAAAACTTATAATAGCAGATTTTCAATTTCACTGTTATTTTCATAAGACTCCACTACAATCACTTCTGCACAAGAGCTCACAGGTGAGCTCTTGTTAACAGTGACGGCTATGATGCTGTATGATTGCATGTGGGTGCTGAGTCTTCCTAAATATGTTCTTATTCTGACACTATCGCTGTATCGTAGCTATATTTTAAAGGAATTTAGTTTTCATTAGAAGTTTTGCTTGGCTTGAGAGAAGACAAATTTATCCCATCGGAAATATGAAATTATAAAAATGTCACAAATAAAAACAATAAAATGTTACTGTCAAGAAATTGTAAAAAAAAAAAATAAATCAGCTAACTTTAATAAGACCAGGACAGTTATTGTATATGTAGTTCCTGTTAAACTATAACAGAGGTGTAACTTCTGATGATTTCACTCTTATAGTTGATTTTTCATTAGCAAATCTGCTAAGTAGCAGTGCATGAATTAACTTTTCTCAATGACCCTTAAAAACATACCTTTGAGTATTTCATATTTCTAATGAGTTACCTGTCTTATAAAATTAGACTATTTCTAGGTGGAGGACCATATTTATTGCACAAGATTACTAAGAACAGGTTACTTTGAAAAACACACCTGATTATCCAGTTTTCCACCAGGATCAGCTATAGACTTGCTAGTTCTGTATTGCTGCAAGCTAAAGATAAAATCAAGGAAGCAAGTGAAAATTCACATAATTATTTTTTCCTCCATTTTCTTTCATTTATTTGAAATCTGTAAAATAAGTTTTTAGCTATGAATTATTATTATCCATCATTTTAGCAGAATCATTACTTACTAACCTTTGTTTTTTGCATACATATTCTGTGGTTTGGTTTTCCATTATTTTTAGAATTCCAGCATCTTGTGTTCTGTCTCTTCTTAGTTTGGTATCTTTTTGGTGGCCATTATTTTCCGTGTTTGTTAGTTCTGTGACAGGACAGTCATGATCAAAATATACAGATTATACTCACAAAACTCAAGTTGATTTGACTGTTAATGCCTGGACTTTCCAACCTGTATTAGAAATTCAGTGAACCAATGCAATAAATAACATTATCTCTGAGGTCTGGAAATGTTGTGTGAATAACAGAACAGAGAAATAAATTAAAAAAGGTATTTTTGTTTTGAGAATTTGTATCTAATTCTGGTAACTAGTACAATAAATATTATCACAGATAAGGAAACTACTTAATTATTTCACCTTCTCTAAACTAATTCTTTATCTAACATTTTCTCCCTTTCAGAGACTGAAGATCCCCTACAAACTGGAGCCAGCAAACAAAGGGAAAGCAAAATGCTTTGCATTTAAATGTTAATGAATAAATGTTAGCTGCTTTAAAATATATAAAATAAATATTTCAAAAGAAAATTTCTGACAGACTTTACCTTTGCTACTACAAAATCCTACATCCCCTTGTCATTCAAAATAAAGTTATGGAAAAATTTTCAGCTGTATGTTAACATATATTTGTACATTAAGCAGTCTCATATTTAGTATTAGTTACTAATCAGTGATGATGGAGGGACAAAGCTATTTTTGAGAGATTATGACTGGAAACTGAAATTACTGAAACGTCATCCACGAAACCCTTTCCTAATACACTCTCCAGACACATCTCAAATAATAAAATATCCACATTTTTGATTTCTTACTCAAAGGGCTGGATATCCAGAAAATAATTCTAATTGAAATCTATAAGGTGCCCATACCTATAAAAAATTGAATATTGCCTTATTTAAAAATTATGGATTAAAAATTTGCAGAAGAATAAAGGTCACTTTTTTTACATTAACTGTAAAATTCTACTCAAGTATTAAGACTTGTCTTTCAAAAGTATTTCCTCAAAAACAATTAATGTTATCACTTTGATGCTCATACAGCAGTAGTCATTCAAATCCAATTGAAATGTGTCAGTCATTTCTTTCCTGGTAATCACTAAAAATTCAGGAATATTAAGAAAGGACTTAATGGCCCTCAGTATCCATAAGACACTCAATTTTAAAGGAAGTAGTAGTTAACAGATCTCTTCCAAACAACATTTTCTGTTTTGGCACAGAACTGTTATCCAGTTAATGTGTGCTTTAAACCCTCCATACTTTTGTACTATTTTCAGTGTAGTCTGCTCAAAGAGTTCTCTCACCTCTTAGTTTTAGGAACGCCACTGTTCAATAGGACATAAATAAATATTATATGGGAGAGAGCGGAGGAAACACTTCCTCTTCAGTAGTAATGTAGTCATGGATAAGATGACAATGAAAGTTGAAGTAAATAAACACTTTCCCTGGTATATGGATAACAAGATTTTTTTCATTTAATATTGCTGTTGAATTATGGGATCTTTTATCCTCCAATTTTTACAGTAGCTTCTTAGTATTTTTTTTTCATACAAATAAGATTAGGCAAATGCATCAACTATAGAAAAGTGTTTCCCTCTATCAGTACACAGTGATAAAGAAGGACTCATCCAAAGTAAAACCACAGCTCTTTGAAAGACATTATTATTTAAAAACTTAGAACACTATTCGGATAGCAATGTTCCAACTCGTGCTTTAACTACAGATTTCTCAAAACTTAGTTTTACTCTGCCAACTTTCTAAAACGCATGCTTTAGCAAAAAGATGACAATCAACAGTTGTACCCTTTGGATATTTAATGTGATTTTGGGGTGTTTGGTTATTCTGGCCTTGTTCATCACTGTGGTTTACATGAAGAGTAAGAGCAATTCCTTTGGCTTTGTCATTCCCCTTAGGAGTGTTATGCTGTTTTTGATCTTGGCTGAGTTCATTTTGCTGAGAGGTCTGTAACACCATATCATTCCTTCCAGACTCCCAATCTGTGGGATTTGAATGACTTGGTGTGAAGAGACATCCACTGGATCCATTTTGATCTGCACAATAATTGATATTAGAAAACAGAAATATTATTTTATTGTAAACATTAACCATTATATTTATTCTTCTCCTCCTTCACTGTATTGGTTAATCTTACCTTTTTCTCCAAACTGTATCTTTTTTTCTTGTCTCTCGTTGTTACGGTCTTGCTTACGTTTTGTGCGCGAAACTGGAACAGGTTCTTTCTCTCCCCATTCCACAGGACTGTGCACTTCCTGATTTTCCAAATGATCACTGCTTTGCATGCTTTCTTTGCTTCTTTCAGCTTTTTGTTGTGGAAGACTGGATAATCTTGATCCATTACCAAATCTGTTAGCTTCTGCATTAAAGTGATGTCTTTGTTGAGTTGATGATGATAATGGATAAACATCTTCAAAGTATCCCACTTCAGGTAATAAATATAATTCAGGATAAAGTGCCTAAAATATGCAGTACATTCATCAGACAGGACAAAAGAGGAAATGTACAATGTAAAAAGTTTCTGAAAATGATATCTTAAAAGGCATTCAATACATACATAAGGAGGAGCAAATGACTTCAGTTCCAGTTCTGCTTCTTGCTTTGCTTTCACCTTCGAAGATATAGAACAGAAGCATAACCAATAAAATGGTCTTTTACCAATAATGTTGCATATCACTTAATTTCTGTATTCTATCATCATCTTTACACACTCCATTTTTCCGTAACCAGTACTTTCTTCTGTAATGGTCTCATGGGGAAGAAGGAACATATACTACTATTCTATTTTCTGACATGGTACTAAACTTTGTTTTGTCTCTTTCTTAAAATCTCAATCAGAACCACAAAAGTACATAGAGGTAATGAGTATTTTTTTTATCCTTTGCACCTTCTCTTATGGTTCAAAGGACCTGATCCAAAAGTTGCTTCAAGCAGACTCTGAATAAAAATGCTGAGTCTCTCATAATTTTCTCTATTCACCTCATACAATACTGCAAAATATTTAATGTATATAGGAAAAAAACCTATCACTCTCCTATGTCTTCTTATATTTATTGTTTGTCTGGGCATTCTTTGTATGATATACACTTGCAGATTTCAACAGTCCTCCTGAAAACAAAATCTAAGATAATCAATGTGTCTTTGAAGGATGTGCTCCAACTGAATTCTATTCTCAGTAATGGCCAGGCAATGCCATTGAGTCACTGTTAAATACATAGGCTATATGCAAGAAAAGGAAGAGCAACTGAACACTACTTTGGCTTATGTTTATTTTTCATTTAAAGACCCTTGTAGGGTACAGCTCTTAGTACTGCTTACATCGTTACTGTTGTGAAACAGAAGTCTAGGGGGAAAAAAAACACTCAACAAATATTTGGTCATGGAGATGTAATTCAATGAGGTTACCATGACCCTAAACAACAAATAAACCAGTCAGTTGGTTTATTGCTTTACACTTTGTTAGAAAGTTAAACATCAAGCAACAGTAAATACCGCAAATTAAAATTCTATCTTTAATTTATCGCTAAAAATGTTCACTTGTATCTACCAGTATCTTTAATTCTCTATTAAGGTAAAATATTTTATTAATTTCCTGACATTCTAAAGGAAGTCAGAAATTTTTTCCATTTATGTCAGAACTATCAGTGGGGAAGAAAATATACCATCTTACTTATTATCATCCAGTTAAGAAGACCTGAATTATTTGAAGACATACACACACTTTCAGATTTAAATTGTGTCACAGTTTTTAAGCTTCTCTTCATGTTTTCTCACCTAGTTTTTGCACATTACTTAGTATTTATTGTAGCTTTCTGTGTGCGTCATTTTAGTGATAACTAAACTACAAATGAAATAAAGAACGACACCAGATTTCCAACTTGTAATTAATTTCCAAATCCATGAGAAACACGTGAAATGAGAGGTGAAAAAGGTATTCTATATTTATGTATATTACTTAAGTCTTTCTGTATTACAAGAACAAACTTTCAGTTGGACTGATTTTCAAGTTTATTTAATCTTTAGCTGTAGTCTGTAGGATAGAAATACACAGAGAATCAATGTGAGGAACAGTTATGGCTCAGAGATGTAGCTTTTTGATTATGTACATCTCAGGCTGTATTACTGGACTAAGTAGTGGAACACAAACGTACATCCAGAGAAGTTTTCATTCCGAGACTGATCTTATAAAGGCTTTTGGGCAGGTCACAGCAGGAACCATTGGGGGAACTCTGACTTACTTAGCTTCCATTGCAAATTCTTCAACTGCCATATTCCCAATCCTGTACTGGTAATAATGACCTTAGGCAGATTTTTTTTTTTAAATGTAACCAGACTTGTCATATTTAATCCATTGACTTATCGAAACTACATCTTTTCATTGCATGGAAACAAATTACATTTGACGATTTAAAGGAAGTTTCTAACACACCTGTCCGGCTGTGCCTTTCTATTTGTGTAAGTAGATGTGCTCTGACAAGAGCTTATGCTTCAGCACATTTAAAAACAAATGCTAACAGTGCTCCTAAAGTTATCTCTATTTTTTTTTGTGATACTATCTAATCTGCAGGAACAAAATCTGTGTTTACACTGTAAAGCAGAAGAGCACTAAAGAAAAAAAAAATTAACTTACCAATGCTAGTTTTTTCCCAATGCATTTTAAAAATTTGAATTTATCTGCAACTGCAGCTCCACCCAAGTACTCTCCAAGCTTCTCCCGTAGCACTCTTAATGTGATGTGAGGAGACACCCTAGAATGTTGTTATTCATTAATACATCTGCAAGATCAAATAATGATGGCTAGTTAGTAAGAGGGGGAAGATAATGCTATACACACGCTGGCTTGCATGAACAGAATGACCAAAAACGGTAACTCTTATCCTGGAACTGCACCTAATTATATATAGGCCAGAGAGTCTTGGTGTGGTAGTGTCAGAACATTGTATCACGTTATGGTAGAATGTACTGCAAGGGCTGTTGTAACATCAACCAACAACATTCATATGTTGTGACAGGATGAGGGGTAATGGTTTTAAAACAGAGGGAGGTAGATTTAGATTGGATATTAGGAAAAAAATTTTAACAATGCGAGTTGCAGAACACCGGAACAGGTTGCCCAGAGCGGTGGTGGATGCCCCATCCCTGGAAACGTTCAAGGCCAGGCTGGCTGAGGCTCTGAGCAACCAGATCTAGTCGGGGATGTCCCTGCTCCTTGCAGGGGGGTTGGACTAAATGGCCTTTAAAGGTCCCTTCCAACTCTAACTCCAACTCTATGATTCTATGATTCTATATTTTAGGAACCCCATACAAAGGGAGAATATGGAAGTAGCTGAAATTTAAAAATGACTCCTTTAGAATGCTCCTGCTCATCTGCAGATGAATAACAAAACCATTGGAAACTACAGTCATGCATTTCTATATAGGTGACAAAGTTTCATGGGGCCATTCTAGGACTGTAGGACATACCCCTTCAAGCGCTAAGGGCTTGAGGAGACTTCATCACTACCCACTTTAAGTAGCAGGTACATTCCTTTGATTTTGTCTTCTCCAACACAAATCTACAGTTGGGTGTGTTCATGTGTACATGCAAATGTATTCTAAATCAAAACCAAACACTGCAGTGTGAACATTTCCACCATAGTTTGAGTATGAGAGAGCTGACCCAAATAGGAATTGCATCATTTAATGTACTACTGGAAATCATGCAAATATTAAAGTAATAAGCTCAGTATAAACATCACTAGAGAATAAAAAGCATCTCAACAGAATAAAACCAAATGTGCAAGAGGCACACAAAAGCTCTGCAGCACAACATAAGCAATTCTAATTGCTCCTATGCTGCCATATAAAATAAACCAGGGAACAAATTCAGGCCTGCTGATTAAGTGTTAGGATACTACTTAGCATGATTTTAGGCCAGGCAGCTATCACTCTTCAAGCAATGCACAGACAAAGCTTTGGGGGATAGCACATCCCATTCTCAGCAAACAGTCTAGACAAGAACGTGCCAACCCTTCAACTTGGACAGGTCTTCAACATTAACCTGTCAGGGTTGGTTTCCACTTTCAAACAGCCCTATATGCCTTCTTTTCACACTCCAGCTATGTAAAAACATCCTCGGTTTCATCTCATAAACACAGTACTTCAATGGGCTACAATGCTTCCCCGGCATTATTTCAAACACCCTGGACTTAGAGGACCCTCCTCAAGATCATAAATCTGCCTTGGGGACCAAAGTCTGCAGAGCAAACACATCTAGGCCACACTGCTTGGTCCCTGTATATTTACCTCCTGTTTATTTCTTCCCCAGTCATTTTTTTTCCCATGCTTGCTGCAGATATCAGCCCAAATGTAATTTATTTCAAATGTATAAATATGTGAAGGATGGATACATAATTCAATACACATCCTTCCAAGGTCTTATGTGAGAACAGAGATGACCTAACTTCTTTGCGTTGATGTCTCAGAGAAGGCCCTTGAATGGCCTTCCAAAGTTCAATAAATGCAAGCTCTTTCAGAGGCAATTCTAACACTGCACATCCTTCACTGACGATGCCCATCCAAACCAGCAAGGAAATCTAAACATAAGGCATTTATGAACATTTATAAAACACCTAAGTAACTACAATGTATGACGGGAGAAAATTACCTAGGTATATAAGCCTGGGATATAGGGCAGAAATGTATTCAAAAATTATTTGCCAGTGCAGCTGCTAGGAACATACAATAATGTATTTCTTGCTGCCACTGGCTAGCAGAAGATGAGTCACATTCGAGTTATTTGCTTCAGGGTGTTCCTTTAGAAGTAATGCAAACTAGAGTTCATTGCAGCCATCTCATGTAGAAATAACAAAAGTATGGCTTCCGTGGTGAAGCCTGAAGAATAAATAAAAGATTACAGAGACTGAGAAATCAAGTTCATGAGAACAAGAACTCAGAGCCATAGACAATTACACACTCAGTATTTTCCTCTAATTTCATGATTAATAAAAGTGGTCTGTACTTAGACCTAGGAATCCTTTGTTAAGCTGACTCAGAGAGTACTAGGATTGTCAAGCTGACTGGACAGTGCTATCAACAACGTCAAACAGCAATGTTGCTGTTCCCTCTCCTGGATTATAGTAACAGAAGTTTTTAATTTTTTTTTTTTTTTATCTTAAAGACAGGGATACATGGTCCGGGTGCTAGTTAAGACTAATGCTAATGTACTGCATCACTGCATAGTACCCATAGAATAATTAATTATTTAACACTCATTAGCAAGTCACAAATACCCAGGCAGAAATAAACCCACTGAAATCAATGAGAATCCTAATTTAAGTTGATGCTCTAGAATTGAACCTTAGTGAAATAAACTTACACTAGAGAACAGAGGGCAGTGACAGATGTCCAGTCACATGAAATGACTTGGAGTTACCACTCCAACCATGTATTTTGCACCTCTGCTGGAGACTACAACAGCAAACAAAATGGATACATGCACTTACTTCCTCTGGTTTTGAGCAGACTTTCAACAAAGGAAGCTGTAAGAGTGGCTACATTCTGCCCTACATGCCCATACCTGACTGCTGCCAATCTTTTCAGCTACACAGTTACATTGTCTTAAGTGGGCAATACAAGCCTAAATTTAAATTAGTTAAAACCCATATTCCCTGAAGTTTAAGCTAAATTGACAGGTTTTGCACAGGAACAGACAAGGTACACGTAAAACTCCATTTCAATACATGTTTAAATTACTCGTTTTTTCTACAACTTCTTACCACACTAGATACACACAGATCCTGTGAGTAAAGTGTTCAGGAGTATAAAGCAAACTGCCAAAGACATGAAAGATTAAAACTGCAACGGTCTGTGCCGGGTTTGGGCCTAGGACTGAGAAGTGGGGTATTCTTTCACCTCTAAACAGCTACCTGAGAGCACACATAGCACATGGTGTAGCGCACAACCTTTCAGAAACACCTCTGAAGAAGAAAGAAGATATGCTGGTGGTTGCATGGGCTGTAATGCCTCCCCTTGAGAAACATGGCTTAAGCTCTTTCTTCAAACGGAGAGAGCTCAGATCGTCATACCCCTGTTCCTGGGAATCGACAGGCTATCCTCTCTTCATCAAGCCACTCTGTCTCGAAGCCGGCCCAGTGCCGAAAAGAATTCCAGATTTTGATAATCAGGCTCAAGGAGACAGAAAGAATATAAGACTCATTTCACAACATAAATCATTCTGCAGAAACACTAGCACTGCTCTGGAAGTGTGTTTCAACGGTCTACACCAAGGGCTACAATGGAGCTAAGCCTGATACAGCCCAAATAAACGAAACACTAGTCACAGGCACCACTTACCCTCCAGAAACCTTAGAAACAAGTCTCTTCTGACAGATGGAACTGTGCTCTATAGCACAACAGCTGGACTAAACAACTGAAGGACAATGTAAAGGAGCTACCATGTACATGAAGCCTAAGACTATACCCACCTTATAAATCCAGCTGAGATGAATTTGCTAGTAAGAGCTACAGGAATTGTATTCAGCTTGAAGTTCCACACTTCTTCTGGGACATAAAAAACATGGAGCTCCACCAACTAAATGAAGAAGAGATGATCATAACTGTAGATATATTATAATCTTCTTCCTATACACTTTGTTTTGCCTAGGTGGACTTTCAATTTCTGGAGACAAGAATGGTTTCTTTAATGTTAGCACATGGACTAGAAGAGTGAGGCTTTATCTGACAAGGATGACTAGATAGCGAGAACACTGACAAGCAGAGCAATTTGTGGTCGAATGCCAGCTGACAGCATCAAAATAAGTCACATTAGAAAAAGCTCAACAATGCAAATAAGAGAAAAGAGAGCCTGTGCTACTGTTGTATGTCACTGTGACAGCAACGGACAGAGCTTATCAAAACCAGCTGATACACTGGAGTGTGTCATGGTTGCAAGAATACTTCAGCTGAAATCCTACCTTTGTTCATCTCATGAAAAATGAAAAGCCCTGAAAGCTTGATCCAGGCAACACCACAAATTGACCTTGGCAGCAAGAAAAAAAATTCAAAATATTTCTGACAGTTGTTAATAATATTAGCTACCTTGGAAGCACAGAAATGCTACTGGTAATGTCTGCAAAAATAATAACTAAGCCTGATCTGAGCAAGGTTCACTTAGACTGTGTTCAAATCTGTGGTAGTTGTGGGACTGTTAATGTCTAGGACTGTTAATGTCTAGGTCTTGGTACTTTTAGTGAAAATCAGATGGTATTGACAAGGATGACACACTACCCTATAACTAGAAGCCATGCAAATAGGCTATATTAAATATTTCTGCAATTGCTGATTTACTAAATATAAACTAAAAAACAATGCTTTCTATATATACTATGTTAAAACCACTTTTTTTTTTTTCCTCTCAGGTCTCCTAGAAACGGTGCAGTGTCACTTATTTTAGTATTTTTTATTTTTATTTATGAAATTTAAAAATCTTCATGGAAAAGTACAAAAACTCTCACCTGTGATGTTTGAGGTCTCATTTGGCTGAACGACATGTTGGTCCCTGTACTTGATCACAGCGAATGCCAGGTGGGCTTTCTAATTTTCTTTTTGATTTAAACATTCTTAAGAATTAATTTCCTGATAATCTGTTACAAGAGAAGTTTAGTCCATTAATATTCTTTATTTTCATTTACTTTTCTTCCTTCCATTTATGAAGACGGAAAAGTTGTTTCTGTGCTGAGGCATAAAGCTTCCAGCTAACTGCAGACAAACAGACTCAACCACACCTTCTACATAAGTGAGTATCACCTAAGTAACTGGGGGAATTGCCAAATCACAGCCCTGCAGATCCAAGAGATCTGCCCTGGAGTATTTCCTCTTAACATTTTCTCCCCTTTCAAAAGAATATTTTGGTTGTATATAATTTTCTACACAATTGTACTGTTTTCCTAAAGACACAAACCTAAATCTCCACAAAATGGGATTCTTGCAGGGTCTGGGTTTATTGCTGATAACGGGACAATTATTGTGAACTGCAGACAAGCCACGTGCCTGGAACATTGTGCTGGGCAAACGCAGTATTCCAAGGAAACCCAAGTGTGACAGGAAACCATGTCAGAAAAATCCTTTTGTGAATTATGAATCATGGTTCTGCCCTAACCTTAAAATCATAGCATCATAGAATTATTAGGATTGGAAGGGACCTTTAGAAGTCATCTAGTACAACCCCCCCCACACACACACACAAGGAGCAGGGACATCTCCAACCAGATCAGGTTGCTCAGAGCCTCATCCAGCCTGGCCTTGAACGTTTCCAGGGATGGGGCATCCACCACCTCTCTGGGCAACCTGTGCCAGTGCTCCACTAACCTAATTGTAAAAAATGTGTCTTTATATCTCATCTAAATCTACCTCCTTCTGCTTTAAAACCTTTTTATTACTTTCTTCAGTGCTCTCACTTTGAAGGCCTTCCCAACCCCTCAGAGGTCACAAACCTCCCTCAGATGTTCAGCCTGCTGAACGCCCTTGCTGTTCTCCCCATCACCTCAGCAGCTCTCCCTCGTACCCCTCCTTACTTCTCATTCACCTTTCCTTGAGCACAAGTGACCAGGCCTCCCAGATGACCTCCCAGGTCTCGCCCTGGCTCCCTGCGGTGGAATTAACGTTTCCTCCTGTCCTGGGAAGCACTTGCTTACATGGGTGTGCGTCTTCACGGGCCCCTGCACAGTTACAGCTGAGGGTGACCTGACTGTAACATCCCGTCAAGACCCAAACGTGCTGGCAAGTGAAGCTAGTAACTTCATACAGCACCTCTAAAAATAAGCTCCAAACTAGTGACTCACCGGATATTATCACCAAGATTTGCCACCTTGGTCTTAATACTGCCTTCTCTTTCCATCACTTTACAGACAAATGGGCGGGGGATCTTACTTCTGTGCTTGCAGGCCGTTCCCCGCTTCCCGGGCACAGCGAGCTCGCAAGCGAGCAGCCACGACCCACGGGAACCGGTAACAAACCCGGGCTGCGGGCTCCGGCTGCTGCCGCCACCCCCGCCGCCCGCCAGCGGCCCCGCAGCGGCCCCGCAGCGCCCCCCGCGGCGGCGGCGACCCCGGCCCCCGCCCCGACGCCGGCCCCGGCGGGGGTTGCGCAGGCGCAACCGGGCCGGAGAGGTTGGGAGGCGCCGGGAAGTTGGGACAGGGTGGTCTGCTGCCCGCCGCCGCTCCCGCCATGTCGGGCTCCTCCAGCGTGGCGGCCATGAAGAAGGTGGTGCAGCAGCTGCGCCTGGAGGCCAGCGTGACTCGCGTCAAGGTGAGAAGCGGAGACGGGACGGGACAGGGCGGACGCGCCGCCATTACACCGCCCCGGGGGCCGGGCCGCGCCCCGCGGCTCTCCTCGGAGGCGGCCAGGCCGGGACAGCCACTCTGGCCTACCCCGCCCCGCCGACCCTCCTTGCTGGTGGCGCCCCGCGCCCAGGCTTTGGCCCCGGGGTTTCATCGGGCCTCCCCGGCCGAGCCGAGCCCTGGGGCGGCAGCAGCCGCGTCCCTTCCTGCTGCCGCCGCCTCCCCGGCACCCGGCCCGCCGCGCCCTCTCGCTTCCTGCAGCTTCTCGGGGACCCCCGGGGCCGCCCTCCGGCCGAAGCGCTCCCCCGGAGGGGTGGACGCGCCCCGCTCTCCCCTCTCACTTCCTTATTCTGAGGAGCGTTTGCCTCCATCACACTGTGGTGAAACGGGCAGCCTGAGTCGGGCACACAACAGGTTGCCTTGGCTGGCCTGGCCCTGACACTGTAAAATGGAGACTTTGCTGCAAGACATACCAAGTGCATACCTGTGCATTTTTGGGGTGAGACTGGGCTTTGACAACTTTGAGAAACTCTGAGCAAACTGCAAATATACAATACCAGTGAAGGTGTTACTTTCTGAAACATCAATTGTTCTTTTTTATGAGTTCAGAGTTACAGAAAAAAAAAAAAAAAAAAAGCAAGACAAATAATTTTTTCACTGTTCTGTTTTTAGGTAGGTACAGCCTACCAAAAACCCCATACACTCATCCTAAGGATAGCTTTCCAACAGAAGATAAAATGAGAGTTCAGTTGAGTAAAGTATCTTAAACTATAGGCTGTATTTTTTAACAATTTATGCTAGAACAAGGCTCCTCATATATTTAACAAAGCCATGTCCAAGATGTTGCTCATCTTTCACCGTTCAGGCTTAGAAGTTTAACATGAAAATCGTCCAAATTAATTCTTACTCTAATATTGCGCAACTTCTCATCTTTAAGAAACTGAAAAGTTACGATGAAAGTGTTGTACAAAACTACGTAAGCTGTATTGCATAATCATTTAGCAGTATACTTTATACTTTTTGACATAGTTACATCCTCAGTAAAGTGTCCAGTGAATTCTAATGCCAACTTTTTATTATGACCAGGTTTCTCAGGCTGCAGCAGACTTGAAGCAATTCTGCCTGCAGAACGCTCAACATGATCCCTTACTGACAGGAGTATCATCAAGTACAAATCCATTTAGACCCCAGAAAGTTTGTTCATTTTTGTAATTACGTAAACTGCTTCAGTGTCTTTCAGTGGTAAGTTCTTGAATTATGATTCATAAACTGTGCTGTCATTAAAAATAGCTGGCTTTAAATGAGGCTGCCTCTATTAAAAGTATTTAGAAGAGACATCTGACGTCTGCAGCTGGTGTTGGTCTAGATCCCCATTTTGGGCCCCTCCTCCCCTATTCTAGTTGTAGTTCTGTACGGGACCTGTGTTGTAAGTATGATGAGCATTCAGCTGTTGCAGAGCTTTGCTGCAGCAAAGTAGTAGTGAGGCCAGCAGGAGCTGTTATTTGGACTAACATGGTTGTACAGTAATTCTGATGTGTCTTCCTTCTGGGTAAGGGTATATTTCCCTTTTCTCACATAGGATTATTTGCTTGACAGCATACGTTGTGAGTCCTGACTGCGGCAGATAAAGCAGACTTTAGTTCTTAAACTTGTAAAGAGCACTTCCAAAGATAGGTTAGTGGTGGTGTCCAAGAGCACTGTCCCCTATGGGACACACCCTCTAAACCAAAAGAAAAAAGTATGTAGTCCAAGAATTATATCAAGGCCCGTACTCCACTGAAATAAGCTACTACAGGGGTAGCAGTTTAAATAACTAGAAACAGTTGACCAGTCATTTGGATTTTCATTCCAAAACTTTTATAGGTTCATTAGCACTACTGCTATCACTATGAAGACTACTAATCTGGCATTCCTTGAAAATTTTGGTGATTATTTAGACTAACCTATTTAGAAAGGAGAGTTTTACATCCACAGTAGTCTCACTGAGACTCTTGAGAGTCAAAATAATTTGGTATTTTGCCCACAGTACATGCATGATAATTTTACTGTGTGCCTTCTCCCCACTGCCCCGGATCTGCTGGGTGAGAGCGTAACACATTATTTTGGAGCACATGATACGCAGTTAACTACAGTTCACAATCCTTAGAAATCTCATAGTGAGTCTTAACCTTGAAGAATTCTGGTTTTGTAGCTGACTTACATCACCCAAAGAATTGTAGATTGCTAGATTTAAGTTGTGTTATTCAGGTAGCTTTATAGAAAGGTTGTTAAAATTGTTCTTTAAAATTGTTCTCCCCTCAAGCAGACTGTAGAAGGCTTCCAGAAAGTTTTTTTATATGCAAAGTGGTTCATGCTAGTAAAGACCAGAGTAGTAACAGTATGGAGGCTGATGCTTAACTATATAAGAAACAAAAACATTTCTCCCATTTCTCCATTACAGAAGTATAACTGAAGTCTGCTTTAGAGTTCTTGTAGCTTTTAAAGTTATTTCTGTTGTGGATTTTATCAACTATTCTTATTTAAAATATATTATTCTTGGACACTGACTTGTGTTCACACTACTGTAGCTTCAGCTTTAAGCAGTACTTCAAGGGAGAGATCAGATTATCTGTAAGCATTGTTAACTGATAAACTGTAAAAAGCCAAATAAACTGTACTTTAATCAGTGACATACACAGTTCCCGATTGAGCTTTGCCAAAGTCTAGTAATTCCTGGGTATGGATGTCAGGAATGTCCTCTGTCTCACACACGTGTGCATACACAAGGCACAAAAGGCTTAAAATTATCTCTCAATTACAGCCCTTACCTTCCCCCTTTCCGATTTTGGAACAGAGCGCTTGTTTCTGCTGATGTTATAGGCAAAGGTTATATAGCACATTATAATAGCACTTTTAGTTATACTACCTATATGGAAGATTTCTTTCCTTCACTGTACCTCTTGCAGCACTTCCTCAAAATCAGCAATTTCTTAGTTTTAATCCTGGTGTTTTCACAATGAGCCAACAGAGTTCACGTTTGCAGTCGGCACCACCTCTGTGGAGTGAAGAGGAAGTGTAATTTGTTAGTTACACAGACTCCTCCTGCTTTTCAAAAGCAAAGTAGATGCCTGGTATTTCTGCAGGCACCAAATGACTGGGAACAACTTCTTCTGTCCTTCCACCTAGCAGTTTGGCTTCCAGGAGACACTAAGCTTCAGTTCTTTCGTAACAGCTTTGATTATCTTCTTGTACCCATGGGGATAGCTTCATGATTTTAAAAGTTTACTTTTATAAACTAAGTTTTATAAGACAGCTGTGGAAAAAGGATTTTTTTTTTTCTAAACAGCTGTCCATGTCATACTCTGAAGGTACACAGAGCTGCTTCATTTTGCATTGATACTTCTCTAACTGCATTTTGTTTTTGTTTTTCAGATCTTTTAGCATCTTATCCTAGCTGCTGATGTGTGTATGGGCAGAGTGCCTCAAGGAGTGGCCTGGTTTGAAGTCTGTAAAAAAGCTTAGTTTTAACGTGCCAAATCTAACTGTAAGATTGCTACTGTCGTCAAACCTCTTACCATCTACCTCTCCAAATGAATTGTATGCTAGTTACAATACTTCTGTTTCATAAGGGAATCAATTTTATATGCCAAACAAAAAATAAAAGTGTCTTGACTTAGTCTGGTCTTGAAATTACTGTAACAAGTGGATTAAATTCTGGAAATGTTGACACCTCACCAGTTACTGCATCACTCTGCACGCAGCTGGAAAGCATATACAGGGGTCTGTCTTTAAGTATTCTGGGTGGCTGCAAGTTTGCCTGGGGTTAGTAGTCTTACAGAACAATGAGGCTTCATCAGTACTACACTTAGAAGCATAATGGAAATAGAACAGAAAAAAAATATTTTGGCTGTTGGTTTATAATTCAACTATACAGCTGTCCCATATAATAGACATTAAATAAAGACAAAGATTAACTTAACTATTCTTTTTCTAGAGTAATTCTACCCTAGTAGATGACTTACTCTATGAGCCATCTTACTCTAGGTAAATATGAAAAAAGCACTTATCATAGCTGCATATGAAAAGAAAAATAAAACTTAGCTTTTTAGCTGCCAGTGAATGTGCGAACTTAAGGCAGCGCAGTAGTTTACTCTGCAGGTTATACCAACTTGAGTATAGTTATGAGGCTGAAGAAGCATTTTTAAGATTTTAAATGGGAAATACCCTGCTCCGAGACCTCACATGTTCAACTGAGCAGCGTTTTTAGATGAGAACTTTATGTACCTCCTGTAAGCTGGCCTTACAAATTCTTTCCCGTTGGTGTTTATTTCTTTTTATATACAAGAATCTCAGCTGCTTTGGGTATATACCTTTTGGTATATACCTCTTCTAAATATGACATTTACAGAATAGATTCCTATAGGAGTCAAGCATATTATAAAACTTCAGCACCACGGCTATTTTATGCAAGACATTAACAAAATAAAATACCACAGACTTCCTGGATTGCATACAGCCTTCTCAATGTTCTCTACATAGGAGACCATTTCTAGAAAACTATTACCATACCGTCAGGGAACACTGAACTACTGGAAGTTTGAAAGAGGTTTGAAATATTGATCTCTTACCTGTTTCATGGAAGACATCTGGCTTTAGCTGCTTAACAGGAAAAAAAAAGTTGTATAAGTAGAAATACTTTATTCTGAGACTATCTGTAACCAAAATATTTACTGTCTTTGATGTTGCAAAGCATAATTTATTTCTACAACACAGCAGCAGTCATGGCAAATCTTCAGCGATAGCTAAATTACAGGCTGCTCTGACATCGCCATAGTTTTTCCTGCTAAACTGGAAAAAAAGTCACTGTCCTTGTCATGTTGGATGTAGCTACAAACATAGGAAGAAAGATGTGTTCTACTTGATCTGCTCCTGTAGAAATTTTTAATGTTCGCAATTTGTCTTTCTGCAGACAGATACTGTTCAGTATCATCATAATTAGTTAGGAGTCTGAGATAAGCCATAGTTCAAAGCAGTAGTTGTATTTGTGGTCACCAGCAGTTGGCAGATAGCTGTCCGTTATAAGTGAAATTTTCTTCTATTTGTGTCCATTTCTCGGCGCTGAAATTTAAAAGAAAAGTTATTAACTAGCAAATTCATGCAACAGGATACAAAAAAGGATGACTACTCCAATTTATAATAGGGTAGGCAGTGAAATGTGTCACAGTTACAGTGTAGTTGAGTCTTAGTCAGCTTTTCAAGACTAACAAGGGAGAGGAATTAGGCATTAGTGATTTAGAACTAAAGAACATGTAGCAGTTCTGCCTACTACAGTAGTCAGTGTCTTTAAAACAAACGAGATCATCTGTTTCACGGACTACACCAGGAGTATTAGACTTTTCCTTCCAGTATAGCTTCAATACTCCTAAGTTTTGCCAAATCAACTGCAATTCCATTGTAAAAGTTATTGGAAAAGTAATTTATCATTGCCTAGAGTAATACTTCAGTTTCACTCGAAGATGTGCAGAGGTCACTGTTACTTTCCTTTCACTATAAAGAAGTTACATTTATGTAAGTAGCTTAATCATTTTTGCGTTATGATTCTTGCACTCACCTTGCACGAAAATAGCTCTAGTCAAGATTGCTAGGCTTACAATCATAGCTCATACCCGGGGAGCATTTTTCACATTGGCTTATATCCGTATACGTTAAAGAAATTACACTCTGCACAAAAGTAGTCATGGTATATTGATATTCATCATTCTTGCTATCTTTATTTTTGACTTGCAATATAGCAGAATGCTTCTACTTTGCATATTTCTTAAAATATACCTCTAAATATTTCAGTTAAACATTTCCGTATTAAGAACTGCATTTATACCGCTTTCTTGGGCTAAGATTTGTGGTTACATTTCACGTCAGATTTAGTCTCCCTTCCCAAGCAGGACTGTTATAATTACTTGGACATACCTTATGAATCCATTCATATTCTCCAAATTTGGAATCAAAGGTTCCTTTTTGAAGAGACCTCAGCTTTAATGTAAAACGGGGCCCAAGTTCTTGAATTCCTACTTTCTTTTCACTCTTGAAGATATATCTTGGGGAAGAAAATAATAAAAATTACGAATTAAGTCACAAGAACATTCTCTCGTTTGTGAGTTTTGCAAAAAAATGTCACCTGTGGAATCTGAAAAAGATGTAGTCTCGCTGGTTGTGAAATGTAGCTACTTGTCTTCCAATGAACTGAGGATCATGGGGGAAGAGAGAAGCAAACATGCGACCAATAGAATGGCCAAGTCGTGTTGTAAAATTATTCAGGATTACTTCAGGTACATGTTCTGTGGGCTCTTTCCCTTTTCGCTGAAATGAAAGTAATAGATAAGAATGCAAAGAACAGATTGAATGCAAAAGGATTTTAATATGTTATCAAATAAGAGTTTGAAATAAAACGGGGGGAGACAACCGGGGCCAGTTTCTTGTAACAGGGCTGACAACATGCCCTAATCATTTTTTCAAACGCAACCTAAGTTTGTATACAAGTAAAGGAGCAGCTGGTAACAAAGACCTTTGGTTCAACAATATAAATTGAACGAAAAAGCACAAATACATGATTTTACATTTCCTCTCTCCACCAATTTCCACTCCTGGCAGAACCCATTACAGCAAATAGGCAGTCTGCCTATCACAGAAGTCTTCTCTCCGTACTAATACCAACTATGGGACTAAGAGGACATGGGATTCTTCTTTAATAAGAACAGATAAAGTTTAAAAAATACTTTATTCAAAAGAGAGAAAAAAAACATTTCACTGCAAATTATGTAGGGGTAAGTAAGCAATACTTACTACAGAAGAGGTGACAGGGCTGTAAGAATAGGAAAAACTAGGTTTTATTCAAGACTAGGAACTACATCTATTGACATCTTGTACACTGCTGATTTTAATGTATCCTGTTGTGTGTATCCTATATACTATCCATTGGGGATGCCCTATTGGTGCAGGTTATTAGCCGCTATTTACTGGCATGACTATAAAAATACTTGCCAGACAGTTAAAGAAATTCAGCAAATAACTATGAAAATGGATATAAGCTGCTTATGGAAATAGAATATACTAGTCTTTGGCCTCCTGTTAGCTACAAAAAAGGTATCTTTACAAGATCAGCTGAATTGTACAAGTGCAACCAGATTAACCAGTTCAAGTAAACTGAATGTATTTCCAACCCTAACCATTCTATGATTCTATGATTAAACAACACACTATCCATTTTTAAGATTCTGCTGGAGTCTCACCTTTATTTCTTTACGCAAACGGACACTACTCATTCTAAAATGAGCAGTTGGACCATCAGGCAGATGACTTAAAACAAGACCATCTGTTCAATGAGTTAAAAAAAAAAAAAAGCCTGGAAAAATTCAATGTGGAATTTACAGAGGAACATTTTCTGCAAAATGCACTATTACATTAGAGTATTATATCCATCATCTATGTCTGATTTTCAAGGTCTCATTATGTTTCCCTACATACATTCATAAACTAGTTAACTAGTGTCCTCAAATATGTCCATCAAATTTTGTTTCAATAGCTAGCCAGAGTTACCTTCTATGACTTTTTCACTTATTAATTGGCAATGTCTTATTGAGTTAGCAAAACTAAATGGAACTTCCTGGTCAGGAAAACTTGTTAATTAATCACCATTAAATTTACTGAACTAATAACAATGTTTATCCATGCATTACAAACTAAAAAATAACAAAAAAGCCAACACACTTTCTTTAGTAATTCCAAGTTCCATTAGCCATCAGATATTCAAGTTGGCACACTGATTTTTAACTCTCTAGTTTCACTAGAAACTGGACAGAGAAGAGAAAAAAATCCAGAATAAAGCAGAGCTTTGATGCACACTACAGAATTATTTTCCTTCCCTAATAGGCCCGGAGCTAATATGTCTATTTTAATACAGAAAAGGATACTTGGTATTTTGCGATCTTCATTAATTACGATTAAATCTGTGAAGTCCCTTGCAATACACTGTGGAATAATTCTTTTCAAAGCTAGTCCTCTTCGATAGTAGACATGCGAGTTCGGTATAACAGTAGACAGCTGTTCACAGAATCTCACTGTTCTCTGCAAGACAGGCGAGTTAAATTGCAATGTGGTAAATACAGTGCCAAATTCAAATATTAGAGGAACGGAGGGCTGCTTGTTCCAGCTACCTGATGATATATTACTTCCAATATCTCTATAAACATTTGAAGAAAAACTATTAAATTACTTTGTTCAGTCAGCGGGAAAAAAAATTATGTGCAGTAAAGACTACAGCGCGGCAGGGACTTTTTTTTTTAAAAAAAGGAAGGAAAAATCCAAAAGCACAACCTCCAAACTCATTAAGAATATTAGTTTACAAAAAGTTCATAGCATTTCAAGATACAATGTAACTATTACAACTAATGACCAAATTTGCAGATAAACTGTTTGAGGTGTACTTTTTCCTATTTTTAAAACCACTTATTTTATGGTTTTTGCAAATGTCAGTAATTTCCCCAATTGGGTAACGCAGATCACTTGCATGCAAGAACACATGCATGAGGTTGGGTTTTGTTATGAATGAAACAAACAGTGCTAGAGAAACGAAGAGATTACAAACGTATACAAGGTCACTCATGGTCGCTAAACAAAGCGGAACTCTCCGAGTTAAACATACATACCCCACGAGGTCTGTCTGATGTTGTAATAAGAATCTTGGGAACTGTCTGTCTGTTGAAGTATGGTGCAAATTCATCAGTTGCTTCATCAAAAGCAACCTGGAAGAACAAAAGTCTTGTTAATCCACCACATATGAAACAATTGAAGAACAATTGTTTGATCCGATTTAAATTCTGATTAAATTGAATTTAGTAGGAAAAAATTCAATTCAGAAGATCTATCCTATAATTAATCCCCACAAGGCATGTGGTTTTTATTTTTAAGAATCTAGTGTGACGAGCATTGGCAGGTTTTACTATCAAAAGCAGTAACACACAAGGCAATTATCTAACGTAGATAATGAAAGAATGACATCCTCTCTTAGTGCACACATCACATATGAAAAGTACTTCATCAGCACTTAACAGGAGAGTGTTGAATGTTAAGTTTCAGCAACCTATTTTATGTCCCTTCTTGGAAAAGATATGGTGAACTTAATAGCACATGCAGAAACTAAGCAGTTACCTCTTCATCATTGGGATCTACAGTTGTTTCGTCATACACTCTCTGATTTTCAATAGTCTTTGGTATGGCTTTTGGAGGTGCCTAAAATAAATGTTTACATAACATATTAATGTAATTGTTAAGTGTATTGTGAAAACCCACATTCATACTACCACAATATTGTGTATATTTCTACATTAGAAGTATTATTTATTTTATGCCAGCTTTTAAAAAAGAAGTTAGAATACTGCCTTGATTAAAAATACGCACAGGTATTAGGGCACCAGAGAGCATCACATGGAGGAGAAGCATCACTATAACAGTGACACGGCTTACTTTCGGTCTAATTAAGAAATGGGCTCTGACTGTTTTAATTTATACAGAATTTACTCACTAGAGTATAATTCCTAATAACATCAACACAATGCCTTAGCAATTACATCGGACAGAGAAGGCTTTTTGGGAAGGGTCTGTTTTTATGCCACCATCAGCGTAAAGCTCGCCCCACCCAATTACAGCATCATTTAACCGGGTACCAACAAAGTCTCTGAGCCCAGCTGCCCGCCACCTCGGCTGCACAGCGCAGCGTCTCTGAAGGCCACGGCGGCCAGCGAGCACCGAGATCACTGCTCCACCTCACTGACGTCTGCGGAGAAACCGTTTCACTCAGGACACTCGGGAACCCCCAGAAGGCTGGGCTGAAGAGCCATCACCGCGGGGAGCTCTCCCCCGTGGGCGGCCTCGCCGCGGCCGGAGCCCTTACTTTGTCTCCGAGGGCTTCCCGCTCCTTTCTCCGCTTCTTCCTGGCGGCCAGCTTCTCCTAACGGCAGAGAGAGCGCGATCCGTTAGCCAGGCCCGCCGCCCGGCTAGGCCTCCCCCGCCCGCCCGTCACGGCCCTCCCCCACCTTCCTCTGCTGCTGCTTCCAGCGAAGGAACATGAAGTGCCGCCGCTGCTTGTTCTTGATCTCGGACACGCTGAAGGTCGGCGGGAAGAGAACCCACTGCGGGGCCGGCGGCTCCCCAGCCGCCGCCGAGCCCCCCGGGCCGCCGCCACCGCCCGCCATGCTGCTGCCGCCGCCGCGGGGCAGGAACTGACCCCTCACCCTTGACCTCTGCCCCCGCCCGCCGGGACAGCCGGCGCTGCGCCTGCGCCGGGGCCGCCGGCAGGGAGGGAGGACGGGCTCCCGCCGCGCATGCGCAGAGGGGGTGGTGCGGGGTTGTCGCGGCCTGTAAAGGCTCCGCGGCATGGGGGGGCTCGGTGCGGGCTTTGCGGGGAAGCGGGCGGTTTAAGCCGAGTGCCGGCGTGCTCGCTGCGCGGGGGAGACGGGGCCGGGCCGTGGTGACGGTCGTTGTAGAGCGAGTCACAGACGGGCCCAGCCCCGTGCCCGCGCAGCCTGTTGTTGCGCTGCCAGTACCTGCAGAATGGCCAAGCTAATTGCACAGCAGGCAACGAGATAAGATGGGAGCATTTAGTACAAATTATTACTGCACTGTGACTTATAATCAGGGTTAACAATGTCAAAATGGGAGGCTTTGAACAAACATGACACACTGATGGATTTACGCAAGTGGTAGTGACAGCGTGACCCAGTAGCGTTTTCCCATGCACACGTTTCACGTTCAGGTGTTTGCTCACAGTGAGTTAAAGAGTGGGGAGCATCTGCTTAAAAGGAACCATAGGGTTTTCTGATGGCAATGTTCCTGAAAATTATTCCATTAAATCCCATTAAAATGAGAACCCCTACAAAAAGTTTTCTGTTCCTGAGGTGGTTTCCCAGCTTAGAGGTGTGCAAGCTTTACTGCACAGTGAAGGAGACACGCTGCGTTATAGGAGCAGAATGTTTGGGGATATGGAGGGGCCTGGGCTAAACTAGAGGCATTTTTAATCTCAGCTTGCAAAATGCTGACCATTTTGGGACTGATTAGTTCCATTTATCCCCAGGATTGTCTCAAAGCTTGCAACATGTCTACTGATTTTATATACAAATACTATTTTGCATTAATAAGTTTCTCTTACTAGAAAAGTGAAAAATAAATCTGTTAACATAAATGCATTAAGATAATGGGAAAATAACCTGAACTAGACAATATCTCAAATCTGCTTCTGTCCTAGAAACAAATTTAACTCTGTAACTCAGCTTGCTTCACTGAGGCTATTTCTGCTTAATGTAGATGTAAATGAAAGATGGAAGGCCTCGTTATGCACAATCCCATGTTTGTCTGAGCCTCACTCCCATCTTTGTGAAGAGAAAATACTTCTGCTATCCTTAGTGCCTTAAGGATAAGTAGTTTCCATGGTAATTAAGGTTTGAGGGATTTAGTTGAGAATGTGTTAACCAAAGACTTTCTGTAACTTTACCTTAGCTGATTCAGATACTGGAGATTGCAAGGGTATCGCTGAAAGTCATCAGCAGAGATTTTTGTCACTGCTGTTAGCAGAGCTAATGGAGAGTTGTAAGTTACTTGTAGTTCCAGTTTGCAATGGTGTTTTTGTTGGGATCATTGCAAACTGATGTGCAGCATAATTTTGTGAAGCTCACTGAATTCTTAAGTGTGGAAAAAACAGATTATCTTCCTCCCTCCCAGAAACAGGGAAGCCAGCCTCCTAATATTATTCAAAGGCTTTTCTTCCAAGGACTCGCAGGAACAAAATAATGATACAAGAACTTCCTAGGGCAGGGGAGAGGCAATAAAAGACACCAGGAACACGTTGTGGACTTGGTAAAAATAAGATCACTAGCAAGGTACAATTATAACGTCAATAGAAGGCCCAACTAATAAATGCATATGTAGTGTTAGTTTAATTTAATCATAGAGAAGATTCCAGGGTCTTTTGCTTATTTTAGCTATGAACTCTGTTCTGTGTAAATAACATTTTAACTAGGACACTTTTTTTTTGCAACTAATGTACCAGGAAACCATTTTTTGGAAGAAGCTGCTTGGTTAAAGAAAAAAAAAAAAAAACAAAAAAAACCCAACCAGACAGAAAACACCAGTAGCTTTGATTTGTGTAAACCAACAAGGAAGTTCTCCAGTGGAGAGTGAGGAATGAAGACATTTATTCCATGTCAGCACTAAGGAATTTTGGAGGAAATTACCACTGACCCAGCTGCAGTGGTGGAAGCATCATTTTGAGTTGTATTGATAGAGGACTGGAGTTTTTTTGCTGTTCTGTTGTTTTAAACAATTGATAAATATCTTAGTATTAAGTTGAAAAGACAAAAATGCAGCTAGGGAAAGGAAATTAAGTTAGAAAATATTTATGAAAGCAGATGAGAAAAGAGGGTAAGGTGCCTCTGGATTCAAGAATTTATTAGAGAAATGTTTGATTGAGATTTTTAAAATGTAGTAACCAATATTTTGCTATTTACCTGTTTATTCTTTTCTTAATTTCATTACCTGAAGGTAGAGAGGATGTACTACTTGTCTTCAAGATTCTTTATACTGAACAAAATGCCACAGGCAATGCAGTGCTCCAAACCAAACAAACCGTTGTCTGTGTTGGAAGAGAGGTATGGCCTACAGGCTTCTTTCTTTCTTCCCACAGAATACCATTTTGCACTTGAAAAATAAAAAAAAAAAAAACACCTGTTATATATGGTTTTTAAATTGATTGATTTTGACTGTAGTTAACATGGCAAAGCAATTGCCCTTGGAATCAGTAAGCCAGAATTCTCTGTGGTTGTTGTTATAACAGATAACCACCAATTGGTAACAGTAATTTGAAGATCACAGGATTCGTGAGCACAGTTTGTGTAAAGTAATGTCTCAGTTCTAAGGATTTTTGGTGGGTCAGTCGAGTAGAGGACAAGGGAGGAGTGACTGGTTTTCCTCTAGGACAAAATCCCCCCAGTTCATAACAAAATCTAAAACTGGTAAGGAGAGGGCAAATACAAGGAACACAAAGTTACAACAAAACACAAGTAAGCAGTGAGGTGGCTTAAGGTTCCACACTGAGGTCCACATTATGGCCCTCAAAGCCTTCTGCAGGATCCCTGGGCCCTCTGAACTTTCTGTTGGTGGTGAAGAATATATCTAAACTGTTGGAGTTAGTGTTACATATTGGCTGTCAAGCTAAGTCAAAGAGGCTCATCCATTTAAGCAGCACAAGGCTATGCAGAGTGGAAATACGAGTTGGGGCCTTGCAGCATGGCTGCGTGCTGTTGGAGCAGGCCTCCTTTGTTCAGCTGCCCAGGGGCCTGGCTGGCAGGAGCAGACTACTGAACTAAGACAAGTGTGCTCTTCTTATTCTCACATTCAAGGCTGGTTCTCCCATCCCTTCATGGTGCTGTGTGGGTAATGAAGTTGTACCCCAAAGGTCAGTTTCTTGTTATGCCTATAAGCACCTCAGCCTTGAGACTGCGGAGCCGTTAGTACAGCTTTAATCACGCCTGAGCCTTAACCGGCCCCTCAAAATAGATGTTCTTTGCTCTCTTGCTTGCAGCCTCTCTGTGGTAGGCATTTTCGGGGGCTGTCTAACAGCTGACTGCATAGCAAAGCTAGTGATAGTAGCTTTCCTTAACTGGTAGTTCAAAAGTTAAAGTATTCACACTTGATAGTGAAGACAGGACTTTCCCACCTCTGGAGACTGAGAATAGTGTCTTTCCTTTCAATAGAACAATCAAACCACAAGCTTGCAGGTTTTTCAGAGGTGAGAACTTTCTTCAGTCTTCCAACTGAAGCTATTGTTGTGTGTAGAATATGATAGAGAAAATGCCAGATCAAATAGCTAATGGCTGGGGCACTCTCCTCCCAAAAGGAAGGAATGTTGGATTCCTGGCCAGGTATTCTCCCTGAAGTTTATTTTTAAAAGTTACAGAGTTTTTTAAAAGCAGAGACAAGCTGTAGAGGATGGATTGTAACCAGGTTTGGTCTCTAGGTGTGTGCCCTCATCACTGGACTAAAGAGTCTTGTTCCTTTTACACTCCTGGCCTGATGCTCTGTTGGGCTTTTTGCACAGTGAAGAAAGGTAATGTGGTCTCACCAGGGTGGAATACACGGAGAGTGGCGAGAGATGCTCCGTGTGGCAGGGGAATCTGTTTTTGAGCCCACATCTCTGTAACTGAGGAAGGAGTTGAACACAGGCCCACCACAGTATGCTGTCATATGAAGGATGGACATCTCTACCATCCCTTTTTGAGACAAAGCCTGCATTGTATTTTATAAAGAGCCTAGGCCTGTGATGCTTGGTACATGTTATTGTACCAAGCCATCTGGGATCTCTGCTACAGAAAAGCCTCTTGTTCATCCAGCTAGACGTAAGCACAAAATAAATGCTAAACTGCTTAAGTCTTTCCAGACTGTTCCCAGACTTGGGCATGCCCAGAGCTGGTTCTCCAGGGGAGCATTACATAGGGGAGCAAAGTAAAATTACAAAGTGCCTATGCAGGAGCTGCATGGGTAGTTTTCAAGACCATTTGGGACTTACAGGCTTGCATTCCTTAGTGGATCTTGTTTACAGTCTTTAATTTCAGTATTTTCAGTCACCTAGGGCAATCTCTGTAACGGACAACATGGAGATCATGCTCAATAAAGTTGGGTATTGTTTAACTTTTCAGGATGAACACTAGATCTTACTATGTGCTCCAAATGCCTGTCTTCATCCCATAGCTCAACATAAAAATTAATTATTTTAATATGCTTTTCTGTGTTACTCTTCTTTATAATAACAGAGCTGTCTACAAACATTAAGGTGCTTATTGGAAAGAAGATATTATGTCATGTCCGTTATACAGATGGGAAAATTAAACAAGTTTGTAAAAATTTATCAAATGTATGAAGTTAGAATGCCCAGTGTAAGACACCCAAAGCTGGATATTTTGAGAGTATTTAGCACCATACATTCAAACCACAACTATTTTCAATTAGGTTCACAATTAACCTCACCATGCTCAGGATCATTCTATATATCAGATTCCAGATATCTCAAGTTCAGTACTCGGCAAATGAGGAATGCATACTTAGTGTCTAAAGGCATTTTATGTGATATTCTTGCAAAACAAACTTGCAAATGTATTATTTAAAAATTATGAAAATTCCATAGTCTGCTGCATGTGAGTGCATGCAGCTGCATTGCACTCTAATGAGCTGCAAAGCTCATTAGAATTTAAACAAATGACTTTACAGCTGCTTTATGTATGGATGTCAACACAATCTTAAACCTGTAGTTATACTTGACATTACAGTAATTCCTTCCCACAGGACCTATCAAGACAGCAGAGCTGGCCATTCTTGTAATCTGGGCAGATCAGTCTGATGAAGACTGGGCGTCAGATTTACTACCAGTCTGTCAGCGCTTCTGCTTAGCTACTAGATTAAAACTACTAGATAATGCATTAATTGTATGCAAGCCAAAAAAAAAAAAAGAGAAAGGAGTTTCCTGGAGCTTCAAGTGCCTGCTGCAAAAAAAAACCCTGGAATACTTCCCCAAATCAAAATTCTATAAACGAGAAAATTGTAATTTGATACATTTAGACTTTTTGTGAAGTTTATCCAGTAGCTACCCATGGCAAAATAACTGAAGAAGCATCTACTGTTTTCAGCCTGGTATTTTGCCAAATTCATTTTGCTGCTTCTGGAGATCACTATCCCTTCCTAAGGAACTGTCCTGGAAAAGGGAAGGTAGTCAATGGCAGCATTTCATCAGCTTTGTGGGCATGTAGAAAAACTTGTGTTTCTTGGGGGGTGTGGTCCTCTTTGTAGAAAGTAATGCTCATATCTTTCTGCTGGTGGCAATTACACATAGCTTGGGCTACCTTCGTAAAACGTTCCTTCACATACTGAACAAGAAAGAGTTTATCCGACAGTAGAGTATGACTAATTTCTAGCCAGATTTTTTTTTTTTTGCATGTGTGTTTTAATTTTATTTATTGACTTCCTATTATTTTATATTAAGGCATAATTGTGCTGTAGTGGAATAATTTCTCTGTAATAAATAGAACTTGGTATAGCAAATAATTTTGCTTCTTTTTCTGCTTGCAGATATTTAAGAATTTTCCCCCTGTTCAAAATTATTGCAATGTAATTTGTAGGTGTTACTATGGAAATAAGGTAGCAATTTTGTTACAGAATAAAATACTCAAGTGAAACTTAGATCACTCTTAACTCCATGGTATCAACACACATGCTATCAACAATTAAGCAAAGTATATTGCTTAAATATTATTCTATTTTACTACATTTCAGTGTCTGGCTATATTACTCTTTAGCTCTTTGTAGATACTTTATATTTTAAATTGGAGAAAAAGTAGTCAAGATCATTTTCTACTTGGCATTATTAAGAAGTCAGAAGTATTTATAAACAGCTAGTGACACATATTAGTTGGTTTACAAATTTGTAAGGTAATATTTGCATGAGAAACAGAAGCTGTGAAGTGATACCAGACAAGGATTTATTCCACAGTGTTACCGGAATCTTTGGTAAGCTGAGCTAACTTGAACAGCGTGCGTTTTCATATAGTTAAGTGCAGGCTAATATCTCTAGGAAAGAGAAATGTAGGTCAGTTATCTGACAGAGGACTGCATTATGAAAAGTAGCGATACAGAAAAGCAATGGAGAGCACACAGAAATGCTATACTTGTGGATAAGTGTGGGGAGCACACTGTAGCAATAGGGATTTTGTCAGTGGAGGAGTATATCTTGGCCTGATACTGAGGCAAAAATTGAGAAACTGGTTAAGCAGAACTATATGGTTAGTTTGGGATCTAGAAACCCTTCTTCCAGAGGAGACTTTAAAAGCTTAGTCTCGTTAGCCCATCAATGGATCACGTAAGAGCTAATGCACCTGGAATTACATAAATAAAGAGAATAATTGTAATCATAGAAATCTTTAGTTTAGCAGACAAATCTTCTAAAAGATGTAGTGTTTGAAAGCTGAGTCAAGAGACATTTTTGATTAAAAAACAAAACAAAATAAAACAAAACCCTTAGACTAACTAAGCCTACTATCTATTTAGATAGATAGACCTGTGAAGTATTCCTTGTCACCTGAAATCATTAAATCAAGAAGGTGGATTTTTTCCAAAGGAACTGTTCTAGCTCCACCAGAAATTAGGTAGACCCCACTCATCTAATTGTCACCTGTACTGTGCAAAAGGTCAGGCTGGGGAATCACAGTGCTTTTTTCTGGCCTGAAAACCTGTGGTGCTATGAAACATCAAAATGGAGGAAAAAAAAAAACCCTTTAAAATGTTTTATAAGAATTTTAGAATATCTGCTAACATATTCAGTATGTGGTTAGAGACTGCAATAAATGGATTTTTAAAATAGTTTAAGTTAACAGACATTTTTAGCAACATTACAGGGTTTCTTTCCTGGTTTGTATTGCTAAATTTTGATGAATAGCCACTAGAATTGTAGTATCTCTTTTATTTAAGGCTACCCAGCCCCTTTCCTGGATAAGATTCTCTTTCCTTTCTTTATTGGTTTATCAGATCTTTTAAGACTGATATTTCCATGCTGAGTGTTCACCTCAAGATAACTTTTTGGAAGGCATATTTCTGTATTTGGTAGTAATCGTAAACAACATCACAAGCAAAATGACTAAAGCGAATAAAAGCAAATGCCAGTGCAAGAAGTAGTTCCAATGTATTAGGCAGATTGGTGAGATAATTTGGAGATTTACCAGGAGATTTCTCTCTCTTTTATATTGTAAACTCTCAGTGGCAGAACATTTTTTTCCAATGTGTTGATAAAATATGAATATGCTTTCGGGCATTTATAAGTGCTAATCACAAAATAACAAAGGTAATGAACATTGTAAGACATTTAGCTGGCAACATGTAATAATCCTGGTGTCAGATAAACTTTTTTTTTCCAGTATGCTTATGTAGCTCTTATTAATGAAACTCAAGCTGCACCTAATTACTAGTAACAGAAAATCACAGGCATTTACCTCCCCCGTACAGCACCACACCTTGCCCTCCAGGAAATCCAGAGAGCTTCCCAAGAACTATCCCTAGCTCTGGCCTAGATTTCAGCCTCTTTTATAGCACTTCACAGTAGAAGCTTGTCAGAGCCAATCCTGTCTGGTGCACAGTTTGACTGAACGAAGAAATGAAACTCATAATGAAATCTAGTCTTAAGTTAGATCTTGTATTACAGTTAGATCTTGTATTACAGCTCTTTTGCCTGGTGGACATGGTTCGGCAAGTTTGGTGCTCTGCCCAACACAGACTGATGCCCAAGACTCCCTCTGTTCCCTACAGTAGGAGGGAGAGGACAGGATCAAAAGCACCATTTGAGTGAGAGTTACCATACAAGATGACAAGGAAGAATTAGCTAAGATAATCTTTTCTTTTGTCTATATTTCCAATTTGATCGTATTTTCCTCCTGCTTGGGAAAGTGTTTTATTTCCCAAGTTTGTGGGCGATTATTTATGAAAGAGAAGGTACAACAAGGTTATCTTTGGCTGGAGAGAGTTAGGCTAAATGGTTCAAGCCCTATTTTTTTATTTCACCAGGAGAGTTTTAAATGTATCTGAAAAGAAATTACAGCATTCAGTCTGATATGAAGATTGTATCCATCAGCTGATAATGCATTTGGTCATGGCCTCTGCAAATCAACTTCAGCTGTGAATGTGCAGTACTAGTGCCAGGATGGGATTCAGGAGACCTGTCCTGTCCTCTGTTTTCTTCTTCACAAATACTTCATGGTAACCTCTGACAAGTCCCTTGTGCCTTATTATTCTACAGAATTAGTGTGAAAGCACTTTTTGCCTTATACGGATAAGTAAGCATAACATACATTCTAGAAAGAAGAACAAGGGCCCAGCAAATCTTGAAAGAAGTCCTCTCCTGGGAAGCAAATTCACTGCTTTGTGAATAATAAAGTACAATTGCTACTTCTCTGACATGGTGACTAGAATAGAGAATGTAACTCTTGATTGCCCAAGCAAGCAAATATTGAGAAAGAATAGAGTGCTTCCTCTGTATCTGGTGCTGATGCAAGGCAAATTGGAATGTTGTGCATGTTTTTTTTTCCTTGTCCTAAATTCAAAAAGAGTGATGAAAAATTAGAGGGATTTCATAGAATAGACATGACACATGATTAAAAAATTAGGATACTCTCCTCCTAATGCCGGGCTCAAGGAGTTCCACCTATTTAGATTATCAAAGAGAAAGTTAATGAGGACCCTTTACATACCTTTCTCTGTAGTAGATATCCATTAAAAATACATGGCTTAGCTCTAACAGACCAAGATCCAAACCCTACAATCTTAGTTTATAGTTACCCATAATTAAGCATTGAGAGGGTTACCAGGAATTATGGTAACTTTTCTGTTGATATTTATATCAAGATGTGATATTTCTCACTTAAAACTATATAATGTGTTTCAAACAGGAACTAATTCAGGGAAATTTGCTCTCCATTTTACAGGAAGTCAGACTAGAAGATCACACAGGTCACTTCAGGCTTTCTAATCTGTTAATTAAATAGTTTATATAAATTCAGTTTAATTTGTTCTGTGATTGTTAATAAACAGTATTTTTGATGTTTCATGTTTGACTGCAGGCTCACCTAATCTCAATTATTATTTCTTACTGTATGTGGGTGGTGAGACTTTGTCATCCTACCAGCACCTCCACCTTCATCCCTAAGGGTTGCACCATTATCTTCTTACACAACCTGCAGGGTTGATATTGTTGATACGATGCCAGTCAGAGAATCGTTGAGAGGTAGAGTGATAGCGTTGCTGGAGATCCTGAAAAAACTGCTCTAGATCTTGCGCACAGGTTATTTATCAAGACCAAGTTCTGTTTTACTTTTTTAAAACTTGACTAGAATATACTGCTCAGATGATTGTTGTCTCTGCTGAATATTTTTAGTGTGCCATTCTAGATTTTTTCCAACTAAAGGTATATTTTTCCAGGATTTTATCCAAGCTGAGGCTGATGTTTAAAATTTTGTTCTCACTTATTCATCCAGCTGAAATTTGCTTGGTAGTCCTGGGAACAGACTGCCACCCTGACAAGGACGAACCCCATCCATTGTCCATGCTGTTGTTACTCTGGGCACCCTTCTAGTTTTGCCTGTCCTTAACACCATCTCATGGAGAAGCAGTCTGTCCTTTGGGGGACACAATGATTTGCTCTCATTTGGGCTCAAGATCTTTCATTCCATTATGCCTGCTGGCAGAAATTAAATAAGGTAATTTTGTTGTTTCAGGTGGGATGTCAGTCTGGTACCCTCACTACAGGCTACATTTCCAGGTGTTATCCTGCCTTAGGAAGAGGCAGGCACTCCATAACCCTCTGCAGTTCAAGACTCTTTGGAAAGTGCTGTCTCCTTCATATTTGCATTCATAAATTGTTTCCATTTTTCTTATTTCACAAAGTAAGCTGCAGCAGATAACCCTCTTCACTCTTTTTGTTGTCCCACATTTTGATGCCAGTTGATCTCCTGTTAGCTTCCTGAACCGTCTGGCCTTTAAATACTTCTTTCTTACATTTCCAAGAATTTTTGACAGTCACTACCTGAAACTTCAATGCTACTGGATGTTCCAGTCTATTCTCAAACCAAGCTTCCACCTACTGTGATTTGGAAAAGACCTTACATATGCATAGTACTAGCAGAGGACTGTGTGGCAGAAACCAAACTATGTACTTAGGGTGAAAAGCATTTCCGTGGGTTTTAAGAAAAGCTTTGTTACTAGGTAAAGGCTTAGTGTGAAGCCAGGATAATCTTGTGATTAATAATATATTAAACTCAACAAAAAATTGTTTAGGAGCAGAACTTGCTATAGTATACTGGAAGGGAACCCACAGAAGCAAGGAAATGAACAGTTTGAGTCTGTGAATAGTAAATGCTCTTCATCCCTCCACCCGTAGGCGTAGATCTTACTTGTACCACCACTACACATCCTGGACCAAACGTGAGAACCATAACGCTTCAGGGAGCTAACCATGTGAAACTCCCATGACAGAATTAGGTTCCGAGGGAGCTGGCTAATGAGCAATAAATAATACCAGAAGACTATTCACTTAATAAAAAGGATTAAAAACCAGCAAACCCCTTACCCATTATCTGTGAAAGCTGTAGATTTGGTACAACAAATTAAAGATCATCCAGTTGCAAAGGATAGCCATACACAGGCCAAATCAAAGTTGCAAATGTAGTTCTATTTTTCCTCACATTTGAATGGTTTATTTTACAATATTAGAGCTCCTCAGTGGTAAGTTTCTCTTTATACATGGTCCGTTCATACATCCCCGTGCAAGCCTTGCTGGAGTCCTCTTCAGTATTAAGCCATCCGGGACACGGATCTATGGGAGTTTGGAGTAAAAGGGAATCCAAAGAGCTGTTACAGTAAAAGTGCTTTCTTCTCAGTTCACAAGTTGTTTTTTAATAAGCCTAAAGAAGAAAAAAAAACCCACAAATTGGAGTTACAGTGAAGTGAGCTGGGGCATCTAATACCTGTGATGGAGGGAAATGGCTGAACTGCCAATCATTTGGCAGCCTGGGGCATCTGCAGTGACAACCTCCTTCTGGGAATGTTCAAAACAGAAAATTCTAAACAGTAACAGATACAAAACTGTATTAATAATGAAAGAAGTAGCACGTTTTGTTTTTCTTTAAGAACAAAAACATGAGTTCTAATTGAGAATATTGGCAAAAAGTGTCTATGTGTGACATGTTTTGAAGGCTTATGCCTTTGAATGTGTTAGATCCAATTTCCCGGGCTGTTGAGAATTTGCCAGTTGCATCATTTTCAGTTGTAATTATGAGAGATTACTGTCAAAAAAGCTGACTTTCAATTTTGAAGCCTAATCCTGAGAAGATACTGGAAAACCAGGACTCACCCTCAGTATTTCTGATCATCCTTTAACAGCTTCTTCTGATGGAGTAATACTGGTAACATAATAGCTTTGCTAGAGAGCTTTTGAAAACTGGTCTCTCAAGCTTAGAAAATCTGTGTGAAGAAAGTAATAGTTATCATTCACACTTGACGCCAGACTCTAATTATTACTTCAAACACAACAAGAACACAGCATCAACAGGATTTTTGTTTTAATCTTTTTGGTACACTAGTAGCCACACCTACATCCTTTAGAAGAAACATATTTCTCTTCTCCTGGATACTTTGCACAAATACATATTAATTTGTGCAGTGGATTCATAAATTTGTCCAGATTTTAGCTCTTCTAGTTTTTTACTCAGTTGATCTTACTGTCATTCTTCATACAGTACTACGTTTAAATTACGCTAGACTTACTTCAAATGCTGTTAGCCCTTGAAAATATTTGTTTCTTACCTACAATACTGTATTTCACCTTCATTGCGCTATCTGACAGTCATTTCAGTTGGACTACCAAGCTAAGCCCACAACTCAAATAGCATTATTATATGATTTTCAAAGGAGCCAAACCACATGCTTCATTCCTCTTTTCTTAGACTGATTGCGTTTATGCTGATTGTTAAAAATGAGGGCACTGGAAACCAAAGGAAATACTGCTTTGTATTGAAAAAAAATGTTGAAACCATAAGTTCTCTGTTCCTGCAGACTCCTGAGCAATTCTCTCTCTGAAAAAAAAACCTCAAAAAACCCCAACTGTATATTTTGACATGCGATATAGGTCTGACTTGCAAAAGGCACAGGTTTTGAAATTTCCCTATAGTTTTCCAGTAGAGGCATAGGCTTCCTTAAGAAATTCAATGTATGGAAAATATGTGTGAACTTGTATTTTGTAGTCATATTTGTGGCTTTCTTAAAGGTTGTCCATAGAGCTCTCGACACCCAGGGGTTGAAATCATTGCCATATAGTACACAGACATACTAGCACACGGTAAACATATTTCTTTTAAAGGGTTTTTTCTGAAAATTATTGTAATTTTCTTTCTTTTTCTTATGACCTGCAATGGAGTGGTAGCACAGATCTCATATGAAATATGATTTGAAATTGATGAAAAGGCCTTAGTTAAGGTACACACCACCGCGGAACATTTTCCCGAAACACCTACCATTATTTGGACTTTGATTTATTTGAAAGAGTCGATGTTGTCAGACTTATTCTAGTGACCAACAATGAAGGACAGAGGGGGACATTTTCTTAAAGCGCTAAAATAGGATTTTGAGGAGCTATGTGTTTGTGGGGCAGATGAACTCACCCATCAAGAGTGTAACAAGCTCTCCAGGTTGTACATTATGTGCATTATCATAGAGTGACTTGGTCCTGTGTCTTATTGTGCAATCCTGAGAATGGAAGAAGCATAAGGAGTTGTCCAAAGGAAAGAGAGGGAAATTAATTCTGCTGTTAGCAGAAGAATGGTACCTCTGATCTTTTAATTTCTACTTTGATATATGGTGTCAGTTCCAAAACAAGACCTGCAGAGATGCTTGGGAATGAGTTCCCTCATCTTGGCTTTCCTATGTTGGTTTTTGACAGCATTTGGCAGGCAGAGTGCAGCCAGGATGTCTTCTTAGTCCTTGAGGAAGATCTTGAATCTCCCTGAAGAAGAAAAAATTCTTTCTATCCACACTACTCATCTTCCTCAGTGCTAAAAACACAGGGTAGCACTGAGGCGATACAGGTTTCAGTCTTCATTCTGCCAGAATCAGGCTTTGAAATAATTTATTATATTTGAAATAATATCTTAAATTACTGATTTACTTAAAAAAAAACAACAAAACAAAACAAAAAAAACCACCTCTAAAGGTGGGGATATCCCTTCTTCCTGATTTGGGCGCTGAAAGTAAAGCTGTGAACAGCAAGAGAGACAGCGTTAACCAAGAGGAAGTTCATCTTTGCCCAGCTCCTGCATGTCTTGCTTCAGAGAGGTTCTTCTGTTAAAGAAACTGCCCACGCACACGGCTTCTCTGACGTCTGTCCTAACAGCCACCCTGGCAGCGCCGGGGACAAGGCTGTGGTCAAGCCAAGGATGTGAAACTCCTACTGGGGACATTTCCACTGTGTTGGGTCTACACTACCATCCTCTAAACATGGTTTGTGTCATAGACCACGAAAGGTTCTGATTTTATCCGTCAGGTTTTATGGGTGATTCTCGTGTCTTTGAAGTTCTGTTCCCACTGAAGATGAAGGCAAATTCCCATTCATATTAATGGCGTTAGGATGTGTTCTTGTCTCTGTTTTTGCTGTTATTTCCTTTGTTGCAGTAGACCTATTCCTTTATTAAAGCTTTTGCCTAGGGGAAAAAAGAAAAGCCACATTACTAAATAAATTATGAAATATTTACATTTGTGAAGCCAACCCCTTATATGCCTAGCTCCTCCTCTGATTTTAAGATGACACTTTTTATAGAGCTACAGCTTCTACGCTGCCATTATTCCTCTGTGGGATCCAAGACAGGGAAGTGACAAAACAGCAGGCCACCATGAGCCAAGTGACAGTAAGTAATATCTAGGAATGCTTGCTGATTTTGACTGTATTAGACCAGTGGTGGTTTGTTTAGTGCTGGAGAGCAAAGTAGGAACAGAGATTAAACTGAAGAAAATACAAAACTGAGGAGGTTTCTAGATTAAGCTTAGTTTTTAATCTGATAATAAAAGGCCATATATTGTAGATATATCTGTAACAGTAATCCCAAGAGCAAAGTGTGAAAGGCATCAGTTTGCTCATCATGATTTGCGTTCTGTTTATGTTATTTTGTGTTTGTATTTCTTTTTTTGCCTGCAGTTCTCTCAATGCCACAAGAATGAAAGAAGCTAGCTTTAGTGTCACCATCCATAATTAAGTGATCTGCAGTTACTGTTGTGAATGTTTTGCATCTCTTGTTTTCATTGTGTTTTTGTATTTGCTTTAAACCCTAATAGTAGCTTCCTTCTTTAAAAACCCAAATGTTTAGCATGTTCAAATATGCGTGGTTCAAACTGGTTAGCTTAGCTTATGAGTTTCTCCCTCCTACTTTTACATATTTAATACCTTTGACTCTGCATTGCCCCACTCTTGTAGGTTTGGTAACAGACAGCAACTTTCTCTCTGGGTGTTGGTTTGGTTTTTTTTCAGTACTTGGCTAAGTGACTTCAGTTTATGCCTTTCCTTTTTATCTCTCTGTGGCATAGCCTATGGAGGCTATATCTGTAAAATGGATAAATGTTAAGTAACTCTCGTAGTAAATGAAACATCACGTTAATCGGATTTCTGCACAGTTAACTCCTAATGATTTTCTGTCACCAAACTCAAACTCTCTGACCTACCTGGTATCTCCCATTCTAATGTGCCTTCTGTTGTTCCCTTGCTTTTTCTCTCTTCCTCATCTTCAGTTGTCCTGTTCCCTCGTCTCCATTTCTCCTGCAAGCTCTCTTTGCTCCTGTTTCTCTGGTTCTTCACATGTTTTGGCAGTAAAGAGGAGGGCAGGTTGGAGGGTGGCTGGGAACACAAGTGTACCGATTGTCCTTATCTGCTGTGCAGCACTTCTGCCATGGTCTTTCCTTGCAAAATGTCCCATGCAAAATTGTCAGTTCCCTCATTTTCACCTTGACTTTCATGAAAGAAATATTTGGAGTAGTTAGAAAGCAAGATGCAGATTCCTTAGCACAATGCCTGGGATGTACAAGGTCAGTGTGTGAAATGGAGCAGCTTTCAGAGCAGGGACGGAAACAGCTCCTGAAATGCGTACTGAGCTGGGCATTTTTAATCCTCAACATGACGTGGTGGACAGTGATGCTAAGCATACTCATACCAGTATTTAAAAATATGTTTTAAAACTGCATGATAGCAAGAGGAATACTGATTTTTGGCTGGCAAATCCTTAGTGCAAGAAGGAAACTTAAAAAAAAGACAGACAAAAAAGGCTTGGAGCTACATACTCTCGTACTTTAGAAAGTCAGAAGGAACAAAAAGAAAACACTTGACTAAATGGCCTTTAGTGACTTTTTGTCAGGTTTTGGATTGTAATGGGAAAACTGTCTACTACTGTAATATGGCATGCTTGTTTGCGGGCTTTAATACATGTGAAGACAGATTTTTGGGTTACTGTATTATGATGTGTGGCTAATTTGCGTGCAAAATTTCTGTAATTAATAAATTAGGCAATGCTAGTACAAGTGGACTACAGTGAATCACTTGTAGCAATTGCCGGCACTCTAGCAGGCAACGTGAAATATTGTGCTCTGTTCCAGTAAAGCTTTGAATATTTGAACATCACTTTGCATTTCCCAAGCTGCAAAGTGATCAAAGGAGGGGAAGAATGTTACTTACTTTTCTCTCTCTTGTCGGAGAATCAGAACAGTCACCAGATACCTTGGGAGGAAATGTCAAACAAACTGAACTGAAAAAAACAAAATCAAGAAGATTTACTAAAATCACTTGAGTAAAAGTGTAACACAGCTGTTTATAAAAAGCAAGATATGTTTTTTCAAGTCTTAATGTTTTGTATGTAACAGTTTGAGTAAAATGAACATATCAAATATGCATGGAATAGCAAACTCTCGATACCAGGATAAATCAGTTAAAAACCATAAAGATAAGCATACAATGGGCCTACATTAAAAAATTATATTATGAGCTAGCTCCTGTCTGAAGCCAAGGTCTGAAAGTGCTACAACTGATTTCTGAGTTTGTATGTAGCTTATTTTACTGCATTCATGCCAAGTTCATAAGGATTATGAGAACCTTCAGCAGATTAGACCTTTAATCTGGTATCTCCAATCTAAACAGAAAAGTTTTAGATATAGCAAAGATACTTGGGGTATCTGGAAAACACTGATGTTGATATCCTAGCTTGTTTTCAAGTTTCAGATCAGGCACTCTGCCTTGTACAATGAATTTATTCCCTGCTACAAGGGATTTTTTCCCACCCTTTGCCTAACAAATTTCTGTTAATCTCCATTCTCATTTTTAAATTCCTGTCTTTTTAAGAAGTCTCTTGTGAAATTAAAGAGGTGCATCATATTCTTGCATCGCATTCTGAGCACAGTTAGGCTTTGACTTGCACGGAGCTTTTAGAAGACACTGCCAGCATCACTGCGTCTCCCGAACATTTTACCCAGGGCATGGACAGTTTACGCGTTCTGAAGCAATTACTATACTAAGTACCCAGTGATGTATCTTCCCCAGAAACTGAAAATAAAGGTATAAAAGAGATCCACACAATAATTTATGGGCGTTAACATATGGGTGTAAGTTTCTCTGGGGGTAATTACGTGACTGTGCTAATAACGCCAAGGGTGCTTTGATACATTAAAACAGATTCTCACAATGATGTTCTTGAGCATTTCATTACTCTCAAGAGTCAGGAGTGTCTGTATTTAAAGAGGAGAGAGGGAGGAGAGGTGCCTACATGCCCGCAAAAATAACCCTCTCCCTTCGGACGGCAGGCACGCTGAGGAAGCCCTGTTTGACACAGGCGCTCACATGAGATGTGTTTACAGGAAGCTTCCCGTTTTGAGAGCAGAAAACTACACAAAATGTGCTGAGCAGGGAGCAGCGTGTGTGGTTTGCAAGGGTAGCTGGAAGAATGGGCATTACTGACAGCAAAATGGTCAAAACCTCATGGGCTTTGCAGGACTTCTGTACTTTTAAAAAGTGCCATCTGGCACACTTTGAAGCGGGCTTTGCTGTGGTGCAGAAATAGACCTGCAGACCTCTGTGAGAGGTCCAAGGGCCAGGCTAAGTTGGTGTGCCTCGGAGAAGGGAAGATTCCCAGCTCAGTCAGAGAAATTTCTCCCAAAGTTTCTCTTGACTTGCTGGCAGACAGCTGGCATGGAGCCCCAGATGTCCTTGAGAAATCTCCAGTACATTGCTCATCACTCCCATCACAAGGGCTCAGTGTATTTTCAGTAGTTGTGGAGACAGCAGAAGCAACCCCACCATAAAGCTGCCCTGTGAAGTGGGCTGGGGCTGCAATGCCTGTGCCTGTTTTCCAGTATTATAATTGCCCAGCTGGAATTAATCTTTACACAGTTTAAGTTTTAATGCCTTGAATTTTTTTTTTCCCTAGCTTTTCTTCTAGCGAGACTGATGTCTAGTCCTTTGACCTCTTGCATTAAGTCTCTGTAAAATTGCAGTCTTCCAACACAGCAAACCACCGCCCGAACAATCCACAACTACCAGTGTTATACAAGCATCCTCAGGGATACAGGGATTTATAGAAAAATCATCAAGAGTTTGGTTTTTTTTTGGAGCAGTAACAGAGAGTTCTGCCCTTGCTCTGGGATGACAGTGACTGTGGTGAGGGCAGGAGACGTCCCGATGGGCAAGCAAGTGGCAGGCATGTATTTTGGGAGGCTGCATTTGCATTCCCTGCCCCTTGCGAGCTTCTCAGGTGTGTTGGGACCGAGTCTCGGCTTGTGGAAATGATTACAAGGCAATTCATACCAAACAATGATCCCTATTGCTGTGTTTGTTACAAACTTGGCTGCAGTACAGTAATGTTTAGTGGATTAATAATGTCTGCTTTTGGCCTCTCCTACTCCCTCGGCAAACAATTTTCATGTATAATAAATGTTCTCACTTAGTCTAACTAGAACAGAGCCCAAGGGTCAGAATAGCCATACCTGCACGCTGAGGAGAAGAGACTCTGGGTTTCCAGACGAGAAACCAGCTTTCTTCCCTCTCCATGCCAGGGTTGACGGCTTCTGCCGATTTTGCAGAATCAGCTTTGCTGGACAGGTCCCCCTGAAACGGCAGAGGGGATAGCACGAGATGTCCCCTTCCACAGGAGGAGGTCTGCCCAGTCAAAAGGGTCACAGTGGGCAGCAGAGAGTCACTGGAACAGTAACTGTTCAGCATTTGGCATTTTGGATAAAGAACAGCTCATTTTAAAATTAAAACCTCTATGAATATGTATATTAAAAATATGAAAAAATAAATATTTCACACCAACGATCGATCACAGTGCATGCTGTGAGGGCATGTGAAGTTGAGTAAGTGGTGTATGGTCTTGCCTTTGCACAGGAAGCCTAAGAGTCACAAACCCTTAAAAATCTGTGTGGTTTATCTTGATTATCAGTATGTTCCAGGAAACAAAGATTCTGCCCATGTTCCATAATGTCTGTAGTAGAAATATCAGGATATGCAAATATGGAAGTTACACAATAAAGGCAAAACTGAATTAAAGCTCTTTACAGTCAAAAAATGAGAGAACCAGAACTGCAGCCTTTTTATTGCTACACCACTGAAATGAGTCTGGGCACAACCTGGCTGTTTAGGTGCTTGTAATGCTGTCTGGTACAACTGTCCCTCTCCATCTTTCCACCCCTGTTTGTGCCTCCTCAGGAACAGCTAAAATATTAGCTTCCAGTCTTGGATATAATGAAAGAGGAATGTTGTAAGTAGTCTTGTCAAGCTTTATGACAGCTATCAATTGATCAAATAATTAAGAATAGCAATCAGCACTTAAAGTCAAGTGATAAACTGCTGACTTTTAGCCTGGGGAGTCGGGCTGTGGCAGCACGGTTGTGACAGCTGGCGGCTGGAGACTCTTTGCTATTGAACTCCGTGACCCAAATGTTGTGGCTGAGCATCTACCATAAGAAATGTGGGTTGTGTGACAGGTCCCGGTGCCCTCTGCTGCGCCACGGTGAACGTCACCAGCGCTGTCTCCAGTGAAGAATTTCTCGTCATTCCTGTATGCTGAGATCACGCATATGCAAAGCAAGACATAGGAGTTCAGCGAGGTAGTTAGGTTAGGGTCTGCCATGAAAAGGTGGGCAAAAGAAATGAGTTTTATCTTGGCCTATCTGAGCAACGCCCTACCACCCCACTGCTCAGCATTCTCTGTCACTGGCAATTTCCATTGCCACAAATAGGTGTTGCTTGACCACAGCTAGTAAAACAACAGAAAGTATCTCTGTAAAACGATTTGACAAACATCAGAGGAAAAACATTATCAAGGAAATTATCATCAAATTTATTTGGTCATATGCAGGGAAAAGAAGATGACCTATTTCTTTCAGAATATCTAAGCTATCTGTTTCCAGTGAGCTGAGAGACTCGGGTTTGCCTTTGATCCAGACTGACTAAATATGAAATCTATTCCTGCACAATTCTCCTCATTAAGCAGGCCAGATACGTTATTTGTATTTATTCCAGAAGCATGTGCAGATGTTTTCTGAAATTAATTTGTTTGGTACTTCGTACACTTTGTTGTTTGGATGATTTTTCAGGGTGAAAAGGGAAGAAAATCTTTGACAACTTCTTATGGTTGTGGGGCATTTCTTTATATCTACTTCCTTTTAAGACACTTGTGAAGAATCAGTGATAGGGACTACGAACACAGCAAACAGAAATGTTAGTGGGACAGCCAGCTCTTCAGACTGGAGTTCATATTAGCAATTCAGGAAAAAAAAATACGAGTCAGATATAACCCTATAAATATATTTAGGAACATATTAAATGCAGACACACTTTTGAAATCTGAGCCCAAGAGTGAATCAGGATTTTGGAAATTAGCTTTGTCTTTATTGCAAGTCCATGCAAACTTCAGTCGTAAGCCTGTGACTGCAGGTTTTGAAAATTAACAGCCACATTTGTTGAAGTGTGAAAATGTATGTGAAATAACATCTTCCTTCAAATATTTTCTCCTTTTTTATTTTTTTTTCTAATTGTCTCCATTTTTCCTTTGGCAGCTATAAAACATTGTAACCAACCCCAAATAATATACAGGTGGAAGAGGGAGACTGTAAGCAGACCATTCTCACTCTTAATTTATTTTGCTTATTCATATTTTGGACATGTTTATTTGTTTATAAGATTGCTGTACGTTAATAAAAGCACTAGAAATACTCCCCAGCTATTGGTTACAAATGATTTAAAGTTAATTTCTTCTCTAAAAATTAATCATGTAAAAATGAAGCCTTCCTGTCCACAGATCTACTCATCTCCCCGTCTGTATTCAATTATGTCAGCTTTTTAAGGAATTCAGCCCAAATTGAGCAGAAAAGCTGTGATTGATCTCAACAGTGCCTGGAACATCGGGCTATTTTGAAGCATTTTGGGGAACTTTTGTCTAGCTAACTGCCCAGCCCTGACAACCCAGCTAACGAGACAGGTTTCTGTGGTTCCTGCCATGCCATGCCCAGCATCACTCACAAGTTCCCTTGGGGACGCCCGTGCAGGTCACTCACGGCAATGTGCTTTGGGGCAGCCTTGTTCAGCGGTGTCCTGTCCTGCTGACGGCGACAGGAGCCGGGGAGAGAGCGGAGCACATGCAGAGCCTGCTGGTCTGGCACCCAGAGAAAAACAGCCGTAATTTGCCTGCAAACCACCTGCTTTTGTGGCTAACAAGGTGAAGGTTGAACACATCTGGTGACTCATCAGGCCATATTTCAGAGTGAAAATACAGTTTAAGGGAGGTGTTCCCTGCACTTCCTATGTAACAAGGGGCTGTGCTGTTCAGGACGAATGGTTCGTTATATCAATGTGGAAGCACCAGTGCAACTTTCATAGTGGATTGTCAGATGTCTGAAGGCTTTGTAGATGTGTTCATTCTGTGTACAGATGAACCCACCGCTTCTCCAAGCTTGCTCGGCAGCACGGTTTAAATCTCCGATGCAGGTCCACTGATCTTCATATTTGCGTGAAACGGCCCATTTGGAATGATCATTAATGGAATAAAAGGTGGAATTCCATGGCGTCCCTATTACGTTTATGTTGTAGACGTGGTAGTCAAGAGAGCAATTTGAGGGAAGTTTTTGGCCAGAATGCTGCCAGGACTCAGCCAACAAATCAGTCTTCAGTTCCTGAGCCATCCAGGCAACGTAGATATCTGTGGAATAACACAGGGTGTAGGAAATCAGTCTTTCATCTTCCTTCATTCTAGAGGGGACTGAAAAGCATCACCTAAACTGGGCTTTTTTCATTCCAATGCATCAAGTGAGCCAGAGGGAATTCCCCCCAAACCCCCCACCCCTTATTTTGACACTTGTTTCAGAAATTCATTTCTACTTTTCCTCCTTCTCTTGGAAAACCTGTTACAAACAATCATCAGGAAAAAAAAAAAGAAAATAAAGAAAAATTTCAAGCCTTCTTCATAACAAAAAAAAAGCAAATTATTCAAACCCCATTTTCTTCTTTGTTGTTACTGTTGAATAACAGGAAATACATTTTCTGAAAATCCCACTGTTAAACACCTTAAGGCATTTGAAGCACCAGACAGCTTTCTGCTTTGTGGGGCTGAGATAATATTATGATGGGACATCATTCCTTGCCCTCTGTTACATTTCTTTCTGAAGCTGAACTACTTTTTCTACCTCAAAGAAAATACTAATTGTCAAATAATATATTAATTGCTTATTTCTTGCTTCAGAATGTGGGATAGATAGAGCAACAGGTTCTCTTACCATCTATGAACAAGTGTGACTTTGCAAAGTGGAGAAAGGTTTCCCCATGAGCTGACTGGAGCTTGGAGAGGTGGTGCAAGGGGACAGAGGGCAGCCTGGACCCTGCACAGAGCTTCTGCAGATTTGGGAGATCATCCTGGAAAATGCTGGGGATGGAACAGCTGTAGATTCCTGGATTGTAACTCAGCATCTGTTGGTCTGAGAAAAATCCAAAGAAATGAACAAATGCAGAATTAAAATGGGTTAAAGTGAAGCAATCAAGAGAGTAAAGTTCTGCCTTGGGAAGGAAAGCTAAATCCTTCTTAATCTTCACAGCCTATCTCCTGCTCAAGAATTCAGTGTCAAGGTATCTTATTTTAGCAACCAAAAACACGCTGAATTGCTTTGTATTCTGACCGGCCCTGCAGCACGTAGACTGGCTGGGAGAATACACTCAGGTTGTTCCATTTACACCTCATTATTATTAGCAGAACTGTTAACTGGTGGTCTCGGTCCACTGACAGTTCCACCCATGATCATCTTCAAGCCTCTAAGCCTCACACAGTGCTCATACAGCATGTGTAAATCCAAGCCTGTCCGTATTTACAGGAAGAGTTTCCAGTCAGTTACAGTTGCCAAGCCAAATGCAAACAGAAGAGCTGCCAAAGGGTGTAGTTTGGTTTTAGGGAGAACAGACCTTGACTTTCTGTGTCTGGATTGAATTTGCAGAATAAATTTACTTTTCTGTACAGTGCGCAGCTTAACTGTAGAAGTCCTTGCCGTGGTTATCGTAAGGAACAAGGGAACAAACGGGCTCATTAGATGAGTTCATGGAAGACCAGTCCGTCAGAACTTTCCAGTCTTCCCGGCTCAGGAAATCCTTGAACCACAGATTACCAGAAGCTGGGAGGATGGAGCAGGAAAAGGATTAGTGCCTGCGTCTCATTTTCTTGTCCTCTTTCCCTAAACACATGCATAGATGCGCGTCCACAAACAGGAACCTGGTTTAGATAGCTCTGGGGTGTGGCCAGCCTGGCCATTTGCACAGCGTATGTGTTTCATTAATATCATTTGAGCTTTGTAACCAAGAAAAGAGTGAAAAACAGAGTGAAAAGTGTTAAGAAGCACATCAGTATGACTTCTTGTAACACCTTTTGATAATCCCTTTTCAGGATTCCAGTACCAGATCTCACTGTCAGATTGTTCTGAATCTTACAGGTATAGATTTTGGGATTTTTTTATTTTTAGTATTGGTATTTTATATGGCAAAAAGTACCTGGGGAAATTCTGGGTGATATTTATTCCATGCTTCATATTTCTGATGAGTCAAGGCTACTACTCCAGCTCAAGCAGTGGTTGCCTTACATTTTTAAAACTGCAGATGACTGCAGCTGAATGAGCTATTACTGTTGAAAATGATTAATCATCCTACTTTTTATTTCCAAAGCACTTTGTATCCATGGACTGAGTTTACCCTTGATACGCACTCATGACTATTATTATCCCAATAGTCCCCATGGGGAGACGGAGATAGAGCGGAAGAGTGAATTTCCCACATTCACACAGGAGATCGCTGGATAAACATAACTGAAGCCAAGAATGCTGTTTCCAGGCCCCACTTGGTTTCCCAATCTGACAACGAAGGACAAGAACAAGCAATTTCTGAGGTGAAGCCTCAAGGAAAGCAGTCAGAGAGGTGCGGTGGGGCAAAGGCTTTCTAAGGGAGAAGCTTTCCATACCTATTTCTGTGAACTGGTCATATGTGAAGGTTACACAGATGGCTGACTGTCCGTAGGACTCTCCAGTAGCTGGATACCCATAACCATCCTCAGGGATGGGAGGGAACAGAGGCACACTGTGAATCACCCAGAAGCCTTGTGATTTGTCCAAGAGCAGAAATCCTGTCAATAAAAGGTTATTGCAAATGAATTAAGGAGGAAAAAGCCCTGAGATGTGTCCTACTTTGGATTTGCTGCTGCAGACACCACACTTCAGTGTGTTAATATCTACAGTAAACTGGCTGTAGAATAGATTAATGGATTACTGGAGACACTAATATTGTATTAAAATTGCATTAATTCTCTCCTGCATAGCCTAACTCTGACTGTCACCATGCTTCTTTTGAAAACAAATATCTTTTCCAAACCTTTCTCTTTTTCTGCTCAGATTTTGTCTTCAAAAAAGTCTGATGATTTAGTGGCTGTGACTCTCTCTCTCCACTGCTCATTTTCCTTCCCTTCATATATTCACTGCGTAAGGGGAAAGTGACTCCATCAACACCGTGTCTTCTTCCCCAGACCAAATTCTCCTCCACGGGGGAAGCAGAGAGACGGTCTATGCCTGGCCCTGCAGGAGGGTGCTCTGGGGAGGAGCACTGCTCCTGCGCCCTCCCCATTGCTGCAGCCTGGAAATACAACCCTGCAAAACATCTTCATCCCAGAGTCAGGCTGGGCAAACCCCATCTGCTTCCTCAAGGGAACATTTAGACCTCCACTGAAAGGGAACATTTAGACCTCCAGTGAAGTTTACACTTTACTTTAACTGCCTACTTTAGCGCTTCCATGATCTTGGCCGCAGTTTCTTGCCCCAGAGAGAGAGCGTTTAGAGAGGTTTATATTTAGGGTGCCTTTCCCTTCTCATCTTGTACTGCTGTTGCCATTAGGCTCAGGATGATGTGGTCTGTACTCGCTGAAAGGAGCTATATGACTTTCAACTCTTGAAAACAAAGGGTCCATAACCCCTAAGAGTTCTTCAACACAGCGCAGGCATAGCAAAACCAAAACAAAAGCTGCAGCACATGTAACTACACAACAAACCACACGCCATGCAAATCATTCTCCAGTTTTGCTTCAGGCAGAAATTTTAGATATGCAAATAGACAAACAGACAAGTAGATGCTATCCACGATTCTAGAAAGGAGAAAATAGTAGCTTGGCAATCCCTGTACCTTTGGTATGTCCTCTTTTCCAGCCATCGGAGTCTGATTCAGGAACCTCATCGTTGTATATTGCATATGCAATGCTGTTCTTCTGCAGGAAAACACACATTTCTGAAACATGACATTCAGTAAAATGAAGGCATTTAAGTGAACATCTTCTGCTGGGAACAGAAGAAAGGATTCAGGACTTCTCTGTGTGAACATCATGAGCCTAATCCTTCTCCCAGTTCAGCTGACACAGTCTCTGCGGAAGTTAAGTGAAATAAACCTGAAGACTCACCATTAGGGTCTCGGTTAATACAAAGTAGAAGTGCTCTGAACCACTGTAGTAGCCCTTCCTCAAGAAGATATTCTCACTAAGAGAATTTACATGGGTTTATTGGGCACTCACTTGCAAAGAAGTTCCCCCCTCTTTTTTTTTTTTTTGTGCCTCTCTCTGATTTAGCAACCAGATCCAGTGAAAATGTTTGCTAAGGAAAAGCAGACACGACAAGTGTTCTTATGAAGGACAAGCAATTAATGTTTGTTTTTCAAAATACGTGCATATAGCCACACCTTATCCCCCCTGAACAGAGAACTTCAAAGGAATTGGGACACGTGTTCCCCCTTGATGTACTTTGAGTTTGTAAACAGTTCATTACAATTACAGTGAGACCTGGAATAGGACAGTTGACTGGACTGCCAATATTTGACTGACTTCTGGGAATCTCTTCTGCGTATAAATTAATGACGCCCTACCACTAACCCACAGCAGAAATGCAAAGACACACCCAGCCTCTCCAGAATACTGTGTAGATGGTAAAAAAAAATAACTATTGGCAGATCTTGTGGTATTTTATAATTGCTTCACACAAATATAAATGAGGTGTCTGACTGTGGGAGGAAAAAAAAGGCCTAACAAGCAGCATATCACTGCTGAAGCAGTCACAGTGATTTCAAGGGGAAGAGTAAAACCCAGATTTGATTTGAGAACAGAGTGTGAAACGCATGCACATGAGAGGGCTTGGGATGAGTGTCTGTAATAGCCACCGCTGGCCCCGGTCTGAGCTCACAGCCAGTTCACAGCTTCAGATGTTGCTCAACATGAATTGCAGAGAAGAAGCTAAAGGGGCTGTGTACCAACACTGACGTTTTTGATGGGCAATACTTTCAGTGTGTGAAAGGCTTGACTAGAAGTTCAAGGATAGTTTCTAATTGTAGCCAAAATGGCAAATAATCTGCCCAGCTGTCAATATGCACCCCTTGACGTGTTTTAGTGGATCTAGTTGGTCAGGTCTGGCCATACCATATTTTGGTTGGTTTCATTTCATTTGCATGTCTTATCAAGTAAGCATACTAACAAAACGATAATTAAATGTCACTTGCCTCAGATTCGTATGTCTCATACAGCTGCTTCAGTGTTTGTCCCAGAGCACCCTGTGTCATGTTGATGAGGTATTTACCGAGCTGCCACTCCGGAGCCAGGGCGTCCATGTACATGTATTCCAGCCCCAGGACGGGAATCTCTCCTTTGGCATGTTTTGGCAACTTGTAAAGAGCAAACCTGCAACAGTGAAGAGTAATTGTTTTTTAACAATCATCCTGTTTGAAGATGTAAATCAATATCTCCTTCTCACCTGAGGATTTAAGAGAAGGGTGACTCCGGGGATGCCTATGCTAGAGGGGGACCAGTGCCACACACGTGCAGTGTGGACGTCTCAGCCTCGAGGAGGTCACCCCACGCAGGGACCAGCAGCAGTTCAGCAGCACAATACCAGCTGCAGACAAATTTGTCCTGCTTCTTAGCAAGCAAGGCTGATTTGGCACCAAACTCCCATTGCTGTGGCCAGACCGCTGTTGGTACCCTGAAAGAATTTGGGGTAGCCCTGGTCTGGAGTCCTGTTTAGCCACCACATCCCTACTGCTCCTGGTTCTGGTAGAGAACCTCAGGTCCCAAATTCAGTCTGACGTTCTCATGGTGGACTTGGACACCCTGACCAAAACATTTTTATATTATATAAATATAACCTTATATGAAATAGATAAAATTATGTATTAAAATTATAAAAATGTGTAATTTTATTTTTATACATATTAAACCCACAAAATATGTATAAAGCCACATGATCATGCTCCAATCCTACTTTTCATAACAGACTTGCACTCTGCGGAACTGTTGCAGACTGGATATTTGCAAATCAGTATGCAAAAACACAAATCTTTTCCAAATTGTAGAGTACTCAATAGTGTCAGTAAATGGCTCAGTTGATATTAAGGTTCCTGATTAAGTAAACAGGTTTTCCCAGTGCGCAAGTCCATGGGATTAATTACAATAGAATTAATTGAGCTTCTCTCTTTGAGTGCTCTACTTGAGTAATTCGTTATTTATGTCAATAGTAAGAACTGAGTGGCATTATTTTCCGTCCCGTACTATTTACCAAAAATGCAGCCTGACTGTGCTTAACCCTTCAAGTATATCAGGAGGAGTGAGCCTTGCCCGGTTGATTTACAGTCTCAAGTTGGTCAAAAAAGGCATCTCCGAAAGCAGGCAAGAAGTGCCAGGAAAGCATTTTGCCAGAGGAATGTTTAATCTGTGGGAAACGTACGTGTACGGGCAGAAGAGAAACACACACCACTGGTGATCCTGCGAATCCACCTGCATTGCCACTGAGTGATGTTCCTTCATTATCTCAGGAGAAATTGTTGCTGATGACAGATCACAGAGGAGAGAAGGAAGTGATTTATGCAGCAAGGCTGGGGAGAGCTGCCCATGCACGAGGACTCATAACATTCTCTTGATTTGAAATGATGATTTGGAAAGGAGAGGAATAGCAGTAATTACAGTAGGACGGGCTGATCCAGGAATTAGTACACAAAGCCTTTCCAAACTGCTTGGAAATGTACTGGAAGTTTTACACTCTCGGGGTGTTCACAGCCTTGCATCTGACACATTGGCAGGTACGCTTACAGAAATGCTGGCAGGTGAGCTATCAGGAGATTGCTTGCCAGTTCCCAATGGATATGTGTTTTGGGCCTTCCCAGTGTATTAGTACTGGAATTAGAATCAGTACAGCTGAATGTATTAGCAATTAAAGTTGGATAAAAGTCTCCACTGCTATATGTGCACAGGAAGTTTCTCAAGAGGTTCAGCATTTGTGGGCAGACTGAAAGTTATTTTCCTGAGAACCAAGGAAGAGCAAATCCGCTTATACCCAGTTAGCACGGTCACATTGTCTGCTTGTGACTGAACACAAACTTACTACAAATATCCACATTTTTACTTCTTAATCACATCTTCACTTCTCCCACCCCCCCAAAAAAAAACCCCAAACTGTGCATCTGTGACTTTAGTTGTTGACTCAGTGCTTCTCAGAAAGCAGAGTTTTGGCTTTTATTTGCATGAAAAGCTTCCCACAGAACACAGTGAGTTTGGATGGATAAAGGAAGGACTTTCTGCCCTCCTTAGAGAGCCGATCCGGCTACCGACGGCCATTTGCGCTGGTAGCCCCTGTGTGAGGTGCCGTGAGGATGGAGGGATGAGCTCCGGAGTGGAATGAAAACACGGGGGCACTTTGCCAGCCCAGGCTCTGCACATGGGTAGGGACTGCAGGCACGGCTGCGGAGCGCAGCTGGGATCGAGTCAGATAAGGGAAGTGATTCCTCCGGTTTAGTGGCAAATGAAAGGGTGTGTGAATGCTAATGATCAGTAATTATGGAATACTGCAGGATGAAACCACTGAGTAATAGGAAGTCACACAAAGCTCTTGCTAACTGAATATAAAACCTGCAGTGCTGTGTTTGTTTGAAAGGGCATCGGCATATTTTGGTGAAGAGGAAGCTTTTCTCAGCAGTTTCAGTTCTGCTTCTCCTATCAGCTTCATAGCAACCAAATCCAGAATCAGGCAAAAGTTGACTATTTCTTGTCAATAAACTAGGATGACCCTTGCCAACAGGCAAAGGAAATAGGGAAAGGAAATCCCCCATGTCCTCCCTGCTGAACTGGGCAGAAAAGAACATGGTTTTAGCTGTGCAGACCCTCCCGCTCCCATCTGCCAACGGGTCGCTGGCATTCACATGGAGGCACAGGTGAATTACTCCTAGTTACAGTTTTCAAAGAATTTGGATACAAAAATGGTGTTCATTTAAGAAATGGGTGGTAAATATTTTTTGGGGTTTTTTTTGTTTGTTTGGTTTGGGTTTTTTTTTAACACACACAGACTCATTCTGCAAGGAAAAATTGCAGTTTGCAGAGAAATGAAATTTCTCCTACCTTTAAGTTGTTGGGTAGGTGCACCAACTAACGTCTGATTCCTGAAAAAAATCACATTATCCAGAAGGGCCTTGGCAAGGGTGACAAGTCACAGGGATGGTCCGGACCCTCGTACATTTGATGCTATGCCAATGGAGAGCAAAGCTGGCTTCACACCCCGGCTCGAGCCTGCCCACGTGTGAGGAGCCCCTGCCTCCCCTGCAGGCAGCTCTGTGTGCAAGGGAAGGGATGTGCAAGTGATACTTCTGTATCACTTCTACCCAAAGTAATCATTGTTCCATGAAAAAGACACTTTTATTTTTAAATTGGTTGATATTTATCTCTGAGAGGCTTTCATGCTCTTTTTTAAAAGCCCTCGTTTTTAAACTTGGCTTGGATATTATGTCATTATACTTTGCGTCTTTCATCTTCAAAGCGCATTAATCCAATTAATCATTTAATACCCAAACTCAGGCTCGCTACTGGCAGTGGGATGGTCCCAGCTCCAACACGCCGGCAGCTCGGGCACTGGGAAATGACCTCTGCTCCTCAGGACAGGGCGCAGACGGCGCTTTCCCAGCCTGCTGCCCCCATCCCTCACCCTCCTGGGGTGGCTCAGCCTCCGCTCCCGCTCGGGGACGGCAGCAATGGGACAAGTCCCACCACGCTGCTGTTCGGGTATGAGCGATGAGGCTGAGGGTGAGGTAGGGAGGTTTTCCCCGCTTGGGCCAGCTCCCTCAGCCAGAGGAGCCCCTGGGGCTGCTGCTGGCGGGCGCAGCCTTGGCACCTGAACACAGGTTGCGCTCCCTTTGATGGTGAGACATGAACGCTGCGTAAACCGGTGATTATTTTGCAGTTAGTCATGATGCAGTAGGGTGGTTGGTTCAGTGAAATGAAATCACATTTCAGTAACTTATCCCAGGTTTTCAAAATGCAAAATTCAGCTACTACTCACAGGCAAACAGGATTAAAACAGTGATTGCTGTGCATTACTTACTTCTCAGTGATCCACCTACTTCTCACAGTTTAATCTCAAGCATTATTTACTCACCCAGCGTTTCTCCCCTGCGTGGTATTTACTCACCAATCCACTGCCTCTCCATCTTCGTTCCTGCAGGAAATCTCAGCTGCCCGCAGGGTCGCAGAGGAGAGCAGCAGTAGCAAAGCAGGGTGACACCACGGAGATCCCGCAGGCATTTTGGTTTTTCGGCTGCACGGGGCGAGCGCTGAGCAGGCTCTAAAAGGAGAAGTTGTGCTGTGTTAGCTGTCAGCTCCTGCCCTACAATGCAGTAAGCACAGCGCAGGCGGCGGCCCGGGACGGCAGAGCCAGCCCGGGATGCTCGGCTCCCGCTGCAGGGACGGCTGTCGGCCATGGGGCCAGGGCTCCTGGGGGCTGCTGGACACCGCTCAGGATTTCTTTGGGCAACAAAATGGCAACATGACAGTTGTCAAGTTATGTTTTTGAAAAAAACCTTATATTTGCATTTTCAGAGGTTGTATTTTGACTATTGAAAATATTCAAGGTATTCTGCTTTAAAAAAAAAGCAAAGCTGCAGATACTGTAACCCTTTATGTTTTGTTTTTAGTGCTGCATGACTGAAGTACGAATATTTTGCAACTATCTGAAAGAAACCTCAGTGTTCACACAAGCAAAACAAAATCATTTCCATCTCAGTGGTTCTCCCTGCAGCCCTTGCAGCGAGCACAGCCCCTGCACCCATCCTGCAAGGAGGGTTTCTGGAGAAGCGCTGAGCCCTGCCCGGTTCTGGCTGCGGCGGTGGGGGCCTCCAGTTGTCTGTGGGGATAGAGCCCGTGGGGACTGACAGTCAGAGAAAGCGCTCTGATCTCTAAGCCACAGTAATTTACTTACAATTAGTTTTTGTTTGGTTTTTTTTTTTTTTAATTATCTTGTACGTGCATTAGCATTTCTCTTAGGAACAAACATGTCTGAATTGAGCAATTTTACATCTGATAATCTTCTAGCAACTCACACACAAAAAGCTTCAATTTCTATTTTGTTGTGTAAAATATTCTTTCTCCCTCCTCATTATGCTTCCATTAAAAGGTGCTGATTTACATTAAAAGATGTTGATACTGAGTATGGGATATTTCAGCCTCAGGGAATGCCTAGTGCAACAAGCTCTGGATATTTTAGCATAACAGAAATCATCACAACCTTCACAGTATCCTGTCTCCTTTCCACAATAGCCTCTGCAACACTGCAGTAGATGTGTAAATGGGGTGTGTTTGACAGAAGGAGGATAAAACTGAAAAGGGCTTAGTGCAAACAAAAGCAATGATCCCAGAAAGCCAGGATTTTGGAGGTGTGGATCAAGACCTGAATCGTGCTGCTCAGACTCGCATCTAATCCCTTTTGTGGGAGACCAGAACTGTAATACTGTTGTGAGGAAATGCTTTCCACTGGCCCGGCTCGGTCTGTCCTTGCTTCTTGCTCCCGGGAATTGTAATATGCATGGAGGGAGGGGGTCATAAAACACACAACGTGCCAAGCACATGACAGCTGTTTCCATTTTCTGTTTGGGGCTTCTGCTTGCTTACAAAGCAACCTTCCCACCCTTCACGGAAGAATTGCTTTGATACTCACCGCTTCACTCAGCCTCGGAGCAGCAAATGCCTGCACCCCTGTGCGCGGGTGTGGAGCGCTTGCTGGGCTCTGCCTGCTAACGGGGGGCTCTGCCAGGCAGGATGCTGACAGCTTCTGCCTGAAAATGGAGAGGGCTCAGCGCGTCGCACGCTTGGAGCGTGTCAGTGGTTGTGAGAGCTGGGAGCCGGTGGAGTGGGAGGTAGTGAAAGTCTATTCTTTGTGCCATGGGAAATCGGGAGCTGTACCCAGAGAGGCGCAGCCCAGCCCCGCAGAGCCAGGCCTGCAGCAGTGACTGTGGAGGGCGCAGGTGTGAAGGCTGTCTGCCCTCTGCGCAGCTGTACCGGCGGTGACTGAATGCACTGGGACACTCTGGGCTCAGGAAGAGGTGGTGGACGGGACACTCAGTGAAGTCAGGACTGATCCAAAAGATGACGAATGAGAGAGACGAGTTCACTGTCCCTCATGTTATATGATCTGGCCCCCGTAAAATTTTAAAATTCTATCACAGCTGCTACCAATGTAATAATAGCTTCCTAAAGAGTTTTTTCTTCCCATCAGGACTTTGCAATTTATGATGGAAATATTTTCATTATATAGGGCCATAAGCATTGTTTACATTTCACTGACTGTGTGTAACTCAGGCTTCCACTGAGTTCCTTTACAACTTTCATGTATTTTCTCTGCAGATCAAGGATGTAGAAGTCCTCAACTGTGAGTATGGCAAGAACACAATTAAGTTCCTTCGCCTTCATAAAGAAGGGAAGACGCACTTCGTTAAAGAAGTGGAAGTGTGCACGCACCTCCGGCTGACTTCTGCTCAGGAGTACCTGGATGGAAACAACTCTCTTGTGATACCTACAGACACCATAAAGAATATTGTCCTTGTGTTGGCCAAAAAAAATGGGGTATTTTTTATTTTTTAACTAGCCTTGCTGTTTCCTATGACTTCATTTAGAAGTATTTGTTATACTAACTTTTTATTTTCAAAATGCATCAAAATAATATCTCCTCCATTGGCACATCAGATTGGCATTAAAGTCACCTTCAGTGATTTGGGAGAGAATTTTTCCTCCTCCAGAGCTTATCCTTAGTTTTCAAAAGCCTTTTTATCTCACAGAGCTAGCAGTATTTTTTGTAGATATGTCATATAAATCCATCTTTAAAAAAAAAATAGCATATAATACTGCATTATTCCTATATAGCATTTTTAAACAGAAGATCTCAAAGTGTGTGAGACTCCTCTTAGTCCTGTTAACTGTGCTCTTACCTCCCTCAATTGTTTCTATCATACTGACAATCGGTAGCATAAATTGTCTGTCTCAGTAAGGAAATCCCATCTTCAGCCTGTAAAGCTTAATCAGAATATTGCTATGACTATTTCAGCATTATATCCCCAAAGCGCAAGGCTTCTGTTGCAGTTTCTCTCAGTCCAAGGACTGCAGCTTGCTGTACCACAGAATGGGAGATTTTTGACCTGACTCTGTAGCTGCTACTTGCAGCGTGTGCTGCAGGCTGATCAAATGACTAAGCACAGTGCACAAAACCCAAAATGAGAGAAATCTGTATTTTTAACAACACTGATCCTTCCCAAATATTTACAATAATCAGAACTATCGACTTTTGTACATGAAGGAATTTCTTCTTTCTAATTATACTGTTTGCTGTCTTAGATCCCAACTTTAGAACAATTTGCTATAGATATCTGCAAACACTTCATGACAACATTTTGCCAAGTGGCATATGTCAAAACCTACGTTCAAGAAGTACCATGGCAACGTCTACATGAGGTATCTAAAATACTTATTAATTCAGTTCGTTTATGCTGGAGCCATTTGTCATCCTCTTAATTCCTGTTTTCAAGTTAAGATAGTGTTTACTGCACTTTTACTTACATGTCTGCTCTAAATTGCAGAATGGTGTTCCCCACATCCACTCATTCATCTGCGTTCCTGATGGGATTCGGTTTTGTGAAGCTGAGCAGTGCCGAAATGGTGAGAAAGGAATTTACAACTTCCCCTACTTCTCTGTAAAAATCCACTGATGAGAGATGAAGATGGCTTTAGAGATAATAATCAAAGGTGTTACAGGGCTTACAAGCACAGCCAGGCCGCTCCAGAGGTCTAAAACAAAGAATTCTTTTACAGCCTAATTTTGCACTCCTTGATCTCTGAGACATGGCTGAAGAACTAATGTTGCTCACATTTGTATGTATATCCTAAACATGCAATGGTTACAACAGCACATCTAGCAGAACCGCTATGCATTGTCACAGGATTTAATAGCCTTCTGAGAATGATCTGCTTACTTTTTACCATTACACTGTATTCTGCAGTCTCACGATTATCATTACCCTATAGAGAATGTGCGATGAAACCACACTGCTGTAGGCCAATTGTGTAATTTGCAGTTATTTTCAAAACCCTGTCAACATGCCTTGGTTTTATTTCCAAGAAAGATGCAGTTTCTTTGCTGCAAGCCAGGCTGGCTTGAACATCGTGAGCACTCAGGTCTACGTGCAAACAATTTTTCACATGAAAATACTTCAGAGTGCGCTTACTATTTTTGCATGCCATGCGTAAATAAAGCACCTTTTGCCTTCACTAGTTCTGTGATACTTAAAAGATATAGGCTTTTGAGCTCAACTGACTGTCTGTAAATTGGCATTCCAAAGAGAGTGTAAAAATTATCTCTTCTTGCTATGACTCACAACAAGAGCGTAAGTTCAATCTCACTGTGTTGGTGTTCCATTTATCCCATCTCAGACTACTGGGAACTGAGCTGAGACCACTGCATTGTTTGACACAGTGGGTTTAGAGGTTTTAGGCATTAGTTCAGTATCTATCTATTACTGCCCTAGTGTAACTTAGAACTATTTCCCATCCTAGCCTCTCTCCCTATTTTCCTAACATCTTAGGGTTAGGATGAGTGGCAAGACCAGTTTCACTCACAGACAGGACACAGGTTCTGAAAGGCGCCTTTGAGTATTGTCCCTGCGTTCCTGCTGAAAGAAAAGAGAGAGCTGGTGCAAGTCTCCAGTGCCTCTTGGCCTAATCTTTTTTAATGTTCCTAATAATGTTAACTACTGCTGTATTTTTAGCAGCCTCAGTAGTATTGACTTTGGTTTCTGGAAAATGTTAAGAAAGAAATCTGAATTTAAAAAAAAAAAAGTTTATGCTTTCTTGAAAAGCTGCTGCTCTTAATGTGCAGATTGAATTAAATTTTTCTTCAGCATGAAATTCTGCAATTTCAGGTTCTACACAAACAAAAAGCCTTTAGGATTTACTGAAGAGACTGCCTATCCTTCTTAGTCTTCCCTTTAGGTAGCCCTTCAGCTGTTTCTTTAGGATTCCCTGCCTAGGTCAATAACAACCAAAGAAAATATTTTCAAATCCCTTTTATTTTTCTTACAAGAGAACCTTCTCTATCTTTAGCATCCTCCTATGCACCTATCAGCCAGACACAGAAATTTATTTCTCTGGAAATCCTAACTTTAAACACTTTTCTCATCATTAAAAGAAACCTAGTGAGTCTTAATAGAATTATAGGCTTACTTTTTGCCATTATATTGGCTGATAAAAGGCTCAGAGTTTTTTGAAACTGAAAACATCATAAGTAACTTAACAGAGTCAACATCTGACAACTGAAGACAACACAAGCACAAAACATACTGAAAGCACAGCACAGGCTGTTCACCTCAAAAACTTTGTGTAGGCATTGGATTCTCCAGGACAAGTTTCAGGTCGGTTGCCATACGGCCAGGCAGCCTTTCAGTACATCAGCCACTGCGAGGAGCTCTTTCAAACAAAGCTATGGTTTTGAATATGAGATAAATGTATCTCCAGGTTCACTGATAGTATCTGCACTGCGTTAATACCTGTGTATTACGATCTTATACTGAAGCAATAAATTCATCAAGATCTGAACAAACCCCAGAATATTCTGTCCAAGGATAGTCTCTTCTTTAGATTGTTTTTAAAGCTCTAGCAAATAACAGGTGGATGTAGCCAAAATTATGGATACACCTCCTTGGACTCATTCAAACAGAATAACGAATGTAAACAAGAGAAGAAATAGATAAAATGCAGTTTTGATAATTTCCAGTGACAGAGCATTAAAAAAAACAAACACAAAAACCACCCTGCAAACAATCATGTCATTTAGAAATTTCCAGTATAAATTCCTGCAAAGACACGGTTTAAAGAGAAAGTCTGTCAGTCTTCCCAGTCCAAGGCAAGATTACCATGTGCCAGATGTATTCAAGGATTAATTTTGAACTAGCTGGTGTGAGCACCAAGAGCAGCATAGGAACAGCAGCTTGGGCCTCAGCCACTGACTCTGTACAGGCTCTGAATAAGCCTGTGTGACATAAAGTTTCCTTTTTATTTGAATCTGGTGGTTTTTTTTGGCAGTTCTGGTCAGTGAAGTTTTCAGTTATCAGGTTGGTGTGCTTTAAATAACTGACTGCTTGACTGCTTGAAATTGTTTAGCTGCCATCCAAAAGGTTTGTCAGAAGAAAAAGTTCAGGACACAACTGTTTGGTCATTAGAAGATGATAATCCACCCGTGCAGCAGTGATCTACAACAGCACATTTTATAAATAGTGGCTAAGAGCAAAAACAGCATCAGTTTGAACCTGTGGGTGGCATCTGTACCAGTGCCAGTTTGCGCTAATTAGCTGAACTGCAGGGATTTGCATTGGCTCCTCGCCCTCTCGTTCTTACGGATGCAAAACTCACTTTCTTTCTGCCTGAAAAAGAGTTCACTCTGTCTCATATTTTTGGATCACAGGTCCTCTGGTTGTTTTTGCTGGAATTAAAGATCTGAAACTTATGAAGACAACACAGTCTGGATTTGAAAATTTCTATAAGAATGAACACACCACACTTCCTGAAAGGAAAGACAGGATTTTATGTGGAGAGCTCTTCTGCAAATGGTCATACGGCGAATGCAAGGATTTTGACTTTGACTGCATATGGTATACGTCAAATCAAATAAGAATTATTACCTAATCCAGGATCCCAAAATCCCTCTATATGATAGAGCAGGTTTAGGGGCCAGATCTGCAGTTGCTGTGCACCAGCCACTCTCACAGATCTCAGTGGCTGCCCTAATTGTTATGAGGGCTGGGCAGCACACCTTGGGGGTGCTCCTCTCTCTGATGGCGCATCAATGGACAGGTCACTGTTCAGGACAGAACACCTTAGGAGAACAAACTTTCAACTAATCTGTTAAATACTTTCAGTAAAACACTTATTTATGAATTACAGAGTTTGGGGGGTGGAATTTGAAGATGACAGGACATGCAAATTTTTCTTCTATAAAATCCCATGGGCTACGTATTTGTCAGAAAAGACAGAGAAAATACAAAAAAAAAAAACCACAACCCACCCCACAGTAAAATTGTATACCTCCAGAGAGACACAGCTGATGCAAGGTTTTGTAAGAACCTGTGTTACCTCTAGGAACAAAATCCGTGAATGTATCCTTGAAGCCTTTGCCGGGCCACCTGACTGCGGGGAATATTCACCCTCTTACCAGAAAACTGTCAACTGTATCCAGATGTGTGTCCTTTCCAAAGTGTCACAGGTATCTTCTTTCCCTCCTGTTGATGTTTTACTTAATAGTGAATGTTAATCAGACCACTGAGAAGACCAAAATGAGTCTAATATTTCCTCTGGCAGTTCTGGAAACTGTTTGGTGGTACAGCTAGATGGTCTGAAAAAAAGTATGAACACATTGAGAAGTTCACATGAACACCATGGGGGAGAATATCACTCAGCGCTTGGCAGGACATGAGTAAAAGTGAAAGGGGTGCTACAACATTGTCTACACGTTCAATAAATTGCATTTGATCAACTGTACATATGGCTGGGGGTGAGGGGGGCGGGGCGGTTGCATTGCTTTTCTTTACAGTGAGTGAAAAGACTGCCAGGCTGTTGGCTGAAAAGCTGCCCTAATTCATTGTTTCATCCGTTTTCGTGGTTTCAGGTACAGGTCATAGAAGTCGTCTTGAACAACACTTTTTATAATGTCGTAGACATGAAGAATCTAGGCTTGACCAACGACAAAGAAGTAAGTAAATGCTCCAAACACAACTTGCCTGGACTCTTTAGAAAACCTTAAAGCACAGCAGCAGTTCTGCACAGAACAGAGTTAAAGGGAGCAAACTTTCTCCCCCAGCCCCAGTGAAAGCTCCACCTTACCTCTAAAAGAGATTTACACAGATTACAGCAGAAGGATAATTGCCTTCTTGTGTTGTTGATAAAAGCTAAAGGAGCACAGTGGAATGCTTTGGAGATCAAAGGGATCTGTAACAGATACTACCTCTGAAAAATTATTCCTGTTTTCTCCACTAAATTTGACTTTTAGTTATAATGTCAACCTGTGCAAGCAGAATGCATCATGGCGTCCTTTCACATAGTCAGGTAGTGTGAAAAGCCAGGCCACTATGGCTGCCCTTTCTGCTCCATCGGCAACACCACAGAGGCCAGGGAGCACCCTGGTACAAGCAGGTTAGCTAGGCCACGGGCTGACTCTGGGTGAGAGAAGACCAGCACTCCTCAGGAGCAGGGAAGGGATGTTTCTGTAGCCATTAGTAGCCAAAGCAGATTGGTCCAACAGTGGATGAGTATAAGCCTGGGATCAGGCAGAGGGTGAGATCTCTGGGATGAGACATATTTGCTGTCCCTCCACAGCTGCTCCAGATGTCAGCCGGGTCCACCTGAAAGTCTGTTACGTTATCCTCACATGACAGAAACCGAGTTATTCCATTCTGCACCAACAACATATAGTTTATGTTCTAGTCTCCCTCCCTAAGTCTTGTGATTCTGCTGGCATCCTGTCCTACCCTTGCCCTCTTTCAGGCAGACATTATAGATCCACTTTCACTGGAGATAACAGCAACATCTGCCATTGATGTTCACAGGAGGAGGAAAGGGCCTGGGCATGATTTTATGAGGAGGAAAATAGCTGCAGTTTCTGCTATGATGGTGCTGGCGCATCGCTGTCTCAGAAATGACCTCTGTGTTTGTGCTCATCCCCTTCAGGTTCTGGTTCCAGTGGAAACTCCCTATGGCTCCTGTGCTTGCACGCTTGGCAGGAAGAAGTTCTTAGAAGTACAAGGCCATGTGCTAAAAGATGAGAGGCAGTTTGGACTGGCAGCTGCTCAGGGAAACTGAACCTCTTGGCTACACTTACACCTACCTAATACCTTAACAGTACGGCTTTCCTATCAATGTATACTCCTTCTTCCATTGCTGACTACTTTTCCCTCTATGAACTCCTGCAGTTGAGATTTCTGAAGGATCCTCAGGAATTCAGAAATCAAAGTCTGTCCCTGAATCTCAGTGTGATTTGCAGATTGAAATCCCCTACACTCTTTTGAAAATCCCAGCTGGAAACATGATAGTCAATTAATCTTTAAACCAGCTGTTCCCAGACTTCTTAATGAAACAATTAATTCGATAATGCCTGTAACATGTTTATGACATCTAAAAGCAGCAATTCTGTATATTCTATTTATTAATGTTCCTTGAGTAAAATGAATATACAGGCACAAGACCAGATGTTTCATTGACGTAACCTGTCATGACCCCTTGATGGCACACTGATCTACACAGCTGAGGTTCTGACCCAGTAACTGAATAGGAATCAGTCAGACACAGATTTCTTTGTGAAGGAAATGAAAAAAGAAATAAAAAAGTATCTCCTGTCTCCTTTGCAGTGTGAATAGTTACAGCTGTTGACTAACTTCTCTGCACATATTCTGACTGTATGGCTGCTGTTGCTACTCATCAGATTATACAGTTACTATATAATTACATTTATATTAATCGCTGAGGTGTTTGAGGTTTTGGGCTACCTCTGTAAGTTTAATTAAATAGTCTTCTTTAGTCTAATAATCTCATCATGACTTCTGAGCAGCCAGGAGTCAACCTAAGTAACCATATTACTTTTGGGAGGGGTAGGGAGAAAGCTAGACAGATAGACAATGCATATCTATCCTTAGTTAGCCCAGGTGTTAGCTTTGAACATAGAGATAGAACTATACAGCCAACAGTTCTCATCTCGCAAACTGTGGCTACCGCATTTGCAACACAAATCCTGCTCAACTTCTGACAGCTTCTAACCGTCGCTCTCATTTTCTCCAAGTGGCATTTTTACAGACTCCATGTTACAGAGTGCAAATCCAACGAGAAGTGCCCAAAGTTACTTCTGAAAACTGCAATTCAGTTGCCTTTGTGCCTTCTCAATTTGGCAGACCTGCAGCATTCCTCTGGGTACAATCATTAAATTCATAGGCATGGAAAATTAGGAGTATGTTCTGCACCATGTGACATTTTGAGGTGCTTTGCAAGATAGGAACTTGCCTTGGTGAGCAGGGCATTATAGATATGAAGGGAAGACACTGTTCACAAGCCTGAGATACCTCCTGAAAAACAACAGGACAAATGACACCACAGAGTGAAACTGTCCCAGATATGCTGTTCCCTGGGCACTAGCCAATTCTGAAAGTTTAAGCTTTTGCTGAGGACATTCTTTCTTACCTTGTTAGACTACGTTGTATTGTACTTGCGGGCTTATGTCTTACTATTTCTGGTATTTTTAGGTGCTTGTAATTTATTACTGTATCTTTTAAGGGCAAATAAAGAGCAACATCAAAAACCAAACCAGTATTTGACTATTTACCAAATAAGAAATTAAACCATTTACTACTTACATATAAATGTAAATATTTTAAGTAAAAGAAGTATGGTTTAGTCCAGCCAATTTTATCTCAAAAAGTGACCAGTATTGTTCCAAATGACAGTTCACAAGTAACAGAAAAATAGATGAAGGATCTTACTGAACATCTCAGCATTTACCTCATCCTAAACAAGGCAGATATTCACAAGCCAATTCCTTTCCACCTTATAATTTTTTTTTTTGCATTAGGCAGAAGGTTTCCTTCGTTACTATTTGTGCTTTGTTTGTGGGCTTGTAAGGTAGTAGTGGACTAGCCTTCACGGCAGAATGAGGACACAAAGTTTATTTAGACTTTCCTGTGGCAACAAGCACACATGTACACTCATGCAGTGTGGTTTCTATAAACCTCCACTGACGTGCAGACATTCAGCAAGTCTTTAAAGGCATCTCGGCACAGCTCCATCCAGCACTGCAAACATGAGTCACTTATGTGGGCAGATTGCTTTTAAAGAAAGCACTTAGGCAATCGGAAGAAGCCCAAATTTTCCATGCGGCAATTATATTCAGATAACAATGGCATAAATCGTTATTGAAAATGGGACTTAGCCAGACTTACTTGGGTCTGAAACTTGACCAAATTCTCATTGGCTTCATTAGATTCAGTCTCCACAATGAACTTGCATTATTTTAAATTTTTTATTTAATTTAAATTTCAATTTAAATTTATTTTTTTTCCCCAGTTCCTGTCCTGAGGAGCTATTCAAGTTGCCTACTGTTTTTTACTCAGAGGCAGCTGGGATGCTTTGCTGAAGAAATCACACTTGACAAAAATGAGTAGCAGCTAGCAAACCATAAAATTGCCATTTAAAATACATCTTCTTGCTGATAACATGGACCTTGCTGGTCCTGGGCTATATCCCAGTAGTTTATAGGGCCTGGAGCCTCCTATCAAGAAACCAGGTATTTCAAGTGCACAAACATCTTACTATCATTTTAATGTCTGATTCTTTCACATCCTGTTTCTGTTCAATTCTGATAGCTGCCCAGGGCAGTCCAACCGCAGTCCTCCTCAAGCTGCTGATCACGCTCTACATGTGACCAACATCACACAGATAAAATGCAGTAGCTAAACTCATTAGCCAATATCTGAAACTGAGATGAAATGTCACCTTCAGGGTCAGTACAAGTGATCTGTCTTCACTGTCTGTATTATTCTATATACATTCAGGCTACCTACTTTCTGACACATTTAAACCTGTCAGTTTTTATTAACTATTGCAGCTACATTTTTAGTTCTTTAAAGTTGTCTTGTTATTTTATTTTATTTTTTACAGCCTGCTTTCATTAGGAATACAGAACCCTGACTCTAAGTTGAACAGAGCTGGCAAAGTGACAAAAAAAAAAATCCCTTTCTGGCTTGAAATCTCAATATAAATACTTTTGAAGTCAGAATCCCACTATTTGTGTACATACAACAGCCAACCATCTTCTTCCTGGAAAGTGCACAGCTGTATACAGAAAGGAAACTTATTTAATTTCTCCAGTTATAGGATCAAAAATGTCAACTCACATCTCAGCTATAATTAGGCTATAAACTGTTTTGTGAGTAGCAAAACATTCATAGCAGACTGAGAAAGAAGACACACACACAGGTACTTCAGTGCATGCACACGCACCTGGTCCCATAAATACATATGTATTCATATATAGACATAAATACACATATAAATGGCACTTACTAGATCAGCTGGTGTGTGACTGATCTATGGCAATCAAATAGGAAACAACATGAGGTGCGGTTACTTGTTACATAGTTTTATTACAGACTTGCAAACTCTCAGCTACATTGAGTAGAAGCCTGCAGTGTTCCTTTCAAGATCCAGCCCAGACGACACACTAGGACAGCAGTTCACCTCTGCCAGGCTCACAAAAAACAAATGGTGGAGAACACCAGGAAAGGGGCACACACCCCATTGCTGCCTGCCAGAGAGAGCTGGAGGAGCGCTTCATGGACCTCAGGGGCAGAAGCAACGGTAAAATCATGCAGCCTCGTTAGCTGAACATAGCAGGTCAGGTATTGCTGCAAGTAAATGCTTGCCTGCGGGGACAGACATTTGTAGCCCAGGTCCTGATGAACAGAGGCACACAGAGGGGCCAGCCTGGAATGGAACATAAGGTAACAAGCAAGAGATACTAAAAGATAAGCAGGAAAGATGAGGGAGAGGGAAGAGGAGGGAGAAATACAGTGCCAGTAAAAAAATATCAGACAAATCAAGGAATGGAAAGAATAGAAAATTAAAAAATCAGTGAGGACAAGTATCTCTCCTAAGTGGCTACTTCAAAGTGGAAAACACAACACCCAAACCAAACAGTATCGGAGGGACTCAAAACTAGAAAAAGAAGTGTGTCGAGAAACTTTTTGTGCAGAGGGAAACCTAACAGCAGAAACCAGAGTGCTTGAGTACTGAGGGGGGCTTCTGCCACCTCTCAAGAGTGGCATTAGGCTTGAATTCCCACATTAACGTCTACATCTGACTGGAAGAGACAACAGCTCAAGTTTTAATGGTCTTGTGCACTCCTGCAATGTCTCCAAATCTTCTAGAATACACATATTTCCAGGTGGAGAAGCCCAGGCAAACGGGCATGTGGTATTTATACAGAAGGGAGGAGGGAGCAGAGGAGTATCCTTGCGAAACAGGGTTGCTACACCAAGGCAGGCACCCGCTTCCACACGTCTCCCCATGGTTTGGCCGCCAGCTGGGAAACCAAACTCAGCTACAAGTTCCTTACTCTTTACTTCCTTTCTCCTGCTGCAACCCACTAGTACAAGATAATGCAACATTAGTCTTGAATCAGAGATCAGTGCAACTGATGAGCCTTTCCTCCATTTTCCGGTACAATTTAGCTGCTACAAAGTCAGAGTGGTATCCTCAACACAGCAAGTACTGCAGAGCATTTACAGAGTGGCATTATACAGCTGGATTATAGCAATCATCTGAAAAGGGAAAGAGAACATCTTGAGATGAGTGCAAGCCTGCCAACACCAAGACTTTTGTTGCTGCCTTATCAGCAGATCAGCTGATGATATAGCAGTTATAACTGCTGACTGTTCCTTTAACACAGATGCTCACGAGTGCAGCATATAAATGCAACAGTGGTCTCCTGTACTCACCAGCAGCCTTCAGGAGCAATGAAACTCTCAAATGGAGACCAAGGGCCTCTTGCAGTCTTCATGGTGCTCCCCCTGTGGCTCTCCACGTGTTTGAGGTTACAGTTGAATTCCCCAAATTTACAGCATCTACCAGCTAATGTTATTCTGGGAGTAAGTTGAATACACATCTGGGATCCAAAGGAACATCACTAAATCAAACAATTCTCTAATTACAGGGACTAAGCAAAAAAGAATCTAATAACTTGTTATATTATCATATCAAAAAGAACACAGCCTTTTCCAACAGGAATGAAAACTATTTATTTAATCAGTCTGTCCATTATTCCCTTGCAGGCTGCTGGTGGGCTAATGACAGCCACTGCCCTCTGCACATCCCCCTGGGGAAGCTGCTGTCAAAACTGAGCAACGCAGAGGTAAAGGTGTATGGAGGCCTTCCACGTGGTGGAACGGGACATGGAGGGGCAATCCTGGCTGACATCTCCAAGCACCAAGTCCTCTCATTCTCTGTTAGATTGAAGCAGAAGCCAAACCATTGCCTGCACAAATTGTCCCTGAGGCGAAGGTGAGAGAGTAGAGCAGACCCTTCTCTATATCACCCCATTCATCCTGCTGCCTACTGAGCCAGTGACAGTTACACTGTTCGCATGCACATTCACAGGCAATTAATTTTCAACATGACTTTTGAGACAAAACCCATTCCTGGAAGGGAAGGAACTGCTGTTCTGACTTGGAAATAAAGAACCGGAACAAAGACTAAGTGAGATGATGTTTTTCTGGTCCTGCTCAGACTTAGCCTTCAATACTGCCATTGTAAAAGTGAGAAATAAATTTGTAGCTTCCCCCAGACTCACAGAAAGTAAGACTCTGCTTTTCAAAAAACTGTGATTGTAACATAAGTGTAACAGAGAAAAGAGGAGTGTTGAAGATAACAGACCAATTAAATGCTGATTTTTAGAAAGAGGAACAGGTAGAGGACTTGGTGGAATTTGAACATGTTGAAAAAGGCAATGAAAAGAGAGGAGTTCATTTAGCAAGTAATCACCGACAGTGAGGGCCTAACGTCACATTTTGCCTGGGCCATTTCTAACCAGCTGGAGTGATGCATGGGTGGCTATTCCCTTTGCTACACCTGCGGACTCCTGTAATCATAAAAGCAGAGAACTTTCGACAAACTGATAAAGCTCACCACATTAGAACAAACTTTTAAAGGGAACAATAATACACAGGGATGGGATCAGCAAGCAGACAGAACAATTTTCTCCGGGTTGAGAAAGTGACCTTGGTGGAGAGGCACAGCCACAGTCTCCATACTTTGCCAACAGTTGCCTTACACGTACTTTATGTAAGGTACTTGGCACCATTTTTGCATGCAAAGAGAATGTGCTGTGCATTGTTGTTGTGGTTCAGCCCGAGTCACCACACAGTTTCTTGCTCACCCTCCCCCTCCCCAGCAGGATGGGGGAGAGAACTGGAAAGAAAAGAAAACTCGCGGGTTGAGATAAAGACAGTTTACTAGAAAAGAAAATTACAATAATAGCAAAATATAAGGATACTAAAATATACAAAATGAACAATGCACAATTTCTCACCACTCGATGTCTGAATGACCAATACAGCCCGTCCCAAGCAGCTATCACAGAAATGAAACCAAGCAGCAAGCAAAGGAGGGAGAGGGACCCAGCAAGGTAGAGGGAACGATGCCAGCAAGCAAGCGAAAAAGATGACATGGAAAAAAAAAAAACAACGATGCCTCCCCCACCATGGGCAACCCCCACTTATGACATTTATGAGCATGACGTTTATGGCATGGAATACTCTCTTTGGTCAATTATTCTGTCTGTCTTTCTCCCAGCTTCCTGCATCTGCACATTAGTGAGACTTGGAAAGCCAGACAGTGTCCTTGGTCTCATTAACAATAACTCATATCATCAAATGTTTATCAACATTCTTCACATTCAAAATCCAAAACACACCAGCTACTGAGAGGAAAATTAACTCCGTCCCTGCTGAAACCAGGACAATTGTATATCTACAGCTTGAGTGGAGAGCAAACATCAGAGCTGATGAACAATATCAATATATATTTCACAACCATTATAACAAAAAAGGAATATTGTAATGCTTTAAAATAATTTTTAAAAGTGCTCTGAAAGATTCCAGTAGATGTGCATTAGTGGTATTATGAAAAGGGTAAGCGGAGCGACAGGGAAGAGGACAGAGAGGGAACAGAAGGACCTTGGCTGCGGCACGTGTCTCTGTTCTTATGCTGTTCTTGACCAGCAGCAGGGCAGAGGAGCTGACTGCTGCTTTGCTCCTTAAAGCTGCCTCTAGGAGAAGGAGACTGCTCTCTAAATTGCTGGTTCAGTGTGAAAGCAAGGAGACCTGCATCACTGAGACCACTGTCACTGTCACACCCAGTATTAGCCAAGGAGTCAGACACCTGGAAGCTTAACCACCACCCAAAGCACAGGGAGCACTTTTAAGGAAGCGGGACCCTCCTTGCTGCAGGCACATTAAGAGCATGTTATAAACTGGATTCCTGCATAGCTCTGCAACTCTCAGAACTGCAGTATTGACATGATATCCAGTAATGCCCATCAGTCGCTTCCTCATCTCAACAGCAGCTGTGTTTTCTGCAAGAGGAATGGTAGCTAAAAATAACCTGGCTTTGACTTCCTCTTTCAAACCCTCCAGTCACTTTAAAAAAGATTTTTTGTTCTCCCAGAAATAGCAAGGAGAATGTAACAGATAAAAACCAGAACAGTCACCTGCACAAAGAGAACAGCAACATTAGAAAGCTCAGAGAACAGTAGGAAACTACAATAGATCAGGAACAGTAAAAAGAAATTGTTACAGTTCTGTGTAACATGCTCCAAATTCCCCTTCACGCTTGCAGCGAGCTTTCCATCAGGCCTGTACTTGTATGAACCAGTTAGCGGTGCTGATCAAAAGCGAAATACAATCTGGATGTTTCTGAGTGCAATTCATTTGCTCATTAAAACACATTAAAAGAAAGCACAGTGCTCAGTAATCACCAAATGAGCTCTCATGGCTGTACAGTGTAGATTTGTACTCCCTGATGGAAGAGATATGTTTTACTTTTAATTCTGTGTCATCCATAGATCTACAAAATGCATCAATCCCACACCACACATGCAAATAGAGAAAAAGAGAATATTCAATTCATCCTTCAGTAACATGGCACTATATATTTCTACTCTGACAATAATTCTACAAATACAGGGCTGGCAGGCATCTCCAGAGTGCTACAGGCAGCTGCTTCACATAATCCTATTCATAAACATACCTATTTCTATATTAAAATATTTAGCAGTTTCATGTATAATTTTTCAATTGCAGCCTATAATTAGCCTGATACAGATTGTACCTAAAAACTCCCCAAGGCAGGAACGATGCTCTCTATTTGAATAGAGTCTTCCAGAAGATCCCTACATCCAATAGGTATCTCTGGATGCTACAAAACTATAAATAAAATCATAAGCAGAATTCAGACTGTGACTTAGAAACCTGCTGCTAACAGACCAATACCTGAAGTGAGCACAGTACACGGGACAGAAAGAGAAATGGTGAATACATCCCTGTCTCCTATAATGTGTCTCAAATTCCAAACAAATATGTCGTAGAATGTAAAGGTTAGAAAGCATACAAGAAAGCATGCAGCTGTATAGTTTACGTATCATACCATATACTGTGAGCTTCACCTACACATAGCTATTAATGTAGCTTTATCTCCTCTCAAATCTCAACACCAGAAACCATAAGCAACTCTCCTAGCACTGTAGCATCAACAGCCACCTTGCACTTGGCCAAGTCAGAAGCAAAGGCAGGCCACCACCTAGGCAAGAGGTTACAGGAGCTTCTCCTTCCTCTCCCTGAATCCTGTCCCCACTTGGCAGAAAGCACCAATCGCTCTTACCTTCTCCCTTATCAATTGCACCCCTTCACCATTTCCTCCCACACCACTTCCACTTTCACCACACTCTCCTGCTTATTTCCTTCTTCCCAGTTCCTTCGCTCAGCCTCTCTGACGCAACCTCACATCTGGAGGGTTTACCCAGTTCCGGGAGTAATCACAAAGCTCTCCGGGCCAGAGAAGATGGTGAGCCCATACAGCACTTAGCACCACCTGTGGGCTATCTCCCACTGTACCCGGGCCAGCACAGCGCCTCTGCACCACTGACAGCTCTGGAAAGGGGTAAAAGAAGCACAGATGTTACTGGTGAACTGTGACCAGGGCTTCAAATTCTCTCCTTCAGCAGTATACAACGCTAGATAAGAAAAAGCAAAAATAATGAAAACATTTAAATATCTTGGTAGGTGGTGTTAAAAGTAATGACAAGAACATAGAATATTAAGTAGGTTTTGGTACCTTTTTAATGGGAAAGTGGAGAAAAACAGAAGCTCCAATATACCACAACAAAGAAACAGAGAAAGTAAAAGATCTGTAAAGTAAACTGAATCCAAACATAAGCAATGCTTTATTGGGATATAGCAAGCAACCTACCAAATAGGGAACTGGTACAAACAGATTGAACAAGACTCTCTTTTAACAGAGATGTATGGTGACGAGACAGCTTCTTTCAGTTTTTAAAACAAGTATTCAAATCGTTAAGTAAAGCATTAAAAAAAAAAAAATCAACTATTACAACACCAACGACAGACAATATTAAAAATGTGCAGAATTTTACTTTTTTTACAAATTTCTGCATAATGTTAGAAAACAAGTTATCATAAATTAAAAAAAGGAATAAAATGAAGGGGGTTTTGTTTTGTAAAGCAACACAAACTTTTAAAAACCATCTATAATTTACATAGAACTTCTATTAAAAACAGGTGAAAACAAGCTGAAAATTTAAAGGACAACAAAAAATACACAACTCAGTTTCACCTGTTAGCAATGCCTTCTGCTATCGAAGGGGTTGTGTTAATTGTATGTACAGCTTTAAACATTGCAGCATACCACAAGTAAACCTTAATAAGGTCAAAATAGGACCCTCTGAAAAAAAGGGTGAGTTGGCAAGTGTCAGTCCCATCTTAAAATTGTAAATAGTAATTTTAAGTAGGTCTTTAATGTAAACTGAACCCACTTTAATTGGTTTCTCTCTCCCAAAGGTGCATGCAAATTTTATTTCGGCGGGTTTTTTTTGGTATTTTAATTAATGAAATCAAGAACATGTCTGGCTCAAAAATGAGAATGACATACCTCCCTTTTGTTCTGGATACAGTGTTGTAGCTATCTCAACATGCTCATTGACACTTCCTAAAAGAGAAAATCATTATATACTATGTAAAAAATACACAACACCTCTCTCAGTTCAGACTCAGTATATAGTATATTGCCAACTCTATCCAATAGGATATATATTGTAATTTGGTTTAAATTCTTAAAAGATACAGTCTCTCTTTACAAAGTTCCATCACATGAAACCAAATTGCTTATTTACTGTTTGAGGCCCAACCTGACCCCAACTAGACAATTCGCTATAAAGAGTTGTTCTTTAGATGCTGTGTCTGTAGAGGTTTTACGTGATATTCATAGATTTTCAGCGCAGGCCCCAGTTTTAATGAAAGTCCAGTCAGTACATCATTTCTTGTCATCAACAGTAATGATTTGCCATCAATTTCCTATAAGAAGAATTAAAGAGTTGATAAAGACAAATGTACAAATCTAACAGATGAGAACAGTCATGCAGCAAATGGAAGACTACTACAGAGGATCAATGAGAAAAGAAATAGTAGTCTTTATTTTCCTGAAACTATGTTTATATAGCTGCTAAATTCTGTTGTCTGCTTTACAAGTGCTCACCTATGCTGACTAAGGTATAAATAATACTCAGTCAAGCACAAAACCCAAACGACCCTAATTTCAAAATTCCCTCCGTGTAATTCTGTTTCAAATTAATAGGTACATGCGCAGATTGCCTAATTATCAGCCATTAAGGGAAGGATACTCTTTAAGAGGAAGGCTTATAAAGTGCATTTGAGAAGAATTACCATTGACAGCGATACGCATGTTTGGACTAGTCAGTATCTGCTAATAACTTCAGGTGCCCTCTTTAAAAGGCTCACTTAGGTGTCAACTATCTCTACTTGTTCCTGCTTAAAATTCCTCCTTTAAAATCACAGATATGGTGGGGTTTTTTTTCCCCCTCTGTTAAACCTTAGCTTTCTGGCCTACTTAGATTAGAAATCCTGTAGGCTTTGGAGTTTTTCCACCTCAAAACCTGTTTGTATATTTGAAAACTACCTGTAAATTATTTTCCAAACGTCAAAATGGAAGAGAAAGAATCCACATCTGCCAAGCCCCATTACCATTTTAGACATGGGACCATCCTTTTCTTTACACATTCCTACAGTTCAATCACACTGCACTTACTCAGGAAACAAGAGCTACACCTACACAACAACGCATTGACTGGTGTCTCACAATACAGCCAGACCTCCCAAGCTTGTCATAGCCCAAAGAAGTATACAGCCTTATAGCATTCTCCTGCACTGGACTTCACTCTGCTATTGCATTCCTTTTTACTTTAAATTAAAAAAACACTAATAAATGTTGAATTTGTTATCAATGGCCAACAACCAGTTCAAATGTTTGCATATAATGTTGTTGTCCATGATAACATACTGGCAACATTTTGTATTTTTATAAATACTATAAATATCATACATCAATTGTAGCATCTTGCTTAGAAATGTTAAAAATGTTGTCTTGGAAATATCAGAGATCCTGTCCTTGATTACAACTCAACGTGAAAAGATGAAGACTTATATTAGAGTTCAGCATGCATTTGTCTGGACTGCTCTCTCTTATGATTTAATAAAATTTATAAATACAAAATACATGGACAAATCACAACATAGTGAAAGATCAGTTGAAAATGGAATTTCTTTAAAATCTCCCCAAGAGATATGACTGCTAATCCCTCAGAGAAGCGCAATGTAACAGTATTTCTAAAAGAAAAAAAAAGTTTCCAATAACTTTTACCCAATTACAGCAGGTGACTCTTTCCAATTACTGTCGAGAATGTTACTGGTTAAAACCAGTTTCTATCCTCTCTTTTCCACTCGTCACAATTCTTTCTGTGGGAATTTTGACACCAGTGAGTATTTTGCTCATTACTATGACTGATCTGAAGTTGCCTTTTCTGCTGCTGTTCAACGATGCTATGGAGGAAGAACAGCCTCCAGCTTGGCAGGATCCAAATGAAGTAAATCCAGTACCTGAACAGGAGAAACTCCAAGAACAGGAAAAAAGCATCTACCCCTTTCCCTTCTTCTTCCACAGGGGTTTCACGTGAATTCCAGAAATGCTGGTAACTACTAAGGCTTTCAATGAATAGAAAATTGATTCTCTAAACATATCTGGGTAGAAATAAGTTACTATGTATTCAGAAATCAAGTGTTTTATATCTTTGTGTGCAATGTAAGCATTATCTCTTCCACTTCTTTTTAGTTTTCTACTTAAACCTGCTTCTGTAGATTTGTTGTAGTCATTCCGCTTTTCGGCACCAGGTAAGATTCTGTATGCTTTGGTGACTTCTCTGGATTTCTTCTCTGCTACTTCTCTATTTTCTGGATTTTTTTCAGGATGCAACTTCAATGCCAGCTTTCGATATACCTTTTTAATGTCACCTGCAGAGGCACCCCTGTGCACAACTAGAGCTAGCAGCAGTTCCCCGCGGTGCCAGATGACCTCAGCAGCAATAGCATATTGTCATCAGCAAATAACCAGAGGACCAGTTCAGCTTCATGTCCTCCCAGCACTCACTCTGCTCTTTCTCCAAGCGACTGAGAATTGAAAGGTTTGACAGTACAGCTACTACAAAAGCATGGCAGCCAGCATGCTCACATGCTCCTCCATGCCATGGCTCTGCTAGAAAGCCACAGTGGACACAACCTAGTATCAAATCCCAGTTTCCCTTTTGGTAAGGCATTGCAGTGAGGCCAGCAAACTACCATTGGGTTACCTGGGCTCACCTGGCTATTGCAGTACTAACAGTTAAGAATCCACAGGAGCAATAATGAAAGTCAGGCATAGTGCTAGCATGTCTTGAGACACAGCAAACAGCTTCAGTCCTTGAGTGAGCCATAGCCCCTTGTGCTCCCAGGGCTCCTAGAGAAAGCTCAGCCATGTACTGGCAGGCAGCAGTTCTTTGCAGGTGTTCACACTCTCAACCTGCATCTGGTCCCTCTTTAGTTACCCTTTGCCCTCAACTTCTTGGCTTGTCTGATTTGCTTGCTGATGTTATGGCTTTTTGTAATTGGGCAACATCTTTCAGGTGAATCTGTTTTCATCAGTGAGCTCTTTTTACTTGCTGATATCAGTGGAACTCCAAGAAAGAATAATGTATAATCATCATACAACCATTGCTCCTTACAAGGGCTTACAATACACTTTTACTAAAACATTCTACAGTACTTATAAAATGTATTCTCATCTTCCTTAAAATGTTGTAAGAACAATTCAGGTCTAAAAAATTATTGGAGTTACTTGCTTTGGGTGAGTCCAGATGTATCCAGATTCATCAAAAGAAAGCTTGGACTCAGTTACTGCTGTGTAAAAGCTGAATGTAATGATAGATCTCAGGATTACATTTGGGGCTATGGATGTTTTGTAAGGAAATTATTGTGCTACCCCTCCTGAAGCAGTTCAGTGGAAAACAATTTCCCAGTGTTGTAGGTGAAACAGAATACTTTTCTTTACCAGTTACAACCTCATTTCCCTTCCAGTACCTCTTCAGGGCAGTAGCAGACCAAATGAATTTAGGTTTCTGGGGGTCAGGCAAGCCACTGTACAAATGGCAGAGAAAAACAGAGATGGCCGGAGCTCCAGCTCATGCCTGCTCACTCTACAGACAGAGGACGGATAAGAGTTCAAAGTGAACCTGACTGCACTGTCATTCGTGGAAGGCCTGTGAGATCCTGATAACAAATACCTTAAGTATGCAGATTTAAAATTAGTGGCTAGTAAACAGTGTAGAGGAAACAGAACACCACCACTGGTAAGAGGTTAGAAATAGGGTTGTTCTGGGGCTGTTCCTGGTGCAGATGGGGAATGGATTGGCACAGACGGCATAGAGAACTAGGCACTTGCTGCTCCTTGTGCTGCTAAGGGAATGGAGGGGGAAGGAAGCGGCAACGACTTCATCTGTGAGCGTCTGTCCCGCGTCTCCTGGCCACATCCTGGTGGCAGCTGTTACCCTCTCTCTCCAAGGCTTTGGCATAAAGTGAAGTTGGAAGCAGAATCACAGCCACATTTCTGCCCATGGCTATCCTAGCAGAGCCCTGGCAACACACTGCTAAAAAGCAGCTTACTTCAGCTATCCTCCTGAAGCCATTTGCCCTTGCTGCAGAATACTAATAAAACATTTACACTCTACTTCTATGCTGCTTTCTATCAGGCTGTTGCAAATTGCTTTGCCAAAACTTATGAGTTAGCCTCACCTTGCTGCTGCAAGATCAGTAGTAATTACTGCAATATTATTGACAAGCTAGCTGAGGTGCCGAGAGGTTAAGATATTTGATGAAAGTCAGAGGTATCTATCAGTATAAGGCCCAGAGGCCACAATTACTTTCCCTGTGTGGATTTTTTTAAAGTCACATTTCCAGGGCTGTTGAGGAGACATGGATGCCAGTATTAAGGAATGGATACACTTAATTTTTTTTGCCTGTTTACTCATCTTCAAATTCTGAAAAATTAGTAGCAGCTGCAGAAAAAGCCTCTCTGCATTCAGCTAGAGAATTATCCAACCATCAGGCTTTTCACCCCCAAGAACAAAGAGATAAATTTAGATACTGTGATACTCATCTATTACAATCAGATGAGATTTCACCGTCCAGGTGCTGAAGGTCAGCAAGAATAACCTGACCAACACTAACATTATTTCACCTAGGTGTACAGTTTCCCTGCACAGCTGCCAACAACGTGCAGTAGCTCTGTGCCTTGGAAGGTCAAGCCATCTATTCTGATACTAAATACAAGTGTTGGTAACTAATTTCCTGGTAGTCACACACAAATCTACAGACTTACCAGGGAAGGTGCTGAACTGACAGTCTGGAGATGTAAGGTCCTTCTCTATGGAACAGGTGGGCTGTAGGCCAAGTGAGACAACTTCTCTATCCTGCCCTACTGAGACACCTTTCCCAGTGTGCCGATAGGCGAGTTACAAAGGGCCTTACGACCATTAAGCATTTTGCTGATCAAAACTAACAAAAGAAGCCATCCATTAGCATCAGAAGTTACAAGGCCCAGAAACGAAGACCCAACCTCTTTCTAAGACTGAATGCTACAAACGTGCTGCTCCTGTGTCTAAAAAGATTCTTCCCCTTTATTGCCAACCTGTCCTTTCCATGTTCACCTGCACTGCCAAGTTTAATGCAACACAGTAGCCCCTTTTTCACACCTAGATCTTCAAAAGCAACTTGCTTCTTAGGAACCCCGGATTTTATAAATACTCATGAGTGTATTTGCACAATACACTAAGGAATAAGGGAATTACCATTCATATTTGAAATAACAAGACTGTGAAACTGAGTGGGTTGTATAGAAAGACTAAGTCCAAGACAGAAAATTTGTTTAGATTCCTCACCTTTCAGATGACCGTTTTAAACAAACTCACACACATTATCCACACCTTGTAGAACAATATTATTACTCAAAGATCACAGTCCCATGGATTTTCACCCAATAACAGACTCAAATCCCCCCATTACTGTGGGATTTTCACTCCCATTTAACATATAACAGGGTATAACCAAGTCCATGGCAAAAATGTGCTATGTGAGAAACCGGTAGCAGCCAAAAGGTGCTTCCTAACAGATTTACCTGTTCTTGAAAAGCATTGGCTTGTTCTTCAAATCCAGCTGTTCTGAAATAATTCACAACATCGATAACGGCCCAGTCAGCAGGGTCTGGAGGTCTCCCGTTCTCTACTGAACTGCAAAGTGCAAATCCAGACAAGTAATCACTAAATGTGTGCACACCCCATGTACATCCCCTCCTTCCTTGTTCCTCCAGGAAAAGTATCCTTGGACATACCTCCCCCCGCCCCGATACAGAAGAGTCACTTCTGTTCTCTTCCACTTCAAAGACCTGATGCTGAAGACAACTGAGGTATCTCTCCCTTCAGAAAGTAAGAAAGTACATGAATCTTCACAGCAGCCAAAGGTAATCAGTCACAATCTTTTCCTGCAAGTGTGCTGCCTTTGCAGTTGGAGAACATAGACTGTCATGAGTGAGGTACCAAATCCCTGTCTTTCAAGACTGCAGCTTGCTTTCAGCTACCAAGCACTTATAAAGTATGTGCATCATTCTTTTCCCAGATGAGACTGTGCTTCCTTGTAACACGGGTAGACACTACTGGAAACCATCTTTACCTTGTAAAACAAAACAAAACAAAACAAAAAAAAAAAAAAAAAGGAGAGGCACCAAGGATTACACTAATTGCTCAATATAGAAAATTTCCTCAAATTGTTTTTGGACTCACCTTTGACAAATCTATGGACTTTTTAAATAGCTATGAATCTGAGAAAACATCTGTTAAACACAACCATAATTAATTCCTTCTGTGATTAACCTCAGGCAATTGCTTTCCACAGTACTAAGAACAACCAATCATTCATATTAGTATTTGTATACCCAACCTTTCATCACCCTATCTCAGATAACCTTTGTGTATCTGCAAATTCCTGATAAAAAAAGACACAGTGAGCTTGATTGCCTTTCCTATAGCAATTTAGCAGGATGAAGAGTAAGACATCAAAAGAAAAAACTTCTTTAACATGTTTCTCCAACTACAAGTCCCAAAGTTCACGCCAGACATTCTCCACTGTTCTGCATGCTTAACCATAAGGCTAATGAAGAAATATTGAAAAAGTACAGATCAGGGCAGATGTCAGAATCCTATCCATTGCAGGTCCTGAAGCTTAGAGGCAGGACTTTGATTTTCACGGGTGTTGGTCTCTTCTCCCAAGTAACTAGTGATAGGATGAGAGGAAATGGCCTCAAGTTGTGGCAGGGGAGGTTTAGATTGGATATTAGGCAACACTTCTTTACTAAAAGAGTGGTCAAGCACTGGAAGACGCTGCCAAAGGAAGTGGTGGAGTCACCATCCCTGGAGATGTTCAAAGACCATGTAGACATGGCACTTTGGGACATGGTTTAGTAGGCATGGTGGTGTTAAGTTGATGGTTGGACTTGATGATCTTGGAGGTCTTTTCCAACCTTAAAGATTCTATAATTCCATGAAAATTCTAGCCCTCACACTGCGACCTCAATAGCACATTGTATGCTGCACTTGGCCTTCTCAAAGCAGTTTCTTTCACTTATCACATGGAATACACACATATTTCAGAGCAATGAGCAAAGGGCCAGAATTCCTTACTTTTGCTCATCAAGTAATGACTTACTTCATGAATTGCTTCACTGGTTGTGGTTACACAGAAAGGCAACACTCAGCAAAATTGAAAATGAGACTATCTGGCCTTATCAGAGCTGCACTTTTAAATTTGTTTTTAATCAAAGAGCCTTTCAATTAAGATTTTTGGTGTTGTGCACATTCTGAGGCTTAAGAAGTAAAATGTGAAAAGCACCACACAAACCCTACACGTATTTGTAAAAGCAGCATTTGAAGACTTATATTTAAATCTTTGCATTTCCCCTAAGACATAGACTATCACTTCTAATGACCCATGTTCTATTTAAAATTTAAAATAAACAAATGAAACCCAAACAACTCAGTATTTAAAAAAAAAGCCAACATAATAAATCCTAAAAGATAGGGAATTTAATTCTTCCTAAACAGCAAATAAAAGATTCAATCTGTAAAAATACCTCCTAACTGTATTTTGCTTACTTCCCAAAACACTTCAATTTCAATATGGTCCCAAAACCCTTCTTCCCACAATTTTGTATTTCAGCCCAGATGCATTAGTTCTTCATGTACCTGCTCCTCCATCACTAGGGAACTAGAGCTTGGTCCAGCCGCATCCCAGGCTCAACTGCAATGACTTCAGGGGCTCTACCTTAGTCATTAACTAATCACAGGAAATAACTGCAAGTTCCTGCCTCAAGGAATAGCATCATGCTGGACCTCAAGTGGAGCCAATTTCCACAGCTACAGCTGCAGAAGACTCAAAGGCACATGGCAGACTGTTGGAGGCTGGCTGGACTTTAACCCATCTACCCACACAGATGCTCATTTGGCTTCTAGACTTTAACAGCCTCCTCCTTGCCCTGCTGTTGCACACGGCTCTATTCTTTAGGCAAGACAAGGGAATATGTAACAGCCATGGCTTAGCCATACACCAGTTAACGCCAGACATCCCGGATGCTGTAAAATCTTAAGAGGACTAGCATTTCAGGCTTTGTAACGACGTAAGAGATGCACTGATACTAAATAAAGATTAGGTTGTCTGCTTTTCACCACTGTCCCTGTGCCTTTATTGCCATCATGTGGCAGAAGCAGCAAGGCCTGAAAGGATATAACTGTGAACAAACAGATTTTATCCAAGCTATTTATAACCACTTCAAGAAAGTGACAAATACTTCCTTTGTAGGTATGCGCACCCACACCACGAAGTCCTCATTGTAGAAGCAAGACTGCCAACTGAAGATGGCTTCCGAGGGACATTTCCCTGTTCATAGCCACTGAACAGGGAAATGCATTTTATGTTGGTGTGGTGTAGTCAATGTCTCCAGTGAAGGGAGAGCATGCTGATTTTAATGGCTGCCACCAGATCTTTCGATGCTGTGACACAATCAGGTATTTTATCAGCACCCTGAAGTGACCATTATTATTGTTATTGTTTTTATTATCATTTACACTACTCTAGTGCCTGCAAGCCTAAGCATTGTCAAGTTTTCTTGGAAGGCTTATGGAAAAGAGATCTGAAGGAGAAGAACGAGGTGCAGCTTGGCAGAAGTGCTGCAGTCTGAGAGGAGAGACTAAGAACTCTCTCTAGTACCTTTATTTGTGGGTTTTTGTTTGTCTTAAATATACCTCTCGATATATGTATATATCTATCTCAGCATGGCTTCTATAATCCTAAAGCAGTAAGGCCAAATTTTTCCACATGGAACTCCACTTCCCAGATCATAACTTCATTCAGAATTGCTAGTCCTAAATCTAATCTAATCCTTTGCTAATCTTTAAGGATACGTAAACGGCTCCAAACCAGTTCCTATCCCTTAGCCTGCAGCCTACCACACTTCATGCCACGAGGCACTGGTTCTGCAAAAGCCACTAGCAGACAGGTGAGCAGAGGTAGAGTAGTGGCTACAGTGCTACCAACAGGCTTTAGTCTCTGGTTGAGAGAAAAAATCAATGGATAAAGGTATACTCCTAACTTAAGTTAGAAGCTTCTGCATTTCTCCATTGCTATACTGTCCTCCCACATACCACTTTTAAGCAATTCAGTGCCCAAGACTCTTCTGTTTCAAAGTTGAAATACAATAAAAGTAACTGAGGACAGAGAAGGTTTGAAATGAGCAAAGATGGAGGTGCCCACCACTGCCAACCACATTAAGTCAAAGGAAAACTACAATCAAAATCCACGTGCTGTTCACATAAACTGAACACTGTATGTTCACTTACTTTTTGACATCCAGAGAGCCATTTTCCTTGTTTTCCATGTCAACAGTTAGCATGGGGAGGATAGAGGTTTCTTTTACTTCAGCAACTGATCAATAGGGGGGGAAAAAAGCTGTGTTTAATTATTAGCATGAAAACAGCAACATAATGTAACAGAAATAAGCATTCTATAGAGACACGACCATGTTTCCACCTGAGAGCAAAGGTGCTGTCAAAGACTGCTTTCCTCAGAAGCCCAGCAAAGCTGATAATAGCTAATAAACTAGGAAAAGCTGACCTGTGCTTCAAACAAAAGAAGTATTTCATGCCTGAAAAATCAAGGAAGGTAATGTTATATTTGATTCTTTTTGAAACTAACTAAATTTTGATCAAACTATATATTTATCTACATAGAGACTGACCTGAAATATATAGCTAGGTATCAGGAAAACTTATTATGCCTTCAGTCACCCTGCTGCACAAAGGACCAAACAGACGTACGATGATCTTATTCCTAGTGAGGTTTTGAAATCCATAGCCGGGGAATCTGGCATACAGATGAGCACAAAGCGACTTAAACTCAACTCACACATAAAGCTGGTAAGCAGAGTTACTAATTGAGCGTCAAACTCCTGAGGCCTAAATCAGTATCTTATCCGTAAGACCATCCTTCCTGCACTAGCACAGCTTCTTGTATGGGTATGGTATACCGAACTCTGAAAAGGAAAGGAGCGTACAAAGGACACAGGAGAAAACAGAGTTTGTTTCCCTATTCATAGCATGCTGGAGTACTTTCACCACACAGCCTTTTCCACCACTCCACGGAACAGGCACAAATGACCCGAGTCTTTTCTTTCCGTTCCCGAGTAAGCCATTTCTAGTTCAGAAAGCACCAAAGAACTGACCAAGGACTCAGGATATTCTTGCTGTAGCATTAATGGATGCCAGTGAAATGTCACAGAGCTCTAGGAAGTACAGAATAGGGAAATCATGCTCTTCAGCTAAAACTTTGCAAAAACAGAGGATAGCAATTAATACTGCTGTTAAAAGGAAAAAAAAAAAAAAAGAAAAAGAGACCCTTTATTACACAGCTAGCAGCATGTAAAGCACCAAGAAAAGAGCAACAAACTGACCGAAAAGATGCTTCTTCCTGCACCGCTGACCCCGAAACTCAACGCATTCCCTCAAATCACTTCTTGGTTCACCTGAGGTGACTGCAAGCGACAGCCGCACCAGCGCGTCCGCGGAGGGTCCCCGCACCCGGCCGCGCAGGACCCGGCAGCCGCCCGGATCTCGGGGCAGGGGACCGTCCGCGGAGCCCACCGCCCCGCGCAGCCCCCGGGCCGGGGGCGGGGGGGGGGGTCCCCTTCCCCCGCGGCGGGCGAGGTGGCGGCTCCGCCGGGACGCTGTGACACGCGTTCACCATTTTACAAGCACCTCCGAAACCCTTCGCCAGGCAGCACTGCACCACATTGTCTTTTTTTCTTTTTTTTTTTTTTTTGGGGGGGGGGAGGGAGGGGTGGGGAGGAAGGAAGACAGAAAACCTACCTACGAGCAACTAAACCAAAGCATTGCTACAAGCGGCTCCGGAGCGGCGGAGCCCCGGCCCCCGCCCCCCCGCCGGCAGCGGGGCGCGCCGAGGCGGCTCAGTTTGACACCGGGCACGGGCCCCGCCTGGCTCCCGGCCCGCGTGACGCGGCCGCCACACACGGCCCGCACCAACCGCCGCCCGCGTCATGGCGGACGTTTTAAAGGCGCAGCGCTGCGTCGCCTCCACCACCGCGGCCGGGGTGGGTGCCCGGGGTCCCACTCCCTCTCCGTCGCCAGCGCCCGCACGACGAAGGCTCGGGACGGCGCCCTGGGACGTTTGTGGTGCTGGGGGTGGGAGAGGGGGAGCGGCTTCCCTCCGGCAGCGCTTACCTGGAGGCGAGCCGCGGCGGTACCGGTACCGGTGGGCTGCGGGCAGGGGCGGCTGCAAACCCGCCCAGAGGAGCGCTCAGTGCCAGATTCAGGACCTGGGCTTCTTGGGACCTCCCGGTGAACATTTCTGCTCCTCCTGCCTACCGGGGCGGAGATAGTAACGGTAAGAGTAGGGGAAAGGGGAAAAAATCCACAGGTTTGTGAAGGATGCACTACTGAGCCGAGGAACAAGGTGGGCAAAAAGGAACAGCCAGACCTCGGAAAATTGATACGGTCACAAAAAAAAAAAATTATTTCCTAGACACGTGCGTCAACTCTTGGTTTCCTCTGGGGCTGGAGCATCGGAGGCTCAGGGTGATGGGAAAGAGTCAGCACAACCGTGCCACCGCCACCGTGCCACCGCTGGGACCAGAGGAGGAGCGGAGATGGAGACAGCGATTCCTGGCAACAGATACATCTGTGACTCGTGTAAGCACCGTACCTTACTTCAGAAGGAGACCCACAGATGCCCACGGGATTTGCTGTGCACTAAGGTACAACTCAAAGTGCCTACAAATGACAGTCTGGCCCTCTGGGATTAAAATCCTGCCTGCAGAGATTAATACAAATGTTGGCAAGTTTCTCCAGCAACTGCACTCTTTTTTTTCTTTGTTACACTAACTTTCCTTTTTTCTTTCAAATTTTGCTTGATTCAGGATATTTTCTAACAGCACAGAAGTGTTACATGGATGACACAGTCATTGCGAGGGAAATTAAGCAAACAATACCAACCATCCAACGTACCCTGCCTTCCCCACGTACAGGCTTTGCAGACTTCCCCTCAGCACCGGGGCTGCATCCCAACCACAACTGAGATGCTGTGACCTTTTGACCACCCTTTCCAGCCTGGGTTAGTACAAATTTGTGGGCTGTTTTACTTGCGGAATTTCATTCTGAGTCAAACCACTCACAATTACACCCGTGCTGTTCACTGCGAGGCAAGGGGGACGTTACCGGCTACCTGGGGATTCCACTGGTGACTTCAGCCTGATTTCTGCAGAGCAAGTCACGGCTCCGTGACACAAGTGCCACAGCTGGCACTGGCCCCGCAGAGCGGGCGCATGGCGCTGTCCCAGGCACTGTGCATCTGTCTCACTCCCAGAAGCAGCTCACTGCATCCTGGCTGCACTTGTGAATAGAGATCCAGGTCACTTAACCAATACCTGGGCAGTTACAAGCACTAACATCACAGGAAAACTACACTTTTCTGCAAAGGACTGTAGACGTGACTCCTCTGGCAATTTGATTTTGCCTGACTTACATGCAGCCAAATAAATAACCAAAGCTTGCAAAAACTATGCAAACCATGGGACTCGAGTATAGATAGGAGTGTTGAGAATGGAAAGCAGTGGGAGTCCTCACTGCTTTGGATTAAAAAAAAAAATGTAGATAAAAAGTTAAGTAGAGTATTAAACATACCACCCCCTAAAGAAAACTCTCTACTTCACATCCCAAAGTGTACTGTAAAATGTGACATATTTGTGTTGGACAAGCAAGCTGCGCAAGGCAATTCTTAAGAAATAAGCAATCTAAATGAGGCCATAATGAGTTTTCTGCATCAGCTGGTTTCTAACTTTGGTAATGAACTGACATTTGAGGATACAAATATAAACCAGCTATTTTACTCACACTCTCCGCTTCCTTCCATCATGTTCTTCAATTAATCCTTAGAGTATCTGAAATGAGGCTCACACAGTGGATGCGTTCTGTGTAAAAGACCTTGAACAGCAGATAGAGGAATTGTAAGAAAACGGGCTGTGGAAAAATTCTATGTGGAATGTGATCTGTGCTTTGTATTTTCATTCATTGGGGTAAGGTAATTTAATTAAAATGAGATTATGCCTGGAGGGAGATGAAGCAGGAAAGTGAATTAGACTTTTGTTTGACTATTTGCATCCCGCTTCTGGCAAAAAAACGTTTCCAGGCCATGCAGGGAACAAAGCGAGAGCAGGGTTGGTCGATCCAGGTAAGGGGTGAACCCTGCCTGTTCCTGAACTTCTGCGGTTACACGAGGGGAAACACGCAGAAGCCAGTGTAGGTGCTGGACACCAGCAGGACCTGTTTTCTGCGTGTTGGAAAATGCTAGCTTTCCACTGAAAAGGTTTTTCTTTTTTTCTGTCCCTGGAAGCGACGGCAGCACACGAAGACAAAATGCATTGCATGTGTGGCAAAGGAGAGCATAGCACCCTGTCAGCTGTGCAGTGGGCACCAAATTTCAGCTCCCCCAGAACAAAATAAAGCCCTTCAAACCTTTCTTACTCCAGTGGCGTGGGTAAAAACACGGTTAAATATTTCCATAGGGAAGTTAACTGAGAAAACAATGAAGGACTTCAGTGGTTTCACCTTGAGGGATGCTCGGAAAGCTCCTCTGGGTAAACTAGACGTATGCAGAGTAGGCTGGGTCACGTCGTGTATAAAATGCATATTTCTTTCTCGACCACGGCACGCTTCAGAGCCACCCCTGGGCACAGCGGGAGCGCCCAGGGCTGGCTGCGCCGGGCAGGGCCCCGGGCACGGTGCGGCGGTAACGGCCGCCGGGACCGATACTGGACCGTTACCGCCCCGCCCCGCCCGGCCAATGGCCGCCAGCCTGGCAGCCGCGGGGGCTGCTGGGAAATGGAGTCCGCCACGACCTCGCCCGGCCGCGCACGCTCAGGCACACGCTTAGAGAGACAGCGGCGGTGAAACCGACCGGGGCGCGGCCTGCGAGGCCGCCAGCTGCCGTTGGTACCGAACCGTGGCGTGCAATAAACGCTGGAAAGCGCCATGCTTTTCCCGTGGTCGTTCAGGGAGACATTTTGGGGCCAGCGCTCATCATCTGTGGTTCCTGGCGGCCAGGCTGGAAATGCTGCTCTCCGTGAGGAAGAAAGTAAAGCAGAGCGCCAATACACGGGAGATTTCATCAAAATGTGATCAGCGGTCAAAAATCATCAGCTGCTCTGAACGCGCAGCACTGGGGGCAGGGCAAACAAACGGGGGCACAGGCCGTTCTTAAGTAATTCTCCTCCCAGATGTGGAAGTGACACAGGTTTAAGATGACTGCTTGCCACCCAAGCTGAATTAATTTATGGCTGTTTCCAGGCTATTAATAACAGTAGTCTAAGAATCCCTTTTGCATCATTTCCTTCCTAGCAATACAGGAATAAAATGGGACCTTCCAGGCCGTGGAGTTTGGTCTCCTGCCATCACAGGCAAACCCTTGCACAACCACATCAACACCCAGTGCCGGGTTTGGAGCCTCACCCCGCTCGCCAATAGGAAAGCTGGTGTCAAGCTCCCTTTTACTGGTGGTTAAGAACTTTTAATTTACGATGTGAACAATACATGAACGGTTTATACCTATTCATTCCTATAGTAATATTATTTTGTTTACTAGTTGGCTTCTCTGTTTCTCTGGTGTTTACTTGCTTTACCTAGACTCTGCTGTCTGAATGACTGTAGTCCTTTCAGACTCTCTCTGTAATAAGCTCTGCATTTTCTGAGCCCGTTCTGCTTTCCTCTGTGTACACTTGCCTTCCAGAAGCTGACATTTGGAGCTGCACCCTGGGGTGCGGTAGGGTCTCAGCAGTACCTTGTGCCTTTCCTGTCTGCTCTGAGTAGCCCCCAAACTCCACGCTATGCTTACTGAGGCCTTTTATCACACCTGTATGGCGCTGATGATTTTAGACATCCTAGGATTGGTAAGCACCTCAGGGTCTTTTCCACGTTCCCTGGCAATTACTGTACACCCAGAAAGAGGCAAAATCCCTGTCCAGGTTGCACCTTTCCAACACTTTACTCTCAGAAAACTGTCTTTCCTCAGTGAAGGTCTTTTCCACTCCAGTCCATACTCTTTCTACCTTGCTTGAATGGAATTTTGCCACTTACCTTGCCGCACAGCCTCAACAGCTTAATACCCATCGTCCTGCTCTCCCTTCCCTACTTTGGCATTGCATGGAGGAATGAGGGACAGTTCCCAGCAAGGTACTCCAGTTCGCCCATGGAGTGCAGCAATGAAGCACCTCTCTTCGATTCACGCCTTGGCCGTGCTGGGTCTTCTTCACTGTCCCCTTGACCTGCCAGGGTTTTCTGCATGGCTGAGCATCGTCATGCTGCTCTGAAGTTCTACATAAAGCCTAGACAAAAGGCCAAAGGTAGCATTGGTGTAAAGCAAGCATGGAGAGAAGGAAGGCAGAAAACCCATGGCAAGTATACTGCAGAGTGACTTGTACCAACCTGGCATTCATTTCTAAGGCAATTAAGTTGAAGCACATGTTTAAGTACTAGGTCAGAGCACAAGAGCCAGTCAGCCTTGATTTATATTCCATTACCTGGATACACTCTTATAAGGTAAAAAACAGGGCCCATAGATGTGCAAAAAGTTTTGTAAAAGCTCTGGGTTTCAGGATCAACGCATGGGTTAAGAGTTCTGCAGGTGCACAGTGCCAAATCAGCAACACAGCTCCCTCTCTGCAAGCCTGGAGGGGAGGAGCACTGCTCAGATTTACTTCCAAGGCAGTAATTAACAGGATGGCAAAGACCCTCTGTTTTGTCCTGATGGGGAGTCCCTTAAATCTTTGCTTTAATATACTAAGATTCTTTTCACACAATAAGCATTATCCAACCTTTTTTTTTTTTTGTAATCATATGAATCTCCAATAAAATGACTAGAGTCCCACCCTCTTCACATGAGGCTAAAAATAAATGTGTATAGCAGCTGACTACAATGCAAGGCCAGTGGTACCTTTCTGCTTTTGCTTCCTCTGGTTTCCAAGACTGAATTGCTTAAATAAATCTTCCTGCACGTGAATTACATCCACTTCACTGAGAATTTCCTGCCCTACTTATTTTGTTGTGCTCCTCCTTATTCTGATAGTTGCTCATATTTAATAAAGCTACTCTCCAGACCTAAACCCTTGTTATTTCAAAGCTTATACTTTATATAAAAAAAAAAAAAAAAAATGTATAAAACACAACTCATTCTGCCCATACTAGCAGAGGCACCTGCCACATGTTTTCCTAGCTTGTGATAATGCAGCAAGAAGCTTAGGAAAAGTATTCATATGAAATACCAACATTGTAAAACAGAATCCAGCCTGATAAAAATACTTTATATAAATATGGCTGAGACATCTCAGTGAAATATCTGGTAAATCTACAGGAAATCTGAAAGGTAGCGCTTTGGTTGTATGAAGTGAGGCAAATGAAGAAACACAACATGCACACAAGAATGGAAAAACACAGTTACAGACAGAAAAATGTCAACAAAACACAAGCAGAAATCTCAACTGTATTTCGAACACTACATTAAGAAAAAAGTGCTATTTTTTTTCCCCCCTCAAGAGTGAAGAACCTGCCTGTCACTGAAAAACCATCAAATGCCTGATTTCAACGCCTTGCAGCCCAGTGACCCACTCAGTGACCGGTGGTGCCAGTGCGACTCACAGGTGCAGGGGAGGCAGGAACCCGACTGCTGCCAGACAGCTTCCCCCTGCACCTCTGCTCCTCCCCATCATTCTCCAGAGAATATTTACAGGGGTGAGGCTGCCATCTTCCCAGTAACAAGACTGTCCTGGCTGGGAAGTTGACTTCCAATACCTTGCCAAACTCCCGTATGAGCTTTTACTTCCCTGAACACTGTGCCTGGGAACTGGGCCCAGTACAGACCCCCGTGCAAGCCAGCGTGCCTACGAGCCCGTACAGCTCTCGCACAACACCTTTTCAGGAGACAGAGGAGACCTGCACCCAGACCGAGGGAACATCCACTACAGACACATAGTCCACAAGCTGGAAAATATTTTCTGCAGGGACAACCTCCAAAACCTCCTCCATTTCTAAAAATCCTAACTTATGCATTATTTTTACAACAGATAAGACTAATGTCTAGTTTCCTCAGTAGCCACCTATCAGCATGTTCCAATGCAGTTGTGCTGAGCTCTCCTCCATTTTCAACGCGGGGACATTAAGGGCCTTCTCCACACCTGCCCATGGAGGTTTCTGTTCAATCCTACCCAGGCTTTGAGGTGTCATGGATTTTCCCTTAAAAGAATTGTTGTAACATTCTTACATCACCTTTTTGTCAAGAGGTTTTCTTAGAAGCCAAAGTCAGTAAGATTCAGGACCATGTATACACTCAATAAAGAAAAGAGGAGCAGAGGCTCAGTCACAAACCCACCTTGGTTTGTGGAGTCCAGCCAAAACAGTCTCTTCCTTTATGGTTTTCTTCCTAAAAAATAAAAAAAAAAATTCTGAGCATCTGATCTACGCAACACTTGGAGAATGGCAAGCTCTTTAAGGGTGTCCACCTTCACTAACCATAGCTATTTTGCAGAATGATCATATTTCAGAGGCATTTGGGTGGACTGCACATTTGATGACCCTGTTTCCCCTCTCTACTCTCTCTTTTGATATAAACCAAAACCAGATATTCACACATGAACGTGAGCAGATATGACATTCAAAAATTATGCATTAAGGTTGTAACAGTTAAACTGGCCTTTTAAAAATTTGCTCAGCTCTGAAGTGGTTGATGAGGCTCTGATCAGAGATGCTTTTAAGAACACGTTTGCTGGGACTTTACTTTCTCCCCAACTGCTCTGGTGGTCACATAATTCAGAAAAATATTGAACAATGTTTTTTTTTGGCTGTAAACATTGTAACTAGAATTAGTAGAGATACATCTAAAATTGATCAGCATCCAACTCTCTAAAAATGTATATCCTCTCTACTATAAATACTATATTTTTAATGAACCAGCCTAGAAGCATTTTTCAATTATTAATTTTTTTTTTTTTTTTTTTGACAACCTTTGGTTACAAGCAACGTATTTCTTAACTTTCAAGTGTATGTAATACGGACATGTGATTGTGTGCTTTTAAAACAGACCCCCCTGGATTTTAGCCTCTAATGAAAATAGGATTTATCAGTCAGGGATTTTTAGTGGAATTTTCAAACATCTTGTGCAATCACACATATTATACAAGAAATGCTTTTGTTCAAATTAGTATTACAAATTCCTTCTTCGCTGATGCTGATCTGAAAATTAGTAAAAAAATGCAAATGTAATAATTAACTCTACTAATACATAAACAGCAAATACTCATGGTTGGTATTGCATGTATTACCTGACACAGTGTGACTGACACAGTCTGTATTTCTCATTCCCTACTGCTCTTACATATTTTTCAAGTCTCTTGCTTCTCCTCTGCTCTGCAGCTGACATTTCTCACACTGTTCCATGCCACACAAATGTGCCATCTACTGGCAAGTGAATGCAGCCAGAGCATTGCGTTACAGAGAAGCTAGGTGAAGCAGGAATCATAATTCATTTTCATTTACAGGTTTTTGTGGTAATCTGTAACATAAAAAGAAGTTTGAGAAAAGTCAGAGTTGAGTTCCGTCTGTCAATAAGCAGTTGCAGGATTAATAACTTCAGACATAATAATAGGAATGCTCCAAAGCACAGCTTTGGGTTGTACAAATCACAAGTGAAAAAAGCATTTTTGTTGGTATTTCAGGTTTCCTTGTCTGGCTTTAAAGAAGACCAACTAATTTGTGAGACTTTAGGGAGTTATTTTTCCCCCAGCATTCACTGCAGTACTTCTCTTGGCAGGAAACATACCTTGCAGCTGACCGAGTCCCGTTACAAAATTCTCTTCCAGAATGAATGAGCTCTGCGTGCTTTGGCCACGGGAGGTGGCTCTCTGGTGTGGATGTCCTCCTGGAGCCAAGTCCCTCGGTTATGTCCTAAACCACAGAGCAGATACTTTCTATAGAAGGAGAACCACACTCCTGACATGAACTAACATGCTAACATTAACAAACTATATCACTACATTATCCACGTATAGCGTGTAACCCTTAGAATGATTCTGCCACCATGATCTCGATCCTGGTACAACATAATGTTTTTACTAAGGCTACTTGCTCAGCTCCTCTCATTTTTTCCAACTGGTAAGCAAGCTTGCTCGATGCATACTTCCCTGTACGTATGGTAAGAGAATAAACAGAAAAAAAGATAATGTATTTACTGGGGGCACACATTATAATTTTTTTTTTAAGGTGGCAGTTGAAAAAGAAATTATTTTATAAACTCTGAGTATTTATTAAATAACCAAATATTGATTGCTTAACCTCAATTAACACACCTGTGAGACAGGTGAATTGTTTTACTCATCCAAGGTGTTACCTATCATTAATGGAGTCCTGATGCCTGGATCCCCACTTTATGAAAACATCCAGTAGAAAGACGATGATAAAGATGGAGGAAACTGATCAAGCATTCGTTTTGTTGAACTATTACTTAACTATATATACATTCGAAATAGCAATGTAGATGCACAGTAAAGAACACTGCTTCCAGTAGAAGACAGTTCTTGTGATATTGTGTAGACCAAAGCATTGATATGCCATTGAATTTAAATGAGGTGTTAATTTTTTCTTTTTTTTTTTTTTCAATCAGGTTATCTTGACAGTGGAAGAACTTCAGAAAGTTAATCAAGCCTTTCCAGCTCTCCAATTTTCTCTTTACTGCATTGACCTGTATTTCTTCCTGTAACTAACTGGACACACTCAGAACGCGCCACTCTGACATGCCAGGCTGCTGAGACCTTGCTCCATTTGAGTCAATATACGTACGCCTGTGTCTTCAATCTTCCACAGCATCTTGGAAGCAAAGAAAGAAGTCTCTGACCTCCGTCCTCAAACTCCTTCCAACTAGAATAATCTTTTCATCCTAAAGAGCTTTTGTGCTGCAACCACGTCCTCGTGTTGGGCAAAGTATTTTCTCTATCTTGTCCTCAGCAAAGATGCCTCATCCTCAGACAGGCTGCTTCTCAACATGAAGAGCAGAATTTGCAATGAGATACTAGATTGCTACTGTGTAGTCCATAAACATGGACTACATCTTGGAAGCTGAGCATTAATAAGGAATGTGCAAGTTTGTCACTGGGTCTTTCTTCACTGACCATGAGCTAATGCAAACAAACACCACAAATATGTTGCTTTTAAAATTTAAAGCAAAGAAAGAGCCACGTAAACACAATTTTTAAAAAATAAATTTTTGCATAAACATTTGTATTTGACCCTCTGAGGGAGGCAACAGGACAACCAGACTGTAAGGATTCTAAAGGAAATTTTACTGGCTTTCAAATAGACTATGGGGAACTCATCTCAATGGTTTCATGGAAACCTCAAGCTCCTCTTATCCCACTAAAGTAGGAAATTTTTGTAGCAGTGAATTACAAGAATAAACTACATTTTCAATGTAAGTAAGTTTCCTTTAGGCAGGCACCCCTTTTCGTAGTATATCAAAAGAAAAAAAAAAGCAACAACAAAAGGTCAAAATGTGACTAGACCTCAGATTTAATTAAAGCTTTTATTCATCATTAAATTCAGAAGTTAGGAAGGGAAGCTATCTTGAGATCCTATCTTGCCCCAAGGTAAGCTTCTTATCCCTCTAAAACACCCAACACTTTACATAATTCCTGTGTAAGATGACAAATATTTACTATCTATAAGACGTTTAAACATCCTTGTGGAGCTCTAACCCTTTTACTGGAAGCCTGACAACCTGACAATTAGACACTCATATTTTATCCCTTCTGTCAGAGGTCTCAAATCAGTTGGCTCCTCAAGCCGTCAATTAAAAACCTTTTTGAAAATGTGCACAAGACTCACACTTGTAAAACTATGGCAGTCATAGAATTTTTTTTTTTTTTTGTCAAAAAACATCCAGATCAGTTATACACACCCCAGCAGGAAATGGAATCCTCTTTTTACCCATTTCCCATGTTCTCAAATTCTTATCTGGGATAAGTCCTTACACCGGCAAATTAGAAGAACAACAGATTTGAATGACACCTTCAAATCTGCTGCTTAACATGCTGTGTTTGCATGGGAGCTGTAGTAAAAGCAAAAGAAAATATTTTTGCAGTTTCTTAGCTCAGCTTTAGAAAAAGTACCAAAGTCTTTAAAATGTAATAACAGCATTTGTACTATGAAACCAAGAACACAAAACCAGTCAGTACGTGTACAGCAGCAGAAGCAATGAGGCCAAAGCTCTGCTCAGAAAGCGGGAAGAGGAGAAGCTGCATGACACACAGCGGGTACCAGAGCCTCTCCGAACAACACTTGCAGAAAAAGCCTCAAGACAGACAATGCCAAGACCATGAACAGTCTTTACTTCTATCAGTTGTTTCACAGCACAATGAGACACAGCACAAAGTTTGTACAGCGGGATCTGCAGACAGTTAACAAACAGGCAATTATCTTTAATAAAAAGCATAGAGTCTGAATGTGAAAATATGAAGACAATATTGCAGCTAATGATCGCTTGGCTTGCCTTTGATTGTCTAAGAAGTCCAACTCACTGACTTCTCATAGTGCCTTTAGTGTTCTCCACACCACCGGCTCCAAACACCCTAGTTAGTGTAAAGCTTAACGGGTCCCAACCAGTACGTGCAGCAGGTTTCACAACCTTTTCCTCTTGCTTTCAAACCTCGTTTGCAGTGTGTGGGGAGATGCAATGACTCTCATCATACAACATTCTGATTCACAAAGAAGCAGCACAAGTGTTGTACATAATTTAATTTGCACTTCTGTATATAAATGTTTACTATATTGCACACTATTGCAGCACTTAAAAACATCTAATTATTTGCAAAAATTAGTAAAATACTTTAAAGGATTTAAAAATAAGGGTTTTAATGCAACTGACAAGATAATAAAAAAGCAATTTACTTAATGAGATACAATCCTTTATGTTGGAAATGAAAGTTACATACAACTAGAGTACAATTAAAATATACCATATAGTTCAACACTTAATTCCTCAAATGTGTAAAATTAACAAGCTTCTACTGTCATAGATATACAGTTTTTTCCATATTGTGAAAAGGATTTTTCAAATTAAATACAGGTAACATAATATTCTGTAGTTATATTTTATGACTGTGTTTAAATGAGAGGGTTGTATAATACTCACATTGTCAAATGTACTCACTAATGCCTTGGAAATTGCACACTTCCCCTCCTTTTCCAAAATAGAATCTCATTTCCATACTGAAGTCTATTATGCCATATTGGAAAATTATTTTACTTTCTAACAGGATTTTTGTGAAATTAAAAAATAGCATAATATCTTGGCATTAAGATGACTTTTCCACTTATGCCCACGTAGAATTTAATCTGGATATCAGACAGACGTGTCAGAACCAATTTCCTAGACTTTTGTCTTATTGTACACGCAAGATGAATGATTACATTGTTTTACAAAACAGAAAAATCTCTGAACCTTACTGGAGTTATAAATGTAATGATTAAAAATTAAAATCATAACAGAATCAAATTGTGATCTCCAACATTTATTAAAATCTTTTAAAGTTCATAAACGACAACAAAGTTACTGTAGAATTTATCGCATACAGCTAGCATACAGCAGCATGTCCTTGGTCTAAATGAAATACAAAAGATTTTAACATTTTCATACAAAGGATTTCTTTAAATTTATTAATGTGACGATATATCTTTGTTACATAAAATTTGCTACAGCAAAGTATCTTATACTTTTCTTGCACATATGTAAATATGGGTGGACAAAGACTGCATTCAGTGTCAGCCTCCTAATGATGTTGTGCAAAAATGCTCAACAACCTAAACATACAGAATGTTGGATGGTACGTTTCATACTCTTTCGTAAAATGTCTACAAAGGCTTTTCTTAAAGAAGTGTCATACAGATTAAAAGGAAGGAATGCCAGTGGTTTATTTGCACTGACATTCAAACAAATACAATGGCAATGTATCAATATAGCTCATTTTTTTAAAAACAATTCATCCTTGTATGCATGTAAATTTATCATAAAATATGAGTCTAGTTTAAACTGTTTAGATGTGCTGTTTTAAGACAGGTCACTGAGACAGCCAGAATCAAGTGTATAAATAAAACTACTATGAAAAAGTTTAAAAGCAACCCCCGAAAAAGTGCTGAGCCACTGATAATTAACATTGAAATAAACGTGTAAAAGTGCCCAAAGCTAGCACATGGTAGCAGTATCTTTTAAGTCAGTTGGTGAGAGTATACAAAACATAATAAAGCCCAAATACTTATATCTGTGTGACCATACATTCTGTTTGATTGAAAGAAAGTAGGTTAGAAATGAAGACACAACGCAACTAAAATAAACCCAGCTCTTGCAGTTCTTAAACTTTGTCTCGTTTCTTCGTGAATGAAGTGCTGTAATTAAAAAGAAAATGATTGTAGCAGTACTCCATCCTCAGTTTACTAATATAGTATACCAGAATAAAAACTTGGCAATAACCTCTTATTCTTAACAGCTAACAAAAAATAATTGTGTTCATCCAGCGATGCATCTAGAACATTACTTTGCGTTTGCTAAACCGTTTGTTTTTCATAGCTAATGGCAGAGCGCATTTTGTTTTTTTGTGGTGTGGTGGTTTTTATTTTAATGGATGCCTTTTTAAATCACAAAAGGCTCAAAATAAGGAATACTTTGGGAGACCAAACATTGGCTTTTTTTTTAAAAAAAAAAAAAAAAAAAAGAAGAAAACGTGAGTCAAAACAAATCGTATTCTCTACAATACTGACCAAAACTTCCTTTAAGAGTTATGGGTTCATGTTCCTGAAAAAGCCATTTCATACCTGCCAACTGAAATGCTGGTTAGTTGACTTGGTTAAATATGGTCCAAAATCCAGACCAGGTGGAATTACTCCCTCGCACAAGACTGTAAGCTTTCCATGGTACAGTCTGGTTATGGCAATTTACCTACTGCCTAGGTGGGAAATACAAAGGAAGGAGGCAGTGACGAAAACTGCAGGGATGTAGAAAACCAAGGCACGGGGTCTAGCTACTGTCCCCTACCTAAGCCATCCAATTGATTCTACTGAATTTTGGTCAGTCTCCAGGAAGAAATGTTTTTAAGTTAATTTAGCAGACATTTATATGGCGATAAATACTACCTTCAAAAATGCTAAAAATGTTGGCTAGGTTTAGTCTGAGCTACTAAAAAATTATTATAAATTGTAGCATCAGACACAAGACAGACAAGAATTATTGGCTGGCACAGACTAGAAGCAACATTTATCTTTCACTTCAGTCTAAATCACACTAGCCGCAACACCTTCCATTTCACTCACACAAATAATACATTATTCAAAATAAAATGGAGCATTCTTGGGTAAAAAACTACTTCATTTTAAAGGGGAAAAATGAACAATACACAGAAACAAAGAACGACAGAAACCAAAGTTAAGTAGGAAAGTGGTCTATTATTCTGTGTTACTGCACAAACAGTGCTTGCTTAATTGTGCCTAGTTAGAAGGGTTGGTGCAAACTGCACACATGGAAGATGGCAATAAAGACCTCAGTCAGCTTTGTGGAATGAAGTAACTAGGTAACTGTTTTGACATATGATGGTCTCAGCTCCACCTCATCTGTTAACAGAGTGCAAAGATCCCAATGTGAGCCCTGATGTCATCTTGTCCTCTTACTCCTACTAAAAATCAGCAAATTCTTTTGCACATTTTTCTGTTAGAGACGCACGGATATCTTCTTCTTCATAGTCATCAAAGTTGCTGGTATCTCCAGGGCCTCTGCACTTTGGTATGAACGGAGCTTCTACCTGTATTTGGAAGGGGAAGGAAAAAGCACATGAAATGCTATCAGCCTGATACCTTTAGATTTAACACTGCGGCAATAAGCACAACAATATTGCCATTTCTCCTCAAATCCTGCCAAGAAACCAGATATTACAGTGAACTAGCTTAAAGTCGTGGCACATAAATAAAATCAGCCTAAGAACGTGCAGGCCTAGATGTATGAATTTAAGTTGAAAAAGACTAATATCTCACAGACAAACATCAATTAAAAATTACTTCCATTTCAAAAGAAAGTTTAGTTGTCTTCTTGCAAAAGAGACCCTGCTCTCAGCTCACCAGCTGTGTGATGCACTTCCCAGCGTGCCGAGGGCTGCATGTAACAGTTGCATGGTCACGACAGAAGTGGAGAAGTAGATTGATTGCCATCAACACTACTCAAAAATCTCAGGGCTGTTGGGAACCCTTCTCATCCTACTTACCAACAATCCTCTACTTTCTCTACTTTTTCTCTACTTCACTAATACAAATTTAAAACAATTTGTTCTGCATCTCCTACAAAGTTCCTCCTAGGACCTAACTGTGATAAGTGAAAGCCTTCTCAAAACTAGGCCACAACTGAGAGACAAGCAATGACTTGAAGGGGTCACTGAACGACTGTACAGAAAGTCAGTGCAGCTATAGTTAATGATGGGAAACCCCTTCTGGAAAAGACTGCCTGCATATCCTCTCAAATACACATACTTGATCAGCCTTGAGATTCAGTGCATCTCATGTCAACTGTATGGTAGTAAGCCATTCACGCTCAGGTACTGGAACCAGTTGTTTTCCAGGACCTTAACTGCTGCTTCTTAAAGCTGAGGGAACCTGCAGCTTTTTGAGGCTGACCTTAAAAAAAAAATAAATCCTTGGGTCTGGCTATAACTTAACAGTTTCAATTTTTTTGGTCACAATTAGTGCACTTCAGTCTCTACTTATCTTGGAAGTTAAATTAAAGTTGACCTTAAATGAAGATACAGGTCTGCACAGCCTACACAACACCTGCATTTCTACTGGTAAACAACTTATACTGTCCCTACACTGTTAGGGGAAGAAAAAAAAATTAAAATAAAATAAAGGAGTTGTTCCCAACTTGCAGACACTAAAATGCTATTTTAGGGAACAGACTACTGAATTCCACCTTCAGTCAGCTAACATTAATTCAAAACCTAATTCTTCACCTCATAAAGTTCAAAGTGAAGCTTGATTACTTTTTAAAATAACCTAAATTTTAGAATCAAGCTGAAAGAATGAATAAGCAGAGTTTGGGGTTGATGGGAGGCAATGATGAAGAATGGATGGTAGGGAAGCGACTAGAGAGAATGGAAGACCAGGGAGGAGAGATACTGTACTGAAACAGGCTTAGGAAAAACTGGAGCTGGAGGCACCATTATCAGTACTGCATTCCTCTTTTATTTGACAGGTGCCTGATTTACCCACCTTTACAGTAAGCAAAATTATAGCAAAATTATTGAGATTATCCAAATTTAAACCTGGAAATGCAAAATAATCAGAGAGGTATCCCTCTCTGGGACATCCCAAGAAACACGTGTGCCAGAGGCAGCGTGGTGGGGAGACATACAAGCAGGGCAGACATGGCTCCAGCCGAAGCGGGGGACCAGATCACACTGTGCAGGCATGGAACTGCTCAGTGCCCCATGGAGATTACTGATGGTGGGAGGGGGTGTGCTGTGTGGAACTCAGTAAATTAAAGAGGTACAGCACAGACTCATACAAGTTAAACTTTGCTGACTTTGGGTGATAACACTACACACCTTCAAGAAATAACACTAACTCTGTGCATTTATAGATGGTGCTACAATTGTCACATGTATATGTTTTCAGGTGATTTATCCTGAGAGATTACACAGTCTGTGTACGTACCTAGCTTACAAAGCCACACATTTACCGTTACCTGAATTCTGTCTCTGTGTCTTCTCAAATTGATTTTCAATTACTTCCTTACAACAAAGCTCAGAGCAAAATAAATATCTTATTTACTACTGGAATTTTAGAACATGTTCGAATGAGATGCCTCATTTTCCTATTATCTTCACTAAGAAAATAGCTAAAGAGAGACTGCAGGAGATAACAACTGGTTTATAGTAAAAATGCCTGTTTGGCCCTTTGTACAACCATATTATTAAGCAGCATTTTTACAAACAGCTACGCAAATACACAAAGAAAACAAGACTTGATCTTATCTGAAATATTAAGTAATTGACTGGTTCAGTTAAGACTGTAGCATAACAAATTATTTACATTATGTTAGCTGCCAAGGAACACTACGTCTATTCAGGAAAACACATGCTGTGGTAACAGCCACTGTGAAAAGCTGGTACAAATCCAAAGTTTCTTACTGTATTTCTGTGACTGCTTAAATGATATTACAATCCATGCTGTTGTTTTAAACCCTTAGTATTACAGTATTTATTCCTTATAATTAGAAGCTTCAAACTTATTCAGTATCAGTTTTCACAATCCTTTAAAACTAGTAATAGCTATTCTGACTGTACTACTAGTTCCTATTTTAAAATATTTCTTCTTTCTGTGAAAGTAATTCTCTAGAGCAGTGCACTTGCAATACTAAGAATGTTCAGCACACTATTAAAACATCTGATTTAATATTATGGGGCCTGGGTGTCCCCAGACAGCATACTGGGGAACGATACTCAGTGCCTATAAAACGTCCTTGTAAAGAGGCATTAAGAAAGCAAAGAACAGATAATTACAATTCTGCAATGGGAAATCTTTTCTAAAAACATCTATACTTAATAGAAAGAATACAAGATGTGTTAATTGTACCCTGTCTTCTAGTAATTAATACATTAGTGAATACTACAACAACTGTACTGTCAGTTTGTGCAGCCAAACAACCAGTTTCTTTTTAGAAACTATTGTTAGTATTTAGGCTTGGCCTTTAAAATACTGCTGTTAGAGCAGCAAGTTCATGCCTCTATAATCAAGACTGTTAGCATTTCAACAGTGTAAACCAATTCCTTTAAATGTTATCACTTGACCCTAACCTTTTTACCCATATCTAGACACAAAATTACTTCTCCACCTGAGTCTTCTGGGACAACACCAATGACGTTTAGTCGTTTATTGCTGTCTGCTGAAAAACCAAGAATTCAGAGGTTGCACTTAAGAGAACAAATTTCTTAGGAATCTGTTTTTAGTAACTCACTAATCTACAGGTATTTAACTTTGACTCTACCTTGAAGGGGAGAGGGAGCTTTCGAGCTACTGGAAGACAGTCCTAGACTGAATTGTCATCATCCTTATCCCCTTCCGCAGTTTCCTCTCCCAGCTCTGCTTTATCCATCCTGGCAGCCACTATTGTGCTCCCCTCAAGCCGACATGTTAATGGCTGCTCGCTCTCTGAAAATATTCTCAGTTCTCTCTGTTGCTCTCATCCTTATGCAAGCCTGGAGTTCATAGTGCAAACTAGGCATGGACTTTCTAAAAACTACATTGCAAGTCATGTTGGTCAGGCAGGGTTAGAAAACAATTTAAAAAAATGCCAGAAAACAGCAGCATTCAGCAGGGTTCTCTCCATTCCTGAAGCTTATGGAACTGCAGACAATTACAGGTGCAGTGTCAGAAGGCAAAAACTCCTCAGCAGACACTGAGGACTGAGTAGACATGCTCTACATCTGATGCTGTCCCAATCACGGACAAAGCAAGAGCAAGAAGGAGGGAGCGTACTTCTTCAGCTGAAAAAGAAAAGCTCTAGCTGTAGCTACAGCTCCATCCACACTGAAGCACAGTCTGACTGCTATGTACTAGCTGGAAAGGAAAACAGATTGCTCTTTCCTGTGGAAGAGTATTTATAGATGCCACTATAGGAGGGGTTAAATAAAAAGCGAGAGAGGCAGGAGATGGCTCATTCTGAGATATTCCAGAAATAGACTAAAGCAGAATATGTATTAAAGAGAACACTAATGTACAGAGAGGTCCAAGATAAAATACCAACAAGAAACAAACATAATTCATACAAACTCTTCAGAGTGTTAGACTACTTTCATCTTTTCTGAGCTTTATTAAGTGTGACAGATTTAGGAAAGCAAAAATAATTAAGGGATTGAAGTAAAATTGCTAAAGACTTGTAATAGTTTCAATCAGGAAGGGTCTTACCTTTCTCTGATAAATGGCAATCCAATCTGTAGTTGCAAACCACTTGTGATTCTTTATGTCATTTACGCCATTCTTGAGATTTCCATATCGTTTGGTCAAATCTACCTGGAGTAAATTTCTTAGAAGATCCTTTAGGTCTGAACTGAAGTGTGATGGGAACCTTACCTAAAAATATACATCCGCAACATTAAAAACAATACACAAATTTGATTCTCCCTTCTGTGAAGTAAAACAACATTCACACAAAAGGAAACATTGGGATAATTTTCTATTCTTCCTCTAAAAACAAATAAAATAGAAATGCATGAAAAGAGAGATGATTATTGTTGCACAGATATTTCTGTTTCACAGAGCCTTTAGCAATAGCGCTGTCTTGTGCATCTACCATTTTTTTGAACGGAAAGTTTCTAGATCTGATTGAGTTGAGGAAAAATATGAATTTAATGTAATAATGATAAAAAAAGCTAAATTTAACTTGGTGTCTCACCAACACATCATCATCTCAAGGCATTCTGAACTTTTTTCCAAGAACAAAATTTTTAGATTACATTATATATATATACATACACATACATAGGAGATACAGTATAGTATAGCATATACACAGCATATAAATATATAGATACACTCTGAAATAACTGGACATTCAACAATCATATATGAAAATTTGGTCTGGAACTTTATGCTGTACTGTACTCTGTTTCTGATAACTAAATACACCAACATCAGAAGTCTTACATAAATAACAGCACTATTTGAAGACAGCACGAGTGACTTGCTAATACAATTAATTCAAACTTGGCTAAGAAATATTTGATGATTTATGGGATGTAATTACATAGGGTTTTACTAGCAAAAGATCTACTGACATCATTTGAGATGGAAGAGAGAAAAAAAAAAGAGGAAAAGAACAGGCAGAAAGTTGTATTTATCAAGCCTATAGTCTCAGCGTTTCACACTCCCTATATTGAGCTGATCAGTTATGATGCAAATGTGGAACACGGAATTCTTTAACAAAAACATGTTGCAAAATCAAAAGGTCTGATAATGAAGGACACTGCTTCAGTTTACCTGCCAGCATGGCTCTATTGTAGTATGAGAAATTCACAGGTTTTAATGACTGTAATACTTAGCTGAGAAGTAACAAAATATTACCTCAATTCTTTAAGTAGAGAACTAAACGCGTGAGGTACATGAAATGAAAGACTTAAGGTTATAAAGGAAATATACTACTAACTGAGAACTGAATGTTAGAGTTTCCAGAGTTCAAGTCCACTGCTGTTTCTATAACCAGCCATCTACAGGCTCAGTAAAAAAAAGTAGATGATCAACAGTACAAATGTCAAGCAAATTAGATACAATTGCAAAAAATGCCCAAATTAATTTAGAAGATAAACATTTTTTTTTGTTTAGAAGATTTCTTAAAAAAAATATATCTTTATAAATGAACTCCTGTAAATTCATGGAGACAACCAAAGGGTCACAGTATTAAGCCTTTCAAAGAGCAACCACCTTCTTGATTTAAATAAGGTCCTAGACAGGAATCAGTCTCACTGCAGCGTACGGCCTCCTGTGGCTCTTCCCTTGATTAGAATTACAGAAGGAAGTAAGGTGCAGCACAGCATGTGTTTATGTAGGGACAAGGAAGAGAAGAACCACAACAAACAAGTGAGCACAAAGGAACATGAAGAGACAACATTGGCTGGCAGGAGAAACAACAGAATAATCACATTTTCATGCTATCTGGCACACTAACAGATACTAATGAAAAATAAAAGGGAAAAGTTGGAAACACTTTCTGAAAATTTTATATAACAATGAAAGCTGAACAGAACATTAGACATGTCTTGAACTACAGGACTACAGGAGTAAAGAAACCTACTATGAATTACAGAAACTGTTTAGAGCTTCTCAAAAGCTGCAAAAATACTTATAGAAAAGAAAATGGCTACGCAAATTAAGCATACAGCTAAATAGTTTTTAATAGCTGTTGGATAAAAATTATCCAGGCATGAAAGGATATAAGACCACAATGTCTGTAAATTTAATAACTTGCATTTTAAATTTGAAGGCAGGGAGCAGATTTTTAGAACTCTGATTTTTAATAACCATGTTCGTGCTTAAGTATACATTACAAACTTTTCCCATATTCTTTCCAAATTGCTTACTGTCTAGTAGCCAGTAAATTCCACATCTACTCCACACAAAAACCAGGTTCTGCAAAGACAAAAAACTGCAGTTGCAAAAATACACAAAACCTTCACTCACCTTGCCAGACACAATCTTCTCATAAATTTGAATGGGCTGATCTGCAAAGAATGGGGGATATCCAGCTGCCATTTCATAGATTAACACTCCTAATGCCCACCAATCCACTGCCTTGTTGTAACCCTGGATAAAATGAGAAATATCACTGTTAGTACATTTCTAACACAGTTAAAGATTTTCATTATTTACATCTATGGAATACAAAGAAAGCAAATGCATTATTGCTTGTTTAATACAGAACTTACAACCTAGTTCAAACCAAACTGAGCCTCACAGATTCAAACCTAATACAGTGATGACAGTGAAAACAGTGATGAAACTGAAATACTTTGCACACATTCCTGTGCTGAGTTTCAGTGATACTCTTATGCTGATGTGACAAGATTCTCTAAGTGACAGAAATGGACACAATTTATTTATTTAGTTATTTAAAAATCAAAATAATATTGTTACAGAATGGTTGAAACGTCTTTCAAAGCTTAGTGAAATTTCATTAAATATAACACCACTTCCTATATTGTACACCATCATCTTTCTGCTTGATTATCTGCATTTTGGAATATTCGTTCTCATATTTATTAAACTAGCTACAAGAGCTTAAAAGTTTAGTTAATTAGCTGTTATAGAGTCACTTATGATCTGATGTTTAAAGCCTGAACATAAAATCATTGGTAAATCCTATTTAATTTTAAAAAGACAGAAAACCCCATCAAATCCATCAATTTTATATATGTCCTCTGAGATCTTGTACAAAGCTCAAGGCTAAAACTCAGTTTTTCCTGAAAAATCTACTGTGGAGAATTTGTAGTACACACATTGCAATTTCTTCTGTTGCTTTAGGTACACTGGGACAAAAAAAGAAAATTTTCTCCCCCAATAAAAGTATTTTTGGTTTCCTTTTAAAGACCTGCAAAGGGTATTTAATTAAACCACATATTAAATGTATAATTTAACATGTATTATGATTGTTTATATCATAAGCAGTTCCATAAACTATATTTCCCTTTGCAAAACACGAAGGGCTACAGTTGAACAGCTATATAACAAAAAATATTTCTTCTATGTTCAAACACTTGTGCAAGTACTAGACACAAACTGATCAACAGTAAGCTTAGACTGCATGTACTTCATGTGTAATATCAGTGGTTTGTCATGTTCCATTTCATGTGAAGTGCCTTAAACCTGAAACACTCTGGAACTGATTATTCAATGACTACTGACTCATCTAATACGCCGTTCTTGTTACCTCTGGAGCTCCTGTTCTAGTCTGTTACCACTTCAGAATGCAATCACTCAGATCTGCTATTAGAATAAGGATGCTAGTTAAATAACCTAATTACATATTCTTTAAATCTCTTTTTTCCCCTCACAAGTTACATGGCAAACATATGTAGAAAGTTCGGTACAGTTATGTGAAAATCCCTGCTTTGGAGTAAGTTTTAGTATACTAAAAAATATTTACAAAGCAATGATGGCATTTTATGTAATTCATAAAGAGCTGACTAGTCAAGATTTGATTTCTGGAAGTATTAGAAATTGTTTATTCCTCAGAGTTTAAGTTGAGGTGATATGTTTTAACTGCATCAAATGCAGAGCTGAGTAACAAGACAAAGTACCTTGCTGAGAATTATTTCAGGTGCCAGGTATTCTGGAGTCCCACATAACGTCCAAGTTCTTCCTTTTACTCTTTTTGCAAAGCCAAAGTCCGTGACCTGTCATCAGAAGAAATAAGTTGATTGTAAGTGCATTTCTACAAAGAAACTTAAAATTAAGTACTTCTGAAATATTTTGAAAGCTATCTTATACAGAAGAAAAATTTGTTCCTCAAAGTATCATATCATCAGATGTATCTTCAGTAGCCAGTCCTTCTGATACTTCTAATTCAGACAGATAGAGGGTTTCTCATGAAAGAATTAATAAACAACAGAAAATACGTATTTTCCCCCGACATAAGCTTCTATTTATAATTTAAGAAACCAGTAGGAAATATGGCTTACTAATCTTCCACATGTACTGTAATTCCATTAATAACTTTTCTTATACTTTTCACATTAGACTGTTTATACTGCTGAAAGTTTAAAGAATGTGACTATGGACAAGATATTTATCTTTTCCTTTAGTTAACAAATAAATGAATTGCAAAAAGGGTCCAGATATCCGCCAGTCCTGTAAATTTAGAATTTTATTGCATAAGTGTATAAAGGTTATGTGTAAAATTAGTGTGGGAATAAGACAACACAAGAGAGGTCTTCCAGTAACTTCTGATTCTGAATATCTTTGAAAGCACCACCACAGCCAACCTTGTTTATTTGAGGACTGGAGAGGAAATGCAGCAGCAACTGTATTTGCAAATGGCAAGTTCTGGGCCATTACAAATTCTTCACTCCACTTGTCATGTTTTCTGCAGTAAGTTTTCAGACCTTTGTATGCAATATCACCCTCTCTGTGATTTTTTCCTGGACCGTATTGTGGAATGCAGATGGAAGCCAGGGAGTTACATGTGAAATTCTGGGATCAGTTTCAAGCTGTCAAGTCTGTGCTTGCCTGGGGAACCATTTCTTTTGTTTCATCCCTCTTGGTATAATTTTCAACCTATTCCCTGCGAAAACACACTGTACCACAATGATAATCATTCCTAATTACAGAATAACATGTGCTGATGTTTCTGATACACTCGTGTTACAATTAAACAAGCCAAACTTCAATCTATCAAGGCAACTTTTGCTTCATTTTTGGTAGATACCACAGCAATCACAGCTGGAACTGAACAGAGAGGGTGATGTGCTCACTAGACAGACCTGGTTCAGTCAGCAAAGAATCATTTCCGTGTTTGTGAATGCATATCAGTCTAAGTGAGAAGAATACACTGTAGACATGTGACAAACAGTAATGGCTTTAAAATTCAAAAAGAAAACGAAAGGAGTTTCTAAACAAAATTTAGTTGGAGCTGCAGTATCAACATATGAACACAAAACCCCCTCTCTGTTGAGAGGCAAAAGCAAACCTACCTCACATGGGAAGAGTGACTGCTGGACCTGTCATCTTTTACAGTTTGCCCACCATCACAAAAACATACCGTTGCATGTAGAGAGTTACCAATTTTGCAGTAAGCCGTCCATAGCTTTGCATTAATGGTGCTCCCCAACCACATTAATAGAACTTTTATTTCTCTTCTCCCTATATGTGATTTTATTCTCCATGCAAAATTGCTTTACAGCTATAAACAACATAAGACATGAATCCTTTCCACTTCTCTCAAACATTTTTATTACGTATTTTCCTGTTAGATTCTGCTATGGCAAAAGGTGACAGAATGAGAAAAGAAGAGATTCTATAGGTTAAGGACTGCAAAGCATTGCAGAGTGCTTGTTGCTGCATACACCTTCCCATTTGCCATTGAGATCAAAAACGTAAGAGCTAAAAGGAAGATGAGGAGGTGCCACGAGAGGCTGTTGTAAACCCAAAGTTGTCATTTGCAGCACTGCAATTCTGATCTGATCTCAACTCAGCTCTTCCTCCTGATGTGCCAAGAAGGTTAGGACCCTCCAAGGGTGGGATTCATCTGACTGAAATGAAGTACTGTAGTGTCGGTGTTGACTTCTAAGCTGGTTATCCTAAACTACTTATATAGACAACGCGGAGAATCAGACTTTTTAGGGCACCTTTTGTCTTGTTCTATGGCAGACGTATAAAACAGGTCAGATGAACAGAGCCTGATTCTCACCACAGACCCCAAGGGAAACCTTGATAACTTGCTCAACTGCAGATAGTTCCATCGTGCATATTTAATTTTAGTCAGAGGAAGTACAACCCAATGGTTTTAACCATTATTAAGCAGCAGGGCATTTTAATGCTCCCTGAATGCATGCTAACATGTCAATCAGCTTCAGATCATTTATTCTAAACACATTTGCTAGAACTACTTAACCCTACACTGTAAGACAAGACTCCACTCCCTAAATATATGAAGAATATCATACCTGGATGTATCCTTGCTGATCAATTAAAAGATTTTCAGGCTTTAGATCTCTGTAGATGAGGTCTAATGAATGGAGGTACTCAAATGTTAGCACTATCTGAGCTGCATAAAACCGTGCATGTGGTTCACTGTGAAGAATTAAAAGAATATTAAGTACCCCAATGCTATGCCAAGATACTGAAACAACCAAGTAAATGCCAGGGATAGACAAATAAAGTATCTTTTAACTGGTTCTTTTACTGTGTAACAAGGGAAAAAATAAGCAAATAGCAAACATTTTAGAACTGATACACCCATTTCCCAAATTTAATTTAAGTCTTGCAGCTAAAATATACATGCAAATCAAGACAAACATATGCCACAATACAGACCTTACACTTTAAATTTTACTTTCAGAAACTATCATCAATTTCAGTGACAATAAGCATAGGAATTCCAAGACTATTGTACCTACATCACAAATGCCTGCATTAATTAACTGAAAAATAAGAAATAATTACAAGTTTTTCATTGCCTGACTAGTTTAAGTCCACTGAAAGACGGGTAAATTAAGAGCACTTGCCCCTCCAGAATTTTTTCTTCAATACTGACAAATTATACAAAATCCTCCTCCTAAATTAGCAACATAAGTTTTTTAAAAGGAATAATGTCATTAATACTCTCACCTGAACCTGCCAATTCTTCTTAGATGTGAAAACATTTCACCACCAGGAACATACTCCATTACCATGTATAAATTAGAATTGTCCTAAGGAAGCAAGTAAACATACACAAATATATATTAGGCATGCTATAGTCTCTGTAATTCCTACATACAGTATATTTTACTAAAGAATGAAAATGAAAATTTATAGCCATCCAACAACTTTAACAAATGTACAGCTACACAGGTAGAAGTTTTCGAAAAAGTACAGACACACATGACAAAAGGAGCATCATATATCTCAAGAAATCTATTTTGAAGCAAATTTCAATAAAGATAATTAGCAAGTTCCTGACACAGAATGGTGTATAAGTGACCCGAAGGAAGAGAGGATATGATGCCTACTGCAACACAAGACCTTGCACTCTTAAAACTTGAACTTAAAAAGTTCATAATTGACAGCCCAAGGTATTTTTGTCTCCCACAGTCCCAGCCTCAACCCTCAAAACTGTGAAGATTAAGGTATAATATGTTTGTTCATGTTAAGCTGTATTTAAAAATGGGGGGGGGGGGGGGGGGGGGCGGGCACGGGGGGAGGGGGGGGGGAATAAAAGAAATCCATAGAGGACTCATATCACTCTACAAATTAGGAAAATACTCAATTTCTTTACAGGCGGACTAGCACATATCGGCACGAAATCAGAAGCTAACATCAAAGTCCTTTCCTTCATGATTAGCATTGTCATTCAGACCTGCCCCCGGTACAAAAGTACAAAATCTGCAGAACTAGTACAAATTTACCATTCCATATATTGGTACAGAAATACATCCTTCGGTTTCTCTCAAAGACAGAATGATGCCTAAAGGCTCCCTGCTGTACAAAAGCCAGTTACCCTACAAAACAAGTGAAATCTCTAAGAATTTAATTTAATTTAATTTTTATTTATTTATTTGGAATATCCTTTCAATCATCACCTAGTGAATTAGTTTGTCTGCAAGTGTGTACACAAGTGCAGGAACTCCTGCTCAAGACCTGGCAACAGTGCCAAGTGAAGTATCTTTGAAGACAAAAATACTTAAACTATTGTACTATAGAAGTTAAATGTTTTAATATCTACAGTTGGAGCATGCAATTCCCTGAAATCCAAACAACTACTTTCAAAATAATGATTACCTTAAAAGAATACTCCAGTTTTACAAGGAAAGGAAAGTTCACTGCTTGTAATATTCTCTTCTCATTCAGTGTGTGTTCTATTTGCTTCAGTTTGACGACCTAGGAGAGAAAAACCAATCCTCAATTTAAGTATGATATTGTTGATAAATTTTTCAGTGGTAAACCACTAGTTGTAAGCAAGCTTGTAACTTTATAATGAAAAACCTTACAGACTACCAGTACAATAACAGTGCCAAGAAAGGATTAAAAAGTCTAATGACATTTTAAAGAGTAATAGTCCTGCAATATGGTTTGCAGACAACTCTAGAAATAGTGTTTCTTAGTACATGCTAAGTACTAAGGTAAGGAAAACATGTCTTAATTTTATTGTTTGCAGTGGAGATACTTCTGCAGCAAGATGACAGTTCAATAAAATCCATTTGATCTTTGGACCCTTTGCTAAGAAAGGCAGGAAACTGTGTCAGACACATTTAATTATGAATTTTGTTACGTGTGCGCAGAAGTAAACTGACTTACTTTATACAGCTCACATATTAGTGAGGAGAAGACTAAGGAGAATACAAATTCAAAGTTTCCATTCTTATAAACAATAGTTACTTCTGCCGGACCTTTCACTGGGTTTTGGTCTTCTGCTTAGCATACCTCTTAGCAAAAGTACTAAAGAAATCAAATGCTATCTGCTTGGAATCCATTATATTGTTAAGCTGTTAACAAGGCAGCACGTGGCAGCTTTCTGATCACTGCTCTTTCTGCGTAATTAACAATTTGTTTCCTTGTGCTAAATTCCAACATTGCATAAGTGATTCTTTCCATTTTACTTAATCCATATTGCACAATTTATCTATCTCTCATTTTAAGAATGACATGATTTCCAAGTCCCCCCCCCCCCCCCCCCCCCCCCCAGAGGAAACAAGGAGAAAATGTGTAAGAGTGATCAAAACAAGACTGTTTTTACATGTTTGGAAATCAAATCTAACTGCTATAAATAACAGATAAGCAAGGTATTGCAACACTGAGTGAAACTGTGTTTATATTTATCTTTTAGATGCAAAAGGTAGTATCTATAGAAAAACACTACTGTTTTGAAATAAATGTCATACAAAAGAAATTGTGAGTTAAAAATATTAACTCTCTTTTGAATCATAGATCTTTAGGCACCAAATAAAAATTTTGCTCAAATCAGCTCATTTGTGGGAATTGTCCCCTTCATCCCTAAAAAGCTATGGTACTTGAATTACCTTGGCCATCAAAGCAAGCAAGCTAAGGTTTTAGTTTGATGTTGTGAAGCATTCAGTTGTGATGCTAGACAAGACTTTACCACCCTTCCTGTGTCTTCTGCTGATTAGATACTGGAGGGTGACAGCAGCAATACCACAGGCTGAAGCTGCTCTTTAACACTTCAAAATATCAAACACTGGTTTGCTCACATTTAAGGTCAAGCTCAGGCCGTGTCCTATGACAGCTTCCTGTAGATCAAATGGCATCCGGTACGGGCAGATTCTCCAACAGCTTGTTTGTGTCTGAGCTTTTAACAACACTTTTTTTCCCAAAAACAATTACATAATGAAACTAGCCAAGCAATGTTATGTTACAACCTTCTTAAATCAAGGTAGACAAATAAAGGAATAACAACCCTACACAAAAAACTACTGGCTACATCAACATGTAGGATATTTTTTTTTTCATATCCCAATAAACCAAGCATAAGATTGGATAACAAAGGGACATACAATATGCTTTCTCGTGTTTCAAGTGAAGTGTAAATGAAAAATGATAACCAGCCTGCACATTGTCTGATTTCAAACATCTGTATGTGATAGAAACGTGTCCTCCCTAAACCACCTCCTATTTTTTTTATCAAATAATAGAAGTTACTAATATAATACTAATATATTTCTAACAGAACACACAAATATGTAATTATATATGCTAAACTGAGTTTAAAAAGCATGTATTTCCTAAAGGAACACTTCAGACTTCTGATTATAGACAAAACTATCTAATCTTCTACTAGAAGACTGATACCTGGAAGCAAACATCTTTAATCTTGTGAATTTTTTACTACAAGTCCACTGCAATCATTAAACATGTGAATTTTAGGTTTTACCAGATAATTTTATAGATCTAGCTTCCCAATCTATTAATTACATTTAAATTATTTCCAATTATTTATTCCAATTTTACTGAGAGGTAGCAATGAGTTTAATTAACTCTTTTAAAAAAAAAAAAACAAAAAAACACTTTATGGGAGCTTTCTGGAGTAAGATGTCATTTCCTAAATTGCTCCAGTGACAAGGACTCAGCCATTCATGAAAAAGGCTTCAAAGAAAAAATAGCTGAAAATCTGAAATTTGATGATAGGTTTTCCGTGCAGCAGCGGGATGGTCATCATGCCTCATGTTACAGCAACGCTCCTCTCAGCATTCCACCAGCCATACTGAGGTAATGGTGGGTGACACGGGTGGAAATGGTCTGGGCTGTCTTTCAGTTGCACAATGTTGGAATGCCTTTTTAATTAAAACAGACATTTTTTAAAACAAAAGTTAGAAGTCACTGTTATAGGAGAATGCTGAAGTTGCAAAAAACTGAGCTTTTCCAAGTAACGAAAAACCCCCCCAGAATTGACACTAAAACATAAATTTTTTTCAGTTTCTTCTTGTCTGACCATTATAAAACATTCTTTAATTAAATTACATATTATTCAGGGCCTAGGACCCCAAATCACACGTAAAGAATAATGGAACTGCAACTAAGGCAAAACCGTTTGATTACGTCACTGCCATAGTACCATTATACAGAACGACTCAGGAATGTAATAATGCAACACACTGAGGCAACACTGACTTTCATTTTATCATTTGCTGATTGTTAAGTTATCTTTGCCAGATTAATATTTTCTTAATATGATTTTTTTTGTTATATAGCAGCAAAGTTATGTATAGTGCCTTACAAAGCAAGAAGAGCTTTTATATTTAGGACCTTAGATTCTACCAGTCTAAATAATGTACTCTTGAAAAACCGTCAAAACCATTAAAAAAATAATTGTATTGGTAAACTTCTTAAAAATACTTCTTTGCACTCCAGAATTATATTTTATTTAATATTTAAACTTTACCAAATGACACTGCTTACTTAGAATCTAAGAGTAATAAGCTGTTAAAAAAATTCTGGCTGGAGTAACATTACAGATTCAGACTACAGCATAAGTTTTCAACACAGAAAATGCCTATTGTGTGACAGCTGTTCTGAGAGAGAGACTACTGTTCTAACATATGTAGTTACTATAGATGCAACTGGATTATTACATAACTATGCATACAAAAAGTAATACCTCATTGGATCAAGAATGAAAAAATAATTATTCATGCAAATAATTTGTTAAATTCTAGTTCACAAATGAAATTTTTTATAATTTCTGCTCCAAAGAGTCTTCCAGAATTTTGAGCTACTCTGCCAAAGTACATTTTTTTTTTTTTATTTTAATTACAGCACTGCATTTTGCTTTTGCCAAAGAATATATAGGCCACTTTGCAAAGCTAAACAAGGCATTTAACTGATAACATTTTATTAATGCCTTGGACACTACTTAAGAGTCTCTTTAGCCTACCATTACTGTTACTGGCTGTCTTAAGAATTCTACACAATCCCAACAACTGAATCTGCTGGCTAAGAAAGTCCAGTGTTTAAAGTATCATCAGTATCCGAGTGCAATAGGCAAAAGCACAGTAAGTGCAACACAGTTTAGCCACAGCTACCAGGATCTTTGCCTACATCAAACTTTTTTTGTAGCAGAAAAACCACTATAAATTACACCAACCTTCTGTTTGTCCAGTATCTTCATAGCATAATACTGTTCTGTGGATTTATGTTTCACCATCATAACTCTTCCGAATGATCCTGTTCCAAGCGTTTTTTGCCTCTCAAAATCATCTAGGCCAGCAGTATTCTACATGTACATAATGACATTATTTACAATCTAACACCCAAAGACAATTTAAACTTGTCAAATGAATTGAATTCATTTATGAAAGAAAACAGAGTAAAATTACATTTATCAGACAACTATAGCCAACTATAATGTTGTTATAATTTCATGCCTGTCAAATTTTAATAAGAGATTTTTACATTGCGCTCATTAAAATAGAAGACTTAACTGAATTGTATCAACATTTCTATAATTTGTCCATATAGATGACATGTGCTTAGCAAGAAACATTTAGGAGTAAACAGATAATGAATTTAACATGCAGATAAATACCATCCTCATGTTTCACAAACAAGAATACTAGAACATGTAAATAAAACCCAAGTTCTAGAGAGAATTATACACGAGAGTTGTCTGGAGAGCATATCACTGAGTAAATTTTCTCAGATGTTCATTACCATAACATTTCAAATGCTGCTTTAGAAACAACAATGACCCTTCCTCAAAACCTCAAACCCCTAATTTCAACTTGTACATAGCCAGGTTGAACATGCCGATAGATTTTGAGTCTTGTCACGCAGACGGTGAACATCATTCTCAGTAAGAGAAAGCATTTCATAAGCTCAAATCTAGAGAAGACCCAAGAATCTTTGCTGATGAACTTCAATGACAAAACTGACATTAAAAATGGGAACTCCTTTAAAAATTGCATTAAACCATTAAGTTTATTTCTCTTTTCTGTGCTGCTCATTATGGAGTGGTAACACATTGATAACATTATTGAAATAATGCAATAGAGAAAATTATTGAATGCTTAAATGACTGATACCTGAGGGGGGCTTTCCCATTTTCTTAAAAAGTCTTCTTTGGCTTTGGCTAGGAACTCTTTCACTGAAAACACACAAAAAAATACATTTTAATTAATGTAATTCATCACAGATGCAATGGAGACGCTTTGTTAACAAAATATGCAAGCTTCATTATCAACTTCTTTCTTCAACTTGTAATATGCTATTTTCACCATGTACAAAAGCAAGCACCAATGCCTCTAACTTCTACAGTATCTCCAGGTGACCTCTAAGCTTTCGGGAGTAATTACATCATTCTACACAAATTACTTAAACTTCACTAGCTCTAGTAACTCACAATACTGTATACGCAAGCAGGCTTTAAGGTGATGTAAGATTTTCTTAATTAAACTGGGGAAATCCACAAACACCTGACATTTATTAATAGTCATTCCACAAAGATAGAGTTTTAAACTATTTTTGTTAATTAAAAGTTACATTTTCTTTCAACTGATTGAGTGTAATGTCAATCTCATTGCTTTCCCCCCCATCACCTTTATTTAAAGGCTGTTTGCAAGCTCAGGTACCAAATGGACAGCATTACTGCAAGCAAAGACAAAGCACAGGGCTACAACAACACTGCACGTTAGGCATGCCCACAGTCAGAGAATAGATATTTTTAACATTGATTTTCCATTGAAATTGAAGGAATGTATAATAGCAAAATTCTGGACGACTGTTCAAAATGTGCACCAATATATTTTGTTCAGATCATCTTTCATCTGCTCTATTTTTGGAATATCAATTATCAGCCAGATCAATGCTGATTACTTAACGCAGCGTCATAAACAAGAGGTGTTTCAGACATTGCTGGGGTTCTGAAAGAGTCACAGAACCAAGAAGAAAATATCATACTGTTTTTGTGTTCTCTGAATCATTTCACATAATATAACTTTAATAATAGTGAATTTTCTGTACTGTGACGTTCTGCCATGAGCAATTTCTAAAAATACTCAGCAGTGTGCCAAGATTATTCTGGTCAATATCTAGAAATACATGTTTTAGCAACTGCATTTTACCTTTGGACGGTCATAAAAAAAAAAATAAGTTTATAAGGGGTTGCAAACAATCATCTGATGAATCAGAACTTTTTTTACACTTTTTTTTCAGAGAATACTAGTGTGTACAAAGAACTTTTCAAAGATTGTCTTATCATTCTTCTATTGCCAGTATTGTTACAGCAGCAGTAAAGACAATGGCAAGCCCTGGAGAAGGCTTGTCATGCTTTTTTTTTTTTGTTTTCCTTTTTCCCCCACTCTCTCAAGTGCACGATGGGACTCAAGTATCACAAAATATTCAAGGAAGTTTTATGGCTCCCACCGTCACTGGTTCTGATGGAGCAGCATCAATATAACGGAACTTTCAGAAAAATTGTCAGAAGTTCTGGCAGACCTCAAGGTTAGAAAAGTGTTTAAAGCATTATATCCACTCAGTAATTTTATTTTAAAAGAAACAAGCCATTTCAGTGAGGAGGAACATATTTACTATCCTAAATTTACAGTTGAGTAAGAAAAACATAGTTTATATCAAAGGAATTATTTTCAGTTGGCATTACAACTCACTAAGAGTTAAAAATACTTTAGTGGCTAATCAGTAAAACGTTTGACATATTTATCCTGTGTGGGGAAAATATTCCCTTTTTTTAAAATTATGGGGTTTACTCATGTAACGACTTTTAACGATCCTAATTTGAGAAAAGGACATTATTTCCTGCCGCATGAAATAATTTCTCAACACAAAAAAAGGGAAGCTAACAATGTCCAAATTCACGCCTGATGATCCTTCTTCCATTAGGAGAACAGAGATGACTTGATAAAGTGATGACTACTGATAGTTTTTAAAACATAAATTGATGTTAAGGTAGCATGAACATTATTTTCTCTTAATGCCAAGAAAAAACTTAAGATGATCATCAAGATTACCAAAAAGCTGAGCCTTAAAACTTAAACTTTAATAGTAGATAGTACAACTGAAAAATGAATAATTGGTCTCATTTTTAACATGTTATTACAGTACATATGTCTTAAATATCCCTCATGCTATCTCCATTGTTCATGTAAATCAATATTTTAAGTTTCCATATATTTTGCACTGAAATATAATTACTCAGTATTTATAAAAATATACAATGACATTTACATGTAGTCATCTGTCTCTGTTCTACTTATGGAATAAAGAATGCTGTTTATGAAAAAAAATGTGAACCAGCTGGAAACATAGAAATTGTGGAACCATGAGAAAGATCTCTCATTTCTAGAGTATCAGGAAGCCACAAGCTCTCCTTCTCCTCCTGAATTGTGTTGGAGCCCGGGTGTCGTAGTTCAGCTCCAACACAATTCAGCAGGAGACTTCAAACAGAATTTAGACAACATAAGTGCATACACTTCAGGCACTTCTGAGAACAGGACTTAGAATTTGAAACAGGACAGATACTTTTGGAAATCGTATCTCGATCACAAAGCGTTAGCTCTTGCTGCAGGAGAACACATTTCATTTCAACTTTTCAAGTGCAGAATCAAAATTTACGCCAACTGGACAGCAGTGGCCATTGGTATTTCTGTGATGATGCAAACAAATAGGTTCATTAGATGACAACTTAGAAGTTTTCCTCAAGTGCACATTTTTAGTCACTTTACATTGTTAGGATGTGACTCTTGCTTTTCTAGTCTTTAAACCGTTCCTAGCATCTGTGACTTTGGGCACTAATGAAGGAATGAGCATACCAAAAGTCTCTATAGGTTCCCCAAGGGTTTGCAGGAACATTCACCCACACAGATGAGATGATGAAGAGAGGAAAGAAAGAGAGAGAAAAAAAAAGTTTTATGCATTTCCACAACAAACACAGAGAAAACACAAATACATTCCACCCTTTCCCCTCCCCGCTCAAGAATGGACCCTGTAATAAACCAGCCCTTTCCCACACAGACAGAATGACTCATGCTAAATCACAGAACGGTTGAGCAAAGAAAAGAAAAAAAAACCCCAAAGGCAGCTAAATTCAGTACGAAAAAAAGATGATGCATCACAGAAATAAGCACAGCTTACAGAACTTCAGGAGACAAAGTTGGCATGTTTAATCTATTCCAAGACACACACATCCAAAGAACTGTTGCTAACAAAAGTGTATCTATCTTCATTGCAGCATGCTGGATCACAATAAAACTTGTAATCAGGTGATCTTCCCACTACTCAGCACTTTGTTCCAAAAGACAGCATGTGTGAATTGCATGGCATGTGGCAGATAGCATAGAAATGGCAAGCAGTCTCTGAAAAAATTCACAATCAAATTTCAGTCTCGTTACCCAACAACAGCAACAAAACCTCTTGAAAAGTCTGAACTGCGCAGCTGAAGTTGCTATATGCTGCAATGCAAACTGCAATGCACTTGGTAATCTTACATGGTCGCCATACAAGTATGATTTAATTTTCTAAGACTGGAGGGGAAAAAAAAACCAAAACAAAACAACAACACCACCAAAAAAACCCCAAAAACAACACCAAACAAAAAAAAAAACCAAAAAAAACCCCCCGCAACACCAACAAAAAAAAAAAAAAAAGAAAAAAAAAAAAAAGAGATGTTGATATACAGGTTCTCATAAGCACTGAAGAGCAAGGATTGCTCATACATGACTGAGCGAAGTGAAGCTGAGGATGCAAGGAGTGCATGCAAAGACCAGCAAACAGACCCTATTCAGACTGGTTTCATGGGTACAGCAGAAGCTGGAGCAAAGCAGGCTGAAACTAAGGGAGGAAAAGCTGTTGCTCAAGAAAGGAAGGTGCAGGAAGGAGAGAGCAAAGCAGGAGTAACAGCACTGGCACAATGAGGGCTCAAAACAACTGGAAGCATTCGGGAGGGCACCAGCAGTCCAGAGATCAGGTAAGCACAAACACACAGTGCAAACCTAGCTCTTCACGACCAGCAACAGCAATCATTGGCAGGAGAAGCAAGTTTTATGCAATGCAAACACCCAAAGCATACAGTAGGAAATCTAGGGAGATTCAGAAAAAGGTAGTAAGAAATTGGGTAATGGCCAAAAACTTAAAACTGAAAGACTTAAAGCAGTTTTATAACTTCTGCCTGCTTCAGTTCAAACCCTGGTCAGAAGAAACGCTACAGGAACAGCCACAGCTGGACAAGATATTGTATATGCAGAGCCAAGGCAACATGGCGGCAAGCAGGAACGGCTGCGGAAGAGATTCTAAGGGAAGTGGAAGCAGAAGAGATTCTAAGGGAAGTGGAACTTGGGATCAAGAGGTTCCTAGGTAATACTGGTATACAAGGAGATAATAATAATAATTAAAAAAAAAAGTCCTGAAAAAAATTAAAACGGTTTAGGACCTCGCAATTGCAGGGAGGCAATGACAGCAGAGGGAAAGGGGTCACAGATGGAGCAGTCCTGAGGAGTTACCGTGAATTACTTCGCCTTTCTCCCACCTCCCACGTGCACTGTATTTGTTATTCTCAAGCACATCTCCCACAAGAGCCAGCAAGCCAGAATTATTTTTGGGGGGTGGGGGGAAGAAAGTATTTGGATAGGATTCATGGCAAGAAAGCAAGAACTAAACTGATTAAGACTAAACATTGGGCACCACTACAAACTCCCATCTGCTGTGCTAAATGCCAATCTCTGCTTGGTATTTAAAATGCCCTTTATCAAAATACAATTCAATTTCTGTTCAAAAACTGTAACATAATCACTTGAAGTCTGGAATTAAATGGGCTATTTAATTAAACCTCCAATCTCATTTAATGGAAAAATAAATACGTATGAAGAGATTCTGATAAATACATGTGTATATTTCATTTTTAGAAAACCAGTATTTATAGCCTTAAACATTATCAAGATGTATACAGATGCTTCAATGAATCCTGTGGTTATGGTACCACATTTCAGGAGCAAGTGAGAAGCACACGATTCAAGTTCTAAGCACCACTCTTACACCATTAACCTGTTGTCTTAAGTACCTTTAAATTTCTTTTTTGATTAGCAGGAAAAATATCACAAGGCTTACAGCAAGCTTTTTCTACTCTGGTAAGTCTTTGAAAGTAAACACAACTAAGTGTTAATACACTGAAAGGAAGTAGCATGAGCACCAGTTAACATTTTAATAGCTGGGAAACTCTTCAAGACACAAACTAAAATGGTATCATTGAAACAGATCGTCAACAAGAACAAAATGCTTTGTTTCTCACAATATGAAAATGGTGGGGGAAAGAAGTCCAATGTGATACAAGCCTTGTACAGGGCAAGTCAATCTTGTCTTAATTTTGTGGTGAAACACATTTCCTGGCTCTCTTATGAAAAACTGACCAGCAAGAATATTCTCGTTTCTTCTTGTTGCTGGAATACAAAACCTCAAAGTTCTTAGAAATGAAGGATCATGTAAGAATTATTAACTGCATAAAAGTTTGCTATTAAAATGGAAGTGGTATTAATTACTCTAACTGCACACTGTAAACGCTTCTTTGGAATACTGGGAAGGACTGGTAAGAAGTGAAGAAAAGAAGGACATGAAAAAACCATGGAGAAAAAGGGAGAGGAACAGGATAAACAGTAAATTAAGAGCAATTACAGCTGCAGTGCCTAAAGACTAGAAGAGAGCACATTCAGGAATTAATTTACAATGTGCAGCAATTGTAAAATACAAATTGTTCTCATCATTTACAACACAAAATTTGAAACACAGGCAAAATTATATTTTAATCCTGTCCACAATTTTGAAGTCTAGAGCTACACAGTATTTTGTCAGTCTTACAAAAACAAATTTGCAACAGTTAAGAGCTTTACAAAGAGCCCAACTTGGTTAATTTTTTTTCTTCCTTAATTTTCCGTGCTACAGGCTATAACTTTAAACTGTAAATTAAATTGGCCGTGCTTAATTTTCACCTTTTACTTGGCTGGCTAGAGAGTAACAGCCTGCATAAGAGATATGACAGATTTAGACAAACCAAAAGAGAAGCTGGGTTTTCAGCTATCATGGATAATACCTATGGCTGTTGAATTCTGAACAGTAGATACTCTAACTGTACTCAACTGTCACAGTCAGATAGACTTTCTTCTTCTGTTTTTATTAGAGATAATAAAATAAATTTTACTTCCAAATACAATTTTCAGTCTTCCCCCCTTATTCTTTTTCTTAAATCATAAAGTATGGGTCCAAACAGAGGCAGCGAACCCTGCTAATGCCAAAAGTACAACGTAACAGAGACTACTGGGGAGACACGACCAAACCCAACTAACATCAAGTCACTTAACATGTAAATTCCTGACGTTTTGTTTAAAAAACCCCTCCAAAATAGTGTAAATTTATTCAGTCACAAACACAATCAAGTCTTGTGCTAGCTCAGCTCAGCAGAGTTGTACATGTGTATTTGTGCCAGTTCAATCATTTTTCACCAAAAAAAGAATACAGATGAGAAAAAAAACCCTCTTCTTTCTTAATCTGAAAGAGAATCCAGACCCAATGCTCATCAAAATGTAGAAATTAATATATTTCATTAAAAACATGACTCCTCCCTCAAGATACACACAGATAAATGCTGCATTTTCCAGTTACGCCAAAAGCCTCTCTTCCTCTCTGCCAAAAATCTCTAAACAACCAACCAAAACCTATGGACCAAGCTAGGATTTACTATTCAAATCCTAAATTAGTGATTATATGCAAGACTTCCTCAATGCAGACAAGCAGAACACCTTCACCTGAACATCCAAGCATGGAACATAACTTAAAGTCTCTTGCAGGTTCCGGGGACGACAGATGTTCCATCCTTTTGGGTCTTTTGGTCCTTCAGGGTGGCACCCCTCTTTCTTGCCCAGGCCTCCCTTTCAAATTAAAGAGTTAGTAGCAACCTTTTGCTAAACTGAATTGATTTTTTTGGTTGCAGTTCTCTAAAATAACCAGTCAGAACTTGCATCCAGTTAATTCTGGAATACGTTAAAACTAAGCTTTGGCCTAAGGAAAGTACTCTCATACCTTCTTCCTGCCCTTGAAGTGTTAAAAGGAATTATTCCAGACTGCTGAAGATGACCCATTCGTAAATCTGCTACCTCTCTTGCAACAATCCACATGCTTTGAGGCTTAAAAATCCAAGAAATGGTAGTCTGGTTTGTTAGGCTGCAGTTCAGTGTTCCGTATGGGCTGGCATAAGTACAAAAAACCTCAGACCTGTCCTTCCACAGTCACTTGTTCCTGCCTCTCTATCATGACCTTCCTTGAAAGAGCAAAACCATCCCCGTGGCCGACTGCCAAGCCAGGTCAGGGAATTAGGCCAGATTAAAAAGCAACGGACAGAAGGCAGGGGGTGACGAGGGAAGCTAATTTTAATCCACAGCAGCTCACAGCTCTTTTCACCACATGAACGCTTTGCCTGGGGTGAAGGAAGGGAGAAGAGGGGTGCAAATGGGCAAATATGTGGGGCAGGAGAACTGCTCCTTTTCTGAAGGAGTGCTAGTTCTTGCTAGTGCAACATGACCATGAAAGTGTGGCCTTGGACTACTGAAATGGCTTCCGAGAAATAATTCTAAGTCATTAATTTTCAATTATTGTATTAGATAAGTTAATTCTATTAAGTTAAAATTTCAAATTAATAAGTTATAAATTTAATACCATTAATTTACCACAATACCATTTTAAGCACAGTACTTAACACTCCCTATATATAAAATTAGTTCATACAGAAAAGGTTATGTGAAGAAATCTTAACATGTAAAATCCTTAATTATCATACACTGATGTGCTTTGTGAGCAATTAGGAATTAAGCTTCATCTGTGCAGCACCACCCTCTATAGTTGTAGCTGAAACTTTATCCAGTAAGTAACCTGAAATGTTGCAACTACTGAGAGGACCTATAGTGGAAAAGATTGCCTGTCTGCATGAAATATAACAGGTATTACTTTACAAAGGAAACAAACTGTGTGAAAATTTCTGCAGTGCATATATTTCCATGGTTACCATGTGAAAAAAAGAAAAAGAATACATTTTAAGAATGAGTTCTGAGAACAACATTTTCAAGGGCACTACTATAAAATATCCTCTAAATGTATCACATTCTTGAGTAAAGGTTTTTAGCAAATTGTACTAGTTAAACACAAATATACAAACTAATCAGATTTTTTTTTTTTTTTTTTTTTACAGTCAAAACCACATACCAAGCCCAATGTTTACAGCACCTGCCACAGCTTTGCTTAGCTAAGCTGTCCACCCCTCTGCACTGTAAGACACTGGCTACCTGGCTAGCACCAACTTCCTCGCCATGGCACTGCCCCACCCTCCTCTCTGTAAGAGTTCAGTGCCTAAAGAGGATAACATGTTACTGGGCACCCATCACTGAGTGTGTTTTATGGCTGGATTTGAGAAACAGTACGCATAAATCTGCAGGTAGTTAATCTGATCTGCATATTGACTAATAAATACCCTGCAAGCGGGCAATGCCTCTCGTAATACCCGATACACTCATGCACAAATATCCTCTTCTTTAGAAGTAACACAAGTGTCACTAAACTAATTTCTTCCTTACACTCCGAAGTAAACAACTGCAGGAGCTGTTCAGTGTATGGATGCATTTTACAAGTTACTTGAAAAGAGCAACTCTTGTGTTGCTTTTTCTTTTTTCAAATATTTCATACAAGGCATCAAAACCATAGTCGATACGCCAATCTTGGCTTAGCTGCACTCATGTGTAAGTCTGCTTCCTCCGAAGCTACTTTGTCCGCAGTACCACATCAACAAAACTACAGAAATTCTCATATACATGCACTGAGATCAGCAAGACACATCTTCACAGCTGCCATGGTAAATCTGTAAAATAACTCTTCATCTCTTTGCAAGATTTGAGATCCTGACACATTGCTGCGCTGACATATCTTCTGCAGAACACACTTTCAATATTTACAGGAAAGGGTTGCCTGCAGTAACTAGCCAAGCAGAAGTTCATTTATAACCTCAAATAGCAGAGTGACTGACTTCCTGAATAAGGAAGTCTTATGTAAATAAACACATTTCACAATTCAACACATTGAGTGAACAACAAGTTTTTGTTTGCCTCAGGATTAGGGCAGGCAAAAAGTAGGTAAGAGCGTTTACTATCCCTTCCCATAAAGAATGAACCTTTAGAGAGAACCCGGCTGAAGTCAGTGCTTATTTGGATAAAAGGCAGGCATAAAACTTGCACAGAATTGAGTTGCAAACCCTGCAAAAAAAGATCTAAGCAAAAAAAAACTAAACATGAATTCTTAATGTACTGGAGTGTCTGTCAGCAACTAGAATGAATCAAGGCAGACACCAAAACCATTTTTCTAGTTACAAAATTGCCCTTAAGAACCTCATTAATTAAAGTTGGAAAACTTGTGTTGTAAACTTGGGCCTGCAACAGCAGTACCACCAGCAACTCAGAGGAACCAGCAACAGAAAATTATACAAACAATTTGAGAGGTAAACGAAAAAACAAGGAAAGAAAAATACATCTTTCTGGTAACAAAACGTATGCAAGAAATGTCACAACAAGGACTTGAGTAAGTAACAGTTCAAGAGATGCAAGATTACAATGTACCAAATAACCCTCTCTTTTAAAAGAAACCTCAATTTTATTAAACTAATTTTTCGCTTATACTCCAAATCAAGCACCCTGAGGGACTCTAAAGTGAACAGATACATTTTAAGAACTTCGGCAATGCAGCAACTCTTGTGTTGTCTTTTCTTTTTTCAAATAATTTCGTATAAGAAACAGAACAAAACATGGACTTAGGTCAACACCTAAAAAATTATCCTAGTGTGCTGTCAGAGGGTAACAGATAACACTGGGGAATTTTTGAAAGGAAGAAACCATTAGTCTTATGAGATGCACATAGGAATTTGTACAGTTCTAGCACCTGGACATTCCATGGCATCCTTCCATTTTCTATAGTCTTTTCAGCAGTGGGCATAATTAGTTGCTACTTGTTGTCCCTTGCCCTTAAAAGATGTGGCCAATGCATGTAACTGAGATATTCACACTACCTTCCTTCAGCCTCTATCCTGAAACACTCCTGTTCTCCAGCGCACACCAATCCAGACAATAATTCAGCAGAGTCCGTCAGCATTACTCACATTCTTTCTTCATACCGCTCCATCTGTCTCCACACAAATTTGGTAACTACTACCTTACAAGTGTAAATTTCTGTATCAGCAATTACCTCTATTTGCAGTAGAGTACTGCCAAACGATGCACCTGGTGATATTCGGGTCTATTAAGCCTATTCCTAGTGAAACAGAAGAGCTAGCAGAGTAACACCTTTCAGAACTGGGAGCTCGGGGCTACTAAAGTTACTTGGTCTTACTCGGCCTTCCAGCTTTATCTGTTCGAGAATGATCTGCTGTTCAAAAAAAAAAAAAAAACAACCCTAAAGAAACAGACAAACAAGTTCTCCTTCTTTCAAGTCTCTTTAGGAAGGAAAAAAAATTAAAAAAAAAAATTAAAAATCATGTGACTGGAGCTCTCCTGAAAGAAAAAAAAAAGAAAAGAAAGAAGGAGGGAAAAAAGAGTAAGCCAATTGTACTTGGAATTGAAGAAAATATATCACTTCTTCATTGAGGGTTCACTTGCATCTTGGCAATCTTTCACAAGGAGAGCATCTGACTTTATCCACTGACAGGGTGCAATGTAACACTGCTGCAGCGAAGCAGCCACAAAGGTGCAGTGAAAAGCAGAAGTGGTTTAAATGGCGAAATGTTTACAGCGAAGACTTAATCTAATCCTCACGTGATGGAAGAGGAAATAGTCACCTTTCCACATCAAAATTAGATTTCTGATTTATAGATCCTTATGACTGGGAACTGGCATTTGGTAAAAGTTGCAGCTATTTATTATTATTATAATCATTTTTAGTAGAACCGGGAGCCTGGATGTCAAGATGAATGAAATCTACAGATGTAAATTGCAGAACAAAGCCCCAGGGAAAAGAAAACAAAACAATACAACCCACGCCCTCCCTCAAAAATCCCCACAAAACAACCAACAAAACCAAATACCTGTAACCTCTTCTTCATTTAGTGTGTAAGAAATTTATTCCCTTAAAATGACTCAATCATAACAGAATTAAAAAAACAAACAAACAAAAAGCCCAAGCAGCAAAATTCAAAATTCATAAAGTTGACTTCCACAAACCTTAATTCCTGTGGAAGCCAAAACCGAACTGTAAGAGAGGCAGAGAAAAAGGTGACGGACAACCCAGCCTGGTAACTGGTGGAAAGCAGAGACTCTGACCCACGAGAGACCTCGCCATCGGCAGACAAAGGCAGCGCGTGAGGCCGAGGAATCGCAGCCAGGCTGTCGCTTTGGCCTCGCTTTCCAGAGAGGGCAGGTGTTGGCGCAGAGGCCGGGCTGCCTCCGTGTCCCTGCCGCACGAGCACAGGCCGGCTGCGAGCCCACCAGGCCACACCGGCTCCCCACCAGCTCCCATCTGCCAGCACCCCCGCACACACGGGAGGGCTGGGTCACCTCTTCCAGGGACAGCCCGTGTTCAGGTTTACTTGAACAGCCAGGATGCTGTAACATAAAACTCCATAATGTACGCAGGAAGTTCTGAAACCCTGTCCTTTTATCTGTACCGGTCCTGACATTTGTATACTGTACTCCGTGCACCGAGGAAATGACAGCCACACGTTTCATTTCAGGGAAGATGTCCTCAACGCATTTGTATGAGATAAGCACATATAAACTGGTATTAGATAAGGCAGTAGGATGACTCCTCCCACTCTTTATCTCATGGCATGTACAAAAGTGAAACCTTTGTTAAAATGGTCCTTTAAACCTGGAGGATAAAGCAAAACCACACACACAGACAAACCTCACATACGTGATTAACTGTTCTTTCTTTTCAGTCAATCTCTAACACTCTTAAGTCATTTTCCAAAGCTCCAGACTATCTGCTTGAAACAAAAAGGCATAATTTCAGAAACTAACATATTTAGGGTTTTTGCAAACCATTTTCAAAGGGTATCTGTTTCTAAGAAAATAGATGTACAGTTTATACAATTAGATACAACTTTCGATAATATTCCAAGTAAGAATAAAGTACTTCATAATTCTATTAAATTCAAAGTACATTATAATAAGTAGTCACAACAGTTTTGGAAAGCAAATACCTGCCCGAGAAGTTTACTAGATCTATTATAATATTTCAAATGAGACTCCCCTCCCCTGCTTCCATGAATGACCTCAACTATTCTGCTATCCCATCATTTAGAAAGAATAAAAACTATAGAAGAATAAGCTGGTTCAGATGAAAAACATCAAAAGCCAGTTCAGAATTTCCAGGTGATAATTATAATTATTTCAGAAGGTCCCTTTATTTGTATCAATTCAGTTAAAATAATTTATTACGACTAGCACAGAAAATTGAGTGAAATGACCTAAATATCATTCAAATATAAATTTTCCAAAAAAGACTCTGTGCCTTATTTAATTATGTGATACAGTTATTTCTAAAATAAAGATTTAAAACAGAATTTGAAATAATAAATACCAGTTATGCAAACCAAAATGCTTAACAAAAAAACTGCAAATCTTTAAGACTAGTGATTTTTAATAGGAAACCACAGTGATCCGATTAAAAAAACAAAGAGATCGGTAGTTGATGCAGCTATGCAGACAAGAAAGGGAAACCTGGTAGATTTTTCCTGATTGTGAAGACTGAACAAAAAAATAGTGTCAAAGGTAACAGAAAAGACTTACCATTCATGCTGAAAAGCTAGTTTGCAGAAACATATTGCTCCTAATATTAATCCAACAGTTGATGAAGTATGTTAATCTCTACCAGATCAGTGATTCAATCTCTATACACACTTATGCACTAACTGGAAAGAGGGAGCACACAGAATCCAGAGAGCTGCTCTTCCTTACGAGCTTCTTGTGATGCAAAAAAAAAAAACTAGGAAGCACAAGATGCCAGTAGTAAACCAAAATCAATATTCAGGACACGGATATTTGGTTTTGCTCATTAGCTGCTTCTGTTCTGACCAATGCTACCTATTCATGTCTACAGCAACTCAAAATGGCAGGGGGAAAAAAGCATGCAAACACCAGGAGGTTTTAAGATGTTCTCAATTATATCAAGCACTGGTTGTTTCCATGGCAACCTTAGACTAGAATTATCTGTTGACTTGTACCCAAACTAGGAGTTATTCTAAAGCTTTAATCAATTCACACAATGTACTCTGGACATTCTTTCATATTTCACATATTTTTCTCTACATTTTTATATAGTAATTATTCAGCTAAATCTTTCTAAGACATTCCACGGTATGTGAAGTATACTGATACTATTTTGAATCAAGTAGTATTCTTTTGATTATTCATCACCCATCTATTAGCAATTTAGAGACTATGAAGATGACAGAAAGATGCAATACTGGTGATTCTCCTGACCATTTCAGTTATCCAGGTTGTTAATGCATTCTCTTACTATGCACAGATTTGGAAAATATTTGTATTTGTTCAAGAATAAAAGATTCACATGGATCTTACTGTCTCTACATTCAAAACGAAGCAGCCTCATTCTCCTTTCCTTTCCCATTTCAATCTTTCAAAGAGCAACAAGCAACTATGAAAACAAAACAGAAATCAAAATGTAGGTTCCACATAGTTGCAAGTGGTCACAGTCAAGATGTCTAAACTAAGGATGAAACATCCTCCTGATGACTACCATCACGTCCCTTTCATCCTTTGGCTCTGCAGCACAACCGACCTGGTTACCAGGTCAGGCTGCACAGTCACACGTGCGCTCAATCAGCTTTATAAAACAGATTCCAAGGCCCGCGGTGCCCTGAGCCACCTCTGCCCTACTGCATTCTGAGGATTTTACAAAACCTGTTCATTTGTTTCATGCATCAACCAAGAATCCAAGGCACTTCAGGAAAATTATGTTTTACATATCAAAATAATGAAGCAAAGACATTAAATTTCAAAATTAACCACTGAAAACCCCCTAAGACCACATGGCAAAGTCCTCAAACCCACTCCACTAGGCAACTGACAACACAAAAAAGAAGCCCACCCAACACAGGGCAGCTCCTTCCCCGGCAGCAAACCCATAGCTTCAGCAGTAACTGCTTGTAAAAGGACACACACAGAAACAGAGCCGTCACAGTATTGCATTACAGCGGAAGGTATAAATCTATTCACTTTCTTTTCAAACGAATTCTACCTCAAACCTAAAATAACAACAATTCTGAGAAGTCACTGGCCAAACTTTTTTCAGGAATTAAAAACAGTGCTTTTGCCTCGAACTTCAAGAGTAATTCACACTAACTGCTGTGTAGCTTCACCTAAAACCTTACACCAACATGAGTTCCAGTGATATAGGCAGAATAGTTGAGAATATTCAAATATCCTTACAAGACAAACCCCAGTAAAACTTCACGAGTAACTTCACGATTAAACTTTCTGTGAAATTAATCTATGACCTGAATTCACAGGTGTAAAAAAAAACAAAACCAAAAACAACAACAACAAAAAAAACCACAAAACAACAAACAACCAAAATTGTTTCTCTTTCATTTTTCACAAAAATTTTTCACAGATTATGCACTTTCCTAAAGATATAATTAGGAGTCAGTAGCAGACTGAAATAGTCCCCCCACTGTGCTCCTTATCTTCGCTGTCACTCCTTCAGCTACAGTGGTAGCGAAATGAGAATCTCTAAATGTAGACTTAGTCCATGTGTTCCTACAGTATTTTTATTATTTTTAAAAATTAATCTACAAATTGAGAGTAAAGATTCAGTATGAAGATCCAGAATTTCACCCTGAAACAAAGCTATATAATCAACCACCATTCAGCTACCAGCTCAGTATCTTTGCCTCAGAACACAACTGCATGCAACCACTGTGCTTAATTATGACTTAAAATAGCAGTCGCGGAGCAGCCATTTTCACCATGTTTATCATCAAGAGACACGACAGTTCATTTCCTCATCAAGCATGTCATATGAGGAAGCCCGCCTTAAATACCGGGTGGGGGGAAATAGCAGAGACTTGTACACAAACAGGTCACAATTTGTAAGTGTCAGTAGGTCAGTACCATTTTTTTCTTCATGTTAAATAAACAAAAATGCTTCAGTGTTATTTTTTTTCAAGAAGATATTTACATAAAAACAGAGCTTCTACATAAACACAAGTATGCATCTATTTTTACCAAGCTGAAAATATTTTGGAGAAGTGGAAGCTCAGAATTTATGCACTTTCATCATTTACCTTCCCAACAAAACTAGTTGATGCTTTCCCATCTCATATGGGAGACCTAGATTTAACCTATTTTAGGTCAATGCCTTAACACCTTTTTGTTTCTATGTTTACTGCTTATCCTCTGAGAATAGATTCACTCCCTGCTTATCTAACATTTAAAATTGCAAGCAGGGAGACGTATAAACATTGATTTTCTTCATGGTAACACTGTGATGGTAAGCATTTCCAATAAGGCCTATTTTCAACAGAAACAATTGTGCTATCTCAAATCCATCAATGAATCTGAAATCTGGAACAAAATTATAATCAATTACCATATTGTAAACAGTTAAAAATGAGTATTTAACCACAGAGATAATAATTGCTTTGCAAAATAATGCACGGCTTTAAAAGGAAAAAAATGAAAATCAAATGTCAATTTACTTAGATTCTGGTATTTTTTGAAACCTCTCACTTTTATTACCCAAAATGCAATCATGGGAAGTTTTAATCCATACAAATAATACTGTAAGCTGTTCACTAATTAAGAAATTAAAGCTAATGATAAGCAGTGTTCCCACACTAAATTACCATGTAATAGTTAAAAGCAAACACAATTTTATATTGTTTACCAGTATACAGAGCATTCTGATGTATATATCCCTTAAAATACAATGATGATAAAAAGCCCTCTAATTAGAAGTTAAATCTGTGCAGCAATGTCTGCCTATTCCAAAGTTGAAACATTACAATCTGTAATGAGTTTTTATTTCTGTGGAACTAGCTGATTTAATTTGAAAATAAAGGAAGTAATTTGGAAGTAAAAACTGGAGTGAGGGGCTTGCCAAAACAAGTCAACCTTGCTTTAAGCAAAAAGAAGGGATGAGGTATAAATCCTCCTGCCAGCCACCAGTCCATGTACCAGCCTCCCACCTCCCCCTTGCCTGATGCGATATGCTAGTCTTCAAATTAGTATCTTTAGGTAATGAACCATAAAATTGCCCCCAGAATGTACCAGAGATCAGTGTTTGTATTCGATTACAAAGATGCATGTTCTTCACTTGCTAGGCAAACTGAAGAGCGACCATCTATAAAATAAACAAAACCCCCTACTTACTTGATTTGTCCCACAGGACAGCAAGTTCAGAGCAATGTTGGCTCTCATTTTCCAGAGCCGCCGCTCTCTGTTCATGCGCACTACTCTTGGAATGCCTATGGAAAAGGCGATTGGCAAAACCTTCCAGTCTCTGCAGCGCTGTGGCTGTCCCTGTGCACTGGTTACAAGGTACCTCCTTTTGAGCTGCCATCTATACACGCCAGCAGCTTTTACAAAAGCAAAAGAGAAAATATCTGAAGGAAGCTGGACAACCCAGAGCCGCTAAGAGCTATGCATGTGTCAAGCTTCCTGTCTGCTGTGTTTTCTAAGCACCACTCTCTTCTACTTCCTGTTAAGAAAAGCTCTATAATGTACTGGTTTATACTGCTGAAAGTCTCTTTTAATCTGAATTTTTTTTTTTTTATTTAAAAATATGCAATAATTGCTATAGCATGTGTTTTCATAGCTTTTTAATGCATCACGTATTTGATATTTAAATATACATTTTATGTTACAATACTACAAACAACTTGTTCAGAAGTAAAGATCAGAAGGCAGATATATGTTTTTTAAATTTACCACATATCTAAAAAAAAGAAAAGTGACTATTCTGCAGTTCTTCTCTTGTTATTAAGATGGAGTACTACCAGCACCGTAGCAAACATAACCAGCTGTAATCTAATCATTAGTAATCTTACGTTTTTAATTAAAGAACTTTCTAAGCAAGGAGGTTATGTGCAGAAGCTACTGAAGAAAGTATTACTTTATGATTGGGCGAGGGGAAAGTATTCTTTTCCTCCTTTAAGGAAAGTAAGACTGAAGAAGTTGAATTCTAACATACATATAAACACGATGGCATTATATTTATCCAAGTGGGGTTCTGCTTACTTCCAAGAATGAACCAAATGCGTTTTGGTTCAAATGCATTTGGTTCAAATGCAATTAACTTTTTCAGTAAGAAATTACCAGAACGACCAGCACTGGCAGATCCTTATCTAGCAGCGTGTGTGCTCTCGCAGCCCCAAAGGCAGCTGGAAGGAGAGTCACAAAGTCACGGTCACCAGCTCCCAACATTGCTTACATAAAAGCTTTGCATGCAAGTCTCCCAGAATTGCACAAGAAAGTTTTTTCATTCACAAGAAATCCAAGTATTTTCAACTGTAGCATAAGTCTAGAAAGTGTAATTCTTACCGCGCAGAACATAAGGGAAATAAATTGAAAGCTGTATTTAACATTGAATTATATTAATCTGCAAATTATGTAATTCTGCATGCTTACAATGGGTAATACTAAATACTTGTTTTTTGTGCAAATGGAAACACATACATCAGGCAGGTTTCCCAGTACATCTTCTGCATAGATAAGATGTAGCTTCTTAAGAATTAAGGCTATTCTTGAGAAAGATTGAAATAACTTTTCCACAATCTGTCTCCTGTCTTACAGTCAACACGTGTTTAAGACATACCTCTCATTTTTCACCACCATACTTCTCACTGAATAGTTTTCAAATGCCAACAGATATCCATCCTCGGACATTACATAACTATTTCATAACAGCTCTGTGCTTCAGAAAAAAAATCATGATGACAAGCCGCCTATGATAATGATAAAACAATAAAAATGCTGAGGGACAGACTTTACAGATTTGGCTATGTTCCTCCTAACGGGCATTTCCAAAGTTGTTGTAACTGGCCTCAATCAAAGCAACATTTTAAATTTCTAGACTCTACACAAAGCACAAAAATGTCCTTTGATTTCAGGCTCCAGATATACTCTGGAAATGAGATTTCTTTCTCCAGCACCTGTTCAAAATTTGAAATGAAATGCCTAAACACTTACATTTTACACACTGGTTTTCAAATCTGGATGGGCACCTGCTATCTTGTTGGTGACCATGCTACTCGCCCCAGTCAGAGTAAGGCACTGCAAACTTCCCTGGATCCCATTACAGGTCCTTTTCCACCTTGTGCCTTCCAGCCTTTTACCTGCTTTGTCACAGGATCAATGCCGACTTCCCTAACACCCTGTCAGTTCAAGGCTCTGCTGCCAGAAACAAGAGCTAGTGATGACCACGGGGTCCCATTTGCCTTAGCAGGGGTCACAAACAGGCAGAATGGATATGTTATGTGCCCCTTGTAACCAAACACTTCATGATAGAGTAATGCTATGCCACCTTCCATACGGCAGTAGAAGAAACACTTAGACAACACCTAGACACTCATTTTCCCGCCTGGTGAACTTTCTGGGGCTGGAACAGCCCCTCTGGAATCATACAGCTGTGCTCTCCTGTAGCTTACCACAAGTCTCTGGGCATCCAGGGAATCCTTCCAAGAGACTATGACTTCCTCTGATCTTGCCTATTTTCTCTAGTAAACAAAGCCACCTGGCATGACAGTGTGCTCATCTTGTCTCTTTCCCCTCCTATAGGTTCTAAGCTTTTACGCTATTGTCATCTTCTCTTTCACACAAGTCTTAAACTAAACCAGTTCGTTTCCCCGATTTACAAAATTCACATAAGTTCACATTACATAAGTTAGAGTCTGCCAACCCTCCAGAGTCAATGGAGAGATGTGGCAACTGGCAGAGATCAAATCTGCCCACCAAAATTCAGAGCTCCGAATGCACCCAAGTGACTAACCTGGACCCTTGAATTAGGTGCCAAAAATAGGAAGCAGAAATATCCACCCACTGAGATCACAGAAGTGAACTGATTTAAGTGAAAACAGGTTATTAAAAAAAAAAAAAAAAGGATTATTAAGAGGTATCCTAAAAGAAATCTTGCATTTGCCAGAATTTTACAAACTACTGCCAGCAAACTCTATTATAAAGTTCTTCTCCACATGCAAAACACGAAAAGAAAGCACTGGTCATTTTTATACACAGATAGGAATACACTTTCCTAAACTTGTAAATTTTTGGCATTAATTGGTGTTGCCCAATGATAATACAAAATACTACCACACTGACTTTCTGTGAAGTGCACATTCCATGTGGACTTCAAGGTCTTCATCTGAAGTCCATGATTTTTAAAGGTGGAATCGCCCATTTCCTTCTACCTAATCTTTCATCTTATTGACATACTAATCTTTCGAATAAATGCACCATTAATTTATCCACACCAAGGACTTTTTATGTTACACATGAAGTGCAGAGTCCACAAGCTCCGATATTGTATTTTACTGCACAAAAGCTCAGTAACTGGCAATGGATGATGCTTTATCAAAGGCAAAATTTTGTGGCTCTGCTTGTCTTAAGATTTCCACTAGCCAGTAGTGCTTTTCCTTAGAACAGTTTGTAAATCTTTAAATACAATTAAATGCTTACACAGACATCTGCAAACAGACTTGAGGTCATCTTACTCGTGCTCCAAGCTGGAAGAACCTGAGCCAGCTTTGATCTAAAGCTGTGCAGTGCTTGTGGGTAAGCTCCTACACCTTCCCAAAGGAGCAAAAGCTGGCTGTACTCCAGCCAGACCACAAACATCCAGATGCTCTACTCGCTCAATGCAAGTGATATCAGGTGTGTAAACTCTGCACAGGTATGACCCATATAATATCAAGCCTGTTTAGGTCATTCAACTTTCACTGAATAACTTTTACTCTACAGACAGCCTCGGTGGCCTAGGAAACCTGTTACAAAAAGACAGCCTACTTCAGGTCAGTTATCTAAAACAGCTAATGTTCGAAGGCATTAAGACTAGTCAGCTGCCAACTGAATACAGAAAATCGCACACATTATAATTTCAAAATATTTTAGATGTTTCCCAAGTACGGTTACCATGAAATTCCTGAATATTGAAGAGGCACAAAACAGAAAAACATTTAAAAATACAGCACATACATATACACATAGCTCTTTGAAATGTATTTATTTTACTCCTAAATCTATGCCATATTACTTGGTTTCATATACATAACTGAAATTCCCTCACACTACATCAAAGCTGGGAGTGTCTTCTCTAGTGTGTAATGAAGGTTAACCATGAATATCTTGCAATCAAACACATACTGGAGTTTTTAAGAAATAACTGTATTCCTTGACAGAACATTGAAAAATGGATCCATAATGCAAAATAAGTTTCAGATCACCCACAGCTAACTCAAATTTAGGTCTTAATTCCAAATCTTGAAATCTAGTATTTTCCTGGTTACCTACGAAGCTGAGTCAATCTGCCTGTTCATGCATGTTCTACTTCTTTTTAAGGTCTAAATAAAAATATTTTTTCTAGCTTCTTATTTTAAATACTTAAAATTAGTATGTCTCCTTTTCAGCACTGGCCTTTATCCACAAGTATAAAAGACATAATGTGACATTTTCTGTATATTTATTTTGTTTGTCATCGATGGAAAAACAACTTAGAAATTAATAATAACAGACTTTTTTTTTTCCTAGAAGTTAAAGGAAGTGTATTTATTTGCTTTAAAGTTTGCTTTAAAAATTGATGGCTTGATAAAGTACATCTTTTCCTTTATGCATCACTTATTCCAACAATGAAAGTCCAACTTTAGTATTTATTATTTACTGCAAAAGGAGTGAGCAATTATTTGATACAAATATGTTAGCAAGGGTTCCTTCACTTTTAAGAGCTCGAGGATTTGCTAGATTTAACAGGTCTCTTATTGACCAATAAAATATTTGTAAATTGAAAGATGCAGCCAACGCATTTCAGAAAAATAAAATAATTAGTCTAATTTTGAATTAGAAAATACAGAAGTTTATAAGCACTTAATAACTCTAAAATGTGTTAAATAGCATATACTAAAGAACCTAGATTGTTCTGTGCTATAAGCTGAGGAAATATGTATGATATTTGTCTGGCTGTTATATAAAGCTTGACAGAAAAGGATGTAAAACAGACAGCTATTTCATAACTAAAAAATAAAACATTTTCATCAGAAATTATGTAATTAAACACAATCCATTTTGAGCCTTGCCAGGCATGCATATTTCAGAAATAATTATGGGTAGAAACAGAGGCAGAAAAAGGCTTCTTGAAAAAGCAGATGTATTTTGATATACGTCCAGCACTATGCCACTAGCTTGCATTTCTTTTTAAGCACACAGAAGGAAGAGCATTATTTGCTAATATCTTACAGATTTAACGGCTTTCCATTTTGAAACAAAGATTTTTTTCAAAATGTACACAAACAAAATAAACACAACCTATAACTTTACTGTTTAATAAAACACAAGAAAGTAAACCCATGCAGTCTTAGTGTAGGTTTACTGTACTTCTTCTAAAAAGGTTAACCCTTACTAGAGAGCCCCTCTGAGAGCAGTACTAAAGCTGGGACTGCAGCACTTCTATAAATAGGATTGCCAAGAGGAAGTTGTTGCTATGGAAATGCTGGTCATATTTCTATTTTGACTCAGTAGACCTCTACTGGCATCTACTGTACACAAGCTTAATTGCAGCAGACATCTAATACCTTCATCTCTCATCAGGAAGCATAAATTAAAGCTTGCATGGTCCAACAGCACAGTTTAGCAGTTTAGTCTTTATCCAAGATGATACAAAAGGAATAAAAATAGTAATTAAAAAAAACTAAGAACTTGGGGGGGGGGGGGAACAGTCAAACCCTCCTTGTATTCAGCATCTGATTTTTCATACACAAGCTAAAAGCTCTCACTCTTCCCATCAGTTTTCTTGTCAAAATTAGACAACATATATCACACTACACATATCTGGTCAACACATATCTGGTTATTTTGAAGTCAAATAGCTTGTAGACAAAGTCCCAAATCTAGTGTTGAGAAGAAGGGGAAAGAACTCTCTTGTTGCAAGCCAAATCTTCCACAAAACTGTCCAAATTGCCGAAGAGAACTGGATTCCTCTCCTTTCTAAGATGGCTCCTTCCTCCTTGTTTTTCTTACAGCTTCCTTCAAGATGACGTGCTCACTGGTGCTTACATTCTGGACTGACTGTCACATTGCTAGACAGAGGTTTTCAGAATGTGAATAAAAGATTACATAGTAGGTCCATAACAAAAAAAAGTTCGGCGAAGAGCCATCTTTTAATAGTTGCTCTCATATGAATACAAGAAATCTTCTGAAAGTACTTGTGGAACTATGCTTGGTTCATGTCCTTCCAGATCATGAACTACTAAAATAACCCTCTATAGTTACTTCATAGCACTATTTGAGATAGTTTGACATACAATCAGAAGTTTTATACAAACCCTGTTACTTCTCATCAAAAGAGAAAGTATCGTACGACCTGTGTAAGTGGTTGTCGTGGTTTTGTTAGTAAGGGGGGGCCTAAGGTGGTAGCTTCTGTAGGAAACTGCTAGAAGTCGCTCCCCTTTGTTCAGTGGATTCAGCCGGGCCTAGGGCGGACCTGCTGCTGGCCAAGGCCAAGCCGATTGGTAGCAGAATGTCCCGTGATAACGCCTCTGCGATAACGTATTTAAGAAGGGGAAAACAGAAAAAAAAAGAGAGAGAAGAGAAGATGTGAAGAAGCTGAGCGGGGGCAGAGGCGCAGAGGGGGAGGCGCAGGCCTCATGGGCCTTGCAGGCCTCACCCTCTGGCCTCTCGCCAGGCAGCCGACTGGGCCCGACTCGGTCCAGCCCGGCTGCAAGAAGTGGAGAGGAGATGAGAAGTGAATGAGATGTAAAAAAGATCCTGAGAGACACCTACCAGCCTGTTGTGAGGAACGGCTGCAGACACCAAGGTCAGTTCAGAAGGAGGGGGAGGAGTAATGCGGCTCCTGGCCAAGATTCCCCTGCAGCCTGTGGTGACGACCATGGTGGAGCAGGCTGTCCCCCTGCAGCCCATGGAGGTCCACGGAGGAGCAGAGATCCACTTGGAGCCCGTGAAGGACCCCGTACCGGGGGAGGTGGATGCCTGAAGGCAGCTGTGGCCCGTGGAGGGCCCGCTGGGACAGCTGTTCTGGAGAGACTGAACTCCGTGGAAGAGATCACCCACGCCGAAGCAGTTCCACAAAGGACTGTGGCCCGTGGGAGGGACCCCACAATGGAGCAGGGGAGGAATGTGAGGAGTTCTTCCCCCGACCATGAAGCAGCGGCGTAAAACAACATATGATGAACTGACTGCAACCCCCATTCCCTCTTCCCCCCTGTGCCGCTCGGGGGGGGGGAAGGTAGTAGAGATAATGTTAAGCTTGGGAAGAGGGAGGGGTGGATGGAGGTTATCTTGTTCTTTGTCTCATTATCCTGCTGTTTGTAGTAATAAATGAATAGTTTTCCCCAAGTCGAGTCTGTTTTGCCCGTGACGGTAACTTTAAGGATTTCTCCCTGTCCTTATCTCAAACCTTGAGCCGTTTTTCCTTATATTTTCTCTCCCTGTTCTCTCGGAAGGTGGGGGGAGTGAGAGAGAGACTGCGTAGTCTGGTCCGATCGGGGCTGAACTATGACAGTGGTTTTTGTTACGCTTGCATAAAATACTGTCTGCCAAGACTAAGTAAGATGTTCATGCTTTTGCACAAATGAGGTCTAGAAAAAATAAGCAAGCATATGGACTTATTTAAATTAAAATCTAAGGTTAAACTTTGAAGAAATTTAGCATATGACTTCAGTAACTGCCTCTCTGAAAAGAACTGACAGCAGACAAAGTTTTTGGTCCACTTAACTTACATCAAAATATTTACTACTGTTGATTAATAATGAGCATTAATGGGTTATTCACCAAATGGAATAAGATGAAGTTTCTGAATTAGAAGAACTTGGACATTTTCAACCCAATATCTGACTGGGCTGAAGGAGAAGCTACCTGCTTGAATTCTGGCCCATCTCCCACCAGAACAATGATGCTAAAGACCTGGCTCTCACAGAAACAGGAAAGGCTCCTGCAGGTAAGCAGCTGCCGTGGACGGGATCTTGGCTACAGAAAGCTTAGGGTAGAGGAGCGCTATTTTTTCTAGAATCTGCAGGTTTGGTCAGGCCTTCCTTGGGTTAGCCACTTAGCTATATTAAGGAATTGCCCTGTAAGAGGCATTTATGTTTGAAACTCCTTGCTTAGGAGAAATTAAGCATTGTGTGTCCTGAGTCAAGAGTGCCTCGCCTAACAGAAGATGATTAAACCAGAGAGACCCAGGGCCATGCTTAGAGCTAATTCTTGGGATAATGGGAGGAAGTAAGAGAAGGGACAAAACTGAACTCTTGTAGAAAAAACCAAAACAAAACCAAATGACTCCACTTTGAACTAAATATTTTCAACTAATACTTTTTTTTTTTCCTCCAAAACTGGAGTGTTCCCCAACTACATGACATTTAGGTTCAACTAGGAAAATATCAAATAAGAAAGAAAGCAAGACTAAAGTTACTTCATCAGAAAGGACAGTCCTTCTTCATAGGAGTACGGAGTGCAAATCAGAATACAGTAGTGCCTTTCATAAAGTACGGTCTAAAGTACAAAACACTTGGTCATGTGATGTGGAGAGGCGCACGCCTCTACTTGTATTAGGAACAGATCTTGTACTCCTGCACCTTACTGCTGCTAGACTACAGGCTGCCCTGGCATGTCCCGGTACCTCCATTCCTACCAGCCTGCTCTGCTTCAGATACTCTACAAAACAGGGCAAAGACTGAGTTACTAGACATCTAGCACTATCCCTCGCAGCAGCCAGAATGGAAAATTTGCACTAAATCCCTGAAAAGTAGAACGGATGCTGCTGGACTCAAGAAGAGGGGCTGTAGAACATGTAAGAGGATATTTCAAAGTTTGTTAAATATTCCTGATGCACATTGTGCTAAGTAAGCAGTATCCCAGTTACAAGAACTTGCATTAATATAGAGGCATCAGAAGTACAGCTCAGATAACAAGATTTCTCTGTATACTGAAGTTAATTACACTGGGTTTACATAATTTATATTAGTGTGCACTTAAATGGAGCAACAAATGCCATCTGCTGGTTTAAGACCAAAGTGTGAGGTACAAAAACTGTAATACCAAACAGTACGCTTTAAAGTACTCAGTCATTCATCTGTAATGTGATGTGTAAACACAACTAAATATCTCAAATTACTTAGATGGAAAATAATTCCCACACCACCTTTCTAATTACTGGCTATTTTTCTTAGTGAGGTAGCAGCAAAGTGCATAGGTCTTCCCTACCCCATCTGTGATGGGGTTTCATTTATAAATTATAATTTATATCCAGTTTCATGTAAGGTGAATTTTTTTATTAGCAGCCTGGATATATTCCTAAATAGTATTTGCATTTGGATATAATAGAAGTAGTTTACCAAGTTAAAAAAATAATAGTTAAAATGAAATATTTCCCTTTTGCTGTTTATGAAATGTGCCTTCCAGCTGCCAGTCAGCAAACACACACTTTACTCCTCAGTCCATAGTATCCTTTAGCATTCCAAAGTGTTACTCTACAATAAAGGCCAAAACAAGTAAACCTCAGATGAGTATCTTGAAATTGAGAAAACCTTATTGCAAGATGCAATTGCCAACAGGCAGAATGGTCAGAAGATCTATCTTTCACTCTTACACTTAGTAAGAATGAGAGAAATACATAACTACAAATATATTTAATTTATTCTAGCATTTGTTTAAAGTACAGGAAAGCAGAAAGCACTTTCCAGGATAGAAACATTACAAGATTAAATGCACAGCTGTTTCTTTTCTTTTTTTTTTTTTCTTAATGTAAACTTGCCAAGATGCTGTTCCACTTGATATTTATTAATCCAAGTAAAGACAACTTTAAGAATAATAATAATTAATAAAACAAAATTCTAAAAGTTGCTATATAAATGTCTTTATTCACAATAGAGAACCCTAAGAAAAGCTTTAGAAGCAATTGTAATTCTCTCAACAAATCCAACAAGTCACATGCTGTGTCAGCTCAGCACATGGTATGAATGACAGCAGAGAAAAGATACAATGCCTGTATCCTCAAGTAGTCACAACCTTGCAATTGCATTTTCACTCTCAAAGTAAAATGATCAAAGATTTTTTTTTAATAAGATGAAAAGAAACTAGTGATGTTCTTCACCAGCTTACAGAAAATAAGTTACAAGCTGTGCTGAACATACAAGTTTTGCTTATTTTTAGTGCAAAAATCAGTGCTTGATAATACATAACATCTTTATTGCAAGAAGTTTGACAATCCTGCATTTTATTTAAAAATCAAATATTTTCTAATAAGTAGGTTCTTATTATGCTGTCCAGCTCTATTATAGCTCACTCTATGAGACTGCAGAAAGAACAAACTTTTCCACAGCTCAACAATATTGAAATCGGTTTAAAAATATTTGTTTTCTTAAATGTAACAAACTTAACTGACAGTTAAACTAACAGCAAATATTCTTGAAGTGATGTTTTAATTAGATACAAGAACATCCATTAGTTGTAACTGTATTTCTCTTTTATTTGCTTTAAAAAGAAATAGGAGCAAACAACAACTAAAAACTGCATCCTGAAAAATCACTGTATTTCATGCTGTGAAATGCCACCAAGAGCAGCTTCTCACATTAGGTCACCTCAAAGCACTGACACGCAACCCGATGTTCTCCTCAAAAAGGATGTTGCAAGACTCTTCTATACCACTATTATGTAAAGAATTCCTCAAACTTGTATTCAAGCAAAATTTGACCACGCAGTGATCCTTCCCTTTTCCTGCTGAGCTAATGAACACTCTACCAGGTAAAGAAATCTTTGTGGCACAGATCCAATGCATTTGATACTGAACAATACTGACTACCAAAGTTCACTCTCCAGTTTTCTTTCCACTGGTTTCTATTTCTGACATTTACATCAATGAAATGTTCACGACAACGTAAGTAATCTCAGTATATACACACCTTTAACTCCATTCTCACCTTAGTTTCAAAAGCCAAAAGATCTACTCAATAAGAAACAGCTGTCAGACCCGGGAGCTAACAATTTCCAGGCAAAGAGCTTTCAGAGTCTTGCTCTGACCTTTCGCAGATTAATTATAAATTACTTAGGCTTATTACATGATGACCGTATGTATGAAAGTAAGCCAAGAAAAACAAGTAACTGTTCAAAGACAAGTTTTTTGCTTGTTTTTGAGAGATGCCACTGGTATTTGATTTGTCCTGATCAGCAGAACTCTTGCAAAGAAAACCCACCCCAAACCACACACAAGAAAGCTACACAGGTCAGAATTTGAGATCTGTGACAAATGACAAATGTCCAAATATTTTCATCCTTAAATGAGAGATCTCTGCCAAAAAGTCTGGAGTCATAGAAATGTGCATGTCTGAAATAACTGACAGCTTCACCACACACCTCCACTGCGGATTGCACACTGGGAAAACAGAGAATTTGCCTAGACAGGCCTTTACAATTTGGGGGGTATTCCCACTAATAACTGGGAATGTTATCCTTAATCTTGCAGTGATAAGGGCATCCTATTCATGATTACTACTAAAAAGTTTTGAATATTCCTATTTTAAACAGGTAAGTCTACCTTATAATACCATCCTGTGTGCCTTTCTAGGAAGCAAAAATCCCTCTAATTTGGCAGAGCTGAAGACACATTATCTTGAATTTATCATCTTAATTTACTTTTGTAACTAGCCAGAGGCTGCTTTTCTCCCTCCTGTTTCCCTCAGAGTGGCTCTCAGATGCTCATAACTTTTCCTAACAACCTCCAAACAGGATTGTTATTTCTAGGAGTCACATGGCATGTGGGAAGATTCTGGTTTCCCTCCAATTCCTCCTAAGTTAAACTCTACCCAAGAAAATTGCCAAAATGAGGTACCAGTTGCAATACATTGGGTGAATTTTTAAACTTATTTCCACTATAAGATCCACCTTCCTCCACTCTTGGGGGAGTGGAAGGAAACACATGTCATCCAATTTAAGTGAAATATCAAAATAATGAACTTCGTAATGAGAATTACTGAGCCCTCTCCTTACCTCTCTTATATGATAGAAAAAAATCCAATACTTAAATTACACAGAAATAAAAGTCTAAATACTTATGTGAAAAGGACTGCTTGTGAATTATTGGGTAACCTACTTTGACATTTTTATTCCTTTGCCTCTCTGAAGACAACACTTTCAGAAGAAAATACCAACTGACTTATCATCCAAATAAGGCAAATGGTGTATTACTGTAATTTTTGAAAACACTGCTGGTACCTAATTTTTCTGAAAAGTTGTGAAAGGTTAACCATGCTTATATGCTCTCTAATGCAATCTCACGTTCTTCCCAGAGGGTTTGCTGGGCGTTCAGGATGTCAAACGTGACTGAGTTCTGAAGACCAATGGCTTTTGGGACTACATGCTGAACGTGATTCTAAGTGTACCCTTCTCAGAGGGTACAATGAATAGATAGGTCCTGGAAGACCCAGCAAAATAGGAACGTATTACTTTAGTCCTTAATGATTCAATTCTGAACCTAACAACGTGCTAAGGATGTTGCAGGGCTAAAATGAACATATGGGAAGATGGATAGAAAGAAAAAGGAAGAAATGGGCAGGAGGCAATCATGAAGGAAATTACTTGAACTAACTCAAATTGTGCTGCTCTTTCCTTAGCTAAAATAAAAGCAGCACTAGAAGATTCATTACTCGCCTAGATTTTGCTAACAGTTTATAACCAGCTCGCTTATTGTTCTTTCTGGAGATTCACTTATCACAGTTACTAGATTATCTATACCTCTGTGCCCTCCTTATTATCTTTAGGTATATGTTCATTAAGACCTCTGTCCATGAGCTAATTAAAAGCAGATTAAATACAACAGTAGTCCATACTCCATTAATGCTGACTGCTTCAGTAACTCTAAATTACATCCACCAACAATTGGACTAGTTTATGTCTAGCACCAGCCCCTACAGAGACAAGTATTCCAAACCCAGTAAAAACATATCACATGGATGTCAAGCTCTGAAGGTATCTTATCGTCTCGTTTTTCAACTCATGAACTCGAGAAACAGAGCAGCACACTCTACTCTCGTAATTGAAAAGCTACACCATTAGTTCAGATTCAAAAGCAGTCTTTATTAAAAGCACATCATTAAAGATCATCACCATCCTCCACCAAGACTGTAGCATTTAAAATTGTATATAGTTCATCAATTTGTTATTTGACAGAATTAACAAAGCAGACTTAGCAAATCATCCAAAAGCAAATACGGGATACTAAATTTGTTTCCACCTCTTACGCTTGCTTCACAGGCTTTCACTTGGATGCAGTTTATTGAGTTTCTTCCTAACACTCTACCCAGCCTACACAGAAAAAATTTATAAATCTAACCTAAAATCAGCTTCTCTTACTCCTTAATTACAACTTCAGCTAGAAGATCAAAGCTTTTATACTTTGCTGGAAAACTTGCAGCCTCATGGCCATTCATGCTGAAACACAAAGTCTCTCTTCCTTCCTTCCTCTAAGGAAAAAATCAGTACAGATATACTCACCCTAAGAAAAAAAAAAAGCTGATATTCTGCGTACAAATTTTGTTCTACTTGAAGGAACCAGCTCAAGGAATACAGATAAGAAAAGCACACTTTCAGTAGAATTCCAAACAAAACCATAACTAACAACCCTGACAACAAAATGCTGGCAGTCACCTAGAATAGTTATGAAAGTAGCAGGCAACAAACTCAGCATGAACCTTTAAATCTTCTCCTTCTGCACAAAAATAAATTTTTCTCAATACCATAAAAATGCAACCCATGTTTCCAGGTAAATATATTAATTCTTAATATCATATATAAGTATCATTATACAAATATGCATGTTATGTGGTATTTTTGAAAATCACAGTATCTCTCTTCCTCCCTCTCATTTGAACAGTTTTTATTAAAATTATTTGTTTCACTCCCTTAACGGAGTGTATTCACATCTAGAGATACAAGTATACAGACACATGACTGGGACTTGGCCATTTGGAAGACAAAAGGCCACATACTCACATTCTGTACAGTGGAGCCAAGCTCAGATGTTCTCTTTCTTTCTTCAAAGCAGCCTTTCGCACCCTTGGTTTTGCAATCAAATAGCTCTTTGATATAATTTTGTCCCACATATTATACATTCAAATATTTTTCAGTTCAGCCTGACTACTCAATATGCCAAAATTTCTAATCATACATTCCATCAGTTTTCATTAATTTATAAGTGTAGTCTAAAAATAACTGGTTGTCTAAAATTTAATATAAAACTGAAGTTTAACTATGGAAACAATTTCAAATAAAATTGACTGGTTTTGTTCAAATTAAGAGTTACTTTAGTGTTTCATATGCTTAATTTGGCATCCTCATGTTCAAACATTGTTGTTAATTTTTTTTTACATCAGTCAAGAAAATGGATTAACATCAGACTTCTGACAACAAATAATTTAAATTGGCTGACATACCACAGATTAAGAGAATAAAAAGTATACAGAAACAAAAGCCACATTTAATAAAGTCCAATTTTTTTACTAAGCCAACTAAACCCCAAATTAGGGCCTACTAAGAAAATATCTTGATTCAAAAGAGTGAAATAATCTTTTAAAGATATGATAGTAATATTTACACCAGAAACCTTGAGATTAATTAGTGATGCAACAGCCTGAAATACAAAAGATAAAGGAAACTATGCTGCTTTCTTTGCTTACAAATAATTACTCAGCTGCTAATACACCACTTTAAACGAAAATATTTTTCTGTTCTCTGCCATAAGTGTCCACTTCAGGAACCATGATGATACAAATACAGATACGATACTGAATTTACCAGAATGTCTCCGACACTCAGTCAAAAATACATATTTTGCAACAGGACTGGGGGGTGGAGAGTGGAGGGAGTGGAATTAAAAATGAAAGAAAAAAAAAAAAGCAGAGGAGGGGCTAACAGGCAAGGAATTGAGCCCTTACACAAGGCTGCATTAGGGAGCTGACACAGGACAGAGGTAAAACTGAAACAAGGAGCTAAGGAAGGACAGGATGAGGGCTCTGCATCTGAAACAACTACCATGAGCAGAGGCAAAACCTGAGTTTAAGCGTAAGGCATAAAGCAAGAAGAGGCATTTTCATTAGTATTTTCCCAAACAATTAGAATAGCTTTAACCTATCATGCCAAAAAAAAAAAAAAAAGTCAGGTGCCAACTATGGCTTCATTTAAAAAAACCACAGAATTGGACAAAAAATGAGAGATGTTGCACATGCAAGTCCCCAAGAGCGTCGGCAAAACTCTTCTAGACTAAAAGAGCTCTGCCCTGTCACTGTTCATGGAAAAGAGGAAAAACCCCTAACCCCTCATTGCCCTAATTTTTCAGACATTTAAACTTAAATGACAACACTCCATGTCTACATACAATTCCACCCTTAATTCTGTTTTAGATATTAATTTTAGAAGGTCAAAGGCCAAAAAATTGATTAAACACAATTTCATTATCTCAACTCCTTTCATTTCAATTCTCAAACTGAAATGAAAACTGAATTTAGTTACTGACTGTCAACTGTGCATAAATGAAAGATGAAACACCCACTTTTTAATACTCTTCAATATTTTAGCGACTTCTGACTTAGCAATAGCTGACTCAGGATACAAATACCAAACTACAGATACAGCTTGGGCATGCTGAGAAAAAAGAATGCCTCAGACACTAGAGTTTGTTAAACCTGTTTGCTGTCCTCCTTAATCTGTATCTGATGTTGCTACAGATACCGATTGAGAGGTTTAACGTGTAAAACTTAGTGGCTGCAGCATCACTAACATATTGATGCCTTATATGAAATTAATAAATAAATAAATCTATCTAACCTTGGGGTGCTACCTCTTTAGCCAGAGACAAGATTGCAGCATGAATTGTGACTTCAGAAAACCCACGTAGCACCACTGCTATTTGGCTCAGAGGCTAAGCAATGAAAATATCCGTAGTCTATTGTGGATTGTGTTTGTCAATGTTTGTCACCTAAGGGTACACCCTTGGATCCCAAATTATGATGCAGTTCAGACTGCAAAGATAATCAATGTTCCTTTATCATGTTTTGTTAAATACTGATATCATCTCCGTGGTGCTGCTTGTCATTGGTATTTTTGTCTTTGTAACTCTCAGACTGAGTTACTACAAATGGCAATTACACAGATTTATGCTCAAAAGCCAAACTACAATTAGTGTACAACACAACTGCATACTCAGATGCAACCATGGAACCAACCAGTTCAGTAACATTTCATCAGCTCTCCTTACATTTATCTGTCTTATTTCACAGCTGCTTTCATCCTAGAAAATACTGAAATTCTTCACTGCCTTGGAGATTCTCTCTCTATTCATTTTCATGACTATGATAATTTGGTGAGGTGCGATCCTCCTAGAAAAGTCCTAACGTTTAACTTGGATCACACGTGGTGGTGATAGAGAGATCTCAATTGACCATTACAAAGGCAATATTAACTTAGATATAACTTTTGAGCCATGACACCATGATTACAGAGTAAGAAAGGTTAAGACTGTTTGCTTTCCATTAGTCAATATCGTCTTAATAAGAAACACATAATACATTTTGAAAAGCTTACAACATACACACAGGGAAACAATAATTATTTCTTTGGTGTTGAATATAAGTTCACAGAGAAAACATTTACAAAACAAAATACTGTAATACAATTCTGAGCTTACGACTTACAGCATACATCTCATTTTCCTTTGCGATACCAGAACATTTTCAGGACTGAAATGAAGATGGAGTCCCCCAGCTTGCTCATTTTGAAAAGGGATTTACACAACTCACCTGAGTTTTATTTCAGTTTTTTTTTATTAATAAACATAGAAGCCTTGAAATTTGGCCAGTAAGAGCAACAGATAACACACGACTGCATTAGGAGGCACTTTACCCAGAAATACATATGAAACTTGCTCTGCAAGAGAAGCTAGAAGTTTGCAAAGTACTTTCCCAGAGTCCATTTAGATTTAAAAATAGATAAGTAGTATTATGATACAGCAGTCACATGTGGTACATTTGATCTATTTTGAGCTAAAATTAATAAGCACTTTGAGAACGTGAAGTAAATTGATATACTAATTGCCATAAAATAAGGTATAGTTTTCTCTCTGTAACAGACTTGCCAATTTAAAGGCAAGACGGGCTAAAAATGAAGATACACATTATTTTAAGTTACTAGAAGTGTTACTGAAAGCCTATGGTACTTACAAGAAGTTACTTCACTGTATTGCTCTATACCCAAGTCTTATAAAAAGTTAATTGTTTAATAAATATTTGCAGTTAGATGCCAGTTCTCAGATGAAAGGTGCTTAGTAACACCAACTAATTTAAAAAACCTAATAATTTTCATAAAAGCTATACTCTCCCTAACAGAAATTCAGAAATGGTTAAAAGCAATAGGACTGCTAAGCCTGACTGCATTGCTTTGCCTTGTTTTTCTGGAACACCACAACTGAGAAGTAAGGATTTAGACAATCATATGACTCCCAAGTTTAACAGCCCAGATTTTCAGTGCATCAAGCCTAAGTAGGAAGGTCAACAAATACTGTGGTCTGACCTTGGATAAGAGCCAAATCGTATCTACCAAGAATTGTCATACTCTGATACCATAGCCTGAACACATTTCTGTTATTCTTACAAAACACAGATGGGTGCGGTTTTTAAGAGTGCTTCTGAGTTTAGCAAAATTACTTCCTAATACTTCTGGGGAGTAAAGTCTCATCACTAGTACCTATTCCCTTCTCACAATCCCAAGTTTCCTTTTTTAAACTTGAGGCAGTATCTATACAAATTGATGTCTTCTCAAAATATTTCATAAATTCCTCCAACTTGAGCATAAAGATATACAAGCTACAAACTTTGCTACTGAAAAAGCTAATGTATTACCCCTTAGCTTTACTGTACATTCAATAAATAATAAGCAGAAATTCAACTGACATTGGATAAAGTGAACTAATCTGCTATCAACTTACTGTTATACTAATTATGAATATTTATGAATAAAGACAACAACTGACTAGTAGAAGTTACTCCCTTTTTATAAGAAGATATTTACAGATCAAACTGTGTCTACGTAATTTATTTCACACAGAAAGTTATGTTTTAAAAACTTAATTTATATTTCTTATTTTGATATTCAAAAGCATAAAAAAAAAAGTCAGAATTAGCATCATTTTAGTAACCTTAACATGGTCCTCTTTTACACATGCTTTGTAACAACAGATACAGTCCTGCATTCATTTTTCCACGGACTGATACCACCTGCAGTACAGCGTACTGAACTGCCCTGGCACTCGTTCAGGATCAGGTGGTGAAGGAAATGTATCTGTAGGGCTCCTCTGTGTAGGGTGGAAAGCTCTACACAACTCTAGGAAGCAGCAGGACACAGTGATGAAGACTACGGAATGACATCCTTGAGGGGCGGACACTATCCCTGCTATGTGGCAAGTTCCTTAAACCATACTATTTTCAGCTGCACGTATTGCTGCTTTTCTGTCCCCCGTGATGACCAAATGGTATTTGGGTGCCTGTTCCACAAAGTAGTACAAACAACTGTAACTGTCACAGAAATCTATATAAACAGCACCTGAACACTTCAGAGGATTTAATGTATTATATGCCAGAGAAATAAAGCTTTTATCACATCAAACACGGCTCCCTAAATAAAGGGAAACATTTTACCCTCATCCCTCTGTGCTTTAGCTCCCTATTCCTAAAATGGGAATAAAAGAACCTCCTCAGCAGGTCCCTGTAAAGGTAAATTCAATGTTTGCAAAACAGGCGTATACTAAGGTAATGATTTCTGTAAAGAGCTCCCAAGGAAAAGAATAATGTGCAGTAAACAAGGCAGACAGACATGCACTGAAAATAATAAAGATAATATAAAACCAAACTTTGCTTAATGAGTACTGTTGAATATCCTATGCACTGAAAGTAGCAAGATCCTTTGGGGCTGCTGAAGAAGCAGCATATAATCATGCAATTTTCTCTTACAACATAGGTGCACGGGAACTGAAATACAGTTGCCCAGGTAATTTTAATTCTGCATTTCCTGCTCTTTAAATTTTGATTTTGCAATATTAACATTTTTTCTTTTTCATTTTGATTACAGAAACTTAGAGGTTTTAGAAAAGAAACCTAAAAGCCAAGTATCACCTTATGGCTCATCTAGATTAAGAGGTGGTTATCAGCAGACCCTCCCACAAACCTCTCCCACATCAGCTATGAAAATGTGTGTCCCAGAAAACATTTCAAACAGAAGAACGGCAAATTTTGAAAATACTGGGCTCCTTTCATACCGCTGATGACAAAGAAAAGACAGACAGTTTGGAAAAAAAAAAAAAAAAAAAAAAAAAAAAGGAGATGGAGTATGCTAATTACATCTGAAAGTTTAAGAAGAATCACAAAAGGAATACATAGGAATAAGAGAAACAAATTCAATTCCTTAGTAAAATCTTCTCCCTCTCCCATGATACCGATTTTAATTTGCTCAAGCAAGGAATCCTCCAGTTGTTAACAGAGCTCTATGATCATAAAAATTCATTTTTTAAGCTGACTCTTTATTCATGGACTGACAAAGGTGTGGCAGAACTGGAAGAGTTGCACTAGATTTTTTTTTTTTTAAAGCTTATATATGTATGTAAATTTATGTAAGAATTGCAAACTTTCTTAGCAGCAAGGAAGTTTTGCAAAATAAACTGACACATAGTATATCTGGTGGCATGTGATCACAAACTCTGAGAAGCAGTTTCTACAGAGAAAGCATATATTGGTATTTAACTGCCCAGGAAAGGAAACTGGTGTATCAGTTTGTCTGTAATTAGTCTGTAATTAGGCTTCTTTAGACATGCTCAGCCAAAAAAAAATACCTTGCTATGTTTTCACAGGCCATGTTCCAATGTTCACTCAAACTGTATCTGGGGCGTTCTTGCTGTGTCCTCGATTCCCCTCTCAGAAAGGCGCGCACACACACACGCACACCTTTACCAGACAACATCCAGGCACACTCCCCAAGTGCTATAATTCTCCTTCCCGAAATATTTTACCAGTATGCTGCCTGGTTTTGTTCTTTTCCATTTGAAAGCATTAATTTGATTGGTTTGAACTTTGGTGGATTTTTTTGTTTTATTTACCAAGAACAGGAAAGCTGCACTTCCATCATTCACTTTTACTAAAAATCATCCAACTCAAAATAGCACAAATGTGATAGCAAGAGGGGACAGCAAAGGGAACATATCTCCAAAGGGCCTGAATAATCCTATTCTTATCAGGCAAAGTAAGATACGGAAAACCACACTGCAATAACGTAATATTTACTCTAAGCAAATGAAATTTTAACTAATATCTAGTAGTTAAAAATACTAAAATATAAAGTTTTAAATCCAAAATAGCACTGTTTATTATTTAAAACATCCCTGTTATCCTGAAATACGAGATTAAAATATCTTCTTGAAATACAAAGAGTTTAAAAGTACCCTATAACACCTTGTTTCAACAAGATGTACATGTCCTCCTTTTTTAAAAGTAAAATGCCTTTCTGATGACTTGAGTAGGTGCAGGATTTGAGGGGTTAAGTTCAGTAAGAATGACAATCTTGGCAGCCTGTGGTAGTTTCTGTACTAGATTTTAGTATAAACAAAGACAAAGCAAAAAGAGACAGACACAGAGTGTATGAACACCTGGTAGCAGGAAAAATAGAACACAAACTCAATATATTTTCTCTTAGTGAGAATCCTAATAGTGTTTGTGATTAAAATCACTAAATGGAAACAACTTAACAGAAAATACTCTTCAATAAAGAAGATACTCACATTTTTAATGTTGCTACATGCGCTAAAACAGAAACACTGAATTAAGACAAAACTGTCTCCATACTCAGAAAAATTTGTTCCTTAGCTAAACTACCTTTGGTAACAAATCACCAAGCAATACTGCATTGTGCAACTTGAATCAATGAGAACCTTGTACTTACATTGTCCAACAGATCACCAGAATATCCAATTTCACTGTAAAAAGCTTTTCAGCTGCTTAAAGTGAAAATGACTTCTTAAAAATGCTTTTGTTAAGAAGCTAAAAAACCTCTTTAAGAAAAAATTTTATCATACTAGCATGAACAAGTGCCAACAGAAGAAACGCAAGTCCCTTATTCATTAATGAAATAATTTTAAAAATTCAACTTTGAACATAAATGTCCACTTTTTTCCTACCCTTAAGCAGATACCTAAATTACAAAATACAACTACGTCACCACCACCAGTGGTCTACTTAGAGGGAGGTTACATATATAGCATCATCTTCTGATCAAAATTACTGCTGTTTGGAATAGTAGTATCATCCATACATTCTGAGATTCAAATTAAACTGTAATATTTCACATATACTTTATTTCCTTTTATATAAATGAATAAAACAAATACATCTGATTAAAAAAAAAAAACCTTCCCTTGAAATAAGCTTATTCTTTTGGTTGCTTTGGCAAAAACAATGACTTTAAGATACGAATGGAACAATAACTGGCCATCGTCTCCACTCTTGTGCATTTACTTGAAAAAAAGTAAACTGACCTCCGATTTCCTGTAGTATCTCATATAACGCTACAGAACATTAACACATATTGCAGAATTTTAAATTACTAATACATGAATGCTTCAAGCTATCAAAGCTGATACATTAACTACCATTTCTTCCCATTTTCCTAACTTCAACTGAAATGTATCACTCACCAGTATCTTATTTGTCAAAATACCATACGATGTTTACAAACAATTACCTTACCTGGAGCACAGTTATGTTTGTTGTAATAAAACTGTTATCCTTCTCACTTTCTCTAACCTGAAAAGTCACAAGTAGTGTTGGGGAGACATCTCCTCATTCCCTTGTTCACAGATGTTCTTTCAGTTATTGAGGGAATTCCACCTATCCATACAGTATACGCACACTTCAGTATAAAGAAGCTATAAATATCAGGCTACTCTTATTACTACATTTTTGCTTTCTTAAATTGTAGCAACTTGAAGAACCAGATTTATATTTACTTGTAGGTCATCTTTCAAAACTACTCTAATTTTGCTGTCCCTTCTTAAATACTGTCATCACTGAAGAAGTACTGGAGAAGAACGATTGGCTGGAAACACTTTTTAAACAGCAACAATGTCTAATTCTAAGCACGGTATTTTGGTACTTCACATAGCAGTCCCCTAAGTTTAGTTCTAAATTATCCAACACTGTGACAATTAAGCTGTGTTTAGACCACAAAACACCACCAGTAAGAATGGACAACTACAAAAATGAAGTATTGTTTTTGTTTGTGGTTCCAGATTGTCTCCTATCAAAGTATACTGCAAAGTTGCTGCTGCTGCAGCAGACAAGTTATTCTGTTTTGGATAACCCTCCTCCAAATACACAAAGAAACAGTAACAGATGTCAGCAGCATCCGCAATTTAATCTTTTATGAGAGAACACACTCTGCCATATGACAAAACATCAGAAAAAAAAAATTAATGCTACCTTTTATTCAATAGTTCTTGATGTAACCATAAAGAGGGAGATTTACAATTTCATCACATTTTTGAAGCACAAGTAAAGGCCCAATGGCCTCTAGTCAGTGAGCAAACGAGAATCCCAGAGAGAAGTAATATCAAGAGATTTGTGTAACAGGATGATCAGACCTTTTTTCTATCACATCAAGAAGGTAATGCTCCTTATTACCAATAAAGAAAAACTGGGGTGTCAACGGGGATGGGAGGGAGGGTGTTTTTTGTTTGCTTTTGTGGTTGTTAGTTTCGGTTTGTTTTTTATTTTTTAATACATAAAGGTGGTGTACTTGTGCATTTTAGAAGAGGAAAAATATTCCTCATGCCACAATGCTATTGCTGCTACCTGTACCATAAGTAAACACTTAATAGGGACTAATAATACTACTTACTCTCTTGCATCTTCCTTCTTCAGTATTCACTATTACTTTGCCTCTCAGGAAACAGCCAGCATTGTGTCTTACACCTATAACAATGAATATATTCTGCTTTTTTTTTGCAATTGCAGCATACATTTCCCCCAAACTCACTAAATGTCTGTTTTTCATGATTAAATGTACATTCAAGAAGAAATCAAACCTGCTTTTCATATAACTCTTGCCCTCTTCAGGCTATCCACACACCATCACGCCATCTGAGAGGAAGGCAAACTCTCACCACTGCTCCATTTCTCATAAATGTACCCAATCTCTATTCTCTCCTCCCCAACTTGCAGTCATTTTCTATAAACCTCTCTCGAGTGCTGCACAAGTTACAATCAGTCAAGCTCAACAGACTTGCTCTGCTACTCAGCTTCTCCATACAAGACTGAAGAGACTGCATGTGAAAGACTTGCATTTATATGCTTTCCATACTGAGTATCTACTACCCTGTTTTCCCAGCCACTGCGTTTTGGGCTAGTCCTCTTAACTACAAGACTGGCAGCGGAACAAGTAAGTTTGTATGTATTAGTGGAAATGAAGGAGTCAATTTAGTTGGTGGAGAAAATTACAGTGTTCTGAATAGAACTGTGGAAAACCAGCCAACTACTATTTTCTGTTAGGGATTATTTTCACACAAAGAAAGGCAGAACTACGACAAGTTATCTTTTGAAAGAAAGGGCAGTAAGGCTACAAACTTTATTTCCACTTTAAACTAAAAACATATCCTGCAGAAAATCAGGATCTTCAATAGTAAGTGGAAAATTCAGTTAAAAAGCAGAAAAGGTAAATGCAAGACATGCCTTAGTTTTTCTTGCTGAAGATCATATTAAATTTGCAGTGCTTACACCTCTAGCCTGACTGTATCACCTAGGCTAGCTTCGATACCTGGTTCTTTCACATCTCTCACTATGCTACAGCACAGATCTGCATATCTCTGTTCCTCCTATTACATGGTCATTTTAGATACAGCGTGTGAGTAGGGAGAATGTTTTAGTCATCTTCCAGTTTTATTTCCCCTAACAAATACTTGAGCACATTCTGGAGTAATTAAAAATATAAAGAGGAAGGCTGGTGATACTTTCAATAACTTGGTCAAAATAAATTTTGCTCTGATGACCATGAGGGGAATCACATTTAACTGAACTAAAATGTTACAAATACTATTTCAGTCTCAATACTAAGCAAAAATGGGACAACTTTTGCTGACAGTATTTGAGGATGGTATGTTAATGCATATTATCACAAAAGTCAGCAGCATCTCTGGCTGAAGCAAAGGCTCCAAGGAGCCCCTCAAATTAAAAACCATCTCAATTTAACATATCTAAAAGCTTAGCTCAACACTGTGCAACACTAGCATTTTCTCTTTCCCTTCATCAAAAAGCTTAGTACCTTTTCTTCAGAAGCAAAATCCACCTACAACGTTTCACTCCTTCCACATCCCTTCTTTGTATCAGTCCAACACAAGGTGAGGGCATATTTTAAGAAAGGTCCATGAAATTAATGGATTAAAACAGCAGAGCCAGGCAGGAGGAAGGATTTTAACCATTTCGGTGACACTTCAGAGCAGTCTTCAAACAGCTGTATCAGCACAGGAGGAGCAGCAGCAAACTATAGCTGCAAGCCGAGCAGCAGGAGTGATTAGGGCAGGAATTTTTCAAGTCAGCTCTACGGCCAAAGAAAACTGGTCATGTAACTACTCTGTAAGCAGTAAGCTGAAGAAGGTATCATAATTACAGCCTCAAACCTCAAGCTAAAGACAATACAATCATGTTTTGTTTTGTTTTTTAAAAGAATTCATATCAGCAAAAATCAGGTTCTGCTCTGAAAATACACCTCTTGCCAGCAGAAACCATAAAATTGCTCCTAAAAGAGGTCCTGAAAAACCATTCTAAGCAATACCAACGAGCAATTGTGTCTATAACTGTTTAGAAATTCATACAACACTGTCCTACGGTTGAAAAGCACAACAGCTATTTGGCCAAATTATGTTCTATATTCCTGCTGTCAATTACTTCACAAATGCTTTTCTTTAATAAGTGGCATAGGTCCAAGCATCTGCTTAAAAAAAAGAACAAACTAAACAAAAACCAAAAACAACCAGCATAGAAAAACCCAACTCTCTGAAGGGAACAACTTTATACTATCAGTTTAGCTTCTGAAACGGTAAGCTTCTGAAGAGATACCATCCACCAAAAAAAAAAAATCCTGCTTGAAGGTATACAAGTAGCACCTACAATCATCACGATGAAAAGATGAGATAAAAAGTACCACTTAGATAAAGAAAACAATAGACTAGTGCAATGTAAAACTATCTTACGTCAGATTACAGGAAGACATAGACAAGGACTGCTAGGCACATAGTTAAGTGCACAAAGATTAGGACTGTAGGTAAATAAGGGACTCACCGTAACAGGTATCAAAGGAAAATGCTGATGTTTCAGATGGCTGAAACTGTACAACACGCCAAGTGTACCTGGCATCTGTGGCAGAATCAAAATAGGGAATGTGGCTTTGGGTATGTTGCATGAAGCCCATCACCAAGGTTGCAATGCCATCTCCATAGCAACAGCGTAACTCCTAGTTACAGGATGGACGGAACTTGTACACCAGCAGATTGTTGCCCCTGTGATATGTGTGCTTCCTCACACAGTATTTCAGTAGGCTTCATGACACCGAGTTCATCTTCACACTTCATCTTGGAAAATTCCACTATGCACTCGTACTTCACTTTCTCACCTTTTGCCCTGCCCAGACAGCAGGAGACAGGATCTCTTACCATCAGAAGTGGCAAGATGCCAGGTGGACCGGCTTGGACTCTGAGCTAAATCCAGAGCCCAGCCAGGAAAAGACAAGCACATCCATAACGCTGTTGATAGGGTTCAGCTCCCTCTAGGATAAGGTAGAAGACACACGTGCCATGACCCAAGTAGGACAAGTGGCAACCCTCCTTCAGCTTCTCCAAAACCTCTTATTAAGATGCTCTTTGCTCACCTTCATAGTTATGCACTTCCCTCTCTAAGGCTCTGCGCGATGCAAGATCTCTTCATCAGCTCCACTGGCTCTGACCAAGCCACCACTAACAGGAAGCTTCTTCACAGGATGACCCTTTCACCACCTCAGGCAAGGTACCTCTGGCCAGCGTTCACCAGTTCTCTCTTCCAGGATGGGACATGGACAAGACCCAGACCATGCTCTGCTTAGTGCTCCCTTTGGCTCCTCGACTCACACTCCTCCTTTTACCAGCTGTTGCCTGGCCTCTTTCTATTCTCTTTTTCTGTAGCACCTCATTCTCAAGGAGGGCTCTAATGTTTTATTAGGAATAAATTGTTATCTATCCCTAAGGAAAAAGCCAATAGAAACATTCTTCATATGGAAATCATTCAGTACTTCTTGCCATCCTTGCCAACCTTTTCCTGAGTGTTCACCATAGATGCAACATGTTTGATATGTTTGTTACCTACAGATAGTAGTAAATGTTACTCAGCAATGAACGCAGGAGAGAAAAAAAACCCCACAAAACTGTGGCCACATTCATTTAAAGTTCAACAATGTTATACCTTGAAAATAAATATAAAAAAACCTCAGTTAATATGCAAATGAAATAAACTCTGCATTTGAATACTAAATGAGCAGTTGGATAACGATGCAGGTAGAGTCGAAAGAGTAACCTTTTGGCAGAAAGTATGTAATAACAATACACAAAAATCTAGATAGAAATTGAACTGTTGTTCTTGGGTATAAGAGTAATCTGTATGAAAAACTGAAGCTAATTTTGCTTTTGTGTCAGTTTTGCATCTGATCATTAGTCCTGAAGAAATTCAAAGAAGAGAAAAAAAAAAATTCTGCTAATTTGCAAAAGAACTAGCAGACACCCTAAGAAAAAACTGCTACACACCCTGAACCTTCCAGGTGATTCCACATCCCATGAAGCTGCTTAGACTTATACTAATTGCAAAACTTTTTTGTTTTGCAGTTTGATATTCATATAGAACATAAAATTAAGCTAAATGATCTAGCACCTTATTTCACTCTGAAGTTCAGTTCACATAAGCAAGTACCACTGAAATGTAGATTTTTAAGGCAGTGGAGACAAACTAGCTTGACCACGAGATGCACTGCTGCTGTCTACTGCTCCAGGATGCTTAACCCGTAATTCCCAAAGCAGAGTACCAGTGCTGGGATCTGCAGTACATGCATAGTTCTAGATTTCACTGAGATCCTCCCTTCTCATTACACAAGTTTTCACAAGGACCAAACATATGACTGAAGCACTGAATTTTTAAGAAGTGCCTGCTATAAAATAGTCCTTCACAAGTCAATGAAAACTTCTCCTTTCATCATCATGACACTTGCTAGCAGGAAATACCATGATCTTTCAAATTGGTTTGGCATGACTTTAGCTAAGTAATGCTTTTTGTATCTTGCTTTCACCACTTATCCTGTTTTTCAATGAGAAACCCTGATTAAAACCTCTAGGCTCCATATTAATCTCTGGATCAGTTAATAAAATGCTTGGATACAGGTAATTTGCATTAAAAACTTTATCTTAATAATAGACTTTGGGCAGTTAAGTTACGTTTTCCCCTGTGCAAAGTAAGGCTAGATTATCATACGCTTAACAATTAGAATTTAGATACACAATAAACTTATTACTGTTACCTGCTACAAGACAAATAAAGAATTTCAAACTGCCTAATATCATAGTAATCAAAATTCACCTTAATTACTACTACAATGCACCTGCTGATGTATCTGAGTACATACACCCTTAATTATGTCATTTCTTGAGAGGGAAGAGCAAACAGATTCTTGGCACAGGCAAATTAACCATCTTTTCTATCTTTACAGTTTCCATCTTCATGCCAGAAATGTAGTTTCCTTTGTTTTAAATTTCCTGAACCACACTGCAGCTGCAGATGAGTGCAAACAGCAAGCGCAGTAGGTTAACAAATACATACTTGCTGGAAGCAGCTTAACTTGAATTAAATAAAATAAACCAGAATTTCCTGATGTCCTCTGTTTAAACGTTACAGTATTTTAACAAAAGTTAACAAGAGGCAGAGAGATAACAAAACTAACACCTTTACAAATGATCGAGCAGATTAGACATTCACTCATCTAACAATGTGTTGAAGGAGGATTTTTCTATGCCTCTTGTTTTAACATCACAGGTAAGACCTCTTACTCTTTCAGTGTCAGTGTATCTCATGGATACCGTTATCTCTCAGAAGAAACGGTCAGTGCAAGGTAATTCTCTGTCCTTCCTATGGAGAGAACTTGGCTCAAAATGCTCATCAGGCTTTCTCTGGCCAAGAACAGCAATGTCATGCAAAAGATTTTTGCATTCTCACAGTCTGGAGGTCCATTTATCTCTAACATGCAGAGTATATTCCTATACCTCTCTGATTTTCTGAAAGATTTTCTAAAACCCTTAAAACTATGGCTCAAAAATATAGACAGATGATATCCCAATGTAAAGAAATATCAAAACCAAACTGGTTGTGAAATCATAAAAATTGTGGCTTTAAAAATAAACCAAAAACCAAAACAAGGTGTTTCAGTGTTTCCACACCTTTACTACATGGTAAAATGTTAAGCAACCCACACAGTTAGCCCAACCCTTACTACATGTGTATTTAGGAATATATACCAGAACTCATTATATCACAAGCTAGCAAGCCCTCTATTACAAGTGAACATCTCTGGGCAGGTAATAACAGAAAATAGTTTAATGAATGAGAAAATGAATGAATTAAATAAAAACTTCGGTATATTTCTTAGTTTTAATATCAAATTGGGAAAAAAAAAAGAACTGAAACTAAATACAAAATGAAGAGATTAAACAAAAAAAAAACTCTTATAAAATATTATTGTCTTAAAGATCCAGATGGTAAACACGAAGATGGAAAGAATATTTTGCTATGTTTTTCTCTCTCTTCATATAACTCAAGGCTTGAAAGAGCAAAGTCACACAGCTGGGTGCTAATATCTCTCACTAAAAACTTCCAGCCTTGAAATAATTCATTGTATGAACAAAGGCAGACAGGAAAGAGGTAGTTTGGAGCAACCATTTTTCCAAGAAGTTAGCAGGGTGAGGTCTTAGGAAACTGTTGAGTTAATCCAAGAGCTCAGTACTAAGAAAAGAGACCTTTTTTTTTCTCTTGCCGCCTCACCATTTCATTGCCAACAGTGCTTTCATCACTTCCTTTGAATCTCCCTGTTGCCATTTGACACCTCACTGAATTGATTTGGCATGCAAAATAATTATAGATAACCCAAAGGGATAAAAACCACATAATTTTCTGTCTATGTAAAACTGCTTATCAATGGATAGGAAAACCACTAGAATTGTGACCCATGAAGGGTCTAGGAATAAAAATGTATTTTTCAACAGTACAAGCCACCAGGTGGGCTCAGCTGTTTTGTGAAATCTTACTCTTAGTCGATGTTATTCTGCTGTGACACTGAAGAAACAGCAAGCAGGATACCAAAGAGACGACTGTCTACTGGTGCTGATGCTGAATGCCACAGGCAGGGCTACACCAGTATCTTCCTTTTCGCTCCCTGCATAGCAGTGTCTACAAATGTAGCCTAAAATTGCTTTATCCCAGTTCTCCTGCTACACAAACTACTAGTTTCATTTTCATCTTGTATTTCCCATCTGTCTGTATTAATCTTGTTATCCGAAACAGAACATGTGGGTTTCAGAGAATAAACTGTCTGTTTTGTGTTTGTACAAACAAAATAGGGTCTTGATTCACAACCAGCCCTCCTGAACACTAGGCTAACACAAATAAATAAAATTACACCAAGGAATCTCTGTAAACCTTTCCCAACCATAGCAACGGGGGGGGGGGGGGGGGGGGGGGGCTGTGTGGGGGGTGGAAAGGGTGATTAGTTTTGCAACTCATAAGACAACACATTTCTCACTTCACTTACCTCCTCACTGCTCCACCACTACTTTGTCCTCTCTCCCATTCCCTAGGAGCACATCCACCTCACAGCATAGAAACTGCGTATGGCAGGGAAAGACTTGCAGTATGGCCTGAGACCACAGCACAACAGCCCTCCTTTCGGCAACAGCAGTCAGTTAGGCAGCCTCTATTTTGTGCCTGCTATCCAGTCTCACCTCTGTGCCTATCCCACCTGCACTGGTACAACTGTTAGCGTAGCTGCAGTGAACTGGATCAGAAAGCCAACCCAGGTTAACTAAAGTCCCTTCTGCTTTCCCTCTTCTGCAAGGTTATTTTTAACCTAGATCAATCTCAAATTCAGTTCACCTTGTTGTCTCATAAATAGTTGCTCCAGCACACTTGAGGGCACAGAGGCGGGAAAAAAAGTGGCAGAGGATAGAAAAGCAGAACTGCAACTGAAAGAAAAGCTTATGAAATAACACCTTGCACCTGTAACAAAGACAAAGCTTGAGAACAGCACTGCAGGTCAGACTCTTTCCTAAGTTCTAGCTTTAAGTTTTGCAAGTTTGTAAGAAAAATCCTTACCAACTCAAGCTTCCTTACTGAAAATTCCGCAAGCTTAAATTACCAGAAGCACCAATTAAAAAAAAAAAACCAAAAAACCAAAAAAACCACTCTACTTGGATCTCATCCAGAACCCACCTGCTGTGTAGAAGAGACAATATCCTTTATTAAACTAAAGGCTGTAGTGTTAATTTTTTTTTTTTTTTTTTAAAAAAAGAAGCTTCTGGGTAAACAAGCCCTTCATGATGTCTATAGCAAGTACGCAGGCAAAACACACAAAATCTGACAGCCAAAGGCCTTTCCACAGCTCTGTCCACAGAGAGATGTGTCAGTTACGGAAGAACTTAACTAACTGGAGAAGACTCCCCAACAGCCTCATGCACCGCGTGGAGCACAGCCCTCCATGCAGGCAGGGCAGCCCACGACACTGTAACTTGCAGCATTGCACCCTTACAGTTTTTCCACTTATTTCTCTGTTCACATTCTGCTCCTTGTACCAATGAGACAGTTAATTTTTGCAATGCAGACTTAGTCTTAAATTACACTATGGAACAACGTGACTGTTGCCAAAAATACAAGAAATGAGTATTTTTTAAGATATTATTTTTTATTTTGTCATTTCAATGAGTGTGGATACATAGGTAAACAAACGAACACTAAAGAAACCCAGCAAGAAGGGAACGTCAAGTAATTTAAAATAATCTGTCTTTAAAGCAGTCTCAGCCTGTAATAAAGGTCTAACTACAACAGCTAAATAGATAAAATAATTTATCACTTGGGGGTCCTTCTGACCTTTTGTTATGCTACCAAGTGGTTATCACTTACTGAATGACAGCCTCTCTCTTTCCTAGTCAAAGCTGTGAATAAGCATTTTGTTTTTAACTACAGCAGAATTTTCAGATGATGCATACTGGTAGTCTTACAATGGTGATTATAGACAAGGAATTTTTAGATATTTCTTCAGCAAGTAAACATAACTACTTCTGATTTCCAGATGATGGAGTTGCTGAAACCTAACTGATCAATAGTGAGACAATACAAGCTCAAAAATACAAGGAAAGAAGCTTTAAATACATTGTTTAGAGATGTTATCCATACAGTCCATTCCAGTATTACTGGCATATATATCTTGTTAATTACTCTTTATACAATACATACTATAGCTGATGTTCTAAAATGCGTAAATAAGGCTCGAAAAGCTATCTGTTTCAAAATCAGAGAGCATAAACACAATGAGCAGAAGGAAAAACACAACAGCCGTTGAACAAAACTACACTCAGATCAAAAACACTGAAACAAGGGCCTCTGGAAAAGTGACAGGGAATCAGCAAGCTTGAAATAGTAATGGGCATGGAGCTTTTCACCTCTGCTTCACCAATTTTAACCTGATCAGCAGTGACAGAACTTTGCCTCATCCAGTCTTTACAAGGAATAAATCTGTGGTCTCTTTTTGGTCCTCAATGAGGAAATATAGCAGAATGACCCAGCAATGAATGCACATGAAAAAGAAAAAAAAAAAAAAAATTCAGTTCTAAGAAATGCTCTCTGAGGAGGTTAAAATCTACTTGGCAAAGGAAAATTAAGAAGGCTGCATCTTCCTGTCAAGTACACTTCAAAGGAGCACTACTTACAGAATAAGAGTTAAAAAGAGAAGAATTGACTATAATAGGAACTCTGTCATACTGAAGATACTGTAGTGGGAACGCTTTGAGGAGGAGGAGTGAATGAAGATAAAACTCACATGCAGAATAACATCACACACGCTGTACTTGGCTATTTAAAGACCACACAAGTCAAAGTTAGTAAAGCCATGTTTGATTAACAAATTCCTCGTGCACCGGAAGCCGGAGGCTACCAGGTAAGAAGATATGTGTACAGAATTATGTTTTGAAATTATGTACAGTTTAATTTTAAACATCAATTTTAAGAGGAATTTACTACCACATATTGCTACAGAAAAAGCAGCAAGCACCATTTGAATCCTGGCTAACGCAACTCAGAAGCCAAACCTGTGTGGCTTCAAGATCTATTGGAAGAAGAGAAAGTATACAAACCTTCCAGTCACCGAAGAGTGTATTCTAATCACCTGGTCTCTAATCTAGTTTGGTGACTAAAAACAAAGAAACAGACGATATCACAGCTAAGTATTCTTGAGTCTAGAGGGAAAAAAAAAAAAAAAGCAAACCAAACAAAACACCAAGTGAGATTACTATTAATTTCTAAACAAATTTCTTTCTGTCACGTATGACATTACCTTGCATATCTAAAGGGGCAAATAATTCAGAGCCATACATAGCAACTACTTAAAAAATCTGCATTATTGAGTTATCTGAAGAAAAAAACCAAAACTGTCTACAAACTTTACAATTTGCCAGGCTGACATTCATTCTTGTTTAGAAAATACTCCTAGTAAAGTTAAAACATTCCTGTTTCATATAAAATCAATAATGATCTTGAAAGTAACAGATCCACTTACTGGATTAAAAAAAATACTATGTGACCTTTTTTTAAACTCAGAGATGTGCTGTAACTATGTTTCTTTTATGTTGTGTGCTACCTTAACAAATGATTCCAAGATATTGAATATTAATAAAGCTAACATTTTCCTACATTAATTGCAACAAGTTAAGGTAGACTTCCCATGGCCTGTTTTTGTTTAAAAAAAAAAAAAATGTAATTTACCACATGTTGATATTTTTAACTCATAAATTGCAAAAGTAGTTTTTTCAACTGCTGTAGATTGAGCAGCTAAAAAAAAAAAAACAACCCTGAACAATGAAGTGAATAATTAAATTAACACTAGGATGAGGGATCAAACGTAGAGAATCTTTTAAGACAAAGTGTCTTAAAAGTGTCTCTTCAGATTTCAAATGAAAAATACTAATATAATTTTTCCAAAAGACCCTTAGAATTTGTAGGCTGCTGTGCCCAGTGAAAGACCAAGAACCCATTTAAAATGGGCACAGAGTTGAAAATGGGTACAGAACGCTTAGGCTTTTCTTTAGTAAAGGATCACTTTTACTTTTGGTCCTCCAAATCAAAATCCACTGTATATTAGGAGAACCTGGAACAGAAGGGCACAGAAAGAAAACCCTAACAGACCACACTGAAGCTTCCCATCTTTTGTATATACAGACATGTATCTTGCCCTCCCTGCTATGCAAGCCTGATTGGCTTTTTTGGTGGCTAAGTTTAAGAAACTTAACCAGCATTCAGATTTCATTCACCTGCAACTTCTGCCTAGAAATACTCTGAACACTTGCTCCACTCTACTATTAGTGTTCACATACAACTGGCTTTATTCCTCTCGACGGCCTGAGTGAAATAACAAATACTGAAGACATTTGGATATACATGGAAAGCTAAAATAAACAAGAAGAATATAAGGGCCAGGTTAGGTGAACAGCATTTACTGTGCTGACCACAGATAGTGAAAGAGGTCTCAAATTACACTTCATGAACTCGTACGTACAGTTATCAGTGGAAGCTGCGTTACCCTTCATTGTTCTTTCAGGGACCTTAGCATGTCCTTGATCCACACAATAACATACCCTCCATGTGTGGATCAAGCGCATGACACCAATTTTACAAGTCAAACCTGGTTATTTTTCTGTTACCACTTCAAACAACTTCATTTTAAATATCCCAAAATTTGCTACTACTGACACTTAACACACAAAACAGGTAAACTGGCTTAACAATGCAAATATGTATCAGAAATATTCCAGCTCCATCACATTTTACATTTCTTTACTTTTTTAGCTGCCATGTATTGTATGAATAGATTATGCATCAACTTTCACTGCCAGTAAGCCAAATACTGCTTCTAATAATTTACTCTATGTATGGTATTCATATACTATTGATCATCCACAGTAAGCGAATCCCAGCAGTATGTCAATGATGATCAATTTCTTCTCGTTACAGAAGTTGTATCATTACAGAGCTTTTTGCTGCTAAATATACTGAGTAATTGAACATCTGAGCTTGATGTCTCTAGCAGCATTTCATTTTTAAACTCTAAGAAAGGGAGAGAGAGGAGTTCTGAAGTAAAGTCCTGCTGCAACTTAAAAATCACTGTGTTTGGTAATATAAGAAAAGAATTAATTAAAATGGAAGTAAACACTGTGTGGTGTAGTGTTATTTAACTGCAAAGATTAATAGCAATACAGCTACTATGAAGTACAAAATGCCTGGTTTTTGGTCATCTGAAGTACTTCAAACAATCCACACTCTCTGTCTCTGCCCACACATATCTTTATAGCTAGGCTAAAATACTTCCTATCAAAAAGTAATGCACTCAGCTAAAAACAAAACAAAATAAAATAAAATAAAAACACTAAACAATAATGGTCAAATACTCATAAAACATTTTGATTGTGAAATCTATAACAATAATGAGATAAGACACAAGAATTGAAAGGCAAAACCACACAGCAGAACTGGGTAGGTCAAGCTGAGCCCCTGGTCCCACAGTGGGAGTCACCCATGCAGATCCCCGGGAAGCCAGAGGAACGCAGGCACCAGCCTGTGCAAATCCAGTTACCCGCTTCTGCCCCAAACCTCAGTAGTAAACACACAAAAGGTAAACAAACTGGGGAAAAAAAAACAACCAACCAACCAACCAAAAACACAAACCAAAAAGCAACTTCGATGTGTAAACTTCTTGTCATTTTAAGAACGCCCGTGGAATTTCCAGTAACAAAGGGTATTGTTGCAGGAACACTGAGCTTGCACAACTGGCTGCTCTCCCTGCATCTTATCTTTTCTCTCATCCATCACAAGCATACCCAAAGTTTTCCACCAGAAGCGAAGAAGTTAGCTTACTAAAAATAAAGTCTGTTTTTTTTTTTCCCCACCAACAATTGAATCGAGTTTATGTTATTTCAAGATTATGCTGAAATACTTAAGGAAAAACACGAGCAGCAAAACGCACCCCACAACGGCAAGTTCAGATCCACGCTTTTGTCTTCCATCTTACCCAGGGCTCAGGAGAGCAACGTTCGCCCCGAGCGCGCTCCCGAGCGATGTAAACACGCGGCGGGGCGGGTGCCGTGCCGCGGGGCGCGGGCAGGCCCGGCGGGGTCAGCAGGGCCGCGGGGCGCGGGCAGTCCCTGCGGTTCCTGACCTACATTCCCCGCAGCGGGACGAAAGACCTCCCGCCGCAGACGGAGCGCAGCGCGGCGGCCTCCTCCGCCGGCAAGGGTGTGTTCGGGGGTGGGGAAAGCCAAGCCGGCCGGGGTGAGGATGGAGGCTGGCGGCGGCGCTGACACCTGCCCGCCGCCACCCCGGCCCCGCCGGCAGCTCCTCCTTCGCCAGGGACGGACACCTGCTGCGGGACAGCCGGACGCGCGGCCCGGCGGCGGCCTCGGCCCGGCGGCCGCGGGCGGATTTATCCTGCTTATTTCCTGAGACGCTAAACCCCTGGAAGGGCGGCAGGGCGGGCTGCCCGCGACGATCAGCAGGCCGCGCCGAGCCGAGCCGAGCCGGGGGCCGGCGGCCGGGCCTGCGCGGGGCGGGGGGCTCGGCGCCTCAGCCGCTAGGCCGCGGGGCCTGCGGCGGCGGCGGCGCAGGGCGGGCGCGCCGGCCCGGGCCTGCCGGCCCCTCCTCGGGGAGGGGAGCCAGGCGGCGGGCGGAGGCGGCGGATCCCCCCCTCACTCACCGCTCTCGATCTCGTTGCCCTTCTTCGCGGTGGCTGCGTTCCCCATGGCCGGGCCGGGGCGGCGCGGGGCGGGAAGGATGCCGGGGGGAGGGGGGCGGCTGCGGCGGGCGGGGGCAGGACTCGGCTGGCGGGGCGGCGCGGCCCGCGGGCACGGCGATGGCGGCTGAAGCTCCCCTCACCCCGCGCTGGGTCTCTGTGTCTCCGGCCGCCGCGGAGGAGGAGGCGAGCGCTCTGCCCCCCCTCCCCCACCCCGACACACGGCGGAAATGACGGCCGGGGCGGTGCCTCCTCCCCGCTACGCCGCGCGCCGGGGGCGCGCGGGGCGCCGCCGTCCGCGGACCCGGCCGCTGCTGCCGCCGCTGCGGGGCAGGCCAGAGCGGGGGGCGCCGGCCTGGCCGGAGCGGAGGAGGGAGGGGGCTGCAGGAGCCCGGGGCGGCGCCCGCCTCGACAGCGGCTGACAGAGGGCAGGGGCGGGCGGGTTGCCCGCGGCGTCCGCGTTCCCCTGCTCAGCGCCTGGGTACGCCGCCGGCGCCGTGCCCGCTGTTCCGCAGGCCCGACCCGCCCGGGCAGCGCGGCCGCTGGGGCGGGGGCGAGGCGCGCCCTGCCCAAGGTGACCCCGGGAGGCCGAGTGCGCCGCGGCCCTGCGGCTGCGCCCGCCTGGCCCCGGGGGCCCGGCCGTCCTCTCCCGCCCCAAGCATCCCGGCGGCCCGGGGACAGCAGCCTCGCCGAGCCGCCGCTGGGCCTGGCCGGCCCGCCCGGGCCTGCACCCCGGCAGCGCGCAGGGGGAAACTCGCACTTGCCGCCTCTTCACAAACCGTATTTACATGGCTCAACAGACTATCGAAAAAAAAAAAAGTAGTACAGAAAGGAAGCGAGCTGCCAGGAAAGATTTTTTTTTTCCTCCCCGCTTTTGCTGCCACTCATGTCATAAATAGCTACAGCTACGTGTTTTCAAGTGGTATTGTGGCTTTCAAGTTGATGATAGCTCTCTTTAAATATATATATTTACCATGTGAAGTGCCTCGAGTGTTTTAGCTCTGGAAGGAAATGCTTATCAAAAAGAAGGCTCTATTTTTTGCACTTTAAAGTGGGGAGAGTGGAGACCAGGAGTGCTAATCTTAGGGATCACAAACCATACATATTCTGCCAGGACAATTTATACGATACCCAACCTCTTCTGGCAGCATTCTTTCCCCAAGGCTGCAGGCTGCACGAATCGTTCTGGTGGTGGACTACCATCTTCCACAGGGACTAGCAAAATCCTCTCCTGACATCCTGGGCTGTCTGCCGGTGCAGCACACACTGTCGCAGCCTAATACTGAACTACCTTGCTCTCTGTAAGGCAGCATTTCATACACGTACACTAATGCGCACTAAAGCAGATACCTCTGGGAAATCTCCAGTCTGCCGAGACTGTGGAGTAGATTGCATGTGAGCACTGGGCAGATCTAGCCAGCCTGTGGCTCTGCCTTGACAGCGTACAAGTTGCCTGGATTATCCAGTTGCAAAGTTTTGGTAAAAATTACCTGAATGATCTTGATGTTTTGTAGGTTGAAATTCTATCAGTGAACACTTCAGTTCAGACTTTCTCTTGGTTTTCATCTTTTCACTTTCATTATCCTGATCTGTGTGATACTGCTTGCTTCAGAGGAGTACCTGTGTTTTTATGATTAAAGAAGCAGTCTCTGGGGAAGCCAGGTCTTTATTGCTTTGAAGATCAGAAACAAGACTTAGACATAGCGAGGAAATAACCTGCAAACCATTTGGGGTAGTGAAGCTGCTATTATTGAAGAGGGTTGTCTCATTTTGTGAAAGCTGGAGTCTGAGTTCTTTATGCAATTATCCAGAGGTTCAGTGAGTTACCAGTAATTCACTCGGTCAGGGAAGAGCATGTAGATTGCAAAGGCCAGATCTGCACCAGGAGAAGTTAAGCTTGGGAAAAGAAGAGAGTTATTTTGCCATTGACCGTCTTGATCTCTCAGACAATGACAACAAATAGAAACCTGAAGCACTGTAGTATTTAAATAAATATGGAAAGACACTATCACAGATAGGTAAAGATGTTACCCCAGTTTTAAACATTTTCCCCACTTCAGCCATCGTCATTTTCATTTTGGCCAGATTGAATCTGAGTCAGCTGATTCTCATCCAGGTGCTGACAGGCATTTTGATATCCTTGAGAAGACAGCAGCAGCGTCACTAACAAATGAGATACGCTGCAACATCTTTAGCATATTCTTGGCATTACAGCTCATCCCTTCACTAGCAAATTATGCTGCATAGGCTCCATACGTGAGGATCCACCAAGGTCCAATAGGCGTTAGTGCCCTTTGAGATTTGCTGGACAAGGATCAGCTGGCTGTTGCACATACTCCAGCAAAATCCTATATATACACACAAAATCCTATATATACGCACATAGCACTGCATATGTATGTGCAGCAATGCATGACGCTAGTTCTCAAATAAGCACATGCTCTGAATACACATGCAGCATGTAATAAAAAAATACAACAAGTATAAGTGAACAGTGCTGTGAAACATTAAATGAACCACTTCCACAATCCCAGCTTTACATGTCTAAGCGCAGATAACAGAACCAAGGACTTAGGACCGGACACTTGCATTCTTGTTCACACCACTTACACAACTTATACTATATTAACAAGTTAATAATCATTAATTGACTGCAGAATGTACTGATGTAGTATAGATTATATATGTTGTGTGTATAAATTTTTATTTAGCGTTCAGAGCATCAACTCTTACTCTAGCCCTAATCTTCAGTTTGCGTTAATTTTCTTATATAAAATCCTTTGGTTTTCTTATATAAAATGCTTTGATGCTGGAATGCCTCATATCACTGCTCATACAAAAGTAGTTTGTCTTCTTTCATTCAACACATTTGGTTAAAAAATTAAGTAATGCAAATCTGAAAAATACTCTGTTTGGATATGTTAGAATATTTCAGTAATGGTGCAATCTAAATATTCAAATTTCATTTGTTTTGCTGATCTGCATAGGATTAAAAAAAATAGCTATACTGTAAGTAAGTCAGCTCACTAGTTTTAGAACTGTATACATTTAATGGTGTAGTTTCAGTGACTCACAGTGGATTTTAATCCATTTTTCTACATATTTGTTGGGAACTATCGATTAGGAATATCCTAGCAAGACCAATCTTTTTCTCTGATAAAGCCTAAAGCTCTGTAGCAGATGTATAGTTCCCTGATTAAACTTGCATATTCTGCTCTACATAGAACTAAAAATGAGAGGGTTATTTCAGGACAGAAAAGATAAATTTCTGTTAGATCAAAGGCTCTCACGTGCTTTTAATGGAAATCACCTTTTCATACGGTAATTATTTCTGGAGCCACGTATCATTTCACTCCATAATCATTCCAATTTTTAGATGAGACCGGCATTTCTGCAGCAAACACAGCAGTTGTTTTTGATACACATTTGAAACAAGTCACTAAATTTGCATCATTAGGCATCTTAATTTTCTTCCCTCGCATTTAAGGTGTGCCTGCATTGCAAGGGATTGGCAGATATAGATGGATGGTTGTGCCCATCCCTACTGGTAATTCTTACCCTGAGGATGTAGGCTCTGCTCAGGTTATGAATATGTACCTGCCTGAGCTGTAATTCTCTGTATGGCCAGCCAGCCTTAGCATTGCAGCTGGGTTTAAATACCAGATTTGGCTGCTGTTCCCCAAATCCCACATTCCTGCATATCTGAATACCCCTGGCAACCTCCTTCTCTGCTCCTAAACAGGCTGATATATTTGACATTTAACTCTTTGTTTTCTTTCAGCTTGTTCCAGACTACTGGTGCATGTCCTGCTCTCAGCTAACCCCTGCTCTGCCAGCGTGGGATGTTTTTCTAGCAAGTTGCTAATGTGCCAAGAAGCATATGTATCTCTCAGTGAATATGGAAATTATTTTCCGAATTTTACAGCTTCTGACCCAGAAACAGGAATATTCATCACTGCAGCATAATTTCAGACCTGCCAAGAATATATCAATTATGTCATGTAGATGTGCTAAGGGAAAGGATGAAGGCTGGAGTACAGCAATTCCCCCTGCTCCCTGCACTAGCTGTACAGAGAGTGATCCATCCTTGCGCAGGTGAGACCAAATCCACTGATGCCCAGTTCATTCCTGGTGAGGACCTGTCCTCGCAGAGAGTCAAAGGTCTTAGGTCACGTTGTCCCAGTATCTGAGATTACCAGCACCTGAATTTACAGTGACACTAGAGCAGCTTGGGCAGCAACTCGCTCTGCTGGATCTCCTGAAAAATGCTTTCTGATCACCTCCAACTGTGAATCTAGAAGCAATCTGGAGGCTCAGGAAAGCACGCTGCACACTGTGACACTTGAAATTTTGAGAGTTTTTTTGTTCCAAGAGGGAGGGATTCTTAATTAAGAGTAACTTAGGCTTTCTTCAGTGTGACTAGATACGCTTAAAGCTCCAAAGGAAGTTTACACCAGCAGCCAACACTTCACCACTGCCACCCTTCCCTTCTTGGCATTAGATGTTTCCCAAGACAGCCCCTGGTCAAAGAAAGCATGTAAACACAGAAGCAAAGGGTTCATATATTCCCTTATTGATTTTTAGCTACACTTATTTCACCACAAACCACTCAAGAGCCATAAAGCTGCAAGGTGTCTTTTTTATGATGTTTTAAACATAGTTCATATAAACAGGTACATTTGGGCTATGCTTTTGTCTGCCATCAGTATTGTCCCTTGACAAGACTGTCAAATTTTCTGTGGATAGAGGCTATATAGTAATTCACAGAAGCTGGCAGGTGCTGTCTTGTGATCAATGTTCTGCTGAGTAGCCATGTTTTTTTGTAGAGATAAAGTACAGACTTCTTTGATGGGCAAGTCCAGCTGCTCAGTTCTTGGCCATTATCTCCTACAATCATTCGGGAGAGGGGGTGTAGTCTCTTGCTATCAGCCAAGCAGAGCTTTTTTTTCAGTTGCGTAGAATTGTTCTGCAGATTATTACATATTTGTGGAAGACACTGCCTGCAAATTTGTGATTCAGAAGAAATTGCTAATTACTGTTAAGGAAAATTCTTACTGACCTGCCTCTGTAACTGGCTTTGTGATCCTCTTGTGGGTATCTGGCTGCATCAGACTTATTTTAAAAGTCTCCTTATCCACATCAAGAGAAGTCCTTTGCATTTCTACACAGGTGTTCCAAATTTTTTGAATCCATGACAGATTGCTCAGCCTAAGAAAAGCAAGGTGTTTTGCATTATCTTGATGTGCTGCACTTCTGAATTGTTGATGGTGTACAAAAATCGAGTACAGAAAAAAACCAAAAAAATTGCACATTTTGGTTTTGTATTTTTAGTAGTTCAGCAATGCATTTGGATTGCTGCACATGAACTATAGAAGGAATGAAACTCAAGTTGAAATTGATGGTATAGTCTGACAGATTCTAGTCTAGTCACACAGATTTCAATAGAAATACTACTTGTGTAGTCAAAGTTGTTCAAATGCATAGCTGTTTAAAAAAGTATACAGTAAAACACTTTCAAGGGTAGTTGACTTCATTATTGCATGCTTACCATACTTGAGAGGTGATCAATATTATACTGATATTTGTTTGCTCTTACTGTATATTGAGACTCTGAATCACTTACCTTTTACAGAATAAAGAAGATATTAAAAACAAAAACAGTGCTGTTTGCCTGCATTGCAAGGGATTGGCAGATATAGATGGATGGTTGTGCCCATCCCTACTGGTAATTCTTACCCTGAGGACGTAGGCTCTGCTCAGGTTATGAATATGTACCTGCCTGAGCTGTAATTCTCTGTATGGCCAGCATTGCAGCTGGGTTTAAATACCAGATTTGGCTGCTGTTCCCCAAATCCCACATTCCTGCATATCTGAATACCCCTGGCAATCTCCTTCTCTGCTCCTAAACAGGCTGATCTACAGAGATCTCCAAGTTAATTACAGCTGTTAATTTAAAGTAGACTAAGCTGTATTAAATGCCTCAGTATGTATTTTTCTTCAGAATTAAAAATGACCTTAATTCGATTTAGCCTAACTCACTCTGGAAGTGAAATAGGCTATTTGAAATGAAGGTCACTTTAGTTCTAACTAAGAGAGTTCACACAAAGAGTTCACCAGGCTTTTGTCCGTACTTGGCACCCAATAAATTAGGAATGATGAGGACTAGTAGTCACTTATCTAAATCTGTCACTATATTCTGCTCAAATGCATGTCCTGTAAATTGTGTCCCATGGTCACGTATCACTGTATTGGCTAGAGAAGTCTAACTAAAAAGCTTTTTAATGCATAATTAGCTCTTCAGCTGTAATATCTTTAGTAGTGCCATCTAAAAATAGAAAAAGAGTCCAAGATGTTTTTCCTGGTTTATTATTTATATCTGGAACAGTATTTTTTAAACAGAAACAAAATCACTTTCCTAAACCTGGACTTTAGCCATTTATCTTTCTACAACCTGTTGATTTTCTCTTAGGGTTACTGCACAGTTCCTAGAAACACCAGTTGTGCACGTATGACTACTTGAAGGTCATATGTCCCATTTGTTCTCATCATTATTATTTCTTCTGCACACACCATCTTTTTCTGCAAGTGTCCTTTGTTCTAAGGAAAACAGCCATCCAAGGCAGAGGTGTCAGCAACATGCAGTTTGTTCGTGGTTCAGACCCTTGGCGCTTGCAGTCAAATGAACAGAAGCTTTCGCTGAACGTTCAGCTTCTCCCATCTGCTTTATTTGTGCTGTTATTCCTTGCTTATGATTTCAAGCTCTGCATGCTTTTCTGTCTCTAATTTCTTTGTCTTACGCTATTTTGAGCTCTTGGTCATATCTAAGGTGTCAGAGCACTGTCCGGTCCAACACTTACTCAAGTACTACTTTCCTGGCAGATTCTAAATTGCCTCATCTGGAGTCTGCTTCTCCCAGAAGTCTATTTCTGGATTATTTTCTCCACTTTCTGTTGAAAACCCGTGGCTTTTTAAAATTTGAAGTTTGGTTGTTTTTTTTTTTTTTTTAATGTACGAATCTTCATTAGATCTTACTCTAAGGCTGGCTAGTTCTAAGCTTTATTGTAACACCTATAACAGATAAAATTGTCTCCCCAATCTTATAAACTACAAAATACTTTTAAACTTTTAGGTTCAAAGCATGTAACTTTTGTATGCTTAATTTTTATTTAGAATGCAGTAGTCCTCTTTTTTTTTTATAACAGCTTCATGAATATCCTCCTTTGCTTGGATTGCTGAAAACTCTTAAATACGCCAAATGCATCAGCACTTGCTATTTTCAGAAGGAAAACCTCCTTCTGATTGACTTGCTTTTAAATAACACTTACTGCTTCCAGATGTATATTGAAGTGTTCTTGCCTTTTTTTCCGGTAGTTTCTGGTATTCCAGAGTTTGAGTGTTTAAATGCTCCAATTTCTTGTTAGTGTCTTTCTGTGATTTCTTTTTATTGCTAGTGCCATCAATGAGGAGTCGTTCCAGGCTTGGAGGATTACAATAAGATGTTCTTTAATCATATGTCTCTGTGGTTCCTTTTCCTCACACTTACAAACCAGAAAGCTAAACCTCCAAAGGAACATTTACACCAGTAACCTCTTATTATGAGAAATAATAAAATAAAATTATGGTATTGAATTCATAGATGTGAATCTTTTGTGAAAAAAAATCCATGCAAGAAACAAACAGTAAAAGACACTTTGCATCTGAAAAAAAGCAGCCAAGAAACCAACTTTGAAAGTTTATTTAATATTTGCAGATCTATTTTTGGTTTGTGTTTGACTGACAAAGCTAGAAGGAGAAATATCTATGGTGCTAGCCAAGAAGAATATATCAATCCTCAGCAACACAAAGATGAAGTGGAGTTTTCAAGTAGTTGTAATGCAAATGTAAAAGCTTTTTCCTCTCAACTCCAGAACCTGAGAAGCCATTGGCAGAATGTGCTCTGATATTAGATGTTCTGTATATTTGATAGATGTGTGACTGATCCACCAAGAGAGAGAAACAGAATGTTTTCAAACACTTTTTTAAATCTCATGAAACAGAGGTCCTTGAGGATTCTATAGCCCTGTTGTCATTAAAAAGTGTGTGTCACCATTGCAAAATTAATTTACACTTGTGTATAAAAAAATACTTTCCCCAACAACCCCAAAACTGTTATCCATGCAGCTGGAAACTGCTTTGAGGTACAATGGTAGGCTTAGATATAGAGGTTCTTGTATCACCTAGGATTTTGGGACACTTGGATGTAGAAACAGTGAAGAACTAACATATTTCAATGTTTTAATTATGCATATTAATGAAATCCAGACTTCAGATTAGTGTTTTGCATACAGTTTTAATTTAAGTGAAGATCAACACTTCAATAGTCCTTTTCATATGAAAAATATTGTATTTCTGTAATACGAAGGTCTCTGTAGTTTAGCTAATGTGAAGACTTGTATCTAGAACTAAGATTTTTTTTGAAACATATTTGCTAGTTAAGTCTACTGTAGGAATACAGAACACAAATTCTGAAGATACTGTACAAAAATAATTTGATTTAAAATGACATTTATTAAGAAACATCACAAAGCTATACATTAATACATCTTAAATACGTTAAATCTTGTAAAACAGTCTGACAATAATCTGAGCACATGAACAGGATCTGGGAGGACTTGTGCACTCCATTCTGCCAGGGACTCCAGAGGTCATGTTCCCAACAGTATACAAAGTGTGAAGTAAATTAGATCAATGCTGAAGATGGATTTTCTCAGCCTTGTACATATTTCAGATCATTATCTTCTGTGTGGCTTTCAAAATGTACTTATCTGATAGGCACAAAGTCACTGCTGACATGGTATTGAACCAACAGCATTGGAATAAATTTGAATCTGTATCAATTGCTTTAGTGGAAATGCGTAATATTTACCTGACAGGAATGTTGAGTAGTTCTTGGACAATATGTCAAGTGAATAAAAATTTTTTTGCTTATGACAAAGGTATACTAACCTATTCAAGGAAATTCTAATATATGCCAAAGGATTTAGTTCTTTTTCTCCTAGCTCAAACTTAAATTAACAAAGCATCAAGAGACTCTAATAATGAAAATAAGTGCGGACTTTTCTGTCAATTGAATCAACATTTTCAAAAGATTTAGAGCTTTTTTCTGTCATAAAGCTTAGACAGCAATTATCTTCCTTAAAAAGGGTTATGGTGATAGTAAAACAAAATAACAAACAATAGTTGTCACATTGCAATACATCAAACTAATTAACTGATCCCTTCAGATGTATTTCAATAAACCTGTATGAAACTATTTTCAGTTATACCTGGTAAGATGTGGGTTGAAAGGATGCAGAGAACTTTTATACTGTGCAAGGACACATTGATTACATGAGAAATGGCACAACTTTGGGGCAGAAATCTTTCTCATTCCCATTTTTCTTGGTGATTCCTGACCATATTGTTTAAATAATGGTTTAATTCCTATGTCCAGCTGCCAAGAGGAGCTGCTCACACCCCTCTACTTGGGCCTGCAGGCCAGCAATAGCATAGGCAGGCTTCAGTAATGCTGTATGATCTTACCCCAATTTGTGAATATTTCTGGAAACTGCTTTTATTTCCTGGATGACCACATTAACTTAGTCAACCAGCAGCTATAAATTTCCACTTTCCTTCAACTTGTGCCTCATTTGTTCTTCCAGCCTTCATTCAATGTAAATAATTTATTTTTTTTAACTTGTTTGATGGCTGCTCAACAAAAAGAAACGCTGAAGTACTGGCACTCCCTTTTTCTTAAACAGAGGCAGACAACAGATGGGAACTTGAAGAGATTATTTGAAACCTCCGAGCTTTGATTACTAAACAGATAAAGACATTCTGAAATTATATTTAGTGTGGTTAAAAATAGAATTGCTCATATCTTAAAGCTGTTCAAAAACATGCCTGAACCAAAGGGGCCCCATTAAGTTTGAGTGTAATTGACTGTAGTCTGTGGATACCCTCGGTGTTATGGTATCTGCTTACATCAGTACTGAATTCCACCCGGAGCGTGTTTGGAGTGATGAGGACTGTAAAATTTATTGTACATGAAATGCTCTGTTGTGTCAATACCATACTGCTGCAGCTTGTAAATTCACATTGATCAGTATAATAAAGGATGTTTACAGCAGCAATGAACTCAATCAAGCATGTTTACTGATATATTAAAAAAAATAACAAGCCATCTTGTTGGGCATTTGATTTCCAGGAGATAATCCAAGACTGTACTCTGAAGATTAGAGCGATGGGAGATAAGAAGCTGTGACAGGCTGGCAGTATCTGCCTGAAACACCATCCCCTATTAGCAGGTGTTGGTGCTGCTGGGAAGTTGTTGCATGGATTTTGCTAACACACTGAGCAGATGGCTTATTATAAAAGAAATGGGTGTTGCTCTTTGAAGCAAAAAATATGTATGGGCTGAGAATCCTGAGGGAATATAAAATGTAGGGAGGGAACTTGAGCTGAACCTTGTTTCTTCATTGGTAATATTTTGTAGTCAGATAGTAGGAAATGAGTAGATTTTGACTGCACAGACTATGTTGGACATAGTTTTATAGCAAGTTGAAAAATGCACCTGTTCAGAAAAGCATAATTAACTACTTAGTAAATATATTCCAAGAGGAATTTCATGCAAACAGAAGAACACACATTTGGAATAGCTAAATTTCCTATTATACAGCGACATGCTCATTCTGTTTCAAAGCTTTTGAACTTTATGATTGTTACTTCTAATGTTTTGAAACTGGTTTTTTTTTGGCATTCCCCAACACTAACAGTGGCATGGTCATACAACCTGTTTCAAGAGGAGGCAAAATGCAACTTCAAATTTTCTGGATCATATCAGACTGCATCCTACTGCAGCTCTGTAAGCTGATGGTTGAGTGGATAGGAGAAATAGGTTTGCATTTCAAAGCCCATTTTGTGACTTTGTTCAAAGACCGATGTTCTTTAAGGAATTCAATTATTCTCTTTGTAATGTGAAGTAATTATATTTACGGACTTTGAGATGGATTACATATATGCAGCATTACAGTGGCCGTAAGTATTCAGGGAGGACATTACTAATAACAAGAAAGGTGAAATAGGAACTGTGCTTAAAAAAACCAGCCTTTATCTGACACACAGGATTGATCTGATTGCCCCTGTTGTTCTACTACTACTACTATAACAATTTAAAGTCATAAAAGTACCCAGGATCCCTGGATGGAAATACAGGAGAAAGAAAAAAAAAAAAAGTGTTAAATATGTAGTTTTCTGAGAAAGCACGTTCTTCCTGATCTCTAGTTTTCTATTTTGTCTATGTTTCTTTATTTGAGAAATTCACAAGATGATCTTCATGCTATAAAAGATATTTTTTATTGCTAGTTCTATTTACAATAATTATCTAGGTACATCTGTTGACTCAAGTGCATCAGTGTTCAATATTTAAACTAGTTCAATATTAAAAATAACTCTAATGCTGCTAATCAAGCATCTGGGTATTTAATACTCTGATTTGTTTTCTTACTAAATTTTGTTAGCTCTAATGTTTCAACATGGAGGTAGTGAGTACTATCTACTTTCAGAGTGATTAAGAATGCAGGTCACATTAAAAAAAAAAAGTAAATCTGATCTGTTTCTGGGAAACAACAGCTAAAAAACACATTCTGGAAGAGATTCATGCCTCCTGCCTCCCAGGAATGGAGATGAGAAAAAGCATTTGTGCTGTCAGGCTCTGGTCTTTGCTGAGAGGCTGTGTCATAGGTTGTGATTTCCCAGCTGAGATGAGACCGGCATCCATTTGCACCAGCCCTGCTCTGGAAAGGGGAAGCATTAGCTGCACCTTGCAAGTGAGGCTGTTAGAAAATCCTTCCAGGAGCAGAGCTGGGAGGAGGGCACAGTCGTATTGCCAAGCTCTGGGTTTGCCTGCAGAGTATAAAGCAGTAGCTGGGTACATTCTCTCACCATAAACTTGTGATTTGCTGCTCTTGCCACTAGATAACGTAACTTGCTCAGCAGAGGTGCACCTCAGACTTTGGGGTGTAGAGACCTGATTTAGGGTACAGAAAGCAGATGTACAGCTAAAACAAAGCAGGCAAGATGTGCTGTAGGCCCGAAGCATGCTTTGACCTGGAGATAACATGCAATGCATGTAAACCTTGTAAATGGTTTCATCTGCAGTCAGTGGCAACATTCCAAATGACTAACAGAAAGAAAATCAAACCTTTCCCTACAAGCATCCTGTAACACAGCTTTCTCACAGCTGTGAGAAACATAAAGAATGCTTACACGAGGACAGGCTTAGATCCCATTGCTTCTGCTTTAACATGGGATTTCTTTCATTAAAATTTAGATCAACAAACACTTACCTACACAAACAAGCATGTGAATTTCCATGAGATTACATGTTTGTGGGCAGAAATTATACCTCTGCTTCTTTTTTTTGACAAGCCTAACAAAGGATGAGTGGTAAATAAATTATAATTTCTGCTTAGCAGTGAAAACCACAATGTAAATTGTAATCAAACCCAATGAAAAAAATACCATGTCTGTAAAAGTAAGAAATTCTTCAACTTTACAAGCTACAAATCCATACCACACATGAGAAAACAGTCTCACATCTCTCTGGGATTCCCTAAAGGATTTTTTGTGTGGCTTTCTGTCCTTTAACAATCATTCTAGTATTTGCAAGAAGCCCACAATCTGTTCCTATTAAAATATCAGCTTACCTTGCAAGATGTTAAAGTAGAACAAAAAAAATAATGCTGATAAGTTGCAATTAAATTTTCAACCAACTTGCTTCACATGATTTAACATTGTCAGCTTTCTCTGTTTGTGTTTTTTTCTGACCAAAAGAAAACTTTAGACTAAGCTTACTGAATATGCTTATTTCTAACTACCTCAGAAAGGTGGTTGTAGAGATTCTCATGGAAGGCCTGTTTTAGCCAAGAGATTGTGCAGAAAAGGTATGACTGAAACTGATTTTAAATGTTAGTAGTGGTGAGGAATGTGTGATATAAGAATGTGGTAGTATGAATAAAGTAAGTTAATTAATTGATAAAACAGAAGAAAATCCAAACATTAGCAACCAAAATAATGCAATAAAAGATTAAGGCTAGTTACATGGCAAACATAAATCAGCCTAAATCCAGTGCCGTGGTGTTTTTCCACTATGAATCTGGCTTCTAACCTCAATAAACAGACGAAGAGGATGCTACATAATCTATTGAGATAAGGGATTAAATTTCGGTTGGGATTTTAATTTTTTTTTTAAAAAAGCTTTTTATAAAACGTATTTAGTTCCTTTGATAACATTCCTTAAAATCTTTATTTGACTAGTGTTTGTTTTTTTTTTAATCTTTAATGCATTTATCTGATTAAGTCACGTGCCTTATGCTAGGACACACAGTATTTCAGGAAAACGCCTCTTTCGGAGAGGCAAGCAGGTTACGCACGCAGAAGAAAAAAAAACATTTGTTATAAGCCCAAACGGGAAGGGGAAAAACATGGTTTGAAACCGGCTGTAAACCAGCGCAGACCCAGGGATGTCAGCAGGCGAGGGCAGGCCGCGCCACACCGGCACCCTGTCCGCACACGACCGCTGGCTGCTCCGGGGCCCGCATTCCCGCAGGCCGCTCCGCCTCCCCCCGCCGCTGCCGCCCGCCACCCGCTCCTGCGGGGCCCCGGGGAGGCTCCCTGCACCTCAGGGCCATGCCCGCTCGGAGCCCCCGCGGGGCTCCAGGGCCGGTGAGGTGCCCTCCCTGCTCACGGCAGCGCTTCTCCGCGGTGCTGAGGCGCTTCCCCTCCGCCGGAGCCAGGCCCGGGGTCCCTCGGCCCGCGGCGGCCCTGCTGGGAGCGCGCTCCGCGCCGCAGAGCGGCCCCGCGCTAGTGAAGCGCTGCACGCGCGGTTGCTAGGTCCTCCGCGCGCGTCCTCTGGCGGAGAGACAGCGCGGGCCGCTCCCACCGCCAGCCGTGGTGGGGGTGACCGGCGGCTCGGCGAGGGCTGACCCCCGCCCCGGGCGCCGCCTGCCCGCTCCCCGGACACCGCCCGCCTCTCCTCGGGCCGTCTCCTCGCACGTACCTGGGTGGGAGGGCCTGTCCTCCCCGCCCCGCCTGGCCGGCCGCCGGCGGTGCCCCCTCGCGGGGAATGGTTTCTCCCAGCTCCTCGCCGTTAACCTCACGCTCCTCCTCCTCCCGCTAGCGCCTGGCTCGGCAGGCGCCGGCTCGGATGCTGCCGCCCGGGAGAGCCTCGCCTCGCCGCGCCGCTCGTGAGGCGCAGCGCGCTCCGCTCCGCCCGGCCTGACCCCGCGGGAGGACCGGAGTGCTCGAAGGACCCCCGTCCCGACAGGTAACGGTGGGAGGGGCGGCGGGGTGCTCGTCCTGTCCGCCCGCGCCTCACTCGCCGCCTCCCCGGGGTGAGGCGACGGGGCGGCTGTCCACGGTGATTCAGCATCGCCGCCCGGGAAGGAGAGGCGGCGGGGAAGGGCAGCCCGGCCCTGCCCGGGGACTGCGGGTGCCGGGGAGTGGGCAGGGGCGCCGGGCAGCCGCGGAGTGCGGGTCCCGCTTCGGGCCGTGCCGGAGCGGGGTCTGTCCCCGGCTCGGGGCGATGCTCCGGGGCGGGGGGAGGGCCGCCAGCCCCCGCTGTTTCGCGGGTGCCGGGCCCGAGGGGATGCGGGCTGTTGGGAAGTGCTGCCCGCAGAGCCGGACCGCGCTCCCGCAGCCCTCACCTGGGGCGGCGGTGGGGCCCGGGCGGTGCGGGGCGGCGCGGTGCGGTGCCGGTGGACAGCGGCTCCTCGGGAAGTGTCCTGCCTCGCAGCGGGCGGCCCTTGTGCCGGGAGGGGAGGGGAGGGTCCCTGCCTGCGCGTCGCGGCGTGGGGAGCAGGGAGCGAGGCGGTGTTCCGGGATTAAAGGCATTCACTTTTTCTCCCCCTTCCAAATTTTGCACGCGAAGTCCATCATCTGTGCAGGTCGCATCGCGTGCCCGGGCAGGTCCCCTTGGAGCCAGTTCGGGTTAAAATGGGATCGTCTGTTGGCAGTGGTACCCACTAGAGGCTGAAATGTAGAACAAGTTAAATCTCCGGAGATGCAAGTCAAGGATCTTCCTGTGCTTAGTAGAAAGCCCATCATCTGTGGGATCTGTTTGAATTTCTGCTGTTGAAACCACACATAGTTGTGAACAAAAGGGAAAAGCAGTTGATGCTGGATTTTGAACATACTGCTGAACTCTTGTGAAACCGACTTAAGGTCTCAATATTGATTGCCATCTTATGTATTTGCAGTTTGAGTATCAAAATTAAATTTATTTCCTTTTCAAAACCCTCTAAACCAACCAAGCAATCCCCTTTCTGATTCAGTATACTTTTCTGTCTAAATACTTCGTTAATTTTAGGTACCAAGGTGTTAGTACCTATCTAAATAATACTCAAAAATTGTGCTGGTTGTTTTCCCACTTGGAAGACTAGAAGCACTTTTCTGTCTGGGACTTGATTGTCCCCCAAATTCTACAGAGTATCTCAAAATAGACAGTGACTTGGCATCAGTAGAAGCTTTTGCCCCTGTTTTAAGTACTAGAATGTAGTTTTTAATAGAAATAGGATATGCGTGAATGCTACTTTGAAAAAAAAAATGACAGAAGCAGTTATTATGCAGAGGTTTTCCTACATGATGAGTAAATATAATGTCTGCATTAACATATGGAAATATTACTTGTGAAGCCAGATTCTCTGAAGACAAATGTTACAAAGTTCCAGAAAATCACATGAGCGATTTCATGCAGAATATGGAATTTCTTTCATAGGGAAAGAATTTGTTTGTACTTGTAGGTATTGGTAGTATTATGCAAGAAAGTCTAGAACAATAGTTGTCTCTCTTTTATTATTATTTTTTTTTAATTTTTTTTTTTTTTTTTAGAAAAGCGCCCCCTTTCTATATTTCTGATGGTTTGGATAGATTCCACATACTTCCAAAGGGATCTGCGTACCGATTTGGGAGTGTGGGAAGAGGCCAAGAGATGGAGCCTGTCAGCAGTTATTAGGTAATTATTCCAGTAATCTCGCAATCATTTTAGTAATCTGAGGCTCAGGTTTGCAATCAAATAAAGGTTTGTTCCCCTGCTCTTCCAAAGCTGACAGTGTTAAATTGACAGTGTAGGTTAAGTTGTGGACAGCTCTGAAGAACTGTGAGATGAATTTGTCCACAAGCAGTTAGATACTAAACCATCTTGCAATCTTTTGTATAGTTAGGATTTTTTCCAAAGATCTTTGTAATACTGTGCGTTGATAATGAAAGCCATAAACATATTTTTGGAGGTGAAATGTGGCAGACTAATGCTGACTGCTGAATGTGCTTGCTTTGAATTGTCAGCATCAAGAAAGACTGAAATACCATTTCTTGATTTGAATCTCCATCTGTGGAGATTACAAGTTTTAAAAATCTCTGGAGGATATGTATGGCAAATGAGTCATATCTTGAACTTTCACACTTTCTAATGTTCTGTGGTTTTTTGTTTTTTTTTTTCTTCCTTATGTTTTAATGTTGTGTTAAGGAGTATTTTTGCATTTAATAGATACTTGCAGATGTTGCATACAAATTGAGAACACATTATTAATTTAAGGATGGAAATCCTTGGAAAACGGAAATGAAATCTTAATGTCTGAAGTAATAGATTGATTACATTTCCCAAACTACTTTGCATCTTTTGCAAAGCTTCTGTCTTAAAAAATGAGCATGACAACATGTTGCAAGATAATTTTTTTATATGAGTCACTAATATTTTTAGTTTTGTGCTATAATTTTATCAATGTAAAGACAGCTTATTGAAACAAACAATGCTTATTTCTCATATCTCTAAGTTTCTGCAAACCTTCAGAAAATGTTGAGTGTTATTACTGCTTTGAAGTGTTGTGATTTTTGGTGCAATCCTAAATCTTGAAGACATGGAATTGTACTGATAGGCTTTGTATCAGTCCCTGAATAAAAAGATGAATTCTTGTCAGTCTTTTACTTTTTTGATGGGATATTTCCATCATCCAGAGTTGACGCAGTGACTCTATAATGATCTGAGGGAGGAGGGAATAGTCGTATTTTCCTAAGAGAGAGCAAGAGTCTGTATGAAGATAGTGGGAGTTCATTTTATTTGGAAAGGTGCATACAAACTGTCAAAGTTAAGAAAATGCATTGCAAGTACCACAGCATATGTATTGGAGGATTTTACCTGAATTTTAGTTTTCCCTTGTGAACTTTAGAATATTTAGCCTCAGATTCACTTTTATGTTCTACACACCTAGGAAGTTAATTGAGGCCATTTGACTTCCAGCAGTAGGATTCAGATGGCTTTTATTAAGCATGAGAAAGCTCTTTAGAGATCCATTAATGCTTAACTAAAACTTTGCCAGAATGGTACTTTGTAACTACTCCTTTTGCAGACATTAAGAGCTTCCTTTAAAGTTTACTGGAACCAACGAGCCTTTTAAACATTAATATTTAAAATACTAATGTATCTTAAATTTAGAATGGAATTGGTTGATGTCTGCTACACTGATGGGTAAGAGAATAATCTGTAATTGTAAATGGATACAGGAGAAAAAACATTGTGACATACTGCAGCAGTCAACCTTTGAAGCTGTTGGGTATTAGAGCAAATCTTCCTGTTCCACAGTAGCACCTCTCTTGGAGCCTGAAGCTTTTTCAGACCAGGGGGTTCCACAGCACCTCGGTCTATTGGATACTCTCCTTCGTGGTGGTGGATCCAGGAACCTACCGGTTCTGTAGGGTTAAAGTTTTAACTTTTGGCTTGTTCCCAGTATTCTTCCTTGCCTTCTCTTAAATGTTCATGCAGCTGTACAAATTAGATTTAAAATACTATCACATTAATTTATACTCATTTTTCGACATTTTTGGTCTTGCCTTGAATTCTGTACACCAGGAAATAAGCTCTACCATAGTAGAATAAATTTTTGGGTTTCTGTTTTAAAGGACTAAATAAAGCAGGCATAACGGTTCTTGTGTTTGGTATTAGTTTTCACCTGAATACAGGATCTCCAAAATGAAGATGAGTGTATATAGTTGTAGTATTTATTTTCCCAGTGTTAAAAAAATAAGTTCAAATAGTCTAGAATGTTAAAATTCAGATCTTAATTTTAAAAATCCCTTTGTTTCAAAGGCAATATTTAAGAATATATTTACATATTCTTTTTCATGAGCACTCATCTCTGGGGACACAGAAACAGTACTCCTTTATGGAGAGCCCAAATTAACAGCAATAATGAAAGAAATACAAAAGAAAACAACATTCTGACTTAGGACTCATTTTTCACTTTCCTTTTTGTGGAGAAAGTGGCATGCCAATTCCCACTTATGCTTGTATTTGGTTTTGGAAGGATTCCAGATTGAAGTCTGATATGCACCACTGCTTAAATGCACCTTAGATGGCTACATTATTGTTAATTGATAGAAAACTGACTGCCTAAAAGGATGGAAGTGCTTTACACTGCAGTTCAGAAGCCTCTTCTGAACTGGTCAGCAGTAGTAACAGAGTACTGACAGTAACTGTTAAGAAGAAAGACTAAATCCACTTCTCATATAGAACAAAAGTTACAGAAAGAATTGAGTGGGGTGTGGGCTTCACAGTTAGACACAGCGATGTGTTGACAAGTCTATTTTTATCCTTGCTTAGTCGCAAAATGCTAAATATATTCTTCTTTGGTTACATTAAAGTATGTTTCTTTCCAACTTTGTCCTTGGGTTGACATGTGTTTGTTTTATTTTTAGCACTTGAAAACCAGCATAGTAATATCCCTATAGGGTGCAGTGGAAGCATTGGAGTATAGCATGAGAAAAATAAATCAGATGCTTGATACTGAATTTATGCAGGCGAAAAGGCAAAGATCTAGATACTGTTTATGAACCCAAAAAAAGAGTGGACTGACAGGGCAGAATATTGTGAGTTTTGATGGGGAAATTCCTCTTATTTGCTTGCTCAGAATGGACTTTTCTTGAAAAATATAGAATCGAGCTATGTGATGGAAGTCTGCATTTTCTTTGCTTTTGTGAGTGGTTGTCACATGTTTAGTGTTCATTGAACATGAAATTTCTGTGAATTTGTTATATTGTTTTATCCTTTCAAGCTGATCTTTGTGGGGTGGGAGAAATGTACTAAAACACTATATATGAATTATTGATGGAAGGCATCTGAAAGATATGCACTTTATTCACCCAGGAAAAAGCATTTACTTTATTGCATTTTATTTCATGTGGCTTTTTAAAGAGATAGAATATTATCCTAACTTATTATCTTTATGCCAGCTTGAAGTCTTTGAAAGGCTGTAAATTACTAATGAGCATTAATGATTAGGCATTAATTTGAATAAAAGATTTTTTGCTTAAAATTGTGCAAGAGTGATGTGAGAACATGACTTTGGTACATTTTGTACCATTTTAAAAATGGAAGCTTTTTCTGAAAAGAATGTTTCTGAGGATGGAGAGGATATATTCAGTTAGTAAAGTAAAGCATTACTGCATGATGAGACAGGAATCAGGGCTCGCTTGGACTGTTACAAGATCTTCAGTAGAGTTGGGAATCTTGTAGGATATTGACCCAGAGCAGCATCCACAATTGAAAAAATAGAAGAAAAGTGAGGGAACAATACAGAGTTAGACTTGAATTCTGGACACCAGTTGAGAAATGATGCAGTTAATGACCCCAAGCAGTTGCTTAAAAAACCCCTATATATTACTTTCCCCTGTGGCCTCTAGGTATGAAATGAAAATGACAGGACATTGTGGCCTTTCTGCCAAAAGCAACACTCAGGAATGCAAACACATATAGGAAGCAAGTCTTTGATGTTTTCTGAGAAAATTAAATAAAATTTCTGAGAAATGAAAGTAAAAAAGAAAATATATTATTGTGAGTAGGTTATTTGGAATGTCTGATGCAGATAGACAGCACACAGTTTAGTTTAATTGATAAAGAAGAAATACCTCTCAGTCAGTTGTGGGACATGCGTGCATAATGCTGCTCCACCTGTTTGAGGATAATAGATGAACGTTCCAGTTGAGGCTGACTTTCTGCAACAGCTGGATATAAGAAAACTGGAACCAAGACAGCATGAGGAGCCATGAGGAGAAGACATCTGTGGGAAGAGACTTCAGGAGGGATGTCCAGATTTCACTCCAGTTCTGTGCTTTCACAAGAAGTTGTCTCAGTTCAATGCACTGAGTTTCCTCCTATAATTTATCACTGTTTCAAAGTCCTTGAATTAATCTCTTCTTCAGTTTTGGAAGATGTACCTGTCCAGTCATGGCCCAAGTAAAGGCCTTAATCCTTAGTGGGTTGTGGTTTTTTGGTTGTATGATTTGTTTTTTGTTTTTTTTTTTTATTTAGTCATTTTAAGTAGAGTGAGATTTTCATGCTGAGCAACTTGGATAGGATTAATCTCACCAATGTTTGTACGTCTACAGTCCAGATACCTGCAGCTGCCTGCACTGACTGTATGTAGGCTGTTTGCGAAGGTTGTATCTATATTGTGGGGGTCTACATGTATACGGATGAATCCACTGTTGTGTCTTTGTCTTTGAGGAATAAATGTGGTTGCAGCGTTGCCTGTGGGATTTTGTTCTAATGTTTTTCCCTAGTGATTTGTGGGAAAGGGAGAACCTTACTTCTTATAAACTGGTGAAGACAGCAACGAACTACCGTAGAGCTATTGAGTTTTCAGAGCATTATTTTCTCTGTACTTATGGTGCAAATATGCACATTTGTTTGACTTTATGTATTTTACTTGAATGGTCAAGCAAGAGGTACTCTCTGGTTCAGAGAGGACATCTAGTCTTATGAAGTTAGAGGAAATGGCTTTCATGTATATGTTAGCCTTTGCACATTTGGCTCCCAGCTTCATTCTGCCTGTATAAGATTCCTGAAGGATGGCACTGCAGCCACTTTACGTGAATATGTCCTTCTCCATCTCACTAAATCTGGCTCTCCACAATACTTTGTCTTTTTACTACAGGTATGATAGTAGCAGTGCAGTCGGTCTTGTCTGGCACATGCAATGGGCCTGACTGCTGTAAAACTGACACACGAGAATGGAGTGCAGTTGATTTCTCCAGTTTTCTCCATTTTTTTTTTTTTTAATTTGGTGAGGAGAAATAAGCCATTTGAACAAAAGAATTTTCCAAATCTTTTATTGTCAGATGGCCTGTGTGATCCACAGTCCACCCTTATTAAAATGTTGCACTGAGCCATCAGATCAGACCTATCTTTTCTTAAGGAAAAAGAAAAATAATATGACAAAGAAAAGCCATATTGTGAAATGATGTCAGAAAACAATTTCTCATTGATCTAATTGTAAAAGAAAACAACGACATTTAAGAAATGTGAATGGTTTTGGAATGCTACAGAAGCATTATCCTGGGAAAGGAAGTAACATTTCTCTTTTGTCATTTCACTTAGGATTTAAACATTTAAAAATTGCTTTGTAAGGTTGTAATACTGGCTCACTGAAACCAAATAAGTTTGATTTCAAACCTGAATCTCATTGGTCCAAAACTGGAAGAGAATCATAACCATTTTTTTCTTACAGCAATTTATGAACTATTAGTCTTATTTTGCTTACTTCTCTGTTACTATTTTATGTTACTGTGGTCTTGACCTCTGAATTCTACATTTGGAGAAATCATTGTTCTGGTATAACTCCTTCCCAGTCACTGAGTCATTTTCTGTTTTTAGATTTTACTTCTCTTTAGCTTATTGTTATGACTAAATCTTACTGACTTTCTTCCCACGGTTCTTGTCACACTCTAAGTAAAGTGGGAAATAATGCATTCTTTTCTTATAACATGTATCATGCCTTTCTGTTTTCACCCAAAACACGGGGAGAAAATACCTAGAAAGGGTTAAGGAAGAGATCTAAAAAGTGCTAGGGATAGGCTAAATGGGAAGGAGCTGCTGCTGCAGCAGGTCTTTCCCTGGTGTACCGGTGCTGCCTGAAACTGTATCAGCTGTCAATTATTGACAGAAAAATCTATTTCCAGAGGGCTGACTCTTCATAGAGTTTCAGCAATGCACTACTAATGGTAAGTGATTTCATTTTGCTACTTCTACTGGAAAATTATTTTAAATCTGTTTCTATATCAGTGGGAGATCCTGGTGTGATCGTTTATTCTGCAGTATATAATCTTGTCAGTTAAATCCATGATAAATAAACATTTTGCACTCTGAAGTAGTTTGTATGCAGAAGAATTTGGTATATTATCCTGCTACATGCTGCCTCTGAGTTTTTTGTTTCTTTTTTCACTATTAATTGAAATACTTTACCTTCGATTTGAATACTTATGCATTCTGTCCACCACATATATTTCAGAATGAGTTCTTTTTCCAGGATTCTTGAGTCTTTTCTCTGTTTTTATGTTCTTACTCATCCATCCTTGAGCTTTCAGTTTATCTTCCCTTATAATAAAAAGAACTAGATTGAGCAGCATTTTCTTAAGTTTTGATCCATCAGCAAGACAAAATGTGCTTCTGGAGAACAGCATGAAGCTTCTTCCGTGGCAATATATCTATATATTGCCTTACAGTACTCCCTGTTTCTGACCCTGCGCATCCTACATGAGCTATGAAATGTGAAGCACTGCCTCTAGACAGCCAGGCGGTTCTGAAAATGGCACTTGAAGCTTATAATCTTTGTCGAGAAAGAGAAATTCAGAGGCAACTCAGTTATTTTTAGCTGTAACCTCTGCTGTGCTGAAGGTTTAGTTTAGATGGACTGTAGTTTTGACGTGGATGAGACGTGGGTTGGTCTCCTTACCAAATGAGTCTGTGTCTTAATTATATTCCTGAATTGTGCCACCAGTAGGGCTGTTCTGGAACTGAAACGCTATGGTATAAAGTCCGCAAAAGTCAGTAGAAATGTCTGTATTTACTTGACTGGGCCATGGAGGAGATCTTGTTACATATGGCTTAATCTCATTTACACTGTACACTTGAGGCAAATTTTGTACTTTGTGTACATTTCTTCTGTATGCTGAAACCGGAAAATTTTCCTAGAACAAAGCTCTTTCTTCCTTTGAGCAATGAAAGGAGCATAAAATATTGGGAAGAAGTTTCATATTTGTGAAACAACGTTCAGAGTCCTGGATGAATAACCAACTATGAATCCCAGTTTATTCTCCATTTCTTTCTGTTTGGATTATCAGTGGTGGTCTTCATCCTCATTTGTGCTGGCACTTTGCATTAAACATTTACTGAAAGGTTTATTCTTCTGATTAATAAGTGTGTTGTAACTTCTCCATACCTTTGTATTTATGAATGCATTTGACTCAGTTTGGTGCATTTCCTTTTTCCCTATCTGTGGTCATCGGGTCAATATAACCAAACCAAGAAATATTGTAATTTTCAACCTAAGATGATATGGTGATTAAAAAAAAACCTGTGTGTGAATCAATTCTCAGTTATGTTTTATTTTGAGTGGTGGTGTGTGTGTCGCTATAACATAATAAGAAATTAATGTATTTGTTTCTTTTGAATATTTGAAAACCAGTTAACTTTGCAGCCAGTGTACATTTGATTGTATAAGTTTATGCTTTTCTCCTTGATTAAGAATGCACCTTTAAAAAAATACAAGTTTAAAGCAATGAAAAATCAAATTGAGCCCTGCTAAATGAATTTAATATCCCACTGCTGTAGCCACTGCCTGAGGACTTTTATTTCAGTACATTTCTCAAGCATAGCTGTTAACCAACACACAATGACTTTCGTTTTTCTTTTAAAAAAAAAAACAAACCACAAACAAACACACAGTCCAGAGCCAATTGCTTTTAAGTGTTGCTTTCTGGGAGCTGACCAAGATGGATGAGCACAGGGCCAACTGTGATATTATTCCGAACTTGGAACTGTGCTACTACTGTGATTAAAGTCATGAAGGCAAATAGGCATGCTTAGGGCAGTTATCTCCTCTGATTTTGGAGTTGTTATAAACTGCATTAAAAGCTATGATGCCACTGTCAGTATGGTCTCTGTATCTCAGAGGCAATGTGTGATAAATAAGCAGTTCACTACAACAGGGTTGCATCAGTAATACTGTACTTATCATTCAGAAAGTACATTATGCTGATCCTGTGAGTTAAAGCATATCCCAGAAAATTACTTTTTTGGTAGGCTATTCTCATGCTTTGTTCTTTTAAGCAAAAATTAAAGCTAGTGTGTATAAAGTCTGACGCACGTCATTTTTCTTTCTTGTTTTGGGTAATCAATTTAGGGTCAATATTTAAGGCATGTTATTTTTCTAGGCTTTCTGACTACATGCTGTATTTCTCTACAGGTGAGCAGTATGCAGACAAAATATTCCTATAGTAGGATACTGGAGTCTCATCTCACTGCTGATGAGGATAGTAACTCTATTTAGATCCCTTACAATGGATAAAAATAGCGTGACACAGAGGGTTTGGAGCCGATCCAGCCTTTTTAAGGAATTTTTATAAATGGGGTCAATTTCATTTAGAGAAGCTTCTGAGGACTCACATCCTTTTGAAACTGCTGATTTTCTCCTGCTTTCATTTGCAAAAATATTTTCAAATCAGTGGTACCCCATTGAGCCCCAAATACTAAGCATTTTGACAAAATGTTTTGTAGCTGCTGGAGTTTCTGGCTGGCTTGATGAGCTGTTTGTAAACTATTACTAGCACTGAGTGTTGGCTGCAGTAGTCTTAGTGATACTGTAGGCCAACTGCACATATTTCTGCTTGTCATTTATTTTTTACAGTGTAGAAGTATATGGCACAGTCATTGAAATATTAGAGGTCTACCAACCTGCATACAAGTATTCCCAGTGGAGCTGAACAAATTGATTGGAAGTGTCAGTATAATATGATAAACAATTTGGTGATCATGTATGAACAACTTTCTTGTACTTTCATGGTCAAGAAGACTTTGAATAGATGTTTCTTGTGAGTTATTCAGGGCCTGGTTTTTATTTAATGTTTTCAGATCAGATGCTGAAACTGCAGGCTAACATCTCCCAGTTTGTATTTCAGGCTGCTGTGGGAGCACCCTTGTTGCTAAACTAGAAGATGTTGTTATTTGGCAGCATGTGAATTAGGATGATGTAATCCTCAATCAGAGTCGTCGTGGGCCTTGCGTGATGACTGCAGCTTAGAGATGCTGAAATAGATCTATGAAGTGTAGGCCTGTAGAATGTGAGATGTAATGGGACAGACTTCATGTGGGGCTAAGGTGGGGCTCTTGCAATACAGAGCGTGTAGGAATGATTTTAACTGTACCTGTGTTCCTTTATTCCTTTATCCCTGAACGTGAGGCTGCTGTCACACCAAACCAATGCCACCAACTTCAAGCACAGGAGGAAGAATTTGATGTGTGATGGGGAACATTCTAAAGATATCCTCTCTTTTTTTTTTTTTCTTTTTTTTTTTTTTCCCCCTCCCCTTCACCCGCTTCCCCAAGATCCTTAGTGAATTTCCCCGGAAGGGCTATTTGTAGTATAAGGAATAATTGCAAATACGTCAGCTTCATTAAAGGATTAGTGCTTTTTCTGTTACACTAAGACAACTGTGCTAATATATGTAAAATGTTAAGTTGTCCTGTCTTGTAGATCCCTAAGATCTCCAGCTCTTGCTGGAGAAATAAATCTTTTGAGAAGTGAATGATATAAAAAGAAAGGAATAGTTTCATTCCAGCAGTGATTAGCATATGTAATTTAAAACACCCTGTGATACATGTTGGTGTATGTTCATGTGCTGTAATGAAGAGCATGCATGGTGCACTGTAAAGTCAAAAGCAGAGCAGAGATGTTCCCACAGGTGCCCCAGCTCAATTCCTCTCCTCACTCTCTCTTTTTTATCCTTCCCCCTACCAAAACCACATAGTTAATGTCAGACTTCGATATTACTGTTACACATAATTATTATTGCAGATTATCATCTCTGTTTCTCTCTTCAGTGTCCGTGGCTGTCTCACCATAAAGAGAGTTGACCCTTAGTGTGCGGCAGTCTGATGGTCAGCACAGCTTCCTCTACTCGGTGTCCCCAAGGCAAATCAAACAAGGGTCCACTTGTGGTTTATTTTAAAGGGAATGCTTCATTTGAGGTGACAGGGGTCCAGCCCTCCGATGGGCAGTAGGTTTCATGCCATTCAGCTGTCGCTTGCAGAGCAGATGTGGCCAATGCACTCTAACATAGCATGTATTTCCAGGCTGAAAATGCCTAGATCACTCCAACGCTATTTTAAATGAAGGCAGAGTGGTTGTTGGAGTTGCTGAGGTAGGTGGTTACAATAAATAGAGACGAGTTTCCATTCAGCAGTGTTCAGTGGAACTTATTGTGATCAAGGCCTAGGAATACTTTCTGTTCTAGAGTTAGTGAAATGCTGTCCTGCTGGCAGATTTATGGTGTTGTCAACACTTAGTGAAGTGGTAAACAGTGGTACGATACCTGTGCATTGCCTATGCTTTTTCCTGGCAGAGTAGAACATTAAAGCTGATATTTATTTTTTTTTTTAAGTAATATGTGATGCAGATATATATTTTCTGAAATTAAGATTTTATTGTATGAAAACATGGTTGTGCTTTGGTTTGTTTGGGCTATTCTGCCAGTATTTTTTCCTTGCCATTATGAATGTTAAATGATGTTTATTAAAAGTTCCCTGCATTTTGTTTGTTATTGTTTTTTAAGTCATACAGGTTCTTTTAACTTGCCTTGTCAATTAATGTATTTCCTATGTTTTACTGAACAAGAAAAAGGTTCAAGCATTGTCCTTTTTATTGTAGTCTTCTAATTCTTTTTTGCTTTCTTTGATGTCTCTCTTTTTCAATATTGAGAACATAAATGTGAAGCTCTGTGCTGCTCGTTTTGCTAACAGTCTGAAATATGTTATCACATTAAGAAGGGCTTTTGAAGGGTGAGAACGAGCCAACAGATAGTCACATTGAGTGTTCTGCTATGAAAGGCACTTTGGAGGTCATTTTTAAAAAGAAAATCAATCTTCAGCTTTGAAAGCTTTGAAATTGATTTAAATTTGGCCAAGGATGTGAAGGTTCCTTTTTGAAAATGGATGAATGAGAGAGCAAAAAGAAGCAATATTGCTTCAAGAGAGCAACGAAAATAAAAAAGTTGCTTCTGTGCCCAATTCTGGTCTCTAAATTGTGAGTATGAAGTGACTAATACCCATGAAACACATTGTGACACTTCCACCATCTTAACAGCTTCTAATAAATTTCCTGTTTTCCGAATCAGGGATATATGTTTACCATTTCATCAGCCTTTTGTGATAATGAACAATGAAATAACCCAGCCCAAAGCTGTGAAATGCAAAATGACGAAAGACCAAAAGAAAGTCTCCCATGAACTGAGACTGCAAAGCTGCTGAGGCAACGTGTGTGGCTGAGCCCCAGAGCTGACACTGGAGGGTTGTGCTCAGCCATTTCAGATAACACATCTTTTATGTTCACTAGCAAAAGATACGAGTTCACAACTGTGACGCAGGCTCTGTGTTGCATTGTGTTTTGAAGGTAGGCTGGGAGGGTCAGGATGGTTTATGCTTTCAGTATTACTAAACAGGCATAAAATTATGTTTATTATATAAGCTGTGTTGCAGAAGGCTAAGACTGATTCTAGGGCCTTTATTGATTGGAATCTCAAATGGGAAATAGCAGTTGTAAGGTTAAACTCACACTGAAGTAACTGTAACTTACGGATTCAGAGATAGTGTGCCGTTACCACAGCTTAGTTTGGCCATTTTGGTAGTTTGGTAGTTCAGAGAAATTTTGGAAGCTTTAGAAATGCTGGCCATTTGGATAAACTACTGCAGAGAATTGTTTTACAGAACTGCATGATTCAAGAAAGTTTAAGTTGTATAAATCATGCTGTTTATATTGTGTAGTTTGTAGCTGTCTGTTCAGCAAATCAGACATCTGAGAACTCTCTACCTTCACTTAATCTGAAAGAACTGCTGAATAAACTTCTCATCTCATTTAATGGTGAGAGCGAAGGCTGTTGAAATGAATAGATTTCCCTTTATTTCAGAATATTTTGAACCAAGCCCTAATGTCTATGCATTTTTAAGCCGGCTGACAGCTTTTTAAAAACAAGCTTATCAGTTCAAGACATTGAGTGTCAAAATGAGGATTGCTTTTTGCATCTAGAATTTATCTGTAGGAATGAGAACTTGCCACCAAATTGTTCTTTTGGCATGTTACAATAAAACTGCTTGGTTATACTTCATTGTACCAGGAACACTTCAACATATGTTTATGTCAAGACACATATTAAAAAAATAATCCTAAAAGGATGTGATGCTTTTAATTCTGCAGTTTAATTGCTGCAAATTGTTATTACCTTCCTATTTGAGGGTGATAGTGAAGAAGGCATTTTTCTCTATTATTACTTCTGTTAATGTCTTAATCTCATTTTGAATTTGCATTTTATATCTTAATTCCAGACCAACAGTAGATTATAGTTTTGTATAACTGGGCTAGATCTCAAATAGCATCTTGTTTTTTCTCACTACTGCGGTGTATCCAGCCTTTCACACCCTAAGATCTAAGGGAGCAGAAAGCTTAATTATAAAGATCCGACTGAAAAAAAACCAAAACTCCGATGTTTGCTAGGTCAATCATCTGGACACTATTTTAACTTCTTTCTTTTTCATGTTTCTGTGAAATTTTTGTTATTTTAATTTTTCAGCTAATTGGGAAGTGGGGATTGCAGTGCTGTGATGTTGTCCTTCTGTCCCTATGGTCATCTGTCAAGTTCTGTAACTGTATCTTCAGTATGTCTCCATTTCAGAGTGAAAGCTCCTTATGTCAGGAGCTTTGTGAATTTCTTCCCAGCTACTGAGCATTTCCAGACACTTCTGACAGCACTGAGTAAATTGCACTAATGGGCTCAGAGGAAAGCAGCCTGCTAGTTTTAAAATCTATTCTAAAATATTCCACTGTTGGTGAGTGATTACTTGTCTGTACACAAAGAATACAGGACATTAAAATAAAACTGACAATCTAGTTTTTGCAGCATTTCATCTAGGTAAACAGGAAGACACTTGAGAAATGTTAGTTGTCTTTGAGGAGTCTTGAAGTATGTGCCGTGGCTTCAGCTCGGAAGTAAAGTTTTCAGTTCATTTATGTAAAGTTAAGCACATGCGTAGCCTGTGGAGCTTTTCAAACTGGTCACCAGGAATGTCACAATAGCCAGCACATTGAAAACAGTGCATTGAGTGACATTGTGTTTTCTCTGCTTTGGAACATGGAGTGTTTTGATAGTAAATGCTTTAAGCGTTCTTAATGCTTAGATCTGTTAGATTAAATTTATTTTAAACGTGCATATGCAATCTAGTCTCTTTTTGTTAGCGTACACAGTAGTGGTTTAATAGTTACTGGTATCATCCAAGTTTCCTTGAAGAATCTCATTGACTTGAGTGTTCTTTGGAATAGATTCTCAAGTTGCAACGCTTTATTTAAAGTTTGAATTTTACTTCCCCCTTCTCTATTTTGATCTAATTAATTCAACCTTTTTCTGGGGTGCTTACTCTTCAGGGGAAAAAAGGGTCTGATGGCATGCAGCTCTTGTTTAGAGGTTGGAAAAAACCCTTTCAGCTCCACGCTGCATCAGGATGTGAAGTGAAGGATCATGAAAGGCAGAGGTAACTTGTGAGCAGTATGGAGCAAATAACTTAGGAAATGAGAGGGATTTGTTAAAAAATACTTCTATATAATGTAGGCCAGAAGAATATTTTTCAGGCAATTTACTGACTACTTATGACACACTTAATTGGTATAGCAGCAAAAAATACTCTTTTTTTTCTTTTCTACAACATATTACAGCTTGTTATCGAGGAAACCTGGATCATTCCGTTAACTATGAAATCGCTTCTTCCCACTGTCCCCTGCCCTTTACCCAGGTACCCTCGTACCTTGCTCAGGCTGTTCCCTTAGATGGGCTCAAGCATCTGCTTTGGTCCCTGTCTGTGTGCAGCACTTCACTCTCCAGCAAGAGTACTCCACCTCTGCTGTCCCAGGAGGATAAAAGCGCCCCCCCCCCTTTTTTTTTTATTTTTACTTCTTTTGTCTTTTTCTAGGACAGGATTGTGTGCAGCACATCTCTCTTGCTGGCTTTCTCACGCCTTTGCCAGGCAACGGTAACGATAACATCTCATCTTTTCTTTTCCCCCTAGAACACTTCTGTTCAAAGTACTTGTTTGCATAAGAATGTGCTAACCTGATGAAGATGCATTCATTTCTTTTTCACAAGTCTTTTTCCATTTATAGGTTAAGTTTTTTTTTGTTCAGCCACACCTGAATCAGTATGGGTGAGCACAAAACCTTCACTGATTTGTGTGTATTGCAATTTCAGAAGGTAAATGATGATCACAGCAGAAACTGTGATCCTTTTCTGTCAGAGTGTGAATTCAGAGATTCCTGATAGCTGACTTGCCAAGGTTAAGGAAGCTCCATCAATCCCAGTTTGGAAATAGAATACTTTCTTCCATGTTATTAAAAGCAGCCTCTTAGAAACAGAGCTTTAAGGTAGGTTACTAGAGAGATATGCCTCTGCATTGTTGTAGCTGAACGCAGGTTAAAGGCTGTGCTTATTTTATAAGTAAAAACTTGTCACATTTATAAGAACTGCCTCAGAATTTGATGTATTCATAACCTGACAATGCTGCTGCTGTTACTGTTGCTTGATCCGGCAAGCTTTGCCCCGTAACTGGTGATAACGGAGTGGCAGAGGCTGCTCACAAAGCAGTCTGCGCTGCAAGTTCTTTTCCTTCAGCATGCCTGAGACATCTGTGCTCTGACTGGGAGTAGAGCTGGGCAATAACAACCATTCAGAAGATGAGAGCTAGAAAAAGGTGCCTGGGGAGGACCTGGGTCAGAGAATGAAGTAACTCTGGGGTTATTTCTGGTGTAAAGTCAAAAAGAGGAAAGACGTGTGGGAGCTCATGGCTGCTGTTAGCCCTTCTCCTTCTAGCTCCCTCCCCTCAGCAGCAACCCTTCATTTATTGCTTTCAGAGATGTATTTCTATCTCTCTCAAGTGTCCCATTCCCTCAGTTACAGAACTGCTTATCTGAAGTGTGGTCCGAGGAACAGTTGCTGTTTACCTGGGAGAGTTGCAGCTTCCTCAGTAGCCTGGTCTTAGGTTTTCTTGCTGCAGAATTGGAACTTCTTGTAGTACTGCCGTGGGAATGCAGAAGGCATGGAGGTCTAAGGAGAAGCAAGTCTTCTGCTCCCATGGCTTAGCGTGCAACTTGCAGCTAGTGGTCCAGGTAATGTCTTCCCCCAGATGAGATGCTGTACCTGTCACTTGACGTGGGAAGAAAAGCTGGGATTGTCCGATTTCATTGGATCTATATTTACCCTTTGGAAAAGAGATGGTTCCAGTAGGAACAAAGGAAAGGATTGCATCCTATGTAAAATATTTTTGGAAGACTACTTCTAATTTAGAACTGCTGGTGTTTTGGTATTCAGTGGAATGGTTGGTTAGAGATGTGCAACTTCAGAGGAGTGAAGCAATTGTAAAACAGTTTTGAATTATTATATACAAGCTTAAGGCAGACTACAGTTTGACTTTATTGGCATGGGACAGTGCTTGTGGAAAGTTAAAATCCTAGAGTAAGTTTGAATGCCAAGTACAGTAATGATCCCTTTGAAGAATTCAGTTTAAACCAGGATTTGACAAATAGACTGTATGTGTCTTTGTAACAAGATTTGACATCGTTAGAGTAGTGCATGCTTCAGCTGTAGTGATGAAAATTTTGTCATCCATAAACTTGTCAAGAAAAGAGTTAGTTCAATGATCAGTTTGCAGAGATTTTTGTGAGAATTAGTCTAATTACTAATTGTTTTCCATATGACCAAACTATTAGTTGTCCATAGAATACTCTAAAGGTGACCATAAATCTTTACCATCAATTTATGTATGTGTGCTAAAAAGTTGACGGGTTGAAAGTTATGGACCTTGAGTGTTGGTGCTTCCTATTTAAACCCGAAAGACTATTCTTCGTAAAAGGGTAGAATAGTTTCTATAGAAAGAGAAACAGTAATTTGACAACCTAGTGTAGTTTGCAGCTTTATTGTCCCCCTTCAGAATACAATGACTTATGGCAACTTTGGGCAGATATTTTTCTGTGATTATGAGCTGAATGAAAGCTCTATGAGCTGCTTGGTTTTTATTACCATATCATAGCTTGTAAATCATGCTGTATTAGTAAGGGCTGGCTTTTCTCACAGGGAAATATTAGTTGTCTTGACATTCTTCCAAATTTGTCAAGAGTTTTTAGCTAGTAGAGCAGAGGAACAACTGCTAGGCATTTGTGTATGTGCGTAGAAGTCCTTAATTGGGTAACAGACGTACTTCAGTATTATTCCCAGGAATTAAACATGTCTTGTACTCTGGTGGTATTCTTAGCTTGAGAACAGATAACATGCAATATTCAGTGAGTCATTGTGCCCAGCACTGCTTTTCCCTCACGGTGGTTTTAAGGAGGACGAATACTTTGCTTTTGCATCTCTGTGTCTAATTTTAGTAAGTCAGCAGGCAGAAGAACTTTCAGGCCACCTTCTCAGATGATAGCATCCAAACCACTGAAAGACTAAAATGGCCCACCAGTTATAGTTCAATTTGGAGGGATTTTTTTGGCAAGTTCTAGTTCAGCAAAGTACGTGGCAAGTAGGTATGGCCGGGTGGTACTGCTATGCTGTCAAACGTTGTATCTATGTATAAAACATCTCCTGTTCTTACTTTCTGGATAAATACCCAGAGTCACCTTTCAGTGATAATTTGTGGCACTCCACTAAATGAACATGAAGGAAATTTGGTTTTCTTATTGCAAAGTAGAATTTGGCCCCTAGTACATTGATGACAGTCATAAAAGACCAATAATGTATTTTTTTTTGTCCTTTTCTGTTAATGGACTGTGAAAGGGTAAATTTCTGTCTTGAAAGGAAATAAGATCTTACAGCTCAAGGTACCTACTTTTATATTTTCTTACCAAGAGGATGATTTGTCAGGAATATAACTGTATCTCTGTCTTTCTCCTTCTGATGTGTGTACAGATGTGGACACACAGGAAAATAAAAAATGAAAATTCGTAAGTAATGTTTTGTTGATTTTGCTAATGCACATCTTGTCCAATCTTGTGGCCAAATATGTTTCACATAATAAGTCATGACTAAATTGACTTTACTGTAGTTTTTTGCTATTTATAGTAGAAGAAATTTCTCATGCTTTTTAATAAAGCTATTTAAAGTAAACTCACCACAAGTGGTATAAACTAACCTAAAGCTAGTATAAGGAACTTTAGCCACACATATAATTGCAGAAAAGAAGTGAAAGTATTTAAAAATCAGTAACTTATATTGTATATGTTTTGAAAACTCATACATTTGTTTGAAACAGCCTGCCAAAGACAACATTTGTTTCCTCGCAGACTTTGTTATAACAATGCTACATCCCTAAGCCATGTAGCCGTGTGTTTAGAAGCGTTTTATTCCTGAGATTTTTAAATCATATTTTAGACTATTGTTCTTACGTGCTTAAGGTGGACCTAAAAAACTTTTTAATATGTGACATTTTCACATGTGTTAGTGTTTTCATAGAGAAAATATTTGAAATTTTGCATCAGTGTAGACATGAAAAATGGCATTTTATGCAAATAATTATTCATTTTAGAAAGTCACAATTTAGATACTTGCCAGCCCAAAGTGTCTTTGAAATGATGTCCGTTGTGTCATGAAGTAGTCATGAAACTGCAACCACGTGTTACAAAATGATTGTTGGACAATTGCTTTTAAAAATGTTGAAAAATGAAAAACTGGAAAAAGATTATTAAGGTGATTTCAGTTATTTCCCATTTGGTACCTGAAAACACGTACTACAATGTGTCTGATTTTAAATCACATTTTAATTAAAAATTAAAATTGCTATAAATTCAATGAGCTTGAGGACAAGAGGTAATGGTTTTAAAATAGAGGGGGGTAGATTTAGATTAGAAATTAGGAAAAAATTTTTTACGATGCGAGTTATAGAACACTGGAACAGGTTGCCCAGAGAGGTGGTGGAGGCCCCATCTCTGGAAACGTTCAAGGCCAGGCTGGATGAGGCTCTGAGCAACCTGATCTAGTCAGGGATGTCCCTGCTCCTTGCAGAGGGGTTGGACTAGATGACCTTTGAAGGTCCCTTCCAACCCTAACCATTCTATGATTCTATGATTCTATGATAAAACTTTCAGTATTGATTGAGTTCAGCATTCCCATTTTTCATGCCCAAAAGCTCCCATACACAAATGAAAATAAGAAAATGAGGTAATATAATCTAATTTTGAAAATTAATACTGCAAAATTATTTTTCCCAGAAACAAAGCAATTGAATTGTAGTGAACAAAGTTTTGTATTACAATAACTTGATCAATATTTTCAAATAAGCATTACTTTTGTCTTGTTACTAAAAGCCTTTCCATATTTAGTATTCCACTGGTTATATTTTTTTCAGAATTTCTCCATAACAAAGTCTCTTGTATATATATATATTTTTTTGACACAGATATCTGTCCATTACAGAACTAATATTTGCTACAACCAGAGACTGAAATGGTATGACTGGAGCTTTAAAAAATTTGACTTTGACAACTCCATCATTTTCTGAAAACTTGGAACGGAATTTGGGCTTTGCTTCTGCACTATCCTAGGTTATAATGCCATCCTTGCCTAATGACGGAGGTATGCTAGTCTTGGATTTTTAATATAGCCTATTAATTATTCAGTATACTTGTACTTCTAAGTTGCAGTGAAGTAAATGTTTGTATTTTTAGTTCATTTGTATACATTATTTAAGATTCAAATATATTGATAATTACAACATTATTTTTCAAAGATAACCGTGGAACTACTCCTCTGACTTTGAGTTCGGAACTACCCTATCAAAGCACAATTAAAAAAAAAGTCAGAAAAAAGAAGAATGGAGTCATCACTGCAAATGTCGCTGGCACAAAATATGAAATTGGTAGGAAGCTACATATTTTGTTTTCATCCTAATAATAATTTACTCATGTCAATGGCTAACTAATGGGGTGAATTAATGGACTTATATCAAGCTGAAAGTGAGAAATTTCCAAAGGATTTGCTTGTGTAAGAAAACTTTGTTCTTTTTTTGTACCATTCAGTTGATAACTTTGAACACTGAATCTATTCCTCCCCATTTGTTACTCAGGGCAGGGCCTTGAAATGAAAAATTTAAGTAATTAAGGAGGCTGTGGAAAAATTATCTAAGTATGTCTTACATATGTGTTTGGAAGTTTATTTGAAGCCTTGAAAGATGAGCAGTGTAAATTGAATGTTAAATAGTCTCATTATTATACAGAGGGTTCTCAGTAATATCTGCTAATGTTTTGTATTTTGATGCTTTGGACTACTTCAGAAAAGTCTTTTCTCCTAGAACCTGAGTTATGTCTGGCACAGAATCAGTCTTTTATCTTTCTTATATTGAAATAATATATGCATTTGCTTTTGTAACTACTGTACCTTGACTGAGGAGTCACTATTGTCCTCTGCCTGCAGTGATACTTAGCCATCACTGTTTTAAAATTAACATACGTGATAGTCAAGGTTAAGTCTAAAAGCCTGCAAGTGGACTTTTACTAGATGATTGTGGAATGCCCTGAAGTTCTTTAGTTCCCATCAGTGCTCTGATTCCAGTCACAGTACGAGGTGCTGCAACGTTTTAGTGACAGATTTGCAATAGACTGATGGAAATATTGCAAGATAAATAACAGCTTGCACGCTAACATTGTTCTTGCGTAAAGGGTTGAATGTTGGAAGTGTTTAAAAACTTAATTGATTTTTAAAAATTTTTGAAAATGAATCTGTTCTAGAGATTCAAAATATTGCTTAAGCATGTGATTTCTCCATAGTACGTGTAGTAATACGAGAAATGGGATTTGTGAAAACACGTGATGAAGATGAAACAGCTAATCTTATATGGAGTGATTCTGCTGTGCAACAAGAAAAGATTGCTGAACTTCGAAACTATCAGGTAGAGTGGCAGTTAGGACTTCTGACATTCTTAGTAAATGACTTGACTCTGAAGTGTTCAGTAATGTGTCACTTCTGATCATTTACATTTGATGGAGAGAAAAACCCCACAAAACACTACCAACCATACTGCAATAAGACCATACCACTACATATTTTAAAATCCTATTCTCTTTTCCAGAGCTATTTGTTCATACTACTTGGAATCTGGTGTTTAAATATTTGGGGCTGTTCTTTCATGTTCTTTTGTCTGCCAATTGGGTGTTGTGAATGATCAGAGTTTGAAAGAAGATGCAAAACATTGTTTATAAGTTGCTCGTAAGCTTTTATAAGCTCTTAAACAGTAAGTTAAGCAGAGCTCTCTCCGCAGTTTCTGTGAATAAATAATTCATTTTTTTTTACCATTACTTTGTGATGGCATTCTTTGTTCCTAGATAGCTTTGTGAATAAGAGTATGATGGTCACCTTTCATGTGCGAAATGAAATAAATGGGCATACTCATGTTGGTGGAGGATAATACAACTTACAATATCTTTAATCTTGCTAATAATACATAATATAATGTAAGATATTATCTTAATTTATATACACCACTAATTATATTTGCCTGAGCAGTTGAACATTTTAAATCATTGTATTAGGTGTGCTAGGAAAACGAAAAAGTACCAATTAACTTTCTTTTTTTCTCCTTCCTCAGAGAATCAACCATTTTCCAGGAATGGGGGAGATATGCAGAAAGGATTTTCTGGCAAGAAACATGACTAAGTAATATTTCTTTTAATATTAAGAGGTTTTTCAGCCATAGTATTTAATGCAGTACAAAACTGAATTATTGCTTGTAAGGTTTGTTTATTTTTCCTAGGAGGCTATGTTTATTTTTCCTAGGAAGAATAACTTCCAAAGTTTCTTAATAACTTTGGCTTTGGTCCTGGATCTGTAGCATTAGGGTAGGCTGTTGTATCTCTCAAATCGACTTCAGTGGGAAATGAGGTGGGTTCATTTCTCTGAATGTGCATTGCAGAATGTAGGAGAGCCTTAAACTGTTGTATAATACAGTTGGACATATATCCTGTAATGGTAGAACAGTGAAACAGAATTAGTATGTGGATGGATGTTATTTGTTTAAAATAATTAATGGCTATATTTTTGTGTATATCAAACTAAAAAAATGTGAAGCATCTTACTGTTTATATAAGAAATAAGTTAGAGAGGCTCTCTTGTCTAATTATAAATTCTCCTTATTCTAGTCGAGTAACTGGGTTCTGAGGAATTAGCCTAGCTGAGAATCTGTGAGTAAGACCTGTAAGAAAACAATACTAAATAATGATTCAACATTCAGCCTGGTAATAAGGAAAAGTTTATGCATAAATGTGTGTGAATATTTTAATTCTTAAATCAAAAATTAGTTTAAAGAGCAATCAATAATAGAGTTAATCTTTTGGCCTCCAACGTTATCCACACTGCATTTCCTGTTACCAGAACAGAATTTGTTTGTGTTTATTAATATAATTAATGTGATATCTCCCCTCTCTTTTTTCTCTGTTTCTTTTTCTGTTTTGTAACTACAACACATAGCACGTAGAATGTATGCAACTATTATGATGCAAATATTACATACATTGCTATGGTGTCTACATGTCCTATGTGTGTGCCAGAACTTCCATACATGCTACACAGGCACTTTTCACTGCCACTTCCAGACTTAAACTCTAAGTAAAAACATTGAGATAGCACATGAAGGCAAACAGCTATTTGGAGAGGTCCTGGAACAGTGGAATGACATTGGTCAGCTGGGTAGGAGTGGTATCCCTGTGTGTTGCTACAGTTCTGATATTAAAAAAAAAAAAACCAAACCAAAATGGACAAAAGGCTTTCGTTATTGTGCACACGTTGTTTTCAAATACAGTTTGATTATACCTCTCTTGACCTATTGAATTCTGAGTTCAAAGGTACTGAATGTGGACCTTGCATATATTATAGCTAGGATGGAAATAGTTTCTCTGATATGATAACTCTGGGTCAAACATACCTATATTGTGCCTTCACTTATATCAATAGATACAGCAGGGTTTTAATCAGTCTGGTTTTTTGCAGTACTGGCCTCACAATTCAATACTTAGTATTCATAATTTATGAAAATCAAAATGATATGCCTTGAGACTGCTTGTGAAACAGACATATGTATGTGAAATCATAAGTCAGTTGTGATACATGGTTGGGCAGGCTGTAGAGTGAAGGATTTTGTTCCATGCAGCTGCTGTTCTGTCTTAAAATTCATTTGAACAGGAGAGTGAAGAAACACTAATTCTGTTCTCTTGCTTTTCTGCTGCATGCAGGCTTACAAGTGATACTCACTTGTACAGAATAGCTGTTTTGTGCTGTTGAGAGTTCATTAAACAAATGCTGAGAATTGGTGGAGAGTAGGCGCTGGTTTTTTGTTTTTTTTTGTTTTTTTGTTTTTTTTTTTACTTCTACCTTTGTTGTAATACTGATCTCACCCTTCCATTTTATGCAAGCTGTTGGGAATGGAGTGAAAGAACAAATCTACCGAACTCTGAGCTATTCAGGAGGAATTGCACTTCAGGAGTTCCTCTTGCAGCCAGTGGTTTTCACATGCAGAAGTGTGGGAGGGAGTGGTGTAATATGTAGCACGTGTAATATGAAAGAAGAAAACCCAGCACAGAAAATGTAGGGACACACAGTAGTGGAACAGATAGAAGCAGGAATGTAATTGAGAATAAAAGGAGGCACAAGCATTGTTTTCAAAGGGAATAATCAGAACACAGAAAAGAGGGGGGAAAAAAAAAAAAGAGTTGACATTGTAGGCCCGACTAGATCTTCATTTCTGCAAACAGTCTTTTAGATGAGTCCTCCTCATGTGAAGGATAAGTGTGGTTACAGAATGAATACAGTGAGTGGAGGAGAAGGTGTCCAGGATCAATGGGAACAGACGCATGTATGAGATGGTCTTTTTTTGCAGCATCTTTGTTGTTTATGTTTAAAAGGTTTGTGAACTGGTCATGGATCAAGAATCATTCCCATTCATACCTACCCACTAACCTCTTTTCACACTTGAAAAGTCAGTGGATCTTGAAACCTAGGCAGTGGAACCTGTGTTATTAGATGGACAAGTCATGTCTTTAGTATCCTACGTTTAGATCAACACCTTTGATTCTTTTGCACGGAAAGCACTCTGAGAAACAAGAGCACAGTCTGACCACATCTGTGAGCTAAAATAGCACTCAGAAGAACCAATAACTTGCTGTTTAATTCTCAGACCTCTGGGTAAGGACTGCAAAGGCTAAAGGATAGAGCAGCACAGTGAAGAAGTCGTTACCCACAGTAGTGGATAGCAGATGTACTGGAAAATAGGACGATTGTAATGGAATAGGTCTTGATTCCACAAGCTACTTGATGATGTTCCTAAGCCATTTCTGAATAGGGCCAAGCAGGGAAAGAACAGAGCTGAATTCTTCTGTTGAAAGTTTTAGTGAGCACCAGAACTTGTAAACAATGGTTAAGTATTCTGCTTCGTATTAAGTGTTTGTAGTCTATACAGTTATGCATAAGATAGAAAAAGGCATATAAAACTGATGCACTTGCAGTTACAAAAGAATATTAATATATAATACTATGAAGCTATATTAATTGAATACAGAGTATGTGTATTGAAACCTGTGAGTAAGTTAAATAACAAATCTCTATCATGTAACACTTCAGGATGCATATGATAAATAATTGGAGAGGGATGGAAACTAACACAGAAATTGCTTTTTCCCTAAAAATAGGATAATTTCTGCCTAGATAAGCTATTCAGTTAGCAAGGTAATAACACTTGCAAATATATATTAGATGAAGAGTAGTTTAAAAATACGCATGAATCATGAATTACATCTATTTATGTTTTTGAAAACTTTTCAGTGAATATTTGGTGGCTTTCATAAAATCAGATTTGTGAAAATAATAGTTACAATGAAGCTGCACTGAACCTCATACACTGCTTCAAGACTACTGTAGCTATTGTGGTTTCTGCAGAGTGTTTGCTGGGTAGTTGGCCAAACAATTTGGTGACAGTGTATCTATTATACCAGTGGGGCTTGGCGACAGTTCTAGCCTTACAGATGTGGTTGGCAGCTCTGTTTTTTCCATTAGAATTTAGCCACTTAAAGACAAGGCGTCTTATGCTGCATCAGGAATATTATGTAGGCTCATAGTAGAAATGAAAAATTGAATTGAGATTGTAAGTCTTTTTTACATTTAAGTTATCCTGATTCTGTAAGTTTCCATTACAAAAGTAGAAGTATACCTAAATCAGTAATAAATTAAAAATATTAAAATTAATCCTAGTGCCATTAAAAAAAAAATCAAAGTTAGAAGAAATTAACTCACCTAGAAAGTTCCCTTAAACAACTAGTCACTTTCTGTTGTTCTGTGGATATTTGTATTTTAGGTGTGTCCCTATGCTACAGAGTAGTTTTGAGTTACCCGAACTAACTTCATATGAGGTTATGTATGAAATTTTAGGCATTCTGAGTACCTGAAACAAGCTAGCTGCACTAGTATTTAACTCAGCAAAGACTACATTTGTTCTGCTGGGAATATGGCATACCAGTCTGCATAGTACCAACAAGTCCACATTGCTCCTATAACTTGGTTGTTAACCTGTATTAAATTCTTCTTAAATTGCTTCCATTTTAATGTTAAATTCAGTCCTTGATATTAACATTTTTTTGCACCCATGAAGAAACTCCAGATATCCCAGCTTCTCCTTTTGTGTGTGTTGATCCTCATACCTCCCCAAATACATACCAATGTGAAACTTGCCAAATATCCCCACCTCTGCAAAAGAAAAAACAAAACAAAACAGGAATCCAAGAGTCTATTAATAGGAAAAGATCTATAATCACATGGTCTATTGTAAGTTTAATATTTCTAAGAACAAGAATAGCATTAAATCATCTGAGTAACTGAATAAAACTATAACAGGAGTGAGATGGATGCTAAGAAATGAGATGGATGCCAGTAACATAATAAGCAAATATGATAATAAGCAAAAATGCACAAGATAGTTTTCTTTTGTTGTTCTTAAAGTATGCATATGAATATGTTAGAGAGTTCTAATTATTCTTAAACAACTGCAGAAGTTTAGCATTTTCCTAAAGAAGTTTCCTTGTCAAATTATTGTAAATGCTTTTTAATCGTGAGGATTGAGACATCAAAGTAGTTAAAAGATTTTAACTCAATTACACTTTTTTTTTTGCAGAATGATCAAGAGTCAGCCTCAGGAGTATAGTTTTATTCCTCGAACGTGGATCTTCCCTGCAGAATACACACAGTTTCAGAACTATGTAAAAGAACTGAAGAAGAAACGTAGACAGAAAACTTTCATAGTCAAACCAGCTAATGGTGCAATGGGACATGGGTAAGTTCCATGTTGACTTCAGTCTTCTTAGCCATTAAAGGTGAAATCCAGTGCTATTTTCAAAATTAACAGAAGCTGTGTATTAGTAAGAAGCCTGTAGTTAAAGCTCTACGATCAGTAGAAGAAAGGTCATGTATTGGGTGAAGGCTTAAGGAGCAGAAACAGCTAAAATATAAAGCTAAATGGAAGTGGCGTTTTAATGTTGTTCTGAATGCAGCATAATTAGAGAATACATTTTCTGATGAGGCTCAAATAATTCTTAAGATCAGGATTATTTTTATTGTGAATTTATCTAAAGAATATATTTATTAATCTGCTGTACTTAGACTTCATGAAGTGTGATTTTATTGGGCATAAATGGCAGGGTTTTGGTGGTTGGGGGATGCAGGGGTGTTGTGTGGGAGAAGGTCAGGATTTTTGCCAGCTCGGAAACCCACTCAACCATCCAATTGTGTGCAAAAACTAAAGAAAATCAGAGAAGCACAAACATATTTGAGTGACAAACACAAGGTGTAGGAGAAACAGGAGAGATGCTGTTGGGGATGCGACTGGATCTGCACACTTGGATGGAGGTGACACCCCTGCAGAGACTGCAACCTGCAGTTGAGTTGAAATGTCTTCACCTGTGACAGGGCTGCACAGTAAAAAACAATGAAATAAATATTGCAATTTCATTCTTGACTCTGCTCTTGGTTTTAGATATTTCACTTTTAGCTTTTATTGCTTTTAATATAAATTTGCATTATACAGTCTAGTAAAGCTCTTAATTATTAAAAATATATCAGAATTACTGTAATAGTAAAGCTCCCAAAATTTCAATTTCCTTATTTTTCCACCTGCTTGATAAGGGCAAAGATAAGGTGAAGGGAAATGTAGCAGCGTATTTCAGAGAAATGCCTGGAAAGTATTTTAGTATCTTAGGAGTATTCAGCACCAGAACACTGAAATGTTTCATAAATAATAGAGGGTAAGATTAAGGCAACAAAGCTATGGGAATTTAGGGTTAATAATGATGTTAACTGAATAATATTAGCTATTACAGTTATTTAAATGTCTGTGTAGTTAGGGACTACCAGTTTATAGTCCGTATATAAACCATTTTTTATTCTGATGTGGGGAAACTGGAATATAGAAATGCTGAGCTTAATCTAGGCCATCCTTAGTTGTACCAGTGTCCTGTTTCGCAAACATCATCATTGGGTCAGGTTAGCCCTGAAAGTTCTTTGCAACCTGCACCTCGGGCAGAAGTTGTGACAAAGAAAGACTGGAAGCCTATTTTTAGAGCTGCTTGGGGAAGAATAATTACAAAAACTGGAGGCTGGTCATTCTGCCAAACAATTTCTAAGTGTAGAGGCAACCCATTATTACAAATTGTTGAATCAAAGGAAGCAGAAAGTTATTTTGAAATGGCTCATTGCCTTTTTTTCATCCAGTGAAGCACCATAAAGGACAGGAAACCAAAAGCCATGTAAGGAAATGGCACTTTTTCTCTACCCTACAAATCAGATATGTAAGTCTCTCCAGGTAGACTTTAGTCTGACTGCCTGGCTGGGTGACCATGAAAGTCTATTTCAAAGAGTAATGTTAAAGTGCTATGTTCTTAAAATAACTTTTGTTTTTACCAGAATCTCTTTAATAAGAAATGGAGAAAAGTTACAAGCTCAGGATCACTTGATTGTTCAGGAATATCTTGACAAGCCATTTCTTATGGAAGGCTACAAGTTTGATTTACGTGTGTATATTCTTGTAACTTCTTGTGATCCATTAAAAGTATTTTTATATCATGATGGACTGGTGAGAATGGGCACAGAAAAGTATCATCCCCCCAGTGACTCAAATTTGGTAAGTTGGAGTTCATTCCAATATATTGCTTATGCATGTATAATTTTGCTTGTGTAGTGTTGGAGGAGGTAAAATAAAATAAATTGTGACATGAGATTTAATTTGGTATTCATTTGGCTGAATTTTTACATTGCCACTTGAAGAGAAAAAAAATATTTAACTCATGCTTTTCTATCAAAATCACAAGTATAGTCACATTATTGCTTATGGTTAAAAATTTTATATGAGTTTGCATGTATGTGTGCAAAAAGTTTAAATATTTCCTAAAAGAAAGCAAAAGATGTCAATCAGGATGCACAGACCAAAATGCAGATGTTTGTTAAATACATAGTGAATTTGAAGTATTGGGAGGCATCAGTAGATTTGAGATTCTTATACCTCACTCTGTCCTCTGTTGCTATTGTATCTTTCCTTTTCCAGACCATATACTCTTAGAGCTGCTTCCGTGTAATTATGCAATAGACAACACATGGAGAGCCTTTTTTCCTACTTGTCACTTAAAATTGTGATTGTCTCTTAGTGCTCCTTTGAAAAATGCAGGTACAATTTTGAAGCCAGTACAAATGGCATATTTGGAAGAGTTACAATATTATATTTGGAATAGTTTGCTTTTAATATTTTTTTATTGTTACTAATCTCAGCAGTAGCAGCACTGAGCGGATAAACAGAACAGGTGGTTGTTTCTGTATTCTCATAACTGTTCATGTTGTAGTTTGTCTATTGTATGAAATAACCTGGCCTATCACTAATGACATTGTTCTTTTGATGTCGTTGTTCCACAGTGACATTATTCCAGATAACTTCAGACTAAAGATTAGTTCAAATGCTTAACAAATGCTATAAAAACACTTCAAATTTTTTATAGTCTGAAAAAGAATTGCTTTTGTCTGAAATAATTTGACTTTCATTGAAAGGTGACATTTATAATGACTCAGAAAAAAGAAAAAGGTTTCAGAATGGCTCTCAAAGCAGTAATTGGAGGCCATGGGAGAAATGAATTACTTGTAGTGCTAATACAATATATTGTTAAATAGCCTGCAATTAAGTTAATTTGTTTTGTTAATTTCATTAGGTTTTTTTAAACATAAGTAAGTGCAGTGAGATAAATGACAGCAGAAGGCTTGTGTTATCTATTGGCTATCTTATAAAAAAGGAATTGGAACAGAAGGCTTATGGTCTGCTTAGAACATCAACTACACTCAGGCAAGGGATCAAACCTGACAGAGAACTGTCATTGTGATGAGGACAGTCATCATGGTAGTATAGGTGAAAAGCTGAATTAATATCTGTACTGGGAGATAATGTAAATATATAAATAATGGTTTATAAATTGGCCTTGGAAAGGTTTTTTTTTGTTTGTTTGTTTGTTTTGGGTTTTTTTTTTTTTTTAATGCTCTCTAGCAGTCACTCATTTATGTTATGTATATCTTGAAATTTACCTCCCTCTGATGTATGGCTACCAGCCAGTTAAAAATGAGCAATTTGGCAGATACCAACACGGCAGATGAGTTTATATGTAAAAGATATTTTAAAGTATCACTATCATGAGGAGATTTCTCATAAATAAACTACAGTGAAAACTGAAATGTGGGATTGTCTATGAAACAGATGCCAGAGTGTTTTTTAGCACTTCTAAAATAGCGCTTCAAAATACCATCTTTATTGTTTGCTTCTTGTGGAATGTAATCATTCTGTAAGTTATGATAATTGCTCTTCACTTTTGTAGTTAGTTGTTTACATACAGACCTGTAGAAATGGCAGATATATTGCCTAACCAGATGTTGAGTGGTAGATTGGTTGACTGCAGCTGGCTTAAATACAAGCACAGGTTTTTTATAAGAAGGCTAGAACATTCTGTAGATGAAATCTCCAAGAATCAGAAACACTAAATCTGCACATAGTGTTATTGACAAGTAGGAACTGTTTGATTATGTCATTATTGATTTAACATATTTTTTTTCTTTTAATTATTTTGAATTGATGATTCTAGATTTGTATTTAAGGGGGTTTTAATGTCTTTTCTCCCTTTTTTTAGAGTCAATTGTATATGCATCTGACTAACTACTCTGTCAATAAACATAATGAACACTTTGAACGCGATGAAACAGAAGACAAAGGAAGCAAACGCTCCATAAAATGGTTTACTGAGTTTCTAGAAACAAATAATCTTGATGTCTCCAAATTCTGGAGTGATATTTCAGTAAGATAAATTAATACACTTTATTTTATGTTTGTAAATTATTGGAAAATTAATTGTTTCTGCCATCCACTTTACTGGAATCCAGAATGATTTTTGAAACTTTATCAATCTGAATTCTCAGCAATGCATGCCACAAGGACATACTATAAATTATCATTATAGTTTTTAAAAGGCTAAATTCAAATTCAAAGTTTGAGTATAAATTTAGTGTTAAACTGAGGAATGAAAGCTCTTTCAAACAGTTATTCTCATAAGTGATATGATGCAAAGTAACCATCTCATTTAAATTCTTGGAGACTTTTCTGGAGTATAAACTGAATTTTATGTGTGAATATTTACAAAATTGTACACAGCATTGCATATATGTGTGGACCGGAACCTGCACCACTGAAGTTACAGGTGTCTTTAGGTGAGGAACAGGTCTGAGATTGTTAGAGCTTAGGCATCATCTGTACATATGATTCTGAGAATATTTATTGAAAATTATATTGCAAAATGAAATGGGTGAAGATTGTCTATACTATACTTTGTTCCTAATATACCTTTAGCATTTAAGTTATTACATATCTAAAAGTATGTATATACTATGGAAAGTATAACAATATACTCTAGAGCTATATAAAAAAAGAATCTGTTACGCCATAGAAGTAGTTTATTTATCTATTATAGACCATTTATTTGGTATTTTAAATCTTTTTTTTAGTAGATATTTTAATGGAATTTAAAAGGTTAAAGTATGAAACGCATTAGTCAATATATACTGGTGTCTTCTCTCCTGATGAATTTTTCTGAAAAAAATCCCTACAGGAGTTAGTAGTGAAGACGCTCATAGTTGCGGAGCCACATGTTCTTCATGCTTATCGCATGTGCAGGCCAGGGCAAGCACCAGGAAGTGACAGTGTCTGCTTTGAAGTCCTGGGATTTGATATTCTGCTGGACAGAAAACTAAAACCCTGGCTCCTAGAGGTAAACCTCTTTAAACAAAAAAAGTAAAGTAAATATTTAAAAGTAAAGTTAACTAACTCCCAGCTGAATCCATATCTATGTAAGAAAATTTCCAAAGAAAATCTGTGCGTTGCAGGAGGTACTGTTGATGATGGTGCTTTTTCTGCAGCATCCATATGGAAACACTGCCCTTGCAGTGATTTTTGGAGACTCAGATAAAGGTAATTGCCTTCCTGGAGGAATGTTGCATTTCAGATGATTTTGAAAGTTGAATGAGAAATGTGATGTTAATCAAGTTAATGTAGCTGAAGGACCTTGCTTATAGCAATTGGTTGCTACATAGATTTCCCTCATGAGTATGGCTCTGCATGTAGCTCTGGCAATTTTTGTGAATGTATGGTCTTTTTTTTTTTTTTTTTTGGTTTTGGTTTTTTTGGGGGATATGTGTTCTTCTCCTCTCTTGTGGCTTTTAAAAGCATCCACATGAACAGAGGAAACTAATTCAGTATACATGAAATGCTGTCACACAATTGGTGTGAATGGACTGGAAGAAACGTTTCTCCTCTGACATGTTGCAGGCACAGTTAAGCCTAAGTGATGCTTGAACATATTTTCAAGCAGGAATGTTTGAGTTTTGTCTATTCTGCCTCTTTACACTATTAGTAACATATACATGGAGTTAGCTTTTTTCAGTTTGTATCATTATGTTAACAGTTTGGGAGACTGTACAGCTGGAGGAAAAAAGCAAAATGTATCTGCCTATTGACAATAAATAATTAATATGATTTTGCTATCGATGAGCAAAATGTTTACAATTAATTTACTGAATTATAACCTTGTTCTCAGGCCAGTAATGCTGTCAACATTTGTTTTGTCATGCTTATTTCTCTCAGAGGTTCAGTATAATTTTAATTAGAAAAATATAAATTCCTTCACTGTTGCCATGCAGACATAGGCATATTTGCTGACTTTGATGTGCTAGCCAAAAGCAGCACATGACATGAACTTAGTCTGTACTGCATTGATATCTTCTCATTTTGTTGGGCAAAACCTACTATCCCTTTGATTTGGCTCTACACTTCCAGATTATAATCTGTAGATTGCCTGTAGCTTGCGTATAAGTGTATGTAGTTGTTCAAGTACAGACTGAAGTTGATCTATGCATGCATTTCATCCAGCCTTGTGGCAAATGGTAACAGATCTGTTCTGTGAGAGGTGGTGAGTCAGCCTGTGTAATGAATCCATTCTGAAGGACACCCCTCTATCTTCATGGATGTTTACATGCAGTATGGAGATTTTAGGGGATTTAATTCACCATTTATGATAATGGGTCTCAGAGGAGAATCATACTATCCCAGATGCCTTGTTTGTGAGGGAGGGATCTCATAAAGTAGTAAATGCTACTCTGGTATTTTGAGTTGCTGGAGAATACTTCAGAACTTGGAGTTGTGTACCTGGTTGTTATTTCTTTTAAATACAGAAGTCTGATATTTCCTTTTCTGGTTTGGTGATACAGGTATCCTTCAACTTATTTTTCCAGACATTGAACTAAGCTAACAGAAATTTCAAACTTTGAAATTTAGTAGTTCAGTTTCTATACTCATCCACTAGATTTTACGGTGCTTGTTCATGTTTTTTCAGCACTCTTACAACAAACACACAGTATGTGTATATATATGCATGCACAGTATGTATACTATATGTAGTGTAGTGAAGATCAAATATGCATTGTATATATATACACACACACTATAGATAATACATGTACACTCTCTGTGTGTGTATATATATGTGTATCTATGTGTAATTTTTTTTTTTGGTCCTAAACCAGTTCTGGCATCTTCCTCAGCTTTCCACTCTTATCTTTTCCCACCATTTCCCTCTTGGCAAACCCCCCTTAGGGGACTGAATAATTCTTTCTAACAGTGGTAACAAGTAGTAATCACAAGGCTCTGAATGTTCCCAGTGTTATGGGAAAATTGCCAAAATAGAATTAGGATGGTAGATCTAGTTTCATGTTTCCATAGCTCTTGTAGCTTTTCTGCTATAAAGATAGCTTAATAAGCTAGTATAAGAAATAAATTATGCAACATAACAATGACTCTGCTTCTCTGAGATGACTGTTGTTTATATCGCCCTGATGCAACGTAGCTCTTGTGTTCCTTGATGCCACTGAACTTCCGGAACCTTCTACTGAACTGAGGGCTGTGGGAAATGGCGTGATTGCCATCTTGTGGCACCAAATGTTTCTGGCAAGCGTCTGTGCAGTCCCAGTAGACTCTGTCCTTTCTGAGTAGCAACTACCTAGATCTCCCTTCTGTTCCCAGAAAATCCAGTTTTACTCTTTTTGACCAAAATTTCCAAGCTGGGTTATTTTATGTACATAGGAAAGTCATACAGTTGAAGTTCTTGGATGGACTGCAGCCTTGTTCAACCTCATTATATCCAGTTGGGATCATGAAGTTGTGATCCTTGGAAAAAAAGTTCACATCTTAATAACTGCCTCAAGTCCAGGGTGCCCAGCTTCCCTTTCGATTTATGTGTGTAAGAGAAATTCACCTTATATACCGATCCACAAATTTATTATTTAGTGTATCTGAACTAGCAAAATCTATTCAAAACTTTGTTATCCGTCCAGTTAAAAGGACGTTGAACATTTTAGGCCAAAGTATCCAATGATTGCTAATTCCTATTAATGAAGTAGTTAAAGCTCACATACACAAGCTTTCTGGCATTTACTTGTTTCTCTTCTGGTATGTTTGCCCTGCTTGCGTCCCTGGAAATCCAAAGGCCAACAAGGGACAGGAGAGGTCTACTTCTCTAAAAAAAGATGGGTAGGTGGTTATAGCAAGTTGCTAGTGTCTTGTGTTCTTCACTGGGAAGGACACACTGTTGATGGTGAAGGTTTCTTCCTCTTTGCTCTTAGCTTCACTTGGGGTTGTTTTGTTTGCTGCCACTGACCACTTTCTGGCTATTTATTCACTGGCCAGCAATTTTGCATTGTCTCCAAGTTTTGCCATGAGTGATTTGTTTTACATTTCCTGGATTCTGCTCTGTCTTCTCTTTGTTATCCCTGAACGCACTGTTATCTAGTTCACAAGGTTGCATTCCTGTAGTGAACACTACTTGGCCGCTGTGATCGGTGTGTATCTCAGAGTCTCTGGACTTTCAAGGCCTTTGTTATCATCATTTACTTGCACTTTTGGGGCCCCTCATAGGATCCTGTTTTTGCCAACAATCTTCAAGACTTGCCTTCCTGATAAAATTACTGATGCTATATTAATACAACCTGGCCACGCGTATGTCCCAGTTATCGGGTCATTAAACTCTAAATAACTGTCTCTCAGCAGACAGATACATGTACAATGGTTTGGTAACCAGTTGTTATGAATACCTATTGTGACAGTGTCACTGGTACATTATCAAGATTACTTTACAACACTGCAGTCTTACAGATTAGTCAGCAACCATCTTTCTTGTCTGGAAACAAGGGATAGCCACATGATAAATAAGGGCCAATATTTTATCTTAAGGGACATTTTCAAGGAAAAGCAGAGTTCTTAACATAGCGTTTTTGCCCAAGACTTGTGACCCATGATCACATTTGACAAAGCAAGACACTTTGTTCCATATAGCCAGTATTTAGCACCTTATGTGAGTAAAATTATATGCAGATATCAAGCAGCTGAATATATAGGGTAACGGTATTTGCGTTTCTTGTACTACTTAGGCTACAGCTGTGATGACGCACATTTCAAATATATGTAATTGTGTTTTACTGGCACTTGAATTACTCCTGTGATACCATTTTTCATAAAGTTGCTGCATAAAAATAATCTTTTTTTTTTTTTTAATTTGAGGTTAAGTTCTGCATCTCATTCTGCAACATGGCTTACAGAAAATGACCGACCTTCGGCAAAATAAACCAGATTCAGTCACACCTTATCTCTCTAAGTGTTGAGCGTGAGTCAACAATGTGTACTTACAGTGGTGTTGGCTAACTGGACCCACAGATTGATGGTAATGATCTGTTTAGCACTTGTGAGGCCACACCTGGAATATTCTGTCCAGTTTTGCCCTCCAGAGTAAGGGAGAGACATCGACAAACTGAAAGGTGCCAAGATGCTTAGAAGGCTGGAGCACATGCTGTGTGAGGAGGAGCTGGGTGAACTGGATTTGTTTCTCCTGGAAAGGGTGGGATCTAACTGCAGACCTGAAGTTATATGAAGTCCAAATGCGAATAATTTAAAAAATAATATTACAATAATTAAATTATTGTGTAAAGTAGAATTATTAACATTATGTCCAGAAATTAGTAGTTGATAAATTTAACAAAGGAATTCTGAGCTTTGTAAATATAAAGTTTAAGGGTAGGAAATTCCCATTCTTCTACTCCAAAAGCCTATAAAAACATAATGAAACCTAAAAATAAATCTCTATAAAAGCACTGGATTTTTCAAATATTATTGATTTAACTAACATTTTGTTAAAACCTCTATTGCAGCTTGTTGCCAGTTTGAAAAGGAACAATTTCTTTTCTTTGTAGTTTTGCAACACAGAGCACCTATTTTACTCATATTTTTCAATAAACACTTTATATGTTTCACAAAGCACTTCTGTATCTGTCAATGAGGCAGTGTTAACAACGGAGTGGCACACAGGCATTAACCATCGGTTAGGTGAGCACAGTGCGCCATTAACGCTGCCTGCCTGTGGTCTTCAGCAAGGTCAGCATTTCAATTGTGTGATGAGTGTATATATAGATATGTATAAAAGAAAAGCTGTAAAAGCTCAGTTGCACCTTAACTCAAGAGTTTAGCAATATTTAGAACCTTTCCAGTTACTGTTAGGAGGAGCAGCTGGTGAGACTACTCATCTAGCTCTTTGGTTCAATCCTTTCCTTCTTTTAAATTTTATTTATTTATAACAAAGAAGAATTCCTTTCAGTGATTTTTGTGCCCAAGTGGCCTATCCCTCTGTTGCCTTGGAGAGCCATTTTTGGGTCTCTTTCTCCTGCTGTCTGCTGGCTTTTTCCTCTCTCTGCTTGTACATGAATTCTCTTTTCTCTCAAACAGTAGCAGTGATTCCTCTAAGCACACATGGCTTTAACTGGCTCAATATTTGCCTTCAGTAGTAACTTCTACTCTTCCTGCTTTTCCAGGGAATAAAGAGTGAAAAAGACTACAGTTTGATTTAACGTATAATACGGTGTTACAATGGGCAGTTGCCCAAAGAGCTGATCTAGCGACTTGCCTCTAGCTGGTGGTCATACCTATTGGATGATATGTTTCTGGTTGCTGTTTGTATGAACCTCTCTTTTACCATTCCAAGCAAACCATAATTTTATACTAGATCAGCCTGCAGAACTTCGTCGTGCAGGGACTTCACAACCTTGGTCTGGTGCAGGGAAGAGGGAAGTGACATGAAGGTAAGACTAAGAATGGGGCAGCACCAGTCCTTTCTGGCAGCCTACAGTCACAGTGGACTGGGTTAAATGTGAAACTGCACCTGTATGAGGCAGTTCTGTGGCGTTTAATCTGATCAATGTCCTGGCTGCAAGATCTCTGCCCTCCTCCTGTCCTTTGTTGAAGGCGTGCTCCCTGCCCCGTTCCCTGTGATGGCACTGGTGCTCGTAGGATTCTTTCCTGAAATGATGAAGGACCGATGAAAAATAATTTTTGGTGAAATTAATCTTCATGTGGATCATTTGGATCAGCTTCCTTGCTCTCTGTGAACCCCAGTGCCAAAACAATGAAGCAGGGAGAATATGACAGCTTGGGTTTGTCTTAGTTTAAACTGCCATGGAAAATCAGCCTTCTACTTAAGCTAAGAAAAACAGGGTAAGCACACTCGCAATTTGTGAGGTTTAGAAATGAGTGATTAGAATGAACTTCATGATTGTCTCTAATCAAATATCTGCTCAATGATAGCCACTAACGGCACTTTGTGTAATAGGGTTTTTATGGCTTATAAATTTCTTTTGCTTTTTGAATTCTATTGTTAGCAATCTCAATCACTTCAATAAAGAATGAGATCCCTTCCAGAACATTCATGCTGTCCCACAGATTGAACAGAGATTAGATTCCTGCTATCGAAAGGATGTCATATTTTATTGAATTGATTTTAGGTTTATAAAGTCACATGTAATCTCTCTTTTTATTTGAAAGGTCTTTTCAGTAGGTGTATGTGACAGATAGTGGAAAATTTATTTTCGTACTCCTAATAGGCTGCAGCAGAGGGAGGTGAGAGCATGCTCTTTGACTGGTTTTTTTTGAAGAGATGTGAAGTGCGAGGATGAAATTTATCTTGTGTCTTGATGAAGAATAAAAGGATGTATCTTACACATTTACAGAGTTTAATTTTTGTAAAAACAGAATCCTTTGCAAATGTAACTGTGGATGGGAGCCTTCACAGAAGGTACATCATTAACCGCTGCTTAATTTAAGCCTTACAGATTTGAGGTCCTCTACTGAGAAGTATGTAATTATGAAATACACTGAGCTACACAACTGCTGTGCTTACAAGCAGTTTGATTAATTGTATGTGCTATATTCAGTGAAATTTTAATTATGAAACTGATGCTGAAGACTTCAGTTAGAAGAATTAAACTTATGTGGACAATTCAGTTTTATAACTATTGAAAAGTCATAGGAAGTAAAGAAGCTAAAGCATCATCACCAGTAAAGCAGATATACGGGAGATAAAACTGTGATATTGTAAAAATAATAGATGTGAGAAACACTATTTCCAGGAGTCTATATAGAGGAATACTGTATTTGTTTATTAAGCAGTTTTTCTTTTCTGTGCATAGCTGTATACAACAGATGAGAAAATTTGAAGTTTTGAAGATAGTTTGTACAAAGAAACCTAATGCACGACACTGCCGTAGCTCCAGAATTAGTGTTATAAAATCCTTCATGAGTAGATTCAACCAGAGAGCTGCTAGTTTGTGTAGTGCTGATCATGGAAGGTATTCAGCTAGATCAAGCAGGGTTCAGGTTATGAAGGTTTGGGTAGGAATGCTGGAGATATTCCCTGTTTTTATACCTTGCATAACTCCATCTACACTTACTGATAAGTAAACTTTTTAGCTGACATTTAAGGTCAGCTGTCGAGACTGCCTCTTGAAGTTTCCATTGTGAGAAGGGAGATGCATGGAACAGATAAAGCAGGTTAAAGAGAAAAGTTTGCTAGCGAAGCATCCTTGCATGTAGTCTTACTAAATCAAGAGGGAGTTGAAGTATGCACGTGGACAGTTTGTATGGAATAGCTAATGAACTTTAAATTCACACCTGCTCTCTAAGTGTTAACTTTCTGAGGTACCCAGTTGCTTGGATTTTATTTGTACTGGACCTGCATCTGCTACTACCTGAAACATATTGCACCAAGCCAAGTTTGCAATTGCTATCCAGAACTGGATCTCTGTTTTTGTTGCACCTCTGGTTACTCTTCAGGATTGAGGTCCCAGTAGAACTGGGATCTCAAACATTAGTCATGAATGGTATGTCAAAAAAATTGAGGATGCAGATGATACAGCAGTGCTCCGGTTTAACGATGAATACTGTAGCTTTTCAGCCTCTTAAATGACCGCGTTATCGTGACAGAAACCTTAATATGGGGTGATTGTGTAATGTCTCATAATAGCATTTTGGTTCATAATAGCATTTCAACTGCCTTCTTACATCTTTCCTAACCCCACTTTAATTTTCTACTTAATAAACACAGTCAGTATGGTTTTGTTTGTTCAGAAGTGCCAGATGCAGATATTTGGCAAAATTCACCCTGTAGGAGAGAAACTGTTACTTAAATTATTTTATAATTTTCATAGTGTTAGTTCTCACTGGTGCTCATATAAGTAACACGTATTTGTAACATTTTTGTTAATCCAGAATTTATGCCCAGTGTTATACATCAAATTGTAAATCTAGGAAGTGCCTAAACCAAATATAATACAACAGTGTGCACTTTTGTATGCTCTCAAGTTGGATGCTTCAGTCTGTGCATCTCTAGGAATTCCTTATTGGACCAGCATAGCATTTTACATGTTCCTGATAAGTCCTTGTATCTAACTGAAATCTCACTGGAGTTAAGAATTTGGTGTACATAAAAAATCGGAAATTAATTTGTTTTAAGTTTTAATAAATGTATTTCTGTCTGTGCACCTGTTTTAATGAATCAAAAAACATTATTTCAAAGTAGAATGTTGTTAGTTGCTATATGTTCATATGAAGTAAAAAAATTCAATACATGGTACAGAAAATGATTTTGTTCGATATGTGACATTTCTCCTGAATAAGGAGTTGGGGCTTGAATTTGTCTCCTTTGTTTCAGTCCAGTGAGCTTTTTGGGTATGTAGGTATTTGCTGGACTAAAACATAAAGCTCCTTGTTTGATCTTCATGTATAAGTTTTAAACATACATAAATCCTTCCTGGATTAGACAACATGATATCTCAAAATCAGAATATTTCTAACTTAGTTATCAGCTGTATTTAATCAATGCAGCTGTAGTTAAAGTGTTTTGTTTAATCTTCATGTTGAAAATGAGATGCAATGTGTCTGTGGTCTTGTCAGCTGCCAGTATTCTCTAATGAAATGATGGAGAACAGGATTTTAATCTCTGTGCTCATTTCTCTGTATGCTTACATGTTTGCTTAGCTGCAAGTGGAACGTATTAACATTTTTTTTTTTAAAAAGAATCTCAATAAATGTTGGTACTATCACAGTATGGAAAAAAAATAGCCTTTGTGATGTGATAGGAGATGAACAGGTTGGTCTAAGGAGTTGGGTCAATTAAATATTTGGATGAAAGTCTTCCAAAAAAGACTATGTATAAACTTTTTCACTATTTCTGCTGGATTTTAGTGATTTTTCTTTCAACATCAGATCTCATTGCTCATTTGCTGTCTGCAAAACCAGCAAACAAACTGGTTCTCAAAGAAAAAGGTACCTTTTGGCTTGTAAGCATAAGTGATGGGGCACTGGGAGTCAGCAACAGGAGAGTTGGTGGCTCACTGGCCAGAATAGTTGTGTCCCATAGCTGCATGGTCTAATGTATCTGAAGTGTTAAAATACTATTTCAATGAACCGCTTTTGCCTCTGCTTTGAACATACTAACTGTATCCCCTTCTTATTCGCATGGAGTGTAAGGTATTAGTTTTCACTTCTGAAGCTCTTTAGTATCTGTCCCTTCTGTAACCAGCACTGCTCATTCGCAAGGTGAGATTCCTGCCTCTCATTAGCACCCGTTGCTCATTGATAAATTTTGATACCAGCCTGGAACATGCTCCTAGAAATGTTGATGCAGCTACTTCATTATCCCTTCACAAAACTTTCTGAAAATTGAAGTTATTCTCCAGGGTTATATGGTGGTTGGTTGAGACTCCTGGCTGTTAAGGGTGTGATTTAGTCTCACTGATTTCCAGTTGCATTTCCCTTGTTTTTCTGTATTTATAACATTTTTAATCTCTTATTTTGTACCTAGCTTATAAACTTTCTGTTACTGAGACTGTTAATTATTTTATGTTTGCACACTATGTACTGATTTAATACCTTAGATCTCTAGATGTTGCTGTAAAGTGTATCTGAATAGTTATTGAAATATACTTAAGACCACCTTGAGTTAGAGCCTCTTTCTGTCCTTATATAGTGGTTACTTTTAAGAGATGTATTGACAGTTGCTTTCAAACTGGGACAAAATTTAACTCTTCCTGTACTGGACTACTGTAGCATGGTTCATAGTCTGTTATAATGTGTTTAACAGCACTTTGTGTGGTAAATTTTCTGGTTGCAGCAACCAAGAACAGATGAGACTGGATTCACAGTGCCAGTACTCGAAGGGTGTTCATTGTAGGAGTCTGGATGAATTGTTGGCTGAAATGTACATCTCCTGGCTTCCAATATCTGTGATACAAAATGATCTATTTTTTAAAAAATACAAATGGAAGTGAGCTTCTCAACATGTATTTTCTTAATCTTGGCTGTATTTGAAAGGATGATTTCTCCTATTACATTAGATATGTCCCCAGTGAACCTGAATGTTCTTGAGTATTCGGTATCTTGTTTTTTCAGATTAATCGTGCCCCAAGCTTTGGAACCGATCAAAAAATAGACTATGATGTAAAAAAAGGCGTTCTGCTAAATGCATTAAAGCTTCTCAACATACGGTAAACTTGTCCTCTTTTCTTCAGTCTGACTCTCTTTTTGTTGCTTTCATTTATTTTTATTTTTTTATTTTTTAATTTGAACTGGACTAGCAGAAAATGAAGACTTTTTTTTTTCCACCTTAATGTTTTCAAAATGTAAATGTTTTCCCTGCTGTCAATTTTGCTGTTGAAATTAACCCAAATTCAATTTTTCTTCTTGCTCATGTGCTTGCAAAAAATAAGTGGTAGTAGTAATTTTCATTCCTTTTTTAAAAATGATTTTTCAAATAGGTCTCAAAGTGGGGATATGAGTGCAGTCATGGGCATATGGCCATGCAGGAAATTTGCTTTGGTGATAGTTTCACATACAGTTAAAAGCCATACGCCTCTACAGGAAAACTTTGTAGTTGGGATATGTTGGAAAAAATCTACATTTCAGGAAAATAGAACCATGTTTTTACATTAAATTATAATATAGGCTTATTACAGTACACCTTAAAATGTGAAACTATTGTAGCAATAAAAGTTAACATTTTAAAAAATTCTTAATGAATGTTTCAATTTTAATTTTAGATCATAAACTGCACACGACTGGGAAATACAGATGATATAATTGAGATGAAAGTGCATCTCATCTCAGCTGCATTGGATTGACATATTTTAATATAATCTGTGTTTCAGGACAAGTGATAAAAGGAGAAATTTAGCTCAACAGAAGGCTGAGGCTCAAAAAAGACTGTATGGCCAAGGTTCAATGAAAAAACTGTTGCCAGGTTCCTCAGAATGGGAGAAGCAGCGCCACACACTGGAAAGGAGAAAAGAAGAACTGGTAGGAAGGAAAAAAATGTGTTGTTTCTTCCCCATATCTTATGCTCTCTTTGTTTTAATTGTCTTATTTTCTTGATTTGTAGAAAGAAAGACTTGCACAAGTACGTAAACAGATTTCCAAAGAAGAGCATGAAAATAGACACATGGGGAACTACAGGTAACTATTTTTGTCTCTATTAGTAGGAAGTATTCAATGCATTCTTTAGGAATAATGGAAACAAGTGTTTGTGATAGATGATAATTTTTTGCCAAAAATATGTAGACATTTATAGAAAATATATACCTGTACACCAGGTAGTGAAGTTATTTTTTTCAGCTAGTTCTTGTTTTGATTCCAATTTTTTTTTTTTGCATGCACTTAGGAATTTATATGATATCAGTCACTCTAGTGTTTGTGCAATGTAATTCCTTGAAAGACATGATAGTTCACATTCAGTGTACCAAGAACCATGACTCATTATGGACCTGTTCTATAATCACATAAGAGATTCTTATCTCTAGGGGGGGCAATACAGGGGTGTGAGTATTCCCCTACAAAAAAATCAAATCTGAATGTTATCTATGAAGCTTGCCAAAAGTTCAGAAACTTTATTGGTGCTTCCATCATTTTTGGTAGAATGGCATTTGAAATACTATATTCATACATCTGCACTTTGATTTTGGATCTTGGTAGATGTAAATGTAAGTATCTTCAGATTTCTTGAGAAAATACATTCAAAAGGCAGCTTTAACTTGTTGGTTATAGTAGGTATTGTCCAGAAAACAAGAATTTTGTTTTATTATGCTTTAAAAAGATATATTATTATTTCTTGATATTTGCTTCAATGAGAAGTGAAAGCAAGGCCTATGAATAAGCCTAGGAGTGGAGTATGGCTAGGAAGAGAGGAGGGGAGTATTTGCCCTCTCTGTATAACATTCATCCAGGACATGGGAAGTTTGAGTTCACATCTTTTTTTTTTATGAATTAGTCAGAATTCCTTTACTGCTGTTCTTCATCTCTGCTTTTTTTTTTTTTGAGCAGACGTTCTATAATTCCTATTAAAGTTTTCATTTAAACAGATGGGTGTTTCTGTGAAATCTTCATTTTTGAGGAATGAACATTTGCTTACAAAATGTCTTTCTTTGTAACATTCCCAGTTTTACTTATGTCCTTTCTTGACATATGTGGAGCTGAACTAGTACCTCCAAAAAACTCCCTACAATGTGAGGGATCACTTACACTGTAAGAAAGAAAAACATCATGGTGCTTTGTTACATTTTGCTTTTTCAACAACTTTAAAGTCTAACTTTTTAACTGATCATACTTTAGGTTACTTATTCCATTCTCAACTGAAAATGAGACAAACATTCTCTTTATTTAGCTTTTTGATTAATGTAAATCAATAAAAGTACAAAAGTTTGTTTTTTTTTTTTTTTTCCTCAGGAAAAAGGGAAGTGTCAGTTCATGAGGAATGTGCACATATAAAAGGGCAGAACAGCTCTGTGTTTTCTTATTACCATGTGTTTGCAAAAAGGCTGAAGAATTAGCAGAGCCTGAGAAGTAAAGGAGTCTTGGCTAGAGATGCAGAGAAATCTTATCTGAGCATTATGAAATATCTTCTTCTTGGGATGTTCTCCTGCAGAGCAGGACTAGCTTCTGTCAGGCATTGCCACAGAATCATGGAAATTTGGGGTGCTAGTATTGCTGCATGGATTGATATTACTTGCTGAATAAAAATTCAGAGAAACCTCAATCAACCTCAGCAAGCTTTGATTTAATCTGTGGATGTCAGTTCAGCAGTTGGCTTAGTCAAGTGTCAGTCTGCAAGCACACCTAGCCCACTGATTACAGTAGGAGTCCTGTAGTGGTCAAACTAGGAGTTATCCTACTTTGGAGGATCCAGCTTTCAAGCTTTTGTGAATTCATGAGGAACTGAAACAGTTATATATGACTTTGAAATAGCCTTTAGCTGCAGTATATATCTACATATTTTAAAAAGAATATCCTTTCCTTAAATACTGTCCCGTGGCACTTTTTCAGCCATAGTAGAATCAACACCATTAAAAAGTGTTGACTACAACTAGATTAGAGCTCCTATAGGCGTTTTAATGCAAACTGAAACCATCTTAAGTTTGTTCTAAAACTGCCTTGAGTCTAATAGGATCATAACTGTCCTTTCTTCATTGCAACAAAATCATTGTGAAAGGTACCTTTTCACGGAGGAAAAGACTGAAAAGGAAGAAGGAGAAAGAGCCTTGTAAAAAGTTCACGAAAGATCCACAAAAACATAAGTCACATAATGCCAGTCAATATATAAATGGTACCTATGCTTTGCACAGTGCAGGTGAAATTAACTTATAGATTACTCCTTACAATACATTAGAAATTATTCTTCCACCTTCATAATTTCTGGCTGTGTTTAAGGCATTCATGAGAAATGGATTGAAGTGGTTTTCTTCAAAGCCTATTTTTGCTTGATGAGTGTGAATAAATCACCAAGTCCTGCTTTTCATATTGTCATAATCTCCTTACCTGTGATTTTAGAGAATAATGACATAGCTGCTGGAAAATCAGAGTCACCCTGTACATCTGTGTACCAGGAACTTTTTTTTTCTTATAGTATCTATTTCTTCCTCTTCATTATTTTGGAGGATTTAGCATTCAAGTGCAGTACATATTCAATCTTTAATTTACACCGTGCCCATTAACTCAGAGCAGTTATTAAAATTTTCACTGTTTTGTGTGTCCTTTTATTGCTAATACAAATTATTTTGTGGCTCTGAATTTTACATGCAATATTTTTTGTTAATATTTCACGAATCATTCACGGCTGCATACATCATTTACACTCACTGAAATTTCAGAGCACTGTGAAACTGAGTTTTGGTGTATCTCTGGAATGACCTGCATGGTATTTCTTTTGACTGACTGGTTGCTAGTTTAAACATCAATGTGTTCACTGAGTTAAAATGAGATTTAGAAAGCAATGTTCAGAGCATATGTTTTATGGTATGATATTACATCATCATTATAGATGGAATGCATATGCGTTGTAGAAGAGACTGTGAATTAGCGGCACTACTTTTGTTCCTAATGTGATAAGTATCTCAGCTTCTATCTTAAACTCTTTTTTTCCCCCCTCAATTTTAGGCGAATTTACCCTCCTGATGATAAGACACTACTTGAAAAGTATGAGAGTTTGTTAGCCACTGCTTTCCAGACATTTCTTGCTGGGAGAGCAGCTTCACTTCAGCGGGAAATGAATAACCCTTTAAAAAGAATGAAGGTACTGAAGCACAAGAAACATTGGCTTTAGGAGTTATTTGCCTTGGAATTCATGACCTTGTGGATTAGTTTCACAATATTCATGTGTGTTGGCTAATAAATAGCATTTGATAATGTTTCCATCATTTTATTATTATTCTTTGTGCAGCTTGTGGGCCAGATCCTTGAATCTGGATGAACAGCAGTGGACCCAGGGTGGAGACAGGCTAGATGGCTTTAAGCTACTTTACCATTTCCCTGATCCTCAGCCTTACCCCTGGCCAAACCAGAGGTTGGCAGAAACTGCTTTTGAGCTGGTAATTGCCTCCTTCTTCCTCCAGTAATGTCCCCAGCCTATTCATCCACTCTTATGGACTGGAATGAGAGATATCATAAAACCAGCTCCACTAGTTTAAGACATCCAAAAACTCCGCCTGATTGCCTACTTATGTAGTCAGAGACAGTAGGAAAATGGCTATATTTATAATAACCAACTAATGTAATTTAATTTGAAATCTGAGAAATAATTTCCCATCTTTGTAGTTGGCATCATCCAGCAGTTTTACAGGAATCCGTGTTCAATCCTTTCTTCAGACATTTATTTTTAATTAATGTTAAGACTAGATTTTAACTTTCTATTTAATGTTGATTGCAAGCAGAGATGCATGCATGAGAAGAAATACTTTTATATCCTCCCGTGGAGGGGTTCATAGTCTTATTTCAGGAATTAGTATTCAAAGTAATTTCAAATTCATACCACTTGGTGCTTGAATTTTGGAAGGATAGGATATGTCCTGTTCTGAATTGATTGTAGTGAAATTCGCATTTCTAGGAGGAGGACATTTTGGATCTTCTGGAGCAGTGTGAAATAGATGATGAAAAACTAATGGGAAAATGTACCAGGCAGCGAGGACCTAAGGTATTTGACTTTTAGATACCAATTTTTTATTTCACTCTGTAGAGAAGAAGTCTGAGAATTTGATGTGGGAAATTTAGTTAGCTGATCCTGGTGGCAGTTTTCTTCCTCAGACTGCCATTATTTTTTTTTTTTTTTTTTTTTTATATGAAGAGGAGCATAACTATCTTTTGTCCAACTAAATCCCATTAAAATTTTAACTAGATATAGGATCCTTCTTTTTCTCTCTAAGCTATTTTGAGGCATTGTTGTGCATGGCAACAACTGTTGTACAAGAGATTGCTTGATTTCAGTGTGTGAAATAATTTTTATATCCATGGCCTGTTTCAAAAGAATGCTTTCGTCTTTAATCGATTAGTGCCACTAAGGAATTCGGAGATCATGGGATAAAAGGCACTATGGAAGCTCAAAGGATTAATTATGATTATGATGTATCTGTAGCTTGCTTACTTGCTGAAAGGCTTGTACAGTATATCTTGTAGCCTGTTTTGTATCCAAAATCTGCTTTTAAAGTGAATGTATATTATTTTTAGCTTAATGCTTTCTGATTGTATGCATAGTTCATGCAACTCTTTGCCTTAAATACACTGCATATCTCTGTAAGCCAGTAAAGATAAATAGTTTGGGCTTGGCTAAAATAAGTATGTTTCTTATATCCTGAAAACACTCTAGGTCAAATCTGCTTAGGAGAGCCTACGTTTATGTTCCTGAGTTCTGATGGATTTGTTTATGGATGCATGTAAATTGTTTTTACAGCACTTTATGTTTCTGATGACATGGTTTACAAATCTGGGAATTTCTGCACAAAATGAATGCTGACAATTGCCCTGAGCTTGTAGGGGTCCTTTATATACGTGCAAGAATCCAAACAGCTACATCTTATTACAGGCATGCATACTGGAAAGAGGATCTGTGTACCCAATCTGGCACTAAGATAGATTTGCGGGAACCTCATTACAAGGATGGGGATTTTGTGAGCTAGTGCTTTAACTGTGGGGGATTCATTTAAAGAAGATTAAAAAAAGAAAAAGTCTAGTCCACCCTAATAACACACTCAATCCACATTCTTCAGGGATTCTTTTCCTTGAGGTTTTGTTTTCAGTTCTGTATCATCACTTCATTTAAATTTAATATCTCAGTCATGTTTTTCCTTTTTTTTTTTTAGAAGCCTGTCTTTTCCCAGCAGCCCTCAGAGAGCATCTATCAGGGTTGACTGTATGCACGCAGACTTGATCTATACTATATCTACACTGGTTGCATACAAGCCATTGTCAAACTGGAGGCCATAAACATTTAATAGGGTACTGAGCCCAAATTTTACTGAAGCCTCTTTTAATTAGTTTTAAGATGAAGTTTGATCAATTTAGGAGTGACACTGTATGACATGGTCTTCTTTTATAGCAGGCAAATGGATTCCGTAGCTTACAAGCTGCTCTACCAGTACAATATTGTTTGCACTTACAGGAGAAAGAAAAAAAATTACTTATGACCTAATTTCCCACTTTTTTTTTTCCATAAAATTCATTAAATCAAAAGGGAAGGCAATGAAGGTAGCTGACTAAAGGAGGTTGTTTCTTTTCCTTGCAGTGTGTGCACTTCATGTTATATAGGATCTCTATTCCTGCATCTTTTTTAGGATCCTGATACACTTCTCAGTCATTTAAATTATGCGTACAGTGAAGCCTGGTTGCATGATATCCTGTTCACTCTCTTTGAAGTACAGATGCCCATTGCAGATGGTCCTTGTATCTTGTACCAAAAGAGCATCACCCCTTTCCTGTAAGGGGTAAGGTGCACGTGGCTAATAATATGCATTTGATTGGCCACCTCTTTGTAAAGGATCTGCTATGAGATATGTAGTGTCTGAATATAGATATGTATAGAAATCTAGTGAGTCAGGCAGGCAGTAGAACTTACTATTGCCTGTCAGTCTATCAGGTAAGAAAATAATCCAGCTGTAAAACTCATCTTGTAATCATAAAATCCTACAGATAAAGATCCGTTAGCATATCAAAAAAGCAACGTCTGTAAGATCTAATAGACAAAACAAAGCTGAGGGAACAGTACTTTTCACATCATGTTACTCAACATGAGACTTTTTTTTCAGAAAGTCATGAAGTCCTGTTCGCCTTTAAAAGCCAGTGGCTGGCCTGCTGATAGAAGTTACTGTTAGGAGGTCAGATGCTCTGCCTTGGGCACACTCTCTTCCTCATAAAAAGGGACAGTCAGGACTCAGAAAACTCTATACAGAACAGCTGGAGTAGTTTTGAGAGAGAAGTGTTTTCCTCCTCATCCTCCTCCATACATAGAAACATATATATTCATATACATTTGTACATACATATATATATCTGAGGGGTAGAGGGATGTGTGTGTTTAAATAAGCTTTGCATGTAACAACTGTTCCATATTTGCTAGAAATGTCTGCCTTATTTTTGTTTGAACATAATTAGGAGCTCAGAGTAGAAAACAAGTCAAGAGTTTCCCAGATTGAAGGCATTTTTGCCTGCAATTAAAATATTACTGAATTCTACTTAGAATAAGAAAGATTCTGGAAATGTCTGGTTTATTTGTAGCCTCTAGAGGGCACCTTATACTTACACATTGTAAGGTTTACTCATTTATTACATTGCCACTGCTTGTACAGGAAAAAGAAGTAAGGAAATAAAATGACAGATATTTTAAAGGAAATGAGCAATTACTTTTATTTTTATTATTCTGATATAAAATCAGATGAGTCTAATCAAAGAAAAATCAAGTTAGCATAAGGGGAAAATCAAGATTATTAGAATTGCTAAGCAATCATTTTAAGAGGTCAGTTTAAACCCAGATCTAGCTATTATTTGTCATTATTGCTTTTTGTAATTTATTTGACCTTTCTTTTTATTCTTCTTTGTTAATTGATGTGAAGTCTTGGTCAGGATATTCTTGTTTAGTGGAGAATGTGTGAGGAACATGCATATGGTAAGTGGGAATGAGATCTACCTTAAAGCCCCTGTGAGTTTTGATTGAAAATGTTTATTATACCTTGTGTAACTCATCAGGAATGTCTGATCAGTATATCTTCTGGATACACAGCATTAGGAAAGCTATTTTTGAGAATGTAATAAGTGTTGAGGCACCGTAATTTGTCCTCTTGGCAGGTAGATAGATATAAAAAATATTCTTTGTGTAATTGAACAATTGCCAAGGCTCTTCTCTATGGAATAGTCTTCTTCAACTCTTCCTTATCAGGTCCAATAGCTTGGGCTTGCACAAACATACTGTCACTTTAAAGTTAGTGGCAGAAGTCTCCTTCCTTCCTTGGCTGGAATAGAAGTTTAGGTAGCATATGTTTCGTTATAACGTGTAACTTGCAGGAACAGTATCTTTGGGGCTTTTTTTCTATTGCCCTTCGCAGTAAGTCTTGGTTAGTTATATTATGCTAGGATAATAGGGCAATTTAAATTAATTCTGAGAGTTCTTCTGTTTCACTCTGACTCAAAATATGCTCAGAAATTATGATATTAATTTTTTTAAATCTGATTTTTAGTTGTGGTCCATTACATGACTAGGAAGATGAGGCCATCACCATAGCTTCTTATAGCTCAGAGTTACTGAAAAGAAAATGCGTAGGGGGGGAAAAAGTGAGCACATGAGCCTTCTTAGGATAATAGATATAATGGAGGAGATTGCCTTTTTCTTATTTGCCTGATGGTAGATGGAAGAAGAAAAATTTTCATTTGCAGTTTCTATTCTTGCATCAGCTTCTCTGTCTCCTACTTTTTGATCTTTTGTCTCACAATATCCTTGGTAATAGCACAAGAGTAATTTCCTAATGATGCTGAATCCCATGTGCATATGGGAACACCGAATACACCTAGCATAGTTTGCTATATTCTTCCAGTTTCTGCTTTCTGCAGGATGTGGATGAATCACTTTTTCTTTCAGAAGTGTACCAGCCAAGGTTCCCTGATTTATTTGTTTACTTCACGTTGATAATTATTAAACTACAGCTTCAGTTATTGCAAATATCAGTGAGGGGTTGAAACTGACTGTAAATGGTGTTCTGTATCACTTGATTTATGATCTCGAGAAAATGTCTGGTAGTGTAAGTCATACTTGAAAGAAAATATTTTTTCCCCCCTTACTGTATTGTGCTGCTTTTCATATGAGAAAGATTAGGATTACTATGTAGTTATTTTAAAATTAAGGACAAATTTCCGATCTAATTTGTTGGAGTTTAAGTATGCACAAATGAACCTGTCTGAATCAGAGACCCAGTGTGATAATAAAGTGTTCTCTTGCTCTTTTGGGATTATGAAGGAATTGAATTTTTTTTTTCTTTTTTTTTTTTTTCTTTAGCCCTTATGTTCAATGCCAGAAAGTGCACAGCCCTTAAGAAAACTTAGGAGCTACAATAGTGATAGCAGCTGTGATAGTGGTAGTAGTATATCAGAATCGGGAGAAGAAACTGAAAAGGAAGATCACAATGGAAAAAAAGAGAAAAAAGTTTCATATGATCTTGAAGAAAATAAATACAAATCTCTGGAACGATCAAGTAAGTTAAATGATCACCTTTCCAACTAAGTCTGTCATTCACGATAAATTATATAAAAGGCTTCAGTATTTTAGAATGTATCAACATTTGTAACTCAGGGTTAAACACTGGTTTGCTTGTTTTGTCTTTAAAATATTTTCTAAATTAATGAAAATTAATTTTAACAAAAGGAAAAGATGAATATTCTTTTACCAAGAATACTAAAGAGAAAAATACACCTGGGCTATACTTTGAAGTGGTGTGAATATTCCTCTTTGGTCTTAGATTATTTTTGAGCAGGTTATTATTTTTTCCCCTGTAAAAAGTAGTCTTACTAAGCTTGAATTTTCTGTAATATAGAAAGGACAAAAAAAAAAATTATCTGGTGACATATAGAAGGTTATATATTCCAGATGAGATCCCTGCACAGATTTTTTGTGATTATTTTCTTGCTTGCTGCAGAGAATTATTGTGAGCATGTTCTGTTGAACATAGTAGATATAGCATATTATTTTTTATTTTAGTGGTGTGTTGTCTCAAAGAATTTAATGATGTAATTGCATACATATAATGCTGCTTCTAAAATTTTCTTTTTCTTAGCAACATCCCTTATTTAGCAGAAGACCGAATTAAAAAACTGTACAGCTATGCAGGAGCAGATGAGGGAAACCAGATCTGCAAATAGGGCATCCATCAATGAAATTTTCTTACAGCCAGGAGGCCACACACAGTAGCCACATACTTTTTGACCTATAGGGCATATGCACTGTGTCATAAATATGATGAATGTTATAGAGGACTAGATTCTATCTGATGAAAGTTGACTATGAGGAAGAAATAAATGTGCTTACAGAGTATGTAAAGTATCTGTTATTAGGGGCTCTAACATGACTGACTGTTACATACGTAGTTGTTAGTCAACATACGTTATCGTACAGCATGTGCAGACATGTTGGTCATATATGTTGTTAGTCACAAAGACTGAAAAATGTGTGTTAAGAAAATAGTAAGTAATTACATTGTTAATTTAATTTGTCTGCAGGTAGAATGAACTGGAAACCTTCCATTAAAAATACAAAGTCTTCATTATGTTCATCCCCCACATCATCCACAAGTCCAATAAGACGTTCTATAAGCTGCCCTCGTTCAATATCAGTTTTGTCTATGCAGTCACAGACAGCTGAGCAACGTCCTTTTTCAGCCAAAGCATCTCTGCAAATCCAGCGTGCATCCCCAGTGAATAGGTCTCATTCTTTAAATCGCAGCCCATCTTCGGCCAGAGTCTCTCAGACACCCAGCCTGGGAAATATGAACTCTTCAGGGGTGAGTTAACACAGCAGTTGCATTCAAAATTTGTCCACTTCTGTTAAACTCATTAAATACATTACTAATTTTTACGATGTCAGAAAACCTGAAGTAGTATATTCAATGTTGTTTTGACAGAAACTCAAGAATATAAGATCTCTAGACCTGCCTATGACTTACAGTGAGTGCTGGCTCTGATATTTCAGTGTTTCTGGTACAGCAAAACAGGTGTTACATTTTGTGAGAATGGAAATCTTAGAGTTTTTGTGACTGGGAAATCTTCTATCCTAAGTAGTTTTGTGAAGATAGAAAGAGTTTCTGGATTTGTTTAGGGACTGCTGGTTCTGAAATGAGGATGTACCCAACATAAAAATCTTTACAATAAAAAAAAAAAAATCAATATTTCGAAACCAGTGTATACTCAAAGGGCAAATAAATACATTGTACCAGAATAAAACATTAGTAAGACTGTGTGGGTGTCCATTGTAGAAGAAGGTGTAATTAATTTTCAACCTACTGTACCTATTTTGCATACACTGTACCACTGCAGTAGAACTCTACTTCCAAAGTGGACAATTTAAAATTTATATATAATTCTTGTTGTCTTTAGGATTTGCCACTGCAATAACTGTCTCAGAGGCCATCTTTTTTTTTTTTTTAAAGTGATGATAAAACTGCTTTCATTTTTGAAGCTTATCCCCAAGACAGACAAACATTTAGATTCAAGTAGTCTAACTACATAATTAATTGAATAAGTAGATCAGATTGAACACTTTTAGCTGTTTAGAGTTTGTGTAGTTAGTTGTAATTTCATAATATATTTCTGAATTATACATTTTTTTTCCTTTTGTGACCAGACTATCATCCTCTTTGGTATCTCCTTCACAGCCCAGGCATTTCTTCTTTTGTGTTTGGATGATGGCCCACATATCCACTTACCCCTAGGAAATGTTTGCTGGGATCAGTCCCCAACCTCATTCAGCATTGTATTTTGTGCTGGTGCCAGTGCGTTTCCATTCCAGGCTTTGGTGCCTGGCCTATATATTTTGTCACCCAAATAATTCATCTGGAGATGGGGCAAAACAACTTGGTACTTTTAACCCATATTTGCAGCCTTTCTTTATTGTGGTGAACCTTGATTGTGAGAAATCCTTTTGTAATGCTAATTAACTTGTTTAATAGTATTACTATTTCTAATCATCATTTTTATCTGGTAGAATGCTCATTGTCTGTTTTGCCTGTGAGGCTTTGTCTAAATGATGAAAAAGGATCCTTTTGAAATTGTGTGCTGACATCTTGTGAAATACTCCTTAACATGTTTTCCATCTTTAAAGTCAGCTAATAGAATTGGAAAGACATTAAGATTATGTCTTCACAACGTGTTAAAGGTATTTTTTTATCACATTAGCTATCTCAAGTTAAAAAACTACCCTTTTATCATCAAGAAGTACTCTGAGAGTTTAATGAGACAGGGCTAATATAGATTTTTCTATTCACATTAACTTTATATCAAATACAAATTACTGAAAGATTAAAACCAGTCTCTTACCATCTGACATTAAAAATGGGCTACTCACTTAAATTAACATTAGTAAGAAACCATACTCTCTTTTTCATTGAGAAAGCTCCACCACAGAAATGATCTTGATATGCAGAACAATTATGTTGGGTGATAGAGCTTAGGTCATGCTTCTTCAAATAATGTGAATAAAATTACTTACAGAATGGATAAGAACTACTCATGATTTAGCACTGTGTCGTGAGTGGAACTCTGTTCATAATTATTTTTGCAACTAAGAATAATATACTATATATTACTGTTAGAATAAAATTAAAATTGATAAAATTTGTGTGTGATAAATTATTAGTTTATCTATCCTTTGGGCAAGAAAAGAGCAGTATATTGCCATTTTTGGAGGCTGCTGAGATCCAAATGTTCTAAAGGTATGGAAATTAAGTTTAGAATATGCCGTTTACAGTTGGGAATTACAGACACATTTCTATAGCAGTTATAAACAAAAATGGATTTGGAAATAATGGCTATCCTATTATTTCAGCCACATTATTATGTATCCTATAGCAAAATATTTTATTATGCTTGAAAATATTTATCACTTAAGCAAAACTATCTTTAAGTATTGTAGTTCTTAAAAAATACAAAGATTAAGAAATGCCTAAAAATTTTGAATTTCACTCTTGAAAAAAACATAAAATTAAGCCCATTTAATCTTGCAAATGCAAAGAAGGAGGATCAGAAATACTTCTAACTAGTGTCTAAGATTTAAAGAAAGCCACAAAACCCTCCAGAGATGGTCTTATGCAGACACTGTAAAGGTTCAAGTTGGTATTGGTATAAAAAGTACTGATATTTTAAACAAAATCCTGCACAATCAAAGACACTGTCAGGAACCCTACTGACCAGAGTAGGAGCAAAGCGTCCTTACTTTTTAATGCTTCCTGAAATCTTGGCGCAATGACGCATAATTGGCATTTTCTGTTAAATTGTTACAGTGAAGAACTGAAAGGAATTTTTTTATGACTAATAAATTTTTTTTTCATTATGAATTTAAATTAAAAGTCTGTTACCTAAATTTCAAATGTATATTTTAAGTGGTGGGCATCATAAATATGAAATATATATTTGTTTATTCTGTTTCAAACAAACTTACATTTGAACTATTTTTTGTTAATTTCTTGACAACTATAAGTAATGGTAATGCACTAGTGTATGAGGTGTGTGTGTATATTAGCTATGTATTAGATAATATGTCTATACACTTTAATAGTATATTTTACATCACCCTATTTAGAATTTATTTTTGTCAAGGAAACATTGAAATGTGTGAAATTTTTCCTCTGCTTCATATGGTTTTTAGAGTGAGTCTTTGCTGCAACAGAAAACAAAAGAGCAAGAAGTTGCTTTGACAAAAGAGACTCTTCTCATTATCAATGACATGAGAATGAAGTTTCCAGGAAAAACAGATGAAGAATCATTATTAATTATAGAAGATGTAAGTATCTATAAATGAGAAAGAATAATCACAGGGTAGACACTTATTGTTTAGGCCACTAAAATGAAGGAAAGTAGAAAGCTCAATTTATGAGCTTTCTCTTTCGTTTATGAGCTCATGTGGCCTTAAAACTTCCAAAACTCAGGATAATTCAGAAGATTTTGAAAGCTTGGAGAATGCATACTTTCTGACCTTAAAAGAGCAGCACTGAAAACATTCCTATGTCTTTATAAAATATATGAGAAACAATCAGGAAGACTAGGAAAATTTGTTTTTTCATTATGGGGGAAGTTCAAACTTTTAAGTAAGCTAAGAAGAATGTTACAGTTCATTAACAGTTTATATTTCATCTGAGATTGTTAGTACAGATCTTGACATGTTTAACTTGCTCTTGAATAGGCATATGGGACAACTCAGAATGGTATGCTGCAAGGCGAACTGGAAGTGTGCTAGTCATAAAGGACACCCATCACACTCTTTTTTGGCTCTTCTAGTCTGCCAGCTTACCCTTTCTTACATCCAGCATTGTGATGAGCCTTATAATTTGTTATCAAAGACATATGAAACAATCCCTAATCAAAAAGGCAATTAAAAAGCAACACCTAATAATAAGATATATAAGCAGAAAAATGTGGTATTTAAATCATTTTACAATATCTCATGCAAAGAAACTAACGTCAGCTTGAGAAAGAAAAAAAATAACATAGAAGTTCTTTTCTCGGTCTAGTAGAAATATGGAGGAATCTAGTAATTTAAATTGTATTCTGATGTAGTAAGCACAGTCCACAGTGTATTAAAATTCATCTAATTCATTATCTGGCCAGAAATGTCCTCTGCTCTGTGAGCTTTCAAAACGTTGATTATGTCTCTAGTAATCTGTGCAACTGCATCACAGTGGAAAGGGATTCTGCTGTAATGGTGGTTGCTTTGGGTGATTCTGGAAGATAGCATTCTAATAACTAGCATATTGAGTTTCTCATCTTAGAAGCAGAAATAAAATGCTTCATTAAATTTTCTTTTTCAAACATGGGAGAGAGTGTGTATAGTTATGTACGGATGGGAGTGTGTGTGTGTTTGCACTCCATCTGGTCGTGCTTTCTCATACCACATAAGCATGGTTATAATGCACTTGCTTGTTGCAGAATTCTTTGGCCTGAACCAGTTTCTGAAGGGAAGTAGTATTTCATCATGGAAAGAAACAAGTAATGGTATATTAGTTTTTGGTGAAGCAGAACTTGTCACAGGTCTGGAATAGAATAGAAAGATAAAATAATGAAATGAAAATAAAAATGTATGTTCACAGCTTGACCTGTTTTGGTAGCCCTTAGACGTCATAAAAGGGGAGAGTATTGCAGTTCATATATGATCGTTTATAGAAAGGATGTTTTTAAGGTATGTCTAATGGCCTTTATGCAGCAAAAAACCTCACTATTAAAATAGATTAACAATTACGGATTATTGAACTTATTGCTCTGTTCAAGGAATTTGAGCTGAGTCAGTTAAGAGGAGTTTCTAGCTGCTTTGTAGTGTATGACTTAGAATCAGGTGGAAACCAGGGTAAGATTAAACTGAAAGATTGCACGCATCTTTGCAAACATTCCCCCACATAAATTTGGAAATATTTTTCTATTTCTTTTAGAGGAAAGTTATTTTCACAGGAATCTTTTAGATGCTCACATTTTTTAGCATTAGGAATTCTCATGAATAAAATGCCGTATTTCAGTTGTTTTTATGTGTATTTCTTTTATCTTGTGTTTTGCAATGACTACAGATTATGGATAATTGGAAGTATCATAAAACAAAAGTGGCATCCTATTGGTTGGTAAAACTGGATTCTGTAAAGCAACGAAAAGTAAGTGACATATATTTCACTTTCTGAAGATCATCTAAAGTCAACGCATAGCGATGTATCTACTGATGTTTAGCAGTAGTTGGGAGTGACTTGAGATGCTAAAATACTGGCTATTAATACAAACATATATGTGAAGTAATTCAATTGCAGGAAATTATGTTACTTCATATTTAGACAAGCATAGTTATCCTGGAATATAATTTCAAAAACAATTTCTTAAAAAATTAGCCTGCTGAAAGAAAAGCAAACTGAAAGATTAGTGCTTACACAACTAATTTTTAGCAAACACTCTTAGAACTGTATTGATTCAGCAGATTTGATTGATAAGGGATAAACAAGTCAGCAGTTTCAGACCAGGCATATTAAAAGTCCATTAGAATTAGTGATATTGCACTTGGTTATTTGAGTCTTTGACCCACAGTATTACAACAGATCACACTCGATGAAAAATAGGCCTGCCAGCAAAGATTATTGACATTGTTATAATGTTCAACTAACTGGTTTAGTCTTGCAAAGGACTAATAATATTTGTTTATCATTCTGTCTTCACTCATCTGCTATCTAGGAGCTACTGTTATGCATAGCATCTAAAGAGTTTTTAATCTGTTTAAAATCTGACATCTGGTAGTCCGTAAGTCATATCTGTATGTCATATGTCAGTCAAAATCATCTTCCTAGTGTAATACTTATTTTTCTTAATGTAGCAGAAATTATATCTATTATTAATACTTTAGTGCCCCTAAAGTAAGTCTTTCTCTGCTTCAGTCACTTTACACATTATGTAGATTAACATATCAGGTCCAATCATTTAATCTCTGTATGTGTCAGTTTCTATTTTTATAGACCATAAAAGAAAGTAACTTAATTAAAATGCTGCTGGTAAATATTATAATTTTAAAAAGTTGGTGGATTGTAATAAAGAATGGAAGAACTATGTCAGATCCTCATCTCAAATTACTTTTTATAAAATCAGCAGTGTGATCCTCAGTGTTTCAAATTGTACTTCATTGAATATTGCCTTTTCATACTGAAGAGAGAAAACATGTCCATTTAATGTGATGTCATATGATAGAAATGTATTTGACTATTCAAGTTAAGTTCAGATATTAAATGGAATATGTGTCCACACAGCTTTCTAAAACTAAATTAGACATGACAAAATGAAGAAGAACTTGGAAATGTAGGAGGCTGTAATTTAATAAAAATTCTTCTCGAACCATGTCAAATGGCATCACAGATCTGTAATTGAGGAGAATTATTTCTTGTGCCATTGACAGGAATCACTTGAGCAACCAACTTCATTTGCTGAAATTGTGTCATTTTTGTTTGATACCTACAGCTGTTCTGCTCAGTAGTCCTTTGCTTAAAATGATCTTTTATTTCTTTTTAATTACAGTAGAGAGTGCTGTAATCCCAATATACACACACAGATCTTTTCTATTGTGTGCATATGGCAGTTGTAGCCTTTTGCCCCAAACCAGAGAGTCTCAGAGAAGGCTTGTAGAAAATGGTGATAATGGAGGAAGAGCTGCTCTGAAGGAGGGATAGATAGATACATATATACATACATAGATAACAGGGCCCAAAATTCACACTGCTGTTGCAATGGAGATCTCATTTTCTCAGCAGTAATCTTTGGGACAGTTAGAGCTAGTGGAGGATGTGTTGCTAGAATCACTTTCTTTAATCTATGATGCCACATGTGTGGAAAGAAGTCACCAAATTGGGCCCGTTGCAACTGAGGTACAGGGCTTTCACATGAGACTGGTTAAGGTATATCTTTCAACCCTTCCCCACAGGTCATTCCACAGAACTGTGGTAAGGAATTACCACAAGGAGAGTGATAAATCTGCTCTTTGAGGGACTGAGGCTGTTTTACTATACATTCTTTGATTTGCCCTTCCTAAACTCCTTTTGGCCATCTGGCTTAATTTACTTGTGTCTGTCTATTTTTTTTTTTTTTTTCCCTATCTTTCCAAGCTAGTCAGAATTTTCTCCTTAAGGCATTATTTTAGAAAGACTACAATAAAGGATGGTTCTGTCCTTTATTTGACTGACAGTCATGCAAAACCAAGCGCACATGTACAAAGTCAAGATGATACAGGTTGATATGCCAGGTCATTATTAGCAAAAACTGCACAATCAGAAATGTGGATTTCTTCGCTCTTCTTGTGAGGACATCTTTTACAACTTAGGAGACTTATAATTCCTGAAGCACTAGAGGGTCCTTTGTCTTTGCTTGCACTGGAAATGATTTGCCTTTTTTTTTTTTTTTTTTTTTAAACTGCTTTTAACCTCAATCCCTTCAAGCAATCAGATAGTTATTCTTAGAAGGGTAGTTTATAAAAATGGATTAACATTGACAATGACATTGCAGCTGAGGACTGCCACATGTGTGAGCTTTTGTTGATTTGAAAGAAGTATGTTTTATATTCCAATGAGGAGGGTAAAGGAGAAATGAACTCAAGGTAGAGAATATTTATGCGAGTAAAAAATCTGTCTCAAAGGTACCTTCTGCAACTTTGTGAAATACGAAACAGAAACTCAGTCCCCTTCACTATACTTACTGGGGAATTCTAGCACACAAGAAGAAAATACCTGGGCAATGTACTAGATTTCACAATGTTTGTCCCTGACAGCTATGTTTGCTTAACAATTGTTCAACATGATGTAGAAAAATTAAACTTCTGCTCATATTCTTAGTGTGTAATATTCTGGCATTACAGCAGAGGTACAGGAGGCATTTAGAAGCAAGTTGAGAGTAAACTGATGAAATCAATAAATGCTAAAATGAAATTTAGTTTCCCAGGACTTTTAGGAAAAAGAGACTTTTGTATGGGAGGAGTTGACTGCTTCATGTTACATCACTTTACATAATTTCTTTAAAAGTGTTTTGATGGTTACCAGAGGGTTTTCAATATGGTCTTTCATAACATCTTGTTCTATTACACTTAGATAATTGGTTATGTTAAAGTAAATGATGTAAATTGGAGTAAACAGAAAGATGAAGGCAAACTAGAGAAATGAACTTAGAAAAATGAGGGTGTAGGTTTCATAAAGTTCCAGCTCTTGTTCAATGCCTCGTCTCTTTTCTGAAGTGGATGATTGAGGCCATGTTTGCAAATTAAGAACAATTAACTGGGATCTTTTCCCCTCTGGCATATTGGCAATACCACAATAAAAACTGCAAGAAAGGGTTTTGGTTTTGTTGTTGTTGTTTTTTTTTTTTTTTTTTTTTTTTTTTTTTCCAGAATACCAGGCAGACTGCAGCTTGCTTTAAGATGCAAGGTTCAGTCCTTAGTTTTCTTCAATTTCAGGTGCTAAAGGAAAACAAAAAGCTCTACATCAGCATCATAGTTTTTAGTTCATGTTTTTTTGAACTAGTGAGAGAATGCGTGTGGAGCGGAATTGCTCTGTTTTTACACAGGGAGATAAATTACTCAGTGCAAGATTGCAAATAAATGTATAGTCAATCCTTTATGTAACTTAGGAACTTGGTTCAAATGGGTGTCTACAATCATAGCTACTGGCCATTTGTGTGGGAAAGCCTTAATCAGGTGAGCCACAAAGAAAAGGCTGCTTGAGAAGCATTAAGACAGTAGGCTAACAATGCTAGGGGAGTGTCTGAAAGTCTGTGGACCCATTCCACAAGCGTGGGGCAATCCAAAACCTGGGTTTAGCTCCTGCACTCGCTTAACAAGATCACCATCCTTAGATTATAATTTACTACTCTTTCTGTCTCACTCTTTAGGAGGAAGAGACCACAGGTATGGTTTTTAGTGTGTTAGACACCTGCATTCATAAAGATTCCCATGGGAGAGGACAGCATCGTATTTGCACTGGGTTATTATGAGCATGGAATTACTGCAAGACCTGTGCATGCAGACTAATTCTAGGTCTTCAAAATAGAGCTTAAATAACTTGTAAATGACATATTTCATCAAGGCTGCCATTTACAGCTATCTAGATTTTGTGCCCATTAAGCATTACTCTTTACTATGAAGCTTCATTGTGCTGTTGCAAGCATTTTGTATATTTGTGCTTTGTTTCCTTCATCATGTCTATTCAGACTACTTATAAACAACAGTTTGTTCTGCAGGACCGAAAAATAGCAGTTCTACACCACGCTTCCGTAATTTACTGTTCTGCTAAATCTCCTTCACCTTTTGAGAGTCAGATGTTTCACTGTGTGAATCAGTTTGTCATGCATATCTGAAAGTTTCCTGAGAAAGTACTGTACCTTCTAATTTGCCACATCTTATACCAATTAAATGAATACCTCCATCAGTTCACCACCCACTTGAGTCTGACTGGTTTTTTTGGAAGATGCTGTTTTGCAAAAGAGGCAGTAAGGATGTCCCCTTTACAGGAAATCACGTTGATTTAACTGGCTTTTTTGTTAATGGGTTACATGCACCATAGAACTTTTTAGGACAGATTTTACACTGTTCAGAGTGCCAGCGTGGTGCCTAAATACTACTTGGGTAACAAAACTATTTCCAGTGTTGTTGATACATCTAAATAGACAGAAGCCAAGACACTCTGGAGCCTGTTTCTCTCCAGTGGTTATGGAGGGAACCTAGAGGCCTGGCTTAAGAGAACGTACAGGTGTTTAAAAGCACGCAAGGTGAATCCCACTTCCCATGTCCCATTTCAGTGGGATGTGCAAAGGGGTATCCAAGAGTACTCTGATGAGCTGGATGTGTTACTGCCTGTATGTGTGTGCGGGCACTGAGCAGCTAGGACTTACCAGGTGAAACTCAGTGCTATACGGAATGCAGCTTAGCATTTTCTTCACCCACATCTTTACACACTCGCATTTAAATGTAGCCCGTATATAATAAATCTGTTGTGTTTCTATAGACATTGCTATTCTGAATATCTTGACGATTGTTTTCTTACTTATTGATTTCACTACACCACTTCCTGCATCACAGGTAAACTAAAATGGTTTGATCTAGGGTAATGCTGAGCTTAAACAGACATTAAACCACAAGCAGTTTGCAGCTTTTCAGAACATTTTAGTTCTTTATAAAATAGATGATATTTTAAAAAGGAGTGGGTAAAGAAGAAGAGATAATCTTCAAATATATAATATTTGGGTTGTTAATTATGTTGTGTCTGTTCTGTAATTGTGTCCATTTTGTTTCTTTTCAAACCCCATTTGTCATTTAAATGAGCTGGTATTGAACAGACTGAAAAAAAATAGAAATGAACTTTTCTGCAATAAAAATAAAATATTTTGATTTGGCTTTGCAAAATGTTATTGACAGAAAAAGCATATCATAAAAGTTTGCTGATGAATGCACAGAAATGAAACATAGACATCTGTGGGAATTTATAGCTATGCAGTCATCTGTGCCTGTGTGTTTGTGTGTGTATATGTGCAGTGAATCAGTGAACAGTTGGTTTTAGGTTTTGCAATATGCCTTTGCTTTGATTTGCTTGGAATACTCTTTCCTAGGTTTTGGATATAGTCAGGACAAGTGTTCGTGCAGTTCTACAGCGTGTCTGGAAGGCTCCAGACATTGAAAATTTACATCTGTACCGTCTCTTTAACCGTGTATTTAATCGCTTACTTTGGAGCCATGGTCAAGGTCTATGGAACTGTTTCTGTAATTCAGGGTAAGCCTATTTTTCTTATCTTAGTCTTCTTCATAACTTCACAATTACAATCAATATTGGCATACTTTGCTCATTTTCATTCAAGAGAATGCTGTAATAAGTTGAACAACTTCTAAAACCATTTAAAGATGCAGTATAAATACAAATGTAATGATCTAGGCCAGCCATTTCAGTAATGGAATCAGACATTTAGTAATGTATTTACAAATATAATAATCTAAGGGAAAAATCTAATTTTCAAAGTATCTGAGCTTTAGGTCAATTCTTTCACTGAATGACGCACAATATTGAGGCCAGACCACTGTAAGTGTCAAATGTGCACTTAGCATCAACAGAAGTCATTGTCATATCTGAGTTCAAGACTTACAAGGGAAGAATTCAGTCACAAGTGCAGCTGACATCTCATGCCAAATGCAATGTCAGTTCTGTGATTTACAAATAATGAGTTTGAATTTCTGTGCTTGATTACATTCACTGTTTCCCACACTACTGGGAATTTAACTATAAGCAGAATAGGCAATGTCCACAATGAGGTAAGCAAATGTTTTTTGTTTGAGTAGCAAATATAAGTTTTCTATGGGGGGAAAAAAGATCAGGCTATATATTGAAAGTTCAATATCCTACACTTAAAAATCTACCTTCCTGAAATCAAAGGCATTCATGTAAATATAGGTTTGGAGGATCAGATCATAGGTATAAAATAATCCCTCCCATGCACCAAATTTATTTGTAAATTAAGAATACAGATCATAGAATTATAGGATAGTTTGGGTTGGAAGGGACCTTTTAAAGCTCATCTAGTCCAACACCCCTGCAAGGAAGCAAATATATTGCATACAAAAAGACATTTTGTCTTTAAGTATATACAGTGTATCAAGAATGAGAGAGGTTTTGATTAGCTTGCTTAAGGTTTTCTAAGACATTTATTGAAAATTAACTGCAGCAAACACAATAGTATACTGATGGATACAGGTCAACATGTTCTTCACATGTAGTCATTTGTCATATGTAGAGAATGCGTGTTAATTGTTTCCCCACAAAATGGAGATAAGAAGAAGAGGGATCTGAGAGTATCTGAAAGATCATTGTTTTTTTGGGCTTTTTTACCATTATCTTCTCATTGCTGAAGTCTTCTTGTTGTGCAAGCTGCTTGGAGTTTTCGCTTTTTTTTTTCACTGAAACAGGCTGTGGGAACATGCAAATAATGTCAGCCTTAAGATGTGCTAGGGGTAGATATTGAGAATGCAGCACACTCCAAAAGTTAAAGTAGAGTGAGAAAAGATTTCTGTGTGTATGAAACAATCTGAAACACTTTTTTTTTGATAATGCTGTTATTATTTTGAGTTTTAGTGTGCAAATCTTCTAATATACATGAAAAATTTCATTTTGCTTTTTTTTTTTTTGTCTACAAACAATTTTTTTTTGGTTCAAAACCTTTGAACAATTCTGCTGCTCAGTTGGCTCAGGAGGAGAATCTTTGAGCCAGCAGAAGAGTTCAATGAAGAGCAGAATTTCTCATCTAGCAATAATTTCATTCATGTGGAACAAGATTGCTGACTCCAAAGTGGAACTAAAATATTTGACAAAGATCCAGTTCCTTGTCAGAGGAGTTGTTATGTAAAAGATTCTAAAAATACTTTAAAAGTAATATACAAATATCCAGTATGTGTAGAGATGACGCTGCATGTAGTATACTTAATACAGAATTCACAGAGAAAACCGAAAGGCTGTTTGTACCTTCCCAGTATGTTGCTTATTCAGTTACAAGCATCCTTCTTGCCATGTAATACACAGCAGAGAACTCATGACAGCACCTGTGTGGCAGAGAGGCCAATTTCTCATCATTCTTCCTTGTGCTATTGTTCGTTGTGCCATTTTAAAGAACAGATTGGAATAAACATAGAACGTCTAGGATTTGGAGAAATATGTTACAAAGCGATATTAAGATGCTAATTCAGAAACAACATGAGTATATGAAAATATACTGACTATAGTTCTTTGACTATTTGTAAGGTCTTAGGAGAAGAACAGAGCTATTAGCTTTAAGGTTTCGTCTTGCTGGTTAGATCTCTACGAGACATACGCTATTTTAGCAAAAAAAATAAACAAAGAAACAGAAAACCTCAGTGAAATAACCACAATGTAGATGGTTTCATAAAGCTACATTTGTTTTACTGTATAATAAATAATTAGTAAGAGAAAACTGGTAGAAATCAACTGGTAGTTGACTTCAGATGGTTATAAAAAGATGTCGTAGTTCAGCCCCGATCGGACCAGACTACGCAGTCTCTCTCTCACTCCCCCCTCCTTCCGAGAGAACAGGGAGAGAAAATATAAGGAAAAACGGCTCGAGGTTTGAGATAAGGACAGGGAGAAATCCTTAAAGTTACCGTCACGGGCAAAACAGACTCAACTTGGGGAAAACTATTCATTTATTACTACAAACAGTAGGATAATGAGACAGAGAACAAGATAACCTCCATCCACCCCTCCCTCTTCCCAAGCTTAACATTATCTCTACTACCTTCCCCCCCCCGAGCAGCACAGGGGGAAAGAGGGAATGGGGGTTGCAGTCAGTTCATCATATGTTGTTTTACGCCGCTGCTTCATGGTTGGGGGAAGAACTCCTCACATTCCTCCCCTGCTCCAGCGTGGGGTCCCTCCCACGGGCCACAGTCCTTTGTGGAACTGCTCCGGCGTGGGTCATCTCTTCCACGGGTGCAGTCTCTCCAGAACAGCTGTCCCAGCAGGCTCTCCACGGGCCACAGCTGCCTTCAGGCATCCACCTCCCCTGGTGCGGGGTCCTTCACGGGCTCCAAGTGGATCTCTGCTCCTCCGTGGACCTCCATGGGCTGCAGGGGGACAACCTGCTCCACCATGGTCGTCACCACAGGCTGCAGGGGAATCTTGGCCAGGAGCCGCATTACTCCTCCCCCTCCTTCTGAACTGACCTTGGTGTCTGCAGCCGTTCCTCACAACAGGCTGGTAGGTGTCTCTCAGGATCTTTTTACATCTCATTCACTTCTCATCTCCTCTCCACTTCTTGCAGCCGGGCTGGACCGAGTCGGGCCCAGTCGGCTGCCTGGCGAGAGGCCAGAGGGTGAGGCCTGCAAGGCCCATGAGGCCTGCGCCTCCCCCTCTGCGCCTCTGCCCCCGCTCAGCTTCTTCACATCTTCTCTTCTCTCTCTTTTTTTTTCTGTTTTCCCATTCTTAAATACGTTATCGCAGAGGCGTCATCACGAGACATTCTGCTACCAATCGGCTCGGCCTTGGCCAGCAGTGGGTCCGCCCTAGGCCTGGCCAAGTCCCCTGAACAAAGGGGAGCGACTTCTAGCAGTTTCCTACAGAAGCTACCACCTTAGGCCCCCCCTACTAAACAAAACCACAACAAAAGAATAACACGCAATTGACAATATTGCACAATCAGTCATAATACTTTTTTCTAGATCTGTTGAGGAATCCATTATTTCTTACTAATATATAGAAACTAAAGTTACAGCATAAGAAATTAAGCTACCTTAGGTAACAGTACTCTGATCCCTGTTGACTGCAGTATCATAGAGTATGAACTGAATCTGTGTAGCACGTGGAGGAGGTTGCACAGGCACATTTATATGAAAGCTCATTAAAATTCACATGTATGTTTTCAAATCTCAGTCTTTGTTATTAGGGTAACTAAATACCACTGTGTTCATAATTGGCCATAGTTACAGCAGTAATAACATCTTATTATTCACTGATGAAATCCCTCATAACTAGAAAAGTGATCACAGACCTCAAAGCCCAGAACTTAAGGAATTTATCAGGAGAGTTTTTTTTTCTACAAGATTTTTGAGATTTATGGATTGAATTAGAATATAATTATGTGTAGCACTGTGAGTCTGTTGAACAAATGTAATATGTAGAACTTCATCTTGCTGCGATAGATTAATTTCCATGTAAAAATACATGTGGAAAGTTCCCAGACAGGAAACAATATTGAGAAAAATATATTGAAGAAAATAGTAGCTCTTCAAGTAGTAGAATTATTCCGTTTATGAAATGAAACAGTTTTGATGCCTTATAAACAATTTCTTAAACAATTCATTATATGGGTAATAATGAGAAATGCTTGCATCACTTGAAAATTATGTATGCAGTGGAAGTTCTATAAGACTGAACAGTTTCGGCTGGAACATATCATCTAGACTGAGGAGCCATACTAAAAACCAGTTAGCTATATATACAGCTTATCTTTTATTCATTAATGTTCATAATTCCATCTTAATACAGCATAATTTTAAAAATCTCACTAGGCAGATGTAAGCTTGCTGGTTCTTTGATGTTGTTCGAAGGACAAACTTCCTTCACCAGGGATGTGAAATCTATTCCTGATCTCAGTGGACAAGGCTAAATCATCCTGGATGTTACGTTGAAGCCAGATACAGCCAATTTTCCTCACTCTGTGAAGTGCTTCTTTCAAAAACAAGCAAAAAAACCTCAAGCTTACAAACCATCTGTGCTACTGGATAATGTTTTAACCAAAAGAAAAGTCTTCACAGGGACCACATTGCCTTTAAAACAGATGTAATGATCTGTTATCTGGTCAGAATGTTGCACAAAGAGAAGTGTTGAGGTGTATGCAAAGAAATATTGTTGTCTCCTGTGGTAAAACATACGTGGTTTACATTGCTGTGGTAGGGTTTGGTTTTTTTTTTTTTTTTTTTTGGAAAGAGAAACGGCTTTTTAAGAAAACAAAAGCATGATGGCCTGCGTTTCAAAAAGGAATGCTTCTATAGATACAGACTTTGCAAGTTGAACTTAATTGTAGAAAATCAACCCCATATGACCAGAGGAATAATAAGTAGTATTTGAATGACGAAACTGAGAGACTTTCCTTATATGTGTATTTCCTTATATTTGGGTAAGGAAGCAGAGCACATCTCCTGTAAATTAATTTCGGATTTGTTTCTTAGTATCATGTACTTAAGTTAGAAGAAGAGTATTATGGTGCTGTGTAGGTAGGCATTTAGAAATAATTTATTATTTTTATTAATTCCTTTAATATCACTTCTCATTCGCATTCCGGTGGTAGTCTGTTAAAAATAATAAGTGTTTTTTTGTTATTCCTGTTGTAATACAGATATACATTTATGTGACAGTAAATCTTTATGTGCTTAACCTAAGTAATGGCCCTATAAACACTTCAGGGAACAAACCATGTGAAAAATGGCTTGTGGACATTTCACATATGAAGATTAACTATTTAATTTGTGTTTTGGACTCAGCATCTGCCAGCCTCTGTGTTAAACAGTATAGACCTTTCACAGGCAAGGTCATGCTTTTTCTCTTGTTCTCCTATTGTTAAATCTGATACAAAGCAGTAAAGCTCTCAGATTGCAATTTGTGTCAGAAAATATGAAGTTGTGTCTTTTTCCATAACAGGAGCTCTTGGGAAACCATATTCGGTAAAAGCACAGAGGTGGTGACTCCTGAGCAACTCCAGTGTTGCCAACGAATAGTACAGCTTTGTAAACACTGCCTGCTGGTGGTTTACAAATATTCGTCAGATTCAAGAGGATCACCGACTGGGATTAGCCCCCACCGGGATGATACAAGGTATACATTTCAGTATTCTCTTCCTAAATTGTAAGTTTAAAGGATAATATTGGAACAGATTTGAGTCTATGTTGCTACCACTACCATCTTTAAGCCTAATTCACTATGTATTAAAAAAAAAAAAAAAAAAAAAGCAAAGTCCCTAACATTTCCCCTGATTCTGAGGTTCTATTGTTCTAATCTCTCTAGCCCACTCATGAAGTGCTACTAAAAGACGACTTGAAACACACATTTTGTGTGAAACTACACTTCTTAAAGTCTTGGTTGCCTGCTGCCCAAGTAGCTGAAAATATCCTTTCTTCCCCTTCTCAGATCCCTCAAAGTCATTCATTCCAGATTTGCATTCCTAGAGGTATCCTAACATGTATGATACTTCTGGCTTCACATTCGTGATGGGATGCTGTAGGGACACAGCTCCAGCCAAGGGTCAGGTAAGTGCCATCTGATTTACTGTATTGCACAGTTTTGCAAAGTTGATTTCCAAAACCTACAGATTGAAAGTTTTATTATTTTGTCTGACAGAGCATAAATATATTTTCAAACCTTGCAAAACAGCATCATATAGTAAAAAAAAAATTGGCACTTACCTGATTCTCTATTGACTGGTTTAGTTCTCCAACAAGATACAATAGGCATTTTAATATTGTCAGTGTAGGGATTACTGAAAATGCTCCAACTGTGGGGAGTCAGCAATCTGCAATTTAACAGTTGTAGGTGGAGAATTAAAGGCAAGTTTCAAATTATTTAGGTTCCAAATTCTATCCATAATGGCAATTTGAATTATTACTTATATAAACTCATAAATGCTTTTAAAATATAAAACTTTATAGACATTATTTCATAGAAAGGCTTTGTGAGTTAAATATTATGTGAAAAGCAAACTGATATATTATCTGTTGAACTTATTTTATGACTTAATTGCTTACTTGCTATATCTCAGACTAGTTATTTGATACACTGAACTCATTTGTTATTGTCATATGGATCTTAAGGTACTCTAAGATAATTTAAAATCAACCACAAACTGAATTTGGTCACAGCAAAAGTAGAAGTATATAAGTCACAAAACAAATCATATTCAATATTAACATCTACTGAGCTAAAGTGGGAGCGTGGTAAAGTCATCTGGATTAGCTAAGACTAGAAAATCTTCAAGGTTGAAGTTTTTATTGCTTTTACTGTTAATACTGCAGAAAATTTTTCATCGTGATCAACCACAAACTATTCAAACTGATTGGATTATTCTAACGTAGTGCAGCCAGAAGGCTTGCATTTGGAAAGCACTGAAAGGGATGGTTCAACAGAACTTTCTCATCTTTAGTTTCTGTGTTTCTTCAGATGCTGAATGGGAGTTTATTCATAAATTTCACAGGCTGGAGGAATCTAAGCCCTCTATATCAGTCTGTCTTCAGCAATGGAGTGTCATGACAACTCTAATTAAAGTTACATTTTTTATATTTTTGTCCATGAATGTTACATCTGTGTGGATACAGCAATACGCTAGTTAACCATGATATTTTGAATTTTGTGAAATGAAAGATACATATGGAAATAAATACGCTTGCCCATTATGCCCCACAATTGTAAGATAATGAACTATTTTTCTAGAAATGGGAGAACCACAATACTATTTTACTTTTCATCTATGTTTCTGTTTTTAAATTATGTAAGAATCTGCACTATTAATAATAGTTTTCTTATATCACTGTAAAATTGTGTGAAGTGCAAGAAGATATCAGAATATAATTTAATAAATGTACAAGAAGTCAATTTTTTCAAGACTTTATAAAATCTAATTTGAAGAACTTTGTTTTTTCTGAGCACAAACAGATTTTTTTTGTTTTGTTTGTGTTTATGAAACAAATGTTTGTGAAACTAAAGCTTTCAGAGATTACAAATAGATACGCCTTTAGCTGGGAAAACTTATTTGTACAAGAAGAGAGAAAAAGACAATTAAAACAGCCACCGCGTTCTTTTTTCACTTTTCAAATTTGTTCTCAGTCTCGTCTCCTAACTGTAAATCAACTATATGTCATGTAGAGAACGAATAGGAGGATTTATGTAAATGTGTATTAACGTTATTTTTTTCCCTTACAAAGTGTAAAGAAAACAATAGAAGAGCTCAAAAACTATACCAAATATCTTAAAAATAATAGCTAATATGTATAATAAGTCAGAGTTTTTGTATTTTGATAAATTCACCTGTATTATAACATTTAAAAAAATACAATCTACTGCTAGATCCTTACAGCTTGCTAAATAATCTTATCTATCACATGGCATAGTCTCTGGGAAGCATGAGAGATTTTTACTGTATCATCAAGCAAAGGTAGGACTCGATCTGGTGACACAGTGAACTGTCAAGCTCACCTCCAACCCATTCCAAATCAGACTTTATTTTTTGTAAATTGTTTAAAAAATGTATTGGTGATAATATGTTTATAATAACAGCTTTTCTCAAAGCTTAAACAAACCAAATGTGTACACTTCCTTGTATAGTTTGTCTCCCATAGGCAGTGTGATTCTGTTTCTATCCATGTGATTAGTAGGATCAGTTTTTTAACTTATTCATCATTAATCATTAGGAGTCATTAGAATGATGCAACAATTTTAAAGCAATAATTTGTGCAATGTTAGTCCCTCCTAACATTGACATAATTCATTAGAAAATTCTGATTTAGTGTGGATGCTATTTTTGCACACTGTGCTCATCTAATGACTTCTGCAATTAACTGTTAGGAAATGATAACATGAGAAGATTTAAGAATGAATATTTTAGAATCATAGAATAGTTAGGGTTGGAAGGGACCTTTAAAGGTCATCTAGTCCATATGATAAATTGCTGTCTGTAATATTACATAAAATACAGGCTATATGGTTGCCTGAATTTATAAGGCAAATAGTCCCTGATGTGACTTACTAGGCTGTAGCATCATTGTTTTTTGCTTTACTAGAGTAGTGATGATAACATGCTATTTTTAGAGAATTAGAGCTGGAAACCAAAGCTGAAAATTTCTCTTTTTCTCTAATCAACTTTTTTTTACAACTTAACTTTTTTAAGCTGGTTAACATCAATTGCGAATTTAACCCAGTTTAAACAGTACTATAATAACAGAGAGCAATATGTGAAATATCAATTTTTCGTAGTAGTGTTACACAGAATGATTTTGTTTTATTTATCCGCTTGCTTTAAACATAAAAGACTGGAAAGATGTTTGATCCTCTTACAACACCTTGAAATTTTGCTAAGAGTTTATCTGCATTTAGATTTGTTTCCTGAGTTAGCTAGTGCCTCATGTCCAGTATGTTTTATAAATATATTTATCGTACATAATTTCTTGAAAAAAAAACCCCGATTATAAGGTATGGTGCATGAACAACGAATTCTTTTGTTCTTGAATGTCACTTTGCCTGTAAACTCAGCCATATTTTTCATATCCTTTCTAGGTATTTATTGCCAGGACCTTCACTGTTCATCATGAAATCATCCTTGTCCAACTTTAGCTGCACTTCATCTGGAATGCCTCGCCCTAACATTTTGTTCACACACAGATACAGTCATTTGTGAAGCAAAAGGAAAATTGCTGTTCTTTGTAAATAATGACACTCCATTTTTTTTTCAAATTAAAATTTATGTTGGAGCTAAATAGAAGCACTACTATATATTTACTACCATATTATGATAACATTTAGCTGAAAACCTACTGTGAAAGCATAGCTTTTCTGGAAACATAATAAACCTTGTTAAGTTGTTTACATGCACATGTGAATGTGTAGATCTTGCTAGGTTTGTAAGTAATTTCTTCCTACTAGAAATGTTATTTTTGTTGCAGAATATATAAAATGGAATTGATCTTGAAGATCCTATTACAGTGTTACATTATTTGTAAGTACAATACTTTGACTTTAAAATTATTTATTATAAAGTATACTATTTATTGTCTCAAATGTAATTGATCCTTTAACAAGGAAGATGATTTAAAAACTGTAGTAGAGCTATAAAACTGTAAGAGTCATCAAAAGTAATCTGCTTTCTTGGATATGTTTAAAATAATCCCCAAAACTGTGTAACCAGATATCTCTATTCCTTCTCTGAAATTACAAGATCTATTTAATGCTGCTATTTTTCTTAAAGGACATGCTATAGTATCTTTTAGCCAAAGTGAAGGCATTCAGTACACAAAAGGTAAAAAAAAAAAATCAGTTTAGGCATTCAGTTTCTAATTGGATTCTTGTAATAAATGGAGGCCAATGTTTGTTACCAGATTTTCCTTCACATTGCCTCTGTCCTGTGCCTTTAGGTTTCCTTTGGGAGCAAGTAGTCATCTCCAACTCGCAGAAGCATGCATAGTGCATAGTTTTTCTGTTTTACTGTACAAGTGATAAAGCAGACATTTTTAGGAAATACTACAGCTATAATGTATTATTTCAACCTTAAACTAATTGGTTTGTTCTAGTTTTTAGCATACGTTCTACAGTAGGTAGTGGATTGTATCCTTGCAATGGACAGTATTTTCTAGATTGCTGACACCTTTAAGTGTTGGAAATATAATTCATTAGAAAGCTTTCATTGAGATTCAGCTTCCTGGACCTGCCTGAAGGGCACGAAAAGAAAACAAGGCAGAGCGGGAACCTAGTATTAACAGGATTTGTTACCTGAAAGCATCATCCAGGTTTCGCTACATACACCCAATCATCCCACGCAGCATTCTGCCATATGAGCCTTATTCATTATAGAAAGAATCATTAAAAAAATAAGTTAATCTAGATTTAAAAATAAATTAAGTTTTTTAACAGAGTAAAGAACAGAGTAGTTATTATTTACCAAAGACTTGTTTACTTACCAATTGTATAACCCTGAAACGTGTTTGTAGATTATCAATATATTCCAGGTATAATTGGGGGGCTAATTATCCTCAGGAGCAAGTATGTTAGAGGTTTTTGATATCCAGATATTTAAAACAAATTTAAAAGACTGAAGAGATTTGAGACTGAAGTTGTCTGGAAATGATTATTTTTAAAATTTTAGTCATAGCGTGTATAAAACTGGGAATTTGGGTGAGATTTTTGATGCCTGTACTGTAGTGCCTGAGCTTTAGAACTGTAGGATATATGATAATGAGACTATTGTAAACAATTAAAAACACCTCTTGAGATTAGACAGATATAAGCCATCTTCTGGCCTGGAAAAGTCTCTTTCATTTTTGTGGTAATACTAGTTTAGTAATAGAGTATGCTCACATTAGTTGTATCTCTCTTTTGGTCCGTACAGTGACTACTGATAAAGCATACTATGGTTATCTGTGAGACCTAATAAAAGCTGTAAGTTCTCTCTTCTTGGGGGAGGCTTCTGTTGTATTCTGCTTTTGGCCATAAGGATAAAAACAGCTTCCAGCCTAGCTTGCCAGACTCAAACACAGTGTTAGGATAACGGTTCTGATAATAGGTTCATGTGCCTTTTTTTAATTTTTTTTTTCCTTTTTTTTCTTCTTTTAAACTACATCATGAACTCTGTTCTTGGAAGCCAGTGCTGGGACAGATTGGTCTGTACAGAATACTCTTCCAGCAGAATGAGGGCTACTAACCATACCTATTTGGTATGGACAGATCTAGAAAAAAAGTACATTTAGCATGTGCAAAAGTGGACCAGATGGTTGGTTTATGTCTGACGTTACTTAATATATTCATTTTTCTTATAACTTTTCCTAATGTGGTACTGTGTTCCTAATAATGTGTGAATCGATACTTTCAATAAATGTAATGCTGCAGTTCCCTGACAGCTCCTCAGAACAAGTGTGTACACCTGTGTCTACAGGTGAATTATGGGCTGCACCTACAGTGTGACCCCAGGTAGTGCCATAGGGGAAGCATTTACTCCTTTCAGCATTTCCTCTGTGATCAGATAGGTGGTCCTAAAAAATGAGCCTTTAAATAGTAATTAATTCTGGCCTGGGGTTCTTGCAAGCACCACTGTGGTTGAACCTTCAGCCTGATGACCAGCAGATCTGCTGACCCCTTGTCTTAGCCCCACCATCAAACCTTTACTCGGGAAGCAACTAGTTAATCAAACACAGAGGTGAGACCAACCTCCTAAATGCCTTTCATGGTACAATAGGGTCTCAAGTTTATTTCCAAGTTGTTTGAGAGTCGTAATTAGAAGGAAAAGAATGCAGATAATTTGTTTACCAGAAGTTGATCTTTACCCATTTAAGACACAAATAAAATAAGGTAATATGTTTTTTAACAGTGTATGATAATCTTAGTAACTTAAAAAGAATCCGTCTGATACAGAAGTAGGATGCTGAGTAGCTTTAACCTAGGAGCTGTGTATTTTTAGGCTGATAGAAGCCTGTGGGTGCCTCCTGGCGCATCCCTGGGGAAACTGAGTTGGGAGCACAAGCACGCCTGGGGCAATGGGTCCTGCCCAGCCTTGTCCTTGCCCCGCCTGGTTTCCTCATGGTCCTGTTAGGAACGCTGGAGCACGAATAGGTTCCCTTGCTGAGTTTTATTAACTGAATCTCCAGAAACCCACTGATGTTCAGTCAAAAATATTGCCCTTTACTGGAGCTTTTTATTTTCCATTACAGTGTTATAATTTGCTTAGAGCAGACTGGAAGCACAGCTGGTGGTGTCCAGCCAGCCTGGCATCACTGGGCCTTTCTGCTGGCTGGTGGTGGCAGCAGGGCTCGATGGCTGAGCTTAGGTGCTGCCCTCCACCCCCAGGCTGCTGCTGGGAGGCAGCAGCAGGTAAGGGGCAGCTGAGGAGGGGCGGTGAGGCTCCAGAGTGGTGAGGCACTGTGCTGCCTTGGTGTGGTGGCACCGTCTTACCACAGTTCCTTGGGTAGCACAAAAATGCAAGGCAGAGGTCTGCAGGTAACTATAACTGTCATAAAAGATGCCGGTCCCGCCATGTCTCCTGTCTTGAAATAAACTTGTGTTGATGATGGTGCAGTTACAGCAAGCTTGTGCGTTGAGTAGATGTTAGGAAGGTGCCTGCTCTGGAGTGACTGTTGGTATTCGGATACTGGTTCACTGCTTTGTGCCTCAGTTCTCATACTGCAGTAGTGTGAGGGTAGGATGTGCAGCTCTAGGGGTGGGCTCAGAAATGCCAATTGTGAAATCTTACAAAATCTTCATGCTCTGTGGTGTGAAACAGCTCTTACCCTGTAAGAGCATGGCCTGATGGCATCTGCTCTTCTAGTCTTTACTGGAGGAAAATTCCTGCTGAAGTCTGCAGGAGTTGTGTTCATTTGGGCTGTGAAGCAGGCTTCCAGGGTTGAGCAGAAAGGGTGCTGCTGCCCACAGCAGGATGCTGCAGGTCCAAATCTGTACCTTGCCTTTGTAAATCTGTACCTTGCTGTGTTCTCAACGTAGCCAGACCTGTGCTGTGCCTAAGGACGTGGAGTTTTCTGCTAAAAGAAAGTGCTTGTCTGTGTCTTGTTAACAAGCTTGGAAGTCCAAGTACAAAGTCTGAAGAGCAAGGAAAGTACTTTTTCAAAAGTATTGCTTAGCTGAGGTAATGTTAAAGGAAACATTACTTAAAATACCTCATAAAGTTTGGTAGACCTCAGCCTTGAGTTAATGTCCTGTCTAGAAAGGAGTGTCATCCTTGTTATGGGAAAATTGGTCTCTAATTTTTAGTTGTACAGGAAAGTAAACAAATTCATCGACTTTTAAAACTGTATCTGAATGGTTCCTTAGCTGGACTAGGAGTTCTAGAACAAATTCACTTTTAAATGTAAAACCATAAGTTTACAGTTTTTACTTTCCCTGTATATTAAAGTGAAAAGACTGAATTGTATTGACAGTTGTAACACCTAATTTAGGTGGTAGCAAATGTGAATATTTGCAAGTTAGCTTTGCATGCAGTGTGAAAACAGTTAACTTGAAGCTGTTGCATTTATTCCCATTTTCAGGAGAAAAATAATTTACTGTTAAATGGTGTACTTATTGGAAAATCTTTCACTCCAGCATTTGCATTTGTAATTTTTTCTGTATGTGGTAAAATTGCCATGCATTAGTTGTTATTCTACATCTGTGTTCTTTGTTCTCTCCCTGCCACCTCTGCTCAGTTCCCTACATTGTTGAAATCACTTGTTAACAGAGAAGAGTCTTGGATGGTGTGTAAGTACCTATAGCATGTTAAGACTCTGAAGGAGATGCTACCGTTTATGTATATGGAACAGGAGAAGATTCTGCTTGTTGGGGAGCAAGACAGGTACATTCTTGGGTTTTTAAAATTAAAAAAAAAACAACCGTTGTTTCCTCTTTTAAAACAAAAGGCAACATTTACTTACTAAGAACTCAACACTGAACTTAAAACTGCCCTCATTTCACCACCAGTGATATTACTCATACTATAAAATAATAGAGTGAGTGGTCCCTAAGTGCCCTCCAGACAAGCCTGCCTGCTCTTAGTGCCTGTTGTGGTTTAGCCCCACTCAGCAGCTAAAATATGACACAGACACTCCATCACTCTGCCCCTCCAATGCCCTCTCAGTGGGATGGGAAAAGAAAAGAAGGCAAAACTCCTGGGTTGGTATAAGAACAGCTTAAGAGAACAACAGAAGAAAAGAAAACAGAGATGGAAAACAAAAAGCAATAACAGAAAATAAGCACGTAATTTACAGTACCATAGCCCAGAGTAGATCCTGATGCCCAGCTCCCTCCCCAGTAGCAAAAGCTGCTCCTCAGCACCAGCCCCACTTTATTCACTGAGGATGGTGTCACACGGTCTGGAACAGCCCTTGGGCTCATTTGGGTAAATGATCCCAGCTGCTGGCTAATTAGTAACCCATCCCAGCTGTGTCTGCAACCACAGGGGCCACCAGCTCCAGCTCCTCTCCCAGCTCAGGTGAAAATGAACTCTGTCCTAGCCAGAACCAGGATGGTGCCACAGAGCCGAGTGGAGCCTGTACCCTGCTGAAATGGTGGCTGACATGAATGCCCAGGATCTGCTCTGTGTGCCATGCTGCCTCTGGCTGAGCAGTGGTCGGTCCCCCTCTGCACCTGCCTGTGTCAGGAGTTAGGAGCAGCATTGCATAGGGAAGTGACCCACACCTGCCTTTCCTGCTGTGCCCTGATCAGACCACTGCTCACAGCTACTGTCACGCGTTTTTGTTGAGCATGGTTGTGCAGCTGCAGCGTGGTTGGCAGCATAGGTAGTTCATGTGCTGCAAAGCACTGGCTTTGAAGCGTGATGGTGGCAGTCATGAAGTGGAGTGGAACCCAAAACGGCCATAAGAAGACAGGAGATCTGGTGAGAAAATGTGTTATCCTGGGTAGGTTTTGTGTTAAAGGTTTTCCTTGTGCCTGTACTTCTCAAAATGATTTGCTTGGTTGTAGCAGAACAAAAGACTTTCATTTAATGCTGTATGTAATTTTTAACTGAGTGGCAGAGTGTCTCTGACCATCTGTAGCATTATACCCACTTGGTTGTTCCTGCTGCAATTCCCCACAATCCACTCTCTCCCTTAGAAGCTTCTCAGAAGGACATGGAGGACCGTATTGTCTAAATAGAAGCTTTCCATTTCATGATTAAAAAAAAAAAAGTCCTGCAATACCTTGCAAACTTCTAGGTAGTGCACAGTTGTCCTGATCTGACTCCGCTATCAGAAGCAGTCTGCTTGCCATTGCACAGGAGGGATGGGATTAATTTGCTTTGTGAAGAGAAATAGAGCTCCGAGTGACACACAGGTGGGCTCAGCAGTGGTGCAGCTGGCACAAGAGCAGACTGAGATGAGCACTCTGTGTTTCCAGGAGCCCACACCTGTGCCCCAAGCAGCCCCTGTGCGCGGTCACCTCTGGTGAGTGCCGTGTGGTCCCAGCTCTCGCTCAGGTCGCTTCTTTGCAACTCTGACATTGTTTGCTCTGCCAGAGACTTGTGTGCCACATACAGTTGCAGGTTTCACTAGTACAAGTGTTTGTTTAGTAAAATAACTGACATTCAGTATCCCTTGCAAAGGCAGTAAACTGGCCAAAGAACAGCATTGCTGGAGAGAAGTAGTGTGAATCGTCCTGTGCAGAGATCTGTGCTTTCTCGGGTACCTAGTGAACTAGGAAGCATTGTGCAGGGTGAACATATTTTTAGTGCCTGACCATGTGGACAAATGGTCAGCAATCTGAGATGTGTCAGGCTTGGAAGAGCTGGACTTTCCTCCAGCCCAGCGCCCTTTCCCGTTCAGCCCTTCCAGGCGGCTGGGGCATCTGCTGGGTGAGGACACTGGGCACGTGGCTGCTTCCCTCCCCGGGCAGGGTCTGTGCTGACCACAGGAGTGAGCGTGTGTTCCCCAGTCGTGTAGGATTCAAGCCATCTGATGTCTTTAATTCTGGTTTAGAGAATGAATGAAGTAGCTGCATCAAAATTACATAGTACTAGGTAAATGTGGTATAGGGCAGTTTTTAGTCACATTGCTGTTAGTTGGTTGGTGTTTAATGCATGTTACAATCAGAAGCACCTGAGAAGCTTACTGCTATAGTGAAAAAATAAGTTCCTTTGGCACTTAAAATAATTTCTGCCAGCATTGGTAAGCTGAACCTGACAGCACCTTTCCAATCTTTAATTGACTTAATTGGTGGGATGATTTGCCAGATTAATCAGCATGATTGCCTACAGCTGTGTGGTTGGTGGCTGCTCAGGGTGCACTGAACTTGGCTGAGGCGCGTGCCAGGCACCGCGTTTGTGCGCACCTTTGCTTTCATCTGTAGTGGTTTCAGGTGTGTGTTCCTCTCCTGGCACTGCATCCTCTGGTTTTGTCCTGAAACATGGGGAGGCAGCTCCCTGACTGCCTTCAGCCATGACATGCCCTGTGACATACCGAGAAGCCACACGCTTTTTCCGCAGGTGTGCCACTGAGTATGACAGTACTGGTCACAACTGGTGAATAATGGGAACACAGGCAGCAAGAGAATTATTTTGGAAAAGCAGCATGCAGTGCAGTAGTTTTACACGTACCAGCTTTCAAGCTGCTGGTACCTTGCTTGCGCACGTCGTTAGAGCTGTCAGGGCAGCGTGGCTGTTCGCTGCAGCGGAGGAAGGCGCTGCTGACACAGACAGGTCTTTCTATACTGTGGAAGTTTGCAGCTTTTATGCCCTTCCTGCCCCGCGCCCCCAGCCTGCTCAGGGGGAGGAAACAGTAAGCATTGCACGTCTTATAAATATTCTTCCAAATGTTAACAGCTCTGGGTTTGAGGAGAAAGCTTTAATAGCAGTGTGAATGGTCATCTGATGTGAATCAGTGTTCAAACTGTCCCAGTATCTGTTCTTAACTGTGAATGCAAATAATTTTACAGAAAATACACTTGATTTGCCCAATTTATATACTTTGTAACATCTCTGCCTGTTATGCATCTTCTTTCAAGTACATAAATACATGTATTATTAGTGACAATAGAAAACCTACTTAGGATTAGAAAGCTGAAGTGATTGGATGGCTACACTTACTTGAGAAACACCCACGTTTGGAAGAAGCTCGCCTCTCAGATGAGCTTTTGGAATGATGGGATCTATTTCACAGTAAATTTTTTCTCCTGTACAGACTGCAACAACACAGTGGGGATAACTTTACTGGTTATTACAGTCAAGTCAAGTAAATAAAATTGGTATATGCTTTTGTTTTAGTTGGCTGCCATGTAACAATTGTATATCTTTTTTTTTTTTTTTGTATCAACAATGATAACAACATCTAGTAACGCTAATATGCATATTGTTGTGTCAGCATTTTTGTTATTTAGAAATTTGTATCTCACCTGAGTTGCAGTTTAGCTTGCAGAGTCTCAGCAGAAAGTATAGCACTGTACTGTAATTATTTATTCAACAATAAATTGTACTTTACTCTGTTGTGCCATTGTGCTTTACTCTTTTTAAAGAAAGTATTGTATCTTTCAGAAGCAACTTTGCTTTCATTGCACATCTACTGGTGAGCCATCACTCTTCATGACAGTGTAGTAACTGGAGCCTAGCAATGCTCCCTTCTTGTGTCTGTGCCCTGTATAATTTAATACCAAGTTTTGCTGTTCTGCTAGGGAAAATGGTTTCACAGGTTGGTTGTGTTGGTCTTAGACTGCTGAGTGTTGAGATTATTTCTAGTTCTGGGAACTATATGCAGAAAAAATTTTTTACGATGAGGGTGGTGGAACACTGGCCCAGGTTGTCCAGAGAGGTGGCGGATGCCCCATCCCTGGAAACATTGAAGGCTAGGTTGGATGGGGTTGTGAGCAACCTGATCTGGTTGGAGATGTCCCTGCTCCTTGCAGGGGGGTTGGACTAGATGACCTTTGAAGGTCCCTTCCAACCCAAATGATTCTGTGATTCTAAATCTGAAAGCAACTGAGCCATATGACAAAGCACCACTGTACAGCAGGTCACGGGCTGTCGTACCGCCTGCGCAGCGTTCTGTCCCAGCTCCGGTCAGCAGCAGCTGTCAGTAATGTCACTATTAATGCCACACTGCCCACGAGAGCCAGCGTTTCCAATAGCAGAGATGCTGATAGCAGGGCCTGCGTCAGGCCAAGGTTGTCATTTGCAGGAAGCCCCCTTCCTCCCATCCCTCTAACGCTGGGCTTGGTTTGTGTTTTGAATCTGTAAGGCTGCATGGGCAAGCTTATAAAAAATAATTCTCCTTTCTAAGAGGGCAGGGCTCTCAGCCTGCAGGATATGCTTGTTCAAAATACCGGAGAAATAGTCCATCTTTGACCTCAAGCCCTTCAGCACAAAGGACTAAGGTTTTGTGGTGCCATGGCAATAAAGGAATTACTTCAACACTACTGATGATAATTTTTCTTAAGTATTGTTATTATTGCTGTTTTCTGCAAAATCACTGGGGAAGAGAGGGAGATTTTTCAAAACTTAACTTCTTCTTGTTGCCAAGGTCAAGTAAGAGAGCAGAAATAATTACCCCATCTTTTTGTACTGATATTTATTGGTTACTGGGAAAAATTTATTCTGGAAGCTTTAATTCCTGTGGACACTATTTCTTTTTAACCAAATGGTGTGAATGACCCTACCCCTACTTAACTGAGGAGCAATTCTTAAGATAACAGTAGTTTTCTGCAAATTAATATCATGTAAGTATCTATATATATATATTAAACCTCATGTTATTTTAGCAGGTGGAATACAGGGGCCAGCAGCATTTGTGCGATCCGATATTGTCAGACAGCCGTTTGAGAAGCATCATCTACAAGAACTATAAGACAACCAGGCGTGCACCGAGCCCTTCAGGGTGGGTGCCTGCCCTTGCAGGTGGCCAAAGGCAAACCCAGCCCTGTTCTGCCACTGCCCCTTCCCGCGGGGGCCGGTCAGCCGCTGAGGAGCTGGCCTGGGCGGCAGGAGTGAAGGGGTGTAAGCTGGCGGTATTAGGCTGGCAGGTAGCAAGGAAATCTGTCATGATGGTTTCTGGAAAACCGTATGCTGTTCAATCAGGCTCCACTGGGCTGTAATATTTCTCAGGCTGAGTGGTTGCTAATATGAGGGCTTCTTTTTGAAACATGGCAAGTGGCACTTAGTAAAAAAGCCTACAGTTGTCACACACAAAAATACAAATTGAAGGTGGCATCCTTAAGTTTGTTCATTTTTAAAAGCAGTTTGCTTTTCCTACATATTTTGAGTTGTGTGGCGTCACATGAAAATTATATTTTTAGTATCTTTTTGTAATGCAGCATAAAATATTATTGTTACTCAGGAGTCCAGAATGTCACTAACGTGTAACTTATATGAACTAAGTATGTTGCAGATAATTTGGGGATTAACTTGCAAATCTAATTCATGTAATCTTAGCGATATGGGAAACTTGAAGTTGTTTGGAAGAGAAAAAGGCAGATTATCAGAGGTATAGAAAAGGCAAGTATTTTCTAATTACTGCTCTAATTAAGGAAAAACCCAAACTCTTCTCAAGCTCCCCCAAAGGAGTTCTCTAGTTTAAAACAGTAATTGCAATTAAGAACATCAAGTAAAAGAATTATATAATGCTGCTCCATTTTGCTATTAAAAGCTTAAACTTTTTCTCTGTTAAAATTGAAAGAGGAGAAAAATCTGAAAAAGGTTTAATTAACTAGTAAACTTGAGTGTTTATCAACTGTAAAAATGTTTTGATTTCCTTAGCAATAGGATATAAGTCAACTTGCAGATTTTAAAGATCAAAGTTAAAATAATTACAGGAACAATGACTGGCTATTTATTTATTTATATTTTAAATTGAATTTTTAAAGCTCAGTATTTAAGACATTTTTCCCCCACTTAGTATGGGTTATTGGGATTTGGTATTTAACCTTGCATTTATTCTGTACACTGTAAATTAAAAGACTAAATAATCTGTGTGACCCTTAATAAACCTCAGTGGTAGAAAGTCTCTCTCAGATGCGTCGAGGGCCTGTAACCAACAAATTTTTGCCTTCTGTTCACATTTGGGCTCAACTGTAGCTGAAATTGTTTCAGTTAAGGTGTAGTTCAGATCAGCAACAGCATATAACCAGCCTGAACCCTGAAGGATCATGAATGTAACGGGCTGTGTCCTGCCAGCTGCAGAGAGCTCCCACCTGAAAGGGTGAATGGAAGCGTAATCTTCCCTTCCCTTGGTCTCCAGGCTGCGGCAGCTTCTCTCCTGCTCTCTAGAGCTGGCTTGCAAGGTGATGGAAATGGAAGAGGGATGGGATGCTGGGTTGGGTCTTCCAGGGAATCAAGAGACAATTAACAGTGTTGAGTAGAAAATTGAAAGTTGCCTTGCAGTTTGTCAGGGCTGGTTTCCAGAGAGACGCAGCAGTGGGTGGTATTCCACGGAACAAGTGATTTTCTGAACTCGGGGTGGCATGCGTGGATGTCACTGTGACTCTTCCCATGTTAGCAAGCACTGGACCTAAACTTGTGTCAAGTGTTTGAAAGACAGAGCTGTTCTACATTGCAGTGCAGTTTTAAAATATCCTTGCTTGAGTTGTAGCTGAGCTTACAAGTGAAAAGTCTGTATCTGAGGGTAGCAGAGAGGTAAAAATGTTTGTTCTGCAACTAGTTTGATTAGTCTGATTCAAATTTGAATGATCAGTAATTGATTTTGTTACTTTTATTTAATGCAGGTAATACTTTAAAAAAGGAATAGATCTTATTTTAAAATGATTCTTTTCCTATTCTGTGATTTCTCTTTCTCTGTGTTACTAGTGATCATCTTCTGTCTTCTCCAATGTCATAACCTCAGTTTTTCATATAATCAGATTTTCGTGGTTGTGCTCTTGATATCAGTTTCCATTGTTGCAGCTTATCTGATATACTTTCCCTGAAATACACTGTTGTTTTGATTTTGCTGTATGTTGCAGACACACACAGTGCAGTTAGTTAACACAGCTCAATTTCTGCTCCAGAGGTGTGGTGCTGTTTGTGAATTACTCTGTTTGTGTTTTCACCATTTGTGTCTTTGGCAGAATTGTTTGACTGAAGTATGTCTCCATTAATCTCTCTTCACTATTTATATAGAATAATTAGTTTAAAAATTCACTCATCGAGATAGCTGCACTAAGTGTAACATCTTCTGGTTGCTCCAGGGGCAGCCCCTGTAGTGGGAATACCCATCAGACGGCACGGTCACAGCAGCTCTCCTGCTATGGCTCTGGTCTGTGCATGGATGCAGAATTCAGCTACACAATTTCTCTTACAGATATTTAGGGAAGCTTTAAAGATACTCAGAATCTCTTGTCTGATTTAATTCTCCTGTCTCCTGGTGTGATTTCCATTGATTTAGAGATTAGGTGGGTACATCTGGATCATGCAGGATAAGTGGCTTTTTGAAAGATAGTAAAATAGGAGATTTTTCTAAATATCAATAATTTTTTCAGTAGATACTTTTTTGTATGATTATGCTAAATCTATGTTTTTCTTTATTTGTTGTTCACAGAAAAAGAAGGACAAAGCTTTGAAACTGTAGTGGCTAAAATTATATGCCAAACCATATTAATACATCTCAGTAAAAGAGAGGATTTAAGTGTTACGAATCTCATTTCATTTTGCACCACTGAAATAACTGAGAACTGCAAGTGTTCTCCTATGTTAGTAAGGAATAATTCTCATCTGTTTTTACACATGTAGGTTTGAATGCTTTAATTTAGGTGCTTATTTTAAAAAGATTGTCCTTTGTTGATTAGACTTATTCACAAAAATAAATGGAGAAAAAGTATTTGCCCACCTTTAGTACTTGTAAGCCCATGTGTACTCTAAGGATTAATCTCCTTAATTTAGATTATTTGCCCCAAATGAGAAATAGCCTGAAGGTTACTTGGCCCTGTATAACGACCACATGGAATTGGTTATAAACATTATTACTGCAGTTCTGTGCAGCCTAGGTGGAAAGGACAGGGATTATTATTAAACATTTTTATAGCACAACAGATGTACACACAAACAGCCTAACCCAGAGGAGACAAAACAGGACAACAGCTGAGGAAAACAAGGTGACAAGGAGTCGGGCGAGGAAGAACTGAAGGCAGGTGGTTGGTGACGTAGGAATGCCCACGGAGGGCGAGAAGCAGGAAGGCATATGAGGGGAAGGGCTGTGCGAGCATCCCACTCTTGGTCTCTTCTGTGTGAGCAGTTCTGGGGTTCTCTCAACGAGCTAGAGCACAAAGCGAATGGATCAGTTTGTTTTAATTGTCATATCCTGTTTATTTAGCCACTATGCACCAACGACTGTATATACACTGAAATTTTCAGTGGATGCTTTGCTGTTTGCTGGTCTTTGCTCTTCCTGCCTTAACCTCAAGGGTAGGGAAGTGGGGCTGCCACTGCCATGTGAAAGAACCAAAACAACCTATAATCTTTTTCACAAAATTATTCTTCCCTTTCAACAAACATATTGTTGGTTAATATTTTTGTGCGTGTAGATATGGTATTGATCACTTTGGTAAAGTAGCCTTTAGCATGTAAGACTTAAGCCTGACGAAGGAGCTTGGACAAAAGCAGCTAACTTTTTGCATTGTGAGCCATTTCTTAACTGACACAATGATGAAAAAAAAACCAGCTTTTAAAAAGTGTTTGAAATCAGAAGCTAAGGGTTATTTGTAAGATCAGTTTTGGAATTAGAGTTGAATAAATATTTTTAAGGGCTGGAATAGTTGTGCAGAGGAATTTGTGTCAGTACTGCACATTCACCAAAAGAGAGCAACATAGGCACACGGTACGTGATTAAGGCGAGTGGCCATTTTATGTTGTAAGCAGGAACATATTGTCCTAGTGTTTTAGAGTCTGTATTTTACCTGCTCTGAACGTGATGCATGTGGTGCAATTATTAGTTAGGTTTACGGCTATTGATGATGTATGTCTTATGGATCATATTTTTGTCTTTCAGATGTTTATGTACAATTTGGTTCCTCATTCATCACTTAGGATACATGTTTATACATTTGCTGAAACATTGCTCCTTTTTTTCCTATTAGAAACTTTTTTTTTTTTTAACAGCAGACTGTGCATTTATGAATTTTCTTTGGCTAAAGTCATTAAAATGTACTTAACATTTTTAGTTTTCTTAAATGCTTTGGCATGATATCAGCTATATTTTTGATTGACTTAAAAATACTGTGAGCCTAGAAATGTGCATTTAAAAGATATTAATGATTGTCACCATCCTGAGTGTGTAGTGACTGTTTTATTTTATATTCAGTTTCATTCTGCTGAATATTCCTTTTAGCCCCAAAGCTAGTTGGTGCACTCCGATATGTGAAGATACTCATTTAGGTGAGGATGTGGAAGTTCCTTGAAGTCTCTTTCCTAAAATATTATGTCCATCTTAAGTTAGTAACTGTGAATGCCTTTAAAGCAAAACTTGAGAGAAGTGATCCTTGAAACAGAGCCAGGCATTTTCAATGCACAAGGTTGTTTTCTGACAACAAGTACTTATCTGCAGTGTCCAAATCCTGCCTGTCTCATTTCTCATAACTTGGATTTGAGACTGATTATTAGCAAGCAGGTTGTTTACATTATCTGTGTGTTACTATACGTTGTGGTCCTTTGCTGATGTAAAGGTGTTGGGGGCATGGCCTTGTGCCCTGGTTTAGAGCAGTGCTGGACCCTGTCCTGGGGTCTGTGCGGGCTGTAACAAGGGCAGCACTTACTGCAGCAGACAAGGGGAACGGGGAGACGAGTGACAAAGTCTGGCCTGTGGCTGAAAAGGGCAGTTTTCTCCTCCCTCTTGTATGTGGGAGAGAACGAATGGTTTGACTGCGTTCTCCCTGTTTTATTTCCTGTGTAGTCCAGAGCTTGAAATAAAACAGATCCAAGTTTGCTGCAGCTGTTTTTCTGCTTAGCCAGTAGAATCTAAGTGCTGTGAACTTTCCAGTCATTTCCATTGTCCCAGTAATAGACATTTCTTCAGTCCAGTAGCGCTGCACACAGTAGACCTGTGTTTGGGAGGACAAACCGTGGAGGGGGCCTGCGGGCACTGGTGGTGGTGAGGCAGGGTGCGTAGCTTGTGCCAGTGGCCACGTGGGCCTCGACAGAATGGATGCCCTCTGGTGAGTCCCAAACTCTGCAAAGACTGGTGCAAAGATCCTGTAGTCCAAACAGGCTTTACTAGGGTTCCCGTAAGGGGGTCAAATGAAATGTCAGCTGAACGACATTCAGGCCCGTGGAAGGATGGAGGCAGTCAGAGAGCAGGAAAAATGGAGATGCTGAAGAATTGCTGTAGCAAAACCAACATCCCATCATGTTTACTAGGAATGTGGATGATGCATAGTAAGAGAAATGAAACATGAGGTGTATGTAAAATAGGAGTGAATTTGAATCTAAATGTGGCCAGAGGCAAGGCAAATAATAGTGTGTTTTTAACAGTTAGAAACCTCACATGAAAGGCTCACTGGAGCCAGGAAGCGCCAGGCGTGTAGATCACTGAAAAGAAAATTATGCTCTTCTGTAGCCTGGATTTTTGAATGTATGTGGTCCTATTTACTTCTATTTAAAAATAAAAAATAGTTAATTTCAGAATTCAGTATTCTGTGAAAGTTCCCTGCGAAGAACAAAAAGGTAGCTCTGATAGATGCTCGGTGTGGGAGTGAGAGTATGTTGGGCTCTGGAGAGCTAAGCAAAGATACAGCAAGATTTGGCTGTGCCCGAGGCTTTGAGTCTGTGCTTGTTTGTTGTGGTGTGTCTGTTGGAATAAGCGCTCTTCATCTGAGACTTCCGTGCACAGAGAGTGACCCTGTGTGTGCCAGGCAGGCTCTGCCCCTGAAGAGCCACTCTCACATCTCTTTGCCAGCTGTGCATCAGCTTTGGATTGAACCTGTTTTTCACTCCCACTAGAAGAGACGTCTGCATAAGCTGCCTGAAGTCTAAATGTAGGGATTGCACGTAAATAAGACAAAATGTGTATATATTTACAGATCTACATGCATGTACAGACATGAATTTTCCTCAAAATATTTAAATCTGGAATTATGGAAGAATAGATTTTTCAATAAAAATAGGTTTTTCTGACTACTAGCCAGGACACTATCCTTTTTCCAAATATTTTCAGACTAAATAAGCATTAGAAAGAAGCATAGACTAATAATTCTGAGGCTGCTGAAGTGTTCAAGACTTGGACTCTGGATTCTTCACATCTGAGATTGAAATAGAGCATTTCTGAAACTCATGTTTCAGAAGTATGGCCTCTTGCAAAATAATCTTGGCTAGTTTTACGCAGAGCAGTGGTACACTGATTCTGTCCAAATGAGAGGTATTTAGCATAGTTTGAAAAGTTGAATTCAGAACGTCTGCTGAAGGACCTTATGGGTCACTTAGGAGAGCAAGCTCAGACTATAAAACTAATGCTGACTCCCAGTATGCAACAAGAGTATTCCCTCTTTCTGAATTAGAGAGATTCATCATGGGTTATACAGCCAGGCTAGGGAACCCAGCTGAGGAAAGAGCATTTGCACAAGAGGCATCTAAATGGGAGACCCTTGTGGATTTCTGAATCTACGTTTTTGTACATTGTGCTAGACAAAACCCAAAGAATATTTCCTAGAAATTTTTTTTTTTTTTGTGAAAAATGTTGAATTGTTGAACTATTGTTTTGATTCACTATAGTAGTTATCTCTGTATGTACATAATCAATCACAAATGGTATCTTTACTATTAAATTGTGTAAACTTATCAATGTGAACCAAACTGATTTCAGTGTGAGTGCCAGTGGCACACACAGAGACAAAACATGACTGAATATTTCCAGACAAAGATTGTACAATTCCTGTGAGCAAAAGGTGCTTATCCTTTACTAACAAGTTATATATCAGTCAATATAATCTGCAATGTTTTTATTGGAACTATGCTTAATTAATTATAATTAAGTCTGTAATTTTCACAGCTGTTGCTGCTCTGTTCTTTTACAAGTAGAAAACTTCCACTCATGATGCTCTGGTTTGCGGGAATGCAAACAGTGAAATAGCAAAACCACCAGTCCTAGACCCAAAGTTCTGGGAAGTTTTGGTGAAAGGAGTTTATGTCGCTGAGAACATACTGCCTTTAGGTTCCCACTTACTGGAAGTAGGGGAAACTTCAAAAAATAAGGGCTACTGAACAGGTGGCATGATGTTTCTGAAGGGATAAGCAAATGAGTGTGTCTATACTGACAACTTCATGTGCTCGGGAAGTGCCCCGACATACATTGCAGCTGCACGGTAGTTTCTTGCTTTAGCCTGCACCTTTGAGAGTAAGGGGCTAGTGCTCGAGACTGGAGCCCTGTTGCTTCAAATTGTGGTTATGACAGCATAAAAACCCAGGTGGGGTTTATCTCTGAGCAGAGAATCCTTTTCATGGTCATACTGTGCTCCTGTGAAGGTCAGATTTGGGAGAAATTTTATATATATACACACACATAAGTTTAAAAAAAAAAAAATCTGCCATCTGTCCCCCCATATTTTGCACATATTTATTAGTGATCCAAAGCTATAGTGATGTTCCAGATCTTTGCTGATTTTTAGTATGCATCTTTCTAGTTTTCCTCTATTGACAACCATTTTCTGCTCATCTGTCTATGCAAAGCACAGCCTAAAATGCTTTGTGTAGTTGGTAATGGAATTTCTGGCAAAGGTAAATTTCAGCTGCTAAGAGAGAGAAATTACTGGAATGGGAGAAACTTCCAATTCGACTCTTGCTGTGTTTGCTTCTGTGATTTGTTTGTGTAACACAGTACTGTAGCTCTTGCCACCAGCACAGCCCTGCATCATCTGGTCCCCTGCTGTAAGGGCGAGATGTCGAAAAGAGCTCAGCAGGGGCATGAGAATTGCAGAACCTGAAGATCAGAATTGACCAATACAGAACTTACAATAATTGTTTAAATTTGTAGTATCCAACTGGTGGTGGATGATGGCTTCAGACTTCTGCTTCTCATAATAATTTTGATGAAGCTACAGCTCTCCAGCCATGGATGATGCGAATTTGGAGAAAGGCTGTTGCTCTGCAGTGCCCGCAGCAGTGGGATGTGGATGCCTCTGCCGCACCACTGACAAGATGGAACTGTGTTGCCAAAACAAAGCATGTGAGCAGTAGGATAATATTAGATCTTTTTCATTAAATCATTTTTGCTTTTGTTCTATACAGAAAAACTTCCTAAGATCAGCAGTCATTTAAAATTCTTTTAAGCATATAACTGAAATGTAATGTGAATTATCATTTTGTATTGTACAGCTATTTGTTGCATGCTGTTGGTGATTCCTGGCTCTGTAAATTTTAGCTAAGTTAGGCCAACCTACAAATCCTGATGTTTTTGCATAATCTCTGTTGTGAACAGTAAAAGCATGTGTGTTCTGCTAATCCATATTCAGATACAAGCCTGCAGTCAGAGTGCTAAATGTAACTTGTTTTTAGGCCAGGAAATATAAGTTATCAAATTTTTCCCATGAAAATATGCTTTGAAGCAACTGAAATATTGCCTATTTTGTGTGGTTTTGTTTTTAAAACTATTTTTAAATATTCCACAGCAGACATTCTACCCACAGAAAACAGCAGGAGAGTTTTCTTACATAATAATCTGACAGATGTGTCATGGTACCTAATCCCTTAAACCTCCAAAGCCCTCTGATAGTGGATGTTTTAAAAGGCCAGATTGAAAAACATGCTGCTCTTTTATTGAGTCTTTGCCTTCAGTGCCCATTCCACTTGATCACTTTATTTTGCTAAAGCAGAGTATGTTATAACTTGAAGTCAGGAGAAAAAAAAAGAAATCTTAGAAAACAGAATTAAAAATACCATTAAAAAATTAATGCCCAGTGAAAACATAATTTAAAATCTGCATTTACATCTGAATCTTCTCAATAAAATCTCTTTTCCGTGCTTTCCCTGAGATTCTATCTTGAAGTGAATCAATAATAATTACACACACCAAATGACAGCAGACTTGCAACTGAACCATCAAGATTTTCACATTCCTTAACTATGCAACCGTGTAATCATATTACTGTAACTCTTGTACGCTTTCATCTCAAGCCTTTCTGTGCCTTTGAGCATCGTGTCTCAGCACACTGTAGGCCATTCAAAGTAGGAGACACTGTCTTCTCCTTGTCTGGGTAAGCACCTGGCGTTTGTTCTAAAATAACAAAGTCATTAGAATAGTCTTTGCCTCTTAGCTCATTTTAGCCTTTTCTTTTTCAGAGCAGTTATAGCTTTAATAATCCAAATGTCAGAAGGAACACAAATTTAGAGGATCAGAGTTTCAGTTAATCACATTAAATAAGTTCCCAAGATAGATACAGCAGCATACAACCTGATTTCAGCTAGCAGGAATTTTGGACAACTGAGGTTCAGGTAATAACATTGCGATACGTGTGACTACTGCACCGTTTGGCATAAATTTGTGTTCTACATAATTTAAAAAGTTGTGTCTTATACTATTATGAGGAGCTGGATCTGAACTTGTATCCAAACTTAAAGGAAGGAAAGGTTTAGAAAGAAAAGCTGGCTTATTTGGGATTTTCAACATTTGCAAAAGTGCAATGGAGTGTTAAATGTGTAGGTGAAAAATGGTGCTTTAAAATATATAGAACACCTAGAATTTATTTCAAAAACTTTGTTAATGTTTGTTTGATAAAATAATAGCTTTCTAGTTTTTAGAATCCTGAGTACTTCTAGTAAGGCAATTATTTAGGGCTTTTCCTTTGAATGTGAACTGACTTGAGATATCTCAGCTGATGAGGTTATCAAAGATTTGTGAAATGACACCCTGGGACTGAGAAACTAATCATCTCTTCTTTGATGACACAAACTGCTCTGCCTTTTTCATGAATGCAGCAGCTGACCTTGACTTCACACATGGTCAGTTTCTACATTTTTTTGCACCTTAAAAAAAAAAAAAAAAAAGCATTTTTTTCAGCAGACTAATCCTATAATGCAGTGATTTCCTTTTCAGTGAGGATTTCTCAGAGATTTTTAGTTCTGTTCAGACTAAGGTTCTTTATGTACCAGCTGTATACACATAAAATGTAAGATAAAAACAAAAGAGAACAGACAAGAAATGAAGATTATACACAAAGACTTCTAGGCTGACGTGGTTCTGCCAGTCAGCCAATGTGAAATACAAGGTTAAAAAAAAAAAAGGTTTTTTGTTATTTAAGCAGCACATGTTTCATTATGGACAAGAGCTTTTCTTTGCGTAGATTACAGTGCTAAGGATGGCCTCCCTTCATTGTCCATCCCTTCTCATGGGGTCAGGCTTCCTCTGTGCTTCCTCTGTTTTTCTTGTGGATAATTTTCAATTTACCACCTCTCTGTTTTTTTTTTTTTTTAAATGTTATTAATACGTCTATTTTGAGGGCAATTTGATGCCTTAAATGAACATTTTAACATTTGGGCTTAATATTACAGTATCCTATAGCATGTGTATTCCTCCCATACTGGTGAGATCGGAGAGTGGATTTCAGAGCCTCATCCCAACATTCACAGACACTGTTTGGAAATGGAAATCAGTGATGCAGTGTAAATGTTGCAGTCCAGGCCAATCTGAGAGCACCTTGCTGAGGTGACTGTTGAGGGCTACAAAAGAAGGGAGAATGCAGAAGAAGAAGTTGTTCTCTTCCTTTCAGGCTGGCTGAATGGCAGAGGCACTTTCTGAGCTGACAGCAGCTGAACGCTGCTTGTGTACAAAGCAGCTGAAACCAAGAGTGGAGGTGTGCTGAGATGTTCTTATCAAAGTGCTTGCTCAGAGTGAGAAAAATTCTGTTTTGTTTTGTTTTGTTTTGTTTTTTTTTAACTTTGGAGTATGAATTTAAATTTGGGTCTCCGATGTCTTAGGATAACATCCTAGATACCGAGCTGTAGATAAAGTGTCTTTTTTCATAATGAATATTATTTACATCAAGCAGAGGAGTTTCAACAGGAAGGAAACACCTCATACTTACCAGTAGTTTGATGGAGTGGAGTTTTGATTGGTGCTTCACCTTAATGGTCTGAATGCTCATTCCAGGTTGTGAAGTATTTAGGTTTTGGATTTTTTTGTTTGTTTGTTTTAGGAGTAGGTTTTTTATATAAAGTACTGATGGGAAGTGGTGCAAGACTTGATTTAAAAAAATTTTTTTTAAGTCCCACATCCTGATTTTTTCAGTCTGCTAGTGATATTTACATCAAATGTATCAAGCTTGGAAATCAGAAAGAGAGAGAGAGTTATTGTAATTGAGTATTGTTTATGTTTTTGTGAACCATTTGCTATATTGTTGAAGCTCTACATTTAAAAAACCCCAAACAATAAACCCATTCCCTGATTCCAGAATCCTGTTACAGCACTTCCAGATGTTACCACATGCAATATTTTACAACAAAGCTAGGCCTTGTGTTTCATAGCTTTGAATACTGAAGGGGCCTTCAAGAAGGAAACATAAACCAAAGATTTCTAGAGTAGATAAAAGCTGAAGGACATGAGGACGTGCAGGCAGTGCCTTCAGACAATGCATCGTCCTGTTCCCCTGAAAATGGGACAAGAAATGCACTGTTCCTACCCAAACATTTAGGGAAATTACAGGCAAGAGGTACATAGTCTGCTACTCTGCCTTAAGTCTACATTCCACTGGGTATATAACCACTTCTATTTTAAAGAACCTTCACAGGTTTATTGTAATTATTTATTAGCAGAAAGGTTACAGTCACTGAGAAACTGTTGAAATGGGCCGTGGCCCATCTGTCCCCAATTAGATTCTCTGCTGTCTTTCCATATCCAAAATTTAGAAGCCCGGAAATCATGCAGTCAGCTGGCTGGCTATAAAATGTTGTGGGAGAGCATACACACAATTTCTTATAATGAAACTCTTTGTTTTTTTACAGATGGACTAGTTGCTCCTACGGCCAAAAAGGGAGAGACCAGACATTGGAGCAGCTGTCTAGAAAATGAAGAGATATAGTTCTGCTCTATAAATAGTTACTTAAAAAAGATATTTTAATCTATCTTCATTTAAAAAAATAAATAGTGTTCCTAATCTAGAGCTGCTGATTCCTCCAGGTACCCAGAGTTAGGTGGCCCGTTAGTAGGAAGGCTGTGCAGCAGGAAGAGCCTGGCTCCAAGGGAGAGGAGGTGCCGCAGCCAGGTGGACCCTTCTGAACTGGGAATTCTGCACAGTTTCTGTAGGATGTGCTTTGTGGGCTGTCACCAGCAGTAGAGATTCATCAGGCCAAATTCTGACATTACATGCATCTACGAAGACCCATGGGTTTTTGTGCAGGTGTAATGGGTTGGAAATTAGTGAAATTAGTCAATAATTCTACTGGCAATTCAGAAGGAGAAGTAAAATCCACAATCCTGTGCAGTTGGCCGGGGTCATTACCTGCACAGAGCTAGCAGGAGGAAGAGTAGGAAAAATACCTGTCTGAATAGATAGTTTTGCAAATGGTTAAAAGTAGTAGTATCTCAAGACCGCTTCTAGTGAACTATTAATCAGGAAAACTAGAGATACTTGGTTTAGTTTTTCTATGTGACTCTTCTTTGTCACCTGATTGTCATGTAGTTAGCCTGCTGTTCACTGGGAAGGCCCACAGTGTGACAGCTGTCAGTGGTTTCTACTTCTGTTTAAAAAAAAAAAAAATTAAGAACCACATCATATCTTGTGTTGAATGTGCGACTTGCATTATGATACCGTTAGGGGCCTATTTGAAGATGTGTTGTGGCTTGAAATCAGAAGGGATCAGAAGAATCAGAAGCTGAGAAACTTCCATCCCACAGATGAGTTACAGAGATTTCTGGCTTTGCCGAGAGCGGGTTTTGTGTTCCTGTTGTCCTGGTTGGTGACTGAAGCATGTTCACAGAGACCAGAAGCAGTGGGTGCCACTATTTCAGCTGTTGTCACAGACTCACAGAGAAGCTGGGGTAGGCAGGGACCTCTGGAGATCACCAAGTGCACCCCTCCTGCTCAGAGCTAGAGCAGGTCATTTGCAGCTGTGTCCAGCTGTGTTCTGGACATCTCCAAGGATGGAGCCACGGCACCCTTTCTGGGGAATGTGTTCCAGTATTCCATTACCCATTGCCAGAAAAAAGGTTTGTTCTTACGCTTAAATGAAATTTCTTGTATTTGTTATGACCAAATCTTCTTCATTCTAGGTAATGAACCCCATGGTTACGACACTGACAGTCTTTATCAACCTTTCCTCCCTCTGCCGCTCTCCCAGCACTCGTACATAACAATGATTGCAAGTGGTACAGCACAGGAAGATTTAAAGATAGTATTTTGTTGTGAAAAAGGCCTCACTAAGAAGAACTGGACTTGATTTTGATACTGAAAACCAACTTTGACAAGCGTGTACTATTCAAGCCTGACTACTGCTGCAGCTCTTTGCTGGCAGTCTCTTGTGCAGTGAAGGTCAGAAAGAACATAGGTTCCTAACCAGGCAGAGCTGAAGCTTGGAACTGGCATTAATTTAATTACAGGAGGATAAAATGGCTCTAGTCTCCATTTTGTAGTGTTTAATATGATAGATGTAGATCACTGTAGATCACAGTAACTCCATTGAAATGGATGGAGCAGCCATAGCTTGTAACGTTGGATGGTTTCCTGTGCTGTCATTAACTGTCAGAGTTGTTTTCAAATTCCAGATTACAGTAAAGTTGCTTGGATGCTTGAATGCCAGCAGTTTCTGAAGGTGGCTATGGATGTCTCCATATGTTTTCCACTGTGGTTCAGCTGGCGTACTATTACAGCTGCTGCTTTACAGTTTATTCCAAGAGTTGTCTTTTTTTTTTTTTTTTTTTTTTATTTCCTTCTGAGGCTCTGTTCTGATGGTGCTCCTTCTTTCACAGTTCACATGGAGAAAACTTGTAGCAGCATCAGGATCTGAATAGGGACCAGTGGTCTGTGTTTATAAATAAAAATTCTTAGGGAGTGCAGATAGGTTAATTGAAGTTAGTTGTGTGTGACCAGGTTGGTTTGTCTTTAATCTCTTACGTTTAAATTTTATCTGCATGAAGGCAATTAATCCTCTTAACTGCTGTAGACTTTGAATGCTTAGTAAATAAGTGGTGTCTCTAATTGATGCTATGGTGTTTGCCTGTTTAAACCAAAATAAAAGTAAAGAGCTACACTGGGCCTTGAGGGAATCTTCCTCAGTCTAGTGAGAGGTTCTATTATGTAAAAAGCTTAAGAGTCTTCCCAGCTCATTATTTTTATAGTACTGTCTGCTTTGCTCTTTTAAGATAATACTTTTTTAGCATCAACAATTTTGAGATCAGAGAGCACTTCCCGAGTCAAGGCAAATTGAGCAGATATTTCAGCACTTGACAATCAAAGATGCACTTCTCATGCATGCAGGTTAACACTGCTTTCTTTTTTTTTCTGCTGAAACCCAAAAAGGTATTCCTCTCAAGTGAAGGACTTATTATCTTTGCAGTGTATACAGTAAAATAGTAGTCCAGAACTAGTTTCTTTGCAGCAAATCATAAAGTGTTTTACAGAGTGTATATCCAGGGACAACTGACCAAAATACTGATATTCTGTATCAAGAAATCTGTATAACAGTTTTAATGAGATGTGAAATATATCTTCTTCACTTTTAATTGCATCTTGAATTTTGTTCAGGTAGTGTGTTAGCGCTTCTTCCACCGAATGCCATGCTAGTGACGGTTAACAAACACATCTGTGCTTATACCAGGTTTCAAATGATACCCGTGTTTCTTAAATCACTGTTCAAGTGATGTTTTACTTTGGCCTGTGTGGTTGAATAGATTAGAAACAATAAGATGGAGGGAAAGAATCTGACATTTAGAGATAATTTTTCATACCTGAGATATGATGGAGAAAGGGGTTGCTGACTCATTTATAATGAAATCTAAATTCAGATGAGTTCCACAATAAATATTTTGCCAGGCTGCAAATGTCCTCTGTAGTATGCCAGACAGCAGCTGAGCGCAGATGAGAGTTGTTGGTGCCTTGGCCAGGCTTTTTCTGCAGGTGTCACGCTCACTGCCGCAGCTTGCTGCTGGTAGTGGTGCTCTGAAGTTCTCAGATTTGATCACGTTTACTTATACACATAATTGTGTTCATATGTAATTTGTTATTAAATTCAATCATATTTAATAATTTTGGAGAACTCATAATGTATTTTAAATACAGTCTGTATTTTTGAATAACTTTTCTTTGAGGTTCTTAATTTTTTTAACACAACTTTTAAGGTCAGTGGTCCAACTGTGTAAATTATTAAATACTTCTGAATTTTTTATAACTTTCCCCAGCAATGCAGACTGGATTTTACCTTCGCTTCACAATTCCTGGATGTGCAGTATGGCAGATGATACTGTACATCCGTTGTTTTTCATTTCAGATCCTAGTTGTTAATGCAAAATCCAAACTCTCATTTTACTAACTGGAGTAGTAACATAGAGAATATTTTGCTCCCTCCCAGTAAAATGGACCTGCCTCTCTAATCTGTATGAGATTGAACAGCAAGTATCATGTTCACCCTTCGGTTTGGGCCTCCTCTGTAGCGGAGCTGAGGTGCAGCTCTGGGTCTGTTCCCAAGGCAAAAGCTGGTGCTACACCAGATCTGCACTGCTGCAGCAGAACTTGACTGCATTTCTGCCAACTCTGAACCTGAAGATCCTGTCCTAGGACAGATTTTGCTCCTCTGAAATTGTGGAGCAACACGATATCGCTTGTTTTAGCAGGGAAACAGTACAGGGAAAAATTTTGCGAGGCGGGAAGAAGTCAAGTTGAGATCTTTTTCAATTAATTGGTGAATTAATCCAAAGAAAGATACAGCCAGATGGAGATTTTGCTGCTAGAAAGTAGAGAGATACTTGTAGGATACCTCTCAGATTGCTTCAAATTTCTGTAGTGATCATGTTTGGTTTTGTCTGTTGGAGATCCTTATCTTCTGTACATGACTCTTACTGTTTTACTTCAGCATCTGTGTGACTGAATCCATGGCTGTGCCGTGGCAACCCTGTGGAATGGGTGCCTTCTCTACGCTCTTGCTTTCTAAGCAAGGGTCAACCTTTAACAAACACTTGGCAACTCATGAGAAAAACTCTTATGATTGAGTAGACATGTTTATAAAGTGTCTATGTAATATGGGGCATGAGAAGCTGCCAGATGCCTCTGGGCTGTGAATTGCCTGGAGAAGTCGTACCCCTCATCCTGACCCTCCTTCCCAAGAATCCCATAAAGACTGTTAGCAAGTCGCACCAAGGTCACACAAGTGATGAGGGATGCCACTGAACTGAGCTTCCTGGGCTGGCTGCACAATTTACAGTCTATATTGCTTTTCTCTTTTCTTAGTTCTTGAGTGGAAGTGATGAACAACTGTGGGTGCTGGCAGCCTTTTTTTTTTTTTTTAATCAGAGAGCACAGTGCTTCTTATCCTTCTTTTACCACTTCCATGGAGAGTAAATGGGTTTACCTGATAACAGCAGACTGCAATGGGCACACAGGATATTGATGATTTGCAGAGTGTATAAACACACTGCCATTCAGTTGCTGTAGCAATGAAACTTGTAAGTCACAATGAGCTAAAATTTTCCCTGTGCAAAATTTTCAACTGGACTAGTTTATGCTCACGGGAACTGAGAACTATCCCTCTGGTACCTCAGTGTCCGTTTCCTTGCGTGGATTGGAAATATTTCTCTTTAAAGTAGTAACCCTGCTAGATAAACTGTAGCTTTAGTAACAGTTGTCTAAATTCAGAGGCTTGTTTCACTTTCCCACGAGTACGTCTGGAACAGTTCGAATAGTTCTCAGCTGGAGACCACCATTAGAGGGTTTGCTGTCAGCTTCCCCTCAGTGGGGCTGTTTTAACATTGTGCCCCGTAGCCAAAAAATAAAAATGCAGTTGAGTAATCATAAGCATTTAAATTCAAATGTAAATTCAAATCTTTGCAACCATGACATCCTTTTTGTTTGGGCCAGTCTTTGGATGCTTACTGCTCTTATTGATAAGGGTTGGTGCAGTGTCTTCCTATCGATGGCAGTCATGTCAGCTGTATAACCAGCAGCTGTAAAAGGAGCTATAAAGCAAAAATATCATTCTCTAGATTTTGAAAACCCAAAAATTACTTCCTCACCAAGAAAAAAGTTGCCACACTCTCTAGACCAAGGGCTTTCTTATCTGACCTGTCTAAATGTAGAACTTATAGTGACAGAAATATTCTGTCTGTCCTGTGCCACTCTACGAGTAAAGGAAATGTGACCATTTTTGTTCTGTGATCCATTTTGGTTATGTTAACACTTTGTTTGCTCTTTTCCTGACAAAATGGAAAGAAAGAATATCTGTTCCTCTTATTTCAAAGTGCTGGAGGCATAGGGGATTCTCTTCCTGTATCCTTTTAATCCTAGCATTATTGAAGCATTTTGTAAACTTACCTAAATTTCTTAAAGTTCATTCTTGCTGCAAGGAATACTTTCAAGTACTGCCTGGATGTACATTATGATTGCAAAATAACGGTTCTATACATAAGAATCTTAAGGAAAGAAATAGAAATTAAGAACAACTTAAAATGTAGAGAATACATACCAAGATAAATGAGTTTGTGCATGGGACGCTGCTCATGCTTAACTCTAGAACAGATGTCACAATCTTCAAATACAAACCAGGGTTTTCCTTTTCATTTTACTTGTCTGTTAACAAGAAGCTTAGTTTTATACTAGTGGAATTGGGTAACGTGACATGTTTTCTGATGTTGCTGGATGTCCCTGCAGAGTGGAGTGACCACCCATTATGCATCTTGTAATGCCCAGTCTTCTGAAGCATCTCTGTATTTTCAGGCTGAGGTATCTCGCGCTGTTGCTGATCTAATGCGAACTATGAATTTTTACCATTTCTGGACATCAGATCCACATTATCTCAAGTTGGGTGCCCCGAATCTTCAGAAAGTACTGCTAATTAGGCATTTTGCTGGAGGGCGTTCTCTGAAACCACCATGAGATAGGGTTACTGTGATTGAAGTCCCTTCTACTTCGGCATCTAATTTCAAAATGAGTGACAATAAACACAGTGCCTGATCAGAAGACATGCAAAGCATGAGGTCCCCTCCTGCTGCATATTTATATGTTGCAATGTGTTATAAATACATTTAACTCAGTAGAAACCATTGTAACTTATATAAATCAGCTGTTATTGAAGACCTAGCCAATTCATTAGTGTGTGCACTTCTGCATATGTGCTGGGCTGCTGGAGGGAGGGTGTTTCTGGAGTGTCAGACCTGTGATGATCCTCTTGCATCCTTTTCCACTCAAAGGTATCAGCAGTTAATTACTGAAAGCCATGCAATAGGCTTTGCAAATAATATACGTGAATTTTTGTTTTTAAACGTACTTTAAAATCAGTTACAACACAAGCAGAGAAATAGATATGAAACGTGAGTCACCTGGGAAAAACACCTCTACCTTTCAGAAAAAGATGGTCCCCCCTTTTAATGTCTTTTTGGAATGCTTTGTGTCAATGCTGAAGAAGTAATCTTTGTCTCTGTGGCTTTATCTAGATCAACATCCCTATGTCAGGAGAAAAGAGGACTTAGTGATTCCTATGTGGTTTTATCTCATAGATAAATACTATTGCATTGTGAGAGGAGGACTATCATACTTTGTTTGCCCTCCTTGGCCTTACGACCACCGCCATGATGTGGAACAAAGGAATTTCTCCATGGACTAGGTAAAATATCCATACACGACGGTTTTACTTCAGCCATGTAAGAGGCAGAATGATACTGTTGGAACTCGCTATGCATTTTAATTCCCTTGTGTTCTTGTATGTCTGTGTTTGAGAACAAAATTGGGAGCAAATGTAAGCTGTATATGAATGTATACTATATATAAAAAAGATAATTTCATCTGTTATCTACTGTATAGTAATGCATTGTAGCCCAGTGGAAACACTGACCAGATACATCTTTAACACTAGCAGGCTTCTAGGAAGAGGAGAAAAAAAAACACCCAGCAAGGTTATGTATGTAACTTTCCAAATACAGACATTTCGCTTTTCTTTTGAATATATTAGTTTCTATTGTGTATAGCTATTTGTTTTTTCCAAGACACACCAATACTTTTTTCTTTTTGTGAAGTTAAATGTTAATAGTAGGGAAAAACATGTCAAAATTGAGAAGTTACTTCTTTGGGGGGATGGTGGTAAGGGGAAGGAATGCTCTTTCTCACCATCTGTTTTCCCTAGGAGGTGGCCCATGTGGAAAATTGCATGTATAACTGTGAAGTCAACTGCTAATGAGCCACTGGGGTGCTCATCGTGCTTTATGGACATTAACATTTGCAATATTCCATGAGTTGGTGAAATGTTGTTATACAAGTATTAGTCCCTTTTATATATCAGTTACAGAGCCTAGAAACAAAATTATTTTCTCACAGTCATAGGGAAAATCACTGCTGGAACTTGGCGTAACTCTTAGGGAAACCTGTCCTGCATTTACAAATGCATCGAGATGATCCTTTGGACTTTTTTCTCAGTGTATCTGTGCAGTGTGCAACATGCTGCACCTCCACAGTAAGCCGCTCTGGCAACCATCTGGAGAGCTACACAAAGAAGCAACCACTGAGAAAGGCTCTCAAGTGCATATTTAACTTCAAGCCCATTGGAGCTTTGTTTCTTTGGTGGGACTGCTGGCCTGGTTAAAATAGCTTACAGATCTAAGCACCCTGTTGAAGCAAGGTATAGTTGAAGGCAAGAAACTAAAAATCCAGCTTTAACAAATCTGCCATAAAGAGGTTTGCACCTCCACAGAAGTACAGAGCCAGAGGGCAGCTGCTACCTCTGTGCCTCATTATCAAGAGTTGTTTGTTGGCTCGGGAGGTAGCGTGGATCTGCTAAACCAGAGAATCTGTAGACGTACATAATTATCAGCTTCCACTGAGCCCTGATTTGGACACCTGGTTCCTTTTCTAGCTGGAGAACTAGCATGTCGATAATAGCGGCTTGTTTTACAGAAGAGAAGTGAAGCCTGAAGGACAAAAAATAGTTCCTAATGGTAATATCTGTGAAAGTCTGGTGGAATGCAGCTGGGAGTTGTCACAGTCACAGGCAACATGGTGGGATATTATTGGTGGGAAAATGTGAGCAGCTCACATTTTTTTTTGTTGTTTACTGTCTCAGATAAATTAGATTAAGTCTGATGGAGTAGATAAATTAGTGCAGCTCAAAGTATTTAAGTTTATGAAAGTGTTTACTCCCTGCTCATTTTGTTTAGTTACACTCACTAGAAGATAACCAGATTGACCTAAACTACATATATCTAGTAATTTTCAACTGCCTTGGTCCTTGGGCCATGTTTATTTAATATCCCTGCTGCATTTTATGTATGTCGTGATCTCAAAAAAAGATTAGCGGACTCTTTGTTGGGTGTGATAAAGAGAATATTTTTGTTCAGAAGTGTATGATGAGACACATTGTATAGAGAATATTTTCTCATGTTAGGCAGCTGCCTACTGGATTAAATTGTGTTGCACAGCCTTGATCAGATGTTTTTGGTGTCAGGCTGAGGGGCTGGTGGCATTACTGCTCACTAAATAGGTAAATTCTAAAGTGTTTAATGCAAGCCTGAAATAACAGTTTGGGACAGTGATAGCTTAAGTGTAGGTATGATGGGGAAAAGGACCATGAGCAGGAGGAAGTTTTGACAGCAAAGACTGTGCCAAGGAGCAGTGTGCTTTGTTTATGTATTCCCTTTCTGTTATAGATCTCTCATCCTCAGCAGATGAAAGGAGGTTGTGTTTTCTCTCTCTTTTAAACCTAGTGATATGATATGAAGAAACTTCTTACCCACACAATGATTTAATGAATCTGTAATTTTAAGCGTGTCTATTTGGAGAGAAGGGATTTTCCAATGTTTCTTGAGGAGAGTTTCTGAAAAGCAATAACTATAATATTAAAAACCTCTAAGTCACCGTTTTCTCCTCATAGGAAATAACACAGCTTTCTTTGTATCTCTAGCAATATTTAATTATACCCATATTCTTACAGAATGACAAATGGCAGCTTGTCTCAGTGGTAGAATATTTTGAATTTTTAGATTTGAAATGCAGATTATATGGGTCCTGGATTATGTGGATTTTGCCTGTATATTGGAGCTCTGACAGATTTTTCCACTTGCCTTTGTACTGTAGATGACCCTAAAAGAAATTCTGCAAAGAGATGTCAAGTTAGCAGTGTGTCTAGTGAAGTTAGCAGTGTGTCTAGTGTTGGTCAGGCCTAGGTGTCACGGTCTAGTAACCATGACACCTAGGTCTGATTTATTGTCTGACACTGGACGACGCCAGTTGTCCACAGGGACAGTATGCTGGGTGGAAAGTGATGGTAGATGCAGATTTATTTACAGAAAGCTTCCTTATTCCTTCTGTTCTTTTTCCTGCCTTGGTGACTGTATGCAGAACCTTCTTCATGATGGAAGGATCTTTGTGTCTCTTTGGTCTGGGTTTCTTTCTGGACATCCCACAGTCAAGAGTTGTTTTGGTTTTTTTTTGTTGTTTTTTTTTTTTTTTTTTGGAAGTAGCTGCCGAAGAAAGGAGGGTTTCCTGGCTAAAGTGTTCTCTGGCAACAGGATTAGAGGCAGGTGATTGCCACCACAGGAAGTTGTTGGCAACTTAGGTCTCCAATTCTGAGCTTTGCATGTATGATCTCAGCATGGCACTAAAAAAATTGAAAGGTATCACCTCTCTGGAGAGTTAACGGTTTGGATCTGACAACCTACTTTATCAACCACAGCAAACCCTTGTGAACAGCTCTGGAGTTCCAGCTCGTGCTTTGTGTCCTGCAACCCCCAAGTCCTGGTGGCTCAGAACAGTTGTACCAGAGCTCGCTCTGCCATAGGGGACATCTCGTCACAGGATTGACCTGTCCTGCATAGCAAGGCAAAATAAACTCTTTGGGGCCATTCTGCAGCAGAGAATGCCACCTCATTATCTCCCTGTTTGAGAGGTTTGGTTGGTTTGTGCTGAGGGACTGCATGTCTTGGGTGAAGCCTAGACAGGCAGAGGGGTCTCAGCATCAGCTTTCAGCTTCTGTCCCTCAGTTTTGGCTGAGGAGGGAAGGGAGGCCCATGTCCTTGCTAGAGCAATATACCTTTGCAGTGCTGCTGCCAATGAGTGCCCTCCTCCCCGAATTGCGACTTTTGCTTGAGAAGAAGCAATTTTAGATTAAAGTGATGGGTGTTTTCCCCTGGAAGTCAAGGATGCCTTGGCCTCACAGTCCAGAGAAGCAGTGGGATGAGTGGCCTTGGACTAAGGGGCACAGATGGCACTGTGGAACTGCGCAAATTTCTTTCAGTTTGGGTCTTTCTTTTTTAACTCCGTTTGATTATCAGTTTCACTTAGCAAATCCAAACACCCTGTTTCAAAATGGAAGCACTTCATGACTGTATAACCTCCCTTCAGCTGAAACTGTTAGTGCCTCACCCTCCATGCTTGGCAGGCACCAGGACTAGCTCTGTGGGTGATTTTTATATTTAGCCTTTGGAAAAAAAAAAACCAAAAAAAAACCCCCAAACAAACAAAAAAAAAAACCCAAAAAAGCACCCAAACCATATATAACATATACACACAAAAAAAAAAATTACAAAAAATCACCATACTACTAAAGCACTTCTTTTTATTGTAACTGCTGGTAAATGTGAATGCCTGCACAGATTGAGGCTGACTGAAACTCTAATCATTATACTGCAAGAATATTTTTGATGGATTTTCAAGAACTCCAGAGTTCCTGTCAGCATCACTGTGTGGCTTTTTAAAGTTCTTTCCTTTAATGGGTCCAGGACCCTTGAAAACATTCGGGTCAGTTTAGTGCCTGAGTCTTCCCAAGTAATTAGCAGGTAGAATTACCCGGTAGCAGTCAGTGTTTTCTGCTGTAATCTGTCCACAGAAGCTGTAGCAGAGTAATTGCTATCTCTGGCGGCCCTGCAAACGTGTCTAATTTAATGTGTCAATAGGGATTTTTCTCTCTGTTTTTTTTCCCGATGCCAGGCTGTGAATTTTCCTTTCAGAAGGCCAGACTCTAAGTGAGATGGATATTATCGAACATGTGGATTCCAAGGAAATGTTTTTCCCAGCAACTGTAAAAGTGTAAAAGCATTCAGAGCTCATTCTCCTCTCCACATGACTTTTCAACAGGTTAAATAAATGTATGTAGCAGACAGACATTCAACTACGTGACCCACAGTTATTGGAGCAGATAAATGTTAAGCTGACCACGGTGTCCCCTCACCGGCAGCACAGTGTTACAGTCCTCCTGGCTTCTTTGGAGATGTTCTGCTGTCCTCTGATGCTGAGTCGATGATATCAACTACTGGTGAGACACAGGTAGTGTTTTAGTCTCCCCTGAGTAAACATTTGCCAGTAGTGAAAGAGCAGATGGGCTCGGATTTGCTCCGAGTTCAGATGTGGAGAGAGGGTATTTACAGGCCACTCCACAGGAGGGTTTTCCACCAGCAGGTTCTCTGTCGTGGCTGAGTCCCTGGGTACTTCTGCAGCTGTGTTCAGGAGTGTTGCTGGGTCAGAGGGCTGCAGTTTTCTTAACTGCTTCATTTCTCTAAATAGCACTTTCTTGTGTGTTGCATCACTGGGGCTGTGAGTTTTTGTTCTGTATTGAAAAAGCAAGGGCCTATTCTGCATGAGGGAAAGCATGCATTCTAATGATAAAAGGGGTCATTCCCAAAAGGCAGATAGAGAGATATACATGTTATATATTCTCTACAGATCTATAAACAGTCCTTTGAGTCTGTTCACATCATGCTGCAAGTTACTGATGTTTCCTATTTAGTTTTCATTGAAGACTACAGCATCTCGACTGTAAAGGAAAAATAAAAATAAAATAAGCTCAGTGTGAACAAACCCATTGGGCATGTTTCTGAACAGTCCTGGATACACAACATGCAATATTCTTAGTTGTGAAAGGAGAGGATCCCTGAGAAGCAGAGTCATGTTGTGTCAGGGATTTTAAGCATACAGAATAAAACCATCCTTCCTGAGAGCACAAGCAGGACCTGATCCTTGGGTGACCTAACTGGCACTGCGAAGCTGCAGGCAGCAGACCCATATTACATTAGCCACTTGATAGTATAAGATAGTATGATCTTATGTTCCTTTATGTTTAAAAAATTCCATTTCAAAAGAGTAATTAGCATAGTTTTGAAACACTAGAGGACTGTGGTGTGCTACTCAAGTTTTTGTTGTTTTCCTTTTCTTAATTTGAATTTCCCAACTTTAAAGTGAAACCTTTGAAATTCAAAATACTGGTTCCAGTGGCTAGCACTCACATATGTAAATACTGCAATTATGGTGTTAATAGATATCAAGATGAAATAACTGTGGCATTATAGTGAACATGAGCAGTATCATTTTATTAATGAATTAAGACTTTAATTTCATAGAATCATAGAATCATAGAATGGTTAGGGTTGGAAGGGACCTTCAAAGGTCATCTAGTCCAACCCCCCTGCAAGGAGCAGGGACATCCCTGACTAGGTCAGGTTGCTCAGAGCCTCATCCAGCCTGGCCTTGAACGTTTCCGGGGATGGGGCCTCCACCACCTTTCTGGGCAACCTGTTCCAGTGTTCTATAACTCGCATCGTAAAAAATTTTTTCCTAATTTCTAATCTAAATCTACCCCCCTCTATTTTAAAACCATTACCTCTCGTCCTATCGCAACAGGCCCTACTAAACAGCCTTTCCCCATCTTTCTTGTAGGCCCCCTTGAGGTACTGGAAGACCGCTATCAGGTCTCCCCGGAGCCTCCTCTTCTCCAGGCTGAACAGCCCCAACTCTCTCAGCCTGTCCTCATAAGAGAGGTGCTCCAGCCCTTTTATCATCTTCGTGGCCCTCCTCTGGACCTTCTCCAACTGGTCCATGTCCTTCTTGTGCTGGGGGCTCCAGAACTGGACACAGTACTCCAGGTGGGGTCTCACCAGGGCAGAGTAGAGGGGGAGAATCACCTCCCTCAACCTGCTGGCCACGCTTCTCTTGATGCAGCCCAGGATGCGGTTGGCCTTCTGGGCCGCAAGGGCGCATTGCCTGCTCATGTTAAGCTTCTCATCCACCAGCACTCCCAAGTCCTTCTCCTCAGGGCTGCTCTCAATCCATTCCCCGCCCAGCCTGTATTTGTGCCTGGGATTGCCACGACCCAGGTGCAGGACCTTGCACTTGGCCTGGTTGAACTTCATGAGGTTGACACGGGCCCACCTCTCCAGCTTGTCAAGGTCCCTCTGGATGGCATCCCTCCCTTCCAGCGTGTCGACGGCACCACACAACTTGGTGTCATTGGCGAACTTGCTGAGGGTGCACTCTATCCCACTGTCCATATCGCCGTCAAAGATGTTGAACAGGGCCGGGCCCAGCACAGACCCCTGAGGGACGCCACTCGTGACCGGTCTCCACATGGACATTGAGCCGTTGACCACCACTCTCTGAGTGCGGCCATCCAGCCAACTCCTTATCCACCGAGTGGTCCGTCCATCAAACCCATGTCTCTCTAGTTTAAAGAGAAGGATGTTGTGCGGGACAGTGTCAAAAGCTTTGCACAAGTCCAGGTAGATGATATCAGTTGCTCGTCCCTTGTCCACCGATGCCGTCACCCTGTCATAGAAGGCCACCAAATTGGTCAGGCACGATCTGCCCGTGGTGAAGCCATGTTGGCTGTCACCAGCCACCTCCTTGCTCTCCATGTGCCTTAGCATGGTTTCCAGGAGAATCTGCCAGGCACAGAGGTGAGGCTGACTGGCCTGTAGTTACCTTATTCCCCTTTTTAAAAATTGGGGTTATGTTCCCCCTCTTCCAGTCATCGGGGACCTCACCAGACCGCCACAACTTCTCAAATATGATGGCCAGTGGCTTGGCAACTTCATCTGCCAGTTCCCTCAGGACCCGCGGATGGATCTCGTCAGGACCCATGGACTAGTGCACCTTCAGGTTCCTCAGATGATCCCGAACCTGCTCTTTGAGTACAATGGGCAGTTCTTCATTCTTGCAGTCCCTGCTTGCACCTTCTACAGCTTGGGCGGTGGGACAGGAACTCTTGTCGGTGAAGACTGAGGCAAAAAAGTCATTGAGAACCTCAGCCTTTTCCATGTCCTGGGTAACCAGGACACCAGTTCCCTTCTGGAGGGGGCCTACATTTACCCTGGACTTTCTTTTGTCCCCTACGTACCTATAAAAGCTCTTCCTGTTACATTTTATATCCCTGGCCAGATTCAGTTCTGCCAGGGCTTTGGCCTTCCTTATCTTATCCCTGGCCACTCACGCAGCCTCTTTGTAGTCCTCCCAGGCTACCTGTCCCCACTTCCACCCTCTATAGGCTTCCTTTTTCACTTTCAGTTGGTCCAGGAGCTCCTTGCTCATCCACGCCGGCCTCCTGGCCTTTCTGCCCGACTTGTTTTTCATCGGGATGCACCTCTGCTGAGCTTGGAGGAGGTGCTCCTTGAATATGGACCAACTTTCCTGGGCCCCTCTTCCCTCCAGGGCTGCCTCCCATGGCACTTGGCCCATCAGGTCCCTGAAGAGGCCGAAGTCTGCCTTCCTGAACTCTAGGGCAGAGAGCTTGCCGTGTAATTTCCTTGCTGCCCCGTGGATCTTGAACTCCACCATGTCATGGTTGCTGCAGCTAAGGCTGTCCTTTAGTTTCACATCCCCGACCAGTCCCTCCCTGTTGGTGAGCACAAGGTCGAGCATGGCACCCCTCCTTGTCGGCTCCTCTATCGCCTGCAGGAGGAAGTTGTCATCCACGCATTCCAGGAACCTCCTGGACTGCCTGTGCCCTGCCGTGTTCTCTCTCCAACAGATGTCAGGGTGGTTGAAGTCCCCCATGAGGACCAGGGCCTGTGACCATGAGGCTGCTCCTATCTGCCTATAGAGCACTTCGTCCGCTCTATCCTCCTGGCTAGGCGGCCTGTAACAGACCCCTACCGTGACGTCCCCTGTCCGTCCCCATCCTCTAATCTTGACCCATAAGCTCTCTGTCAGCTCCTCCTCCATCCCCAGGCGGAGCTCCACACACTCCAGCCGGTTGCTGACATAGAGAGCTACACCCCCTCCTCGTCTCCCCGTACAAAACAAAACAAGATATTATGTCAATGGAAAGATTCTATGCTTTCAATAAAAACAAAATTGCTTGTCATCAATAGCTACATTTTAAATAGAAAAATTATTTCTATTTTGTATTTTGGCATCTTAAATCTGTGCAATATATAATGCTTTCAATGTGGGTCTTTTCAGAAGGAAGATCTAGGAGTTTTATAGCGAACTCACTCCAAACTGCCTCTCTATTCAGCAGATTTAAAAACTGAGGTCCTTCTCTGGTTTAAATGGCAGTCAGAAAATCCACAGGTAATCCCTGTAACTTTTCATATAAATTTGATAACAAAAGGAAGTGTGCTACCAGTATCTCTGTAACATAACTAAGCTTTGTTGCATAACTCAAACCATGATGGAAATTTTGACATGCTCAGTGGCAACCTGACAGATGTGTCATAGAGTCTAATCCCCAAAAGCCCCAAAGCTCTTTGAAAATGGATGTTTCTGAAAGACTGAATTGGAAAATGCTGCTTTTTTATTAAGCTTTTTCTCACAGTGCCTGTACTACTTACAGCGTCATCTTGATGCCAGGCTGACTGTACAAATATGCAACAACTAGGCTGGCAATTCTGCTTTGTTAGCAAAGAGGTAAAATACATATAATTATGTATATTTAAACTATATATTTTATATAAATTATGTAAAAATATAATTGTTTTTGGTTACAGTTTGAAAATATCAAAGTTGGGAATTTATGTCTATTTTATCCCTCATTTACCTGTTCTGTACAGATGTACCTCTGGTGTGCTCCAGCCTCATATTTCTGGCGTTCAAAAAAAAAGAAGAGAGTTAAGATTAATATTGGTTTGTGATAAGTTCAGAAAGTATTCTGGAGCAATAGTTGAAATGCCAGTTGTAGGGAGGAAAATAAACGATGTGCTTGAAAGTGATTTTGACAAAATGACCCCCAAATTTAAATGCAGACAGCATCTCTAGTCCTGGGATTTGCCAGCGTATCCCTAAGCCAGACTCGTGGGAGACTGAAAGGAGGTTTCATTGCAACATCACCGTGTCCTATAGACTGTGCTCAGTGGCGTCTCTGTTGTTTGGATGACATCCACAGTTGTTAAAAGAGAGAATTGGGCCAGTTTGCATTCTGTTACAGAGCAGCTTCCTGGATGACAGAATAATTTCCAAAGTGCCCTGGATTACTCCCTGCTGTGAGCTAATAAGATACTAATTAGCATATTTCATTTATTTACTTAACTGGGATAAAAACAATTGGGCACAGGTCCCATTTACAATGGTTTCCTGGGGAAGCTGCAAACTGCTGTAAGTATAACCGTGCTGCATTCAAAAGATATAAGTGCACATAAACGTAATGTGCAGACTGAACACAAACTGGTGTGGTTGTCCAACCACCTCATACACTGAGTGGCTTAGAACATTAAGTAAAACTATTTCTCTTTCCTTCAAGTCTTAAAGTGGGCTAAATGAAATTAGAGAGGTATTTTCCAGATCTTTGCAGATCCACTGGTGACACCACTGAACAACTGCTGTGCTACAGACAGCATCATGCTTCGCCTTGTGCTCTCCCTTGTCTTCACTCTTGCCTTACTATCCCCTGACTATTAACACTACTGACGGCTTTTGCAAGTACTGGATTACCCATGAAACATGGGTTGGGAATTGCTGTCCTGCAACTTTCTTCCAGCTTTCTCCCATGCATTCCCAGGATATGGCATGCCTGCCTAGCACATTGTGCCATTCTTGAAGATCTTTCAAGATCAAGTTGCAGAAATGTTGAAAGCTCACATTTATTTATTCTTCGCCCCCAGCCTCTGCATGCTCCCAATTTCTTGCATATTGTAAAACTTACAAAACTTCAAGTACCCAACTTAGTAGTTCATCTGGGGAAATTTTGAATGTCTATTCTATGAGTTTTCAGAGAGCCAGGAAGGGAAAATCTTGTCCTGCTTTGTTGAATGAAGATCTCTTTCCAAATTGTTTGACGTTTTAAAACACATCTTTGCATTTTTATATCTTAAGCAAGAGTTTTACTTAGGATGAAATTCCTTATCCATTTTGATTCACATTCTGCTTAGTTATGAAAATCTGGATTTGCCCTAAGGCACTGTAATATCTCTCTGCATCTGAGACGCAAGTTCATTAAATGAAATGGAGAGATTTTGAGATCAAGAGACCTGGGGTCTGTTTCTGCCCACTTTACATCTTATTGTGTGACATTGAGTAATCTGCTTTTCTATTCTTCTCTTTCCTTATCTGTAAACTGGAGAGAATAACACTTTATCCTGCTTTTCTTAAAATGTTTTAATATTCTCAACTGGGAGATGCTTTTTGGCCAAGATGCGTTAACCCCCAGCCTGGTACTCCCATCCCAACCCTAGCTCAACATTTCAGTACACAATAACCTCCTGCCTGAGTATTTGTGCTATGATCTACTTTTTACCGTTTGTCTTGTTTCCAAATTCAACCAGTACTAGGGTTATAAGTCTTGTCCCAGTCGTTCTGGTTTGTACGATCTGCCTTCCCTCCTCGCCAGTTAGTTTGAGAGACCACTCTCATTCTTTTCTGTGGCAGAATTTTGCTCTTATTTTTTTGTAGCTCAAAAAGCCCCTGAGCTGGAAAAGAGCAATTTTTGAGTGTGTGTTTCCTGTACTGTATTGAGTGAAATGCCGCTGTGGAAGAATATTACCCTTCTGCATTTTCTGTGCTTGTAAAACATATTTAGAGCATCCAAGAATAACAATCTATAAACCAATTAGAACAAAGATCTTGGTGCTGGAGCAAACAGCACCTTATTTCAGCCTATTAAGTCCTGTTTCGTAGGAGGTGTGTTTTTGTGTTATTCTTGTTAAAGTTATCGTATATCCCATGAAAGCATCCTCTCCCCATTCAGTACTTGTCCTCTCCTGGGATATTGCAATACTATTCATCTCTTCTAATGCAGTGATATGTCCTGCAGAAATAAATATGGTTCCATTCCATTCTGGGGTTCTATGAGTAGACCTAATTGTTATGAATTACAGGCCGAAAGGAATTTAAACATGGAATTAAACAATCTTTGTTTTGCTTTCCCCAGACCCACCTGAACATTGTGAAAAAGTGAATGGAGGCACCCTTTGAGGACTAGCCCCGCAATTTGAGCACATTCACTAGTCAGTTTAATTGCCACAGTATATAGGCACAAATTCAGGAAAAATTAAAACAACAAAAAAATATTCCCCAAGGCTTGTGAATTCATGACCACAGGCCCAGAAATGCAACTGTTGATCTGTGTGCAGAAGAAACCACTGGCCGTGTTTCCAAGGCCATTTGAATTCCATCAGGGGCCAAAAATCTGGAGGATAGTTCTGTATAATTTTAGTGTGTACAATGTTGGAGGCCTCATCATTGGTGAGTGAACCAATTTTTCAGTAATTTTTGTCACAGCAGGCAAGATAAAAATTGGTCTGTAATTTGTAATCATTACTTCTTTGCTTGAGATTAATCCTGGATCACCCACAGTGAAAAAAGATGCCTCCTAACCTACGGAAGGACCATTCCCTATTCAGAAGGCCACTGAGGCTTGCTGTTCACAAAGCACCCTTTGTCTTGACCATCCTTCTTTTTTTATGTCAGGCACACTTTGCCTTGACCATCCTTCTTTTTTGTGTCAAATGAACTTTTATCTATGTTCTGCTTTTCTCTACAAGACTGAATACTCCAGACCTTTCACATAAAGTGATTTTCTCAATTCTTAGTGCTGTGAAAGAGATTGGAGGGAGCGGGGAGAGCTTTGGAGTTTTCCTATTGATATATTTTTCAGAAGGGACCAAAAAAAAGTGCTATAATGCACACAAGTAGATGTGGGCAGTGAATAGAAATGACCTTTATTACCATAGAAAGGCTCTACTTACTGTCAAGTAGTTAATATGAGAAATTTGGGCTAAAGGATACTGTGATTCTAAAGATCTGAGCTGGCTTCTGAAAGCAAAGCATTGACAAAGCAACCCAGCTAGTCCAGCACTGTGCTATATGTAGTGAAACCTGTACATTGGAAAGCCTCTGATATTCAAAATGAAGCCACCTTCATTTAGCAATTGATTCCCCTCCTTCTCCCTCCACCTCTGACTTGACTGGGCTGGAGCACCTCTCTTATGAGGACAGGCTGAGAGAATTGGGGCTGTTCAGCCTGGAGAAGAGGAGGCTCCGGGGAGACCTGATAGCAGTCTTCCAGTACCTCAAGGGGGCCTACAAGAAAGATGGGGAAAGGCTGTTTAGTAGGGCCTGTTGCGATAGGACGAGAGGTAATGGTTTTAAAATAGAGGGGGGTAGATTTAGATTAGAAATTAGGAAAAAATTTTTTACGATGTGAGTTATAGAACACTGGAACAGGTTGCCCAGAAAGGTGGTGGAGGCCCCATCCCCGGAAACGTTCAAGGCCAGGCTGGATGAGGCTCTGAGCAACCTGACCTAGTCAGGGATGTCCCTGCTCCTTGCAGGGGGGTTGGACTAGATGACCTTTGAAGGTCCCTTCCAACCCTAACCATTCTATGATTCTATGACTTAGATGGACTAAAGGGAGCCCTGCCGTAGAGTTTGATGTTCTGATGTAAAATGTTCTTCAGTTGAAATCAGATTGTTTCCTTCAATATCAAAGGGCTTCAAAATAAGAGATAACAAAAAAGGAAAAAAAGAAGAAGAAAAAAACAGATATGTGAATAGGTTGCAGGGATGGCTATGGGATACGAATACTGAAAACAATAAATGTGGTTAATAGTATTCTTCAGATGTTGCATTTCCAATAAGGACAGGTAAGTATTAAAACCATTGTACATTCTTGATCACCCCTACTATTCAAGAATGATAAATTCAGTGTAGGATGGATGAGAGAAGTGCTTATTTTAGGTCAAACAACACAAAGGGAAAATGTTATGGAAGCTGAAGGGCAACATTAAAATACCAACAAACAGATATGAATGGCCTGCAATTAAATTGGAATTGGAAGGTTTCTTACCATCATGTGCCATAGTTGGAACATTCACATATCCATGTGACGGTATAAAACATATAGTCGTACAACCATCACAGAATAATCTAGGAGGTCCTTTCCAGTATATTTCCTATACTGATGTGTTCCTAAATAGCTGTATTCATGTAATTTTCTTGAATTGGGGATAAAATGTCAGAATAATGTTCAGAGATCTCAGTTTTCAAAGACTGAGCATGTGAATTGAAATACATGTGTAATTTAAAACAAGCTTTAGGATTAGGAATCTTTGAATAGCTTGTTTTGGTTAACTTTTCTCTTGATTTGTAAACACCAGAGTTACTGAGCCTACTATAAAGAGAGCAGCATGAAATACTGGAAAAGATGTCTTATGTAAATTACTGGTCATGTCTTACTGACTACTTCTTTTACTTAATTGAGAAGTTGGAAACATCTGTCTTGTACTTCAGATTTAAGATAGTTCCAAAAAGGAGGCACTGGCAAATTTAGATTTTTCTAATATATCCATTGAAGCATTAATTTTAAATGAATTGTTGGAGTGTCACTGGAGGGCTGTAGCTTAATTTTAATTTTCATGGGTATTTGTGTTTGATGTGGGATGTGTATACTTAACTGAGCTGAGCTCCATACAGAACTTGGGGGAAACTTGGCATCTTTTTTGTGTATGTTAGAAACGCTCTTCGTTGTCTAACTGGGATGTCTCTGGTTTGGAGATTTTCCAAGATGACCTTCATTTATCATTTGTGTTGTGGTGTACTGTTATGGCTTTCTCACAGTCCTTCCTGATAGACCAGTTTTGTTTGGTTATGCACCAAGAAAAGAGAGAGGAGAAAGGTTTGAATATTTAGGAAGAAGGCCTGTGGCTCTGACAGGAACCAAGCATTGGCCTTCTCTGTGTCCTGCTCCTGGCTCTGAATGAAGGGATGCCCTTCCTGAGGGACAGGGTAGAAGTGTGCCGAGGGAACTAATGCTGGCAGATACTTGGAGCATGGATTGAATGTGTGAGTATCCTCTGTCTCTGCTGCCTCTCTCTTTATGCTCCAGGAACTCAACAGGGATCCAGCAAAAATGAAAGGAAATTGAGCAAAAGGTGTCTATTTCTGTCCCATTTCCCCAAGTGTTTCTGAAATGCAATGGTTTTACATGCCAGTCCTTGCTGCCCACCATGTCTGCACATCCTGACTCAGGGATGTGCAGTTGAAAGCAGCTGAAAAGCTCCTCTTGGCTCTAGGTAATTTATAATGTGAATATTTATATAGGAAAACTGGGGAAGGGGGGCACTGTGGGAGCAGGATGACTGCTCAGAGGAGACAACTGGACATTCAAGAACTAATGAAGTTTGTCTGTTTCTGCTTTCATGCACACAAGAGATGTACTCAGATATATTTACTTAATTAATTTTTGCTATTGTCTCATTTTCTGTGTTCCTTTGTTGCCTGATCAATCTTCTTGTTATTTGAGCTTGCTTTTTTTCTTCTGCTGAAACAGATATGTGCATAAGCTGTAGCAAAGATAGCTGAATATTTGAGATTTCGCATCTGTGACTCATTCTACTGTGAACTGAATATATTATTTTCTTAGTCTCTTTACTCTTTAGAAAAGCATTGAGATAAATATATATTTTCCCTTAAAAGAAAAAACCTCACCACTGGTTAAAGTATGTTTGGAAAATTAAAAATCCTGTGGCTTATTTTTTATATTTCAGAATTTGGGAATTTCAGTGAGTTAGTAGTAGATGTATTTTATTTTATACATCCTCTTAAAAATAAAATTCAGAAGCCCAGTTGATCTACTCCATAGCAACTTAATTCATTTAACTTTCAAAAGAGAAACAATAACAAAAGTAAAACAATATAGATGTAAAATAAATCTGCTAAATTTAAGTTTTTGTTTATAAAAAGTGTTGTCAATCTGTATAGGTTTGTATTTTGCCTTGCCTGCAGGACTACATTTCTTCTTCTCCGTCAGATAAGCCCTGTGTTACCTTTGGTGGACTCAAGAAAAGCCTCTGTGACCAGCTGGGGAGTCAGGAGCCCCCTTCCCTGTCACTGAGCTTGGGCAAATCCATATTGCTCTGTTTTCCATTCCTTGCTCTTTCCTGCTGATTCTGTGTCGAGGTGTTCAAAACAGGGACTGTCCCTCCTCCTTGCTCTGGAGAGGGCCTCTCCCAGTGCAGTCCTGTTCTCTGTCGAAAGTCCAGGTTGCTGCTGCTGAACAAACAGTAACTTTTTTGTTTTGCTTGTGGATATTATTAACTAGGAGTGCTTCAGGAATAAAATATAATGTCAGTATTGACAACACGTGAATTGTGTGGTAGGTGCTACTTGTAAGCAGTTCACGCCTAGAGACTCATTCAGCTTTGTTGATTTGCATTGTTCGTTGGAGAGTTAAATGCTTGCTTTCTAAATGCAAAATGAGGTTTGTGTTTTTCTGTAGTACAGAAATGACCATGACTTATAAAATGCTAGCAGCTGACACTGTCATGACTTCGATATGCAGAGATAATTTTTTATCTGCATACCTCCCATTAATACTGTTTTCCTCATAAGATGATGCTTCTAAATTGTATACAAGAATGTATAGTAATGGCTATTTTTTTGGGACTTCGTCAAAAGTCTTCATGCATCTATCCTTTTGTACATATGTGAAACCGTAGAGAGAAAAGGAAAGCCACAAAGAGAATTGTTAAATCAGACTTGACGTGCTTTGCCAAACAAAGGGAAAGTTCAAACTGCATTGTAGATACACTGCAAATGAATTTCTTTGCAGCCATAGACACTCATTCGTGGTATAATAAAGACCATTCTAATTCTGTCCTTTCTTCAAGACTTTACAGCCCTGTCTGGCTGGCTGTCTGGGAATCCTTATCAGAATTGTAGCAGACGGGACGAGAACCTGGATCGCCCTGGGAAGTTGGTCAGGATCTGAACGGGGCCCAGCTCCAGCGCTAATCACAGGCGGTTTCAAGTAGCCTACCAAAAATGTACTAGACTAAAGCACTGTACTTTAAATAAGAACTCAAACATTCCTCTTTTGAAAATCATCAAATAATTAAGACAGCTACAATATGTTTGAAAGTGCTGGGGGAGGAAGAAAAAAGATAGTCTTCACAAAGACTAATTGAAGCACAGAGATAGGCGTCTTGCTGTATGTTCCATTCACTATTTTTCACCACTTGTTTTATTAACATGCATCTAGAGTTACAGGTTGCTTTAATCTCCTCGATTAAGACTTGCTGAAAGGGTCTGTCGTTATTTATTGTCTGAGTGCCTCAGGTCCCACTTTTTGTTTTACATTAGCTGTGCCAACTGCCTCTGACTTGAAAAGGAAACACTGTAGTTTTAGTAAAGTTCAGTAGGACTAAGTCTCTTTTTTTTAAAAAAAAACAAAACAACAGAAAACAAAATCAGCTGCATGAGTAAATGTTATCTTAAGGCAGAAGACACTACTTTGCTACAGCTGATATACAGTAAATATTCTTTTGAACAGCTTTTCAGAGCTGTTTTCCTTGTTCTTTTCTTGCCACAGGTTTGCTACGAGTATTACTTTGCTGATGAAATGCCTTTTTTTCTCTCCTTTAGTAAATGCTTATCTTCAAAGCTGAGACTCATTGTCTCTTTAGCCAGAAAGAGTTAACTCAGCTTGCCAGCGCTTTGCTGCTGAGCCACATTTAAGTAGTTCATTGGGGCATTGTGACTGTAAATGAGATATAGCATCCTGACAACTGTTCATTATTTTTTTCATAAATAAATAAAACTGCATCAGAAGATGTTCTACTTCAGAGGAACAGACAGTTAAAGATAGTGCCCCCCCAGTCCCCAGAAAAAAAATCATTGGAGTTCACTACGATTTCAGCCCAAGAAAGGAAAATATGTTTTTAATGTTGGATTTTTTTTTTCACCTGTCAGTGAGTTCAGGAAGATATTTAACAGGAGAATGAAATAAAGGTCCATTGTAAAGCTACCTAAGTCGTCCTTACCGCATGCATGCTGTACATTTCTGCTGTACTGTTGTCTTTGATATTATAAACTTGATTTAGATTTTTTTTTCCCCTAAATTGGCTTCTATATTTAGGAGTGTATCTCAAATGATATAATTTAAAGAATATTCCTAACATATGGTAGAAGTATTTGTATGTATGCAAATACCACCCTGGATCCCAAATCTAGCCATTAGATATTGTATTTTGATTTTTCTTTGTTTGTGTGTGTGCATGTATCTGAGAGAGAGACTCCAGTTATGAAAGACTCCAGTTATAATACCTATTGGTTAGGGAACATGAGATCTGCTTGGAGAATTGGTTGCTAAAAACACCATTTAAATATTCTGCTCTGTTAATGCTTCAGGTTAATAAAAGCTGCTGTAAGAAAATATTTTAGGATATAGATATTTAGAGCAGTTGGATTACTTTTGACAACAATGCAAGGAATCCATTCAAAGCTGATTTCCCCCTTTTGTTCACTGAGGACATGCAGAATCTAAGATAAAAATGGCAGTTGTCCTCAGGGCACCCTGAGGCATGTCATTAAAATTGGAATTTGATCCTCTTTTCATGGTTACTTGGGACAATCAACCACAGCAAACCTGAAAACTCATCAGTTTTCAAAAATATGACATGCCCTTGACTTTGTCAGTTTGGATTCAGTGTGCAAGATTTGACTATTTCAAAATCCCTTTAGGTGTCACTCTGTCTTCAAGAATACAAACATTGTGCCTTTTACTGTATAGAAGACATAGTACTTCTAAATATTTCTGAGCGCTTATCCTATTTATGACAAGGGACAATCTAAGTTATAGTTATCAAAGTAAAATGCTTTATTGATTGAGAATTTTAAACACTGCTAATTGTAATAAATAGAAATGTAGGGAGTCTACTTATTTTTAAAGGAAAATTAGACTGTCTGAAGTAAACTGGAGCTTTCTAAAGCTGTGTGAAACTATCCATTCTACCTAGCTGTGTATTTCTATTTGATAACAGCAATTTTCAAAAAATCTGGAAAATGGATGCAGCACAACGTTTTGCTGTTTATTCCCCTGTTGCTGGCCTCTTACTGCTTTGAAGAAGCTTGCTTTCCACTCTTCCAAGCTCCCAGGTTTTAAGAATTTATACACATTTTCATATGTATTTTTTTTTTTACCAATAGCAGAATAATTGCTTTTCTGTTCCCTGCAACTGGGCTGCCAGAAAATTGCATTTTGTCTCCATGGCAGAGAAAGCATGAGCTGGCCATGTTGCCATCACTGCAGCTTGCCATCGGGAGCTCACTGGTGCTTGATGTGCTGGGAACCATATGGCCTCCTCCCGCTGCTCTTCTTCTTGCTGCTCCCCTGAAAGTTGCAAGTGGGGAAAGGACCAGCTGCTGACACCAAGGACAAACAGGGATGTCGTTCAAGAGAGGAGCAACGATGGCGAGAGACCTTCGGCTGCACCTCAGCTTCCCCCCAGACATTTTCCTTCCAGCTACCTCCTGTCCTTAGACTCTGTGATGTGCATATGGTCCTTCCTTCTGTATTTTCTGTACATCTCTTTTTACTTAGTCTGTAAAATGAAGTTCCTAGTTGATATGCAGATTATTTGTAACTGCGAATCAGTTCATTTAATAATTGGCATACAAGTGTTACACATGGAGCCACACAAAACTTGGCAGCCCTAGGCAGGAGGAGGTTTTGGTGCCTGACCCCACCAGGCACACGGGTTAAGGTGTTTGCTTGCACCATTTGTGTGGGAAGGAGAAACCTTGCCTGTTCATGGGGAAATGCCTAATTGCTTTCTTAGTTTTGACAGCTTCATGAGTTACAGCAAAACATAATTGCAAGTAGCGTGACAAAGTAACACTCTCACTAATGCCTGTAGTGTTGCTATTACAAGGTGAACTACCGGCGTACAGTGCTGATTACCGTCAGAGTACATTCATCCGAATCTCTTGATTTTTCTTGCTGTGCGGGATACTCTCGTTATCTTCTGCTCCAGTTTGCAGAATTTCTTTAGTCTTCAGCCCAGACAGGCAACATCTGTTGCCTCACTTTTCTGATCTCTTGTTCAATGCTGAAGCAGTTAATAGGATGTGCTAGAGGCAAGTGAGTACCTGGTAACCTGTTACTTGTCCTGAATTTCTACCCATGATTTAAATTAACCCCTGGGATTTTGGAGAACATCCTGCTTTGTAAAGTTGTCCTCTGCAGAAAGGTGTTAGACTTCATAAGACAGAATAAAATACAACTGTGCCCCGCGCTGTTGAGGAAGTTACACATCCTTATGCTCTGCAACATGCTAGGAAAAAGAGATCTTCAGATCTGCTGTGATGTTTGCTTTGCTGGTGTGACTGTTGAGAGGCTTCAGGTGCGTAAATGAGGGAAGGAACCATGACCTAAGGCTGGAAGAGGTAACGGAGGTTGGTATTTAGGACACCTCTGCTGTCTGCCTACTTCACGTACTGACTTGTCTTTTGTGACAGCTGACAAATTGTCCTACTTCTTTGAGCCTTGGTGTCCTCTGTAAATTGAAATTGTTTCTGTGTATTAAAAAAGGAATTTCACTGGCAGAATAGTGTAGGAACACAAAGTTTTGCAGACACTGTAAAGCTCATCAGATTAGTTATTATGGTGACATATAGTGAATGTATATTACATGTTAGAAAACCATATAAGAATATAGCACATAAAGTAATTGATGAATTGCTGTCTTTATTGAGGAAATAAAGAAAAAGAAAGGGAACCTGCTCAAGAGAGCAAGCAGTTCTCTGATTTATAACTATCCAGTTCTCTGACTTCACCATGTGTTGCACTGGGAAGGCTTTACAAACCTGGCTTTCGTCTGGTCCATTCTCTGCACCGGAGATGCAGAGTGGTCTGTGCACTCACAGACTGGTCTTCCACCATCTCAGCTGCTGCGGTAGCCTCAGTTGCTTGATGATCAGTTGAGAGACAGGTAGAGAGCATGTGAAATCCTAGTTCAAACTTCCTTAGAGATGAGGTAGAACTCTTTTAAAAAAAAAAACTGGACAATGTCCACACTTGCATCACACATTTTTTTTTTTTTTTTTTTTTCCCCAGAGCTCTGAGGTCAAGGCCATTGAGTTTACAGAGAATAAGAGTTAAATTTTGCTAAAGGCTGAGGCTGGGTGTGGTGGTGTAGTAAAAGGAATAGTAACAGTCTGCCTGATGGTGGCACAAGTCAAAAATAGTTTTGTTTGTGCCAAATTTTGGTGAAAGTCAGACCTATGAACTTCAGTTTTCAAAATATTTCCAAAAATTCTGCCAGGAGACTGGCCCCTGAGAAGTTTCTTGTCTGTCTGTGTTAAATTGGAACACCTGCCTACAGGAGGGGTGGATAAGTGATGCAGGTGCAGTGACACAATTTGGAGAAAGGTTTATTAGGAATTGGAAGGCTGCCTACAGGTGTGTAAGTGGTTTTACTTCCTGTGGAAGGTGACTTCAGGTTGGATTGAAAAGTAAGTATGCCAAGATGTAATCTTACGTTGATTTGTCCTTATAATTTCTAATCAAATGCTGTTTGTTATATGTGATGTGAGGAGGAATATTCTTGGGGATTATTTGAAACTACTTCTTGATTTTTAAATTTTTTTATTTTTTTTTAAATTGAGCATTATAATTATGTATAAAATTTGAGAGGGAAGTGAGAGGAATGGAGATTAATTAAACTTGCATTTTGTTACAAATTGCAGATTTTAATTACCAGAATTTATTTACATTTATACATCTGGATATTCCTAAAACAAAACTCATAAACTAATGAAAGTATCATAAACTACCAGAAAAAAAAATCTGATTTAAATAAGAAGAAAACAGGTAACTAGTAAAGGATTTAAATGTTCTGCATTTTCTTAAACAGCAGCTAAGCAGCAGCACTGGGAAACCAAAAAGCAAATTAGCTGTCAGTGCTGACTGGGGTGGGGGAAAGTGTGTGTGGGAAGCTATCAGCAGTCATCACCTTTTAAATTAAAGGCTGATTTCTCCACAGAAAAGGCACTTCTGCTGCCTGATTTCTTGCCTCATGCAATCTTTTTGTTTCTCAAAATGTCACCCCTTGAGTTCATATTAGTATTAGAGAATTTGAAATATCATTAATTGTAAGGAGAATTACTAGATTACAAAGGAAAGCGTAAAAAAAATGGTGAAAACAGAAGAACAAACCTTGGAAAATGTTCAAAATTGGGAGACATTTAAAGCAAGCTTTACATAGGTTATTTTTAAGTACAAATTTTTAAAATCAGGTCATTAATTTTTAATCTTTTTTATTTATGAATCATTCATATACAACTGCTCGTATTTAACATATTAATTTTGGAAGGATTTGAATTTGCTGTCAGAATTTGTTGGAATTTGTTTTCATTAGAGTAAAGTAAATCTGCAATAACTCCATTGGCTTTGAATAAGGAGATGCCGAGTAGACTCCCATTCATTCTGTTTACTCTGCCTGTTCCCCACTTATACTCTTTTACAGGACCATTTTTGGCTTTTTTTTTTTTTTGTAGATTTTTTTCATTCTCATATCTCTGTGCCATTGTGCTAAATACCTGATAAGAGGTAGCAAAAATAGCATGTTAGTATACTGAAAGTTCTATCTTTTATACCATACATGAAAAATTGAATTATACTTGTATTGAAAATACAAGACAAACAGAATATATTCTTCTGTTACAAAACATGTATTTGGATTCCAGTTGCTGTGAGTCTGAGCCCTTACAGATTCTTAAAGTTTCCTCAGGATAATTTTAAAGCTTCACTCAGCCTAGGATTTTAGCTTAAATCTGTTAAACAGAAAGGTCTTAAGACTGTCTGTCAGAGTTTTCTGTAGACAGTAACATAAATACTGGGCTTACTCAAATGCTAGCCTCTCTGGAATCTGAGTACCTTAAGAAAGGTGCTTCAGAGCAAGATCTGAATCTAATATTAAAGATAAAAGACTGATTGTTTAGATTTCTTGCTGAGAAAACTCATTAGCATTTTAATATCAGTGCATGTGTATTTTCATATGACGTTATTTTAATTTATATTTGGTCAATATGAAAAAGCCCTTCTTCTGAGCCTCAGAAATTCCTATCCTTAATTTTAAAGAGACATAGTTTTAGTTCTGTGACCTTTATCATAGCAACAATGAAGAGTAAATCTCATTCAAAGCATTTAAATGAGATCAAACATAACCCTCAGAGTAGGTAGAATTGAGATTGGGCTGCTCTTGTAATGCTTCTGATAGCAAAACCTTGCCTTTAGCCCTTTGTTTTTAAAGCGCAACATAAATGTGTTCTGATATCAAGATAAATTGGGATTAATGCAAGCGGCCAAGCTCTGAAATCACTGGAAATTAAATCCAAATCTGATGCACAAATAATAATACTCCCTTTAAATTTTAGTGGAAGTGTTTTCTTCACATCTTAATAGTGAAAACATTTTACTGTTTGAGTGACAGTAGTATGCATTAAAGACAGTGTTGCTATTCTGTGTTAATGCTAGTTACGTATGCAATTTTGGGGCATTTTCATCATGCTAAGCCTCACTGTGATACATCTCAACAAATAGCACCAATTAATCATTGCTGATATGCCTTAGATTTGGTCCATTTACTTTTCAGACACCAAAAATGGAGTCTTGAAGATATTTAATTATGAATATGTGCTGAGGGATATTTTATTATTAAAATTGAAAAAGATATTTTTTTTAATTTTTTTTTAATTTTTTTTTTACCACAGAACGTTTGTGAATTCAGAAGTCTTAGATGATATTTGTTTTGTCTACTGTACTGTATTTCCACCTTAGTTAAGGGTTTTATGACTGAAGGGAAATAGCTCGGTATCTTAGCTAAAAATGCTGTTGTAGAGCACATTATGTGAATGCCGCAATTGGGCAATGAGAAGTTTGTAAACTTTGTAAAGTATATAATTCTCCTTCTAGGTTGTTATCTATCCAGGTGTTTTGTGTCTTTAAGTACTTCATGATCAGTAAATAATAAATTCAATTTACTGAATAGAAGTTTTGTCACTTAGAAATACTCACTTGGAATATATATTTTTAATTGGCATCAATGGCACATTTCCCAGGGAGCATAACAAAATGGATCATTTAATAGATGCCCAATCTCTCCATCCATCTATCTATCAGCACAGCACATGATGTTTTGACTTTAATATGGTAATTATCTCGGGCTGACTTCAGAGGAAGAAGCTGCCACCCACACAGCAGTGCTTAATTACTTCAGACTTCAGTTTGCCAAGAGAAAAATTGACTTTTTTTTTTGCACATTGCATGGAATCAAAATGATTTCATTGTCATTTTATTTGAAATGCAGCCTGACATCACCATAGCATCATGGGAAAGAGAATGCAAAATTTCTCTGAAATTCTTAAAATAGGCTGAAAGCTGCCTTATATTTTAATGGTTTTCTATGAAGTCTGTGTTCACATTCCTTGAATGTTAATGATGAGCTTCTTCAGCTTATGGGAGGAATTTTTTCTTCTGTGAATACATTTCATTTGCAAGCCAATGAATGCAGTTTTTTTTCTTTAAAGTTGCCAAAACCTAATACAAACTTTGGCATTTTAAGGGCAGATGACTGTTCAAATTAATGTTTGCTCACCGTACAGTTTGAGAACATAACTAATAAGATGAAAGAGATAATGAATTAATGGTAGAGTACAGGCAGCCCAGGAATCAAATAAGCAAATTTTTTTTTGTCATTGACAATCACAGCTATTATCATCAAAAGAGATAAGAAAGTTGTGTTTTCAACATCTGAAAGCTAAATTTAATATCTGTGAAAATTAGTACCAGGTTTTATATATATGTTGTTAAACATGCTGCTAATTGATTTGACACACAAACACTGGAGGCAACCTGCTTGAGTTAAGCACTGTAGGCAGATTCCTGTGCTCAAAAGAGGAGAACCTGACTCCTAAATATCTTACCCTGTGCCCACTGAAGACAAAGGGCCATTTTGGGATTGATTTCAAAGGCTTTATTTGGTCTCTTGTAACCATTAATGCCAGCAGTGTTAAAATCCTGGAAGCTTAGGGGACAGGAGAGATGAAGCAGACCAGTAGCCTGGGTCTCATAGGGAAAAGCTCTTTGTTGCCAGGGGAAAGCGAAGGCTTGGGTTTGGGCTCTGATGCCTTCCAGTGCTCGCTGTGGGTGGATGGCGCTTTGCAGGGCTGTGAATGCTGCTAATGAGGTCTGAAAAATATTTGAAGCAATCTTTCTCTAACTACGTGACACGCTGTTGGCTACGAGCGGCTGTAGGTTTTGGCCAGTGTTTGGGCAGTGTATCCCGTGCACATTTCACCTGGCCATGAGTGCAGAGCTGAGGCAGGAAAAAGCACGTGCATTTATCTGCAGCAGAATCTGTAATAAATCTTTGCCTGCTGAATGCTGCCAGTCTTGCTGCTAAAATTTTACCCTCAACAGAAAAATTCAATATACTGCCTTCCCAAATGGCAAATAAGTAATATCAAAACTTTCCTTTTTAAGGTAAGATGTATCTTCTTTTTTCATCGTAGACATCTATATAGTAAAGACTGACTGAAATTATTATTTCATTGTCACATACACTTTTCACAAAAGCAGAATGCAGAGAAGCCTTTTGAAATAAATCTGGTGACACTAGAGAGTTTACAAATGCTAGCATATTAATATACAGCTAAAATAATAATAAAAAACACCATGCTGCTAAAGATGTTTAGTATTATCCGCTCGCTGCGGGAGTTTATTAGAAACTCCAGCTTTCTTTTATTAAAATTTCAATTGGCTTGGTGAATGAGATTCTATGTTAGTGTCATAAAGTGAGAAGCCAGAAGGAGAGGATATTGGCATTTAAGTGCAGATTTCATTTTGAAATAGTGTATAGTATACCAGAATATTACGTATCACAAATATTACATATTAGTGGTGCTAGAAATAGTTGCACTGACTTCTATATTCATCAAATTGTCGTTGTTTTCTGTGCCATCTGGTAGTTTATACATGTCATTTTTAAATATATCCTAAGAGTTTTTAAATATAACTATAAATGTACAGCAAATACTGCATAGTTCTGTGAAGATTTAAAAAGATGGTTGGCAGAGATGGTCTCCCAGAATTGGCTTCAGTGTCAAGGGACGAACTTTAAACTAAAAAGCTAGACATTTCTGAAACATTATAGGGAGGTCATGGATTTAAATTTGACAATTGTGTCTTTTTAGGTATGTGATTTAATAGTGATTTGTATTTAAGATTGCTTAATGTTTTTACAACTACATTCTCACCTATGTAAAAGAGCTGTGTGACTGTGATAGCTTACCATAAAGCTTTGTTTTTTTTTGTTGTTGTTTGTTTGTTTGTTTGTTTGTTTTTCTTTGAAAACTGATCATTGAGTTCTCTGCTTAACTCTTCCTACTGCACTGAGCTTTGGTGAGTAATATTGTGTAATGATGCTATAAGCATTGACAAAAGTTTTTGCTGCATATAGGTCTTGGTATTTCCTGGCACCTTCAGAGAAGATGAGCTAAAAAAGAATAGATGACAAAGCAGTATGTGGGAAAATGGGTGGGATGTGCTTATCACTCCACTTCAGCCTTCCCAGAATGATTCTCCTTTGTGTATGCTTACAGTGACTGGTCTGTGTTGGTCCTTTCAAACATGCTGGGGGTGGCAGAGGGTGAATAGAGATCCAGTGCCAAGCAACTGAGACCAGAAGGTTACTAAGGGAGGAACACAACTCTGTTCTCCAGTTTCTCTGCAGTGGTGAAAGGACTTGGATGAAGAGGTGGTCAAAACTGTATTTCACCTACTATTCCACAGAACTGTAAGGTGGGAGTGTGTGTATGTGGGTATATGTATATATGCACATATACACAATATAAATACGTATATTTCAAATCTCAGTTTTGTACTTTTGCTTTTCAAGAGCATCTCTGGACTGCTGTTTAATTCTGAATTTATATTTTTCTTTAATTTTTTTTTTTTGTTTCACATAATATAACTTTGGTGGTCTCAGCACGGTGACATCTGGACATGTGGCAAAATGGTAATAAATTAGCCTGCAGTCTTTCACATACTGATGTAATTAACTGAAGATTTTTTTTTTTCTGTTTTATTTTTAAAGAGATTCCTCTGTTCTGTTGTTTGTGATTGGATAATCAGTGTTTCATTACTGGGTGAAGTGTTGCTTTAAAAGTTGATGGCACCAACAACTCAATCCATCTGGAACCCTCCATGACGGAAAAAAAAACCCCAAAAAATCTTTCACATCCCCCCAGCTGGATTCTTCAAGATGCAGCGAGAAGTTTGCACTTCTGCAGCTGCAGCTCTTTCATGACAGGTTCTGTGAATTTTACACATGGCTGCCTGCTTGGAAAATATTTTCCAGATTTACATGTTTACAGCACTGACACGTGAAGCTGAAGAGCCTTCTTTCTCGATTATGGCACAAGTACTCACAGATTGCACACTAACTTTATAAAATCTGGAAATGGATCATTTACAACTTTCAAACAAATCAAAGTACCCTTTGATCTTGACTCCAAGTTTCCGTAAGAGCAACAAATAAAAATAACTTTTTTTTGGGTGTTTTTCCCTAAATATAGTCACTATTAAGTTAACTGTTACATCTCTCTGGAAACTCAAGCAACACATTCAATCAATTTTTCTTTCGAAGTGTATGTCCTTGGAAGATAAATGTTAATTCAGCAAATGTAGGCACTATTGAGAACACTGTATGTCTGGTGAGAGCTCAGCAAGAGATACCCTGGTCCTTCCTTTACTCCCTCCTACTTGTGTGGTTTTTTTTCACTAATGTTATCACAGATTTGGAAGAGCTTTTTTGGAGGAAAAAAACTCGACAATGCAAATTCTATGGAAATCTGTAGTTACTTCAATGCAAATTAATTTATCCCATAACCTTCAATTACATTTTTCTGATTCCTACATAACCACTAAACACTTTTAGTGGTTATAAACATTTTTAAATCAAGCATTAAAAATGTATGCTGTTGGAAGTGTGAAAAATCTGCAACAATTACAAAATACTTGAATTTTAAAATACTGCATCCAGACAGTCATCATCTGTGATGAGCGTCAAGTCATTGTATTGCCTATAGTCACTACTTTCCTTGATCCGTCATTTATTCTAACTTGTGTTATGTTTAAAAATATCTTTTTGAATGCTATAAAAGTTTAAAAGGAAAAAATACAGCTTACTGACAAAAGAAATATGCATCATTTATTAACACTGGTGGAAAATAATTTTTTATTTTTGTTAGACATTGCTGTTTTTGCAAAGATGTACTTCTGTTTCTTGCAAGCTAGCCTGACTGGAATCTGCAGTGCAGTGTCCTGAATATTTTCTTAAGTCACGGTGCTGCCTCTGAAATATTTTGTCTTTATAACAGATGCACTTTGGCACAAAGGACATTAAAAAGCCATTTTCTGCAGTAAAGATAGACTTAAGGAGGAAAAGGCTGGGCATCTTAAAACCAAATCCGGCTTTTGAGAATGTGGAGTCCTGTGGGTTGTTAGGGGAGGTGTGGAATAGCTCATTATCATGGGAGGAGCAAGACGTCCCTGGATGGTTGGTTGGTTTTATGACCGGCTTTCAGAGGGCTGAGATCAGACGAGGTCTGAGCTGAGCCCTGCACTTTCCAAGGCAGCTTTGCATTTGGTAATGTTTTTTTTTTCAGATGGGTAGGGGCTTCAAAAGGGTTTGTCTTGCTGGATTTGGGAAGTTCTGAGGGGAAGATGACGGCTTGGCTGTGGCTCCCCGAGAGGTGAGGCCTGGCTCTGCCAGCAGCAGCCCCTGGCAAAGAGGCTTGGAGAGCTCTGGTGAGCGGCAGGGGGCCCGTGTGCGGAGCTCACCCTTTTCACAGACAAGATGGGCCACAGAAAAAAGTTTCAGGTGGAAGTACTTCTATCACTTTACATCAGCTCCTTCTTGTTAATGTTCTCACACACGTATGCAAACCACTTGCAAACAAGCAAATGCTTTAAAATATTTGATACTTCCCTTACAGGAGAATTAAAGATTTGAATAGAACCAGAACTGAGCCTGTGTCTTCCCTCCTTCTGCCTCCTTAATGGTTAAAAGAGTGCCCTCCCTTGCTTTGGGGTGCAAGTATGAGAAGACAGCAAATCAGACGACTTTTGGACCCATTGTTGCGTGTAATTCGGGGTGATGAATGGCTAGGATAACCTAGAGGAGCAAGATGAGCTAATGAAAGGGTGATGTAAAACACAAGTCAACTCTTTTTTAAAAAAGTGGCATCCTCACTGTAAACAAGAGAAATGAGAACTATCACTTTGTATTTAGTTATACAGTACCCTCATGATGGGCTGCAAGGCTGTTTAAAAAATGAACAAAGCAACAGGCTCAGAAGGAAAATGCATGTCTGCTTTTCCTCAAGAAAAAAAAAATCTGCTTTTTAACAGAGCTGTAATGCTCATAAAACACTTAACGATGATCTCTGAATACAAAAAGCCACACTGTATACATACGTGTACTGTACTAGAATGTACACAAGCAGCAGAACGTTTCTGTAACTTGTTTCTAGCTTGAAATTCTACCCAGTACTATTTCATTTCTACATTACTTCCTGATACATAATTTTATTTGAAAATGAGCTTTACTGTCTTCTGTATTTCTGAATAAATAGCCCTAACTGTAATGCTTTAATCCAAAATTCAGCAGTATACAATTCATAAAGATTTATTTTACTTTATTGAGGTAAAACAAAAAGTCTACAATATAGTTGCAAATGACGGTTATTTGAAAGAGCTGCCATACAGCTTCCAAATCCTTTCCCCTGCTGCTTTAATATAGAATTTCATTTTTAGACAAAATATCTTTTTTTTACTCCTGTAGTAAAAATTCTGTGGTATTATACTCTTGTCCTGTTAATGCCTGAAAAAATAGCTGTTAATAAAACTCATAGTCTGTGGGCTTGTTTATTGCTAATTGATTTTTTTGGTAGGAAAGAGAATGGACTTTTTTAAGCTAATAGGCAGTAATATGTTGAAATTGTTTTTTGAGATTATGACTGCTTGTTTGCTCATAATTAGGATTAAACCTAAGTGCAGCAGGTAGTGATTATGTGAATGGAGTGGTGAGTGGAAAGAAAGAGATGAGCATATTTTATTTTTATCTCTGTATTCCCTACCCCAGCAGTAATGGATAAAGTCTGCATCTCGAGTGCTCAGGGTTATCCCTAGGTTGGGATGGTGCGGGGAATGTTTGCAATGCTCTGTCTGCAGGGTTCTTCAAACAGTCCCAAAGTTTTTCAGTGGTTTACTAATATAATGACAAAATAAGAAAATGTATTTCTTTATGTAGAGCTTATACCATTGCTTAGCTTTATGTGTGCCAGTAGTTGCTTTCACATGACAGAAGTATTAGTGTGTGCCATTATGCACAGGTGATTGTAGATGTGAAGGTATACCAGCTTTCTGTGCAAGTTCTTATTAAAAAAAAAATGCATTGCATTTGATTATTGTAATTTGAAAGCATCTTTCTAGTGGGAAGAATTTTTGGTCATTGAAACCAGCATAGATCATACAGCTGTTATTGGTGACAGGTCCAGTACTCACACGAATGGGGAGAAAGAGGGATGGACAGTGGTAGTAGCTGTGCATGTGTCATAAGCTGATGGCAATGGATGAAGGCTAAAGATGGCGTTTTTGACACTCTTGCATTTGGAGAGAGTGTAGGATAGTAGGATCTCCTTTGCTTATTCTCTTACTTTTTCTGTACTTTTTTTCCCCCTGTAACTCGATGTGGACAATTTCACGTATCCTTTTGTTTTGTTCAGATAAAGCTGAGAGAAGGAGCTGTGTGATTTCTTTCTGCTTTTTTTTTTTTTTTTTTGGTGGCATGACTTTTTTTTTTTTTTTTTAGAGACTTGAGACATAAAAAAGATCTCTGTATCCCAGCTTACCTCTCAGAAAAACGACTGTTATAATACTTACTGTCCAGGGATGAACTTTATAGTAGATTTCAAAGACCCTGAGATTAATGGATAGAAGGCAGCTGATAAATTAAATTGTCATCCAGATGTCTTCTCTTTCTGCTACTTTATCATGCTATAAATTTTTTTTTAATGAGGTATTTAATGCAACTAGTTGTTCTGAATGATGAAACAGCAAAACTAAAATTTTGTTTCCTTGCTACATGTCTGTCTTCAAACTGGTGAAGAATGTAAGCTGTGTTATCTGATAACAATTAAATATTTAAGTTTGTGAAATACAGGCAATGTTTTGATTTCCAAGGTACTTGTGAGTAAGAAATTAACTTAGAAGATGCTTGTCCTAGTTCTGGCCAGGATAGAGTTAATATTTACCTGAGCTGGGTGGAGAACTGAAGCTGGTAGCCCCTATGGCTGGGATAGTTAACTAATTAGCTAACAGCTGGGGTTAATTTACCCAAATTAGCCAAAGGGCTATTCCATCCCATCTGACATCATGCTCAGTATATAAGTGAGGAGGGTGGTGAAAGGAGCCTCCTGCTACTTGGAAGAGACTGGATGTGGAGATCTGTTGTGAGCTATTTTACTGTATTTGTGTTCCATCACTCTCTTGTTTTTTTCTGTCATTACTGTTAAATTTACTTTTTGTTCAATCTCAACCCGCGTGTTTGGTTTTTTTTTCCTGGTTTTCTTTTGTTTGTCAAATCTCCTCCTATTCTCTCGGAGAGTGGGGGGAGTGAGAGAGAGACTGCGTAGTCTGGTCCCCGTTGGGGCTGAACTACGACAATGCTTTAAAATTTCCTCTGCATAACATGGGATGTGGAATGTTATCAATTTAGCCCCAATGTGAGCCAAAGCGCTCTAGCTTTGTCATGAGGAACGTATTCCCCTCATTCCTCATGAGTCTTTTAATGGCAACTTTTGACTTCCCACTCACTCTTTGTGTGGAACCAGCTATGGTCAGTGTGATGGTCCAACCCTAGTTCTGTATGCTACAGAAAAGAGAGTGTGCTAAGTAGAAGACGATATTCTCACTAGATCATGGTATACTATGTTGTTGCTGCTGCCATAAGCATCTGCAAAGGGCTCTTATTTGTCATGTAGCAATTGTTAAAATATCAACCAGTGCCTTTCCATGTTACTTAGTTTCTAGTCTCCCCTTTTCATTTCTTCATAGCTGGCTGGATCCTGGTGTCCTGGTAAATTAACAAGGAATTGGTTAGAGGCAGTGAATACAGACAACAAGCTTGATTCATGTTTCTCCTAGAAATACACTTTGTTCTCATATTTTGCAAGTATTGTGATGGAAAAAAAGTAAAAAAAAAGTCATTATAAGGTACAAATGAAAATAGATTCTTCCCCTGCCCCCTCTGAAATGAATAAGGTTCTCCATGATGTATGATTGTAAGAGATTGTTTCCGGGCTCTTTTCAGGATTTTCAAATAGTTTGATTCCACTGGGGATCAATTCTTCTTGTGCTTTTAGTACGTGGGGGCAGTACTTAAAAAGAAACTGGAAAGAGAGCACAGAGATATCAATAAGCAATTATTTCACAGAAAGCAGTCACAAGTCAAGTCTTCAGAGTGTTGAATCTTGTGAAGCGTGGTATCTATTTAATACCTTTATGACCAAGTAAAAAAAGTTGCTGTTTGGAATCTTTCATTGCCTTTCTGGTCTTCTCCAAACAGGAAAATCTCTAGCATAGTGTGCCCCAACTGGGAAATGCTCTGTGAATTTCCACAGATAACACTAAGCAAAGAGTTAAGTGATAGATTCAACTTCTGCTGGTTGTTCATGAAGCAGGAGATGACCTCACTTGACTCTCAGAGTTGATATCTTATTTGCATGTTGGCAGGCAGAAAAGTAAACATTTAACTTGTAAACTTAGAACTTAATTAATAGCATTAAAGTAATTGAGAGAATATTAACGTAAAATGCCAAGATGCTGATTTTATTATGCCCTATATAAAACAGAACTGTAGTAAAAGTTAGTTATTCTGCAGCATAGGGGAGTATGCATTATTAGTACATTAATATTTGTGTTTATGGGAGCTTTTAATGGTTTACATGGCAATTGAAACAAACAAACAAAATAATCCTGGAGACTGCCGAGAATCACAAAGGACAACAAACATATTAGGGTGTTAAGTATAACTCAGTATATTTCTAGAATATCCTGAAGACCAGGCAAAAGCCATATTGGTATGGATGTGACACCCTGCCAGTGTTGCCTTTGTGAGACACGCAATTTCTGGGGGAAAAAAAAAGAAAAACGGCGAGCTGGACTGAGCCACAACTCTATCTGTGTAAGCTTTTACTGGCGTAGAACCTACAGGAGGCCTTAGCGGCGGATGCCAGATACACTGTCCTCTGGCAGCCATCTAGAGCCGTTCTTGCTGTGTCAGAGGCGCTAGTTCATTGCGTGTAACACAGTGGTGACATCACTTGCAGTAGCTGAGCTGGTATTTCGGGGAGAGATCAAAATCAGTTTGGCTCAAGGAGATATAATTTCAGTTACACAGCACTAACATATATGATCAAGAGCCAGGGAAAAGAGATAATTAAATATCTTATGTTTATTTCTGTAGGCATGGGGGCATACAGGAATATAATTTTGATGGATATGAATAGTTAATACAGTGTAATTAAATAACCTCCAACACTTTCCAATGTAACATTTCTAACAGTCATAATGCACTGGCAGTGCTATTAATTAAGTGAGTATACAGAAAAATATGGACAGATTATCCTGAAGGATAATTGAGTCAGGTAAAGATGAAATGAGAAATTTAAGTATAGAAGTGAGGGAAAGGGATAGGAAGAAGCAAAATGAAACATCTGGATTAAAGACTTGTATAACTGCAAGTTACATAGTTGGATTGATACTCATTAGGCAAATGAATTACATGTTCCTGGTTATAAGTTAGCAAGTGAACTCTTAAAAAAACCAAACCCCCCTTCATTGATTGATTCATTGATTTGTTGGAAAAAAAAATCTCATGCTTGGTACTGAATGCTATCGGTAATCTAATAAGGCTACAGAAAATAGCTTAGAGTTTACAGTATGATCTGTAGAATGTATTTTTGAAATCACTGTTAATTTGCTTTGGCTTTTTCCAGAAGGCCTTTATAAAAATGCTGTAGAAGAATTCTACAGAAGTTGAATGCATTTTTTCTAGAAAAAAGATAGTATACTTTCTAAGCAGATTTTAAAGCTAGTGTGCAGGAAGTTGTGAAGAATGTATCCCAAGGAAATATTCCTGGGGATTCGTAATTCAATAAGTGTTTATATGCGTATATATGCACATATGCAAAAAGGCATTGTTTCCCAGAAGGAATGGAAAACATTGTGATCGTGGATATAATATTACTCCACTACAAATGATGGTAAATCCAACAGAGAGCTTTGCTAGGCTTTTACAACCTTGGCTTTTATATATGTGTATTTTCAGCATCATATTATATAGAGGAATATCTTCTGGAAAATGTAGTTCAGCTTTTTTTTTTTTTTTTTTTTTTGTAATTAGTAATGTTACCAAGAAATCTTCCTGAAAATTAAACTCTATAACACCTTCTAACATAGTCTTTTCTTTTAGTAGTGTACAACAGCATTTGACCATGACTAATGCTTTTCTGTTGTGCCTGAGAAAGAGAAAATATATTTGCTAGTTTTCTACCCTATAACTAAATTAATAGACTCAGGGACCAATTCATTAAAATTTTATATCTGATTTGTTTGGGTCATAGCTCTGTTATAACTTGTTATAAATATCTTATATTCCTTAATATTGCATACTCTATTAACATAACAGACATTAACAACGATAGCCCATCTGGAGCTAGAGGGAAAAAGCCATAACCATTTACCTTGCCAGCTGAAAAAATGACATAAAAACCTTACGTGTTACAAAAGTGATTTGACCCCTCTCACATGTAATCAAGGAAATTATAAATAATTAAATGGCCTTGGGAGAATCAACAGAAACTGTCCACATTCCTCCCTAATGATCTGATCCTTTTATTTACCCATTCAGGAATTCACTGAATAGCAGATTAGGTTAAGGCTGGTTTTTTGGGGTTCTTTTGTAGGAGATATTGAACAAACCAGATAAAGGTAAAACCGAGTCTCCATCTTTTCAGTAGAAATGATTTCATGCACCATTCTCTAATAGTATTCACTTTGACTTGGGACCTGTGAGAATGTTGAACTGGGGGAGTGTTCTGCTCTATTCCCTCTGTTTCATTTGAGGTGTAGGGAGAACAGGAATGGGACTCAAACACCTAAACATCATGTAATTCCTCCATGGTTGATTACTGTACATCTTGCTCTTTCTAAGGCTTTTCTTCATTTGTTCCAAGCTGATCTCTTCTCCCTGGTATCCAGTGATAGGATGTGTGGGAATGGTCCAAAGCTGTGTCAGGGGAGGTTTAAAGTAGACATTAGGAAGCATTTATTTACCAACAGCCTGGTCAAACACTGGAATAGGCTTCCTAATGAGATATTTGATGCCCCAAGCCTGTTCGTGTTTAAAAGGTACTTGGACAATGCCCTTAAGAACACGCTTTAACTTTTGGTCAGTCCTGAGTTCGTTAGGCAGTGGGACCAGATAGTTGTTGTGTGTCCCTTCCAACAGTCTATTCTGTTGTAATATCTTTTTTAAAGAGAGGAGAAGTGGTCACTCTGGCAATAGAAAGGCAATTTTTGCATAAAGCAAAAAAGGAAGACCTTGTAGAAAAAAGGATCAGAGATTAACTGACATTATTAGAAAAGCTATCAAATACTGATCTTGAAGACAACTCTGTACAGATTTTGAACATATGAAGGGAGAACTACAGATGGCTTCACTGAACCAGAAGGAACCATTTGTAAGGAAGGTTTGTGAATTACGGGAAAGAGAGAAGCCTTATCCTCCTGGTAGAGTCTGAATTGCTAGGTTTTAAATCTGTGTGCTAAACAACATTAGAGGTCAACACTGGTTATCTTTTTCTGTCTACTCAGTGAGCTCCCCTTGTGCTTGAAGCCAATGTCTTTCTCCACCTGACTGATGGGCCCAGATATTCCTGCCTCCATATGCTTTAGCAATCCATGAAATTTTTTTTTATACCCAGTCTATTATTAACATAAAGACCAAAATAAAAAAAAAAACCCACACACTGGAATCTCATGCTGATTGACTGTGGCTTTTTGAAATTTTGTACTATATGCGTTATTGCTTATGCCACAACTCATGGCTAACTGTGCTGGAATGGGTGGAAATGACATGCCACTTATTTTCTCTCTTTTCATCTGAATCTAATTTAGATCTCCTATTCACAGTGGCAAAAACAGAAGTGGGATATATATGGTTGTTGACTAAGAGAGTGAGTGTGTGTTCATGAAAATGAAGGTTGCTTTTGATCTTTGCATTTGCATGCTAAACTAGGCATATTGTAGCCCTCAGATTTTGGACTTTGATCATCAAGCCAAACATAGGAAAGAAGAGTTGGACAAAACTGAAGAACAAAGACCAGTGAACTCATCTGCTACTACATATCTGACTTGGTTTTTGAGTTCCTCCTGATTGTTGTGGAAGACAGCTGATAGGATTCTGCCCATCTCGGGCAGTCACTGGTTAACAGAGGACTGTCAATAGTTGTCAAAATGTCAGAAATGCATTTAAAGACCACAGCTTCACGGGGGGGTGGGGGGGGGGTGGGAGGTAACTGCTGATTTTGTTACTTTAGTAAATTGGGAAAATTGCAGGGGGGGGTGGAGTGGGGAAAGGCTGTCTCTATTACAAGTGTTAGTTCAGAGTCCAGGAGCCCAGGTTGTCCTTGACTGTATAAGGTGACAATCTCTCACCAGACACTTGTGACTCTTTAAAGAATGGCTGAGTTGCAGATTCCTACTTTCATGAACTGTTTTTATGTCAGCATGGTGCAAATGCTAACCTTGGCTCATCAGGTGGCTGAACTGCACTAAGTAGAGTTTTGTGCATTAAAGAAAGTTAGGATAAAGCATTATTAGTAGTAGCACTAGGGAAATGCAACAACCTTTTAAATGTATCAACAGATTCGTGTCATCAGAAGTTTCTAGATTTTGAGTAGATTAAGTCAATGAAATTATAGATGAGTGTTGTTTTTACATCAGGGAAAACTGGAGGAAAGCTCTCTGTTTAATTTATTTGTGTATAGGTGGAGAGTTTAGTGACAGTGCCTTCCATTCTCTGCCTTTAAATAAGATTTAAATTTTCTTTCCTCTAAAACTAAGGTGAAATTAATCAGAAAAAGTGGGGAGTAACCTTTGTTTTTATTAATGTATTGTAATGCTCAACATGTGAAACGAAAAACCTGTTAAATGTGAGGCATAGATCTTCTAGAACATTGCAATGCAATAAAAAGATTGCAAATACTTCCACTCAATATAATAATTTCAGGTTGGATTTTCCTACGTGATTTTAAAAGCACATCTCAAGCCTTTGTGAAATGCATTTAGAAACTAATGAAGTATTTGTCTATAATATGTTTCTTGATTGTAGTTACAAGATTTTGTCACTTTTGTTATTAATCACAGGGACAATCTTTTGTCTTTAGGCCAAGGGCAAGTGTTCCTTGTTGATGTAGTCAGAAAGTACTCTAAAGTTTGTAGTAGTATATCATTAATATTTATGCTGCACAGGTAATAGAGTAAATATTAGGGATATAAATTATTTAAACTGAAAGAAAAGTGATGAAATACTGTTAGTTTTGCATGTTTGTGAGAAATGAGGGCCTCCTGGAAGAGAGCATCTCTTTAAGTAGTGCTTATGACTTCTGCATTAATGGGAATTTTCATTGTCAAATGATATGAATATTTAAAAATAATTCTAAATGCAATTCTTATGATGAATTGTAAAACAAGAAAGCATGAGAATAATTTAATACAGCTACTTTAGAGAGGATGCAGCAGTGTCCTCTACAAATGACTAGCCTCCCGAGGAAGCTTTGATTCCCAGAGTACTGTCAGTCTCTTCTGTGATTTCCTGCATGACATAGGAAGAGTGCTTCAACTCCACTTTTCCATGGTGAATGATGACATATTTGCAAGAGGCATTCTGGATCATTGCCCCTGAACTGCTGTTCATGGAGCTGGTCAGTGGACATAAGTCTTTGATAGGCTTTATATAATTTTCTAAACTTTGGGGGAGGATTGTAAGAAAATTATGTACATGCAAGTTGGGGGCGTGGTGCAGGTCGTGTTCAAGTCTGCTAGAGCGTAAAACAGAGAAATGAGGAAAGGGTTTATTTTTTTTTCAGGAGGACAGGGAATTCTACAGTTTGTAGCAGTTCACAGCTAGTACTGCATTTGGCAGGGTTGAACGAGCAAATTCAGCGAGGTCGATGTATAAGGAGAAAGTCAATGAGACAAAGACTTGTACCAGCTATTGCACCTCTGACCTGTATATGCACCAACAAAGTAGAAGTTATTAATTACGTGATGAAGGATTGCAGAGCCGCCTGGCACTAATACCAGAGTGAATCTTGCTGTCCTTGGTCACTCAAGGACAGGCAACTGATCCAGCTGATGGTGCTGTAGTCAGAGTTGGTCTACAGCGAATGGATTTCCCAAATCACATTCTTGTTCGTGAAATACGTTCTATCTTGACTATAATTTTTTCACAAACGATTTCAAAGCTTCTTGATGCTCTTGATTACTTCCCTAGTAATGGGTATTCACCTCACACCTGGCCGTGATCTTTTTATCCTGCTCTGTCAATTCTTTCTCCCCTTTAGCCCAGCAGCTCTGTGGGGCAGCAGTAGGACTGATAGCTGAGGAGTACTAGCTGACAACTGTCCCTTCCTCAGAGAGATGTAGCACGATTTTGACAAGCCTGTGCTGTGCTGCTGTCGCAGAGCCAGCTTGGACACCTGTGCCCCTATGGGAACTGGAGAGGGTTTCTCACTTGGAGCTTTAAATGCTGCCCTAGGCTGGTTTTATGCTTGTGCTATAACAGTGTTTGTGTGCTGATTATTATTTTTCACTCTCTTTTAAGAGAGACCATATAACACTTCATTATGAATACAAAGAAATAGATTAATGTAATTCTTTTTGACATCCACTAACACTGTTGCTAGATCAGTCAGGGAGATTACTTAATGGTAAGGACAGGCACTTCTGTAGTGATCTGTGCAAAAAGTTACCTAACCGTATCCAAAATTACTGCTAAAGCCATAGCACTTGCCAATGGTTTGCAGGGTGTGGTATCAAAGTGATCAGAACTGCTCTTTGTGTTATGTATATTTATCTTTATAATGTTTCTTTGTTCACATTCTGTGGTACTTATTAGTTAAACCTGACCATGCAGGACTGAGCACTACACAGAAGACTGAGCTGAACCTAATAAAGCTGTCTTCTCTGCTAAAGCTTGTAAGCAGCAGAGATGTGAGAACACCCCCTGTGCTGTGGTGCTGACTTCTGGGGAGTTCAAAGAAAATCTGACCTGATGAACTGAATTCTGCATCATCTGGATAGGGTGGTTGTGCTTCTGAGGTAGACCAGGCTGACAGAGTACCAAATTGGCTCTGGGGTCATAATTAAGGACCTGCAGTAATTAAAAAGTAAATCAATGCAGGGTTGAGGGAATTGTTTAGGTCTGAGAGAGGCTGCCAAGGACTCCAAGCAGCGAGGCAGAAGCCAGCAGGCAGTGCTGGAGCTGGTCAAGCAGGACAGCTAGGGACAAGCTGTAATGCAGAGATGACAGAGGACAGGATTAAGAAAATGTAAGAGGAATCAGGGCTGAGCAGGTAGGAAGCAGGATCAAGGACCAGAGCCAGGACTCAAGGTGTGAAGTGTGATATTGAGGCAGACTGCAAATTCCCAGAAGGTTGCTTGTACAGACAGCTGTTTGATGTCTCCTGTCATTAAGCAGATGCCTTGAATATGGTCTTTGTTTTCTGCTACCTCTGTCACTGTTGACCAGCGACCAGAGGAGCCACACTCCAGCTGGGCCGTGAGTTCATTACGCACTTTTGTTTTTGACACTGGTTTTAGTGTGGCGGGATCTGCAGTGCCCTTGTCCCAGTAGATTTGTACTGTCTACTGAGTTTGCAGTTCTTTATCCTATGGGTAGAGAAATTGTTTACCAGAAATCTACGTTCTGACCAGCCAGGCTGCCCGGACTGGGGAGAACTGGAGGGCGTATTCCTCCTTGGCCTATTAGGTTGGTGTCTGTCTCACCTTTGCTACTTTGCATCCAGTCTCTCTGATTGCTTGAGGATGGAAAGGCTGTGATTTTGCTGACTGTACTGCTTTGGTTCAGCTGTGAAGCAGTTATTTGTAATTGGTGCCAAGGAGTAGCAATCAACTGGAAAAAAAGCACTGGAAAAGTTGATTTTCTTTTTTTTTTTCTTTTTTCTTTTTCTTTTTTTTCTTTTTCTTTTTAATCTTTTTTTCTCTTTTTCTTTTTATCTTTCTTTTTCTTTTTCTCTTTTTCTTTTTTTTCTCTTTCTCTTTCTCTCGCTCTTTCTCTTTCTCTTGCTCTTTGTCTCTTTTTTTCTCTTTCTCTTTCTTCCCTCCTTCCCCCCTTCAAAACATTTGTGTGAGTTGAGGCTTGAAAGGAAGATGTGGGTGGAAGGAAAGAAGACACAGTGGAGTCTGGTTTTCTGTGGTTTACAGTGAAAATGTGCTTCTGGAATGGTGAAGGAAAAGCAAAACACAATGATTACTGCATATGCTGCTTGTGCCCAGTTCTCAACATTACTTTTTATGATGTCTCAGGAGGGTGTAAGGTATGCAAAGGAACAGCATTCCCAGTTTCAGAAGGCAGCTGTGAGAATTGTTTAGGTTAAAGGGAGACATCATGGAAAAAAAAGACGCTGACAATGACCAAAAAATAAGATAGTTCAGTGTATCAGATATCTATGGGGGAAAAAGTCGTTTCCAAATGCTAGCAAAGATGGGAATTTAATTACTCTCCGTAATTATGCATTCTTCATCACTGAATCTCAGGGTCATTTTCACAGTACAGTATGGATGGGATTTTTGATCACAACTATTTACCAGTTTCTGCATAGTTTTTTGATTTTAAACAGATGTTGAATGTTCTACCCTTAAAATAAGCAAAGTAAATTCTGATGTCGGCTATTTCCAAATACTCAGGAGGCAAGACAGAATGCTATGTATTTGTCACTAGACCATGCTCTACAAAGGTCATTATCTGGATTTTGCCAACAAATTTCCTTATTTATTTTTTTTTTAAGCAAGTCTTACACTTATAGATAAATATTGGAAATACATGACACTGCAGCTTTGCAGCACAGCATGCTTGCTTAACTTTACCTTGGGTCATCTGTTGGTTATGGTGACTTTTAATTTCAAGCTTTTAGCTTAATAACATCTTATTATCCAATTTAATCTCTCTCTTGCTACTTGAGTTTTTAAGGTCATCCAGTTCTTACTAAATTTTAATCTCTCATTTCTTTCATGTCTTGCATCTTGTTGCTTTGATTGCCTTCATCAAATTCAATGAGATCTATTTAGTAATCACTAAAATCAATACTCGCATTTACAAGTCCTTGATACTATTTTGTCTAAAAGACTCAATTATTATGAAAATGTTTAGTTCAACTTATATCTAAATAGAGCAAGTCTCTTGCAATGTGAGTTAAAACTGCTTAAATAAAAATTACAGTGATGAGAATGATATGCCAAGCTAACGCCCTGACTTTCACACCTTATCTGATCTGGTTGATGTTTCTGTGAAAGTTCTTCCCTTCCCAAGTATCTCATTCCATTTTTATTTTATTTTTTATGTATAAGGATTTGCTTCTGCTACTGCTGTTTTTTTTTAATATATCTACTCATGCAAGAGCTATGAAAACCAGACTTACATAAACTGAAGACTGATGAAGCTCCGTTTCTCCCAAATAAATGGTGTATCCAAATTTCTTTCATCAATATATGTGAATCTGGAACTCTCATACTTGTAAACAGTTTTTGGCTGTTAAATTGCTCCTACTGCTTGTGTAATCAGGAAAGTGGAGTGCATATGTTATACTTAAACATTTTTAGGTAGGGTTATTAGCAAGAGTTGCTGGAAACAAGCCTTTCTTAGCTCTCTGCCATTGGATTGTTGTATGCTTGAAACCTGGATGAGATAGTGGGAAAGGATGATAGCACAGTTGTCTAAGGAATAATTTATGTTTCAAATTTGAATCTCTATTCTAGATTTTTTAGGAAGCTAGGTAAAGAGTTAACACCAATTCACTTCCTTCTCCCTGGTTACACAAATAGGTGCTGAAACTTTGTATGGAAACTTGTGGAGATTTCTAACAACAAAATTGCTTTGTCAGGGGGAGTGAACCTGAGACCACTCCCTTGGAAGCGCAGACTTCTGCCACAGAACAGAAGGGCTGATCCGCTCACTGTGCGTGGTGATAGGCAGCTCTTCTCTTGGGGTCAGCTGCAGCTGAAGACAGGAACACAATGTGTTAGTGCTTAGAAGAGTTCCTTTTTAGAATTTTTACTTTTTGGAAAGAGGAATTATGTAAGTCAGCTACAGAGAGGCTCTCTGCTTAGCTGCAGCTGGCGTCATGCTGGTCACACAGAGCCAATTAGGCTTCCAGAAGTCTAACCATGAAACCTACACCAGTGGCTTTGTGCAACAGCCCCAGCGTTCAACCTGGAAGCAGGGGTCGGGGGAAAGTGAAATAATTACCTTCCAGAAATGTGTACAATTGCAGATAGTTCTCAAAATTACATTTCTGACTTTAATGAAAGGTACTCTGGCTCAATAAAATTTAGAGCAAAGCCCTGCTGGTTCAAATTATTAGTGCACACCTTAGACCTGGTGAGTTTTATATAGTTTCATGTGGCTCTTTGAACATTTTGCACAGCTTTAGTTCAACTCTGTTGACCTCCATGTAAGAACCCTTTTATAGACTTATGTAGAGATGAAATTAACTCGTAAGGAAGAGTATTAATGGATTGGGATTTCTCATAATCTTCCTTGGAGAATGGGATGTTTTCCAAAACAGCAGTATGCTATTGAGTAGAAGAAAAATTATAGATCGGGAGTCCTTCTGGCTTAATTTAAGAACACTGGTATTTAAAAAATGAAATGCTGCCAGGTCAGGGCTGTAACTGTTGTGTGTCAGTTGCAGTGGAGAGCACTGAGGAAGATAGTTCTGGCTGTCCAGGTAGCAGTTAGCTTGCCCCCAATTATATTGTTCTCTTTTTTGAGTTTCACTTACTACTGCTGTTGTCTCAGTATTATTTTCTATCATTCTGCTTCCCACTGTTGCATCCTGAATACAGCTGCAGTAATCATATGGAGCTGGCAAGTGTGGATGCAGGTGGCTTTTTCACTTCTAGGTTATGGGATTCAACAGGTGGGAGGAGGAAGCGTTGCAGAATTGCAGCTTGTTTAACCCTCTCATTTTAAAGCCTGTTCAGGACTGCTTTGATGACACATCAGAAGGGAGAGTTTCAAAGCAGTGCTGAAGTGGGATGAGTTTATTTCATTTCTATCATTAGAGAAGAAGATGGAAGACATTATCTGCAAGGTTAATGGTGATAAGTTATATAAGCACAAGAGGAAGTAAAAAACTTCCTTTGCTTCCATTAAAAAAAAAAGTTTCTTTTTTTTTCTGCAAAAAACTGCATTAGACACACTCTGTATTTTTTTCCTACAAATAATACAACTATCTATTTAAAGGGAATTTTTTGTTTTAATACTTTCCAAGTATGAAATAAAGGAATATTTACCTTTCAGCTATTACACCTCTGATGAGCCAAACACAGAAGTTGCAAGAGATCTTCACTGCTTGTAGCACCTTATAGGCAAAGCTCTTCTGCTGTACTAGTTCCATTCGTGGTTTCCAAAAAAATGTTTTTATAATGCTCATTTTGAAATGGTTGTATGTTACAGTACATAGTCCTGCCAATTTGTTCTCTGTAGTCTAAATAAGTAATGTGTGCAAAGAGGAGAGACATTAGTCATCCTAGAGACCAGTTATGGAGTAATGTAGCATGATCAAACTCCTGGACAGGTAGGAATGGTTTAGAAACTTGATCACATAATGCAGGTTTTGGATTGCTGTCTCTAGAAAACTCAATGCTTTCTGCCTACTGTTTATAGCATGTGGGCTAGCAATCACTTTCAAAGGCACAGACTATGCAAGAAAAGCTTCTATAAAGGGCCAAGACCTCCATCAAAATAATAACATCCCTCATCTTCAGCTAGTCATTAACTACCATTTAAATTAAGTCTTGCATTTCATAGAGTGTTTATAACCACTCATCTCTTGGTAGCAGTAACTTAGAAAATGCACATAGTGGATAAATACATCAAATTGACAAGGTTCCTTTCACTCTGTATGTGGGAGTAGTGGATGTGATGTTTCTATCTTTTACATGTACCAGCTGGGTGGCCTTGAGCTACCGCAACTTCTAGTGACCACAGCGGTGACATTACAGAGCGATTCCAGTCCCTGCTGTGTGCTTGTTGCACTGTGCCTACCCTCTGCACCTGCTTGAATGGTGACACATTGCTGATGGCTTGAAGAAACAAGGAAGCACAGTTGAGTGGCCTCAGCTGCTGTTCAGCTCTGACAATATTGGCAAAACTGGCAGGTGAAAAGTTAGGTGTCTCCTTACTGCTGAAAATGACAAAAATACACTTTTCTACCTGATTTTCCACATACTGAACATGCTAGTGTTCTGTTAGTCAGAAATCTCTTCATTATACATTGCTCAATAGATTCAGTTTGTAAATGTATTACAGAAGACAGAAGGATAATTTACATTTCCAGTATTTTTCCTGTATGGATGTGACACATAAGTCCTGGCTGACAGTAGTTCTGGAACCTTATGAAATACACAGTCACTTCTATGTCCATCTGACTGTGACACTATTAAAATTGTGAACTTGTGCTGATTGAGAAATGTGACTTCTGAGAAGTTATTCTTTCTTCGTATCTGGTTGTCATGGGGCACTATGTAATGATGTAATTTCAAAAAAAGAAACACATCTGACAATAATTCTGGACATATTTCATTGTTACAGCAATGGTGGATAAGAAAAATAATACCCTATCTAAAAGTGGACAGAGATTGTTATATTTTCGAAGTAAATTAGATATTGATGAAAATGTAGTAGCAATTATATGTTTGTGGAACTGAAGTAGGGTGACAGAAGTCTAAATTGAATGTAGTGAGTACATAGATGCAATAATGAAAAAAGTGCCACCAAACATTAGCACACTATGTATGTAGATCTTGTGAAAGAGAGTTTTGCATTCCCCTTTAGATATGTGTGTGTATACATATGTATTTTGAAACAAAGACAAAAGGAGGAGGGGACGCAAATAGACAGAAAAGAGGGGAAAGTGTTTCTAAATAAGGCACGTGAGAGATTCAAATATTTTTCCTGAATTTTGGGTGAAGATTATAATCAGTTTGCCTGAATGTATCTTAACTGTAAAACTATTCTTGCTCTCTTAATCTATTTGCCTACTGTAGACCTTTGGCCTCTATATCTCAGAGTGCTCAAAAGGTGAGTGTTTTACTTTTCTCTGAATCAAAATACACGGAGAAGAGAACTTGTTTTGCCAAGCTCTTGAGGAGAAAAAGTTCAGCACCAGTCACGGCTAGTGCTTAACCATGTATTACTGGGCTAATATGTGATGTAGTAGCCCACCTTTATATTACATTTGAAAAAATAAATGTTCTGCATGCTCTTACTTTTTACTGAATGGGAAATGCATCCTCTTATACATGCAGAGAATCATCCAGGTACTTTGAGAGGTGTAGTAGCACTCAAGTGCCTCTCTTACTAGTAACTCAGATGAAATATAGCTGGCTTGATACATGAAGACTGGCATGACCACTGAGTTATCAGTCTGTACTGAAAAACAGTAGGTGTAAAAGAAGAATTAGGAGGCAACAGCAAAATTTGGAGGTAAGAGGTTAGCAGCAGGCATAGTCTCCTTAGTTATGGTGCTTCACTGCGAAGAAATTACATGAAAAAAACAGGCTTCTGAAAAATAGATATATCAGTAGCTTAGATTTCATTTGTTAAATCACATCGAGTGTTCAAAAATTTCTATATGAGCTTCAGTAATCTAGAAAATAACATGAGAGATTCCTGTCTCGTTCCAGTTTAATTCATGGAACAAACTTTTTTTTCATGCGTGTGCATTAGGAACTGTCAAATTAAGTTGTATGTTCATGATGCTATCTCAAGTTTCTGGTTCCAGGAAAGAGTTAAATATTTAAAATACATTTTGTTCATCTAAAGAGAACACATGACACTATCAGACCCATGGGGGCTCCTCACTTTAGAGATTCATTCAGGTTCAGGAGAAGATTTCAATGATTGTGTGCTTGTCCTTGCCTCAGCGGGATATTCTTTCTTTCTCCTCTGTTCTCACCCAGAGTCTGCATCATCCCCAGGGGTTCCTGTCCCCTGCACTCATAGCTGCCCCATCTCAACAGGCAGCTACTTCTCTAACTTCTGCAGTCCAGTAGCAGGCTCCCTTGTTCCTTTTAATATATCACGAGACTCAGCATTTTTTTTTTTTTTATTTTTTTTACTTCTAAAAATATAATCATCCTGTCACTTTTGCTGTCCTCATGTTCTAGTTTGGGTCCAGGCTCTCTAACAGATTAAAAAATATCAGGCAGAGACATTTCCTATTTCATACTAAGCTTCTGTATCTGCTTTAATTTGCTTAAGGCAAAATATTTTTACAGTATAATTTCGAAGTAGAATTTAATAATGATAAAATTCTGGTGCATGTTGCAGTCATTCATAGAGTCTAGGAGTGTAGCTGGCAATTGGCATCTATATGCACACCCACCAGCAGCACATACAGACACATATATGCATTTTAACACCCAGCGTCCTTGCAATCTGCTAGAATATACACCCCATTATGCACACACAGGCTGTTATGTTGCATAGTAAGAGGGAGAGATGCACTAATGTGTCAGTAAAGAAGCTGGTGAGAAATCTTACTTTGTCTTCAGAAAACATCTTGGACAGAGAGAGTGAGAAAAATTCACTTCATAGGGAAATTCTGCAGCAGGGGAGGGATCAGGGTGCAGGAGGGAAAACAGGTATTGTGAAAGAAAGATAAGGAGGGAAAAAATGGTAAATTCCTAAATGTGCTGTGTGGTATGTGAGTAAGTGATGGAGATGTAAAGATAAAAGCTGGAAAAGATACAAGATGGTGGAAGAGAGGGGGAAGGAGAGCCTTAAGTATCATGAAACAGTTTGGAAAAAAGACCTGGTGGTAGGAGAAACTGAGAGCATAAGGGAATTAAAAGTATGAAAGTGGTTGGGTGGGGAGGGGTTTGCAATGGTATGTCTGAGCAGAAAATGATGATGAAGGGGTGGAGTAGAGAATGAGTACAAAATAAAAAGGAATAACTGAGGAGGAAAAGCAGTAGTACACTTACTACTAAAATTTGTGCAGTTTTGGTTTATTGTATTATATTACCTGCATTTCATAGTCTAAAACAAGAACCTGGTAACAGTAAGAAGAATAAGGAAAGACGAATTAAGGAAATATAAAATTTAATGAGGGAAGGGTTGCAGAACTGATTGAAATCCAGGGGACCACTGGCTTGCTCTTCTCCACAAAGATGATTAAATGCAGGAAACTCGAAAAGCTGCACCAATGTGTTTGATGCTGAGCAGAGTTTTCTGCCTAATTTTTTTTTTTTTTTTAAATAGGAAGAAAAGAGTATGAATAATAATTTGTTGTTTGATTTACATCTTTTGTGAAATGTCTTTGTCCTTTTTGTATTTGTTTGGAAAATTTCACTAGCAATTATTTACAAATAATAAAACAATCCTACTTATTTTCATAAGCGTCTGTACTAATAACATTCTTACTTAGTAAAATGAATTAAACATGACCTGCATAATATCTAAATATTTGTCATGATAATGTTTTTTTTTGTGAGATATTAATTATTCTGAAACACTCAAATCTTCCAAAATAAATCCCAGATTGTGTTATTAGAAAGTAAAATAAAAAAATGAATTGAACTGTTATTTTTATGTAGAGGCACCATAAGAAAAGTAGAACATTTCCCATCCAAATCATACACAGTCTTTTCTCAAAATACTTGTATATAATGCTGTGAACAAGAAATCTTGTGCAATGTAGGGAGCTGACGGTTTCTGAACAGTTACCAGAACAAGCCTGGATGTTCAGATGTGTAAACTCTCAGCCAAGTGATACACTTTGGTTTTGCATGTGTGCTGAAGTTTGTGTTCAGTTCCATTAATAAATGTGTACAGATTTTGAAAACTAGGTCATCAGTGGGACAGTCTCTTTTTATTATGATATATAGTCTGCATGTGTCAACAACCGAAATAATTTTCATGTGTACAGTGACTCATAGCCGTATTTCATCCTTAGTTTTCACTTTTTCCTTATATAAGCAAACTCCTATTGATTTTGAACAGATTTTCCTTGAATGAGGGCTGAGAAGGGACTGCAGCGTTTGGCCCTTAGGATTTTATAAGCTAGTATGAATCATAAGAATTTGGAGACAACATATTTTAAAATTATTTCCTCTCAAGTACATTACTACATCTTGCGTGTTACTGGGAGCTGTGTGGATGTTGTTACCATATGGATAAACTCTTTCTCCCATTCCCCGTTCACCCATTTTTCAGAGCCTCCCTAGTTCTCTTGGCAGGATGTTGTTGCAGAAATACTATTGATAGGGCTCCTCAGCCCATGCACCTTGACTCTAACGCTCTGTTTGAAGAGCCTGGTATCTGGCTTTTTATTTATCCACAGCCTTCTTTTGAAGACAGCCCCCTCGGTATAAATCCTGACAGTCTACATGAAGGCCTCAATCTGCTTTCTCCTTGTGATGGAGTTCGTGATCAACGGCAAGAAATCAGTCCTGTCTCCTTTATGTCTCTGGAGTTTTTTAGAGCTCTGAAAATACCAAAAGCATGACCCTCAGATATATATATATATTTTTTTTTTTTCCCCCCAGAAAATGATCAAAGATGAACTTGTCAGTCAGTCTTTCTGAAACCAAATTCTGGCAGGGAAGCTACAGTCAGCAGCTGTCATTGGGCTAAGTGTATAAATGTGGCCCAAACGTGAGGCCTGGTGTAAAGCAGAGCTCAAAATTAATTCAAGAAGTTTACAAAAAAAGTTTCTGACCTTGTACAGTGGCTCCTGTGAATCAGGATGTGTGCGTACTGTCAGTTATGGTGTACTGCTCACAAACCTTCTCAGGAGAGACCCTGTGCCTTGGGAGTTTTGGTGACTTGTGCTATCGTATTGTATGTGGGGGAAATTTATCTCTGAGCTTGAGCTCAATACGTCTGAGCAGTTTTACCCTGATTTGGAGAAAGCCAAATGAGAGAACAATCTGCATTTTAAACTACTAGATAAATAAAGGAGTTTGTGATGCTTATGTTCACTTTTTCTCAGATAGATAAGATGATGATTCAGTTTTGCTCAAACATTCCTCTAAGTGTTGCTGGTGGATTTTGGTCTTTTTGTGGGATTTTTGAAGCCAGGTAAACTACAGTTATAGATTTGTCAGTCTAAATGGATTCTTTTAAATTTCAATAGAATGTTGTTGTGCATTAATTGGAAATATATCTTATAAACTCATTAAAAGTAATTGAGAAGCAAAATAAACTAAAGAAATGAATGAACGTAACAACCCGCTTTTTTAGCCTTGTGACTTGGAGGTCAATGTAAGAGTACAGTGAACACCTGTAAATTGCAAATACAGGGGAAGAACACGATGTTGCTCCGAGAAAATTATGTGGTTTTGAAAAAAGTAATTACTATTCAAGAAATGAGAAGGGAATCTGGTCTACTGCTTGCTAATCAAATATTGTGTATTTGTACACCACTCAAATTATTTTCTTTAATGCCTGTGCAAAATACAGCTTCATAAAATCTTCTCAGATGTTATCTAATATACAAAACAATACACTAAAAAAATCCTCAAACCTTTTGCATAATTATTTCTGATAGCAGATGTAGATACGGTATCAGCATAAATTAGAGCATTGTTCCAGAATGCTGCTGCACTTAAAGTTATGTCAGTCAAGGGCAATATTAGAGGTCGCTTAGCTCCCAGTCTGGGCAGGGTTATTTCCAGAGATGTATTATTTTTGATATAGCTAAGTAGTTTTCTAAGTGCTTGTTTTTTAGCTATAATTAATCCTTTGAACATCTATAGCTGTCCCATTAAGAATCTCATAACTAATGAATTAAATCTGACAAAATCCCATTGGAGCTGCATTTAATTTATTAGATTTAAAATTCTAATAGAAATAGCTATAGATGTGCAACGGATTAAGGATTATTAAACTAGGAGGTCAATAAGTATTGCGTCCATTTTACAGATGAATAAACAGAGGCAGTGGGAGGTTAAATGATAAATGTAAAGAAAAGTGCATTAGGTAGACACTAATGGAACCCAAAGCTTCAGTCAGTGGAGTTGCACTATATGGAAAAACCTATGGATTTTCACTGTCATATACACCAGATTTTTTTTTCTACTTGAAGGATTCAAGATGTATAGTTCACTGTTTTTTTCCCTTTAATTGCAAGAATGGCATTATCCCTTTGAAAAGCACAGACATTGCATCTGAACTGTCCTTTTACTAAGTTTGTTTCCTTCTCCTTCCTTGTCCCCTCTTTGCCTGATATTTTGGAGCTGATGTGCTTTCTTTCTTTAGAAAAACTGAAAGTATTAAGTCAATCTATACCTTTAGAGATGGAAAAGAGTTAATAGAAACCTTAATAAGTACAACCTTAATAGGTTTTGAACTCGCAACCTTTGAAATATGAATTAGAAATTTATCTAGTAGTCTACACTGTCTTTCATTAGCAGCCATGGGAATTTACAGGTGTTAAATTAGTTAGAGAAATGCTCCACTATTACATGAATGCAATAAAAACATAATGAGAACTACAAGGATATAAATTAATTCTAAAAAAGAAATCTAATATAAGGGCAACAAAGTTCAAATAAAGCCTACTCCCTAGTTTCTAACAAGATCTGTGAAATGTCACCAATATTAGATTTAATATTGCATTGTTATGCTTCACTTGTTGAAATATTTTCTTTATGTGCAAACTTTAGTGCATTTTTGGCCTCCTCTATTAAAAAAAAAATCCTACATTTTAAGTGTTTCTGTGCAATAGTTTGCCTGTTGAATCTGTATCGTATTTCAGTAGCATAGAGCTGTAAGCCCCTGGTCTGAAGCTGTAGCAGCAGGAAGATCGCTGTTCACAGGTGTTGATAAGCCGGAGAGGAGGAGCGCAAAGCTGCTGGAGGCAGATGGAGCGCAAAGTATCTCGACTGCGTTTGGTGGGGAGGAAGGGAAAATGGATCGACCAGGTCTCATTTATGTTTCAGATATGTGACAGCTTTAAAAATCTTGAGTGAAAAACATGTTTTCACTTCAACGGCATTAAAATACTGTTATCCCAGTTGGCTAATGCACAAATTAAAAAACATGACCAAATGTACAAAAGCTTGACTTCATGGTGTGAATGCTTTGGAGTATGTGTTAGGGGACTTAATGTCATTAATGCAATTTTAGGTCTTGCATTCCTTTTCTTCCTTCTGGTTTTACAAAAACTTAAGTGTAAAGCATTTTCTGTCAACAAATACAGGAATTAGTATCTCAGTGAAGTGAGAATGAAGAAATTTGTTACAGAGGCTTATAGCTGATAGCTCAGAGCCTGGAGCTGTGGCACCAGCAAATCCACACCATACACATCCAGGTAGGACATTTGGCCACTTTGCTCCCTGCAGTGTCTTCACGAGTGTGTTACTGCTGGTGTATATTGCTCACAACGGTTGTAATGAAGGAAACAAATTATTCTTCTTACTTGGTGGAGAGAGTAGTTCATTGGCGCACAGAGGTCTAAGTATAGTCATTACTGGGATGTCAGCATAGATTGCCAAAAGTCTGATCAATATAGATTTGCTAGCAATGACTCTGGTCTCTCTGCGTCTTTTGACACAGAAGCAAAGGCTGAGCGATGAGGTAGGATGTAGTACAGTGCTCAGCCTTACCTGAAGAGAAGTATTCAAAGAGATGTTACTCACATAATGGAGCTTATGTTTAATATTTATTAAAGCCACCCATGTCAAGCTCTGGAGGCTAGTATATTGTTTGTAAAAATAGACATACCCAATTTTTCAAGAGCTTATGAATCATAAGCTGCAATGTGATCTGTGTTCCTCAGTTTCACACAACCTATCTGAACCTGAATGTTGTCAAAATCTTAAAACCCAAACCCCACCAAAATCCTGCAAGCCATTCAGTGCAGACTATGATGAGGAGAAGAGCGAGAGAATGACAAATTGCTGAAAGAATTCTGGCTTTTTCTTTCCATCTTTTCTTGTTTTTTTCCTCTTGCTCTGAATTACTTCTGGAGCATGTCCGATCATTAGCGAGCAGATAATAATTTCAAAGTGTTATCCCTTGAATATTCTTTGGGAATATTTAACCAAGTACATAAAATAAGATACAGGATAAATTTAGAGATGTTGAATGTAAGTTTTCTCTCCAAGAATACCTGATCATCATTTACAGCAACTGGATTGGGTAGAATGAAGGTCTCCAACCCATGGAAGAAAGTGGGGAGGAATACCCAGCTGTATTAGAGATCTTTTTTTTTACTCCCAGTGAGGGAAAAAAAGCCTCTGTTGCTTGGAAGCTCTGCTTGTTGTGAGCAACCAGCTTACTCTGGTGATGGTATTGCCTGGTCTTTCTTCTCAGAGCTTTTACTTAATTCAGTGAATCCTGATGGATTAGTTATGAGACATTTATATTGAGGGGATTTGGACTGATTGTCCAGTTAATATATATTGTTATGTGTTGGTTTTCCTTCATTTTATGTTAGTTGTCTTGTTTTCTAGCTTTTTCTATTTGTTATTGTCTATTTTATATTGTGATCTATCTTCAGTATGGCATCCTGTAGCAAATACAGTGAAACCAAACGAGGACTTGTTAGCAGCAAACCCTACTTAGATAAAGCTGCTATTAACCTTGAATTCAGTTGTATTGTATGACTTAAAATGGGTTAGAAATCTGCTTTGGTCCTTTAGAATTGCATTATTTATACAGAAGCATATTGTTTTTATATATTTAAATATTTATATTGAACGTGTGTAGAGTATATTAAATTTAATAAATTTTGAGAAAATACTTGGGAAATAACGACACTCTGTGACTTCTCAAAATTAAGCATGAAACATACATTGCTGTTTCCTAGATTTTTAAATAAAATACATCTTCTTGATTTGTTATATCTGTCAGATAATTGCATTCAAATAATTCAGAATTCATAGGCTTTGCATGTAGAATATTCTTAATTTAGAGATTTAAAACCATATGGTTTCATTAATTTAAAGCAGAACTATAGACACACATGTCCCTATGTAGCTTTTTGTGAAAAACAGATGAGGAAAATGTCTTAATGTTTTAATTCCTAGGAAAAAAAAAAAGATCTTTACAAAACACACAGTAATCTGAACAATCCTAGAAGTCCTGTCTGATCATGTTAGTTATTTTCTCTAAAACACTAGTCATTTGAAACCTTTAGAATCGCTCACACTTTGTAGAATTAGAATAAGTAGCTTGAGAAGTCATCCAAAAAAATATTTGTTTTCAGACACTTTGGATCTTTCTGGAATGTGTTTTATAATCCAAACTTCAGGTTAGTCTCTATCACTCTGCTTCACTGCATTTCATCTTTTAGAAATACATCTTTGTCTTTTAAAAGGATTTTCTAGTTTCTTGCACAGTTTTGTTGTTGTGTATCTCTTTGTCAGGTAAGTGAGAGGCTTTGGACGCTTTTTGGTTTTCTTTTTTTTTCCAGGGGGGTGATGGAGGAGACTTAAAAAAGACACAAGTGCCTTGGTGGTCTGCAGTACCTCCAGAGGGTGGGTTAATTGTCCCTCCTCAGCACCGTCAGACAGAAGGCTCTTGGCTTTAACTTTGTCTCTAAGCATTTTAATTTTGGCTGTGTAACTTTTTTTTTGGGTCCAGATGGGTCTGACTTCTTGCTTTTGCTAAATAGTCTTTTCTTTTGCATGTCTCATTTCCAGCTGGGCACCCAAGGAGAGCTGTGTCCTGACTTCTCAGTGTAAAGCATAGCCCACACACTTCCTTCTGCTGTAATAAAATATCAGAGTTTTTTTTTCCCCTTAGGCTTTTACCAAATGATAGAAACAGTTTCAGGTGACCTTGTGTCCACTGTTGGGTCACCCCTTTAAAAAGCAGCTTCACCGTAATGTTTTGCTTGGCAATGTGTTCTAAGCATTCTGATAAATAATCTAATATTTAACAACTTGAATCCAAATTATCCCCTTCATTACAGTAGTGCAGACCCAGTGACTCCTGTTCTTTCCTGTGGTTAACTGAGTTGGACAAGCAGCACTGTACTGTTTTTTTTTTTTTTTTTCTTCTGGCTGATCATCTTTAATTGAACTGACCCCTTCTCCCATGTATGCTATCATGCAGGTATGTGAATTCAGTTCATATAAAATGACCCTTTTCCCCTCTCAAGATGAGCTAGCTCAGCTCTGCCTTCTAAACTCAACTCATTATTCAGCCTGTCTTGTACCTGGAAAATCTCTGATTTTAGTGATACTTGTCATACTCTGCTTTCTGTCTTGTGCATTCATTTTACTGCTCTCTTTCTTGAAATTTTTATGTGGGTTTGTTTTTATAGCTAATATTCTTGCTCTTCACATACACAACTTTAATATATATTTTTTTTTTTTAAAAAAAACATTTTTATTTCTCATGTTTTTATACCTCAGTCTTCATTTCAAGGTCCTCTCATCTGTTACCTTTATATGAGAAAATGTTAAATCACTTTTGCCATGTAATATTTTCTTCTTCTTACTTGCTTTGTTTCAGCGCTAGCATACCACAGTGTTTTAATCCATTGTTTGGTTGTGTGTGTTGTTTTTTTTTTTTTTTTTTCCTTGTATTTTCATTTATGTTCCTGAGGTGAATGTAGGTGAGCTTGTGGCTCCTGGTTGTGCCTGAACCTGGAGACTGCCCTTCCCACCTAGCAGCTCCAGCAGTGCATGCAGACTTGTAGCCCTTTCTAAATATGAACATGATATCCTGCAGAAGAGTACTTTGACATAGCTGAATTGTGTCTTTAAATCACAATCTATTGTAGGAAGTGTGTAGAAAGTACTAGGAATACTCCCCAAAATTTCAGAGGTCCTGTCTCAGATGAGATAAACGCTTCTGAGAACAAGTTAGATTGTGATCCAAAATCTTCTTAAAAAAAAGGTCAGATGCTTTGTGTGTCCCTGCCTCATATCTTCTGCTTCTGGTGAGAGGGAAAGTCCTTTAGAGATGTAAACCATCCTCGTCTAATAAGTGCAGGTGTATGTATTAGTCATAGCATTAGCAGACAATCAGACTCTTGCTCCCAGGAAAAATACAGAAACATAGTTCTGAGTTTTAGCATGTGTGCACTCTGTCTCATCTTGTTTTTCTTTTTTTCTTTCTTTTTTTTTTTTTTTTTAAGAATATAAGAGTTCTAGACGGAGTCATTATGCAGAATCGGTATGTCTGATAACGTTATAGCAAGGGTAAAAAAAATTTAAAATATCAGTTCTTCAGGCAAAACATGCATAGCAACACTGAGACTATTACTGAACAACGGATTTCACCTCCTGTTTGGAAGAATTTATCCTATGTCCTAAAAGGTACTTTTAGTCTACAATTTAGCAGACTCTTGTACCATTCTATAACTGAGGTAAAATGTTATTGTGCTGATTTGGACTAAAGAGAGGGGACAAAAATAAGGCAGGACTGTATTTCTTCCTGTAGTGTGCACAGTCTGGAGTAACTTACGTATGTACGTGAAAAAATAATAAATAGATTTTAGATAAGTAATAGATTTTACAACAAATGTAGCCTAGTGTAGGTAAAGGGAAATTCTGTATGTTCTTTTGGCTTTGAATTTCTATGCATTGAAAACATCCCTCGGTAGCTGTCTGGAAATCTCAGCTTTCAGAGAGTCAGCCGTTGTGGTGCTTCGTTCAGTGTTTTCAGAACAACAACGGCGGTATGGTACACCATATCTTGGACTGGTGTAAGGATCTCGTTTGAATTAGCAGTACTTGTCATGTAAAAAAGTTAGTATTTTAGTGTGGCATGCAAAACTGATGAATGGCAGTCTGTAATTCCAACTTTTTTTTTTTTTTTTTTTTTTTTCCCCTGGCAAATATACTACTCCTTTTGTAAAGGCCAAGAAATTAAGGAATGATTTTATTCTTCCCCCTTGCAGCCTGCACAGGGTAATTATATATTATTAATAATGTAGCAGTACAAATGATATTAAATGAACTACATTTGTTAATGTAGATCTTATCCAACTGCTTTTTCCATCGGTGGACTGTTTCTCATCAGGGGGTACTAATTAGCTCTAATACGTGGAAAGATGGGATAGAAATCCAGTCAGATAAATAGAATGGATTTGGAAAAATCCGGGAAGGAAGAACACCATTTCAGACTGTGAATACATTATTAAGAGGAGAGATGAGAATTTATGCTTTTTTTTGCTTTTTTGTACATTTCATGGTCATTTGAAAGCTAGGAAGTATCAACTCTCGTTCTACCAGGACTATAAAGATTCACAGAATATTTGTCAAAGCTGTTATGCTGGGTTGTTTTTTTTTTTTCCAGTAATAGAAGAGCATATAAAAGCTCTTCTTCTTCTAATCTTTCCTATGCTTGCTTTTGCATGTATTCAAACTACTGTGACGATGAAAAATAGGGAGTGTCTATTGCTGTTAGAAAATTTTAAAAATAATCACTAGCTTCCTGATAAAGTTTACTCTCCCTCTGTTTGAATAATAATCTCTTAATTTTGACAGCTATATTGTCACACATTTAAATGTGCTTATACAATAAATACAACTGCATAATGCATAAAGGTAAAGGATTTGATCTGACTGCCTCTAAAATCAATGGAAAGCTTATTGTAGAATTCATAGTGTAGTACGGGACCAAGTAACCATTCTTATAGTTAATGTACAGTTGAGACCCAGTCCATATAAAAATGAAACCAAGATAATCTCATGTGAAAGCAGGTGGTTGCACCTGTGTTCACAAGATAGAAATCAAATTAGTCTCATTCATTATTAGGCTTGCTACACACTTGCATCGTGTTTCTTTGTTAGTAGAGTCCAGTTGTTCTTCTGTGCTGTGGGACTGTTATCATCCATCTACACAGTTTTCTTTTCCTGTCCTTTTTATAGGCACTACGCTTCTAGAGAACTTAAAAGTACCCTTCCATCTAGAGCACTGTGAAACTAGAAACTTGTTTGAAAGCCTGTGGTAGCAAACTTGACCCTGTGGCAGGTAGAGGTTTGTAAACCACCACCGCAGGCACTATTTGAAGTCCTCTGCCAAGCTGGATTGCCTCATACATTTGTAAAGATGATCAATTATAGGGCGTTATATTCCCTCCACAGTGAAGGAATTTGCCTCTTTTTCTTAAAGACTCCAAGCTTTTTGATTTTTATTTTTTTTTTTTTTGTTTGTTTTCCCCCTCCCCAGGTTGCATGTCTGACCATCACTCGTGCCGTAACAAGTGTGTCCCTTTCCCACCAGCTGATAACGAGCGAGGGGTACTCGTACGGGGTGAGGGGTGCAGCAGTGCAGCTCCAGAGCCAAGCCCTGGGGTCCAGCCCCAGCAGCACTGTGGTGCTGGGATGGCTGGTGGGAGCCATAGGTATGGGATGCGCTGTTACAGACAGCTGTCTCGGGAACCAGGAAACTGCACTACTGAAAACTCTGCGCAGAAATGCATATATTCAGAACTGTTTACATTTTAATACAACTATTTCATGTAATTGAAGTAAACAGATAAACAGATCAATATGTTGAAACAGATGTATAAATATATAGATAGACATACTGCACAAAAACCTTAATATTTCATCCAAATGAAATACTCTATTCCAAATATGCCCTGTAGAAGTTTTGCTCAAGGCTATGCTTAGGTATACTCAAAAATTCCCAATAGCTAGTCATGAGGGAAAATACGTTCTCTTACAGATAATTGCTACTGGCAGCTAGAGACCTAGAGAATTTGATGTGCAATAATGTGACCTGACTACGTATTAAACTTTTTTGAAGGACATGAGTAAAGAAATTTTATATGCTTCTCACACACCTTAGTTTTTTTTGGATTTCACTTGTGTTAGCACATTTTTAACAACTTTCCTATGTTTAATATCTGTTAGTTTTCATCCTAATAGTTCTCAGTTGTAAAAGACTCTAATATTATGGGTTTTTTTTTCCAAAACAAATGAACTCAGAAATGTAGGGTGGAGAGGAGACGGGAAGGAGAATAAAGCCCAGGTGACTTGTAAGGAATATGTAAACAAAGCAGAGTTGCATTATTGATGATAGAACTGGAGAAAACGAAACCAGTAAATATTTTTTGTTTGAAAATGCATGAGATTAACCATTCAAGTGCTGCTTGTTTCTCTGCATTCAGCTTGGATGTTATCTTCTAAGCATCTACTTTGTATCTATATATGTGCTAGTTACCAGTCTGTTACCTCTTGGGAAAGGTTAAAAGACGATTGCCTTTCTATATTCAAGAGGTTATATGTTCTATATTGCCTTTTATCCTATTAGAAAGTACATAGCAATTATACAAAAAATTAGGTTAAAAGCAACTGTTGGAATTGTTTGCTATTAGACTTTTCTTTTCCTTTACAGCTGGTTTGTAATACTTGTTTCCCAGTATTCGGGATTGTCGCTAAGGAATGATGTATAATTTGAGTTTTCATAAACTGCCAGAAACTGAAAATGCACTTCCAAAAGATACAAAACGACACAACTTCAATAAATATCTTTATATAGCTTATAAAAATTCTTCATATCATTTGTTTTGTTTCAGGCAGATGCTAATAGGGAATAAATATATATATATCGTTGTTCACTGGCCAAAGACAAAAGACTGAAGTAACTGTTTCCCTTCATTATAAACTCCTTTTTTTAACTCTTATTGTTTTAAGCCCCATTCCAGATTCCACATTTAGATTTATAGCTGATACAAGTCACTGAAATTTTAACTTTATCTTTATAATTTCCATTATTATATGTATTTTTACTTTTTAATACTATAAATGAATATAGATAGCAATGCAGTATTTGTGTGTAAGTTTAAATAAAGCATCATTTGACATTGTTAATATAAAAGGATCCTGACTTACTCTTGTAAAAGGAAAAAAAAATATTTTTGCAATAATTTAGATTATAATAAGTGGTATTTGGGGAAAATAGTAGAATGTGGATTACAGGAACTAATTGGAACAATGAATTGCACTCCTGCTCCTTCAAACCCTTTGAGCCAGCCCGCTTAACAGGCTTGCAGGGTTCCTTTGGTGTGTCACAGTTTTATAGAGATGAGGTCAGTACAGGTAGTTTGCTGGGGTTCAGAAATCCCTTAATCTTGATCCTACTTTCTTATGGAGATACCTCTTTGCATTGATGCCTCACAATAAGTACAGGATTTGATTAAAAAAAAAGATTATAATGAGGAATTCTAAAATTGTCACACAGTTTTGTTAGGAAGGAAATCCCATGGCTCAGCTGTCTGTGAGGTGCACGTAACTGAGCCGTTAGACTCTTTCCCGATATGCTGCAAACCTGATTTCTCTGCCTTTCCAGAGATATTTGAATTGAAAGTGTCTTCGATTTGAGCTGTGATGGGAGCATTTCTGTGCTCCTTCAGTTCCACAAGAAAGTGTCTTCCTATTGTACAGTGGAGTTATAAACAGATTGGGAGTGACACTTATTTCCAGTTTCTCTGTGGTGGAGACAATCTGGTCCTGATTGCTGTATCATGTGAGGTAGACAGGTGACATCAGGCAGTTATCAAATAAAAGATGAAGGTGGCAGCAGCAGGTTACGGCCTTGGGCTCAGCAAATACTCGGTTCAGCCACAGCAGGTTCGGGCCTCAGGCGGGGCAGTCTAGCCAACTGCTGCAGAAACAAAACCAGAGCTATCACCAGTGCAGCTCATCCACAAACCCGTGCCAATGGGGATGCTGCAGGAGCTACGCGGGAGCCGTGTGGTTATGGGTCAGCCATGCAATTTGCAACATCTGTCTTACTCCTTAAACCTAGAATTCCCCCCAAAATGGGAATTGGGTAATGCCTGCAGCAGAAACCCTATTTATTAAAAGGTGCATTGTGAAATCAAGTATTGTGTTACTTAAAGGATTTTGGATGTTGCTTTTATGGAATGTGAAAAGAGAGACAGGTATAAGCAAAGAATGTGTAAACACAGATGTAGATGTCCGAGCCCTGGCTACCGACAGCTGCTGAGCGGTCTGTCGGGCCAGTGATAAAATCCTGAGGACCATGGTAGATGAGAACACTCAGGACTAGCAGAATTCATTGCCCATGTGGGAAAGGATGTGAGAAGCTATCCTTTGCATATGCCTTTAAGGGAATCTATATTCAAGCAAATGTATATTTCTTTCTCTTATGCATACCCTCTGATGAAAAGCTTTTAGCATCAAACCCTGTCCATTTTTCCAGTATTAGTCTACCAATTATTTTATTTCTCTCCATAACCTGCACTGCTTTTGGACACTTAAGGCCAATGTTAGTTGTAACAGCTTTACCACTGCTATTTTGAGCAGGAAAAAAAAAAAAAATCCTCCTTTCTTCAAAAAATAAAACAAAAATACCTAGGGAGATGAGCAGAACTTTCAATCTTCTAAAATGCAAAGCACAATATGTATATTCCAACAAATTAAAAAATCCCAGGTCTATTTTAATCCTGACAATGGAACTTTTAATCACTTCAGAGTGGAGGCAGAGCGAGGTATTACCTGCCTGCAGTTATGCTACATAGTCATAAACATTCCGGATTGTTATTTCTGGCACTGAGAGCCTGAAGTCAATGGGAATCTTTCCATTAATATGAAGCAACAGATCAATCCTGAGAGCACAAGTTTTATTCATCGTAAGACTAGACCTCAATAAAAAAAAAGTTAAGTGAAATACAATTCATAAAAATCAATTGATGTATCGATGTTCATGCGTTCATGTCAAAAAAAAAAAAAAAGACTGTGCTGTTTTTAACAGTATCCTGCTTTACAGTCTTCAAGTGGATCAAGAATCAGAAGAAAAGGTCTGGCTCTCTGGAACGTTGTGTCTTCTTTACACATGAAGCTCTTTTGAAATCGGTGACAATACAGCCTGTGAAACTGTTAACTTAAGAATTGCATCCAGAGAATCACCGGGTCAGCGTACCAAGAAGTTTTCTCTTTTGTCAAGCGTACTTGCATTGGTTTGAAATTGAATAAATTTGCCTAGGTAAAAATAAGATTGTTCTTCTCATAGAAAAGTGAAATGAGAAATTCTCTGGCCTCATAAATGATCTCAAAATATTTGGGTAAAGAAAATGTATAAGCTTACTGTGTAATTGTATAGCAATTTACATCAGTGACAGCAGCTTGTCTGTTGGAATTCATCCATGGCTGTGTTTACTGTGATTTCTACAGCAAATGCTGAGGGCTAAGAATGCAGGGTGGCAGTTATGAAAAAATTAAAAAAAAATCCACAGAGGATAAAAATATTTACTACTAAACACCAGTTAAAAACTACACAATTACTGAATAACTTTTTTTTTTTCAATTAAAAGTATCTTAAATTTTTCAAATGATGCACTTTTGACATAGATTGGTGTCTCTGAAGCAGATGTCTCCTTGACATGTGCATTCAAGCTGTTGGCAGTGACCTTGTAGGGCAAAGCAGTTTTGAAAATTAGTTTTTGCCTCCCAATCTGCGAAAATAATGCTGTACTGAAGATTTAATAAAAGTCATAGCTTCTCATAGAAGCTTATTTCAGCAAAGTAAACTATTAATTAAAATAACAAATGTCAGCTATTTCTCAGTTTGACAGTGAACACAACACAGCTTTTGCTTAGCATGATGTACAGAATGCATGGGAGGTACACCTATAATTCATTTTATCTGTCTATGGTTCACTTCTTATATTTTAATGCAGTGATAAATTAACAAAAAATGCTGCAGTTTTCTTAGTGGTGTGAGAGCTTGGGGAAAACCCATCTGGCATGTAAATAGCGTATGGCTAAAATTGGGGAGAAAAATGAAATCAAGGAATTTCTGAAGGATTTTAAGCTTTGCAAAGCAAAGGAGAAAATTTGTAACCTTGTTGTTTGCCTTTTATGTTCAGTGACACCCTGAGGTAGAGCAGAGGCAGACGGATGGGAGAGGTGTGCATTTTTATTGCAACATGGTTTTTGCTTAAAATGAAAAAAAAGCAAGACGGTGGGGTCTTCATTTTGAGTTATATGCCAGTATGGAGCTAAATGCCACTCAGAAATTGAGTCAGAAGATAGGTGCTGTCACCTGCTCTAAAAAGCTTTGCTCTGGCAAAAGGGCTTGCTGGACTTGAGCACGAGCTAAAGCAACGCTCGGGGGTTTTGCCCAGGGTTGGCACCTCTGGTGTCATCAAAGAGCGCAGAGGGAGCAGTGCAGCCGTCTGTGTCTCACCTTGCCCGTATACAGCAGCTTTGCAAAGGAGCTGAAATAGATTCTTTACACAAGTTTTACATCCTGCTGTGGGTATTTCTGTGGGTGCTGTCTGCCTTTGTTGTCCTGGTGGTTTGGTGTAAAAACACAGAAATCTGAGGTTCTGGTTCCCATTCTTGACTTGCATCTGAGTAAACTTGTTATGTCTGTGAGAGAAACAGCTTATAAGTAACCTCTCATTTTGCAGCTCTGCGTTTTTGTGAACCCAACTGGAGGTATGCGAGCACTTGTAATTTCAACTACAGGCCTTACTCATTCGTAGGTGCTGAACTGCTTGCTCTTTCCTGTTGGAATCCCAGAGGTAGCTCTGCCACAGGTTTCTTACCTACAAGATGTATATAATAGCTTTGTTCTGTCTAAATGGTTTGTGAAATAGAGATAACTTGGCATTTAATGTTCTTGTAGAGTTGACTGTCCCTTGTAGCTGAGAAAGCAAATTGTGGAGACAGGTGAAAGGCCAGCAGCCAATGTAAATAAGGTGATGGATTCAGAAAAGTCTAAGCACAGGTCAAAAAGCAGCCAAAAGGCTTGTGAGTCCTCATCTCAGAAGTCAGCATCTAAAAAATTTGATAGTCAGTGACTAAGAAGCTTAAAAGTCAAAAGCAATGTACTTGATATGTTTCCTGAGAAGCAAAGGGCATTATTTCCTAGAGAACTGCAACTTAATGTGTATGTGTTTGACTGGGGGGCTGTTTTCCTTCTGCGATATGGTTAGAAAAAAACACTTTTATTTAAATACTAAACCAAATGAAAAGATTCTGCCGCCTCTGATTTTTATTTTTCTTTTTTTTTTTCTAATCTTGTACTCTGTGCCACAACGCTTGTCACAGTTGAGGGAAGGAACAACTTAAATGAGCACATCATCGAAATACTGATAGGACAGCTCTGAAATTTCTCTGTAAACAACTGAGAATTTGCCATTCATAAGGGGAAAAATCCCCCACCCCTATTCTAACTGGTTTTCTCTTTTTTTTTTTTTCATGGAGTGAAGCTGAACCTATATAGAAATCCTGAATGATTTGTAGCAAAATTGCACTCAAAACTGACTGGCTAAAATGTAAAGATTTTTTTTTTAAAAGTGGGATTCTAAGGTTAAATTAATCCCTGTTTCAAAGTCAATGGTTCAATGAACCAGGGAGAAAACAAATCAGAAGCTTGATGTTAATTATAGGGCTGCCCATAAAAAAACCCTTCATCCAGCCTTCAGGACACTGACTGAATTGCAACTTCCATGTTACAAATTTATTCACATAGAATTGCTATTGCTATTTAGCATTTAAATTTTGTCAGGCTCTGGGCTTGAGGCTATGCTGTACATTGCATTAAGTGGAGTGACTAGCAAAGAGTAATACTACAGTCTTCTTACATTAGCTTTCTTGCACTCTTCCTCTTCTTGAGATTGAGACCTTATGTAAAGTGCTGGTTTTTTTTGGCATTTACAGAAATAAAGAGTGCTGGGAGTAGAAAAAAAAAGTCATTAAAAATGGCTTTTATTGCTCTAAAAACTCACTTGGACTCGTTAGCAAGCTTGTGTAAAGAGATGAATCTTTTTATCACTGCAATCAATGTAGCTGTAACCAACATACTTTAGACGGCAGCATTGATTGCAACGAAGCAAGAGGAAGGAATCTGCTGGCTTGGAAGGCTCTGTCTACAGAGCAATTCAGCAAGAGGAAGTCAGGAGTAGTATACAGTAGCTGAGAGAATTGTTTGGCAAAAGTTGCTGAAGTTTTCACTGGCAATTTTTGCCTTGTGAGTCTGCAGTCTGTCAGCCTCTGGGAAAGGAGCCGCTCAAGGTACTGAAGATAAATACAGACATTAAAGGCCAACTTGTGAACTCAGTACCAAGGGATGTGTCTGCTGAGAGAGCTGAATCTCAATACTTGTATTTCTGCGGGTGGAAATGACTGTTATTTCAGCTCTGTTCTCAAGGGAAGGCCTTCATTAGGTGTATGTTTGGTCCTCCACTGCAGACTTTTTGGATTCCGGAGGGGAGCAATTCTTGAAAGCTAAACAACCTGTGGAACTTACCCTTAACAAGTTATTCATTGTTTAAAAAGGACAATTTATTTCAAATTAAATCATGGAGTAAAATTTATTGAGGTAGAGATCTGATAGCTTTTAGCAAACAAGTGCATTTACAGAGAAAAGTTATAGTGTGTGAACGATGCCAAGATACCTCACCTCCAGAAATTGCTATGTGTCAGCTAAGCAGCAGGAACTGTGTGTGTCCTCCTAACAACTGCAAGGTAAAATATGTTGGTCTGCAGTAAGCTTTTTTTTGGTTTTTTTTTTTTTTTTTTGAAACTACCTGGGAAATAGTAGAAGACAGTACATATTATTTCATATTTTCCAAGTGCACGCAAATGGTTAGTTACCAGGGCTCAGCTGTATGGTTCATGGTAGGTCGCAGTAAACTGAACACGTGCGGGTCTCCCATGTTATGAAGGGTATTAAAATCATACTGTTAGGCAAAAAATCACACCCAAAACAGTTGCAAGGAGATAATAGAATGCATTTATGAGTGTGCTGTCTTAATATATTGTAACTCAGTGAATGATCACATACAGATTATTTGCCATAGGTGTTGCATTGTAAAGCACCTGACATCAGTAATGGTAAGAAGCTAGTGCGTGGAGCACTGAACAAATTTATTTTCTGAAGCCTTTCTTTCAGATCTACCCCATTTATTCCCAGGACCACAATGGCCAAATATTACAGAACTTTGGCTTATAAGCTGATTCTCTTTCTACAGTGAACGTGAACAAAATTCAGTATCTGGAGAAGGACTGGGACAGAGATATTGATATAGCCAGAATGATGGTCAAGTAGGATCTGAGATAGCTCTTACAGCCCTGCGTCCCCCCACAGAGTTGAGCCAATGCTGAGAACCAAACCAGCTATCAGACCTCAGTGTTTCATGATCCTCTACATGTTGTTTGTACTGGCCACCACCAGAGCCACTGTGACACTTAACGGATTGTCTTCAACATAGCTAAAAAACGTATAAGCTGAACTTTTCCAAGTCTTAATTCTTGTAAAAGCTTGTATTTGGTGCATGCATACAATTTATACGTAGACACACCATTGTGTTTCAAAGGTATATTTCACTTGATTATAATTTTGGCTTTTTCAGTATTTATGCTGTTATGGTTCACAAAGAAAATATGATACTCTTTGGAATTCATGGGAAAGTGCTGTCTTGCTGACTGAATTCTTTATAAAACAGGTCCATTCTAATTGTGTAATGCTTCTTGTAAAGACAAAACTCTGGCTGCATCAAAGAGGTTATAAGCAGCAAGAAGGGAACTGTAAGACAGACATGCCTAATACTGCTTTTGCCATGATTTGTATCAGTATATGCATGTCAGAGTGGGTCAAACAATAAGAACTAGCTCAAACATTTGTCTTTGGCATAAATAGAATAAGGCTGTTGTGTTATTTTTCACAGGTTTTAAAATATAGAGTTAATAATGGCTATTATAGTGCCTGTTTTCACATGATGTGTTCAATTACCTCCGCGGTAAGGGAGTAAGAAGCCCATATTCCATTTTCTTTTCAAGGCATTTGTCATACACTTTCAGTGTTGAATTTTGAGTGCTTCTGAGTAGTAACTTTTTTTTGGCCATGTTTTTCTTCGCCCTTGCATGCAAATAAGAGCTGAATAAATGGGCCTCATCATTTTTTTTTCTGCTTTATACCTATAAAGGCAGACAGTCCTAGTGCAGCAGGATCTCCAAATATTCCTTTTAAATGTTTTGGCTGACAAAGTTTTGAATTTCTCAAAAACCATCCTAATATGCAGTTCCTCCATATAAGGGTCATGTAGCCAGAACTCAAGTTGATAGCAGACTCTTTTTACACATAAAGCTGTTATTGCAGGAAAAATGAACCATTAATAATAACAGTAAAATGTCTCTATATTTAGTTGACTTCTGAGGAAAAAAAAGAATTTATTATTTTAAATTTATTTATTTTTATTAATAAAATATTATTTATTTATTTATTATTGAAGTTATAGCTTCTTGATACTGTGTGGTACCTAATCAACTAAATTGCATATCATAGCAATAAATATTTATTTGAGAAGTGATTATCTGTAGAGACCAGATCCACAGTACGACAGAAGCTAACACAATGTATGTGAATCTTTTGGAAAAAACGGAACATACAGTCTGCTTAAACTTGAGAACTAAGGTTTAGTCAATTACACGAGAGATTAAAGTTGTTTTTCCTAAAGGTAGGACATCACAAAATATACAGTATTTATAAGGCCCTTGCAAGGAATTAGTAAAATCCGGAGGAGCACATTCTGTATGTAACTACCTGCAACCTGAGCCTTGTTTCGTTCAATCAAAATCCCAAGATGTCATCAAGTAGTGGCCAGCTTTCACCTCTTTTTCTCTCTATTTATGAATATGTTTATTTCCAACTTTTTTCTTGATTCACCTGTGGCAATCCTTAAATCCAGGTGTGAAGCCAAGACTATTACTTTTGAAACTGGCATCAGTCAGTCACTTAGGGTATTAACCAGGTATTTCCTGTGGCTCTTTCTAGCAATCAGTCATAGTGTTCTTTGTACGACTGGCAGAGGAGGCATCTGGAGAGAATTGTTTAAAGTAAATTAAAATAAAATTTTCTTTATGGGATGTTGTTATAATTGTAGTGGTGAATTTAAAAGACCCAACCTTTCAAATGTGGTCACTGATACTGGATTCAATATGAAATATTTGTGGTCTTTGGAGATTTAGTATGGTGTTGCAGACTTAGGCTGTAAGCATTTCCTTAGTGTCTCTGAAAATCAGGCCAGGAATGAAATGTGAGTGCATGCTGCATATTTAGGTGTTCCTGAGGAGGGACAGGATATGTCCTTTCCCATTTTTTTTTTTACTTACTATTTCATAGTTTCTTAAGGGTGCTCCCAGTAAAACCAATAGAAACTGCAGGCACTCTGTGCTTGTTAAAACCAGGCCAGGCCTTGATTTTCCAGGGTGCTAAGCACTCTTGGTGCTCGGTGGCTCAGAGGCAGCTGTGCTTGGTCAGCAGCTCACAAATCTGAGTCCTTACTACAGCTCGGCACAATTGGAAATCCTGGCCCCTTTCCCAGAATGAATCAGATTTAGCCCTGTGCAGAAGAGAAGAGCTTCTCTTACCCACCCTTTGTCCTCATGCTCAAAGACTACTTATATTAAGCTCATATTGCTGGTACAGAAAAACTAATTTAGATGCAAGAGCCCAGTCTTCATGCTTCAGTCACTCTAAAGGCTTCCTCAGCAAGCAGCATTGCAGCTCTTTTCTGGTGAAGAGAGCCCTAAAACTATTTAAAGCTGTGAGCGTATATGAAGTGTCTTTCTTGAGAACCACGTTTCATAATGCTGGCTAAGTGCTGCTCAGTAGCATTTAGTGAAGCAGTATCAGTAGCACTTGACAGCTGATCACTTATAGAAACTAAAAGAAAATTCCCATTCCTTTCTCTCTCTTTGATGTTGGTAAAAATATTTGTAATGCAACTCCACTAAACTAGAGAAATGAAAAAAGTCCTAGTGTAGAGAGGCTTCTATACTGACTGGTAGATTTAGGACTGTATTGTGAAGAGGGTGAATAACAACAGCTGTAGCTCCTGGTTTGTGTTCTCTCTCTACTACCCTCACCAACATTATTATCACCAGCCCAACATTTTTTGTCGCAAAACACTAGGAAAAACAAAAATTAGAGGATGCCACCCACCTCCTAAGAAATTCAAGCACCCTACATTGGCCATTTTCAAAACTGGGGATCATTAGGTTTTTGTAGCTATTTTATCTTCCATTTTAGAACACAGTTTAGGGACATCATAAACATCTCAAGCTCAACTTAATTAATTTATGTTTAAAAAGTGAACTGAGATGCTTGTATGGAGGCTGCTCAGTTTTTGGAATAGCTGTCTCCCTAAAAATAATGAATTTCTGTAGTCAGTATATAGTGTTGACTTTGCAGCTTTTATAAATTTCCCATGCTCTGAAGACCAAATCTTTCCAGCTACTAGACAAATCAGTCATTAATTTAATCAATTGCTTATCTTGACAATAACTATACCTATTTCATTAATATAAAAAATTTAATCTGATAATTGGCTCTATTTACTGGCATTTTTCAAGTGAAGTTTAATATATCTTCTATAGATATTGATTTCAAATGGTGCACATGTATTGACTGAAATTAAAGTTCTCTGTCCTCTGCAGAGGAGGACTCTTCTGACTAGAAGTAATAACAGTGAATCTAAGCAAAATATACTATTTTAAATGAAACTGCCATTACATAGTTTCAGATAAATGTACTTGTAATTTGGCTTACCGCAGGATGGTATTTGTAGACAGACTGTCTGAAAAGAGACAAAAAACTTTCTCCTGTGAGGGTAATACCAGGACAATTTTGTTCATTTTCCTGTAAATGCGAGGAAGTCAGCTATTAATGGACTTAATTATAAAATGCACTGCTGGTTTGTATTTAGCATTTTCCAGCAGCAGCAACTCTGTATTTCGATCATCCAGAAGCAGTTTAGAGTCCGAGGTGTACCGTAACAGAATGATGAAACAAAACTGTTTCTTTTTCATGTTAAAATAAAACTATATAACATACATGTATCTTGCACACCTTGTCAGTATTTATCACAGTCTCTATTGAGAAATGCATCACCAATTTTTCCTAAATGATTAAGCCTGACACACCTAGATTAGCTGGGTCTAGTTCTGTTGCCCGCTATGGAGGCATAGTCTGATTCTGGTTTACGAGTTGGCTAGAGTAAATCAGAGCTTCTTGTAATTTGTTTTTCCTGATATATGTGATCCTACGCTGTGTTTAAACTTGCATGAAAACAAAATGTAATTGCCCCCATTGGACCATCCATGTTGAGGACACTCCTATTCTTCCTTTGGTAATCAGTAAACACAATTTTGTGTTAAGCCTGAGCTAGAGGACACAGCCCGATGAGCTTTGCTGGCCCACCCTGTGCCATGCCGCTGTCCGGGTACGGGTCTCTGGAGGAGGCAGTTGCTCGTGGCATTGCTGCCTATCTGAACCTGGGCATCCCCTCCCTCCGTTAAAGGTGAGAGGGGGCCCTCTGGTCTCGGCTGAAAAGTGATAGTTTTGGGGCTGCTTTCTGGAGGGGTTAAAAATAGCTGTTTCAGTGTGCCTCATCTCTTTACTCCTGGCAGGCACACTTACCCACTGCAAATGGCTGTTATTAGCTGCTGCCTTCCAGGAGCAGGGAGGAGATGCATGCCAGCAGGTAGTTCAGGTCTCAGCAGACATTTATGTGGCTGTTAGTATCTGAGAGGCACTAGGAAATAGCTCCATAAGCTGCCCTTAAGCTTTGATTTGGCTTTCATTGAAACAGTGTTAGAGAACTTGATCAGTCGGCTATTTCATCTTTGCTTTGATACAGATTGAAAGGCTTAGCATAACATATAGCACATAATTTTTACCAATAAAGTGCTGGTGAGGATTAAAATAAAGACGACGTCTTTGACTGTCTCAGTTTTTGTTTAGCATTCTGTTTAGATACCGGGTCATTACTGAAAGCCTGTTGTCATTGAAGAATAGACTCCATTTACTACCTGAATATTAACTCCACCTTGCGTTTGATCTAGCATGAAACTTTGATGTTGAACATTCTAATAATTCTCATCTGAGTTGGTTAACTGAGAGGGAGTAAACACAGCAGCTATAGTTAGCAGAACTTGGCAGCTCATAAAATAATAATTATTTTTTCTTGTACATTAGTTCCTCTAATAATTGAATAATCTAATCGGATTCTCCAGCCTTTGATGATAACATTTATTTTTAATACCAATTTTATAAAGTTTGCCATGTTTTGTATCTTGAGTACAAATAATTAATTTAAGAAGAGTTAACTCAGGTATGGTTAGCTTACTGTGCATGTGTAGAATGATTCGAAGCAAAGATCCCTATTATGAATTGAATTACAGTAACACTTCTGCAACTCTTGCACTCTTCTGGAGGTGTTTGATTCAAACACTGACCTAAGCTGACCTGGCTTAGGTTGTGTGACCTGATGGCATCACAGTTGGAGATGGCATGGTGGTGGGCATATTATACTTTGTTATTTCACTATCAGAGCACTTAATATTTTGTTCACCAGTTTATAAATCAAGCTTTTATCGTGGAGAGGCTGTTGTGCTTCAAAAGATTATGGGGCTCATATTTGTCCTACCTCAGGCAAGAATCGTATTTATTGCACCGAAGTTCTACCAGCGGACCAAGAATCTGGGGTTTTGTTTTATGTCTGCTGAATAACTGACTGTTTGAACCATAGACCACACAACAGGTGCTGACCACTTTCCTTTGTTGGATGCCACCATTTGTACAATAGATATCTTAGATACAGAATTTTTGCTATGTTTTTAAAAAAACAAATGGCCTGATTTTTTAGTTATAATACAGTCCCTCACATTGTGATGTCGGTATAAACAAGAGTTTCCCTTAAAGCTTGTCAATATTCACCCTGCTATCGAAGGTGGTGTTACTGGTTTTTATTTTAATGGGGCATGGATCTTTCCCAGAATCTGAGGAATGCAAGACTGCATATACCCTTGCTTCCCTTCATTCTTGGAGGTGGACAAGATATCAGGTCAGTAGGTATTGAACTAACAGAAAAGTAGCCTTAGTATGGTGGTTGAATAAGCATTGATTTTTTTAAAATCCTGGAAATATTTGTGTATAGGATGGATTTCCACATTTGCCCTTTACTATTGCATTGACAAAAAAATAAATATCCACACCTGTTTGTTTTTAATCAGGCGGAACTGGGTAGTACACACAAATATTTGCCACCTTGTTTGACCTTGTCCCAAGATATTTACATCTTGGAACCCATTTAAATTTTCTTGTTGCGATGGACTTTGAAGTATTTGGCAGTGAAAGAGATGTTGTTGACATACCAAATACCGAATATTACTTTTAGTTTTAACTGCTTATCATACTGTATATGCTGCATGGAAATGAGAAACATTTCAACAAGTTGACTTCATGTCCTGCTCTTTTCAAGGCAGTGTATTTATTTAAGGGAAGGAATAAACAGCCAATGTTCAAAATATTGAACCAAGTATGCCTGAGCAAAATAATAACGAACTCTTTCTTAGGTATATTTGAAAGACATCTGTGTCTGTGTGTTAATGATCCTTGCTTTAAGAAAACAGAAAAAAAAAACAAACTAGAACACTGCAAAACTCAACTGACCTGTATGTTAATCAAGGTATGGGCATTGTGAAAGATGAGGGCACATTGATACACCTGCTGCTAGCCCATACCAGCCATGGCAAGTATCAGAGAGAGAGGTATAGAATTTCATAATGGACCTCTTATCTTAGGATAAGTTAAAGAATAGCACTTTCCTTTCCTACTTTTTATAAGGTAACAGGACCACATCTGCTACCTCTCTGTCTCACCTAGAAGTTTTCTCTCTTTCTCCAAAAATGGAAAACAAACACTCATTTAAAATTCTGGGTAAAAATGAGTCTCACGGGTTCACCTCCCTCACTGTGGCTGCTTGTTTCTTCAAGTGGAGCCAGTTGCCTTTCTGGGTCTAAAGAGGCCCTCATGCCCCATTTTGACTTCCATGTGGTACAATATTAAAATAAAACAGTATGAATTAATCTAAAACAACAAGTTGAAATTACAAGGTAAAGGCACAACATAAAACAAAACAACAGAAAATAAAGGTCCCAGATGAAAACTGGGGAAATGAAGGGCAGAGGTTAAGCTGAAAGACATTAGTAATTGTGATAATAGACATCACGGAGGAAGTACAACCCAAGTGAGCTTTGTTGTAATCCTCTTGAACTCACAGTGAAGCCATCAGCTAGTGCTTACCTGAATCACGGTGTCTACTAGAGACCCTAAACAAGGCTGTGACTCTGCTGGGCTGGGCAGGGAACATGCATATAGTTAGGGCAGTTCCTGCCTTCAACAGATCATTTTCTAAGTAGACCAATCTAAATCTAAATCAGACCAGTTTTACTAAAAGAGAATGATACGTGGAATCCTTAAATGTGTAGGGTTCATGTCATTAAGGTTTTGTCGTTTTTAATCTCTGTGGTAGCTGTTTCTATTTGATACCCATCTTCTGGTAAAAGGATAAAGAAAAGTGCTGAAGATCCACGTGTTCAAATATTGTGGATTCTAGACCTTCATTGATTACAGTAATAATAAAAAATTATCTTTTAGGGTCACTTGCCTCACTTCGTAAAGCGTATGCGTATTTCTTTCAGGATATTTTCTAATAAATCTCATTAAGTGCTTGAAGTCAATTACTAGTTGCCGTTGTGGTGCATGTTCTCTCAGTGCTTTAGTTTAGTGCTTTAAGTTTTGCATTTCAACATCTAAAATTCTTTACCAGAATTTAAACTAAAAGCTGATATTGAACAATAGCAAACAAGAGTAAAGAATCATGTTTGCCTGGCAACGTTTTTCATGGAAGGAATGTTATATTTCAGCCATAAAATTAATTTTTTTTTTTGACTTAGCTGGCTCAGTGCTTTAGTGTCCTGTCTTTAAAATGAGGATAATTTACTACTTTTTCTTTGTTACCTATTTTGAATGTATGCTCTATGGGACAGGAATGCTCCTCCATGCTGAGCAGAAACACCAACAGCAGTGTTGAGTCCTACTGTGCAGAACCAGTTAGAATGTCACGGGATAGGGATTTCTGAGCAGAATCAAGCTGTTTGATGTTCATATTCTGTTTAGAGGTTCTACATGATGGTTTGTGTGGGGATAAAGGAAGTATAAATAACAGTTGCTTGAGCATCTGTTTTTATTTCCCCTTTTTCTCTATCTTTGGGTGAGAAATTTCTTAAAATAGAGGCTGGAGGTAGTGAGAAAGAGATGTGAAGATGAAAGGGACTCTGACAATGGGGAAAGCAATTAAGAGTTCTGTGGGCTAGGGATAAGGCTTAAAGCAGTTCAGGAACTGGGAAAGGTGAACAGGTGGGAATAGCGTTAATTTAGATTACAGGACTTTCAGCCAGGATAGGGATTCAAGACAAACCCTTGAGGCTTACTAGGATTTCAGGAAAATAATATTAGCAGCTAGCCAAACTGAATATAGACAGTCTTTTAAAGAAGAATAGTCCATTAGCAAAGGAGGTGTGGAGTCAGTAATGGAACCACAATGGTTGGGTGCAGTGCAAACCATCCAGGTTTGCAGGATCTCTGTGTGATCAGTGTTAGGGTAAGAGCATGAATAAACCAACGAAAGAGCTGCATGATGTGATGGCCCTGTCCTTTACATGGTTCTCACAGGACACCTCACAGGCCATGCATCCTTGTTGAGGGGAAACTGATAAAGCTACTGTAGGAGCTCGTTGGAGCAAGCTCTGTGGCAATGTGTGAGGACACGAAACTGTTAAATAGCTCATTAATAGCTTTCTTACATTGCATTGGAATTGAAAGCTGACACTCCTCAGCCTTGCCTGTATGTCACTGGATTTATCCAATATGATGTTAACTCTTCTCTTTCACTTGCCTTCCTTCTTCACTTAATGTAATCGGTAGGAAATTATTGGAAATACTGATGCCCAGGAAAAAAGAATTGCTTATTTGCTTTGCTGAAACCTATAACTTTTAGTGCAGACTCAAAATAATAACGTTTTGTTCAGCTGTGTTAAAGAGGAACACTATGAGTTAATTTTGAAAGTTAATCCAAGTCACTCGCTGCTTTGATAGTTGCTTTCCACACATTGTGACTAAGGTAGCCATATACCTGTGCTCCTCTCCTGAATATACTGACTTTAGACCTCAAAATATAACTGATATGCTGCAACCACCCAGCTCGTAATGTGAAGTTAGTTTTCTAATCTTCTTTCTTACTAACAAGAGAAAGAGTTTTTATGATAATTAAAGAAAAGTGGTCAATGTGGTCATTGTTTTGTAGTTAGGAAGAGGAACATCTTTTGAGGTTAGAAGGCACAGTATCATGCTTAAACTTAAAAGTCATTTGCAGCAGCTTAGCTTGGGAACCAAAAAAACCCACAAAACCCAGCTACTATTTCAGAAAACTCATGGATGCTCACAAATGTCCTCTCTGGTAATATTTAGTCTGTTTGTGGTACTATCTGCTTCTTAATTCAAGACAAAACTCAAAAAACTAAACAAAAAGGAGTTGCCTATTTACACATGCAAAATAAAGATACTGGAGGTATGTAGGCTCACACATAGAAATAAGTATTTTATGTAGGTTACTTGTGAGTATTTTTTTAATGGGACAGCTATGCTGACCTATCTATTAAACTGAACAGAATTAGCAAGGAAGCACTGTGGGAAATAGAAATTGTGTACTTATACTCTCTCTCAACTGATCAAAATATGTACGTACAAATTTACAGTAATAGATTGAAAATATTTCCTAGTTGAATTAATTGTTGTTGAATTGATCTAGGAAAGGTAAACAGACTGTTAATGAAATTTACAGATGATGCTAAATTAGTGATAGTTGCAAGCAGCACTCAGAGTGGAAGAATAATATAAATCACTCTAATGAAAGCAGAACTACGGGCAAAAAATTTAATAAAATGACATTTACCTAGGGAGGGGAGAAGGAAAACAAGTTATGACAAGAAAGAGGTATGGGAGGAAAACAATGTGTTACAAAGAAAGGAAGTGCTCTAACACAAAGGGAAAAAATGTCTTCTAAATGGAAAGCGAGCCAATAAAAAAAATAATTATCTATGGTAGCAAAAGTGGTAGAAATACAAGTAACGGGGTTTAGCATCTATAAAAATGTTAGGATAGCAGCTAAGAATTCCTTCCTGTAATTTGAATCTCTGTGATACCACAAGAGCTTACTGAAGGAGAGGCAAAAGCCCCATTGCTGGAGAATCTTCAAACTAAATGGAAGAACGGACTAGAAGACTGTGGGTAGCAATCTTGCATTGGCAAAGGAGCATACTGTAGATGACCTAATAGGTCTTTGTCATCTCCAGCCTTAGCTGTGTATTACATGATTTGATTCATAACAGTCTGGGAAGGAGATATTTATTTGTTATACATAAAATAACCTTTAAGCACCAAATGAGAAGTTTATAACTGAAAATCTCTGATAGCTCCTTTGAGAGAGGATGCAGAAGTGCATTCTGCTTTGCTGACTTCATATTTATTAGCAAAAAGGGTAGATGCTACTTCCTTTCTGCATCCTGCCATCTTCTCACATATATTAAAGACCTTGATCCTTTATGTTGAAGAGAAGACTCCGGGGAGACCTTATAGTGATCTTCCGGTACCTAAAGGGGGCCTACAGGAAAGAAGGGGAGAAACCCTTCAGCAGGGCCTGTTGTGACAGGATGAAGGGTAATGGTTTTAAAACAGAGGGAGATAGATTCAGATTAGACATTAGGAAAAAAATTTTTACACTTAAGGTGGTAGAACACTGGAACAGGTTGCCCAGAGAGGTGCTGGATGCCCCATCCCTGGAAACATTCAAGGCCAGGCTGGATGAGGCACTGAGCAACGAAATCTGGTTGGAGATGTCCCTGCTGCTTGCAGTGGGGTTGGACTAAATGACCTTTAAAGGTCCCTTCTGACCCAGACTATTCTACAATTCTAATGTCTAGAGGCTACGGAATTGAAATCTTAGATACAGTTCAATACAGTCCTTGTTGATCGTAGCCAGCCAGCCTTCACATGTGACACATTACCATGTTGTGTCTTGAAGATAACTCTGAGCAAGGTCGCAAAGAGAGCTACATCTTTGCCATCTTCTGCTATACAAGTTCAAATGGGACATATAGAAAGAGACATTACCCTCTCTCCCCCTTTTTTCCCCTGTAGTGTATTATAGAATTTAATCAAGAGGGAAAGGACTCTCCCTAGTACTTGTACAATCATGACCAAATGAAAAGTAGAAGTCATACTAGCTGTTGTTTAAATGTCTAGGGGAGTGTCTGTATAACAGAGAAAGCAGTAGTACCATGAAGGAAAATTTAGTAGAGAAAAAAATATTAGAAGTACGAATTAATTATTTAGATAGCTGTGAAGACATTCATTGCCTTCTATTTAAATTTTTAATTATTAGCCTTTTTAGTTAATAAAAAAGGTAAAAAATTCATCTGCAGAACTGTTGGACCCTATAAATATCACATAAGTTGGAGGAATGGATAATTATTGTATTTCAATCAAGCAATAAAATTTATATAAAGTAGCTACAGTATGACACCCTATACAATAATAGAAAAATATTTACTCTGTATTTGAAAACCAGTATGCAGAGCTTCTGAATACTTTGATTTAGCCTCTTCTACTTTGATTTAGTGTCTTCTCAATCAGAGTTTGTAAAAATAATGTCAAATTATTCATATTTGTTTTCCTCCAGAGGAATCTAGGAAGTCAGTCTCTCTTTAGATTGGATGCAGGAAGAAATAATATATTTTTCCTCACCTCCAATAGAAAATAAGTGCACTATGGCTGTTAGTAAGCTTGCATAAGCACATTATTTATACCATTATGAATTTTCCTGATTTTTACTGTGCATGATTAACATGCATACTTGTGTTGCATAGATCTATTTGAATCAATTAGATAAGTTCTGTGGTTTCTTATGGAGCAGGATGACAGATTATACATCCCTAAAAGGTCACAACTTTTCACTTCTTTTTCTGCTTCTATTCCTGAATGAACTAAGTCATGAACAGTGCAGTAGTCCACATGCTTTATCCAATACAGGACTTCATTCTGTGATTAGTCCTCAACAACAACATGTGTTATGCTTAAATTTGATGTTAATATTCCTTTACATCCTTTTCATTATACTTTTAATGGATTCTAGTAAGCACTAGAACTAGTATATTTTTATGATGAATATTTTTATGATGAATATTTTTTTCATAGTTGTTGCTATGAATGTTGTCTTTCTGTTGTGTTAAGAAAGCTCTCTGTGGATACATCTTTAATCATGAGATCCTTGACTACTCAGCCTACACTTGTTTTCTTTTTGATATGAGCAGTACTCATGTAGGGAGACGGACATTGGCCATGGTTTTAAAACCATGTGTGCTCATCAGCTTTAGGCTGTCTTTGGCCATGTCTCCAAAGGCTCTTCAGTACCATTGAAATGAATGAATACCACTGAAACTAACGTACACTCTCTGAATTTTTAATTTCCTGACATCTTTTAATGATGTAAGCCTGGTAACAGTCTTATACATTGAATCTTATGGAGGGAGTAAAAGGACTTTAGCCGACTTAAAGAGGACCCAAACGGATTTTGGCCCAAGGGTGACTCCTGCTTCAGCTGAAGTCAAACCCCGGACTCTCTGAAGAGAGTCAGTTTTGCTAATGAAGTCCTTACATTCATAAGTGCTTTATACATACAAATAAAAGCACATATCTTAAAAAAATATTTCACTTAGCAGAGGGAAAAGCACCTGTTACCTAAAAATATCTAAAGAAGAAAGGTGCTTGAAATATTTCCATTGAGTGGCTATAATGATCAGCTATATTTAATACGCTTGGAATGCCATACTATTAGACAGCTCTCTTTACCGGGGCATATAACCACACAGTTTTCCCCACATACTAGTTTTGTCCTCTCTTTGACAAGATACTTTAAAAAGTTTTTATATATTTGATACGTGTTTTTTTAGGTATTTAATAGATATTTACTATTTATTTACTTTTTTTTTTTTGTGTGGAATTAGGGTCTCATTTGTTCCCCCTTCCTGGCACTGTGTACATTTCCCTTATACCACAATGGTCTGTGTTTACCTCCTTCAGCACCCACTGTTCTGTTAGGAGTACTAACTCTGAAGCTGAACTTGTAAGTGGCGTGAATTGATGCCAAATCCTTCTGATGTCTGTCTGTAGAAGGATGAAGGATCATAATTTGTCCTGGCTTCTCGGCTCTTTGGGATTGTTATTTTATACATGTATAGATGTGTGTGCTCTGTGCTTCCAAAGTACAGTTTAAATTAAAAGAGAAACCTGAAGTGGTTTCATGTTTCCAGTATATTTTTTTTTTTTTTTTACGCGAACCTTGAAAGGTTCTGGCCATATCTCTGCTGGGCTGGCCATTGCTGTTTTGATCCATCTTTTGACCTTTTGCCTCATATAATAGTCTAGGCATGTGCTATGTTAACACTTGTCTAAAATACATCCTATTTTACCTGTACTGGAGGAGTAGCAAAGAATTGTAAGGATCCTCCTGTGACCCAGAAATATATGAATCGGATTTTTCTGATATGAGATTGGAGACCCAAAATTATACTTATGACTTTTCCATAACCACTGGTATTTGTGGTATATAGCACTTTTTTCAAAACAGCAATCATATGGTGATATCAAAACATGAATCTCATGTATAGCCAGCAAATAGTATTGCATAACAAAGTGTGTGATGAGTGTAAGCGTGTAAAATTTCATGAGAAATCGATCACTTTAAAAGTCTGTGGAAATACGTCCATCAACCTGACACAGCTTATGCATACTTTAAAGGCCCATCAGTAGTGTCAGGAATTTGTGCATTAGTGTGTTGACCTATGTAAGTCCTCAGTTTAGGGCATCAGAGAAATATCTGCAAAATTGAGTACTACTTAATGTGGGCAAAGGTACTACAATCCAGCATAGAGGAAACTGAGCAATATTGTTTATTCCAGTAAGAGTTCGAGTGCACTATACGGTCTAAATGGCATTGCAACTGTGTGAGTTCCTCCAAATAACTCAAAATTAGTATGGAAATGGAGACATCTTCTGCAATTGCATTGTGTGCACCTTTATTTAAAAAAAAAAAAGTTTGCAACTTTTCTTTTCAATGTCTATATTTAAATTGTTCTGTATTAACAGAATTGCTGCTTATTCTCTGTATTTGAAAGGTATTCAGATAGTTTTAGTTGTATTTATTGTTTGAACCATCTATTTCAATTGTGCTTGCTGCTTGCTTTATAATTTGTTGCTGCAGGTGGCTTTGACTTTGAATTGCATCAGTCTTTTTATTGGAAGATAATCTTTTTGAGCCATCTGAAGCAACATTCAGCCATTCCAACTATGCCACCTGTATTTAAAAACAGATTAATGAGTTGCTTTGTCTGTTCTTCATTGTAAGCCTCATCACATTTATTTCTTTATATGGTTCCTCTTATAGTTGCTCTGGTATTTTGTATATTGCCTACACGTAATTGATCCACACAATTCTAGCTATGGTTTTAAATTCATAATGCATTTATATTAAGAAAGCCAGAATCTCAACTGGTGCAAGTTAGTATAGCTCTCCTGAAATCAATAGCGCTCTGCTAGTTTCTAGCATTTGATGATCCGGCCATAATAATGTAATATTACTGAAGAGATAACACAGTGAAAAGGAAGCATTATCCTGATTCAGCTGGGACGGCTATTAGATTGGAGTGCTGCTGAGCACATATTGTCTAATATTCACTTAATGGCTGATATCCATTTTGTGGAACCCAGTTTTTAGATGTCACTAAGCGGAGTTAATGAACTTAGTTTTCCAGTGTAGAGGGGAGAATTTTCTAAAAAACTCCAAATCTTCACCAAACCCACGGTCTTCTGTTGGAATAAGATTAGTTCATAAGATTAGCACATAAAAATGAGTTTTGCTCACTTGTCTGATGAGGATCTGGCACCTAGGTTCTCTGTTTCATTAGTGCCATTGGAATTGAAGTGTTAATTGTTTTGTTTTCAAAAATCCCAAGATGCCTCTATTGCAGCTTTTAGTGTGAGTAGCCATTCTCAGGGCATGACTTGGGGTCAAATGCAGCTGGTTTACTTTGGGAAGAAAACATGCAGTATTTCTTGACTGCTCTGTAAAATTATACGTATCTTTGTTTCCATTTCTAAATGCAAATAATGCTCTCAGACATAGTGTAAATTGCAATTGCTTTAAAGAAAAGGTTTTTAGAGATAAAATGGATATGAAAGCAGAATAACAAGTTTCACTTCTGAATGCACAAAGACTCATAATATATTGGTCTAATTGTACTACATCCATATTTTTCTCTTATTCTACAGAGAATATTAACTAAAGTGGCTCTTCTTTCAGCTAACTTCTCTGTGATATCAAATGCAGATAATATTATTGTCTCTTCTTTGGTAGGACTTTAAATAATTTTTAATCTTCATTTCATTGTCAAGTAAATTATTAATTAAACTTTTTTTTTTCTTGGTTCACTTCTGATTTAATGTAAGTCAAAAAGAAGACTTAATTTTCTTACTTTTATCCTCTAGCCCATGCTAATTCTGAAGCAAGTGTTTTTATTTTATGATCTAGTGTCTTAATGTGACTACAATATACACACAGTGCTATGCATAAGCACTTAGGCAAATTGCTGCTGGCAGGAGCACACATAATGTCTGGGCTTGCATACAGGGTACTGGATGAGAGTCTTTGGAATACCATCTGTGATTGCTTAGATACACCTTATTTTCAGCATTTATTTCATCAGTCTTTTCCTAAAGTTAGAGTAAAAAGTGAAGTGTTGAGTCTTTAAGTTTACTGGATGCCAGTGCTCTGATTTCTGCTTCCCCCACCCCTTTTTAATCTGAGAAAGAAAAAACAATATGTGAAATTAAGCTTTGGGAAACAATATGACTTTTCTACTGCCTTTTCCTCACTGTTGAGATTGGCACTGTCCCTCGGTCAAATGTACTTTGCAAAGCTTGAAGAAGCATTTCACAAACTTTCAACTGTCTTTGAAATGTTATTTTTTAATTTTTCCTTTTGTAATTAATTTAAAAATTAAAGACATGCTTTTTTATTGCAACTCTGTCTTTTACATTAAAGAAGATTTATTCTCTATTCGCTTCTTTAAGCAAAGCATACATGGCTGAATGAGAAACTTGCAATGTTTTCATGGAGCAGAGTTACAGTTCACCCATATTTCCACTTACTATGTAGAGAAATAAGCTGGATTAGCCTTCTCCTGTCTCAGCTAACTTCTTTTTCTAATTCTTGCTTGCTCAGCTCACATATAGGGAGAACAGCCACAAATTCACCCTTGTTACTGCTCACCTGATCAGAATGCTGAGTAGCAATGGAACATCTACTTCCCCTTGACTTTCCCTGGCCGGCAATGTGAGCCCAGCTACAGTCAGTTTCTGGGCAGTGTTTTGTGCCCAACTTCTTTCAGCGGACTTACAGACTGCAACACAGTTGAGACCAAAGGTCAAAACTTCCTCTGTGTGCTTTCTTTACCTGTTAAGGTCTTTTTATGCTTTCACATAACAAAAAGATGGTAAGTTAAGCTGGTAGCTTAACTTTTGTTCATGATCCTTGATATTTATTTCCATATGCAGCATACTTTTCCAGATAGTTACAGTAATAATGATGAAGCTTGAATGGACATATGGATGAAATCACAGTGGAACAGGCAAGAAAACTCAGCTGAATGCTTTATTGGCCCCCGACATTCACTTTTAATTCGTCTGCATAGAGTAGGCTGATGCATATGACCATGAAATTTCACCTTCTACTGACTGTTTTGGACATAAAGTTTTCTAGTTGCTGGACTTAAATGTGTCAGAAGCATTCAGATGCATTTTTTTTAATGTGTCTCAGAAATAGTTAAACATAAGTCGGTTAGTCACACAATCAAAGAACAAACCCATACAAACTTATTTATAGTATAAGTACTATCTGTTGATGTGTACTATCTCGATAAAAAGAGGTTGATTTTCTTTTCCAGCACCCTAGGTAGGAGAATGGTAACTACAAAAGAGGCTTCACACTTTATAATACTTACAAACAATTGTGTATAACAACTGGTGTTATATCATATCAAACCAAGATGGAGTGATCCCCTTTCCCTTGGTTTGATATACTTTCAGCTTCTTTAAAGGCTCTTGAGATCAGGACCCCTACAGAGTCTTTGAAGCTTATGTTTTTCTTTCACTAGAAAGTGAAGCCTTGGCTTTTAATGGCAGCTCAGCAAATACCTCATCAATATTTAAAGTGTCAAGTGTACCTCTGTTAGAGGTACCAATCCCAGATCAAAGATACTAGCACTGAGGGTGCAGCATTTCCTTCAAAGGTCTTCACAGTTGAGCTTTTTCTTTTGTTGGAAAAGAACTTCCCTTTTTAACATTCGTTGCTTGTACGAGTCTTAAATGTGTTGTCTGACAACGGTGGGGAATTAAATGTTTTGTTACCATAGCCAGTGAGGATAGTGCAGTAGTTCTGAACAGTCATTCATGCTTGTTTAAGAAAGGAGAATGCTGGAAAAGCCTTTTGCTGTCTGTTTCCACCTCACCTTTCTTCAGATGACCAAAGTCTATTATATTTAGTGTTAGCAATGACATACATTTTGAGGAGGTCAAGAATTCAAGATGGATGTAAGTTTAGTGGCAAGTACAAAGAAGTTGTAGCAGGATGGTTCTTTTTTGGCCTTTTCTCTTTCAGTGAGGATTTAAGATGTTTTTTTTTTTTTCTGATTTTTTATATCCTCTGTTCTCCGTTCCTTCTGCTCATTATGTAAGGCTTATGAATACGGCTTTGAAATCGAATACCTTTATTACTTGTCCAGCTTGTAAAATGGTTTTCTTTTTTTAACATCTGTTAAAACAATTACAAGAACAATTACAGTAACAAGAATTCAGGGTATTTTGTACTTGTGGTTTATCTATTCCCATGCTGTAATTTTGGTTGGCTGATACCCATAGGCACTGCCTGTTGTCAAGGTGTTAAACAGAGTTTGAATGGTGAATGGCTGAAGTGATGGCTCTTTAAGAAAAGAAGGAAATTTGGATTAGGCATGCTTTATGATTATGTGAAAAATAGAAAATGAGAATCAAGAAGCTTATCAGATGACTCTGGTAAAACGTAGAATATTTTGATTCCATGAGCTGGTGATTGTCTTCAGAGTGCGCTGGGAGTAACAGGTCTAAAATGTGTCACTAGAGGGTGACCCTGAAGGCTGACGTTTACTGAATAACATTTACTTCCTTGTAAAACAAACAGAAATTTGTGTTCCTCAGTCAGTTTATAAACTTCCAAGTTGTGTACCTCAGAGTACACTTCAGCATTACAGTGGGGTAATGTAAATTTATAATTTTCAAAGCTGCTTGCAGAACAAAGAGTCTAATACTGCTGCTGTACAGTGGGAAAAGGGCAACTATTGTCCTATCATGCACAAGGTTGTTAATTTGTTGGTCCTCACTAATGAATGTGTCATGATCCAGATTTTAGTATATTTGGATATTTATGTGTTTTCTACTGAATAGCTTACAAGTCATGTAGGTTTCAGATGGCAAGAGGTATCATCATCTAACAAATTTGCTTTGAAAAAAACCTATGAACATTAGGGTAGTAAAGTGTTTGCAAATTCATGTTCCTCTTGCCTATGGGTCCTAAATCTGCAACAATCCTTATTCACATCTGTCTGTCCTTCTGCTACACTGATAGGGGCTTGCATCAGTTTGTGTTCTGGGTGGCTGTGTTTAAACTACTGCCTCTCCTTTGTCTTTAGAGACATTCTATCAGGGACCCTTGCTTCAGTCAAGAGCAAGATTTTGCTCTTGACTAGCGGTACCATATACAACACTGCAACAGTTTGAAACCAAACTTTCAGAGTGATATTGGCTAACATTTAGTTCTTCTGTCCTTTTTCCTTGTGCTGGACATGTTCTCTGACTTTGTTTAATGAATGTGGAAAGGCTATTAATAAAACCAGCTGTGGAAATGCTGGCCCAGTGCTGTGAGCTGCGCACCATTTATATCCTATCAAGACCATTGAATTGGCTTCATGCCCAGGAATACCAAGGAGCGTTCCTGCTCACGGCTGCACCTTGCATTTGGAAGAGGATTATATGTAAGTCAACAGCACAGCATAAATATTCCGCAAATTCATTTTCATTGTGAATAAACTCTATGCCTTAGAGAAAGGTGTCCGGCTGTGATTTGACTAGTTCTAGCAATGGACAATCCACCACTGCTGGTGGAAGGCTGCTGCCCTATTTCCTTTTATCTGGTAGTTGAAATCTGCACTTTATTTTCAATTAGAATTTGCTTCTCAGTTTCCAGTTGTGGATTGTGTTATACCTCTGCTCACTGGAAGTAGGCAGAGGTATCCTATGATTATTAGTTCCTAGATTTCTTAGTCTATGTTTGACCATGTTGAAATTAATATAATTACTTTGTGCCCCATTCACTACAGTGATCTGCTCTGTATCAATGAACTATTCTCTTCCTTATTAACCTGTGCCAAAATCCTCTTTGCATGTCAAATTTATAGGTAAGAATTCTGTATTTTCCTACAGGGAACTGATAAAAATGCTAAATAATAATGCCATAAGATTTTGGTCTCTGTAGGAACTCAGTCGGAGCACACACATAATGAGGATCCTCCACTTACAATTGTATTTTGAGATCTGTCAATTAATAAATCCTGAATCTTCCATTGAACTTTTCTAAATCTTTATTAAGTGACACACAGGCAGCTCTAGCATTACTCATGCCTCTGATTGAGTTCATATCCACTCACTGGTCTAGGTCATACCACTTAACTTTTAAAGATAAAATGCAATATTAGTTTTCATAATTTTCTCTGGGAAGTTCACTGAATTTTATGAGCTACCAACAACAGAATAAACTTTTCTCCAGCTCATGGATCACATGTTTCTGTCTGTGCTGATCTAAAAAAAAGTCTTAGTGTGGTAGCTATGGAGTATTACTTCCTTAAATCACTTTTGGATGGTAGTAGATTTTCTTGACAGTATTGACTAGTATTGGAATTGTCCCTATTTCAGAATGAAACTAATTTCTGAGCCTTTCCACATTGCTTGGATTTTAATGACCATTCTAGTATACTAATCTATTACTGCACTAATACTACTGTTAGAATGCATTTTGTTGTTAATGTACTTTGAAAAATCCTTATTGTCCTTAATTGTGTTGGCCATTGATTTCTCATTCACGCTAGCCTCAAGCATTCTAGCAAACTTCTGGCTCTTAATTTATATTAATTGCTATGAGTGTTCCTTTTTTTGCTTTCATTATTTGTTTTTACATGTGCTTTTACTTTCCCTGTAAGTCTTTTTCCTCTAAGGGTGATTAGTTTTTCCTTGATTGTGTATTTTGTGGCATTTAAAACAATATTCTCTACTCTCGGCATTTGTCATAGATCTGATTTCACAGATTTAAAAAGTTGTTTCAACTACACTATCATTTGAATTTCAGTATCAAGATAATTTTCACTTACAACATTCAACTCTTAGTCAGTGTTACAGTATGTATTGTTGTATAACAATAGAGCAGTCTGTACATAATTTTCATAAAGGCCTATAGATGCGATGATCAGTATTTTGAAATTACTATATTTTGTCAGATGTGGATGAGTAGCAGTCTTCTGAAAAGAGTTATTCTTTCAAGTGGTTTGAACTTCAATTTTTCAGCTTTCATACTCAAATATGTAAATGGTTCTTTTGGCTAAATGCTGAACCAAATTTGCATTTTAAACCTTCCTGATGGAGACAAGTCTAAATTCTTTGAAGGATTAGGCTGTCACAAAGAGAGACTAGCACATGTTTTAGTAAAGATCACAAAAATTATATTTCTGTCTCCGTCTCCTCCTCTTCTAAAAATGTGATCCAGCGGGCTTTTTTTAAATGAAAAATTAGGTACTTGGGCTCTCACGCCCTGCTAAGACACCTCAGACCCTTAAGACTTCAGAGTTACATCTTAACTCTGATGGATTGTTGGATAAATCCAGCAGTGACACCACACTGTACAGCTGCAGTATGTGGCACTACAATAAAAAGTAATAGAAGATAAGAAAAAAGATTATGGTATTCACTGTAAGCAGCATAACTATATTGCAGTCTTGAGGAGACACCTGTGCGTGTCTCTGGGATGTATGTATTTGTGCTGAGCTCTGTGATACTGCAGCAAAACTGGTGGTTTCAATGACTGTATAATTAACTACAACGAGTCATTTAGTATTGCTACTTGAGTTTTGTAAAAGCAACACATGCCATGATTTGATACAAATGTGCTGAAGATTTTAATCTTTTAGCTATAAGAATTGACATGTTCTAATCAGTGACTATGGTGGAAACAGCCTGTGTTTTCGCCTTCTGTTGAACTTTTGTGTCATCTTCCTGCGGTCAAAGATGCTAAATAAAGCATGTCCATCATCATGGAACAAAAAGTAAATGCATCCTTTAGTAGAAGGAGAAGTCAGTACTTGAAGCTTTCAGAAGGAAGATAGCTTTTAATCAAGAGCCATTAAGAATTCTGCCACAAAGTGTTCCACCTATTTATAGAAATGGTTCCTTTTATTAAAAGTGAACTTGGCTAAAACTAACTTCTACCCTGGTAAGAACAGGCCGGTTTGCCAAAGGTAGTGACAAAGACAGGACCAGATTCAGCTGTTTCTCACAACAGTTGTGGCTCCAGGAGTGAATTTGCATCAGTATACAAATATGTAAGATAATCTTACAGAGGGTTAGATTAGATGTTAAGCAACAACTCAGTTGTAAAGTTTGTTGAATAACGGGGTGTTGTAGTTCAGCCCCGATCGGGACCAAACTACGCAGTCTCTCTCTCGCTCCCCCCACCCTCCGAGAGAATAGGAGGAGACGATATAAGGAAAATGGCTCAAGGTTTGAGATAAGGACGGGGAGAAATCCTTAAAGTTACCGTTACGGGCAAAACAGACTCGACTTGGGGAAAACTATTCATTTATTTCTAAAATTAGCAGGAGAATGAGATAGGGAACAAGATAACCTCCATCCACCCCTCCCTCTTCCTGGGCTTAACATTATCTCTACTACCTTCCCCTCCCGAGCGGCACGGGGAGGGGGGAAGGGAATGGGGGTCGCAGTCAGTTCATCACGTGTTGTTTTACGCCGCTGTATCATCGTCAGGGGAAGAACTCCTCGCATTACTCCTCTGCTCCAGCGTGGGGTCCCTCCCACGGGCCACAGTCCTTTGTGGAACTGCTCCGGCGTGGGTTATCTTTTCCACGGGTACAGTCCCTCCAGAACAGCTGTCCCAGCGGGCCCTCCACGGGCCACAGCCTCCTTCAGGCCTCCACCTGCTCCGGCGTGGGGTCCTCCACGGGCTGCAGGTGGATCTCTGCCCCTCCATGGGCTGCAGGGGGACAACCCGCTCCACCATGGTCTTCACCACGAGTTGCAGAGGAATCTTGGCCAGGAGCCATATTACTCCTCCCCCTCCTTCTTCACTGACCTTGGCGTCTGCAGCCGTTCCTTACAACAGGCTGGCAGACGTCTCTCAGGATCCTTTTTTACATCTTATTCACTTCTCGTCTCCTCTCCACTTCTTGCAGCCAGGCCGGGCCGAGTTGGGCCCAGTCGGCTGCCCGGTGGGAGGCCAGAGGGTGAGGCCTGCAAGGCCCATGAGGCTCGCACCTCCCCCTCTCTGCCCCCCGCTCAGCTTCTTCACATCTTCTCTCCTTTTATTTTTGTCCTGTTTTCCCCTTCTTAAATACGGTATCGCAGAGGCGTTATCACAGGATATTCTGCTACCAATTGGCTCGGCCTTGGCCAGCAGCGGGTCCGCCCTAGGCCCAGCCGAGTCCACTGAACAAAGTGGAGCAACTTCTAGCAGTTTCCTACAGAAGCTACCACCTTAGGCCCCCCCTCACTAACAAAACCAGAACACGGGGTTCTCACCAAAGACTTATTTGCCAGTGATTTATTCACCAAACTTGATTTTTTTTGTATGCCATTTTTATGCTTTTACCTTCTGTGGACTTTCACAGAGTGAAGTCAGAGATGCTACCGTAGTACTAACCTTGAGCTGTTTTTTTTTTTTCCCTGAGTAATACAGTGTCCTTAGTTCCTGGTTCCTTTTGTTCTTCACTCTACATATCAAATATCCGTAAGCAGAAGACTTTATTAACACCAAGGTCACTGGCTATTTTAACTTATAAAAGGATAAAATAGAACTATTAAGAAATCTTGGCAATGATGTCTTCTTACTATCGATCCGTAGAAAGATATATTTTTCTCAGAAAACTAAAAACCTGTTTCTACATCTACCATTTTGCTTTGATATTTATGACAAAAATAATTTTTGTTCACAATGAAGCACTACAGATTTTTTTTTAATTAAGAGGAAGAAAGGAACATACAAATCTGAGAACAGGTATTAAGGAAGGTACATTTGAGCAAGGGAAGTCTTCTCCCTTCTTTGAAAGTTATTCATAATATTAGTTCTATGTTATTTCTATACTAGAGTAAAGTTGCATTACTTTAATAACCAGTAACTCAGCAGGAGGTCCTAATAGGTAGATGTCTCTTGAAGCTGACCTTAAACTGCAGTGGCAGAAGACCACTGATGGCCTGTGGACTGTAATTAGAGTACCATAAAGCTAGAAGATAAAGGCTGGCAGAATGTATTACCAGTAAAATGCTAACTTGTAAGTAGTAAGTCTGGATTCTAGAGAAGTGTCACTCATTCAGGAGCAAGTAAAATGTTACGTTAAAGAATAAATTTACATATAGAATCCCTAAAGCTTAAGGAGTGGTGAAGGTTAGCCTGATGATAGAAAAACCAAGTGCATTCAAATCTGCAGAGCTTTTAAAATGTCTTATTCCCCACCCCTCCCCTCTTTTTTCCATTCATCCTTTCCCCAGCATGCCTTTAGAGAAAAATATAAGAGAATTTAAACACGGAAAACTAATATAAAAAACCTTTCATGCAAAGAAACAGTGCATCTGTCTTTACGTTGTTTTTGTTCATGGCTGGCTAGTTTTACATTTTCTGATCAGTGACTGGCACTGCAACCAGTAAACCAGTTACTTCTAAGAGCAGCAGTGGTCTGTCTGGAGGTCCTGCATTATTGATTTTCTGCTTGTACATTCTAGTTGCTCTGTCAATCAGTGGGCTGAAATGCAAGATGACAGTCAATAAGCAAAAGGACTGAGCTCCCACAGATACAACAATAATTCAGAAGCTTCAGATGCATGCAGAAAAACACCAAAATCCTTAAGAAGCAAATCTGGTAACCTTTCTAAAAGAACAACACAAACTTAGTTCTTCTTAGCCTGTCTTTTGTTGCCATTCATTGCTGGTTACAAGATGCATATGAAAATCTGCCAAATCCTGTATGGAAAGCATATAAGGTGAACAAAAAAACTTGAGAAGTATTTGGAAATAAGTTCTCTAGGGGTAAGATGTTGGGGTACATTGTCAAAATTAAGTTCCAGACAAAGCAGTTACATGGCTGAATTTTTCCCTACCTTCTCCCTTCGCTACTGACTTTCCTTCCAGCGGATCACTACCTGAGTTAGCCTACTGCGAGGTATTTCTTCTTCTGTTGCATTATTTCATCCTGCCACAGGTAAGAAGATACACTAGTAAGGGTATCTGCTGCCTATGGATTACATTAATAGACCAAAATTAATTCCTAATGTTACAAAACGAAATTTAAAAAAGCGGCGACTATTATTAATTAGGTTACTGAGAACCTGTGATGTAAAGGTTAAATCTCTCGTTACATTGATAACAGTTGAACTATACTATCTGTTAATCTTGCTACACAGCATAATTTAGTATAGAGACACCCAAGTTAATTTTAAACAAGCCAGGCTGGATAGCAGAAGTGGTCTGTCTGTGACAGCACTCAGTTCAGCATAGTCTAATTGATTTTTCTAAGAAACAGAATACATTAGCTTATATGGAACTTACACTGTCATGTTTAGACTGCTTTTGATGCCCAAGCTAATTCGCATAGATATCTGATACTGGGTCAAGTGTCCTTCTGTTACACTGAAGTGTATTGTGTGTGCAGCCCTGTTGGTTAATCTCGTTCCTGAAGGGTTAGAATATAGATGAGGATTGCTCAGAGAAAACTGAGATGAAATAGTAGTGATGTTGGGAATTTGGTAGCTTCTACTCTTTTCTCTTAGACAGTAAGTAATCCTGTGCTTGGTTAAAAGCTGCTTGTGGAGCATATGGAATTTCCCTTTGATATTTGTTAATGAAAATCCCCACTTGATGTGCTTAAGGGCACTCTTCAACAAAATCCCAATTCATTTTTAAAAATTTGTTAAAAACAGCAGGGAATCTTCACTCTGAGGGACCTGAGCTGGCTGTTGGTACAAAGGAGCTGCCATAAGGGTAGAAATGACAGTTACTATAACATAACTTCATAACCAGTAGTAATATTCATACTTTGTATGATAAATGCAGGGGCAATCAAGTAACTTGCTTTGGACTCTGTGCTGATCACTTCAGTGACTAAGAGAAAATCTTTTCCCTTGGTGTAAATACTGATTCTTTGGGATCTCTTTCTCCTTTCAGGCAGTCAGCTCTCTTGTTCAGGCTAGTGGGGTCTAGGATACACTGAATAATAACAGATTCCAGAGAGTACTAGCGCTGGAAAATAAATCCTAAGAGGCTTCCTATGAATCAAGGCTCCTTCTGGCATGCCTGTCACTGGTTTGGCCTGATACCTACAGAGCCATTCAGAAACTTATTCAAAAAGGCTTTTTAACTGGACCTTAGCTGAACCTGAGATGAATCAGGGTATTTGGGCTGGCAATTGCCCCTGAACAAAGACAACTGCAGGCTTCTGGGCAGCTCTACTTGTGTCATGTTGAGTTGAGGATATTTAACTGCAACTCAGTTCTGGTTCTTCATGCTGCTGCTGACTCAGTTCAATTTAGGTAGACACTGTAATTTCTGGACAAATTTGGTGGCAAGAAGCGAATGGTTGAGATATATATATATAAAACTGTGTTTGCAGTCTGATATAGATATATACACGGAGTGTCTGTGTTACTCTAAGCAGAGATTTTAAGATTTTTTTTTTTTTATATAGATTCCCTACATCTGCGACATCAGAATATCTATTAATTAGCAGGGATTTTCAATGAAGGATTGCAACTCCTGTATGAAATGGAGAGGCTCTAACAGAAAGAGAATTCTAATATCAACCTCACCTTCCCTTTTTGTTTGCAACTATTTTTCCCTACTTATTTAAAATTTGTAGAGAGAACTAAACCATATCTGGAGTACCCGAAGTTTAGGAGGCTAAGAGTGTTTCAGTTTAGTCCATTGCTGAAGAGAGAATGTGAAGTACAGGTTTGTGGTTCAAACTGCTGAAACCATGTATGTTTTTTCTTAATTTGTTTCTTTTCTTCTAGTTATAGTAGAATTTTCTGTTATGTTGTTGAACCAGAACTCAGTGTTAAGGTTGGAATAGTTTGCCAAGAGCATGATATTTTCTTTGGTTAGAATAATTTTAATGTTAGAAACATAGAAACTGAATCTCAGTTCTTTCATTGCCATCACTTTGAGTTTCCAGATAAGTAAGATGAGCACATTTGCAGCTGGAGAATCACAGTTAAATCTAGTATGCGATAAATGTTGTTTTTCAGTAACTTCTCCATGGTCACAGAACGTGCAACATAGTTTGTGGACTTTTACTGTTACATACACCATTGCTTCTAAATGTCTTACAGTAAAGCTTAGCATCTGTTTTGTGATTTGATGAATGGCTTTGATCTGCTATTTTAATTGCTTCCTAGTAAGACACTAATGACCTTTTTTGTTCCAATAAACACTGTTTTGCTTAGTTGTAAATTAAATTTAACTAAACACTTGGAGCTTTATTACATGTTTCTCTTTGATGACTCGTCAGGCAATGTGTTAACTCCATATGCAAAGACTCCTGGAAGCATCATATCTCTGGCTGCATTAGGGGGAAAAAATTCTGATAATATTCTAAATAAATAATATAAAATATGGATAGTCTTCACTTTTACATAATTACCAGGTGCATAACTGGGATCCAGTTACTGAATAAAGCAGATATATCTGTATTCTGTCATTTATAAATTCTTTTAAAAATAGACAATGTGAAGATTTCTTGTAAACTTAAATAAGAGTTTAGGGAAGAGCAAATCCAAAAACTTCCACATTATCTTTGTCTGGCTAGATCCCAAGTAGCAAATAGACTGAAGCTTTTTTACTGTGTTGACTTTGTTTCATGGAAAAATAAGAAAAAAATCGGTATGAAGCAAAAGGAAGAGGGTATGCCCAAATGAATAAAGAAATGTACAAAGCAGATTCTGAACAGCTGAACTTTTGAATACCATTTATTGTGATTTGTAGCATGATTGTGTACTCAGTTCTGTCATGGAAGAGAGATTCTTAAAACATTTTGCATACTGACCTAAGAAGCATTTAATGAGAGCCAGTTCTGCATTGTCAGCTCATAATACTACCGTTTTGCTCAAAGCTGCTATGAAATCATTAAGGATCCTTTGGGGATGAAGATGCACAGATTTTACTGTTTATAGTGTGTTTTGTTCCATCTCATATTAATAATCCACCCAGATGTCCAGTGTAGGGTGCTGTTTGAAGGGAAGTACAAGCAGATCCAAGTCTGGACTGCATGTACTGGCTTTATCGCTCGCTGTACATTTCTGCCTCTCCTCTAGTGTCATTCTGTTTGTGGCCACGCCTGGGACTGGGAAATGATCCAACTAAAAACTACCCCAGCAAACAAGAGATGCTTAGTTCTACGAACTCATTGCATAGCCTGATAGGCACAGTCATAGGATTATCTGTCTGGCAGTGGTCCACAATTAGATCAATTTAAATTGATCATCAAACCACACCCTTAGAGCCTGAAAGGCCCAAAGTAATGTGAGCTACTCAGGGAGAGGGTCTGCTATTTGAGATTTCATGCTGATAATAGGTCTCTTGAAAGAGCACATTAACAGAGTTTGCTGCCCTTCAGGTACAGGTGCTGACTGCAGTTTTGCTCGAGGAAGATTAATCAGAGGTTCAGAACGCATTAGTGGCAGCTAAGAGGTGCAGTTTATCCAAGAACAGTTTTGAAGCTTTGTCTTTGGCCTACTGGGTTCTTGTAAAGTGAAACAGGATCCCTACTAATGTGTCTGGGAGTGTAAAAGCCTACTCTGCCTACAGAGAAAAATGGAAAAAACTGCAAGGCTATAAAAGGTGCTATGTTAGCAGGCATGAGGATATCCTGTGGTTTTGTTGGTGATAATGGGGAAAAGAGATCTTGAGCAGTAACTTTAGCGTTCACCCACCACAGCTGCTTTTCACAGTAAATCTTGTGTGAAACTGCCCAGTTTTGCCATTTTCGTTAGTTTCAAGGAGAGGAGACTTTCAATAGATTAACTGCTATTGCAGTGTTTCTTTGACAGGACTGGCTGTATTGTAGCTTGCTTATTTTAAAATTGTCATCTTATAACTTCTGGTACCAGTTTGTTGCCACTCTTGAATCTTTGACTATTCATATACCTTCTTGCTTCCCCAAAGTGACAGGAACTCATTTTATTGAAGAAAAAATGGTTAACATTTCTCCTTCTTGCAAAATGAGTCATGTTTATACTTCTGTTGGTCTTTTGATGCAGAATATGTACTATCATTCCTAATGTCTATCTGTGATAGCTTCTAAAATACTCATAAAGAACTATGAAAATTGCCAGTCCTAACTCTGCTGAATTCTCATGTCTTATTCAGCTGTGTTAAGCAAACTAAACTATATATCTCTGTAGTAACTCAAAGAACTGCCTTTTCCTCTGGGCTGCTTATTTTGGGCTTTATAAGAGAGTTTTCCTGTGGACTGAAAGATGAGTGGCCTGGTTTTCTCTGGGACTTACAGATCCATGATTTCAGTGACTTCTCTAGCATACTTAATTAGGAACCTCAGGAAATCATTCACAGAGCAAATTTCTGAATCAACGTTCTCCAGAGAACTCCAGTGTTTCTTTTGCCAAGGAGGAAAAATAGGTTAATGCTCCGGTGTTGCAGAAGGCACAGTGTGAGCTGTTTCCTGAGAAGGAGGTGCTGAGAATTCAGGAGTGGGCTGGCTGGGAAATGGAGACAATTCTAATGTTGCTTCAGGGAGAAAGTAAGAGCTAAGAACAAATCTGTACAAGCTGAAAGTGAGAAAACATTCAGGTCCATGCAACAGCAAGCAGAAAACATGCACGTTATACACATTCTGACATTTAGGGGAAGGATTTTTTTTTTTTTTTAAAGCTAAAAAAGGCAGAGTTAAAGAAGAACATGGCTAAATATTTCAGCTGTAATGATCTGTTTCAAGATCTCTCCCAACTTGTAATGATGAGCAGGAAGCATAAAGGCTTGAAGCACAGTAGAGATCTATCGATATTATTGCAGTTTATTATTACATGGCTGGTAAAGTTTAAAGAGCAAGTTACTTGGTGACACTATTAATCCATTTTAATTAAAAAGAAATTTTATCATGTCTCTTTTTGCTGTTTTTCAGATTTACTATCCCTATGCATTCTTTTTTTTTTTTTTTTTAAAATATTCTGGCTGTAACTAGTCTGTATATTTTATGTTGATGGCAAATGTGAAAAATTTCTGCAGTGGTTTTTCTTCCACCTTACTGCTCATTTTGAGATTTCTCTGTTTTTAATTTATTTATTCATTTGTAGATCCTGTTCCAGCCATAGATTGCATTCAGGCTTACCTTCTGATCTCTCTTGCCTCAGTCATGCTCAATCTTCTTGCCTGATTTTGGATTATTCCCTGTCATAAAGTAGGTACAGCCTGCTCTTCTGCATTCATTAAGTAAAACCCCTTCTGTCTTTCCAATTATCCTGCTATTTCTCTCTTACGTTACACATCTGAATTCACTGAGCATGATGTTCACAACTAGTGGCACAAGCTCCTGTCTGGTAACCCAACCTCGATCCATCGTGGATCACCTGCAGCTTGGCGGCCAGTCCTTTTGCTTGACTGAAATTTCTTCTGCTAAATTCTCAATTGAGTTTTCCTAGTGGTGTCTTGGGATTTTTGCTCTCACCTTGGTCTTATAGCTGTTTATGATATTTAGAGTAATTAATCTTAAAGTCTTGTATTTGGTTTGCTTTCAATCTTCCTGACCACTCCTTCAGTGTAACTGTAGGTGGATAGTCACTTTTCCCTCGATCTGCGGGATTTTCATCAGTTGAAGTTTCTGACAATTGAAGTTTTGCACTGAATGTGCGACAGGAACAGTCTTAGGATCTTCTGTGATGTGCAGTATGGAGTTACTCACTAAATACTACCCTGAGACACCTTTATTTCCTTTTTTTTTCCAGATCTTGTGGATCTGATCTGTCATTTGGACATCAGTGACTTGTAGATTTAATAGCCTGGTCCTAGTGCATGCCCTGCCAACCCAGCATTTTGGCTTGTTCCACTGAGACTCCTACAGTGTCACGTGTGGTGCTGGTTTCTTGAAACATTATGTGATAGTCAAAATAAGAGGTACATCCTTGGTGTGGGAGAAGCAGAATGGGAGCCTAGTTAGAGCACATGAGGACTCCTGCAATGCAAAAGTGAAATAGTTACCACAAAATAGGAGTGGAGTATAGCCAGCTGTGTCTGACTTGTGACTAGCTCTGGTGCCTCATTATTTCAAGTAGCTTTTGTCTTGCCTCTGCTTTTGTGTTGAGAGGGAAGAGCCTGCGCAGTAAGCAGCTGGCTACGCAGCAGCTGAGGTAAATCCCATTCCTCTTCCCATGGAAGAGCTTTCCTAAGGAGGTACACAGCTAGGCAGAGCTCCCTGAGGCTGCTGGTACTGCTCCAAGGACAGTTTTTCCTTGGCTTTTCCTAACTTTTCCTTTTCTGATCAGGTAGCCTCAAACTCTAAGCAAATGTAGATCTTTCTCTCATTTTTACGTAGAGAGAAGGATTCATAATCATGCTAATTGGTACTGACTTCTGCTTGTGCCGACTGCTGCTGGGCTGGTGTGTTGGTTGTGGGCAGAAGCCAGGCTGGTCCTCTCATAGCCGGCAGGCATCTGCCCAGCCCTGGGGTGTTACTGAACCACCTGAGGGACACGGGCCAGGAGCAGTGGGGCTCCCCAGGGTGCTAGGGCAGGGCCTGGCAGCCAGGACAAGTCCCACTGCCCCAGCAAGACGGGGCAGGGCAGGCCAGGGGCAGCCCAAAGTCTATCAGGTGAGTTCATGGTGATGAGGCATGTCTGAGGGCAAGCTCGGAAGCCATTCTGCAGGCCAGGGTCAGTGCTGGGCCTCAGCCAGGTAACCAGGGTCAGGCAGAGCCCCACAATCATGGGACAGGTCCATGGTGAACATGCTGGCCAATAAAACTAATGAATGTGATGAGGAGCTGGCACATATGGATGCATAGAGAGGAATGGTTTGGGGAATTTTTTCCAGTCTTTGAAAAAAATTCATCATGTCTTTGTTTAGAAAATCAGACTCTGTGCCCCTTGTTCCCACCTCTAATACCTTAGCCTTAATTATGTGATACAACAAGTACTACTTTCTGTCCTGCTACAAATTACATGAATTTCTTTTCTAAGCCCACATATTTACTTAACATTTGAGGAATGGGAAAAGGAAATGCCTTTGGTCACATATTGCACAAATGACAAAAGGATTAAAAAAAAACCCTCCAGCTTAAAACTTCTTAATGAACATTCATGTTTTAAAATTTTACTTGTAATTTGTCAGCTTTTGCTATGAATATATCTAGCTATATTGTAAATAAAGTAAGGTGAAGTTTTTCCTAAGTACTGGGCTCAAGGGTTTTTATAATTTTGTTTTTCTCTTGTCTCTATGTTACTATAGAGGATTGCAGTAAATGTCACCCTCCTCCCATCTTTTTTCTCAAATCGTGAGCAAAGAACAGAGAACCCAAGGTCACTGCTGCTTTGACTTCTCAAAAGCTGTATTTTGTTATTTTTTAATGCCAACAAGGTGGTTTCTTCTGTTTCTTGATTAAAAGTTCTTTGATCATCTTCCTTTTGTGAGGGAGGAAAATTTCCTTTCTCATCACTCTCGATGCGTTTATTTCTGACATGCATGTTACATTACTTGAAAAAGAGAATTCTTTGTTAAATTGCTGTAGTACAGAAGGGCATTAAAAAGTATTTAAAGTAAGAGCGGTGGAAGTTTGTAGCTATTGAAATGTTTCCATTGAAAACTTTTGGTTTCATTATGGTACTGTGTAGATGCCTTAATAGGTGCCTTTCTGACCATTGGGCCATTTGAAGAAGTAGTGGAGCCTATTTACAACAGTTGAAAGTGGGCAGTGGAATGCCAATATATTTATCAGATGCCTTCGTGCTATTCTTCTCAATAGAAGGTCTCTAAATAGATGGAAGTGTAGGCTGACATACCCCACAAATCATGCTCTAGACATGAGATAAGTCATGGTAAACTAGCATCAAAATGAACACTGCATTCCCTATATTTTTCATGCGCTGTTTTTGTCCTAAATTCAAGGAAATAGTTACCTGAAACACACAAAATAGTGTTTACTCTCAGTATCAACCCTACTGGCTTCAGTGCAATTAGCTGTGTGAATTTCTCTTGCAGGATAAGGGGAAATCTCACAAGAACAGACCTGAATCAAGTTGTTTTCAGTATTGTACAGTGTAAGGAAAATCCTGGCATTGTCCTTCTGGATCACTGCATGTTGAATATCGCTTTTTCTTGAATTATCCTCAGGTTAATTGCTCAAGTGTGAAATCAGCTGTACTGTAATGACCCAGTGTTAAGGCGTCACGTGATTGTAAAGGAAAGGATAACTGAGCTTTCATGCCTCTTCGCATCTGCAGTGCTCTGATAACCAGAGCACTAGTGAGAACAATGAGGTCATGAGCATCCTAGAAGGGCCTAGAAGAAAATGAGAAATCTACGTTCCAGAATTATAGATTTTGATTGCTGTTGTTGTTAAATATAAAAAAAATAAAGACAGGGATCTGGATTACAGGGTTACAGAGGAATAACGTTAACTATGTTTAAAGACAGTGTTGATCAGTTTTCAAATGAAATCCTGATTTCTTGGTATGGGTCTTATTACACATGGTTATTACTTTGACATGGTACTGATTCCTCAAGAAGAACAAAAGAACTACAGAAACCACCAAAAATCTGTTTTTGTTTGTCTTCCTTAGCCAAACTCTCTGACTCTCCAAAAAACCAGCTGAACTGATTTTTCTCTAATTAAAATATAAATCCCTTTTGGAACAAGCTTGCTTGCTACATTTTTGCCAAGATGACATTTTTATAATGGAGTTTTAATTGTAACCTCTGAAAACAGGACAGTATAATAAGGTTGCTGCCAGTACTCTCACAACAGAGTAGCCAGTGTGATACTGTGATAGATGCTGTATGATTTAATCTGCTCTCTCCTCTCCTTGTTTCCTCCCAAGTCTGGCAGGCCAAACAGAAATAGCCCTTCATTGCATTTTGCTGTAGGGCTGACTATATTAAGAAAACTGCCTTATGCAAAGCCTTGAGACTTTGCAGACCTGTTGGACTATGGCATGGAATATTGCTTGAAAAAAAAATGGGTTTACTGTGTCTGAATACTAAGCTAATCAATCCAGTATGGCTGCTTCATATGGTTAAACCCATTATAACTTTGGCCTCTTTCATCTTTTTGAGGATATAGGGTGTCATTAATGTTAGCAGCTGCATTGTTTTCTCCTAATATCAACAACGGAGAAAAAAAACAACCCATGGTTCTCTTGTTTTCAACTTAGATAGCTCTAGTATTGCCAAACAAATGTGAAACAGGCTTTTACAATAATAGAATTTTCCCAAATGCCCTGTTAATTTTCAGTAAACCAAAATAAAATGTGTTGTTATTAAGACAGTATGACCCATATGGATTCCAGATGATAAAAGTTTCCAAAAAATGCTGCAATTAGATGCAAGTAACTTGAGTTTTCTTTCAGTCCGCATGTTTATATGTAGCTTAGGACAAGAATGGTCATTCAAGTTGTGTCAGTGATTGGATTTTACTTACAATGATGATAGCTCTTTTCGCTTGAAACTACCCAAGGGGTCTTGAGCCATCTGGGAATAACTTTAATGCAAGAGTGTTGTAGGCACATTGATCTAATTCTATGTTGCAACATACACATTCTGGCTTTTAATAAGGATTTAGGGTCTTTATAGGCTATGACTTCTGAGGAAGTTGCATGTGTAGGATGGCTCCTAATGCCCATTTTGTATTGACTATACCACAGTACATTGACGATTTGGACATTAGTAACTAGATTTTTCTGGTAAAATGAGTATGAAAAATCGACATGACTTTCTGCTAATGAACATCTAAAACATTTCCTCTTACTGTATTTGCTATGTTTTATTACAATGTTGTTGTTTCTTTTTTCAAGAGTTGTCATTTTCAGAAAAGGTGAAAGCGATTCAGATATTTTCTGTATAGAGGGAGGACATCTCAGAGTCGTAACAGAACTTTAAATACATGTTTTTGTACAACAGTATAGTACCATCATAACATGATCGGTATTCTATCTTTGTATTAAGTGTCTGAAACAACCATAGATTTTTAACACTGAGAAAAAGTTGTGTCTTAGGGACAAAACAGGAGCTGAAGAAATATCTTCTATATTTTCGTTTTCCCTAACAGTATTAAGTTACTAACAGTTGTGAATATCCATAAGATTTTTCCAATTCACATGTATTACATGAAGGTTATCCCTGAATATTTATATATCTGCACAGTAATTGCAAATAAATAATTCACTTGCAGTATCATGAAAGGATGCATTTGAATTGAACTATATAGTCTCTGTAATCAAATCTGATAGAACATACATCATCTGATGGATTTTCAGTGTAACTAATGAATAATAATGCTCTGCTGGACAGTATACATCTGAAGATGTTATTCAAAGATAAATTCTTTCTGTTTTTCTGATGACAGTTTGGGCAGACTTTACACCAGATCTCATTACATCCCATACAAACTTGCAAATATCACCTACTGCCATTAAAGAACTTAGGGGCATACTGGAAGTATTACAGTGCCATATTTACACTAACTGTTGTGTTCTGTACAAACCTTTCTTAAAATTTTTGTGATAGCTTTGTTTTCTCCTTTCTGTTTTTCATTCACTACAGTGATAATATGAGTCATTTTGAAATTTATAACTCATTTGTAAGTTGCCACACTGCACTTCTTCTTAACTATTTTTCTTTTTCATGTCACCAAGACCAGTAAGGCATTCTAACATCTAATATTGTGTTCTTTGTAGTCTTATCTGCATAGCCAAAGAATAATTGTATGGTCAATATCTAGCTTGAATTTATCAAGAATGTTTTTGTCACTTATATTGCAGTATTGTCTCCTGGGTATTTTTTTCATGCTATCTGATACTCATGATATCTTTCACATTCAGTGACTTCCAGAGATTAACTACATTATCCTCTGCACCTTTCTTTAGCAGTGCTTTCCTGTAGTCCTTTAAAACATCTGAGTGAGATATTTGATGGAACATAACTAAATTTGATGAAAGCATAACTAAAACACCAAAAGTGAAAAGTCTGTTGACAGTAGGTAATTCTTTGGATAAAGGTGAAAATTGTAATGAAGAAAACCATGTTTTACTGAATTATCTGCATCAAAAATGATTTGTCATGATTTGAGGTATTGTATCTAAGCGATGGTTAATCTCTTAGATAACCTGTGTTATGTCACAGGTTAACTACTGATTTCTTGTAATGTTGACCCACTGTAGTTAATTAAGTTGCCTGTTAAAAATTAGCAGATATTTTATACTTCTCTACCATTTTAGCTTGGCTTGTCTTAGCAATGACACAACTTGTTTTGTGATCCTTGTGTGGCTTACTCTACACATGGCATTTTAGAGTCATATTCCGCAACACGTGTTGTGTAGGCTGCTTACAAAAAGAATTAATAAAATTAGCCCTGTAAACTTGAGCAAAATATAGTTTGTACACGTTGACAATGTGACTTATCAATTGTCAAGACAAGTTGTCCTGTCATTGACAATGACAAGATTATGCTTGAAATGTTTTGGTTGCATTAGAGATAGTTTCATACTGGATTTCCAAGCTAGGGATTTTACAGCAAGATCTGAAATGCATAAGCTTGCATAAACTGGCATCAGTATGTTCACCGTTTGCTAAGGTAACTGTTCCTTCCACCATTAGCATTAAAAATGAAAATAAATGGAGTTTTGCTCAAAGAAGCTAGAGCAGCTAAGGTTCAGATATATTGTGTACTGTGTTGGAATTTCTGCATTTTACTTATGCATTTATAGGCTACTTCACAGACCTGCTGAGATCCTATGTTGGCACAACGCATGCTTACTAATTCTCTACTTTGGTTCCTTAGTCTGTTTGCTCATCCATTTCTGATGCTGTTTGGCAAGTTACTGTTTAGAGGTTAGTAGAGTCTGGGGAAGATTGTTTTTGAAGTGTGATCTTTATGTATTTCTTGCATATTTCATGTTTTTCTGTCTAAACTTCAGTATGTTTCATGACAACCAGGTGTTTTAGGTCAGTCAGGGACAGTTTTACTGCAGAAAGATCACATGTCACCTTTGGGAAGGTGTTGTGACTGGCATTTTCTTCAGGGAAGATGTATTCTCTGAGTACTTGCTTATGTATCATGGGTTTTTTTCTTCTTTTTTGAAGAAATGAGTTAATTAGACTGTGATGTGTTATTAGGTTGGCATTATGGCCTTTGTTTTGTTTTGTTTTTTTAGAGGCTGTTGATGTAAAAGTAGCCATGAGCTATTTTGATGGAAGGGATTGGACCCTAGTTATTAATTTGTGATACGGACCAGTGAAGAAATCTTCATTTTAGTCCCAATGATAGAGAATGCTATCCACATGTCTGAGGTACACAAAAGATTGTTTGGTGCAATCATCTAGATTTTTGTTCTTGCAAGACTCATGGGTAGAATGGAGTTTTGATGTTTATGCTTTTTTGTAAGGTTTAGAGAAAGCACAGGCAGCTGAAGGTGATGTTTTAGATGAAGGTAAAGTGCATGGTTTCAATAATGCACTGAGGCTAGAAGTCAGTATTGGCTTTATTCTTGTAGGCACTTAAGGCTGGCTGTCATGTGGGACGATACTATGCAGAATGGTGTCCATGGAGACAGGGACAGTGTTCAAAAGTGGATTATGTTGTTTAGTTTTTAAAGTGAGTACATCTTTCTTCATATCTTACTTATACAGTGCATTGCTTGGAGGAAATTCTTCATAATGGAACGTATTAGTTTTTATAGCCTCTTTCATTTGGACTCCACAAGGGAGTTTAAAGAAAATTAATCTTCTTGAAACTCACCTGCATTTTTGTTATGCAGGAGATAGCTTTGCTATTCCATTTAAAAAATAGATCATTTTTAACTTCCTTACAAATGCAGTGTCACAGCAAGCTGTAGCTTACCTATTGACCTGAGACTGCACTGCCAAGGGGTGATCACTCATTTTCCAAGCTAGGTGCTCCTGCTGCTCCCCTGCATTTGCTGTACTGGTCATGCTACTGCTGAGTAGGCTAGATCACAACCCACTGATCTGTCAGAGAAATTACTATGCCAAAAAGAAGGAAAAATCATTTTCAGCAGATTTCACTGATGGTATGGCCGCATGTAGTGGAGCTTGTACAAGGAAAGAGGTAGGAAACTGTAGGGGTGGTAGATTGGCCTACCATCAGCCCATACATAGATTGACTTACACATCTGGTGAAATTGCAGGAGTGTTGTGCAGTATTTCTAGCCATTGAACAATATATTTCTTATTAATTTTTTTTTGTTAAACCCCACATATATAAAAATATTTAATACATATTTTATATGTATTTGTGTTTGTTTTATTATATATATAATACTTGTGCTAACAAACACTCATTTTGCATAAATCAAAATGGTGTCATTTCCTGTATTTCATTATTTGCTCTTTATTTAAATGAGAGACAAGAATTTAAAAATGACAATGACCTTGACGTCCCCTAATTTTCCTTTTAATTTTATCCTATCAACTTCAGAAAGAAATTTCACAAATAAATTGTTGTTATACAACAATTAATTGGTCACATATTCTTTCAAACATTCTGTTTTAACAAACAAATAATCTGCATATAACAGAAACTCAGAGCATGCACAGAAATGTTACTATTCTTCTCATACGTGCCCAAAGAACTTTACTGATTAAAATTTCTGTTTCAGTCAAGCAAAACTGTTTTTTCTGCTTTATTTATAAAAGCAGAACTTAGAGAAGATAGTGATTATTATGTGCTCAGAAGCAAATGTGAAACAAATACACTGTCAAAATGAGCAATGTTTACCAGATACTGAAGGAAAGGCCTAGTAGACTCCCAAATGAAACAATTTTATTAATGTGATTGTGCATAAAAACCATAAAACCTACAGGTGGTTCTGTTCCTCACCTGGTGATTAAGATAAAAAAGTAGAATTCACAGCTGCCAGTACTTTATTTCCAATCTTAATGACTAATTTCATATGACTTTATTAAGATGTAACTAGCAAAAGCATGTTAATATGCATATAGATAAATTTTCATATACATTATGTGGGCCTACTGACAGTGGTGGAATAACTGAGAAAATTACAAGCTGTGTCTGTATCTCAGCGCTCTAACTGCTGATGAAATACATGATGGCAAAAAGACTGACAAATCGGGAAATAAGCACAACAAGAGGACAATCATCTGGCATTGTCTGTATAATTTGATGGTGTAATCCTCTAAAACAAAATGTACGTTAATCTCAACTGATGCTGTTTAGAACTAGAAACAAGGTGAGAGAATGGAGAGTGGTAGTCTGAAAACCAGGGGTTCTGGTGAATGAGCATCTGATTATGAGTCCCTAGATCAGTATTGAGGTAAAGAGGCTAGTGTCACCCATGGAAATACAAGCTGGAAACAGAGAGGTTGTTTTAATCTCTGTAAAATGGCACTAGCAGACCACTGTATACGGTTTTGATATCACTTATTTAAAAGATGTATAAAGGCAGGAGATAATACAGAAGAGAACTACCAAGATTATACCAGTAGTGAAGAAAATGCCTACGGTGAGAGCTATAGAAAGCCTAATGCATATAATTTATTTTCTTAAAAGGCATTTAGAAGTGACTCACTGTGCAGAAGAAAGTAGAACATTATAAAGGTGTAGCTAGGATGATGAACTGGAAGCTGAAGTGAGACAAATGTTAAATGGCACTTACTGTACCATGAAACAACTTACTAAGTGTGGTGATATCTCTGTATGCTTCATGTGTTCAAATCATGATCAGATGCTTTCTTGGCAAAATGTTGTCTAGCAAATCATAAATTATTATGCTCAATATAAAAGTTACTAGATAAAATTGAAATGCCTGTTATAATAATACAACTCAAAGTCGTGTAATAGAAAATAGATAACTACAAGTCCCTTCTGGATGTTTACTCTGTGACTTTCAGATCCTGGATCACATACTCTTTTGCCTTGCATCACATACAGTTATTTTCACCACTGTGAAGTGGAACTAATTCACTACTCTCATTTCCTCTCTGAGTAACCCTTAGAGCTTTCCTGCTAGTGGCCAGCTGATGCGTTAATTGAGTGGCAGAGATGACACCCTGCTGATGCATCCCAATCTCAAAGATACGTGAAGATTAAATTTAAACTTGACTAGTTGTCCTGTAATGTATCTGGCAAGAGTGAGAATGTTTACAAGTAGTAATCCATCTTGGGAAGGAAGAGGGTTATCTCCATAGAGGCTAGGAACAGTGATTTCAGAGGATGTTCTGACCTCATTTTTCTGTCTGACAGGATAGAGAGATAGTGTTTCTAGGGGAGGGCACAAGACTGAAGATTTCCTTTCCATTAGTGTTATTTGGTCAATTGCATGTGGATTGGTTTTTCTGGATGGGTTGTTTTTTTATTTGCACGTCACTTCTTGTCGTTCATTTTGTATTCCTAGAGGCCATGGATTCCCAAAGACTGTGTTATTATATCTTGCGAAGAGATCTTTATAACAATATTAATAATACAGAGTTTACTGCTCATTGTTTATTATCTACACACTGAAAAGTGATATGTGGAGAGAAAAAAATTATTGGAGAAAATACTTCACTATGTAATTTTAGCAAACCAACATTCGAAGGTCTGGTAGCATTTCCAGTGGAAGTTCCTTGAGTATTTTCAAGGATTCTGCTAGTGGCTGGAAGAATCACAGAGAGACTTAATAAAAAGGAACCTTTACAAACTATGTATAAAATTCAGAAATTAATTTATTCTGAATACAGACTTTGACTTCTTTGGTAGTTGTGAGTTTTCAGAATGAAATAAAAATAAAATAAATAAAGTTCCCTTTCATCGTGCATCCTTCCAAGAGCTGGGAGTTTTCTTCTTAAAGATTTGTCATTTTTAAGCTCTTAAATTTGTGACTAGCCAATATTGTTATTTAACCAAATTCTGTGGGAAGAACAGGATCCAGCAACATGAAATGGATATTTATTTGCTTAATAAGACAATTTTTCTGCTATTATAAGAGTCAAGCTTGACTTAATTTTTTAAATAAAAGACCATACTGAATTAAATAGAAATAGAAAATGGATAAAAAATAATGCTAAGTTTTTGATACATAGATCTTTTGAAATTCAGGGAATGTCTTTACAGTTACAAGTTATTCTTCTATTTACAAAAATCTTTAGCTAGATTTTGACAAAACAGATGGAGTTTGAAAAGCCAATTATATGCTTTTAGATTAATAGGACATAGAGTTGTCTGGTCAAGTGTCATGGTTAAGAGTGAAGGAGCTATTACATTTTATTGTGTTATTGATTGTAAAGCCTAAGAACTTGTGAAGTAGAGTATGTCTTGCCGTGCTATCTCGTGTAAGTCTATAACATCTGGTTTAGTTACATTTCCTAACAGTGGCCCTGATTATGCACCATTCTAGTGTTTGGAATGGCTTTTGGAAGTACATACGTGATGTGAAACCTCTTGAAAGCGTTTCTAGTCTTTTGATGGGTTTCAGATTTCAGGTGTCCACAAAACCCCCTCCATACTAAAATTTTATCAACTTCTAATTTTTTTAAATTTTTTAAAATTTTTTTTTATTTTTTTTTTTTATATTTTCAGAGAATAACAGAAATATAGTCCTCAACTACCCTCGGCACAGCTGAGTTTTGTGCAACAGGGATGGGCACACATCCAGGAGCAATCGATGAGCTTCACCTTGGTAAAACTATTCTTTGGATCAGAGTATCACCCTGCCACATGCAGCTTAAAAGGTAACTTGTTACCTGAAAACTTCAACTGAAATTTATAATTATATCTATCCCTCTGATTGTTACTACTTACTACATGAAATAATCATATATATATATATTTTTATTGGTGGTGTTGCATCATCCTTGCTAGTCATTCATGATGTGCAGCCCAGATTCTGTTTTCTCTGAAGTTACTGTGTGGTTAAAAGTGTAATGTTAAACTTGTCAAATTTACCATAAAAGAAAACATTTTCCAAGATTAAAGTTATTCTCCAAGTATAGATATAGCATGTCCGTAACTGTTTACACTACGCATACCAGTTGACTTGCTTGTTTTAGTTATACTAATTCAATGTCAAAGGTTTGCTAGTTTGCTATTTAAAGAACTCCTTTCAGAGGTGTTTTTTTTTTTTTGTTATTCAGTACCATCAAGTTAATATAAAATATTAGATAAAGCTGACAATAGCAAGATGCTTAGAATATTTGATGTCTGTATTGTTGCACTTGCTATCAGTTTTCTTTCCCAAACTGTGCTACTAATTACTGACAATGATTGATGATAAATTTCTGCTTTATATTAGATTTAAATGTAGCGACTAAGAACTTCATGGAAGCAGCTTGTTATATTCTATATAAGGTTTTCTGTTATATATTGAGTTAAAATTTCCTTTTTTTTTCCCCTTGATACTTGATGATGATATATTTCTTTGACTTTGCATTGAGTGTGCTACCCTAGAACAGTGCAATTTTTAGATTTTGATACCTCACTGAAGATTGATTCTCATACAAATTTGCACAAAAACCCCACAGGTGATTGCAAAGGACACCTTTTGTGGCTTTGGCTCACTTAGATGACTCTTATGTCTTTATATTTTGCCAGATACAAAAAATAACTTAAACAAATCAAAAGAGAGTAATTTTATTTTAAAATAAAATTGGGAGTTACAAATTAAAAATGATTCAGTTATTCTTGTTGCTCTTTGTTCCTAGATGTCACCTAAATAGTCACTCTCTCCATCTTAAAATGTGTGAGGGTGTGATAGTGATTCCAGAACAGTAAGTTTCAGAAATGGTGTAATAGTTGAAATATAGACAGAAATTATCTTTTTAACAAATATTATTTTTCATTATTTGTATCATTGAAATGTCCTGAGTTGTGATGAAAAGAAACATAGAATTTTGTGAATTGAAAGAATAAATATTGAAAATTATTGAAAAAATAGAAACAGAAGACATAGGAAAATGTCTAAATATATATAGTTTTTTCCTTCAGATTAATTCACAATTTGAAAAATAGTGTTAACATTTGCCTTCCTTACCCACTTTAAAGGAAAGCTTCTCCTCGAAGTAGCTATTAATTTTATTGCTATTATTTACAAAGACTAGAAGTAGTGAAATTGACGTATGTTACTACTCTTTTGCCCACTTCCAAAGCTAATGTTAAAATATATGCTGCTTCCAAGATTAATTAAATATCTCTTAGAGACACAGGAGATATTCTTACATTGTGCCACACCTTCTGATGCTCTTATTAGAATATAGATGTTTGGTTGCATGCTTAATCTTAGCAAAACTAATAAATATGAAATGCCTTAAAATGCTATATTTTCCTCTAGAGTCTTTGAATGAAGTCTCCTTGTTATTGCTTAAATTCATTGCTAGTATAAAGCTATGCATTTCATAGATTTCCTTTTCAAATACTTGTGGGTTTTTAAACCAAAAAATGTCTTCATAAACCAAAAAATGTCTTCAAGGTCATCTTCTTTTATGAAGTATTCTGTCCACTGAGTGAGTTTCCTTGCACAGTCCACTGAGAGATGTTCTGAACTGCTTTTTTTTTTTTTTTTTTATCCGGATGTAGCTTAATTATTTAAACATAAAGACATATGCTGAGGTTTAGGAAGGGTTCCCTTCAGAACTCAATATTATCATTATGTGCCAATTTAAAAGTATCGATGATCAACTGGAGATATTTGCTGCCCTTCAGTTAAAACATGTGAGATGTGTGTGATACAGTAAACCAAATGTAATAATTAGGAGAACAGTTCAGCTCTTCATACGGCATGCTATTTCCTATCACATGACTACTGAAGGAAAAGTAAAGACAACTAGGATTGATTTAATAATAATTCTAGTTGGCTTGGAAATATAGTACCACTCACATTAATGTTAAACACTTCAATGAGAAAATTACATAGGCATGGGTAAACTGCATCAACAATTAAGCAGAGGAAACAGACTCAAGTAATTTAATATAGGAAATGGAACACCGTCTAAAAAAAAGATCTTTCACCCTAATGACAAAGGAAAGGCAAATGCACCCTCCACCTTGAATAGTTTTGTTTGGAATCTCTAATTAATAGGAGTTACAGTAAACATGAGAAGAAAAAGATGTTTCATGTTTATAATATGTAATGGCAAGAAAAAAAATCTTTAAAAGATAAATTTTTAATGTATCGACTGGTATAATGGTAATACACAATCAGTTAAGATATTTTCTTATATTCTCAGATACCACATCACGGATTTTCTTTCAGCTTCTTAGGAAACCAATTGCAAGGATTTTCCCTGAAAAGATGAAAATGAGTCTTTCTGCACACTCAGCTAAATCCAAATGGTGTTACTAAGTTCTAGGTATATTCTGTACGCAGAACACACAGAATGGCTGCAGTTCAAGTTAATGTCACTGCTGTTGTTGTAATGAGTTGCTATGGCTTAAGATGCCTGCCATTCTCTAATATTTCTGTAGCCTGTTTTGGCTAGAGTATATGGGGACCTGCAAGTGTGTACCGTTGTTTCTGCTTATGTTTAGCAAAACTCCCACAGAACATTCAGTCTTGCTCTGCTCTGGTTTTGAACTAAGAAGAAAAGCATGACTGCAAAGGGGCTTTGCCTCTGAGCCCCCAGGTCAGCCTGACACTGGGGAATGCAGTTATTTATTTCCTGCCCTTCTATATGACATCTGAGGGTCGCCATGCTGGGCAGTGAATGAAGGAAGATCCTCTGAAAGAATGTGGTTGGAGAGTGGTCAAGTTTATTCTTGGCGGGATTAGAGCCTACCATGACTTCAGGAGAGTATGTAGTCTGACTGTAATGCACTTTTCTGTATTGATTTGTAGAGATTTGTTTTTAATTAGTCTTCAGGCTAAAAAGGTACATGTCTGCCTAAGGGAACAGGTGGCTATGAGAACAGTAGGATGTTATGAGAAGATAACTTTGCCACTGAATAGTAATTTTATCATACAATCAGAATTACTTTCTTTTTAAAAGAAGGCTTGTCAGGTTGCCAAGTTTACTTTTCTCCTGTGGCCCCTCTCTATACTACAGTGCTTAGCGTCAGGATATGTGCTTAGCAACAATAGACATACCTGTGAAAAAATTGTACTTGCTATCCTTTCTTTCTATTTAAATATATTTCCATTCTTCTTTCTGCAGTTGTCTATCTGCTTCATATTTTGAACCTCTTGATTTCTTTCCTGTGAACTAACTGTACAGCATGAGTGATACTTGGATGAGCTTGAAAGCCAGTCGTCCGTTTTACATTCACATTGATGTATGCCTGTCTGCGCAAGTGCCCTTAGTTCTAGTCATGAGCAATGACAGTCAGAAGTGACTTGTGTGCTTAGAACTTCACAATTAGCCATTTACCAAAGTGACTTGTGTGCTTAGAACTTCACAATTAGCCATTTACCAAAGTTACTTGCAAGCACTAAATGAAAGCTTGAGTTGAGGCCACACAAGTGTGGCATGTCAATTAATCCTCTATTCTTAGGTATCTTTTGCATGAGTTTTGAGAATAAAGTCACAGGTTCCCCAGGAAATAATTATCTGATCACTTCTGTACTGGATCAGAACTCATGACAATTATTGAAGGTGTTAGTGACTCTCACACTGTGGTTCATGAAATGTTTATTGGTGGTCTCTCAGAAGCTTAATGTTGATGAGATGTTGCTGTGTTCTAAGTGCTAATTCAAAGCAAAAGAAAATTATTTGTGTTTTTAATATTGCTTCTGTTCATACACATTTCATTTAAAGATATCTTGGAAGAAGAGGAAAGTGGAGGGGGAAGTAGGGGAGTAAATCGTAGATAGTATGCAAAGGTTTGAGAATACTTTTCAAGATACAGAAAAGACAGGTGGCTGATCAAAAAGCTATGACTGGCCTTAAGGGTTGGAGTAGTTGATAATTTAGTGCACAGCCAATTCTAGATAAGTTTTCTGCATTCAGCTTCCAAGTAGGTGATGTCTGGGAAGGTTTTCTTCTTCAGGTTATTTGCTTATTCCCAGGGATCTTTGTAAAGTATTCCTTCAAGACAGATGGCCTCTATTCCATTACTGGATCCATTAAAAGATCCTCTAAAATACCCCTGTCTGGTCTTTTCAAAAGTGTTTAAGGTAAAAAGAAAAAAGGAAGGATTAGAGGTTGTTAGAGTAAAGTCTATTTTCATAAACTCTGATAGGGGAATTTTGGCCAGACTCAATTGATTATTAATTATTGTCTTTTTTAATGATGCAGAAATTTTTTTTAAATTCCAGTTTTTGTTTCAGGAGAACTCATTATCAAAAGTAACATAATTATCAATGGTTAATCAAAGACATCTGTTCTAGCAGAGCAAATTCTGTGTACTCATGTACATGTATGTGCATGCCTGCTTGTGCCCTGTGTAGGTAGAGGGCGGGTGGTGGGGAGAGATTCTATCCTCAAGCAGTGGACTCTACTTGTGGATGCAGACAAATATCTGTAAAACAAACCTTGTGTAAAAGTAAAACTTGTAGTGGATCTCCTGTACTTTTTGTTATTTCTTTTTATCCTGCTTTAAAGCTGCAGACGTATTGTTTCCTAACTTTCTACCAGAGCCTGGCATAAAGTCTCTGCCTACAAAGTGTGAGAGATTAAAAAGAAAATGACTTTTGAATGAGGAGGCTGCTTTAAATTATTCAGAGATCCTCCCTTTTCCTCTGTTCCTTTTCTTGATGTTTTGGATCAGCAGCACATTTCTAGCTTAAATGTCTCTAGAAAATATGCTTTAAAGGAACAACTGCAGTGTGCAAGACTTTGAAACTAAAGCATAAAGAAGTAATTTTTGCTTCATTGCACGTAGTATAATAGACAGCTGTCTCTGTCTCATTTGGAAACAAGAAAAATCACTAACTATACAAGTTCTGCATAATCTCTTAAAATAATTTTTAAGGAAAAAATCCTTTTTAAGGAGCAAACATGTGAGCGACACTTGCCACAGTAACTGGTTTAACTTCAAACTTTTGGCATCAGGGTCCATTTGCCTGATCCTTTTGTTAGTGAAAAACTGTGCTTTTCTCTCAGGAAGAGAATACTCCCTGAGGGTGCTCAGGCATTTTGAAGAAAATAAAAACTGAGTTAAATCTTCACCCAAAACTTGAACTGGACCCAAACTTAACATTTCTTGAGGCTTGACAAGTTTGGAATGTTTCCTTCCTCTCCACCCTCATTACTTTTCATTTTCATGCTCCTCTGCATTTCCAGGATCTGGCCAAGATGTGAGCTATGTGTTGCTGGAATTCTGTACAAAAAAGGGACAATGTATCTGTGGTATATTTTGGCCCACTTATAAGAAAAAATATCCTACAGAACTTAAGGGAGAACTTGTCCTTGTAGTAATAGCAATTGTTTATAATTTAAGAAAATAGTTTACAACAATTTTCCCTCCTTTCCTGTGCCAGTTCTAATGCTAATAATGTAATTACCTAAATATAATAGTAACCTTATTGTGTATATTAAGAATTTATGTAAATAACTGCAATGGACTGTAACAAGAAATGAAGATGAGAAAAAACCCCTTACTGAAAAAGAAAAAAAATGTTATTTTCTCAAACCTTTTAGATTTGGTCATTCCTAATACTAGCCTGAATTGAAAGTTAAGAATTCTGCATACTTGACTGAGGTGTCTAAGTACTGTTCTTATAACCTTAAATGAACTAAGAATCTGACAACACACTCTCCACTTGCCTGTTACACATTTTTCTCAGTATGTGCTCTGCCAGTTTCTGAATGTAATAAAATCTTCAACATGTCAGACACTGAGTGTAAACCTAAATAGCTCTGGCTTGCAGATATCAAACCAGTGAACTAAGCTCTTGAGAACTTCACCCTGTAAAACTTGGCTTGATACCTGGAGGTTTTTTTCTTCTGAGATTCAGTAATATGGGTTATTACTGCTAAGGACTTACACAGTTATGTTGTGATGATACACTGCTGTTCGAATGAAAGATAAAAAAATATTAATTAAAAAGGATTTCTTTCTCAAATTTAAATAATTTCAGAAACATGGCTTCCTTAGGGACCAACAGTCTTCACAGCCAGAAGGTACATTTGCTTTCTGACAGTCTGTCTGACTCTTCTTGACAGCAGCTACCCTGCAATTGCTGTAGGCCTTTGGAAAAATTAACTGCTTTTGTTTTCTTTGTTTTTAAATAGTATTTCGAAGAGCAAACTCATTTTTTTGCCTTCTTAATTAGACATGGTTGCCAACATATTTGTTGCTTATATAACTCTAGAAATTGTTTTTCATTAGGAATGGAAATATAATTCCAAAAGGCAAAAATTTAACTTAAAAAAAAAGATGGAAATTAGACGTGGAAAATAACCTTCTAGATTGCATAGTTTGATTCTATACCATTGCATCATTGTGGGGAGTAGATGAGGATTTGAGAGAGGGGAGCAAGTCCTTTGTGTCAGCTAATGGTACCTGACTAATAGTTTTTACTTATTGAGATTTTTTCCTTCTCTAATGAAATTTGCTTGGGCTATCCCATATAGGAACTTGTGGCTTTGCACTGTTAGGTATGGTACTTACACAAGGTCTGCAAAAATGAAAGTATTGGATGCATTATAATTTTTCTGATTCTGGATGCTTTGCTCTTGGTGGGATTAAGCCCATAAGAAAATTTTCTTTTGCAGCCTTATTTGCTCAGGCGTAGATGCAGAATGGCAGCCTATGAAGTCCAATAGCCAAATGCCTTTCTTGTGACTGAGCATGAACACTGAATGTGTCTAGAAAACTGAGATGGAAGGACAGTGCCAAAACCACTTCCTGGTCCCCAGTGCTAGAAATGTTGAATTCATTTATCTTAAAGATGAACAATTTAGAAATTACCTTAAGTGGATCTGCCTTCTCTACAGACACTTCCTCTTCCAGATAGCTATTTTCCCAGATTTACTGTTAATCGCAGTTTTTCCTAGCTGTACATATAGCCAGATTCTTAGCTTTCACAGGTCTGCAGAGCTCTGTGAAAGACTAAGCACTATGTTGATTTGGATGAGCTGACAATTTTGCCTGCAGCATCAAAATCACTTTTCCAAGGCTGTTGCCATTAACCATTTTTCTTGCCTTCCTCCTGATCTCTAAAAAAAAAATATATATATTTTTGTACAGAAAGGGGAAATTCACACAACTGAACGTAAGCCATCTAATTAAGCTGGCCAGCCTGTGTCCTAGGTTCCTTTTACCATCAGCTGAGAGGAATGGACAACCTCCAAGGGGCAGGCTAGAGTCTATACTTTGACTGTTAGAAATGAAGAAGTCTTTTTTTTTTTTTTTGTTTTGCTAAAGCAGGTGCCTAATTGTTAATGATGTGCAGTAACTCTGACTGTTATTGTTCTGTTTTACGATATGATGCTTCTGTCACTTGCATTTAACAAGTTTCATTTGATTTGAGGATTTATACTGAATCACTCCAGAGCCCTTAAATGAAGCCCCAAAGCTGTTTGGAATTCTGTCAATTTGACTAGAGAACCCTTGAAGGAAAGTCCTGATCCATTTTTTAAACGAAAACCAACTTGGACTTGTTGGTTTATGAATAGGTGACTTGAGGGGGGTTTTAATTTGTTATTTTTGCAGTGTACTGTGGACTTTGGCATGTTCATTTGGTACGCTTTGGCTACTTTGATCTGTACCACACCAAGACTCGTGATTCTTGAGCCAGGTCCTGTCTTGTGAGAAGTACTGAGATCTGAAAGGGGGAAGCGGTACAGAGTGGAACTGATGGAGAATTCTTGTCCACATCCTGCACTGAAGATGAATACAGGGTTTGCTTTAGGTTGAAATATTTTAGAACTGGAAATAAAAATTATTATATTACCAGTTATAAAATTTAATAAGGAATTAAAATTGTATAATACACTGTATTTTTGACAATTCACAGACGCAGTTGCTGCAAGTGACTCTAATGATTGTTATACCTGTGCAGTTTGCTGAAGCAGGGTACATAGACTGCCTGCTTGCTGTATATATGAATTAGATTGGATATATGGTCTATATCATTTAATAAATGATAATAAAGTATTTATAAATAAAAGAACAATAAAAAATCTTACCATATGCTCAAAGTAATGATCGGCCATTTACCCTCACTCATGATAAAATGTTTTGGATCCAAGCTTGTTGTACCATATGGACATACATGAGAAAAGAAAACAATTATGTGTGTTTCACGGGACTGTAGAGTTTTCACTTCATTATAGACAACAAGAAAGTAAAAAATAATCAAATAATCAAGTTTTAAAAAAAATCTTTCTCAAACTGGAAAGCCTCATTGCATGTAATAGAATGCAAATTCTTCACCTCTGACATCAATAGCTTGCCAGTAATGTATCACAGGTGCAGTTACTGGTAAGTAAATATACTTTATCACATGCTTTAAAAATTACTTGGATAGAAAACTTTTATTTTCTTTGAGGCTGCATTATTTAGGGAGAGAGAATTTGCAATTTAATTCTTTCTAATTTTATGATATATATTTAAGGTCCAAACTCTCAGCCAACGTGGAAATTGGCAGAACTCCACTGGAGTCAGAAGATTCTGCAATTCACACCATCTGAGGTGTCACCATTTATTTTATTTTTTTTTGCTAATGATGCTGTATAAAAATGTCATAATTGAATGCAGACAAATTATTTGTAATATAATCCTAAAGTTTGTTGCAGAAAATGTTTCTTTTATATCACACAAAGTCTGTCTTAAATTGCTCAAGTTAAGCTGAAAATGAAAAAAACATGAAATGGAAACCCCTAGAAGTAGAATTATTCTGTTTTATTATCTGAGTGCTTAGCACTTTGCCTGAATGATAATGTTTTTCTTAATATATAAGGCATAGTTTCTGCATGATTTCAGTTGTCTTTTCCTTCTTAAAAGAGAAATGAATATTTGGATAAGTTAGTGAAGCGATAAGGGGAACAAAAGAGGTATTTTTCTCCTCTTCAGACATAATGAGGGAAAGCAAGTGCCCAGAACCAAGTGTCTCTGTCAAGCAGTCAGTCTTTTAGGGTCCCAGGAAATAATAAAGGGAAAAAAAAAAACAAAACAGCTCAATGAAACAGAACCAACCCTCAAACCTTGCCTGCCTAAAATAATAAAATAAATGTAAATCCCAGACAGTACTATAGCACTCCCAACTTTTCAGTCTGAATGAGACGTTAAGTTTTATATTGCTAAAATGATTCAAATATATGATTTTTGGAATATGTACGGAAGTAGCATGGACCAATTAGGAAATTCCATTCAGTATTTACGCAATAACATCCTTTCTCCAAACATGAATCAATGGAGGTTTTTGGGAATTTCTTTATGTCTGTCTTTTGTCTCACTGATAAAGACTAAGTTCAACTCCTAAGCAAGACCTGTAAATTGGTCTGCTAGAAAACCAGAAAGTATTTATGGCATTAGCATTGGTCCCACAGAACATAATCATAAGACTGTCAACCCTTTTCTTTACAATAAATAGAGCAGGAGTACCTTTACAGATTAATTTGATGTTTAAATTTAACCAAACCTTACAGCAACCAGAGATTTCCGTATGGATTCAACAGATTCTATGATAGCCACTCCTTAAACTGCAAATTGCTTAGTACTGGGGCTACATATATTCTTTTATATATGCAGGCATACATTCTTCACACTTTGCCATGTGTTGACACATCATATATATTTTCTCTGCACTGAATAGTGCAGCTACCATTCATTTCCCCTCACACCTGCCTATAAATTCCATGCTTTTTCCATGTGTATTTTTATTCAAGAAGAAAATAGCCTTACCTTTATACATCAAGGTTTTGCCTTCACTGGGAAGTGTGGTGCATTCTTGATTTAGCCATCCTGAGTTAACTAGCAAGAGATAGAAATCCATTCAAGACAAAGCGGTTTCTGGTTTTCTTATCAGTTAGCTGGTCAAATCAGTGTTAATATTTCATGGTTATGCAGCAGACCAAATTGCATCCAGGAAGATGGTAGTTAACTGGATGGTTAGCTAGCGGTACCATAGCTATATGGCTGGCAATTCCCGAGCCAGGTAGTTCAAATCTAGTTCAAATAGACTTAGACTACGCTACAGAGTCACAATGTATTCACAGATACGACTTAAGTTTTTAAACGTAACTCAAAAAAAGGTATGCTTGTCATAAAGAAACTTGCCAGTGAATTTCTGTGTCTGTGCAGCCTTGTTGCAAGCACACTCAGAAAGCCAAGGCTTCCAGCGTTAGCACTTGAAGTCTGAAAGCTCTGATAGCAGTGAATTCAGCTAAGGTTCTTGGGGCCATGCTCTGCATTGCTTCAGGTACAGGAGCTGTGTTGCTCTTGTGGCTGACATGTCCTCCTCTCCAGGCTTCTGGCTCCACAATATTGAGTCTAGTGCCTCTGAGAGCTTCAGGTTAGCTCCAGTTCAAGGTTTTGGCACTTTCCTGTAGGCAGCACTCTTGTCAAACAGGGCTTTAAGGACTTTCAGTCCCCTGGCTCTTAGAAAATGTCACATAGCATTGCTGGCCAGAGCTGTAGGAACCTGGGTCTCAGTCACGAACCAGCCAGACCCTTGTGGGTACTCTGCCAGTACACTGATGAATCAGTGACATTTTTGGGAAATATTTCAACTTGGACAAATTGTCATTTTCAGTTTAGTCAGAAAATGCCTCAACAGTTCTATTTATTAATGTATTGTGAGTGTAGTTAGGTTTCTTTTGGTATATAATTCAAATGAAGGTTTTGTTGAATAATTTTACTTATTGAAAGGAAAGATGAGTTAAGTGCTTTCAACTTTTGCTTCATTGTCATAGTCCTGAATGTGCACATTGGCTGAAGGAATGTCTAACATAAAAATTTCAGCTACCCTTATTAACTCCAACTTGGATCAATCGCTGTCTTAACAGGAATGTTTACTTAAAAAATCAGAAAAAAAAAATCAAATAACTGATTCTTTCTGACTAAAGTAGTCTTATTTTGGTTTTTTTTTTTTTTTTTTTTTTTTTTAATCCTTGTTTTAGAGACTCACTAAAAAATGAATATATACAAAAGAAACAGCAGGAACACCAGGGATGTTTTTAACTCAAGAGATATCAGGCCTATAACTTTTGATTACTCAGAAACACACAGAAAATAAATCCAGATAAGATTAAAGAAGACCCAGAGGAAGTGAGAGAATATTGTCTGCACTAATATGTTGGCTGAGTAATGAATAACATTAGCTTTGAATCATAATAAACATATTTTTAAACTTAGATCTAAAATCTTAGGTTCTGTAGTCTCTCTTCTACTATCTGCTTTGCAAACATATTGATGAGAGTAGTTCACTGCGAACGTGTGATCTGTAAATCACTCTCAAGTACCCACTGTGCAAGTTTGTACTCTTTTATTTTATTTTCTAAATGGAAGCACTTTAAATTTTCTGAACATTTGCATCTCAATTTTAGATTTTAAAATCTGAATTTTACATTCTTTAGTTTGATGTCTGTATCATATTTCAAGGTTGATCAGAAGTAATTGTATCTACATTTTACTCCTAACAGCAATTTCCAATGTGCACCTCATTAGTACTTAGAATCATAGAGTGGTTTGGGATGGAAGAGACCTTTAAAGGTCATCTAGTCCAACCCCCCTGCAAGGAGCAGGGACATCTCCAACCAGATCAGGTTGCTCAGAGCCTCATCCAACCTGGCCTTGAATGTTTCCAGGGATGGGGTGTCTACCATCTCTCTGGGCAACCTGTTCCAGTGTCACATCACCCTTACTGTAAAACTTTTTTCCTTATATCCAGTCTGAATCTGCTTCCTTCTATTTTAAAAAACATTACCCCTCATCCTATCACAACAGGCCCTGCTAAAGAGTTTGTCCCCATCTTTCTTATAGTCCCCTTTTAGGTACTGGAAGACTGCTGTAAGGTCTCCCTGGAGCCTTCTCTTCTCCAGGCTGAACAGCCCCAACTCTCTCAGCCTGTCCCAATAGGAGATGTGCTCCAGCCCTCTTATCTTTGTGGCCTTCCTTTGGAGCCTCTCCAACCGGTCCATGACCTTCTTCTGTTGGGGGCTCCAGAACTGGATGCAGTACTGCAGGTGGGGTCTCACCAGAGCGGACTGGACCTACTTCCTTGAGAATTTGAAGTTGTCCAGATTCTGCTCAGTGGTCACTGTTTTAACTTTATAATATAATATATTCTTAATAGGTCTCTTCAGGTTATATTTTCCTGTTTGAGCTTTGCTTATTTTCTTCTTGAACACTGTTGAAAGAATAATTGTATATTCCAACAGTTTAAGAGGCTATTGCTGACAAAGTTCCCAAAATTCAGGTATTTCCTGTCAGTTCAACTGAACCGCTGGTGTGAATGCTTTCTTGTGTGACACCAACTAGTGACCCACGTCCATCTCTGTTTTATCAGATGCATCTCTCACTTTAGCTTTATAAGACTGTCTATTCCCTTCATATCTTGTTATCATGTATGTTCAGGTAATGTAGTCATTGACGATCCAAAAACAAGATGAGCTCTAAGTTGCCTTGCTATATGTGTATGCTACCTTCATCTTGTCCATCCCTGTTGCATTTATATTTGTTTCTGGAAAGCAGATAGGATATAAATTGTCATCTTTACTGAAGGATCCATTGGGGAAGAAAAAAGTACCTGCATCTGTCTTTCCTGTTGCTGCAGGGAGCTTTGTTTTTTTCAGAGAAATACGTTGTGCAAATCACAACTGCCTTTTTCCATTGTGGATTACTGTGACAAAATTCATTTTCATATCGTTTTATCCTAGTGATGTTTCTTAGGTTAGGTTTGAATTTGGCCCCACATCTTAGTATTTCTGGACTGCATCTACACATTTCATATTCTGTGTTCTTGTATAAAGAGATTTTGCTGCACAAAGAATCCTTGGTATTTTATGACTCATTCCCTCAAATCAGTGTAATTTATAGAAGCTCTAATGCCAGTTACTCTTACACCACCTCAATTATAATTATTGTGAAAGGCAGGGTAGTCCAATTTTGTTCCGGTTTAATAATTTCCATGCTGTTTTCTGGCTCTAAATCTTCATCTAGGTGAACCTCCACCAAAAACAGAGGAAAGATTCAGAATTCTCTTTCATTTAAAGAATCTCTGAATACATAAGATTTGATTTTTTTTTTTTTAAGAAACTCAGTCTGTGTATAGTTCTGGTATGAGCTTTATTTTTTAAGACTAACATGGGAGCATGCTATGCAAACACAGGCATACAAAATGGTAAAGGATTTGTAAGGGTTTCTGTTGTATACTATACCACAAAGGTTTGTTCCGGGTTCTTTGAGGTGAATACCACATGCTTGTTTCCATGGAAGTAGTGAAGGAGTTCACATATTTTATTAAATTTTACTTTGTACATTTAGTTGAAAAAGAATACTCATAGCTTTGCTTTTTGCCCACAGCTACACATCTTTCAATAGCAGCACTCTTTGCATGTACATGCATGTTAACAAGAAAGTGTATGGCTTCATGGGTAGAGCATCTCATGAGACATTAAAGAACTTGGCGTTCCCTTGGGAGAACTTAGGATTACCCTATAAGAAAAAAATTACCCTGTCTTAATCTGTTTCTCCACTGGTAACTCTGTTGTCAGTTTATAATGGCCTGAAGAACTGCACTACTGTCAAGCCTTTCCTAGTCTTTATATATAACCTTAAGTTATTTTATGGTTCTAAGGTGCTGTTTTTCCTCCTGTCTTTTCTGTGTCATCGTTTTCAATAAGCTATAGTCTAACAGGATGATGGTAGCTTCAAGCAATTAGATCTTCACCTGTACAAAACCAGCTTGGTGATCATCCAAACATAGATTTTGTAACTGAAAATAGCATTTAAGATCCATGATTTGAAATTATTCTTTACAGATTAAGAAATCATGATAGATCAGCAAAATATCTTCTGAACTTGGAGAGTTCATGGTATGGGTAGATCATGCATAGCCTAGAACTTTTGAAAGTCTTAATTTTGAAGAGGCTTGTATGTTAATTGAATTTGAAAGAAACTAACATCATGTTAAGCAGTTTAAAGGTCTACACCATAATAGTTTAAATGTATCAATTTATTTTAGAGGCATTAATTTGTTTCTTACTTTATGATATTGAAGCTTCTTGGCAGGCTTTTTCTTATTTAATAATTTGCAAAATGTAGAGCTTGTTTGGGATGTTCTTAGTTCTCTTAAGGTCACAGAGCATCCGTTTAAACTCTTAATGTACCTGAAAATGTCTGTTTAATAGCTTCAGACTGTCCATTGTCAAGACCCCTGGTATTGGTTATATTCCATTGTAATAAAATGACTTGTCTTTGTTCAGAAACTGCCTCTGGTACAGAGAGAGGAATTGCTCACACTAGAATTATGCAAGACTACCTCACTAATCAGTTAGCCTCACTCCTCTTCCTTCTCGTCCCTCATGTCAAGTCTAGGCTAAGCAGAATGATGAAAATAAATCTGTCTTCCTGCTAAGACTTCCAAAATGGGTAGCAGTGTATCTCCACTGTGTTAGCAGCTTGCTAGTAGACTCTTCTAGCTTAGTCTGCTAGAACATAATCAATGTTATCTGCCTAATGGATTAGTCCCTAAGGAAAGTTTAGAAGATTAGTTCTGATTCTTTCAGATACTATTTTCACTGTGGTACCCATGATTTGTTGTTTTTTCTTCATGTTTTTGGAGTAATTTACATTGAGGAACTGAGGAAAATTCTCTACTTCTTCCTATTGTATGTTCACTAGGAAGCACAAGACACAAAGCATGATCTTTAAGAGGAGTCTTAATGAAAATAAGCTGGCTTTGTGTGTATCTGGAGGTACATTTTGATGTACAGTACAAATCATAGTGAAGACAGGTAGTGTGGGAAGATTACAGAGAGGTTGTTTGAGCAGCCAGGGATCAGGTAAGGAAGGCTAAAGCCCAGATACAAATTCAGAAAATGTAGGCAAATCCTTATTGTGATGAGTGGTTTTACTGACTGCTTGTATGAGATATGAGTAACATTTTTTCTTTTTGTATGCAAGTAATGAGCTATTGGAGCCCTGAGACTTCTTGGGAGTGACAGATGTACCGTAAATATACCATACATTTTAAGATTTGTTTGAAGTCTCAAAATATGCTTTAAGACCATGAGAGCAATAGCATTGTTATGGCAATGCATGTATAGCAATATATGTAAGAAGATGTGCTGTACATTTGTGAAAAAAGCCAAGTCATCATTCCACTAATAATTTCTACCATGAAAGCTGTGCAGAAACCAAAAATTTGTGTTTATACACAGAATTAAACCATGTTCTGACTCAGACATCTCAGAACTTTTAGGTTCAGGTCTTAGGAATGGTATGCAGACAACATTATGTTTGTGTTTGCTTTCTTAGAAACTAAATTGTGGGCTTCTGGCCAAGACTTGTCAAATTACAGAAGAATCTTCACATTTCTTTAGTTTTGAATATTTAAGGACATTCCCTTTATTTGTCTTAGCATGTTTTAGCATGGAATGAGTCACAATGAGAAATATTACCAGTTTGCTTTCAAGTAAATCATATTTCCTTTAGGTATGTCTGTGTGGATGTCGAAAAGTGAATTCTGTGGGTGTTGATAGTTGTGAAGAGATTATTACTATGATTCTGAAAATCCTTCCTTATGCTAGATATATTATCCTGGCAACTGGAGCTGTCAGATCTGCTAGCAGATGTAGAAAGGGTCACTTCTAGCACAGAAACAATTTGGACTGTTTTGCAGAGATTTGGTCCTCTTTATGAAATTGTGATTAGTTTATATCCTTCTTGACATATATTTACAGCATGCATTTCAGTGTTTCTCTTTTCTGGTATAGATTGCTTGTCACCATTAGTTTTGTGTTATGACAGCAGAGATTATACATCTGACCAAGCTAGTTGTCTGGTTTTCAGTTCTGATAGAAACATCTTTTTTTGTCTTACTGTATATATTTTTGCCGTATATTCTGTAAGCTTTATGTTCTTTTCATCTTCAAGAATAATAATCAAGCACTGATGTTAAGTTTAGTATTTCTTAATGCCTGCCATTGTGCTTTTTGTCTGTAATTTCCATTTTGTATTTGGTAGTATCGGGCATTCTGTGATAGTGCCACTTACACAGTATATCACAGTAGCAAGGGATTTAAATCCACTAAAATTCTTTTGCATTTTAAATACAGCATTTAAAGATCCTTATATGTAATCTTTATTTTACTATAATATAAATTTCAGTCCTGCAGGCCTGCTTGCTGAGTTTTTAAACCCATCAACACCACTGAGGTCAAAATAAAAGTGTCTTGTATTTCCTTGCCATTATAGGAGATTTAGATTTCAGTTTCCTCTTTTATTATAGTTAATGAGCACCCAGGAGGCAGTGTAACTTACTGGGCCAGAGTTGGTGTGTGTTGTGTGTTCTGCTTGGTCCACTGTCCTATTTATTTATTTTACTGATTTATTTATTTATTTACAGCCCCAGCCTGCAGAGCTGCATCTTTTCAGTCAAGCTTTAGAATCTGCTGCTTTTAGCACTTGGTGAGGCTCTCTCTAGGTCCTTGATGTGTCTTTATAGACATAACATTTATTAACTTCCTGACTTGTCAGCTCATGAGACTTTCGTGGCCATATAGAGCACACAGAGCTCAGAGCCTTAACAGAGCTGTTAAAACAGTTATTTTCATATTAGCACCACGCCATTAGTATGGACACTCCCTCTTGTAACAGACTTCTTAAACCTGTTGCTGCCAAAAGCTGCTGGTTTGTCTAAGAGTGACTAAAGATCCACTCTCTAGAGACCTGTCAGCAATTCAAGAAGCCAGAAGACTGAAGATGCCGTTTCACATATGTCATTCCCAAAGTGCGAAAAGAAAGTACCCTTCTGACATCCATGGGTTATTAACATGTTTAAGAAAAACAGTTACATTTTATTGCGGGTTTATAGAGGGTACCCTTTTGAAAACTTGTTAAGTAAGAAACAGAGAAGTAAGACTAATCAACAGGGAAATGTTAAATTTTTCATATGCTGTAGACAATTGTTCTTATAATGTATATTAGAAGATACATCTATCAGTCCATTAAAGTCAGTGTTGTTATGCAAATGGACTTATAAACATTAAATACATCTTCCCATAAAACATAAATAATGTAGCTCTGTTTTGACCTTTGTGAAAGTCCCCATGAAACTGAAGAATGTTTATTAATAGTATTTTTGGCCAGCTTCCACATGTGGGCGGAAGGATTTTAAACAAGATTAACTTTTATTTGCAGGATTATGGACTCCAACCAAACACTGTTGCTTTGCTATTGTCTGAGTTTCTAAATTTAGGAACTCCATAAGCAAGCGCGGATGAGGCTTACCTACAAAGTGGAAGCAACTCTCAGAGTAGGGATATGGTGCTTAGTACGTAAACATGAAAAACAATGGTGGTGGTGATCTAGTGTGTGAATCTGTTAGCATAGATGGTGACAGTGTAATTGCAGCCAAATTTTAAAAAATAATTAGGTGGATAAATTGTGAAGATATCCAACGCCTTGTCATCAATGTAAAGGATGATCTATTTCCTGCCAAGCCATTTCTAGTTCCTCAGAAAATGCCTCCAGCTTCTCTGTGTGTGCTAATCTCACACAGAAAGAAAAACGAGAAGAAAAAAACTTGTCATTTTGGAAAGATTGTTCCACTTATGAAAATGAATATAAAAGGAGCATTCCAAATGTGCTGTTCTCTATAGAGCAGAAAATAAAAAGGCAAAATACTAATGTTCAGCAAAGAATGAAATGGAGGGGTGGTATTGTTATGGTTGTGTTAGGAATGGGAAGAAAGTTTGGTGCAGCTGCTAAATGTAGCAGCCAATTTCTCTTCAAGATGAATGAGGGAACAGTTAAATGCATCTGTGTTTAGAGACAGTTGAAAATATTGAAACAACCACTAAAAATTCAATTAATGTATAATGCTGTTCATTATTCTGTTGGAGCAATTTCTTGGTGGGCTGGAAGTTAAACGCAGAGGTCAGGGAAGGGCTTTGGCTGCAGCTGGTTGTCAGTATGTGTGAGGAAGAGGGCAGACGCACTAGAGGAGCAAACAGGGGAGAGGAACAGGGAAGCTCCAGGTGTGACCAAAGAAGCATTTATACTGCAAGCTAAGAGAGCTTTACGTAAAGTACTTGCTAAAAAGAGACATGAAGCTGGGAGCAAGGAAGCTATCTCCTGCTGCTTGATTCCTGTTGTGTTCAAGAGAATTGGGCTTTAACATACAATTTGCTGTAGATTGCACTGAAGAAATTCTGCACTCCATCATCAGTTCCTCCTCTTGAGAGTAGCAAGGTTTTAGAGCCTGAGTTTTGGATAGACGTCAATAGAGGTCAAAAGGGTGACACCGTTTTGTTTTAATATTTGCTTATTGGATATTGATAAAGGAATGACCAGGAGACTAACTTTTATTAGGCACTCTAACTGTCAAGAGATAGGCTGTGTTCCAAATCACAGTTTTATGTGCACAAGACAAACAGAAGGTATAAGGAGGTACATGGTGTAGAGGCAGAGTGAGTATCACAGCTTTTGCAGCATTACTGTCTCTCCAGGGTTTCTGCCACCCTTCTTTTTTTCTCCCAACCTCTCCTCCTTCCACCTTTTTTTCTTAGATACCATTTGTTGACTGAGGTGTTATTACCTGGCTCCTGATCTCCAGAAGATAGTCATCAACTGTGCTAGCTGTGTTTCAAGTCATAATTTATGAAAATAATGGAACTGATAACATTACTATAGTGCTGTATCTTTCTACTCATACTGCATGTTTAATTATTTAATATATTCCAAACAGATTTATTAGCTGTTCTCAATATAATTAAAAATGAAACAAAAGCCCTTTTTAATAGTAATATGTTTTAGATACCGGGAAAATTATAAACCTCTAAGTGGAAGTGCTTCAGCCTCTCCTTACAGGTGATTTCAAATACACAAAGTTGTGAAGCTTGCTTGTTGCCAATGTAGGAAGTGAACATAATTATGGCTTTGCAGCTGCTTCTCCTAAAGAAAACAAACAAACAATAAGACTCACACTTTTTACTGCAACTGAAAGGGAATATGCTCAAAGGGAATATATTTATGCCACAAAGAAGAAGGCATAACCAAGGTAATACTATCCTATCAAACTCATGCCAAGTACATTTACAACTATGATACGAAACTGCAAGAAGAAAAAACACTTCCTCTGCATCCATTGCCAGTACAGTGGAAAGAGTTTTCGCTAAAAGAAGTCTGTGTAGATATATGTATGCACATGTAATAGTGGCCTTTTTACTATACTAGGCCAGAGGTAGAATGCTTGCATCAAATAACCCCACCTGAATACACCCAACCCCCAAATTCCTAAACAAGTCTTCTACTCATTAAAAAGAGTTCAGCTTTTTTTTAATGACAAACATACCATCTATCCATCATCTTTTGTCTTCTACTGTTATTTGTCTTTATTGCCTAACCTCTGGATCATTAAGAACACGTTTGCTTGATTATTTCTCTAAGAAAATTTCATGGAGGGTATATAAATACCTTGCTGATACAAAACTGTCAGTATGTCATTTTTTTTTTATATGCCTGTGTGATGTACAGAAGCAAAATACTAATATCACAGGTCAAAACAGTTGGGACAAATACTAAGCCATAGCGTGGGTTGTGCTGAGTGTCATGGGAGGCTCCTTTGGTGAATAACGGCTTGCTAGATTGGTTTCAGATGGCCTGGGTTAATTTTTAGATCAGAATAATTCACTATCTTGATTTGAAGCATGCAATGTACATAATTTCCTTATTTTTCCTTCTTTATATGCTTGTTGTTCAGCATAACTGCAGACAAAATATCTGGTCAGCCTGTGTACAATTTGATGTCAAGCGGTACATAGAAGTCAGAAAAAAAAATGAAGAATATTAATTTGTATGAGTCATTCATAAAATAGGTATTCTGTTACACTTTCAATGAAGCACTTCCCAGAGAAGTAGTAGGAACAAAATTTATGTTTCCTGAAGAAGGTCTTTTTTTCCCCTTACTATAGTCACCTGTGTTTCATACACTGTTATCATTAAGTACCCAGAAACAAAACATGTACAGTACAACAACAATACATTCTTTATTTGTAAAATGAGTCACACTGCTTCTATCCTGCTTCCCACAGATCACAGCTTTAATAGGGATATAAATAAAAAACTTAACATATGTGACCTTCTGACCACAAAGTGTTAAATTCCAGGGACTATATTGCTCCACCACTGTTTTCTATTTTATTTGAATGTGTATTCATCATAGTTCTGTCAGAAATTGCATGATTTACAATTGATATTAGGTTATGATATGAATTACACTCAGATACACGGAGAGGAAAATTGTGGAGGAGCAGTTCTTGCTAAGGATGTTGAAAACAGTTTCCACTTGACCTTCAAATGTAGTGAAAATGACACAATTGTATTTAGGTGAAGTTTTATCTTTGGGAAACATCTGTTTCTGTACAAAAACTTTATCTTTTTTTGTCCAATGCAGTAGTTTGTTTTAACATTCGGATCTTGAAATGTGCAATTGCAAGAAATGCATGACAATTGTGACTTGATTAATGAAGTCTGACAATGCAAATATTATCTCTTCTGGGCAAAATAACTTGAAATAAACCCACAAAAGGTTCTACTGTGATGCAGATCCAAGTAAGTTTTTGTGGCTTGGAAATGCTCAGATATTTATTATAAAATTTTAATAATAGCTTGATAATATCTGCATTTGAAACTCAGGCAATCTCTGTCAAGAGTATAGTTTCCTCTCCTTCACAATTTTAAAATAGCAACTTAATCTAATTTTTATTTCAAAGGAAATGAACAAATAGAATACAGTTCTGTTTTAAGCCTACAATCAAGAAGTACTAAGAATCCTTTAAGAGGAAGAGTCATCTGAGACCTCCAGTTCAATCCTGCAATGCTGTGACCCCCAGCTATCCAGAGAGAAGTTTATGATGTTTTACAAGCTGCTTCTTAAGCCTATAGATTTTTGATATTTCATCCAGAGTTTCTCCAGACACAAAAAGCCCTTCCAAATTTCACAAGGCTTTTTCTGTTTTGACACAACTACTGTGATCATCACAAAACACACTGGCCATAAGACTCGTTAGTATATAGTCCAACATCTCTGTTCAATAATTACTGTTAAACAACCCTAGGACTTACAGAAAAACTGATCTAGTGTAGAATATGTCTTTCAATCTGTTTACTTTCTACTCTTATATAATCATAAGATCATACTTGAAACACACTTGCTTGCACATTTTAGCATCTGCTTTCTTTTGAGAACAGCCACAGTGTTTTCTGGGGTCCATTTGGGACAGTGTGTTAACACTGTTTCAAAAAAGACTGATGACATGAACCAGAACCATGAACCTTATGATTATGTTTTTTGTATGGAGGGAGGAAAGAAGACCTAAGGAAAGGTAACAAAGTGATATAAATTGATGGAAAAGGAAGCATATTGTACCGCTGTCAGCTAGGAGAGATTTCAATTGCAGAAGATGAAGGATTTCCTATTACATCTGCTTGCAAAATTAAAGCTTACATTAGAGTCTATGTTTTGGAATCATAAGGCTCAAAGTCTGCTTACTTTTAATTCTTCTAATAATTGTGCCTGGTGTATATAAAATGTGTTCAGGAAGATAAAACTAGAAGAATAGTTAGCATTAAGTAAAATGGCTTATCAACAGATATTTTAAGTGTTTATAGAACTGTTGGGAAAGGAGGTATTGAGGTTTTTTAAAAACTTCTGAAAAATCTATTGGACAAACTACGTGATGGTGCTCTCTGAAAAAGCTTGTCAAAAGACAGCAATTTTTAGAACATTGAATATAGCATTGGGGAAGAAATCCTCATTGAGAGTAAGCCAACCTAGAGAGGCTGGTAATGAATGCTTCAAGATACGTATTTACCAGTTAAATTTTATCTATCTTTATTATTCTGTAAGCATATAGCTTTTTCTGCCATATGAAGAGAGGATAGGATTTTTGGTTTTTAGGTTTTTTTTTAATATTTTGTGGTTGGTTTGACTGAATTTTGTTGTGAAAATACTTACAGCAGGCTATATAGTATGCCTGGAAAACTCTATTGTCTTTATTATACTTAGTGTTTAAAAAAGGGGTGAAGCACTCAAAGGATTTTCCTTTGTGCTCAAATTTACTTTTGGGTGAAACTCATTTAGTGTTCTGCTGTTGCACAGCAAGTTGGTTCAGGAGCACCTCTGGTTTCTGATGTATTGAGGGAGCAGTACAACTGAAAAGTGGACTCAAGTTATGCTAGTGTCTGGTCTCCTATAAAGTAAAACAATAACTCCAGTTCTTGTAATACACCGTGGTCATCAGAAAGAGATACCTGGGGAGAGAGGAAGAACGTATTTGTCAGTGCTGTCAGGGCTTCAGCTTTTGGAGTCAGAAGGATTGGCTCAGTCTTACTCAGACTCCCTTCTTAATATATCCATAATATTTCTGTCCTATGAGGATCTCAAAAGTTTATTAGGTATTTTGTGGTTCAGTCCATAATCTTAAAGCTGACTTTTCTCTCCTGATCTACCCTGACATCAATTTGAAGAACCAAGAAATAACCCAAATGACATTGATTAAAACAATATAATATATTTATTTATATATAATTTAAGCAGAGAAAGGTCTTTGACATTATTCAGGAATATCTCTGGGACACTGTGTAGGCACACCTTTCTGTGCAGTAACTTTTTTTTTTTTAACTCCCAGTGCCTAAATATGCAGCTTAATAGCTTAAATGGGTCTGACTTTGCTTTTCCCAAAGACCAGGAACTTGTCCTTCAATGTTTCCACTGATATTTGCACATACCATTTCTGTTTGTTGGGGGCTGGGTTGTATTGCTTTTGCATGGGTTGCTATTGCAAGGTTGGCATTCCCATTTTATTGGAAGCAGTCTGCCCAGGTATGGTGAGCAGTTGAGAGTCAATTCCTCCTCTAGCTCCCAGCTTAAGGCAGCAAACCCTGTTCTCCACATGCAAACCAAACACTTGTATTGTTGCAGCATATTCTTCAGTCTTTTTTAGGATGCGTGACTAGCCCAGCATCATCAAGAAGATACCCTAATATAAGCTCTTCTGTAGATAGAAGGCATGACATTGAAGCTTAAATAAGCACTCATCACCATTTGTATCTTGTTGAGATTGACATTTACTAATGAAATTTCACGGCTATTAATCCTTCTGAGGCTATCCTATGACATAAAATGTCTGTGGGCATAAGAGTTGCTTTTCCTTACTCTAACTGATCATTTTGTGGCAGGGGGAGAGGACAGAAGGAGTGACTAAAGTTCATCTTGCAGTTTGCCTTAGTTAAAATGAAAATAAATAGGAGGTAAAAGCTGGTCTTTAAAAATTGACCAAATGCTGAATTTTGAAAATAAATTTTCATATTACTTAGTATTGATAAACTCAACAGATGAAAAGTTACCCATGTAAAATTGTTTGATTTCATTACTTTAGTTGAATGGTCTTTCTCTTGAGCTTCCCTTGCTCATATCTAGTGTATGTATTTGGCAGTTGATGCTGCCCACACCACCTTTTTTTTGAGAAAGGTGACTTTAACTCTTGTCTGCAGGTGTTGTTGCTGGTTATTCTCTTGACTATCTTTACCCCTTTGCTATCTGTGCTTGCCTCCAGTTATTCTAATTTTCTTAAGTTCTTTATCAATTTTTCTTATCCATTGAACAGCTGCTATACAAAAAATTTATGAAAGCTTTCAGATCTTTGAGGATACATTCAATTATACATGAATTAACAAAGTGTTACTATATTCAATTAATGATTAATGATTTTGTATAGGTATATATTTGTATAGGTATACCAGTATTTTTCGGATGTTATCACTATTCATCAGATTTGGAAAGACTTTTAAAATGGAAAATTATTCTTTGCAGTATTCTTTTATAAATACATTACAGGAATCCTTCCAATGGTGTATCAGACTGTTTTACAGATGTTTTGGCTATTATAGGTTATGAGGTACTACTCATGAGCAGTTGACATTAGAAAAAAATGAGTAGAAGTACACTTGAGCAGTTTTTAATCCTCCCCTTTTGAGAGATTATAAGAGATCATTAAAAGCGATTGCTTGTTTACCTTGAAGATTCTACAGTGGAGGATTTTCAAAATTTCTAACCTGTTGTCTCTATTCTACCGGGGAAAAAATGTAACTAAGCTTCTGGGTATACTGTGGGTAGCTAGGGTCTGGCGACCGGAAGATATTGCGCTGTACGGAAAGATAGGGTCTCTCTCCTGATGACCAATAGCGGTCAGTTTGTGATGCAAGCAGACGGAAATAACGTTGTAAACCTAAGCTATATAAGGTCGTGTTACCCCTCAATAAACGCCATTTGCCGTCCACCACACTGGTGTCAGCGAGCTGATTGACCGAGCGGCCTGGGGTTGGTCGCCGTGCCGTTCCTGAACCAGGTCGCCACGCCAACAAAGGCAACAGTATACAAGTAATAGCATTGGTAACTATTACTTTTTTCAGCCTCTTCTCTTAGTAAAACTTCTGGAACATTTCTGTTAGCATTTCACTTTGCTAATAAACACCTGCATTTCTGTCATCTGAAAGCTGGACATCAGCAACACACGATGTCTGAATGCTGATTTGAGAATTTAAATTAATATTCCATTGGAGAGATCAGTTTTCTCCAACTGAGTGCAGTCACACGCATGGAGCAGTGTGGGAGGGCTGGGCTAAGGAGAGACTGTCTGCTCCCTATCCCTTTTCTGTCCCTACGTTAGTATAGAAGTTGTGTGGTTATTGGTGCTACTTGGCACTGATGCACTACGTCTATACTTAATGGTCTGCATTGGTTTCTTGTGTTGGAATAACTAACGAGTGTTAATTTTGGCACAGAAAATCTAATTGATTTTTGATCAACCTTCTTTTATTTCACCAAAAATACTCAGGCAGAGAGCCTTCTAGCTTAGATATGTAGGAACTGAGGACAGAGGAACTCAGCAGGAGCCATGACTTGAAAATACATGGTTTGTTGGAACCCTAGGAGAGTGTATTTTCAGACTTACTGTGGAGCTTAACATGGTAGTTAGGAGGAGGCTGAGGATTCAGAACTGATGGTGGAAATTACTAGCTCTGACAGGCTAGAGTGAGGGCAAATAATAATTAATATGTAGCTATTTAATGTTGCTATTCAAAAATTTTACATACTTGCAGTGGACAACTGAAAAAAGGCAGAATTGTACAAAAAATAATGAATTTCAAGTAAGGTGGACCATTATCCTCAGAAGTTTAAAGACGGCAAACTGTTTGAAATAGAGACAGCTAAATAGCATCTAGCTAAGATCCAAGGAGGAGCAGAGTTATTCGTTGGAGGTAATTGAAGGCACCCTTTGAAATGGGTGGATTGTTTGGAACTTGCAGCAATGCACATGGACTTCGCCATTGTGATAAATAATTTGAGTTTTCACTAAGTGGGTATCTGAGTATCGTTTATGCTGACTCCCTGATATTTCACTGCCAAGAGGTCAGCTGCTGTATTTGAGCACAGATGAGAATCACTTGAAGATGAATCCAGGTCTGGACACCTTGCAGAGAGCAGCACTTAAGGACTGTGTTAGTAGCAGAACTGGGTGTTTTTTTGCTGGATATTAGATGGATGCCGGTGATTGAAACTGCCACCGAATTGGACATCATTGACGTCTGAGTAGAACCAATCCTGCCTGAAAATCAGTGCATGAATCAGTGATTTCTTGGCTCTTGACAAAGGATGTGATAAGGACCAGACTGGATAACAACCATCAGCTTTTGACTCATTAGGATTCCAATCCACAAATGTTACCTGGGGGCTGATGACTGAATAAAAAAAAATACTTTTATGACTAAGAGAGGCTGGAATTCAGCAGTGCCTAGTGCTGTAAAGACATAGCATCTTGAAAACCCAACAAACTGTTTGGTCAGCAGAGAACAAAATCATGGTCTTCTGTAATGCAGGGGATATTATAATTGACTATAAACAACTTATACTGGGGATTACTGCAACAAATTAATGCTCTGCAAAAGACTTTGTGAGAAGAACACACAAAACCTTGGCATTTTTATGAGCTGCTTCTTAACTGAGTAACACAGAATGATGTAAAGTGGATGTATGCCAAATGTTCCTAGAATCTGTGCATGTCTCGTTTTACCAGTTGCCACTTAATTGTTCATTCAAATTAGAGACGAAACCAAATCCCTGTGTTTCATTGCAAAGTTAGATCATGTTGCCAAAGATTCAAGGATGTTTTTGTCATCCACACAAGGCTGGGCCAAATTTAAATGTGAGAATAAATTTGAGATAAATCAATACAGAAGGAATTAGGGTTCAGCTCTGTTTCTGTGCATTCACATCGTTACTAAGATCCCCAAAACTTTCTGCATCAGAAAGTGTTTCTATCACATGGGATTCCATAGGGAAGTATCAGTTTCCTACATGTGACAATTAAGATTCATATGACTAACAACTTAAAATTCAGTAGATTACCCATATAACCGTCTAGTGGTCCCTACGTACTGGGTTATTAGTCTGAAACTGGCAAGTACAGAATAGTAGAGAGAAAACTGGGACAGATATTAATGCAAAAAAGATACAGAAGAACTATAGCAAAAAATAAAAATAAACTTCCTTTTCCTATGCAGGGGAAGCTCCTCAGGAAAAAAAAAGTTATTATAATACACCTTGAACTTAATTGAAATATAGATCTAAACCTTTAAATACATTCCCCTGTTTTTAATGGCATAAAATATTCACTAAATTAGGCAATGATTTAAGAACAAGAAAAAAGCTCACTGTCTTTTTGCCTCTTCTACCAGGTTAAAATATTAATAAATATCTACCAGGAATACTTTGTATTTACCATTGAAAGATAAGACAGACACCTTCATCAAATGAACTTTTAATATAAGTAATTCTAGTGTCTTAATTATCTTGCTTTTTTTTTGGTGTTACTTCTGAATAGAAAAAATGTAAGAAAAAAATTTCAGTGCTTCCATTCCAAAATTAGCTACAACTTTGAGCATTGTATCTGTTTACTTTCTTCCTTACAGACGTTATACAGCAAAATAATAGATGTACTTATCTAGATTTCATTTACATTTGAAGGTAATTTTTGACATTATTAAAGTCGACATCCTTTTCATGTCTTTTCTGCTTTTACTCCCAACATTCAGACATTTGAGAGCATTTTTGTTGTAACTAACCATTCCACTCACTTAGGGATACACATAAAGTCAGTTCCTGAATCTCCTGAATATTTTTTTTCTTATAATTTTGCACTGTTGACTTATTTGTACAGAAAAAAAAATGATTCAGTAAGTTTGTGAAAATAAATACCTTTGCCAGAAAAAGAATTTCACTGCTTATGCCAGTGAACTGGGGTGTTTGTTTGTTTGTTTTTGCTGGTTTCTTTCTCTTCTCTTAAATGTCCTGTCTTCATGAATTTTTTTTCCGCATAGCATATGGTCCCTGTAAGAAACACACCATCTAGCATTTTTAAAATTTTGGGCTGCATAGTGATTATAAAATCATGCAAAAGAGGAAAACATTTCTGAGGTAGAAGAGGAAATGTTTGGTGAAAGTCATATAGTATTTTCATGTTTAGTTCAAATTATTCTCTGAATTTGATTTGTGATTTTCAAGTTTATAAATTGCGATGTGAATGACTGAGGAATTCTGAAAAAGCATTATCTCTACTTTCAATTTTAATGCTTAGACAGAAATTGGAGTGTTTGAATATTGCCCACAGAATTTTTACTTGTATTTCTCAATCCTGACTTTTCTTTGTTTTGTGTTCTCTTTCCTCATCCACTTTCTGAGTTGTATATAGATCAAAGATGGTTGAAAAATTCAGTTAAGCATTTCATTTGTATTTTGATGACCAAGACTCTGAACTTTTTGGCAGAACACTGGGGAGTGGTTCAAGGTTGTTTGAACCTAGGTTATACAACAAAGTTTTCTCTTTGATTACAACTTCACATTGCATAATAGCCAGTTCTCCTCTTTTTTATCTGAAATATCTGAGATACTCTGGTTTAGGATACCCAGGGGAAAAAAAAAACAAAAACAAAAACCAAAAACCAAAACCCACAAACCATTAATGAAGGAATTCTGAGCATGAGTCTCTAATAAACACAAGTTAGAGGACAGTGTGTTCTGTGCTGAGTAGATGCATATGGCAAACGCTTTGAATCAAGTCAGGACTAAGAGGAAATGATCTGCAGCCCTCTGCTCCAGCACATGTTTAGCTGAGATTAAAAAAAAAAGAAAAGAAAAGCAGATTTGAAGGCTTTATTAGACCTCAAAGTGGGAAGCAGATGTAAAGTTTAAGGGTAGTAATGCTTAAATTCTCATGTATCTGCTCAGAAACAGACATGTAATCTAAGAGAAACAGTCATCTTTGAAATTAAAAGCCATTATGATTTCAATGTTGCCACAAAATCAATATCCTAGGTTAATTCACCAAAGCCACAGTAAAGAAAATAAAAAGAAATAACTAAATTCTTTTCATGAAGTCAACCTGTCAAAGGAACTTTATACTACAATACGATTTTATGATGTTCAGTGGTTTACCGAACAATAGATTTATTTTATATTTTGAAGTCTATGTAGGTCCCAAGAGAAATGAAGCACTGAAAGCATGAAGGCCATGTATCAGCACATGTCATCAATGAAAAGTAAAATGAACTCTTAACAACGGATTGAATTTTTTTTTTCTTGGCTAAATTCTCTCTTCTTCATTTAAAAAGATGACACTATGGTAACCTTTTAAACTGTGTTCTGTCCCTTTTTGAAGACGGAGAAATTTTGATTTAAAGTGTGTCAATATTTTGTCTCCTTTTAGAAGGTCACTTCGAAAAGGAGCCATCTTCTTCATCTTGTCTCCTACACATAAAGGGGAGAGAAGAGTGTTCTTTAGGAAAGATGCAGTCATGACCACATACCCATACCATGTGAGTAATTTGCAAGAGAGTCATGGTGGTGTGGCTGCAAAAGATGGTCCTTCATGCTATTAGAAATGTTAAGATTTTATTTAGAAGGATGATGGTCTGCCTGGGTCAACACACATGTGCTGGGTCATAGAAAATCTGTAATATTCTCTTTAACACAAGGCTTTAAACAGTGTCCTCAGTAAAAATGGTTTTGTAGTAGTTAATTAAGGAGAAATCTGAATTATAACTTTAGGACTAATTTAGCTATCAAGGATTGATTTCCTTTAATTACTCGGGTCCCAGAGATTTAGGAAGTAGCTATTACAGTATTGCTATTGTGTACCTTTCTAAAAGTGTGGGATTTGACTACTGCTTTTGGTTGCACTAGAGAAATAGTTTGAGTAAAAACTCTGAAACAAACAAAAATCACTAGCTCAACACCTCATTTCTCTCTCTTAGCGGTTCAGTAGTTGTCCCTGCACAATGCAATGTTATAATAGCAACTGTTGTCTCTTTTTAGTTGACTAATTTACCTCCGGTGGAACGCCACACTAATCGAGCTGTACTAGCTATAAAAAAAGCTAGTTTGAACATCTTTACATGGCAGTGCACTGTGCTTACAGTTGTCTATTTTCAGGATTTCAATTTGTCAAAAACTTTCAGCTGCTTTTACTTCTCAACAATTCTGTGCTGGATATGGAGCTTGATAGTGAATGATGATAAATAATTCTTTAGTATCCCTGCAAGAATGCCATCAGCAATTGCCTAGAAGTGCAACAGTGATAGTCTTGACTCTGGTTGATTAAAAGATGTAGGGCATTTTCTTCTGTTAAACATTCGTAAACAAAGAGGAAATTCACAGCCCTTTGTATTTAGAGGCCTCACCTAAGTCTGCTAACATCTGTAAAAGTTCTTCTGTTGATTTCAGTGGTAGGTGACTTACTGGATTGTATTTCACAGGTAGTTCTGGCTGAAGAAAAGAAGTTGAAAGACTTAGCAAGTGTTAGAAAAAGGCAATCTGATTAGAGATCAGACATTTCTAGCTAATATTACAGGATAAAAAAAGGAAAAAAGCTAGGTTTTGGGTAATCATGAAGATAGGTGATTTGTAGCATCTGGAGCATTAGTACAATAAGTGTAGAAATAGAAAATCTACTTTAGAAAAAGAACAGAAATTACCATATGCTGTCACTTCTTGAAAACACATGTTTACATGTTTAAGTAAATGTAAGGTAAGGAAGAGTTTTTCTTGTATTATTTCTTTCTGACTGGAAATATGTCTCAGGTTGGAGAAGTTGTTTGTGTTGGCTGGCATACATGATTAAGTCTGACTCAGATACAGACATTCCATTGTTTTCTTCTTCTGAAGCAAATGAATAGCAGAGGGTACAGACACTAGGATGTTACAGAAGCAGTTTCTTATAATCCCTGACTAATGGGACAAACATATCCAGTTAGGTTTTGAGATCTAAGATGGAATAGAAAGAACTTCAAAACTTCAACAATAACACAGAGGTGATTTGACAAGTCACATATAGAACCACAAAGATAATTTCTGTAACATTTAAGGAAATGAAACCTAGTTGGTACTCCCTCATCACCATGCATGCACCCTCAATTAAAGCAGTGCCCCTGGTAGCAGGCAATATAATCTGCATTTTATTTCACTCATGAGCAAAATAACAAGTTACTCAGGCCTGCGGCACTCATAAGTGATATGGGCCGTGTAATATCCTCACCATTGAGTTTCCTATTATTAAGCTTGAAATAAAGAGTTCAAAATTAACTGTGACAATGATTTTATCTAGCGTTGGCATCACCATTAGCTTCTGCAGTTTACTGCTAATAAAACTTTAAATTTGCTATTACGTGTAATAACCTTTTTGCCACCTTAGCTGTAGAAATTAGACAAAGAACCCTGCCAGAACACAGCTAATGGTATTTTCTAGGTGCATGGAAGAATTGACTAGAAATAGTGGCTGTTATTTATAAAGTGTTAATACAGTCAAATACAATATTTGGGATTTCAGCTGATTAATTTGAAGCACATGCTTCTTTTAACAGGCATCACTGTTTCATGGTTCACATATTTAGCTGACCAACTTTACATGCAGCGTATCAAAGAGATAAGCATCCTCTCTGCAGCTGCCGGGCTGTTTTGAAAAACACACGAGTGAGTACAGGTAATTTCATATTTCTGAAGTACTGCCAAGATCTTCTGTTTAGAATGGGTGTTAATGAGGCAAAACCCTGAAAAGCTTTCAGATCCTAAAGGTATCATTCCAAAAGAATTTTATAAGATGTGATCCTGATCTTTTCTGTACTGGCATAAATCAAGAACAACTGCACTCAAGTCATTGGAGTTGTACTGCAGAGTATGTTGTGAAACTGAAATCTGCAGCTCAAAATCCACTTTGTTATCCTTAGAATATTTATTTATCCATTTGACATACTTTCAAAGCTATTAGTTTTCAAGCTTCCCAGGTGGAATTTGCATTGATTTAATTGAGGCAAGGATTTCAATATCTTTCATCTGACATAATGGCATCCATAAGTACAGATTGTTAAATATCAGTAAAAATCACAAAAGAATTAAGGATAGGCATACCACTGAAGAGGAAAAAGCAAAACACTCAAGATGAAATAGAAAAAACTGTTTAGATTCCCTTAGCTACAGTCTTCTGAGCAAGTACACAAATTCTATATGACTGGATTCAGACAGGTCCTAATAGGATGCAGGTGGAATAAGAAGCCATGTAAAGTAACCAGCAGAGGAATCGATTGATGGTGACTATATATAAAATACATATTTTCATGTAGTTTTCACAGTTTGGAATACTGACTTTAAGTTATATGCCTATGCATTTATTTTAAGAAGTGGATGGTTACTTATTCCCTTTTAAATAATACGCCATTGGTTAGTGCACTTATGCAGGATGTGGATCTGAGTTCACATCCAAATCTGTTTACATGCCTAGAACTTGAAGACTTTTAGACTGCACACTGTTCTAGAGACAGATATCTAGTAAGGCTGTTACAGTAAGTTAAAAGAAAATAAAATGGGGGAGGGGGGGGTGTTAAAAGACTCATTGAATAGAAAGGAATCTAGGTGATAATATCTTTGTAACCTAGGGATTCGGACTTTACCAGGAAGAGGGGAAGCTCTTGATTTAGTCACTGTTCCATGGCAGTGACAGCTTTATGTGACAGTTGTTAAATATATACAATTTTTGGAACAAAGACTGCTAGGTAGCATCTCACCTCCTAGAGCTAGGAGTATTAAATGAGCATTCTAAGCACAAGAAGGCCATACTCTTTCTTGTGGCCTTGCTCTGGTGTAAGTGATCTTTAATTCTTCAGTTTTTATGTGGAACAACTGTAGAAGAGGTAGGGATTATTTTTTCCCTTTCCTCTCCCCATTTCTTCCCTTCATCACAATGGGATGGTTGGGAAACTCTGCAGGGAGATGGGTGAAATGAATATGAATTCCATAAAAGATGGAAGTGAACGGAGCCAGCGTTTTCTAGGACTCCAGTGGCCTGAATGCTAGCTAGATGTGTGTCTTTTTGATCATCCAGTGAAATTAGAACATGAGAAAGTAACAGAGGGTTGTTGGGAAAACAAGACAAAGAGGAGAGGTCTTGTTGATGCTCATCATGTGCCTACAGTTCTAATGTTGATTGCTGATTTTCTATTTCCCCACTAACCCATCATTATTAGGCAGAAAGTAATGGACTATGGGAATAGCAAAAAGAAGTTAATTTAGTGGAAGCTAAGACTGAAGCATGGTCACATGAGCCAGGAAGGAGAATTCAGATGACTACATGAAAGCTGGTAGAGAGAGAGGAGTGAAAGGACTGAGGAAGGGATAGGCAGTACAGGGCTGAGATATTCTTTCTCTGCTAATTTTTTCTATTATGCTTCAGTCTAGACTATGGCTACCTGGACATTTCAAGAGAGAAAAATTATATCTGGAGGATAAAGAAAAGTTTTGTTTTGAAGAAAATAAATATTTCGAGGTAGTATTTTTTCCTCTTTCATTTTTTAGCTGTTTCTCTCTGTCAGTCTCTGTTTCCTGCCTTCCCTCACCTTAGGTTCCCAGCTTGGATTTTGTATATCATGTAAAGCTTCTTTCATTAATTGCAGCTCACATTACCCTGATTATAGTACCGCCCCATTAGAGTGCTTGGCCAGCAAATAAATTATTTTAGTAATGATGCACTACACATTATACAAATATGCAGTTTCAGTACTTTGAGCAGCATTCATAGTTCTTAGTCTGTTTCTTTCTCCTACATTTTAAAATATATTTTTTTAAATTTTAAATAATTTAGATAACTTGCTTGAAAACATGGCTGTGTGGAAATATAGGCTCACTACCTTGATGCATCATCTGAGAGAGATCCCGGCAGTGAGTATGAGGATGAAGGGTGTAATATATTATCTTACAAAAGGTCATTCTGATGTTGGTCTTCTCAGTGCTGCTGTCAAGAAGTCAGTGCTCCCAGCAATACGTTGGTAGCATGTGAGTGTAGGTGTTGATAGATAGGCTTGGATGCCGCTTGAGACTTTTAGAACAGTGAAGAAATATATTTTAATTGGAGGGGCACCAACTCTAGCCTTCAAGCTCTGTTGACGCTAACTTCACAGTAATAATACGTTGAATATATTGTGAATAATTTCTAACTGGTGCTAGGCAATGCACTTCCCAGACTTCCAGGTTCAAGGAACTGTTCTGCATTTCCATTTGAAAATGCTGTAGGTATACTTGTATGTGATGTCTGAGAAAGTACTGAATAGAAGATAAAATGCTATGTCCCTAAGTAGCTTGAACATGCAAAATAAGTTTTATCCTGTGTCCTCTGCTTCCTCCCTAGAGGAGAAAAGTGCTGGGAGGGACAGGGAGGGACATTAACAATATTTTGTCACCAAAATGATGGCTTTCCAATTAGTTGCTCTTGTGCATATCTTGCTAATTCAGTACTTTATTTTTTTTAGGTGTATCAAAATTAAGCAGTATTTTAGACCTCATTCCTGAAAAGATCATTCTTAGCTCTGTCTATGTGCTGAATTCTCAAGTCAGTGGTACCTCTATCATGAATGAAATGCTAAAAATTTAATATTTGTGTAATTATTCACAGAAGTAGGGGTAGGGAAAACCAACGATTTCCTGAGTTGTTCTGTAACTACAGTGAAGCCACTGTGTACATCAGTCAGATATTTTCTTTTCATGGAGACATTTTTTTAGACCTGGTAAGAGAAGCAATGAAAATTATATCACCACTTTTGATCTTTTGAGGTATATCAGATGTTTTTCAGCAATTTTCACAAAATACATCTTGACCTTTACAAGCTTTATCAGAATGACACAGATCAGGTAGTGGTCCTTCCTGTGGGATTAAATACAGATGTTACTAGTATTTTATGATCTGATATGCTTTGGCCATGGTTTCATTGCCTTTCAGGGCTATCCCTTCAGAAGTGATACCTTCAGTGAATCACCTTTTAATTAAAAATGTAATTTAAATTTTCTTCTTTCACTGTGGAAGTGAAATTCCTATCCTAAAATTACACTCTCTTCCCCTCTCCCCTCCTGTCCCCTTTTTTTTGCACTTTGGGTGTACATTTCAATGAGGTCAGCATGTGTTACCTTAGATGAAATGAGCATACTTAAAGACTGTATGTGATCCTCTCATGATACAGCTGTTTAAAAAGGATTCTGGGTTTTAAGTTGAAGACCATGGCCAGCTTAGCTTGATGGCAAACATATTAGAGAGTTAATGTCAAAATTAGGACAGTTTTTGACTGAAATGCACTGTAGAGAGAGAACTGAATATAGAACAGCTTGAAATTAAAATTAAGTGGATATGCAAAATAAACTTTAATAAAAATTTATGAAATGTCTCTTTCAGAGAGAAGTTAAAAGATCCAAGACTGTCAAACAGTCCTCCTCAGTGGGTTCTTGTGTCATTTATTTCTGAGTCAGCACAGTGGAGAAAGCAGCAGAGGAGAGCAGTGAGGGTTGTGGACGTCCTCAGCACACTGAGTGGCTGCTGCGCAGTGGGAGCACTGCAGTGCCACCGCATTCATAGGGTTCTCTTCCTTTGAACTTTGTTTCCTTCCCCTGGCTTAGGGTGCTCTCCACCTAGCCTGACCAGCTGCCTGGTTTTCACATGTCTCCTCAGGCTAGGCAGGACTATTGTGAACCGTCTCATCTTCTTGTGTAGCTTTTATCCAGAGCAATTAAATTTTATGGTATAAGTAGAAAGAAACAAAACTGTGGAGGAGAAAAAAAAAGTGAAAAAGCTCCCTTCAGTGCAGCATTATTTTGGCTAAATGTAGACAAAGTGTAGTTAAAGTAGCTGTGGAAGTACGGTTGTAGAAGCAGTAAACTTCCAGCTAATGACAGAAACAACTGTTTTTTAGTGTAACTTAATTACGTTAATTGATTTGACAACTTGAGAGAAAGAGGTTTTTGTACGGCTGAGTGTTAGCTGGAGAGAATTCCTGTGGAGTGGAGACAGAAACTGATTTAGCACCAGTGAGTGGAGAGAGATCAGTAGGATGTACAGTAAGAAGACTGTAATGGGCCATAAAACTAATGTCTTTATTGAGTCCATGATTTTTAGTATCCATTAGTTATTGAGTTCCTGCATTAGCTCTCAAAGGTATTCTGTAAACCTTGCTTGGGGATGAGGGCTGAAAGGTCATTGGGGAGGGGCCATTTTGTGAAAATGTTTTAATGCTAATAGCTGTATTATTTCTTTTTATTGATGATATGAATTTAGTTTGGCACCAGATATGTGAATTGTTTTTTAAATGGTTGCTATGAGGACACTGTCCTCCTCAGTATAGAGTTCACTACATAGTAAAGTAACATTCTATACTATCACAGCTTGCCTTAAAAATGTATAAACCTAAAAGTGACTCCAAGAGGCTTTTGGCGTGGGCTTATACTTTCTCATTCTGCTATCAGATGCTGAATTTGCTCTAACAGTGTAAGTCTCCAGGATATCCAACAACGCATGCTATTAAAAACAGAAAAGTGTTTTGGAGTGCTCCAGAGAAATAAAAGTTCTAAGGAAAGTTAATAGGTTTTATTTTGACCTTTTATCAAGTCTGAAAGAGAAGAAATAAACTCCCCAGTGAGGTATAATTAGACACAACTATTGGCAGAGTCAGTGGAACAGGTCTGGCACTGACAGGTCGCCCTGTCCCCCACTGGCTTGTCCCAGCTCCTCTGAATCCCTTAGTAAGCTGAGGCAATTTACTGTAATGACAGAAAACTATTCAGACGGTTTACTGGATTAGTTTTCTTCTGACTTGTTGAACTGATTTGGCTCCCTGCATGGTTGTGTGAAAGCTACAGGCAGTGAAAGGAAGGCGGAGGATGAGAGGGAGCGGAGTGGTGAGGCAGTAGCAGGGCCCTGGCAGAGCAGGGCACCTTCAGCAGTGGCTGGGCACCAGATCAGCTCAGGCATTTCAGTTCTGCAACTGGGTGGGTTGGCCCGTGGCATCAACACCTTGCTACGTGGGCCAGCTGGGCAGCTTGAGAGAGAAGGGAAATCGGCAGCTGGGGAACAGGAGAGTGAGAGGCTGTGAGCAGGAGCAGGTGTGTGAGAGGAAGACTATGGTGGGCCATAACCAGTATCTCAGCTGAATCTGTGATAACTTTTTCCAGTTTGGTAGAGTTGTGAATTTCAATTTCTATGAACATCTTTTGAAGGTATTTTGTAGATCTCTGTGGTGAGCAGAAGTGAGAGTAACAGGCTTGAATGTTTATGAATGCTGAAGAGTGATTAAGCCATCAGAAAAAGAAGAGCTGAACGAATGTTAGCCTGCGAAGACTACAAGGAACTTAACACATAGTCCTCTGCTATTGCTAGTAGGAACTGGGGGAAAACGCAGCACTTTTTTTTACCTTAAACCACAATTTGTTTTTAACACTATTCCTTAGTAGCTTCAAGAGAAATTGCACTTCTACTACTCTTCTGGAGCTTTCAGTTTGTTCTTTAAGGTCCACAAGGCAAAAACTGCTGTCAGACCAACTACACTGAACAATCCTTCAAGAACTGCTAGGAGAAATGGTCCTCAAACATTTAATCTTCTGAAAATCCAGCTTTCCTCTCAGAGAGGACAACCAGTCTATTAGCTACAAAATATAACCGTCTCCGTTATTGCAACAAATCAGGCATCTGGTGGTAGGCACAGGAAACACAAGCTTGTGTATAGAGTTTCAGCTCTTGGAGTAATTCTTGTTCCTGTAAGCGCTTAAGGGAGGCTGGAGAGCTGTCACAGCATGAGATGTTATTCTGCTGGCTGGTGACATTCACAGTATGTTTTATCTTTTTGTTTAAAAAAAACCTACAAAACCCCCCACAAGTACAATTAAATACAAATCAAGTAAGTGTCATGAGAATGAAGGAATAATTGAAACTGTAAAGCAACAGTAACAAATTAGGTTATAGTTGCCTGACTCTTGAGATAGCCTGAAATAGTAATCCTGAATAACAGTGGTTTTACCAGGCACCTCAGCTTTAATTCCCAGGTCCCATTCCTTGAGTGCCTCTGTCCAACACAGAGCTTCAGAGGCTTCATTGCAGAGAGGCAGAGGCAGAGAGAACCTTATGACACATGTAGGCATGTCACAGTAACTGACTGCTGTGCCCCTTCCTTTATCATAATGTACATTTTTTAAGAGGGAAGGAAAACTAAGTGTTCAAAATAGATGTATGCTCCTGGAAGCACAATGCTGCAGGAAAAGAATGTTTGTATTTACATCACTTAAGCAAGGCCCTTTGTCATAACCCTAGAAAATCTTAAAATCATGGTTTTATTATGCACAGGCAAGCTATTTTAGGCAGGCTTCAGGAGCTTGTTGGTTACTAGGAACATAGACCATAAGAAGCCAATGTTATCATGTTTGTAATAAGAGGATCTTGATAACATATTTTCCTCTTCATATTGCTGCTAGATTTATAATATTGTAAGCTATCAGAACAGCTATCAGTGTGTCTGTGTTTAAAATATAAACTTTGTTGTGTAATGACTTACCACTAAATCCTAATGCATTTTTGTTTCATTTCATTTTGTGGCTCATTTCTTGCTCTGCACTCCCAAAGATCTTAAACTCTGTGCTTTCTTTCTGAGTCACGAATGAATTTTTAAAATAAGCACTTGTACTGTGAACCATAAAGCAAAATACAGAGATGGAATCAAAAGAAGAAGGTAAATTACTTTTAGTGTTCTGCAAAGAAACTTTCACTTGGCTTTTCCTGTTGTTCTGAAACTGTGAAAATCGATACAGAAACATATATTCTGAAGGCAGGTTATCTGTGCTCCGGGTGTTTGTAACATTGGGCTTCGAAGGGGATACTTACGCCTCACCCGACATGAATCTACAGTTCTTTGCACTATGTGTCCCGATGAAACTCCATTTTAGCTGCGGCTATCCATCTCAATGGCTATTACTTTTTACTGTTTCAGACTGTTATCTTTTATTATGGATGCACTGATAGATCAATATGACAGAAGCAATATAAAAGTCAGTTAGTTGTATGCGTCTATTATAAGCTTGAGACGTCAGAAAGCATTTTTTTCAGGATAGAAAGGATGTCATTCACCAGAAGCCTCCCAAATGCTACTTTCCTGTTAAGTAAACCCAAGTTTCCTTTTAGTTTCCCTCCAATCAATCCATGCCTGAACATCTTTATTTTGAGATCCTCTTGGCCATTCAACATCTTCGAATTGAGGAAAACAGATTTGAAAAGTGAGAGTAGAAGTTGTTGCCATGAGAAAGAGGCAGTAGGCAGGACTGCTGACATGTCCGTATTCTAACAAGAGAAAATTGTGGTATGTGTGCTCTATCATAAACTTTATTATAAGCCAGGCTGAAACTTGCCAGTTTTAAACTGACAGCATGAAAATAAAGAAGTACGAGTTCTGTGAGGAGACTTCAAAACTTCTGAGAATAGGTGGAAATTGCCATAATAAAATCTCTGTTATGAAACTGTCCAGCAGAATAAAGAAATACCCTGGGGCCATTTTCTGGTCTGGATAGGAGAAGAAGGTAGCGGGTCTGTGAGACCCAGTGCTGGCAGGAACGGATTGTTGGGTACACCATGGACTGCTCCTGCCTGGGGCTGCAAGCACAGCCCATAAAGCCTGCTGTTTCAGAGCCAGAATCGTAGGACCAATTTTGAAGCTTTTCATGAAATTAGGATGTATGTGAAGGTTTCCTTTAATATTGATTCCTTCACAGGATTACTTTTCCTTGCTTGGCAACCTGGCTTCATGAAATAGATAATCTCCTGGAGACTCTCAATTTATTGAAATTGACAATAGTTAGAAAAATTATTAACAGGGAATATAGATACACACCTACTATGATAAAATTCCTGTGCTAATACGTATTGGCCCTCACCAAGTTTCCAGTTTTTCACAGGTTTGTCGCCAATTTTTAACTTGGACTTCCCCCTCTATATTTTACCACTCAGTTTGTGATGAACCCCATTAACCTCTTTGTGGACTCACAGCTGAAGAAATGCCAAGGAACTGGATATTTATATATTTTCTTTTCACTTATAGCTGTGCTTTCCTGGAATTGTAACGATGAAAAAAAGGCATCAGTAATAGAGCAATAAATTTATGCTGAATATTCTTACTGCAAATACTTTTCTCTGGAAAAAAATTGTACTTAGTAGTTTGTTGGATAATATAGCATAGTGTTCATTTTGAGCCAGTTCAAAGAAGGATTGTGCATGAAAACAGTTTGAAATATTTTTTGGTTCTTTTTTTTTCTGAGGTGTTCTTTCCTGAGTTTTTTTTCTTAAATACCCATCATCAAATACAATTTGATACATTCCCAAGGCAAAGCAACAGTTTTTTCAACGGTCAGAGTGTAACTTTTCTGATTTGAGGAGTGTCGCAGAAGGGACCAAACTTTATCAGCAAGGAAGTACCCCAATCTTCCGTCACTTAAAAGATTTCTTAAAAAGTTATGTCTTACAGAATCATCTTTGCCTCCAAAGGTAGCTATGCAGAGGTGTGCCTGCCTTCTTGCTTCATCAATACTTCCAATGTGCTTTACTGGAAGCAGTAATGCTTTTGCAAGAAGGATGGATAAAACAAAAGGCCTATTATGTTTCTTCATGTAACAATGGAGTCTGTTAACCCTGAAATAATGTGGGAGAGATTTCTTTGTCTCTATTAAACCTTTTTTTTCAGTTACTGATACTATGAGGGCAACAGTAGTGGTAGAAGTCTTATCCCAGAAGGACTTTCAGAAGTGTTTACTGTCCATTCTCACAGGTGCTGTAATTGCTCTGTCCCATGAGAGTATCTGCAGCTGAAATTTAAGGTAAATTTGTGTACATGCTGAGTAGTTTACTGTGACTCTTCCAAGGAGAAGAGCTCAGAGACTGCTCTCACAGAATACAACGTATTTCAGTTGATGTTAGTTGCTATGGCTTCTTCATAAAATGTCTGGGGTTTTTTTTGTATGTGTCTTGTTTGGTTTGGTTTGTTTTTTTGTCCTTTTTTTAAAGTCAGGTGAGGATCTTCAAATTTATCTGAGTAAAGTCATATTTCTGAAATGAGCCTTAATGCAGAGTTTTGTTGGAGAGGCGAATTCCTGTACTGGAACTAAGTGTGCGTTGGGGGCCTGGAAAGGTGATGTTAATTTCAAATTGTGAGCTCAGTCTTAGTTTTATATTTCTGAATTACATGCCAGCATGTATATGGAAGTGTACAATATTATAGGCAAATACGCAGAGGAGGGCAAACAAGTAGTAATTACTGGAACAAGAATGGTGAGAAATCGAAGAGATAGAGCGCTAGATTCTTCTTCAGTAACTCACAGTACCAATGTCGTATGTGTTCCCAAGGGTTAGCAACACTCTGAGTGGAGCTATCAACATCTTTTTTATATTCAGTCTCTCACATTAATGATAATTGCTGCGGTATCTTTTTTTTTTAAAAAAAAGAAAAATAAAACATCTTTTGTCTGAATATTTTTAAGATGGCAAAAGAAAAGTGGCATTGTCTGAAAATCCCAGTGGTGTCGTAATGAGACTTCACATAAACATTAGATCAAGCAACCACAAGCAGTCTGAATTATTCTGGGAAGTTTTTAAACATGGGATATATGACATTATTTAAGTATTTGTAACTGTCATCTCATCTGTTATAAGAAAAGCTAATAAACTGTTTTGCAGACGTTTCAGCTCTAAAAAGCATTTGCTTCTGTAATCTATTTCTATAAAATTGGCCAAAGTGGAAGCAGACGTACAATGGGTCAATACCAGTGAAAGGCCTCTCTGCAGACAAAAGATTCACAGTCCATCAAGTTTCAGGTCTGCCTTGATATGGATTCCTCTGATGTATTGCTATTATATCCTATTTTTGTTGACTCAGTTACTATGTCAGCAAAACCAAACATTTTGGCTTGTGTCCCAGCATCAAGCTGTCTACAGAGGATACGTGTTTGCCTCCACCACCATGACAGTAATGAGAAACTGGCATTAGTTTGATTTGCATAATTGTATGCTTCTAACTTAGACTCTGTGTCAGTAGGAGACAACTTATTGTGATGATACTCACTGCACGTTATTTGTTTTGTGCAATCAGCATTTATTTATGCAAATGCCATCATTACAAGAGGTCATTTTCCAACCTTCTACCATGAAACCACTTTTTCTGCCAATGAACTGTAAGAAAACACCATAGGAGAGCAGCCAGGTGTATTTGTCATTCACACTCATTGGCCAAGACACTGCAAAGGGTTTATTGTGTGTGTGCATATGTTTTTAAAATTATGTTTTATGAAAGACTGACAGCTCTGATGACAAAACTAAAATTTGATAGGCCACATGTGATTATTTTAGACAAACGCTGTCAAAAAAAGCACACACAAAACCCAAAACAAAACCAACTCACTGTCTTACTAGTTCTGAGAGTTTCTTTAAGAATAATTTATAGACTGAAAAAAATACTTTGTGTTCCCTAGATGATCAGTGGAATGTTTTCTGTGATAAGAAGCAGAACCCTGTAATTTATTCATGTGAGAGATAAAAAGACAGAATAACAAACTAGGATGTCCCGCTTGTAGCAGCAACCTGAAATAGCAAATAAATGTTGAAAAAGCTTATCAGAATAATTTGGATCTTAGGAATTCCTGAACTAACCTTCAAGACTCTCTTGACAAAAGTGTTTCCAAAGTCACATTGTTTATCTTGTTAGTGGTAGAAGAGCCTCTTAAGGTTTAGTTTACAAGTAGCTGAAATGACACCAGAAATTACACTTTTTCCTAGATAATCACTTCTATGTTTAAAAAAACCCTTAGAATATAGAAACATAGAATAGTTAGGGTTGGAAGAGACCTTTAAAGGCCACCTAGTCCAACCCCCCTGCAAGGAGCAGTCTTTAAAAGGTAGGAGGAAGTTACACAGAACAGGTGATTTGGGAGCTAGTTGACTCTGACAGAGCGATGAGCACTTGACAGATTGTATCCTCACAAGAGGCACATAGATTTCACTGGACTTGCTAGCATGCAAACTATTGCTGAAAGGAAAAGAATGAGAGCCCAGATATGACTTTACCTTTTATCTTCTCCAAAATAATCTATAGGAATCCTGGAATTCTGAGCAGAAAAAAATTACATTTGCTATATGAGCAGTTAGACTAAAATCATAAGTATTATAACTATATACAAAACAAAACCCACAGATGGGCCACATGTAGAAGGAATGATTGAGTTTCTAATGGTCCTTTGTGTGCCAAAAAACCTGTAAGTCAGATGTTGTACTACACAGGAAAAAAAAAAGTGCATTTTGAAAGAATGAATGTAGTTTAAATCTGTTTATATGGTCACTAAGAAAGAAGCATTCTAATAGACAAGCACATGCATCCGGGAGAGAAATTTCTATCAACAGGTGTACATCAGATGATTAGTTCCTAAATATTTTTACAATCCTTGCTTCATGTGGTAGTATAATGCTCTGTCTCAACATATGCTGTTCTATATTTCTTGAGTGAAAAGCTTATTAAAGAAAACTCAGCTGAGCAGCCAATGCTGTATGAACCCCAAGTGGTAAATTAAGCTATGTGAGAATATACTGCTTTTTAAATAATTTTTATCAGTCAGTCAACATACTGGATTAAGATTAGAAACTGTATAGTTAGGACTTCCTGATATTTTTCTGGGTTTTTTTTTTTGTTTTGTTTCCTGATTTATTTATTTATTTATTTATTTTAGTTAAGAGCTGGTTGGGAAAGAAGTAAGGGGAGTTAAATTCAAGGAACTATAATAAGACTAATTTCAAGAACAGAATAGCAAAAGGGAATCCTAAAAGAAAAAAAAAATTATAAAATAAAAGTGAAGAAAAATGCTAGAAAAAAAAGTGCTGTAAAATACAAAAGTCTCAGTGAGGTAAAAAACAAAACAAAAAAAAAAATTCACAATAAGAGCCAGTGCCCTTAGAAGAAAGGACCAAAATCCTAAATTACCCAGAGTAAAAGAGGACCAAATGAGATGAACCTATTGGTCACTGATGGACACAGATAAGAGGCAGAAATACTCCAAATGGAAGTAAAGCAAATACTCATCTACAGCTTTTACAGAATCTTCATGCTAGCCAAAACAGAGGAGATGCAGCCTTGAGCTAGCAACAAGCTGAACTCCAGGTAAGTACCGTGAATGGATGATCAAGAATGAACATCATAGATGTACGATAATGGAAAGACAACTATTTTGGGACTCAAAAATGTAGAGTGTATTGAATATTTGTGAGAAAGTATTAGAAGAACCTGACATATGGAATGGAATACACTAAGAGGCGTATTTGCAGGACTTGAGAGACCCCAACTAGGTAGATGAAAGGCAGAAGCAGGAAAAATTGACAATAGCAGCCTGAGGAGCAAACGCATCTGGAAAAAATGGAGGGCAGATTTTTTCTCTAAAACTTGACTTTGCATATTACTTTCTAACAGAACAAAGCCCCTAACAACAATATTATTTCTAATTTCACTTTTATGTTACTGGATGGATTTGAGTCACAAACAAGAACTTCCTCCTTTTGTTAATTAGACGGGTATATCATATGCAAAAACATTCCTTACAGACCCTTTGATTTCATGAAGTCTTCACTTACAAGCTGCCCCAGGCATGGCAGTGATAGCTAATGAATGCTTTTTCTACATTCCCTCTGAATAGTTATTCTGTCTGTTTGTCCTTTCTGGACAGAGGGAATAATGATGGAATGAACTAAAGAAACTCAGGTGTGTCCTTTGTTAGTAGGTTACAAAGAGAATTTTTGTCATTTACTCTGAAAAAAAATAGATACTGCTTAACTCTCAGATTTTAGTCTTGTGTCATGCTACAGCTAATACAGGTAGAAAGGGAACTATATAACCTACCTTCCAACTGCCACATCTCTAGTCCAATTAAAACAGTCAGTCTGGGGTTTCAGCATGATTTCCATCTGTCAGGCATGGCACCAGACTTTCTTGTCAGAATTCAAGAGAAGCATTTCTGTAGAAGATATAACATACTGACTTAAAAATTCCAAATCTTAGTCAATTTTATTCTAAGTACCTGAATATGTGGAGTTCTATACTGACTCACAGAACAAGCTCTTGTATGAGTCTTCTAATACTGCCTGGCAGTGATTAATCCAAAATAAAGTAAAAATAGTTTGTCTAGAAATTAGACACTGAGAACTGGTTAAATCACAGACAAGGCATTTGTTCAGATGTGCTGTTCACTGATACCCACGAAAGTATATATCAAATCCTGAAGCTGTATTGATGTTGTAAGTTCTTGCAGTTACTGCTTAGATTCTCTGATAACTGAGTATGGACTGTCAGGGCAAATATATGGAGAACTGGAGAAGACTGGAGGGTCTTGAAGCTGGGATCTGATGTCTGAAATTGTGTGAATTCTGATTATAGTCTACTGTTTCAGCCCCAGTCTGTCTCTAATTTTATACCTGCTCTGTCCGTATGTATTATGGAGTGCTCTTTCTATTAAAAGACATCACGTGAGGTACATATTGCTTAACAGTCATCCAAACTGTGCCAGTGGGTTTCTTTTATCTAAATCAACAGCATATGTGGATGCTCATTGCAGATTTCAAGTACACTATGCCAATGATTCACACAAGGCAAAGGCCTGTTTGTTGAAAAGAAATCTATGGCCATGGCAATTATGATGTAGTTGAACTGTTCTAATGGTGAAGTGTCTTTGATTCTATATAATAAAAACCATGCAGCCTTAGAAATATTTATTAAAATGTTTTAAAATGTATTATAACTATTGATTTGTGGATGGGCAGAATGAAAAAAGCAGAAAGATTATAAAAGTTTCAGGAGAATGCTAGCTGCTTTTAAGCTGTGTTTTAACTTCTGCAGTTACCTTTCCAAACTCCACTGCCATCCTTAGTGGATGTGATTCAGATGCTCAGGGTTAGATTCACCTTACCAGTCTTTAGCCATCAAAAGTGAACACTTAATCAAAGTTTGTCACCAAGGCACCTTTTGTGGTGGATGGAGAGAGGAAGACATGTTGTGAGGGTCACTCTGCTGATCTTTTGTTATTGTTTACCTACTCCTCCAAAGATGCTTTCTTTGTCCGTGTTTTCACAGAGGAGACATAGGTTACTAGCTTAGAGAAGGTGTTTCCCTTTTACATGGCTGATGTTAGCCTCGGTAAATCTGTGCCAAAGCGGACAGCGGCATGCATCCACAGTGTGTGTCATACTTTTCATCTTTGCAGAAAAGGTTTAGAAATATGTTGACGTGTATCAAATTGTGAAGACTAAACCTTCCGTTTACTCAGATGGCTGAGTAAAAGTCATGTACTATGTGCTTCGATCATTTGTAACACTTCTAAAAAAAAAACCAGAATAAATATTATGAATAATTATAGACCTTTGCATGGGGGAGTGAACTGGGGTTAAAAGCTTAATCTGGAAGATTCCTAACATAGGCTGGAATTAGAACCTGAAAAATAACTTTTGATCTTTTATCTTCTCTCAATTTGAGTGACTTTGATAGAACACAATTACATAATTGAAAACATAACCTGAAAAAGGTCCTGCACTAAATTATATAACCATGTGGGAATTAAAAATTAGTTAAAATCAGTAACTAAGTCTCCCAACTCGAATAGTCCAAATGGTTAATCTTTAGTTTCATAGCTGAATTAAGAACTTGAAAATAATTTTGCTTGTGGTCACCTTAAAAGTAATTGAATTTTTTCATCTATATAGAAACCCTAGAATTCAATTTTCATTCAAATGATTTATTGAATTTCTTTTTTTTTTTTTGCTTTCTTCCAGCTTCTTATATATGTATACTCAAATTTACCTCAAATTAAGTAAATGTTTTCAATCTTTATTTTGGAAATAAAATGCTTCATCTTAAAAATGGCAAAAATAGAGGTGGTTTTATTTCTTGGGTTATTGTTTTCTTTAATAAAAAACATTTGCCAAATTCAGCATTGACCACAAGCAATTGCAAACACAGATTAAATTCTAGGGGAAAATACTTCTGCTTCTTAGAAAGTACAGTTCAGAATTATTGAAGAATTCAAATGACTGGGAATTATCATAATTTAAAAAGAAAACGGAAGTTAAAAAAAGTTCAAATGACTTTATGAAGAATTTTCAGGAAGTTCATAGTGAAGTATAATTCTGATTTTGGAAATATTATATCCTTGCTCAAGTTATTTTAATGAGAACTTCCAGCAACAAGCATAAAAAATATATGTTCATCTTTCACCAGAGGAGTGTCTGAAAAAAAACCTTTTTCAGTGTCTCTACAGAATTAATTTAATGCACCTCTAAATTCTAGAATATGTTATTTTAAAAATGTGACTTAATTGTTCTGTATGGCAAAATAGGCTCTCCAGTAATACACAGTTTTAATGAGTGTAGCATAAAAGATCTGTCTGTAATGCTTATTTTTATTTAGTTTTTTTTTTTAAGTAATTATAATGATCCAAAATAAATTTAGAATAATTTTGAGTGTATTTTTACTTTTATAGTATTATTTGAAAGGAACACTCTGTATTGATTAATCCTAACTGGATCCCTTAGTCTATAGCCATTATAGAATATTTACAATTTAATTCCACACTGCATAAGATTTTATAGGTCTAAGATTCTGAAAATCAAATTCATTTAATACCATTAAATATTTCTTACATGCCCCCCAAATCCTGATTTCCTGTTATACTTGGTACATATTCTTCTTTACACCTTGCAGTGGCTTGGAGAACTGAATTAGGCATTATACCAAGTATAGTTTGAATGGAAACAATTTTTCTGCACCTTATTTCAAAGTGTGTATGTTACTTCTTATAAATCCAAATGCTGTGAGTTATTTTCTCTTTCAGCAGGGTTCATGATAAAAAACAGCTACGCGTGTTTCAGAGCAGAATGTCTTGTGTTCAGAGCACAGTTTTAAAGTATCACAGTAGTAAAGATAGTGTCACTAGTAAATATAGTTACATATACACTGTAACCTAACATCGTTTTATATTATCATGATACATTGAGATTGTACTACAGAACAGATGTAATTTATTCTTATTCTGGTATTTAATTTTCTTTCTTTTGACTGAAATGAATGGGTTTGACAAAATTCAGGTTAATGGGGTAGCAGGAGATGAAAATCAAGGAGGCTTTAATACTTCTTTTCCAATCCGTCCTCCATGTGGTTCCCATCTAAATGGGAGCTTCATCTGAACTGATGCTTTTGACAATTTTCCTTCCAATCTGCATCAGGACCTGCAAGGCAGGAGTATGAGACAGTTAAAAAAGTCTCTGGAAGATTACTACTAGCATAGTCTTCTTTAGTCAAGGGAATTGTCCAGTGCCATTATATCACCAAGTTTCTATGTGAAAAATACGTGGAGCATTTGTCAGCTTGCATTTAATGTTACAAAAATAAACCCAGAAATTACTATTTTTAAAGAATCTATATTGCTTACAGTGATGAAATATTTGGTCTAATCTGAACAGATGAAATGATGGAAATACATTTTTTAAATAAATCAAATCAGCCTCATGGTGAAGGAGGAAAGTGAGTTTGAGAACAATCCTCTGTTGTTTGTTTTTTTTTTTTTTCAGAATAATCCCTGTAACAGTTACATGTATTCATGTGATTAAGGAATGAATTGACATTATCATGTAACTTCTGTCATTGAATACTTATGGGCATCAAAACATGGTGATCCTCACTCTAGAATGCATCACCACAAGTTCTGACAGACCAGGTGCCCACATTATAACTGGTATCTTCACTGGATTATGACAGATCACTGTGCTTTGGAAGGCCTGTTTAATGACATGATTTACAGCTCAATGAGGGGAACAGAGGAAAAGACAAAGGGCTGTTATGGGGCATGCTGCTGCAAATGAGTAATGTCATGTAAAGGCAGGCTGTTACGAAACTGCATCGTCACGGGCATTTGTAAAATTGTCAATATCCATCGGTTAACAAACCAATGTTTCTGGTTCACTGAACACTGGTAAATGAGACATCCTATGAGTCGATTCTGTATCTTCATAGAAATATATGTTTGTGTTGTTCAGTGTCACTGGAGAGAGTATCCTGTATGTTTGCTGACCTTTTAACTAATGAAAAAAAAAGAAGTCATATTGATGCAGAAAAAAAAAAAGGAAGCACTCAAGCTTTGTTTCCAGGTGGTGGCATGTTTTAGTTGCTTCAAACATCCATAAACTAGGTGATACAGAATTTACAAGAATGAAACTTTTAAGTAACTAGTTGCAAAAATGGCAGTTTAACTTGGGAACATATTAAATCTTTCAATTCTAAATTTGCAGGGAATTAAAAGCCATTACTGCAAAAACATTCCTGAATTCTGTTGCCTTGACTGCAATTTTTGTTTTAGTAAGTTCTTTCAAGAACTTTACTCTATCCTGCTGTAAAAGAGGTTCAGTGTAGCTGTTACATACAAAAACCACAACGATTTAATTCATGAGTTGTCAGAGGTAGTGTGAGTTTCTGCCTTTTGACCCTTTTGCAATCCTGCAGATGTTGAGCTATATGCCTGGCTTATGTAGGGAAAGTTACTGTAGCAGTTATAAGGCCATTCCTTGTCATCTTCAACACTTTTTTTTTGCCTTTAACCTTTAGTCTGCCTTTAGTCCACAGAAAAAAAGCTTCTTTTTAAAGGGGAGACAGCCAATAGGATTAATAGAAAAATTAGGAGATTGTGCAACACTTCACACTAAGTTGCAGCACCTCTTTTTCCCTATATTTTTACTGCCTAGAATTTTCCTTCAAGTCCCAGAAGCATTGGCAAAAGCTTTCTTTATTTACTGGCCCTGGGCTCTGTTACATGCTGATATCTGTTCCTCCAATTTCCAGGTTGCCAAGAAAGACCAGACAAGATGTTGCCAATGTAATTGTGATAGCTTCTGCCTGAACAAAACCGTTTCAGTAGCAGGGCTTAATGTTCTTAATGATCTACCTTCCAAGACCATGACTGCTACTGGATATCCTAGGATAAGGTGATCATCTTACATTCAAAAGCAGCTTTCCTTCGTCTCGTATTCTAGATGGATATCAGAAGAGATCACATTCTTCAAATGTTCAGACATTAGTCCTGATAAAAAACTTGCATTGCTAGGAGGAAAAGATTGTAACTTCATAAGAGCAACATCAATTCCATCCTATTACTGCATAGGTAATTGGTTTTGTTGGTCTGTTCTCACTTTTTTGAGTAGTTAGTACTTTCCCTAGATCTGTAACAGTGCTATACATTCCTCTCAAAGTCTAATTGATACCTACCTCTCTTGCCTTCAAAAAGTTTTACAAGAATTTTTCCACCACTAGTACAGCTACCTTCCCATTCTCATTTGCTTCTTGCTGTACTGAACCATTTGAACTGCTAGCAATGTGTTTGTTGTGATATACTCGTGTAATACCTTGTTAGGTAGCAGTTCTAAAACATACTGGAATTGAGGAGATGCTCATCACAGAACCTTCCTCTGAAGTAATTTGACAGGAGTGTCTTAGGCTATAAATCAAGCCCTTAAACCTTTATAATTTCATGTTCTACTTTAAGTAAGTAATCTGTTTCCAGAATTTTATCTTAAGCTACTTTCGAACCACAGTTTTCTTGAAATGGACTTTATTGTTTCCTTGAAGGCTGAAAAATAATCAGTATGAAGACTATCTGGTCAGATAGCAGGTTGTGTTAAAGTGTGTAATAATGTAATAATTTAGGATTCCCATGTATTACATTTATTGCAATTAACGTCGAGTCTTCTCTAGCACATCCTACTGTTTCTATTTCCTTTCTACTTAGTGCATACAAGGAATTTACTTGGTATGATCAGACCATACTTTGTCATTATGCTCTTTAAACATTGATGTCTAAGGCTTTGTTCAGCAGAGGTGCAAAACAAGTTTTCTTGGACTAGGCTGCCACCCACTGCAATAACCAGTATATCACCTGGGAATCATAGAGTGTCCCTAGTTATTTTGTCACCTATTCCAATTCCTGGCATTGTGGAGTTCTAATAGGTAGGATTTTGTGGAGCAAAGAAAATAAGTAACAGGTCTCCTCTGCCCTTTTGCCTATAGAATAGGACCATAGTGATATGCAGTTACATCTCTAAAATGTGCAGATAGCCTGTTTGGAGATCATCTGGGATATTTATGTGCCCCTTCTGGGGCTTATGGAATTTTGCCCCAAAGGCAAAACTTTCCTTTAGGCATTAACTTAGTTTTGGTAGAGAGCATGTATGCTGTATTTCCTCATTCCCATTAGCAGTATGCTCTTCCATCTGTCCTTAGTGCTTACTTATTAGGTCACATTAAGGCTTAGTTGTTCTCAGGTGGAACCATGAAAAGTAACACTTGTGTAGAAGAAAGTAAGTTCCATAATCTAAGAGTGTGCTTAGAAGTCAGTAGTTTGTTTTTAACATGTTGTGGGTTTGTTTTTTTTTTTTGTTTATTTGTTTGGTATTTTTTTAAACACAAATTTAGTAGTTTTATGATTAACAAATATAGTTTAGAAACATTCTTGTCAAGCTGAAATCTTGTGATTTTTCTTACTTTTCCTGATAACCTTTCCATCATACTTCATTAATATGTCAGTCTACGAATAAAAGAGGAGTGCCCTGTCCTCCAGAAAAATTGCATTTCTCTTTCATATTTGAAGTATACAATACAAAAATGGTGTTTAATGCCAATCCCATGAATAACAGAATTTCTTCCCTCAAAATGTTGTGAAGACATCTAGCATTTTGCAGTAGGCACTCAGCAGCTCACAGAATTATACCATAGGAGGGAATGTGGGACTCCTTTAAAGGTTATGACTGACATTGCACAGGAATTCCATACAGTACTTACTGGAATATCAGTATGAAATTGTGAATTACTGGTTAGAAGTTAAACATGTTCTGCTCTTGGCTGAGGAATGTAGGCTCTTGAACCAGCAGTAGGGAAGATGATGGACAGATATGATGCAGTAAAAATGGACAGAAGTAATAGAAATTTGATCCCCAGAATCCGCAGGATGTTTAAGCTAACTGAAATTGAAAGTCTGAAGGAAAGCATGCACTGAGAATAAAATCACAGAGCAAATCCCCAAAAAGGACTGTTGCATCTATAAGGACAGTAAATAATACTAAAATCATAGCTGGTCAAATAGAAGTCGGTTAAAGTATTTTCACTCTGTGTTTATCTGTTAAGGCTCATCTTTAACCACAACAGAAAAATGAGTATTCTCTGAAATGTAAAGTATTAGTATTTAATTCTTGCATCCTATTAGATTTATAAGAAAGCTGAAGATAAAAAAAAAAAGTAGTATTATGGCTTCATCAAGAAGTCTGTACGCCTGCACACTGGGCATCCCGGGGAAATGTTCCTCTCCTGGAAGATGCTTTAGGCTCAGTGCTCCTGTGCCCTCCTAATGCCTGTGAAATGTTTAGAGCACATTTTGTTGAAATTAATTGAAGACACAAAATCAAAAAGAGCTGAAGAAATGTTAAAAGATTTATGAATACTGGTGAATGATCAGAGAACAGAAAACCTTAGAAGCCTTCCATCTTATCTTACATATGAGCCTCCTTTTATCTTCTTCCTCTGTATCTTTTACATGGCTTTCTTTTGCTATTATAATTGTCCTGCTAATATTGTAGCAGAAGGAAAGAATCAGTCAAAGTCCAGCCGGGAGGTGGCAACCTGCAAAAATTTGAACATCTGTTTATTTTTTTTATACAACTGATATTTTTTAAAGTCTGTATAGCAACTCACTTTAACAATTTGTGTCATTTAAGAGAAGTAAACCTTACACACTATTTTGGTAAAAAACAGTTTGCATCACTATCTCTTTAGGTATTTACTTTTATGAGTAAATTAGAAGTTAAAGATTAAAAATATATCCACTTTAAGAAAGAGATTACTATCCAGTTCAGGAAAGTAGCTTGTAAATTTAATGTCATTTCTAATTTGTTTAGTTGTAAAAATAGACTGAAATCCCCTACTTATACAAATATTGAAAATTCATGTGGTAGTTTTATCACTGCTGCACAAAAATGTAGAACTGAAACTTATTTGGATAGAGCGAAAGAGCACATACGAGAATTAAAAGAACTAGTGTCCCTTGCCCCATACTTTCTTGTATTTCAACTTAAGACAAAGTCATTTCATCTTCTTTTAGGATTTTTGAAGACATGTTGTGCCATAACTATTAATTTTATAAAATGTTACCTTAATATGAAAAAGAAATAGAAAGATCATGGGCTTGTGTAAGAAGTGTGAGGCTGGCCCTAGTAATCCATTTAACACACTCAGGAAGTGTGGCTTGTTACCTAATTCCTTATTGAACATTTAGGCTGACACTAAAGGAATATGAGATTATAGCTTTCGAAGTCAGTAGTGTTTCCTCTTCTACTAAAAGATTAGAAACTTCTCAGCATAAAGTTGTATGACAGTTTCCATTCTATGTCCCTCTTAATTTGTGTAGAAAATGTTAAAAAGTTCTCTTGTAAATATTTGATGTGTTCATAAACATGATATCTGTACATTAGATCATGATCAATACTGAGAAAAAAAAAATCTTATAAAAAGTATTCCTAAAGCAGAAATTGAAGGCTGCAATTCAGAAGAAACTGTATTATTTACTGATTGGGAAGAAGTACCTGCCATTATCCTACAGTAAACCCAGTTTGGTTTCTGTTCCTCTTATTAATATTTTATTACTTGTAGTATGGTACCCACGAAGAAGTACACTAAGGGCCACGTAGGTATAGGACCTCAAACTGTCCCTAGACAGTTTAGCATCTAAATGGGTGCACCTGCATTAGCATTTCAGTTGGATAAGAGGTGTGCTTTCAAAGGGAATTTCCTGATTAGCCCACTTACCATGCTTTGCTTCCCATCACAGAGCAAATTTCAGGGACACTTGAGGACTGTGGAAAACTCTAGTGGACTTCACAGCGATATATACAAGCTGACCATCGTGCTCCTTTGGTCAGCCATGGAGTTGGTACATCATAGAAGTAGTCTTCTGAATGCTGAGGAGATCTGTGTCACTGATCCTGGGGGAGGCTGGTAGGGAACACAGGCACAGGTTGCTGAAGTGTGATCTACGTTCCTTAGTGCTTGACTGATATTACACTGCTGCTTAGCACCCAAAGGTCTTCACAGGAAGAGGTGAAAAAGTTCCCTGAGGGCTTGGGGGATCCAGCGGACAGGCTGGGTAAAGTCTTCTAGTATATTTTGAGAACTCAGCAGCTGGGAAACATGCTGAAGAAATTTTATTTTGAGGAGAGGATTTTAATTAATTGCACAATTACAGTATTGTCATGAAACAGCTGAAGAGTCCTCTTGAGCCTTGCCAGGTTTCCAAAGAATGAGTGGCAGAAGCAGTTTCTGTTAAATACCCTAGGAAATGCTGCAACAATATAAAGTTTAGCTTTCACATTAAAATACACAGGAGATGTCCTGATCTGCAAGTTTAGCTCTGCACACTTGTATGTATGCACTGCCAAATGTAGTCTTCAGTTCTGTGGTCCTGTGCCATTTCTAATACATGTTGCAGGGGCACGCACATACCTACACATAAAGGCAGCGCTCATTTTTTCCTACAACCTTAGATGCACATTTAGCATCTTGTAAAGGACCAATGTATAATGTGATTATGCAGTCACGTAAATTGCTACATAATTATAGTTCATTTTGAATATGCCATATAATAGTGCTTCAGAATCTAAACTTTCATTGTGAAAGTAATTAAGCCTCTAGCCCTTATGGTTACAAAGATAACCTTCAAAATGTCAAATGAACCTAAGCAGATGCGTTGATGTCTGCCTGCATCTGCAGACAGCTTGAAACAGTAGCTTGAAGAAAATGATACCATGTGCTGCCCCCTTCATCCAACTGGGTGCTGCCTCCGAAGAAAGCCTAACACAAGCACTGTTGTTAACTATTTCACAGCTGATAGATTTAGCAGAAACAGCCAAACAAAGAGCTTCTCTGACATTTTTTAAGAGACAATTTAAAGAAAATGAAATATAGGTTCCATTGGTTCCACTTATTTTGTTATCTATGGCAGGGAAGAAATGCTGAATTAATCTGTTTGCTATGAATTTAATATCATTCTTCTCATGCTCAAAATATTGAAGGAAGCTGCTAATACAACCTTCCTCACCCCCTTGACAAAAGTATCAAGTAGTGAATACCAGCTCTGCTGTTTCCCATGCAACTGCCGAAACTCTTTGCTTCTCACCAACATCTGTCACATGGTTGATGGAATGATTTCAGTTTCTTTGGAATAAATGCTCTTCTGTCTCCTTTTGCCATCCAGTAATAAAGCATGTGAAATAGATGTAAAAAAAATGGTAAAAATACACATGTTAAATAAGATGGCATATATATGGAAAATTAAAAAAAATATTCTGGGATTTATTACAATGTAGTGAGAGTAAACTTACTGTAACACAATATGTTTGGATATTGTTTGTAACCAGATTAGTATTTTAAGTGTACTATACCTTTAAATGAAAAATACTGTATTGTTTCTTGTTATAATGCATGGAGAAAAGGTCCAGGTTATGATTCTGCCTTCAGCCTGCATGGTGATTTTTACAGGATGCTGGCTGGTAATAGTACAGGCAGGATGCACTGCTGGGTCTTGTTTTCTGGGATATTGAGCAGAAGCAGTGAAGATACGAAAGCTTCTGCCTGACACTGCTGCTTTGGAAGCTTAGCGAGGACTCATTAGAACTATTCATCTGTTTCATGACAATATTTTAATCTCACAATTAATTAAAATCTTTTCCCAATATACAAGCCTTCCTTCATCAGCCTGACATGCCACGCATGGAGAAGAACAAGAACTGGCAAAGAATCGTACAGACTTGTGACAGAATTCCAAACAATGCAACAATGATTATTTAGATCAGCATAAGGCTAAGCTTTCAGGTGACGCAGTGCTTAAATGAGAAGGGGGATTCACCTTTGAGAAATCCCCAGGTCAGAATTCTAAGTCTTTATTTTCATCCTGATGGTTTTAGGACAGAATATTGTATTAATTGCTTGAGACTTTGTAGGAGAGATACAAAGACCACTATAGTAATAGAAACATTCCCACTGATTTTTAAATGCAATTGTATGCATTTGGAGCTATGCAATATATTCTTTTCAGTGCAGTGTACCCAGTTCAGTTGAGCTAAATTTGAAATTTTCCTTCAATTAAAAAGAAACAGCTGATATGATAGCTTAGTATCAGATGGGTATAGGCTGCTTTAGGCTATCATTTTCTCACTTTATTTTAAGGAAAAGTAACTTCCTAATCCTTTCCTATGTTTATATAGATGCTTTGAGTGAAAATACGGCTGCTCAAACATTCAAAAGTTCACTTCTCCCACCTGTCAAGAGTTCAGTTCTCCTTGATTTCATTTTTACCATTACTGCTACTGGTACTACTAAAGTCAGGAAGAGACGCACTCCCTAGCACTATGTGTTTCATGAGAATGAACTTCACTATGGAAAAAACTACTGAAAAAATGTAATAGATATAAAATCCTGAAGCACTAGATTATAATATGATATATTATATTATAATTTCAGGAGTTTCTTTGAGTGCTAGTAAAACTTGATATTCAAATACAGATATGATCAAGGGGAGGCATGTATCCTTTTAATATATTACATTTCCACGACATGGTATCATTTCACTCAATTTAAATCTCAAGCGAGCAAATAATTTTTAGTCAGTGTGTGTTGAGGAATAGTTATATTTCCCATAGGAAATCTGTGAACATGGAAACACTTTGACAAATGTTATCAGTATTAGCCAGACACTAAGAGTGATTAAAACTGGTTTTGGACATTTTCTTTTTCAAAGCTTAAGACAAGGCCAGATGCAGCTGAGTCTAGGTGGATGCTGGGGAATGGCACAGTTGCTTGTGTCTCATCGTGGGAGCTGGGCATGACATCTGCTTGTCTCAGTGGGAAGAATGTTGCAAAGCAGATCTGTACCACCGTAATAATATTTCAATTTTCTGCAGGTGAGCTCCCCTTTTGCTATCTACAAAGTTGAAATGAGACTGTATAAGTGATTAAGAGGAGTCCTACGGTTGTCACTGTCTTAGATTACACAATGCTGTCACTCTATTATTGATAGTGAAATTGGCTTGCTGTGTGGCTTTTACTTGATCAGTTAACCTCTGCCTGCTTCATTTCCCACCTCTGCATGATCAGAACACTAATAATACTTGCTTTCCTTTGAAAAGTGCTTTGACATCTGTGGCCATAAAGCACTTCACAAATGTTTTCTCTGAAGACACACCTCATTTGTGTAAGAAATATACACTTGGAAGGCATGTAGGGAATGCTGAGAGGGCAAAGTAGAGAGATGAAAGAATCGCAGAGAAAAAAAAAACAAAGAATGAATAGAATGGGTAAGGTGCTCTGGTGTTCATCGGTGACTGAGTTGTTCCATCTCTAAACCAAGGTTACATTGCTGAAATACAATCTCATTGGATTGTCTTTGACCCACACAAAACATTCAGTGTTACGCAGTTTGCTAGATCAGACTTTAGTGTTGAATGTGTTTTTCAGATTCTTTGATATGTTTTACCTCATTGAATCAACTCCAGCAGTTTTTGCTTCTTCCCTCTCATCTCTCTCTGAAGTATAATAAATATTGCTTTCCAGCAATAAAGAGTAAACTTTCAGGGGATAAAATATATGTAAAATAAACTCTACCATGCCAGATAAACATAATTTTATTAATCACTTATGCTATATCTTAGAATATATTGTACTGTTACAACACTTCACAAACTCTGAAATGAAAGAACAGGCAAAACATAGTACTTTACAGACTGGAAGAATGGGTGATTAAGTGATTTGCTGAAGATACCTGTTCTTCACTCTGGTTTTCTGTATATCAGAAAGTTTATATCTTTCTCTTTCCTTCGGCAGTCCATCTGAATATTCTTTTACAGTCCACATCACCAAAGCATCAAATTGTTTCAGTGAACAAACATTAAGGCCTGTGATGGTTAGTGATTATATAGGTAAACATAGAATTTGAATCATTAAAGCAGTTATTGGGATTTCTTCCTTTGCAAAAAAAAAAAAAAAAAAGGGAGTTAGAAACATTTCACAATGACGATCAGCCTCTGAATTAGCAGTGTTTTCTCTTTCACAGTTCAAGTTCAAACATGAAATAAGTCTTGGGCTTTTTGATAACATCAGCTTAGTTCTTTGAGCAAATATTTTTTCCTTTGGATATTTAGCTCAAAAGTAATATTATTCCTAGTTATTTCAACAATGGAAGCATATGGAGAGTACAAAACCTCTGATCATAGAAGTGCATTTACCAATAAATTATTGAGTACTGTATTGTAAACATATGTATGTGCTTTCTTCAAGAATACAAAATAACTAAGCTTTGTAATATAAAAGCATGTTAATGAGGGTATATACTCCGGGTATTATCCATTTTTTCCAACAAAAAACTTCTACTTTCTGTTGCTCATTATCATCTGTTTGTGAACTTAATTCCTTCGCAGAAGTCTTATTTTCATATAAACAGCCCAAAAAGCTTGCATGATGTGTTTTTTTTTCAGTGACTGACATAAATGCCTTAGAGTCATCCTTGAAAATTTCTTGTTACACTAGTGGACATTGCCATGATTGGTATTTGATAGGAGATTTTGTTGTAAGAGAAGAGACAAGAAAGCACTAGCATAAAACAACTGCTTACCCATATTCATCCATGGAAAGCTTAGAAAACAAAGAGAAAAATCCCAATAAAAAAATTAATTTGTGTTTTACACTTTCATCCTGGATTACTTGCATGGCAGATCACTAAAAATCTTACTGACTTTCCAGCAATATTGACAAATTTGTATGAAGGGAAAAAACATTATACTAAATTTTCACAGAAGGTGAATGTACAAGCTTGACACTAATCGGTGTGTATCCCTGTCCCAGAGACTTGAGTTTTTACCTCAAGATCACATAGTCTGGGTTTTAGAGCCTGCAACTGGCAGCGAGTAGGGTAGACTTAAAAATTCAGTTGCAGGATCAAGGCTAACTTAATACAAATATAACAAATGAGTGTAACAAACAGCAAGAGGAAATTAGGAAAGTGAGAATGAGGACATAACTTACAGGAACACAGACCTGTACAGACAACTTACTGTACAATTTGAGGGTTATGAGAGCATGTTATCAAAAGGCAACTTGCTTTTACTCCAGTAAATTTCTTTAAACTACTCAGGAGTAAAAAAACCAACACAAATTTTTTGATCATGATTTTTTTCCTAATTTCTTCCCCCATCTGCACAGTAACTTCCTTCATCTCACTTCTCTTTATTTTGACATTTTCTCTTATTTATCTCTTTGATGCTGGTACAAGTGAGGGATTATGACATTATTTGTTTATTATCATAATCACATTGCTTTGTGTGACTTGATGCTGGGATACTTTCTCAGTAAAGTTTGATTAATTATTAGGAACTTACGGGGGCTGTAGACTGAGCTCTACATGAACAAAGTATAGCCCATAAGTACTGGCTTTCAGGTGCCCTATTTGTTGAGATTTTTCTTCCTTTTGAGAGAAGCAGAAAGATGGTCAGAGTAGAAACCATCTCTGTTCTTCTGCTTTTGTCCACTCCCTCAAAAAATCCCTAAACCAACAGTGAGCTGCACAACTATAATTAAATTAATGATCCAGAAAGCTACATTAAATTATTGTATGTAGTAACAATTCACTGAAATAAAATAGTTGTGTCGCAAAAAAATGACAAAACATCATACCAAGATATGGCAGATTATGATTACTGAGGAATCTTAGAAACTTGGTTTATTTAATTTTCCATGGGATAGATCCAGTCACTTTCCTGTTGGATATAAATTTTCCTTCTGAAATCAGTAGAGAGTTCAGTTTAAAACACACAAAAAGATTTCTCTCTGTATAGACATCAGAGTAAGGCAGGATAAGAAGGATTTTTACTTCTGTCTCTGATTTTCCTGGCTTCTTTCATTTATCAGAAGATCCTTAAAATAATGGATTGTATCTCTTTGCATCAGAAATCTTCCTCCATTTTCATGAGCTTCTACTGCAAATGTGTATTGTAGTAATCCATAAACTGCAAGTATCCGCTTGTGGGCCATTATACTGTTTGCTCTTTCTCACAATTGTCATAAATAGGTGTATACTTTGATAGGTTTAAGTGACAAAAAATATTTTTGTAGGGTACAGTAGAGCAACATCATTGTAATTAAACTTGTCTAACATTAGGCCTAAAGCATCAGAGGATTTATGTTTTGTATTCCGCATTCTCCTTCCAAGTTATTTTATTAACATAGAATGTATTTAATTATGCAGAACTGCAAACTGCATTATTGATATTCTATAAACATTAACTACTAGTGTCTCTAATGAAGCAGGAAGAAAACACGCTTTCTTGTTATTTGTCAGGACTCACAAAGCACTAGTGTTACAGATGCTATCATTACATTGCATAAGGTATGAGGGATCTGAGACATGTACCTACCAGCTCATTATTTATGCTTGGCAATATATGTATACATACACACACACACACACGCGCGCGTATACATACATCTCTCTCTCTCTCTCTCTCTCTCCATGTATCTATGTACATACACTCATATACATGTATGTGTACATATATACACACATATGCATATAGTGATTTCTAAGGTTGATTTCATTCCCATCAGTGGATGTTACATGTTTTAACCTTCAAAGTCTTTAACTGTGTTTGTTTTAATTTATATTGCTGTAAGATATGGAGACCAAAAGGATAAGAACTCAGATTACAGAGGGTACTGTGAAATACTAACGGAGATAGAAATATATGTCAGAGAGAAACTAAGGATTTACCCAAATGAATTCACAGTTCCAAGCCATTTTCTCTGAGATTAATTCAAATATATTCAGACCTCCTGCATGCAAAAGTTCAGATCTAACTTGTATGATAGTGTTGTCATAATCTGTTTAGGAAAAAGTTGGAGGAACCATATAAGAGACTCATATATCTTCCCAAATATACAAAAACAGATGCTGTATCCTAGCTGAATGAATCCTAACTGGATGGTTTTCTTGATTCAATTGACATTGTAAGAAGGTACATTGAGCCTCAAACTTCTGGCAGAAGGAAAGGATATTGCCAAGACTGTAAATACAGTCAAAACTGTATCCAACTTGTCATTTTTTCCCCCCATTTATTAATTTAATTGCTATTAGCAAGTTAGAACTTAGGTAAGAAGTTAAGTCCAAAAGACTTCTAAATAGTTTTTGGAGATAAGATACAGTTCCACTTCCAATCTCATTAAGTACTCAAGCTTTAGACGAACTCAGAGTTGTCGAAGGGCTCAGTGTTGGCAATCAGTTTTGAATTGCTCTTAAAAAAAACCCAAAAAGATTCTGCAGTAATAATGAACTCTGGCAGAATCCTGTGGTCCATGTCCCTCCTGAACATTTGTATTGGCACCTTAAGATCTGAAATTGTCACTAGTTTCTAAAAAATTTTGAAAAAAACAGATTGCAATGCACACAAAATGAACATGTATAGACACTTTCAGCTAACTAAGTAGTAATATATTTTGGAAGTGGTCTACAGTTTTTATTTTTGGAAGAAATACACTTTGGGCCTTTTTGGAATTGGCTTAATACTGTGCTACTAAGCAGCTAAAAATATTGCAGAACACAAGAGATGGAAATTTATAAGGAGTTTGCCTACTGAGAAGCAAATTTTCCTGCACGATGTCATTTTTGTTTGCTTCCCGCTGATGGTAAAGGACAAGGAGAATTTGTATGTTGTGTTAAAAATGTGTTGTTGATATAATGGGATTCTACCTCTCTGGGTCATTTCTGGCACTGTGAGCAAAGTAACCTTCTTTTTCTGGATCTGTTGTAACTTTTTTACTTCTCTATTATAATCCTCAGTGCAATTGATGAGTGACTAATTGCTGAAATTTACTGACAGTGTAACAACAAGTTGCCAGCATAAGCCGCACGTTGATCATCACCCAGCAGTAGAGGTGAATGTAAGGAATGTATTTACGTGGGAAGACCTATAAAGCTATGAAAAGAAAAGAGATTTTAAATATGAATTACAATATTGGCAGAAGAATGAACATACATAAACAAGCCATGAGTGGGTGGAAAGTAAGAGGTTTCTAACAATTAGAGTGTAAGAAACAGGCTGAAGTACAGCAGTGGGGGTAAGAAATCTAACTGCTTTCAAGAAGTAGCAAGAGAGGAATTTTATGGAAGAAATTAGATAATGTGACTACAGGGAGGTAGACATAGGAGTTTCCTTTGACGTACTACATATGTTACTGCAACTTTTAAAATTGTTTTTTTATAACTGCTGTTGAACTTAAGGATAATGAAAATTTTAAGTGTAGTTAAAAGGAGAGCAAGAAGATCATGTTGGTTGCACAGAGACACCAAAGATGATGGTGAAACAAAACAAATATCCCTGTTCTATAAAACATACTGTTAAGAAATGAGATTTATGTCAGCCTTTGGTTCGTTGGCAGTTGCATAATAGCTGAACGTCATCTTGCAGCTGAATGAAATCTTTGCATTGGAATGGACAGATATTATAAGGCTATTTCTAAACATTTCATCATGGTGATGAATTTAATTCCGTTGTGGCATTTGACCACATGTACTTTTTCTTTATTTATAAAGTTAACTCCATCCAGGATACTGTTTGATTACTAACAGAAAATACTGCAGGCCTCAAATTGATATGCTATAATAATGGTAACTTTTAGAATTTTAAAAAGAGAAATGCAGAATGTCAAAAAAATAAGCTAAAAATAACTTGATGACTACATTGCAATTAGAAGAACAAGGAAACTAATGAATTTTAAAATAATTTTTTATATTTAAGCTTAATTTTTGCAATTTTTTTTTTAAAAAGGTAGGTGGTTATAGTAACAGACACAAACCAATATCCTGTTACATATGTGTAAATGCTAACATTAGTGTGATAACATTGCTTAGCTAAAGCGGCACATATTAAGGCCGTATAGCAAGGGCTTAATAGCAGCATTCATACTCTGAGATTCTGTTTAAACTCAGGCACAGTAGGAAAACTGAAAGTGCCTTTGAAGAGAAATCTCCCTAGGAACTGTTGCTAATCAATAGAGGAAGTTTGGATGAGGATCCCACACTCATTTAATGGCTTCAAAATCTAAGGAAAAGGTAGAGAAGTTTCACCTCTTTATTCCTCCCTATTGTGACAGAAAGAGCTTCGGGAGATATACAGCGCATTTGCCTATGGAAATTAGCTTAAAAATAATGTAGATGTAATTACATCAGCTGTATTCTCCAGAAAAAAAAAAAGAAACATAGGGAAGGTATCAGTCCTTAATTTGTGTTGAACAACCTCTGAGGCATTAGCTTGAGGTAAATTGTGTCTTGTAATTCTAATACGCTTGCATTTTGGATGTGGCTAAAATAGTCTTACCTGTGCCTGGCCTGTGCAACACTTTGACTCTATGTCCTGATTATGTTGAAATTAATTTTGAAACCTAAATGTATTGTTTTTATTTAATATAACTCAAATGGCACAGGGTAAGAGAACTTCTGTGATCACAGCACATTAAAGGTGATGTCTCTTAGGCAGAGATCAGTGTGGATGTTTAGACGATCCTCACTGGCTTCATATGAAAGCATCTGAAATCAACTGCCAGTAAACTGACTGCAATTTTAAAAGTTTTTAAAATACGCCACATAGGCATATTGATTTCTGTAGATACCATTTAAAGCCTGAATGAGAGTAAGTTTTAAATAGAATTGAAAATCCTTATCTAAAGGAGCTTCTTGTACTACTGGTTTAACTTAGATGTGGGGGTTCACCCCCGACATTTCTTGTCACACTTTGTGTATCAAGAATTGATGTAACAAAACAGTTATGGAACTGAATAATGTAAGTATTGTGTGGCACTGATGGGCTGGCTCTTCCTGTCCCATGTCTTCCACAAAACAGGGTCCAAGAGTCAGTTAAATAGTGAAGGATTTATTCACACGAAAATAAATGCTGTCAGTATCCACAGTGGTTTGGCCCTGGAGCTTCCACAGAGAAACTTAGAATGAAGCACAAAAACTGGATCAAGAGCCTGCAGTCTGTCAATGAACTGCTGAGGGATGCAACATGACAACATAATCAAATCTGATGTGTCTTTGCAATGACATACCAAGCCTGCAGAATTCAAAACAGCTTAGTGTGCTGAAAGCCATGGCCAAAACATGTTTTCTCTTAGCTACAAATATTTGGAAGATTTTAAAACTGATTTTTTTTTAAATGAAATTCTTTGCTATCCAGAAAAAAATATTTCTGTGACCCAAATATTTTCAGTGGTACAGAGCTTGAACAGAAAAAAAATCCAACTCAACCAGATGTCATCTTGAATTTCCTACCAGCAACTGAATCTGTGGGACAGATATGACACCTATGCTATACTAATTATAATCCAGATTCTCTGTTTCTGATTTTATAAGAAACTTCCAATAAGTCCATTAAAAGAATCTGCAATATTGAATACTTCCAGTGTAGTGTCACATACTGAATGTGTTAGAGAAAAGACAGTCTGGCTAGCAAATTAGAGGTAATAACAGCAAATCTCAAATACACTAGTCATTATGTTTATTATATAGTCAGATTACACATACTAGTTCCTGGTTTTCTTCTTCCTTGGTCTGTTCAGTATGCTGTCTTAAGCAAACAGTGTTTGATTATATACTTTTGGTGTATATTTTACTCTCTGTAGGTGTACATATTAAGATATTTTTCTCATACTTTCTAGTGCTGCATTTTCATTTGGTTTTATCCTTCTTACATGACTTGTAGTAAGTACTTCTGTAATTGCCATATCACAGTGTATGCTTTTATGTAGACTGACTAATTGGTAAATGCTGGCTTTTTATGCTACTATTTGTTCTCTGTAGTGTCATTTACACCATTCAGTATTCGGCTGTGTATGGTATTAACAGTACTTTCTGAAGATTTAAAAGTAATGACTTGCTGATTGTCCTTCAGAAAACAGTCTCCAAAGCAATATTTTTTCTTCCACAGGCTTCTGTTACTGTATTAATTCAGAAATGATTTTTTTCTTTTATATCAAAAGTGCGCATATTTATTGAGCTTTCACAAGTATTTTGTTACATTCATTTAATACAGAAGAAAAATATATCTAAAGGACAATAATAACACTTTTTTTTTTTTAGTTAAGAAAGATGTTCTGCCTGTGTATAATGTACATGTATAATCTTATGCAGATGTGTCTATGGTAAATACCCATGCTGACATTCTTTGAAAATGGCCAGAACAGTATATTTAGACCCACACCAGACAGATTAAAACTACAGAGTAGTATTTTGCAAAACTTCTTCTACTTGTGTCTTCTTTTTCTTCTGAATATACTAGGAATAGTAAACTAACTATAGTGTACTATATAAGTAAAGTTTTCATTTCTGAGACAGGAATGTCTGATTTCTGCTAATCCCACAACTTTGCCATATTCTGTGCAGCAGAACCACAAACAGGGATTCATTCGCTCATAGCTTGTAGGAGGGGCCCCAAGCAAATTTACTCTCTTTTTCAATTTTTCCTTTGCATTCCCAGGAAAATGTCATAAAAGCTGTCTGGAACTGGTTACTGACGGAGATGGTCTTTTAAGCAATTTCTCATCAGCCTTTCTGTTCTATAGGGAAATAAAATGGAATTTTGCAAAATAGTGAGTCATAATTCAAGGCAGATATTGATATGATTCTTAATCACAGACAAATATCAAATGATCATGAAAATCATTACTGGCTCTATGTGCTTGCATCTTTAGCAAGAAGGATTTTTCCCTTTGAAATCTTACATGTAAGATACAAATACACTTGTAAGTGTTTACAGGATCAAGACTGGGTACAGTTGTGCTGTGTTAACGCACTGTTATTTCTGCATAGTGGGGTACTAGAGGGGTACTTGGGTGCATGATTTCAGACGCTTGTATGTGTTTGGTTCTTTCTGTCATTCATCAGCTAGTGTTTTGAAGTTTTTTTATGTTAATAAAGTGTTTAGTGATATTGTAAAATTATCATATTTAGGCCTTGCTTACATACAGTGGTTGTATTGCTAAAACAGCCCAGCTCTATGAGTAAACGTAACCCTTTCATGAAGAGGTTTATGCAGTTGTAGTTCATTTTCCTTTAGAAAGATTAAAAAGGCATGCCAGTAATATGGACAGAGACAAGCAAGGAAGACTTTAACCAGAAGGGAGACTACAAGTGCCAGCTGTGTCCATACTACAGGCTGTATGTTGAAAGGCAGTAGCACAGGCGAGGAACTGTGTGTCCAGGTAAGCAAGAATGCAGTGTCTGAGTGACAGGTAGGTATTAATGCCATTGAGGCTCACTCTAAAATATTGGGAGGTTGTTCTCTGTGCTGGACTGCTCTGTTACAGGTGTTTGAAGGAAGAGATGAAACACTGGAGTCACACTGGGAGTGACAGTAAATAACACAGGAGGCAGAGGATGTGAGGAGGTACATAGTGGGTGGTGTTCCAATGAGAAGCTGCTGGCAGGAGGCAAAGATAGAGGATGACAGTGGTTTAGACTCTGGCCCAGAAATAGTCAACTGTGCCTCAGGTGATGAGTATGTGTCCTTTCTGTGATGTTGAAAATGGAGACAGGAATGTCCAAGCTAATGATTCCCAATATATCCAAGCTGGTTTTGTGCATACCCACTTGAATTTGCCCTGTGGGCAGTGCTGGCCTTGGGCTGACTCCCTGCATCCGGCTGTGCTGAGCTCTGCTCTACTTTTGACCCCGAGGAGGACAGTGGAGAGATTCTTGAGCTGATCCACATGGCTCAGCCTTGCCAAGTCAAATACGTCCTGATGTTGTACTGGTTCAGCTGCCAAACTGCTCTCTGCAGGGGAAGAGAATGGCACCTATGCCTGAAGAAGCTGGCTGTCCTTAACCTCAAGTAACCCAGAACTTCATCAGGATCAAGATTATAGTTTATAACCTCACAGTTAAACTCTCCTTTAAGAGATTTTATAATTAAAAAAAAAAAAAGAAGAAAAGAAAGGTTATGTACTTGGCAAGTTTTGAAAGACAATCACGGCATTTACCTGAGCAATGAGGCCTCAGCACATGTACCTCATTTCAGCTATTTGTTTTGTTCAATCCCTTGTAAAAAGAGTCTTAATCTGTGACCAAACATACTGCAGTAAGTTTAGGTCCTGCAGCTTTCTCTCCATGTAGCAGTCAGTTATTTTGTCTTGGGCAGTCTGTACCTGTGGAAGGCAGCTGAGTTCTTTGTCTTAACATGAATACAAATGTCCCTTCCTGGAGCTCCCTCTGGGAATGCACACAGTAATATCACAACACAACTCACCTGAAGTCACAGACATTTACAGTCACTGCCTGTGGGGATAGAGGAGACAGCGAGGATATCCTGACAAATACTGTACTAGCCTTTTGTTATTATCCTTTTGCAGGACAAGTGGGGCACAAGGGATTACAGAGTCAATGGCTAGTTCTTACTTAAATACCAAATGTATTTAGAGTGAGTCCCATGATGATGGGAATCAATCACCTACTAATGCTTGAACTGGCTTAGCCAGCACTTAGAAATATGTACTGTCATAGAAGTAGTGTTTAAAATAAAAGTGATGTTTAAATAAAATGAAAATGACACGTTAAGGAAACACCACATAGACATGAGAGGCAATGTAGACAAATACTGAAAGATTTTGATAACTACAGTATAGAGACACTTTTTTTTTTTTAATAATCAAAGGATATAAAGAGTAAGATATTGTCTTTTTTTTAGGGACTATGAATTTTCTGTTGTGAATTGGAAGGTTTTATTCATAACAAGATAGCATAGTGTTTTTGTGATTTGCCAGTATGACAGCTCAGGTTCAGAAATCTACTTCAAGCTGTTGTCTTCACATCAAGCAATTTGCCAGAGAGAAACTGGCAGCTGATGCTGTTTCATTTTTATAGGATTTGATCAAATACTCATATATTCATTAAAGTTTTTTGTGATTATGTTTTAATTATAGTCTTGGTCCCATTCAAATTTATTTTTGCTTATACAAACAACAATACCATAAAGTTCTTCGTGGTGTCTGCAGCCTCCCAGTCTCACAGAAGTGCTTTTCCTCAGGGACTGAAGTGTGGTCTTCTGCTGCGACTCTGTTTTACCTTATTTGAATCCTCACTTTCATACAGGCAAGGGATATTTCCACACCAGATAGAAAATGTCTATTGGTTACTTCTTGCTTAACATTTGTTGCTCTCCAGGCTGCTTTCTAAGCAAAACCAAATTACCATACATCTGGGTTTTTCAGGATCTCTCCTCATTTCCTATTTTGAAAATTGTCAAGGTAGACCAGAATAACAATGAGCAATTACTGAAGCAAATGTTCATCAGTGTAGTCTGAGATCTGTTCTTTTATTCAGCAAATGTTTGTAAATAATTAATATTTTCTTTGAAACAAAAACCTGCTCACTGATGTTTTGCAAAAAAAGACAAAACTAAACCATGCTACCTGTTTACAATAAAGAGTTCTTATAAAGACGTAGGTGGTTCTTTCCAGAAGTAAGTTCAAGTATTCCCTAAATCTCTCAGGATCTAGTACGCAGGCATAAAATTTAAACAATTGTGTTCTGAGAAAAGCATCTCAATTTATAAAAAAAAATAATGGCTTACAAATTTACTATGCAAAAAATGTTGTGTGGTAAATTTTATTTTTCCTCAGACATATTTTGAAATTTACAGGGTTTGGAAGCTTAAGAAAATACTTGACATATGTTTCAAAATGAGCTGGTTTTATGCCTGTGTATATATATGCCTATATATTCTGTTTATTTGTCTCATGGCAAGAAAAATCTTTACTCAACAGTGTTAGAATTAGGCCACACTGTATTTTAGATCCAGTATATCTCTTTATCAGGAGTCTGCTCTTAAATCTGTATTTTACACTTTCCTATGCTCCAGTCACCGCAACCATAATAAGTAAATGCTGTAGCTTTCAGTTCTTACCTCTGGGATGAATAATAAGAAAACCCTTAAACAGACGGAGTGGGCTTTCTTGTACATGTTATCCATTAATGTCAAACAACAAGCTATAGAAAATATTTCTATTACTCAGGTGAAAAGAAGATAATAATATCACCTGTTTTCAGTAGTGTCTACATTCATGCAGTTTAAATTTCACTTTGTCCCTGTGCCTTACATTACCTATTGGCTCTCATTGACCTTTGAATGTGCCGAGCCCACAGGAAATTATAGACACGATGACCATGTGAGTACAGGTCTATCTGTATTATATACACACTGAAGCCCCAATATTCTCCTTCCCTATAATTCAGAGGAGGCAGTATTTCTTGTTTTGTGAGGTGGAGTTACCATTTTACAGTACTAAGGGCTTGATCCAACACAGCCCCTGGCATAACTTTAGTGATGTCACAGAGTTTAGGGCAGCCAAAGGTATTCAGTTCAATTTGGCTGTTGTTGAACAAGGCAATAGTATGCTGGGTTATTCAATACCACTTTTTGTACTTTTGACACCTGCGTATGTAGTTTGCAGCCTGCTTGATTTTGGTGTTCAATCAGTAGCTACACAATTTTATTTTAATATGGATTCAAAGTGTCATTGTTTCAGTACCTCTGTAGTAATTAATAACAGACAGTTTTACTAGGCAGTTCACCCCTGCATATCTGAGTGTTCTTTCACTGTGTTTATTTTAGATGTGGAAATGAAAGATGAAAATATTTTAACTGCCCTGTAGTCAAATTAATGGTCAAATATACTGCCCTTTGACAAGCTTTTTGACTTAGATGAAACATTACCTAGGTTCATTACCACAAGGCTTCTTAATGTTATCAAATGTGTTAAGATTCAGTAATGCTGGTGATGATTAGATAAAGTAGGAATAGCAATTAAAGTGTATGTTTAAAAGTACTTTAGAACAAATCTACTTGCAGTGGTTCTACTCAGTTTGTCCTTTGGTACACTTTGCAATATAAAGAAAGCTCTTAATCTAAAGGAATTATGATCCAGTTTTAAACATATCATCATTTTGATGGATACTCTTTAACCGCAGTATGTATTACTGCAATGGGTAAACTCGCAAGAGCCAGGGTTAATGAAACTGCACGGGTTTCAAATCTGTCAAAACGGGCTGCCTGAGAGACTGCCTTATGCCTTTGTTCTTAATGAATGCCACAACAAAAAGCATTCCTGTGGGCTTTTTCTTTCTTTCTTTCTTTTTTTTTTTAACTAAACATGCTTAACAGTTAGTTAACATGAAAAGACCTTCCTGCTTTCTTGTGGTATTTCCTGGTAGGGGTCTTTTTCATAGTGTGTGCTTATTCATGATACTTTGCACTGAAAATACTGAAGAAAAAGATACTGGGGAAAAAAAGAAGGCATTTTCTTATGGTAGCTACAGATGTAAATAATAAATGTCCTTCTTTTGGAAATTCCGTAAGACAGAACCTTCTTGTGTTACAAAATGGAGCGTGAGAGTTGGAGACAGAATACTTTAGAGTAGGAAGACAAAGAAAGAGAGAAGCTCAGAGCATGTGAATCAAAAACCCGCTTTTCCTAAAGTTCAGAACAGTTTATCTGTATATGATTAATATGGTGGTTATTATTATTACACATTAATATAGTAGGGAAAAAACCCTGAAAAATATGCTGAAAAAAGTGGGAGATTTTCCTTCTCCTTTTTATTGTCAGTCTGTTTCTTCCTTATGGTGATATTATAGTTAATGATCAGGTAGATTTTTAGATACAATCAGCTTAATTCTCTCTTCTAAATCTTAAAACACATTTTTTTTGGGGGGGGTTTACCATTAGATAACATTTAATCATACATACATTCTTGGGAAACTTGAGTATGGCACTACCTATCACAATATCCCCTAAAGAATTCTGTTCTTGTAGGGTAGGATACTGAAGATTCCGAGGCAATTATTTCTGAATCTGCAAAACTCATAAACTATAGAGCTGTTCTGCCCCACAGAAGCTAAACTAAGTTCTCCGGAGGACTGTTGCCAACATTTCTACTTTGCAGCTGATATTGGTTTCTAATAGTTTCTTTGTGTTTTGTTTTGTTTTTTCTTCTTTTTTTTTTTTTTTTAAAGACGCAATAAAAAGATAAAACTCTGGAAAAGTACAAGTGAAGCCTTATCACTGGGAAAATGTTGATTGTCTGAGATAATTTTATCATTGCTAAGTTCCCAAAACACCTCAGTAAAGACGGGGACTGGAAAAAATTATTAGAATAACAAAATACTGTCCTTGTAGTCAAAGTACTGAAGAAAAGTTAATCCAGGTTGTTGGAATGATTGCAAAGGTGTTGCAGTTCTTTCAATTATAATTACTTCTTGTAATACCATCTTGAACTAAGAGAAACCCTTCAGGAGATGTTAAGGGAAGACGTATTGGACTTCAGAAAAGCAGATGTTAATCCGATTTCACTCTAAGAATAATATTGAAAAAAGCCCTGAAAGAGAAAATCTACCCATATATTTCATAGATCTAAAGAAAATATTTCACAGTTGTCATAACTGAACTTCTTAAAACACTGTGGTATGTAAAAGAGACATAAAAGGCATGATCAGGGGTTCACATAAGCATGAAAGAGCTCATGTTTCAGGGTCACGGTAGCATCAATCAGAAACGCACTCTGTCACCTCTGCTACGTGGTATGGCCCTCAGTGTCATTACAAGAGAAAGAGCAAATAAATAAATTAAAACCACAAGCAGCAAGTCTCAGCAAAAGTACAATGAAAAATCTAGATTTTGTTGATAGTTGACAGCTCATGTGAGACCATGGCACACGTGCCACTGGGCAGCTTGGAGGAACATTTGAAAATGGACATGTAGGAGAGTTCCTCCACGTAGCAGTGCTTGGTGTGAAACTTGGTATGGGACTTTAACATAGTCGACATTCAAGGAGGAACAAGATAAAAAACACGACAAGGCTTTTTTGTGTCTTACCCAATTTTTCATTGAAGAGGACACATTCAGTTTTTTTTATACACAAGGAATTAGTCACTTAGCTGACCTGTTGCTAGTCACTGGTACTTAAGGACTCTCAAAGCAAAATTCTGCCAGAGATAGCAAGGACTAGAAGCTGTTTGGAAGCAGTGAAAGAAGGCTGTGGCTGAACTAACACAGAACAGGAGAATGGGGAGTATCCTGTAGTTTGGTTAAGCCCTGTCAGTTGCACTCATTTCAGTGCCAAAAATTTGTTTTCCTCCATTTTTTTTTTCCTCCCATGCTTGAACTGTTTTTGATTCAGAGCTAATCCTGTTTAAGTGTCACTTTCACCATCCAAATTAAATTCCTAAAATAAAAAAGCAAAAAAGAAGCCCATTGCTTTCCTGTGCACTTAAGACTGTGCTTTTATTAACTTAATGGTAAAACTGTGCTTTTTACATCAGTTGCCTTAGTCATTGTCAAGTCAGTGTTTCTCTGCATGTTCAGAGCTTCTCAGCAAATGCAGGAAATACTTGCTATATGCTGCCGGCAACACCAGGAGCTGCGGTCTCCCGTTCTCTTTGAAGCAGTAGCAGCATGCAGAATGTCAATTACTTTACAATTTCAGGCTTCAAATTCGTTCCTTGGTAAGCAAAAACTTGCCCTACTGCACTGACAGTGTAAGTAGGTATTGTTATTTACTCAGAGAGGTGGCCAGAGTTCTCACTGAAAAAAAAAAAAAAAATTGAAGAATTTCCCCCACTCTTGCTTGTGTTTTATGCACAAATGACCTTCCTAATCTGCCAGTGAAATTTTTCTAGCATAAAAGTTGGATTTCATCTCTCAGCTTTAGAAAATCCACAAGAATTTTATTATCCCTCTGATTAGACATTGGTTTGGAGGAGATCCAGCTGTGTGTCAGCAATGTAAGGCTATCAGATACCTCCTTATCCCAGAAAGTTAGCTTTGCATGACAGCAATTCATATTACCTGTGCTTCTGGAAGGAAGCATGGCAGTTTAGCAGTAGCTCTTCCAAAAGCAAGTCAAATGAGGGGATTGAGAATACGAGGAGGACTATGGCATTGGACTTCCTATGCTGTCATCACACTTGGTACATAAAACATTCAGCAGTATGTAGCAAAGAGGTAGTTGTGATCTCTAACACTTCTGATGATTTTCAGAAGACAATTGGAAAGCTTTAACTGACATCAGACTGGTTTTCAAAAAAAAAAAAAATGCAAATGATTTCTACATTTCTCTAAGGGCTGTAAAAAAATCTGAAACCCTTCCAGTAAGGTTTAGACTTGGTTAGTGAAGCAGAGTAAATTCTGAGAATTGTCCCTACTGGTCATTCAGTGAAAGTACAAGTGATACACGTAATAGGTTAGCAGGAGACAGTACATTTTAAGACTTTTTTTTCTGCCTGCATATTTGCTGTTGTAACATCGCTACAGCCTGCATGGAGGATTCAAAACTAGGATCCAGTTGAGGCAACTGCTAAGAGTGGGTCATTGAAAGCTCTCCCATTAAATCTGGGTTTAGAAACCAGTTTGCTCTAATTTCTGTGACTATTCTGAATGCTACTAAGTTTGTATGTAGTTTCCTCCTGCTACATGTGCCTGTTCTAAATCTCTAAAAGAGCAGCGTTCCACTGAGTTCACTTTTCTTCTTTTAATTTATGCATGTGTATGTACATTGCTTTTCTCCTGCAGTTCTCTAAGAGTTTTATGGCCCATTACTGTGTGAGTAAAATGTGTGCAGATTTTGCAAGCCTCTGCCAGAAGATGTTTATTACTCTCATCATTCTTAAGAAAATCATGTTCCAGCAGGTTCAGGCAATGTGCAAACATGGCACATGTGTGAATTGGCCATTTCATACTACGCTTACAATATTAGCAGCAATAATAATGCCAAGGAAGGGGCCTTAGGGAAGGGGATAGACCTTATGTTAATTCGGTCATGAAGCTCTGATATGTGATCTTTGTTAAACCCAGAGGTGTAAAGAACAGTTAGCTTATTTTCAAAAGTTACTACCAGTTGCTAAGGGAGGTGACAAGTCAAAATATTAATGCAGAAAACAGCTTGCCAGTTTGTCCCTATTTTGCCTATTTTGAGAGTATGGTCTTAGTCTGTCTCAAGGGTTGGCTTATTGAGTGAGAGACAGTGCTTTAAAAAAAATGTTTGATGTTGCACAGACAGAGAAGCAGAATATACTCCCAACTGTTTTGAACTTCTCTTGTACAGCAGTGAGTATTGCTAGTGAGTGCAACATGGTCATACAGCTGATGTGAACGTTTCAGACATGCGGATTGAATAGTTTCATGTAGTAAAAGATCCAAGAGAGATCTTCTCCTGTTTGCTGCATTAATGATAACAGTACTGGAGGCACCCCTATCGTTTATCTCCTTCACTCAGTTCACAGCTGCTGCTGCTTGCTCTGGTTTACTTTCCATTTGCCTTTGCAGTTGCTGTACAGCTCTAGTCTTCCCCTGCTCTCTTTGTGCAGTGAGCACCTTTTCTGTGTGCTCTGCCTGAGATGCAGAAGAACACAGAGTTTAGGATGACTTCTTATGTTTCAGCAGAAGTTTCTTGGATTTTTAAAAAAATCTCTTAGGAAGTTTATGTTTTTATTGTTTATGCAAATAAATTGATGGTAAAGCTGAAGGGACCAAAGTCATCAGTTATCATAAATGGCCTAATATATTATCAGAGACCACAGTACTGGCACATGGCTTTTTGTCACTCCATTCTCCTGTTTCATATTTTAAAATGGGAATGCTTTTAATGCCAAGGAGAAAGTTTCTATTTCTGTTCTTACCTCATAAAAAGTATCCATGACTTCTTCACAAAATCTTTTGGCCTATATATGTGTAAGCAGACACCTAGGGCAATAAGAAAAACTAAAAATCATCAGATTAGCAAAATAGTTTAAAAAATCAGACAAACTCTGAGGTCTCTTGCATTGCTCTTACCTAGGCATTCGTCTTTCCCTTAATGTTCACAACTTAGAATCAACCTGAAAACTTCTTTTCTTATGTTCATTGGGTTAATAACTGGCAGTACTCCTTCCACTTTCCAGCTGCTCCTCTTGCCCCCTACTTTTAAGAGGTATCATCATCACTGTACTTCCAAAAAGAGGAAGGTGACTTTTATAGCTAGAGGACATTTCTTCTTGCCGGCACAAAAATTCTGTAACTCTAAAATCTTAGGTTAGAGTTAGTTATCTAAATTTCACTCATGTGAGCAAACAGAAATTCCAGTCAAGAGGGAGGTCTTGGTAGTCAGGTGCTTTAGAAGAACATTCTTAATTTGAAGACTAGATAAGATAAATTAAGAAAATTGCGAACAGAATAACCAGTAGGTTTCAATACCATCTAGTTATCAGATCGAAAAATGTTCCTTTACACTTTATAGTCTTCAAGTCAGTATCTAATCTATGACATTATTTGACTTCAAAATCTAGTTTCTTTTGTCAAAAGCTCTAGAAGCCCATATAAATATTTGCTGTTTCTTCCTCATTCAGTTTTGTTTACAATCCCTACAGTGCTAAATAGATGACAGTGACACATCTTCCTTTATAGGAGCTGTGCTTGTTTGTCCTCAACATGTGTAATTTATTCTTGTTGCAGTTGTTTCAGCACTTTTTTTTTTAAAAAAAACCTTACTAGTGCCTGCTTCCAGAATCACCCCAATAACCTTCTGAAGGATAAACAGGAATTAAGAATGCCCCCAAGTCCCTTGGAGGTTTGGGTTATTTTAGGTTGATAACTTTTTTTTTTTTTTAAATTCATCTCAGCCATTTCATTCTCAAGTTCCCTTAGGATAGCTGCATGAATGTGTGCATTTAATATGTATTTCCTCCTGTAACCAACCCCAAACTATGGATATGGCTATTTCTGGGAGGATGTTCTCATTCCCAGATGCAGAACTTTAGCTGACTGTGTCCTAGCTACATATCTGGAGCAGACATGCACCATCACAAATCCTATAGGCAGGACACCTATGAAGAACATGAGGACCAGAACTGTGGGACTTGCTGTGGAGTGCATTGGCCCTGCACTCTAGAAATAACTGTTACGAATGTCATGCGTACTAGTACAGAAAGCTAGTGAAGTAAGTAATGAACCAAACATGAAGTATGTATCACCAATCTCATGATATTTGACAGGAATGAATCAATATCCTATACACAATGAACAGATCAGACAAGATAAACAGCCATTTGGCAGGTATAAAGAGGGAATAACTCCTTTACACCCAAAATGATCAGGAAGAAGCCACTAACAGGTTTTTTAGAGCCTTTTGACTGATAAGTGTAACAGGGTGGAGACAATACCCAAGACAGTCAGTCAGCAGAGCCAGCAAGAACTTTTATATTTGCATCGCAGACTAGAATTCAAAATGAACATACTCTTGGGTCAGGTAAGATAAAATTACTGATCACTGGCAGTGGCATTTAGGAGAGAGGTTATGTTTGTTAACCTTAACCTTTGTCTTCAGTGTGTCAAATACATCTTGAAATCCCACGTAACAAGAGTAAGCAATTAGAAAAGTATTCCATTGGTAAATAGAAAACTTTAATTGAAGCAAGATTAGACTAAAATTGGGTTTTACTTGTGACCTTTTGTATCCAGTGTATAGCTAACAGCCTGATCTTGAGACTAGGTAATAAATTTCTTCTTTGTTTTACAACAAATATTAGATTATTTTTTGATAAGTTTAATCAAAGTGTAAGTTGCAAACTTGGAATGCTCTCATCTCTGGGGAGGGAGGAAATCCAAAATGGTTCATGGAGCCACTGGAGCAGCTTTCCTGTCAAGGTGCTAAGAAGCACCACAAGGGTCTGTTTTGCCAAATGCCTGCTCTTTTGCAGGAGAAGAAAAGGAGCGAGACAGCTCACAGCCCCAGACGCACCTCTTCAACATTCACCTATTAGGTGCACCCTGCCACAATTACTCTAGAGAGAGGCAGTTGCACCAATTATTGCCTTAGTGCAGACTCTCCCACCAAAAATAATTCAGTTGGTTTGGACTTAGCTTCTGTTCCTTTCTGGTGCCCTTTATTTTCTATTATTCTGATGCATCAACCTCACTGTTCTTGTTGATTCTTAGAACTAAATATTTTAATTTAATTTAATTTTACATCTTTTCTTTTCCGTATGCAAATTTGTTCTTGGTTTTGTTTGGGTCCATCTTTCTGCATCAGCTATTTTTTTTTCTCTTTTTGCTGGCCATGAATAAAGGCAGTAATGTCCCCACTGCAGCCAGTTCAAAAAGTCCTCTTCTAATCTTTCCTCGCCTCTCAGAACATTCAGTTGGATTTGTCCAGATTTGCTAGCTGCAGGGGCTGGATCCTGGCTTTTAGATCTCCCTGCTAAGCTACACTGAAGTCACAGGGGGAGCTCCCAGCTGGCCCTCCCTGCTGCAGGAAAGCAGCAAACGATGGCTCAGGCGTTATGCACCTGGTCGCACACAAATGCAGAAAGTCATGCACAGATGGAGTTCTGCTCATCTTCAGGCTGTGACGGTATTAAGCGATCTGATTTATATACAAAGGGCTGAAGTTGCCTGCTACTGCTGTTTTATTAGACTTGATTTTCTCAGTGGGGTCCTGCCCCATGACTGGGGATTGTAGATGTTAGAAGAATGATCAGAATAAATAATGTTTAGGAAAAATATTCAGACTATGGTAATGCACATCAGCCTTATTTGCAGACCATGCTGTCACTATACTAGTCACTCCTTAAACGTGCGAGGAAGATGGCCTTAGATAAAACACTTTGTGCAGTCAGAGTTCATTTCCTGACAAGAGATGATGAACACAACGATGCTTTTAACATCTTTGTTTTCTGTCATTTGGGCTTGTAACTGTATGGGTATAATCGATTTAAGCAGATTTTACAGTGTACTCTTCTCTCTCTCTTACATTCTATATGTTTAAAATAGTGACCTTCCTCCCAGCTGCCCTTATATGTGCTCTGTACCCTGCTGCATGGGAAGGACAGCCAGCTCTGATGTAGGACTGCTCTGCTGTTTCTGCAGACATCTGTATTTCCCTGCTCCTTCAGTTCATCAACTCTGGCCTCAAGGTGCTACACCAGTGCTTTGAGGGCCATTAACTGCTTGCACCACATTTGGATCAGACACATATATCTAACCTTATCTTTGAAAGGTCTGGAGAAAATAAAATTGGAAAAGAGATCTTCTGTTCAAGTTCATGCCCTCTTGACTAGTTTGAATTAACACCCACTTAGAGGGGGTAAAAAGTCAAAAATACGCCTGGAAGGTTAAACATTAAGTATATAAAGCTAGACTTCTAAACTTCCATAATGCATGAAAATGTGTATGTAGAAAATGTCTGAACAAAACCAAAGTTTAACAGCTAATACATTTTAAAGTATGTGGATTTTTAAGCCTTTTCTGAGGTTCCCTTTTGCTGGTTGCCTTCAGGGGAAGTGAGACAAGTTTCTAACCTTTGCAGCAAGCTCAATGGAAGAGAGAGAAGGAAGAACACAGAGGCAGAAAGAAATCTCAAATTTCAACTTGTTGTGTGATCTTTGAAGGGCTTAAAGAATAAAAATCTTTAAAGGGAACCCCATAGGTGCTACATGATCTGAATTTTGTCAGTCAGGTTTACAATCATCACAGGAGACAGAAGTCACAGATTTACTGCCAACACAGTCATCCCTCTTTTCTGCTGCCATGCCTTCCCCTTCCCCTTCCCCTTCCCCTTCCCCTTCCCCTTCCCCTTCCCCTTCCCCTTCCCCTTCCCCTTCCCCTTCCCCTTCCCCTTCCCCTTCCCCTTCCCCTTCCCTTCGTAATCGACAGCTCTTCCAAACACTTGTTTGTAGTGTTTGGGTGTCCACCCTGGATGCTTCTAATGACAGAATGAGCCCCAGCCATACCCTACGTTATCTCATGTTTCAGCTTGTCCCTCCAATTGTTTAGGGAGAATTTGACTGGTTTACCAAAAATACTCCGTCTCCTTCTTTTCTTTCTTTCTTTTTTTTTTCATCAGTTTGTTAAAGTTGGGTCAGATTCCTGATTCAGTTCACAGCGTGGCTGTTTCTGCTGCCTTGATAAAATGGAGGAAACTGTGGGATGACAACAAATGGGCGTGTGGTGTTAGGAGGAACTCCATAATCTGCAAAAGTTGGTATGTTGTTAAATCATAGCCTCAGTCCCAAGTGTTAACATAAATATCTCTGATGTACCAACAGTCCTGTGCAAGAATGCAAACTGTTTTTCACTTGTGCTGAGATATAGATGTATTTCCATGTCTACATACCACAGGATGGAAGTCTTTGCCGCTAACTTTGGTCAAAGATGTTCAAAGAACCATCCTGATTGCAGTGCACGCTAATAAACACGGCACTGGTTCAGTATGTATTAAATAGTGTCTACAAATAGTTTCAAAGTGGTCAAACCATTTGTTGTTTAATAGTTTTTGCAACTGTCCAGCTCTTCTTTGTGTCACTGTGATTTCTAAAGCTCAGAGCATTAGTGAGACAGAGGAACATTAGTCATTTTAGTAAATAAAAAAACCCCAACAACTGAAGTTGGTTTAGGATCTTTGTAATTTTTTTTTTGTCTGAATTTATCATGCCAGCTACCACTTAGTCATTTGGTCATGAACAAGATCGAAAAATGATATATGCTACTTGCTGCCCAGTGTCAGCACTGGCAAGCTTGTGTGATTGTATTTGAGCAGAATATTTCAGCAAATAGCATAGCCTAGCAGTAATTGCTGAGCCTTGTCTATATTCTCTCTTTGCAGTGAGCAGGGATTTTTCATTTCATACATCATTTACAGCTTGCCACAGTGATTCCAGTCAGCCAGAATATATTTTCAACACAAAGAGAAGAAAGAGAAATATATATCATTTGTTGCAGAAGTTCGGCACATTGGGTTCAAATTTAATTACACTATAACATGAAAAGCTCCACTAATAGACAAAAAGTCAACTATCCTTAACTTAAGAGTAAAATAAGATCAGTTTTCTTGTTACTCAAGAGGCTTATTGGGGAGTAATTTTGCTGCTTTGAAACAATACATTTATAAGAGTCAGTGTGCACACTTACACAGGTACAGTGCATGTATAATCCATCTAAGTATTTTTCAAAATAACAGATGCCTTCAACCCTCTTGGTAGTGTTGCCTTGTTAACGACACTTAGTACTGCTAAAAAGCGCAGCTTCCATTCCTTTAGCTCCTGCACAGGCTGCAGGCTCCTGCTGGGCATGATAATCAATTAGGAAAGGGAGTCTCAGCAGGGATCCACCCACCGCAGGATCCATGTGACCATTTTTCTCTCTTTTTTTCCCCCAACCCACTGTTGCACCAACATGTGTAGATCCCGGTCTGTGGTAGCTAAGGTAGACAGGATTGGTTTTATTAGTCAGCTGACCTGGTTTAAAATTAAAAAGCAAACAAACAAACAAACCAACAGCCTTTTCTAGCAAAGTGCTGAACACCTTCACAGTTTCTGTGAAATTTGGGAGATCCCTAGTGTTGCCCCTGGAGATCAGATCCACAGATAAGGGCTCTGTAGAAACAGATCTAAGAAACACAGGCCTTACACCTTTTCCTTTCTCATTGGCGCTTCAGAAGAACTTCTCATTAGAAACTCGAATGATTATTTCAATTTTTTAAAGGCCTCAGGATCACAGAGATCTCTCAGCAAGCATCTCTTAATTTCTGAGACTTTTGTAAAGCTTCCTTTTTTGAACTGCCATGATTGCTGGACTGCATAACAAATATGAATTTGTCTTCAGGTGAAATGCATTAAAAGTTGAATTTGTGAAAATAGAATGTATGAAAGGTATACAAAATCTGGAAAAACATTAGTATTAAATGACCTTGTGGAGCAGGATGCATGATACTAATTAACATAGTGTCTCAGCTTCTAAACAGAGCCCTAATCCATCACAGTCATGAGGGTCTGTGGATGCTGGGGCCCAGTGGCAGTTTTGGGATTGAGGAGTTAACTTCAAATGGGAGAAGTCTGATATTTTCTCCTCCCTGAATTCCCTGTGCTTTCCCTCATAATGTGCTCCTTAGGATTCAGGGATAGATCAATTTGCCATTATGTCCTTACCATTGCTGAAGCGGGTTTGGAGAACTTACTTTGCAGTACAGAGGTAGGAGAGCAATTACTGAAAATAAACCTCACTTCTTAGGGAAAAAATCTGGTGTAAAAAGATGGTGGTATTAGAGTACAGAAGTAGTTCAGCTGCTTCCAAGGTGCTGCAGAAGGAGAGTGCAGGGGCACCAATGCAGGGAGCAATGCACTTTCCATCAGCAAATGGACTCCTGATGGGGCAGTGCATGGCATAACAGAGCTTTTATTTCCGTTCTTCAAATGACAACAACAAGAAAAATAAAGTGGTAAAGCCTTTCCTGGGATCATCTGTGGTTGTCAGACTTTGTCAATGTGCTTTTGACACCTTCTTTAAAGATAGAAAAGCAGGGAAAACGATATGCCTATAGCCTTGACCTTGTTTCCTTGTTGGGGAAACTGATCTGTTCTTTCAACTTTCATTTGTCAAAATATATAAGGTCATCATGGTTGTTAGTATTTGACTTTAGGAGATGAACTGCTATAATTAGTAACAACACACTTACTTTATTACTCTTGCTTTGATAAAAACTGTGAGTGGTTTTTTAAAAAAATCTTAATTTCAGAGTGAATTATATTACTTTTTTATTGTTGCCTGCTTGTGTTAAACATTTTTTTTTGTGTTTGTGTAATTAGCAAGCAGTAAATTACTTTATTTCTCTTTTGTTTAATTGAGTTAATGATGTCTGCAAAGAAACATGATACTAAGGGGTTTTTTTTTTTTGCTCATCTTAAGGGGCTCTCAAGAATTTCAGATTTTGCTAGACTCAAAGCTGTAAGGAGTGCATCAAGAGCTGTCCCGACACCTTCAAAAAAAATCTTTCACTTCATTGCTGCATAAAGGTGAACCTAAGTAGTACAGAAGACAGCTTGAACAGAAGCAGCCAGACTTGAGCGAGCAGAGGGACGTGCCTTGCAGGCTGACTCTTCTGTGTGAGTGTGTGTTTTTTCCGTGCTGAGAGGGCAAGACTGGTACATTAATGAGCCATCTGCCTTGCTGGGCCACAGCTTTAAGAACAACATGCCTTCCTGTCCTTTTCATACTCTGCCCTCTAGAAAATGTAGCTCTATCATTACTTATGACAGGAGACTCCGTCATATCAAAGGATAAAGAAATCGGTGATAAAGAGAGAATTAGGGAAATGAGAGGAGTTACAGGACAGAGAGCTTCATTAAAGGGATAAAAAACAGGGAAGAGGAAGATTTAATGAGGCTCTTGTTTATTACTTTTGCTAATTTAGGAAGTCTTGCTGCTGGCTGTGGCACTGGAAGGTTAAATTGTACAGGTACTTTTGAAATGAATATTTCAGTGTGCTAGAATACAGAACTTAAGTATTCACTTGGATTTGATGGGTGAATCAGCCTCAGACTGTGGGCATCTTGAGTTTCAGAAGTCAAGGCTCCTTCAGGGGTGAACTGTTCTTGGCCCTTTTAATGACAGATTGGTCTAGATTAAGGTTACTCTCTTTCTGATACCCTAATCTGCACATTGTTATAGGCTGTTTTTCCTCTTTTTTCCCCCATTTTCCTATGAGTCCTGTTTGTACTTGGGCACTGTATTTCTGAACCTTGCTGCTTTTTGTGGGGCAGAAAGTGCTAATACCAGTTACCTTCTAAAACTGGTATTAACTTTAATACCTTTACTGGACTTATTTGGTACTTATGAATTCTTACTAGCAGCCATACAGTGCTGCCTTTGCCTGCTCTGAACACAGGCAGCGCTGGACATAGGGTGCCCCTATCAACCATGCTGGCAAGTCAGAGTCAGCAGAGTGTGTCGTGGGCTGTAGGTGTAGAGTGGATGTATTGTCTGGTGACTGATATCTGAGGTTCTGTGGGAGTGATTCTGTCTTGGAATGACCGAAATTACACTGAAGTTTTTTCTTCACCTCATGTAGCTTCATTTTTTTCTGACTTTTCATTTATTGAATTGGTCCATACATAAATTAACATTTTTTAGTGCTATGTTTCCCAGCTAAGATTATAATATTGCATTTTTACCATGTGGTGCTTCCTTTTTTGTCACAGGAAGTTTTATGAAGAGTCATCCATGGCTGCACTAGTCGTTATTGCATTTTTCTTCCTTGTCTTCCTATTTTTAACATCTCCATTATTCCAGCTGGAAAATGGCAATTACATAACTTTCCCTCTCTGTGATACAAAAGGATCAGTCAGTTAATATTTATCTGCAATTTGGAGATGGAAAGTGTTACACAAGCACTGACGATTTTGGAGCCAGTATTAGATACATATCTGGAAAGAGATGTGGCTTTTAAAAATAAGTTATTTCAGTTACTGGTGAGTACCTCCACCAGTTTTAGGGATTATTAACAGCAATAACTGTTTACAAGATTTAACTTCTAGAGGAAATCAAGATTTAGGTCTTTAGACTGTCCACTGAGTACAGTTATTGTACTCATGGTGCCTGTTTTTAAACTGAATTTTTTTGTGGCACAATCCCTAAAGTAGATGCTGCTTTACCGTCATTAATATAATTTATCCCAATATATGACATTTATTTTATTTTACATAATAATTTTATGCCTATGACACCTGACCAGTCAAATCCTATTCATTGTGTGTGAGATACAGTGTGGCCCGGAGGTGCAGTTGCCTCCATGTGATCTCTTGACCACTGGTATGTACTGATTGCAGTTTGGGGGCGAGGCTGACATGCCACACAGTAGCTGGCAAGTGTGTACTCCTTGTCTGCAGCCTGGTGCCAAAGACACTCTCCATTACTGTGGGACCCAGACCTCAGGTGAGCCTGTCCTCCCTGACATGGTCCAAGTGGAGATGGGGTCTTTTCCTGACTAGTCAAGTCATGAAAAGTTGAAGGATTGATTAAATGCTACTCCCCAGTGGAGATGGATGTGCTATACTGGCTTTATTGATGGAGTTCAAGGGAGGCAATTTCAGTTACTAGACACTGACTGAAAGCTAAAGTTTTATTTTTCAATACAGACTGTCCTTGCTCCTATTTGCTGTTATTGATACAGTAGATAGTGTTTTGTGATAACATTATCATCAGGGAGAACCATGGCATGTCAAGAAAGATTTTTTAATATGATCTATCACAAGAGCAATAAGAGAAGCACAAAAATATGGAAGCAGCTGTGTCATTTCAACAGAAAGTCCAGTGAAAGCTCTTCCCCCAAGTTTCCAGCCAAGTAATTGAGCGTGTGACATCATGCTTCTCAGCAGACATTATTAATTCAATTAAACTAAAGAGATATAAAGTAAATTACTGCATCCTAATTATACAAAAAAATCGATAAAAGGGCCACAAAAACAATTATATAATTCACTCTGAAATAAAGATGTTTAAACCACTGACAATTTAAATCAAAGCAACAGTAATAAAATAAGGGTAATGTTACTAATTACATCATTTCATCTTCTGAAGTCAAATACATAAATTTTTGTTGACTTGGTGTATTTTGGGATTTAGAAGTGTAGAAATGGAAGCTGAATGGGTTTGTCTTACCCAGCAGTGCAGAGAAGTACATCTTCTGTAGAGTGAGAAGCTGAGCCTGCAGTGATGGGGAAAAGTATGCTTATAAGGAATCTTCACTCAGGCTGGTAGGCTGTGCTGCGGTAGGAAATTGGCACTCGGCAACCATTGCCTGCAACCTGTTTCTCCTTCCTAAACTCTCTTGCAGTGGATAGATTAAAACTCTCAGCTGATGTACTCAGACTGTGTTTTATAATTGCTGGTGTTTTCTACATCAACAAAACTGACAACAGCAGAATTGAAGCTCAATGATGTTCAAACCTGTCTGTGACAGCTTTGATTTCAAATAGAACATGGTATTCTTTTAGAAAAATAGTAGAGGGAGGTTTGGGCTTTTTTTCCCTTTTTTTTCTTTCCCTCTCTCCCCCTCTTTTTTTTTTTTTTTTAATAAAACCTGGGATTGTGCGATCCATGGAGGTTTTGGGGCATTACTTTGATTAGTGAGAGCCATATGTCCTTCAAACAAATGAGAGTAATTATGATACTGATGACAAAAAGAAGCTAAAAAAAAAAAAAAGATGCTGCCTGCAGAATAAGATTAGTTTTTTTTTAACTTTTTGACCTGACATTTTTGAGACACGGGAGCTTATGTGAGAAGGAAGCATTCAAAGAGCATTGGAGGGCTCACTCTTAGTTTTGCAGGATAGTTTCATTGCTTTCACTGATGGCTAGGTTTGACCCAGCATGCTGGTTTTGGCTGTGATGGAGCTAATTTTCCTCTCAGTAGCTGTTGTGTTTTGGATTTAATATGGGATGTGGAATGTGAAGAATGCTGATAATACACTGAGGTTGTTAGTTGTTCTAAAGAGACCAAGGACTTTTTTCAGCTTTCCAAGTTTGGCTAATGTGCAGGTGCAAGGAGCTGGAAGGGGTGTAGCCAGCACTGTTGGCCCAAACTGGCCAAAGGAAGGATTTCATACCGTAGATGTCATGCTCAATATATAACTGGGAGCTGGCCAATGGGCAGCTCTCTCACTCTTTCTGGTGCTGCTCGGGATTGTTCCAGGATCACTTTTAGTTTTGTTCCATGATTGCTGCTCAGGATGGGCTGTATTGGTCATCAGGTTGTTCAGTGGTGAGACATGGTGCGTAATTCATTTCATATATTTTATTATTATCATCTTCCTTTGCTGTCCTAGTAAACAGTCTTTATCTCAGCCCATGAGTTTTCCTTTCTTCCTGATTCTCTCCTCCATCCTGCTGGTGGGCGCAGGGAGGGGATGTGTGAGTGAGTGTCTGCATGGTACTCGATTGCTGACTGGAGTTAAACCACAACGCCCAGGCAGTGTACTATGGTAAAAAATTAAAACAGTAGATGTTTAATTTTTGTGCATCAAAGGTACTGTTTCAGAGTAATATGAAGCAAAGTTATGTACAAAGACCAATTATAATGTCTTACATGAAATAACCCCTATATAGACCTTAGAAAGAAAATTACTTGTGTCTTTTGTAGAGTAAGAAGCTGAGCTTGCAGTGAAGGAAAAAATGCAAGGGTATGTAATAATCAGTGCCCAGAATGACCCCAGGTTTTCTAACAAAATCAGCTGTCAAAAGATCTGACCCATCCAAATACAAGCTGTGGAAATGCACCCTTCTACACCATTGCCTCATACCAATCAATAACAATTCAATCCTGGCAGAATTCAGGCAGAGCCTATTATAAGCCATCTAAAACTGAATTGCTGTCAAAGAATCCCATGAAGGGGATTGCTATACTAGTATCTGATGAGAAAAAATACTGCCATAGTTTAGTACAGTGGGACAGTTTCAGATATTGCTCAGTGCCAACTGCTTAAAAAATCCAGAATGATACTGAAAATATTTTAAATATCTAAACATAAATGAAGATTGACAGCCTTAGCTTTGATCCTAGCAGGAACTGAGGCAAGTGAAAATATCATTGTAATTATTATTTCCTGTTGGTCAGAAATCTGCTTGACCCATGTCTCAATCCCAAGCAGAAGATAGATTTCACTCCCAAGCATTTAATTTGTATAAAGCTCCAGCTACTCCTTCCGTATTAACTGCATTTTCTTTTTTGAGGAACAGAGAAGAGGGAAGGCATTGCAGTATCAGATGAATGTTTTAATCTATCTTTTTTTTTTTTTTCCCATTGCAGAATTCAGAAGGTTCTTATTTTTTGCATGCCTATATTAAAAAGTTTTCCACCAAATGGTGATGTTATCTTTTTGGTCTAATCTGAGTGCAAGCATAGGGATTATCAAGTGTTTTGCCCCGAATTAGGTACGGAAGAGAAAATAAGATTCTCATTTGCTTCTGATTCCCTTTTATAATGGTGGTGGTGTGAGTAAACATTTTATTATTAGCTGTCTGCCAAAAAAAAGAGTGAAATATTTTTATTGGCTGTGTAATAAAAATCTCATTTTATATATTGTACAAGAAGTACCCTAATAATAAGAGTATTCCTTTGCTACTTAGAAATTTGGTTAGATGGAGGTACCTTGAAAATGTTGCTCCTTGAGCTTACTGATGCTTTCAGGACAAGGTTGGGAGGATGGTACTGATGGGGTCATTATTCAGTACCCCTGCTGACTGGTTAAGTGCACTGTTACAGATTGCTTGCGTGGATGTGCTGTAAAGCAGCTCTTAATACCCAGGGAGATGAAACAGGGCCCATTAGGGAAAGAAGGAAATGTGAGATAATGACTGGTTAATACCCTTGGGTGTGAGGGTATAAGGTGTTGGCTCTTGAACCATGCCTGTCAGTGAGTGAAGAGGTAATTTGAGCGTTCTCTTGGATTGATATCTAAGGAATCCATTTAGGACTGATGGGGTAATAAAATGTTATATTAATTTGTGGGCTGCGTGCACATTTGTAAGCCATTGGCCATCTTACCCATGTTGTGTTACTCCCAAGGCACTCCTGTCCACAGAGTGGCTCACTAGTTCCTCCTCCTGCCTGCATTTTTCCTTACCTCCTGTGGCTGACATCTTTCCTGCCAGCTGTATCTTTTCCGCAAGGTAGTTCTTTTCACTGCTGACTGTGGTCCTGGGGGATTCTAGGGCTGTCAGCTACCTTCTGCAGTTCTGTCTCCTTTCCTTGCATGTTTTCTTTCCTTTGCTTCTCTCTTGCCACCACCTTCTGTTTCTCTCCTAATCTGGACTTCACTGCACCCTGTAAAAAGGGAGAAGGCTCAGCCCCAGCTGAGAGTCACAGAAAGGGATTGTAACAGTTAAAAATCATTCTAAGAAAAATATCTTCTGAACTAGAAAGCCAGAGATTAAGGTTTTAACCAGTCAAAGAGGACAAAATTGCCTTTGTGGTTATAAATAGCCTTCAAAAGGAAATATTAGATTTGTTTTTGATGGAGAATAAAATACTTAGCCCTGTAATGTATTGAAAAGCTACGTATTTCTCAGTTCTTGAGCTTGCAATTTTAGCTTAGTGGTGACAGTACCTAGCAGTCTACAGATATCTTTGTCAGATAGTGTAGTGTGGACCAATATTCACCCCATGTGTTGTCTCTGTTTGGCATATAGAAATAAGAACCACAAAGATCACCAATAATTAGACATCACTACAGACTTGCTGAGATGTAAGATATCCTCTTCTGTGTTGTCAGTTCTCTTTTCTTGAGGTTCCCTTCTTGCTGCTACCTTGGCATATAACTCAGGTACATATCCTGACTATATACTACATTCCCACTTATTGTAGTTTTTCGTATGATAAAACCTACAAAGTAAGATATTTAAATGCCGCATTGAGAGCACATGGAATGTTGTGTACATATTGGTACCTAAGAGCACAGTGAAGTAAGAAACTTTCTAGTTTTTCTTTAATTATATCTATGTAGTTGTGTAAATAGCAATTCAAGAGCATGAGGAAGTCCCCTGAAGATAACAAAGAGCTGTGCCATATATAGTGCTAGTCCACTGTACACTTCTGTGATCAGCCCATCAAACAACTTCATTCCAAACACAATGAGTATGTTGGGGATGCAGAATGGCTTTTACATTTTGTGTTTAATTTACCCTTCTGCTAACTGTATTATCTTCACAATAGAGCTATTTATCAGGATGGCGATTAAGTGAAGTCTACTTTACATTACGTCTTTTGAAAAATATCTAAATTAGGATGATCTAAAACTCCAACAAATTATGGGTACTTCAATTGCTTATGTTTGTGCTCCATGGGCAGCAATTTACCCAGTGTTTTTCCAATTCAAGTGAATGGGAGACAGCTGGGGGTTAGCAAGACTCATCTTACCAAATCATAGATATTTTAAACAGCTGGTAATTTATATTTATAAAGTAAAATATTTGTCCAGAAGAAGTACCTTTAGAATATGCTTGAAAGCTGCATCTGAGCTGACATGAAGGAGAGCTTTGTATCTTACTGCCATGGGCTAAGGCTTCAGCTTCTAGTTAATTTATATGCTGTTCCTCTGAAATGCTGTAACTTTTATTATTAATCAATTTAAATTGGAAGAAGTTCTAAGAATTAAAACCAGACTTCCTTCAGTAACTGAATTCATCAGACCAGTTTCATAAGTAGTAAATGCGACTGAACTCTGTATGATGAGAGCATCAGTGGAGCTAAATTTATGTACACCATGAGCTTCACAAAGTGTGTATTTCATACATAGTCTTTTCTAAACTGTTGTCAGTGATGCTCTGAAGAGGGGTGAACAAATGAGTTTTCCAGTGCACTGGAAGTTATGGTATTTCTTAAAAATCTCTACTTAGCTTTTTCCACATCAGGTTCTGGTTGTTGAAAGTTTTAAATGTATTGCCTTTTAAAATATCTTTCCTGTTGTTTTCTCCAAAACCTGGAGATACATTATCTCCTAAAGCACACACATAGTCTTACAAGACTTGCAAACCACTCTCCTTCTGCTCTTCACTAATTCTTGGAACATGCTGTCACATCTCCATTAAACTCAGTGGGCCAACGTAGTTTTATCCCGTAATTTGATGATTTGCAGTTAGGATCCATGAGATACATGTAGTGGAAGGTGCATTAAATGATCAGAACATATGATGGGTAATTGTGGTTCAATGACATTGAATAAAATCAAGGTGATTGTTTTGTTTTGTTTTGTTTTTTTTTTTTAATAAAAGCAGTGCATGTAAGGAGATGAATGGGGTGCACTGAAGAGCTGGGACATTTGAGCAGCCTGGAGGTAAAAAGAGATTAAAGTATGGTAACTCAAAGCAGCAAATGTAGTCTCAAGAGATAATATTATTATTTGTCTTCACATATGTAGGTAAAAGCATATTTTCCTCATGCTCCTAGCAGTGTTATAGCTAACTTTGTAATATTACAATGTTTGTTCTGATGTACTAACATTTGTTCAGGTAGGATGGGACACTGTTGGTGAAGTTTGCCACTTCATGTAGTACCTGAAGAAATAAAGCAATAAAAGCAGACTTGAAGTGGAATTTGCATTCTTTCCTTTTTTACACTCTGATGAGAAGGTAAGTAACTGCTATTGCCTGTTATCCTCAAACACTTGCTCAGTAAAGCTCAGGTCTTTTTAATAGCAGTGTCATACTCACCAAACAGCTGAGCTACTGTGGTAGCTAAAGTACATGGCAGTACTTCTAAAGTCTCATCTGCCTGGGACTACATCAATGATGACTTAAGTATCTGCACTGTGGCAATAGTGTGGCAGAGAATAGAAATTAGTAAATAAAAGCATTTGGTGTGTTGTTTTGGGCACTTGGCCTTCAGTCTAATGTTCTGGAGCTCTAATACAATCTTAGCCATCTGCTAAGAAATAGTAAAGATGCTGCTGAAGATTCGTTCTTTTCAGATAGCTCAGTCTTCAAATTAGCTAAATTGCTCTTTTTCACTTCAGAGTTACTTTGAGCAATGATTTTGCCCCGTGACACATTTCACTATGAAATTTCACTTAAAACTTTATCTTTCTCTTTTGTTCAGTAATTCCTACTGTAAAATTAGAATATGGTGTTAGATGGTATGGTATGCATGTATGCTCTTTTAAGTTGGATTGTAAGCTCTCATGACCATTTTTTTTTCTTTTTTATACTGCAAGCCTTTTACCATAGGGAGCCTTCTCGTCATTATACATGTACATGTTATTTCCAGAGTGTAGATCTGGCATATGTACATTTCCAAAATTTGAAAATAATCCATGTTTTATATTTCTCTTGATTTAAGCTTGTAGACACCTAACTACAGTGAACTCTGGCTCATATTCAGCAATTACCTAGATATGACTTAGCAGGAATATCAAGGTTAGCCTAGATAAATAAGGCAATCTACTGGAAATAGTTCAGAACAACATCTGAATACCTTTCTGATATATTTAAATATTTTTTTTCTCATAATAGAAATGTTACAAAAGACATAAATAATAATAATGCCTTTTATATTGTCTTTCCTTTGGTTCACTGTCTAAAATCCTGATGTGTTTAAAAAATCAGGTGCAACTAGACTAAAGTGGGAGTTCTCTGACAAAACATTTCTTTCTGAAAATACTGATTCATCAAAACCATAACTTATAATTTTAACATATCCTTGTTTACTGGAAGCTTCCACTGGGAGAGTTTCTCTGGTCCAGAAAGAAGAAAGTTGAAACAGCAATGTAGGGATTAGCTGCCTAATTGGATCTAGTGAAATGCTGAGTGATCCAGCTGATCAACTATTTGGCTATTTTCAGTTTTTTTTCTCTACATCTAGTTTCTGGGTTTTGTTGTCTGTTTGCTCCCAAATGTTGCAAAGTCTTAACTTTATTTTGGTTTTTGGTTTTGTTTTGTTTTGTTTTGTTTTCTTAATAAAAGCAAAGATCTTGGGTTTTGGCAAGTCCTAGTTATGTTAAACCTCTCTGGCACATATTTGACTATGAAGTCCAGGAACACTTCATTGAAAATGTGTAAGATATAAAGTGTGTAGTCCCAAATGAGAAACAAACACGATACCACAAATACTGGTTTTATTAGAAGGTGATACATAACTCTGGTGTTTTGGAGCTTCTGTATTAATCTGGATGTGCATCTAATGATTGTATTTGCTGTGCATTAGCTAAGGCATTGTTGTATTGTGTTTGCCATCACCCCAAAGTCCCTCCTCTGTGCCCCTGCTTTTCAAGACCTAGTATCTCACCCTGTAAGCGTGACCTAGACTCGTGGTTCCTTTTTCCTCTGTCCATATATTCTTTAGCATTACTGTCTAGGAAAGTGCATGTTGACGGCATGAAATAAAACACTCAGCCCTATCAGATGTTATGACACAGTTAAGCTCTCTTCTGTGAGGTGACTACAGTGATTTTAGCACCGGGACTGCAATGGTAATTGTAGTCTGAGATTAACTATTTGCAAAATTCTCTTTAGACGTAAATGCATACATAAATATATCATCTTATAGTCTCCAAACATTTCCATTGTGATCAGTTTTTGGAAAAGTGTAAGATAAAGATAGCAGGTATATCCAAATAGGTTAATCAGTAGATGTTACACAGTAAAATTATTTGAAAACTGATGCCTATTGCCAGTGTATTCCAGTGCATGCAACCCAGTCACCATGATAGAACATGATCTCTTGGTTTTAAACTTTCTCTGACACTTTAACTGTAAGATCTTTGTTTTTAATTTATGTGTACAGAACTCAAATGTAATACATGTTGTAATCAATACTGGAGTTGAATTTAGGACTCTGATACCATAAAATATTTACTTTAAGAAGCAGAGATGCACCAGCTTTTTCACAGGGGGAGTGATATGAATAAGCTAATGAAAGAAGGGAGTACACTATAGCTGCTGTTTATGTGGTAACAACTGCAGACTTGAAAAGCAAATGCTAATAACATCTTCTGTGTTAGTTATGCAAGAAGAAGTTAAAAATGCACCTTTAAAGTTTAATTTACCAGTATGTTAAATTTTGCACATTTCTAATATTTGTTTTATTTATAAATCTCAAAAAAAAAAAATGACCAGCCATGGCATTGTGAATTGTAGATAATGAAGAAAAGACCAAATGTGATATGATCAATCAGTGTCCCTATTAGAACCACTTAACACTTAACAGTAGACCTATGCAAAATGTCCCCAAGCTATTCCTACTTCCCACAGGTGGTTGCTGTAAAAACAGAAGTCTCCTCCTTTTTTTTTCCCTTGTTGAATCACATATTGCACATTTTCCTTTTGCATTTCTGTCTGTAGCTATCTTACTGCCTCTTTGAGTGATTTAATGGAACGATGGAGTTGAAAGACTCCATCCACATTGTAATAGCAAGAAAGAGGGAAAAGTTAATAAAATCTTCAAGTGAAAAACAAGAAAGAGAGGTGATGTCTGAAAGTTCCCTTGTCCTGGTTCCAGCTAGGACAGAGTTCATTTTCACCTGGGCTGGTGGAGGAGCTGGAGCTGATGGCCCCTATGCCTGGTGACACAGCTGGGATAGGTTGCTAATTAGCCAACAGCTGAGATAGTTTACCCAAATTGGCCAAAGGGCTTTTCCACACCAGGTGACGTCATGCTCAGTGGATAAATTGGGGACTGTGTTGAGGGGCAGCTTGTGCTACTAGGAAGGGAGCTGGGCATTGGGGTCCATCATGAGCTATGGTCCTGTAAATTATGTGCTTATCTAGTCCAACTACTGGAATTTCAGCTACGACGTGCTGCTGATCCAACCATGAAGTGCTATGGTAAGGAGGGCTACTCTCTTTCCTTGCTTCTGATTACTTGGGCTGATAATTGGGAATACCATATGTTCCTGATAGGTGAGCACAGAGGTTTTATATTTTAAAAAATAGTTGCTGATTCTTTTCGAAGAATTTCTTCCACTCCACTAATTTTCAAAATAATAATAACAACAATAAATCACTGGTCAAAGCATTTTTGTGGTTTGTTTTTTTTTGTTCTTTTTGTTTTGTTTTGTTTTGGTTTTTTTCCCCCAAATAAAGTATTTTGCTTCTGATAATATTTTCTTATCTGATGAGATGTTGTTAAGTTTCTGATTTCTGCCTTGGCAACTTTTGCAGTCCTTTGACTCACAGAAAGAACTAGCGCTTATTAAATGCATCCCCTATTAATGATGTTTGTGTGGCCTTAGGAAACACATTGTCCTTCTGGTGTGTACATCTTATTATCTAATGCTCATGCCTGCTAGCTAATATAAAAGTATAGGAACTGAGAATTAAAAACAACAGAGCTGTTTCTAAATCGTTCCCTTCAACTGTGGGTTTCTAGAGAAAACTAGCTTAACTCTGCTTTCCGTTGTGAATCAAGGTGTGCAAAGAAACATTTGTTTTTTCTTCTACTGAAAAATATATGGCTTTAGAAATGTCGTGGTTTTGTTTAGTAGGGGGGGGGCCTAAGGTGGTAGCTTCTGTAGGAAACTGCTAGAAGTCGCTCCCCTTTGTTCAGGGGACTTGGCCAGGCCTAGGGCGGACCCACTGCTGGCCAAGGCCGAGCCGATTGGTAGGAGAATGTCTCGTGATAACACCTCTGCAATAATATATTTAAGAATGGGAAAACAGAAAAAAAAAGAGAGAGGAGAGAAGATGTGAAGAAGCTGAGCGGGGGCAGAGGCACAGAGGGGGAGGTGCAGGCCTCATGGGCCTTGCAGGCCTCACCCTCTGGCCTCTCGCCAGGCAGCCGATTGGGCCCGACTCGGTCCAGCCCAGCTGCAAGAAGTGGAAAGGAGACGAGAAGTGAATAAGATGTAAAAAGGATCCTGAGAGACATCTACCAGCCTGTTGTGAGGAACGGCTGCAGACACCAAGGTCAGTTCAGAAGGAGGGGGAGGAGTAATGCGGCTCCTGGCCAAGATTCCCCTGCAGCCTGTGGTGATGACCATGGTGGAGCGGGTTGTCCCCCTGCAGCCCATGGAGGGCCATGGAGAGGCAGAGATCCACTTGGAGCCCGTGAAGGACCCCGCACCAGGGGAGGTGGATGCCTGAAGGCAGCTGTGGCCCGTGGAGGGCCCGCTGGGACAGCTGTTCTGGAGAGACTGCACCCGTGGAAGAGATGACCCACGCTGGAGCAGTTCCACAAAGGACTGTGGCCCGTGGGAGGGACCCCACAATGGAGCAGGGGAGGAATGTGAGGAGTTCTTCCCCCGACCATGAAGCAGCGGCGTAAAACAACATATGATGAACTGACTGCAACCCCCATTCCCTCTTCCCCCCTGTGCCGCTCGGGGGGGGGGAAGGTAGTAGAGATAATGTTAAGCTTGGGAAGAGGGAGGGGTGGGGGGAGGTTATCTTGTTCTCTGTCTCATTATCCTGCCGTTTGTAGTAATAAATGAATAGTTTTCCCCAAGTCGAGTCTGTTTCGCCCGTGACGGTAACTTTAAGGATTTCTCCCTGTCCTTATCTCAAACCTTGAGCCGTTTTTCCTTATATTTTCTCTCCCTATTCTCTCGGAGTGTGGGGGGAGTGAGAGAGAGACTGCGTAGTCTGGTCCGATCGGGGCTGAACTACGACAAGAAATGAAGAGATTAATTAGACAATTTAATTTAAATTTGTAACATTTGTTTCATTTAAATATCTTCATTATAATTGGAAATAGTGCCTTGGTTATTAGTTGTCTCTCTTCTGTTTTCAGGAGTTTATCAGTTCTCAGAACTCTCTGAGAATGTCTATTCTCAACTCCTTTCTCATGGTCCAACTCTTTTCTCTGTCTTGTGTTCCTGTATGCTTTAGTAAGAAAATTTGCCTTGGTTTCTTGAAGCTCCCGTGTTTGCATGTATGATGACTGTCTTTTTCTTTCAGATTTTATCTCTGAAAATGGAGGAGTAGATGTTGTACACATAATTTCTGAAGTCATAACAATCTTTTTCATACTAGCTGGGAACAAAGTGTTGTCATATAATACAACGTTAATTATCATACTTATCGTATATGGCTGCAAAAAAAATCCACACTTTCTGCTGTTCTTCCAATTTTGGGTGCTTATAAACAAAAACATTCAATTTTGTCACTTTAAATGATCCCTAATCCTGGTTTGAAGAAATATCAGCTCAAATTTTATTGCTATAGTGGTGGGTTTGGTTGTTCTGAATTGTTTCACAGGATTACATTCATAAACATTGCCATCCTTTTCAGCCACTCATAGCAGACTGCCACATATGCCCTGCAGATGCTTACTATGCAGATTGCAAACAAGTGATAGCTCAATATGGCACCCCAGAAAAGATACTCAAACCATGGAACAAGTATCAAGCTGCTACTCTCTAAGAACTGTTCTCAAGCGAACTGCCCTCTTACTGTGGACAGAGTAAGATGGGTGGCAGGAGCCAAACAGCTGAAACTGGTGCTGTGTGTGGGCTGCTCCCAGGGAGAGAGGAAGGTGGGGGACTGTGCTCCAGCTGCCCCGCTACCTAAGGTGGCGAACTAGACAGCACTTACAGGGTGGTGTGTAGTTCCTTGTAGCTCGTCTTTACTAGTAAGTTGCCTGTGACCAAGCTGAAGCAGACTTACAGGTGTTATGAACCATTGGACACTTCCAGTCCTTTCTTATGGATGGAATAAGGGGGGAAAAAAATCTTGTGCCTGTTTCCCCACTTGTGCAAGGCCAATGACTCGGCTGTGTGTGCGTGGCACTACGTGAACGAGGGTGTTTGTGTTTAGCTGTGAAAGCTCTTCCTCTTGCACACTGAAGGGAGGATTATGCAGTTATGTGTAAACAAGTATTTTCACTTTTTTTTTTTTTTTGGCTTAATGTAAACAGATGTCAGAGATACTCTGATGTTAATGAGGAATTCCTACACCCACGTACATCTTTACGACTGGCCATGGAAACCTACAGGCCTAATGTGTCTTAAGCTGCAGAAGTACTGTAACAATCATTATTCTGTGTCAGGACAAAATTACCTTTGTAGGAGCATTGCATAATGTCTGGTATATTAATCATTAGAGATATTTTTGCAGCACTTAATTATATTATGAAGGCTGGGTTATGTTCTGATCTTTCTAATGGTCACATGTAAAGTACTGAAGCCTCTATTATGCATATCTGACAGAATAATGCATTATGCACATCCTCTCCTATATGACTCTAAAGGTCAACTAGTAACTTGGGTATTTTTGTCCTGCAGAACGTTTCACTTTAAGGGTTCATTAGAAAGAACATCTTTCTCTTTTCCATATGTTCCAGCAGCAGGCTATCACTTACAGTACCAAGTTTTGACTATTTTATATTATACAAAGGAAAATTGCATGAGCTTGGACACTGTGCACATTCACTTGCAGTTATCAATTTAAAAGCATTTCAGGATCAAACTAAGCCAGCTTTTACTGGAAGGTATGACAAAGGAGGCAGCCCAAATGCTGCAATTTACTTTGGGTAGATGTTTCAAATTCAAATGTAATAACAGACACCAACAGATACTGCCCTAATTTATAGACTCTAGCATTGCCAACAGGTGCTCAATTCTTAGTCTGATTGCTGTTTTTTCCAAAAAATGCACATGTAGACCTTTATTTTTAAAGTCTGGAACCCTGCAGTAAGCTTTAGTGATTGTCAAAAGCTGTATCTCATTTCAAATACATCAAACTCTGATGTTTAACCATGAAAAATATTCTTTCCAAAGGTATTTATTTAAAGTATAAGTATCTTATCCTATTTAAATTCCATTGAACCTTTACTCATTTTCACAAATAGAAACTTACAATTTAATTTCTGCTTTTTTATTACTATCCTATTCAAAAAAACACATGCAGAAATGAAGAAGTATGTTTTGCCTGTGTAAGTGATAGCATGTGCATTACATTTGTGAGCTACAGAAGACTTGTCCCAAGCCTGCTAACAGCTAATGAGAACCATGCGTGTGAGGTCCAGCTATGCTTAAAGAATCAGCTTGACTTTGAACATACAGATGCTATCCATATAGGCAAAAGATAAGCTCACTGTTAAAGCTTTGCTCTAGAAGGGTTTTACTGGCGCATGGGAGGAGAAAATAAAACCTGTATTTTGACTAGTAAGGTGAATAAAAATGTTGGATTGGCCCCAATATATTTTTCTCTGGGTAAGAGGTATGCCTCTGACCTTTGCTTTCTCAAATGTTTAGTGTTTAGATCTGAAGTGGCTGTTTCAAATGCTATACACTTTCGCGGTCATTGTTGGGAAGCTCCTATTTGATAGAGCTGAATTATTGTGATGGGTTAGTCTGGCAGAAAACTGGCTGGAGGATTTTGTGATAGCTTTGGGGCCAGACCCCAATCAACAGGCCATATGTTTAGATCCTTCTCCATAACAGATGACTGTGCGTACACGCTCCCAGGTGCAATGTCATTGGGATTGTATTTGCAAACATAAACTAGTGGCATTCAATTATGTTCATAGGCAGTGTTGTAAAAGCCACAGAGGAAGTCATTTACAACACTAGCACAGTATGCAATTCTTTGCTTATAATCAATTTTTCATTATATAGGAATATGGTATACTATGTTCATATTTGGCTTTCTAATTTGTTGAAAGAGCTGGTAATGTGTAAAGTTTGTCCCTTTCAAGTAACTGACATTTGAGAAAATAGTGGGATGAAAGAAATTGCTAATAAAGCAATATCAATATATTTTTATGAAGGTTTAATTTGAAACAAAAGCCTGAACCAGCAGAGTTTGGGCCAGTTCTTGAACTGCATCTTACTTTTTTTTTGTTTGTTTTTGTTTGTGTGTGGGTGTAGTTTTTTTTTTTTTTGTTGGTGTGGGCTTTTTATTTTTATTTTTATTTTTTTCTTTCCCCTGTTCGAGTGTGAGTAGTGTTGCCCAGGTAAAGGGGAGCCTGCATTCACCAGATGGCCCGTTACAGGTTGGCTCTATTCTGGCTGGCAGTGCATGGGTGAAACATTTAGTGGTCAGTTCCTGAAATAAAGGCTTCATTGCTATTTTCCTCCTACCACTTTTTGGGTCATCAAGAGTTGGTTTTTACTATGAATATAAAAGAGCAAATTTTGTATCTCATGGGGACAAATGTTCTCTTGAGTAACAACTACTTTGTCATGAACATGTCCATGTATATCAGTGTGATGCATGTTTTATTACAGACAGTGAAATTACTGTCAGTGACTTGATAATACCACAGTCCAAGTACTTAGAAGTTTAAAAGGCACTTTGTTGGCAAGAATTTGCAAACTTTGTTTTTAATTGGTTCACTTTCTCTCCCGAGATAAAACGATAGTTACTAGTGTTAATTTGTGGTGATGATCGTTCTATTGGATCTAGCAGATGATTTGGGGGGAGAGGCTCAGTGAACAATCATCAGGTGGTATTATTTCTGTGGATGTTCAGGTTAGGACCAGTTTCTAGAGACTAATGGTTCAGTGGGCTCTCTAGTCCCATTTTAATGTGCCCTGGTACTAAAGGACATTCTCTCCTTTAAACTTGCAGGAAAGTCTTAGGTACTGACCTTATGTCGTGGTAGGTATCTGATGATGGAATTAATATGTTTGTCAAATAAAATACTTTTGCAGCAATATTTTCTGCTATTGTGCAGGTCTTCAAAAATAAATTAGTAAAATAATCATATTACTAATAAAATGATTAGTGGGTAGTAAATTTATTCTGCTACTCTAACTTTATTTAACAAGTGGATTTTCTCCCTCTGCTCTTTTAACTTGGATGCCTCATGAAGCCTCTTAAAAGATAATGCTGTTCAAGCATGCATTACATGTCTTAAAAAAATTAGTTGCTAGGAGAGTCCATTTGTAAGCACTGAGGTTGCTTTAGAGACCATATTTTGAAATGACATTAGTTGTAAGTTTGGAAGTGATATTATACGAGACAAGGAGATGTTCAAAGGGAGAAACATTGCATATTGCATTCGAGCGTGAGGGTAGCAAATGGCTAGCATGATCTTGACAATGGCTGCATGAGCTTGAAAAGCAGATATGCTCAGACAGTAGAGTAGGCACTCTATCACTTTTCTGCTATTACATGGTAACTGTTAAGCCCAACTAAATCTAAATGGTATGAAGAAAAATTAATCAAGTAATTATTCATAACCAACAAGATATCTCATATTCCAGTGACAAACTTGTCTTAAATGTTCTTTCTCTTCTCTGCACTGTTGTGTTTTTCAGAAGACTTGTGTATTAAAACTGGTGTATTTTTACTAAGTATTTTATTTAATCACATTAGATAAATTAGATAATTTCATTCCTCCAAATTTTATCTTTTCCTGTCTGATGTGGCAACAGTCAACCTAATTCTTAGTAGCATCAAAATCTCTTGTTATCCTTCTCTGTTGTTGTTTTTTTTTTTGTGATGGAATGATGGAATTCAGGATTTGATAAACAGGTAGAGTACTCAGGCCTTCTTAAATTATGAAAATTGGGAAAATATAAAGTAATCCTATAAATTAAAATGACAATACATTTAATACATTAATATAAAATAATATTTGTCCCTCTCTTTATGCACTGTGCATGTTACTAGTTAGTTATATTTTGTGTTTAGTTCTCTATACATTCTCTTTTAGATAATTTCAGAGTGAAATCTGCTTTTGCAAGAAACGGCATATGATTTTGTCATAGTTCAGCCCCAATTGGGATGCGGTCTCTCTCCCGCTCCCCCCACCCTCCATAGGGTGAGAGATGATAGGGGGAGATGATATAAGGAAAAACGGCTTGAGGTTTGAGATAAGAACGGGGAGAAATCCTTAAAGTTACCGTCATGGGCAAAACAGACTTGACTTGGGGAAAAATACTAATTTATTTCTAAAACTAGCAGGATAATGAGACAGGGAACAAGATAACCTCCCTCCACCCTTCCCTCTTCCCAAGCTTAACGTTATCTCTACTGCCTGCCCCCCCACCCCAGGGTGGCAAGGGGGGAAAAGGGAATGGGGGTTGTAGTCAGTTCATCACACGTTGTTTTATGCTGCTGCTTCATCAGGGGAAGAACTCCTCACATTCCTCCCCTGCTCCAGTGTGGGGTCCCTCCCACGGGCCACAGTCCTTTGTGAAACTGCTCCGGCGTGGGTCATCTCTTCCATGGGGTGCAGTGCCTCCAGAACAGCTGCTCCAGCAGGCCCTCCATAGGCCCCAGCCTCCTTCAGGCCTCCACCTGCTCTGGTGTGGGGTCCCTCCATGGGCTGCAGGTGAATCTTTGCCCCTCTGTGGACCTCCATGAGCTGCAGGGGGACAACCTGCTCCACCATGGTCGTCACCACAGGCTGCAGGGGAATCTTGGCCAGGAGCCGCATTACTCCTCCCCCTCCTTCTTCACTGACCTTGGTGTCTGCAGCCGTTCCTCACAACAGGCTGGCAGATGCCTCTCAGGATCCTTTTTACATCTTATTCGCTTCAACTGCTCATCTCCTCTCCACTTCTTGCAGCCAGGCTGGGCCGAGTTGGGCTCAGTCGGCTGCCTGGCGGGAGGCCAGAGAGTGAGACCTGCAAGGCCCACAAGGCTCGCGCCTCCCCCTCTCTGCCCCTGCTCAGCTGCTTCACATCTTCTCTCCTTTTATTTTTGTCCTGTTTTCCCCTTCTTAAATACATTATCGCAGAGGCATTATCACGGGACATTCTGCTACCCATTGGCTCGGCCTTGGCCAGCAGCGGGTCCGCCCTAGGCCCGGCCGAGTCCACTGAACAAAGGGGAGCAACTTCTAGCAGTTTCCTACAGAAGCTACCACCTTAGGCCCCCCATCACTAAACAAAACCAGAACAGATCTATACAAAAATTCATAGATCCAACAACAAAACATCTTGAGAGGATGATCATTTCCATATATTCATGTTGGAAAGCTCTATTGAACTTTCTGTTTATTCTTATAACATGATAACTACAACTTTTTTCTCAGGAAAGAAACTTGTTTCACATTTTGTGAAATCACACGTTCCTTGTGTGTGATTTCAGAGACTGTAATTGAAAGCAAGGGACACAAGTAAATTTTTACCCTCAGAAGACCAAACTTAATAAACCGTGTGGATTATGTTGTGGTTTTTTTGATCCTGTGCGGCGTGCTCATCCTGATGGTTGAAATTGCTTCTGATTGGGACTCAAACATGTAATGGCAACTGGGCAATATGACTGAATCAAGTATTAGATGTGAACTGAAGAAAAGTTACCAAAGTTTTATTTCTCTTATGTTTGTTTTTAAATGCAAACACACTAGTTCTCATTAAAAAAAAAAAAAAAAACAAGTAAGAACAAAATGGCAGACATTTTCTGTGATTCACACAAATATATATTAACTGTACCTTCCCTGAGTTTATAAGTTAAAATAAATTGTCTGTTTTAAGACAATGGTCATAAAACTCAGAATTACCAGAATAAAGCATCATGTCTTTATAAATCACTTTTCTACCCTGCAGCTTCCCAGTGAACAGATGACAACTCCGTTTAGTGGAGCTGAGTCTTTATTTCCCAGTTTAAGTTAAGAAATTGGACAAGGCTAGGGAAACACAGGTTGAAAGCTACGAGTAATTCAGTCCTTACCTTTGCTACTGAAATCTTGCTAGTCTTTGATTGTCATCTTAGAGTATTTGAACTGCTCACTTGGGAAATTTAGATGTAGTAAAGCAAATTGAAGGCAGGTGCAGCTACTTACAATGTACAGGCATAGGCACCTCTTTGCTGAAAACATGCAAATCAAATTTGGAAGTAGTAGTAGTGTCTCTGCAAACCATGGGATCAGTTAGATGTTTGACAGGGAAGAATGTATGTTCGCAACATTACTTGACCCATGTTCCAAGGGCAGCATTGAAACCATAATTCTACTCGGTGGAGCCATAGATCATTGAGAAAATGGTCTCATAAAGAAACTGTGTCAGGCAAGGTCATCTTCCTCTTGTCCAACTTCCTGGCTAAGTAAAATGCAACTCATAAAATGTTCACTGCATGTGCTCTTTAAATGTCTCTTTGTGTAAAAGATACTGAAAAATTAATCACAGCAGTTTACTCAATGAATAGATGCTGAATAAATCTTTCTGCTTATAGGATGATTGTGAACAAATAGCAGAGTCTTTACAGTTAGACTTTATTTTATGTTTTCTGAATAATCTTAAGAATAGCAAATCTTTTCCCTTCTCACTGCTTCGTATTCCACGTTGAAGCTGTGTTGAAGATTAGTTGCAGGTGAAACGTCTGTTGTTGATTCCCCTTTAGATGAAGTATAATGTTTCACATCATGTGGGATTATCATACCTTAGTGTTGCGATATATCTGCTGTTTACAGTATTCCTCATGCTACTATGGTAGCTAAAACTAGCTGTTCAGGAGCACTTTACCAACAGAAAAAAAAAAAAAAATGAAGCGTGTGTGTCAGGGTACATCACTGGTTTCTGCCCCAGTAATGGCGGCCCTACCAGAGCTTGGCAGGGGCTGCCCTCTCCAGGCTGCATGTGCGAGGCATCAGCTCTTGCTGCTCTTGTGACCTGCTCCACCAGATGTGGCCTGCAGGCCATGGGCACAAAGCACCTAGGGAAAGAGTGGAGAGATTATACTGTTTATTTCAGATGGGTCTTTTGGCCCATGTAACTTGGAGATGCCTTCACAGAAAATGCTCACAGGCCATACATTTGAGATCATGCAGAACAGTTTAAACTTAATTGCCTTTGTGCTGCACACTTGAGAACGTAGCCCCTGTCCATTAGATTCCTTTATGTCAGCTCTGGCCAGAGGATTTGGAATTCTGTTGTATTCTATTCCCTCTAAAATATAATGTTATTTTGTTAGACAAGTATGCAGGTTTAAAGTAAGTTTTAGTTCCACATTTTTTAATTTTTAGCACAAAAAGTTGTCTGGCTGATGCAGTATAGTTGAGTGGCCTCTGTTTCAGTTTGCAAGAGCAGTGGCCAGGCAGGGTAGAGACTCGAACAATACCTGGGTGTTGAGGACAGACAATTTTATCTTTCCTCTCTGTTCTTTAGGCTTCAGTTCAGAAGTACCTAACTCATTCTGATGTGACTGAAAAAAATTAAATCTAGTTGTATAAATAACATAATAATGCCATCAAATATTTTCTTTGCTAACATAATCATCCACATATTTTTTATCTATTAAGATACCATAAACTCAATACCCCTCCTTCAGGTGTTCTCAGAGTTAGAAGGGCTACTTCAACACTCATCTATACATTTTTGTTATAGAGTGGGTTTCAGAGCCTCCAATAGGTAAATAATACATGATAAAATCTACTGAAGTTATGGAACCCTTGACTAGTACTTTAAATATTAAACATTATTTTTGAAGTTTTTTGAACTGTGTACAGTCTCACACAACAGTTTTCCTGTTAGAAGGGGAAATATGCCATCCTCAGCCAGTTTTTTTTTGTTTGATGTCCATGAATACTAATATTATGTAGAATCTCTTAAGTGCAGTAGTTCAAAATAAACTGTATGCAAGTTCTGTAATTATTTAATTCTGAATGGAGGCAAAGGAAAAACTTTGCAGCCAGAGTTGCAAACGTTATGCTTATTACTTGCTAATGCAACTCTCAATCATCTGGGTTGTTTTTTTTTTTTATTGCAAGTTAACATATGCACTCCCAAAGTTAAGCGTTTTAAACATAAACAGACAAATAGGCCTTTTACAAGTAGTTTTTCATCTGCACTTTTTCATTAAAATTTGAAAAAAATTCCCAACTACAAAGCTTCATTTGCTATTGGCAAAGGGACATGTAGTGCTTTCTCTATTCCCCTACCTAGTAGTCTGTCTCAGCCTATGAAATTTGAGCATATAGTCTTCAGAAAAACAGAGTTAGGACAAAGGAAAAATAAATGCTATAAAGAAACTTTCCATAAGATATGTGGCTTAATAAAAGCTGCATTTTAGCAGAGTACTACAGCAGACACATGCTGGGCCTCCAACCATCTCCTGTCTTCAAGTGCTTCAGTAGGACAGTCGTTTAACTCAGGGGCTTTATATGCATCCATCAGAGGCTGTCTATTATATTGATTTTAGAATTTTCCTATTAAAATATTAATTTTCTGTTGTGTCAGATCAAAATGGTTGGTTCTTCAACCATTTCTCAGAAAAAAATTCTTATTCTTTGGAAACTCTGGAAAAAAAAAATTCCAGAGCATAGTTTATTCATAGTTTGGAGCTGGATTCATTATTAATGATATTTATAATGTACTTACATTATTTATGCCACAAGATTTATGGAAAACAGATTATGAATGAATGGGTGTGAGGGAGGGTTACCATTCCAAGTATAGCCCAAAGCCTTGGTTGAATGTAGTACATAGTGAAAATTAAGTTATTTTGTCTGTCAGATTTACATAAAATTAGGCTGAGTGCCAACTATGAGGAATATGAAGTACTTTGTTTCAGAAAAAGAGAGAGGGATTGATTTAACTGATAGGAAAAAAGATAGCTATTTAATAAGACTGTAGATCCACCATAATGGGATATTTGTATGCATACTGATAGATTTAACAACTATTAATGTGTTCTCTGTGGGATGGGCTTTACAGTTATGCTTCAGAATGCATTTATTTTTCTGTGCTGATTGCTGGTGTCATGTTTTACAAAAGATTTATTCCATATGCCAATTGTGTGCTGTTCAGATGCAGCACGACTTGTGCATTATAAATACTTACAGTATGTAGGAAAAGCAAGTAAGTGGAGTCTGTCAAGGGATCCAGTACTAATGAAATTTGGTTTGATGTACTAAAATCACAAAGAGAAATGGAATGTAAGTCCCAGCTTGCTCCAGTGTGCTTTGCTATATCACATCACATCTTCTAGGATGCACATAAACAAAAGAAAAATCATTATATGTGGGTAGTCATTATAAATAGACATGGACCCACTCCCTTACATTGTTTGTCAGGGTAGAGATGATTAAAAAAATGCTTCTGAAGTTGGTGACTTACTTGCTGTAATTGCCCTCATTGCTAAGCAGAGTGAGTGCAGTAGATGTTGCGTGTAGATTCACTACTAACAGAATTAAAACCCAGAAAAGAACATGTTTTGGGATTTTTCTTATAGAAAATGACAACTTGATTAACATGTTCTTGCCTTTTAAGTCAACCACAGAGAATAGCAAATAGGTGATGCAAAGGAAAAATCTATTATACAGAAGAAAATACTCCATCCCAGCTGAGTAGGAGGGTTGAGTGAGAAAGACTGCTGCTCTTCAACAGAGTTACTCTAGGCTGAGCCAAGTAGCTTGGCAGAAGTACATGCACACCACCCATCTTTAGATATCTCTATGAAATTAATCTAGGAAAAGATAGGATATTTTTATTTCCAACATAATAATTAATTATAACAAGGTTAAGGGAGCACAGAGACCCCAAATACATGTTTTGTTTTGATAAATTATACTACCAGGTCCCAAGCTGTTGGAACAACTTCCAGAATGCTCAGTCAGTAAAACCAGCTGGGGAGGAGGCCTGTATCCTTTGAATTAAGAACAGGATGTGAAATCTGTGTGATGGGACAATTGTCATCTGCCTCTGTGTATGTTACTGTACTTTTTCTCTATTTGGACTAACTTTATTTTTTCAACATGCACAGTATGGGTAAAAAGGATTGCATCATTTCTCTTCCTCCACTGCCCCCTTCCCCAAAGAATCAGAGGACTGGTTAGTTACATGGGAGCAAAGGGAAGTAAAATTTCTGTGACTAGAAGGAATGGAGATGGGTAAAAACACCTAATATGAATCTCTGCATTAAGATAAATTTATTTAAAAAAAAAATCCCCAAATTTTATAAGAGAGCATAATTTATGTTATTTTAAGAGTGAATTGCTGAACTGGAGTACTTGTGTAACTTTATAATAAAAATTTGAAATTAATCTTTTGGTAAAGCACTTTTAATTCTCTTTTGTTCTCATTATTTGGCCTGCTATCCCCCTCTGTGCCTTGCTGGCCTAGAAATGGCTTGCAGTGTCTATTCCTCTTGCTGCTGCTGTTCTGAGTAGTACATTTACTGCCTCACTTATATAGTCTCTTCACGGCTCTTTTCATAACCAGTTCAATTATAGCATGCAGAGATATTTTTTTTTTTCCTTGAGTAGCTTTTCTAATTTTGGCACTTTCAATCCCCAGCCAGTAGAGTAATGAAGACTCCTTGGTCTTGTAACTGATATCCAAAGTAAAAAAGTTTGCTAGTTATTTTATGTATTCACTGTGGGCAAAAACTCATCCCAAGCCAAAAGGCCTGCAAAAGGCCCCATCATTCCTAGACCCCTCAGGGTCTAATTTGTCACTTCATTTTTTTTTTTTTTTTTTGTCAGTGTAACTCACACTGGAGAAGTACAACTGTGGATCAGTGAATTCAATTCAAATACTAAAATCTTTACTGAGAGAGCTTTATGTGGGTCAAGCACAGGGAACATGGGGAAACGTTCTACCCTGTGAACCTAGGTCTAAAGAGTGGTGCTTCTGCATTACTTGCTAGTCTGGACTAACAGAGGCTGTTACACTGTGCCACTTGCATAGAAATTTGGGTCACTACACATTAAATGGAGAATCTCTGACCTATTTCTAGCCTTTAACACTGGGCTGTGCTTGTCCACCTTGAAGACCTGAGGATGAAAAACATTCTCTGTGCACAAAGGTGGAGAAACCACTTTCATACTCTGTTATTAGCACTCCATTTAAGTGCATCATATACCAAGGTGAATAGTAAACTTAAAGTATATCTTATGTGCACCCTTAATTGACGCCAGTGTGCAAGCTGACTCTCAAAGTAAGAGGTGACTTTTCTAGGTGAACCTCTGGACCACTTTAGCTGTTGATAGTATTATTTTTAAATTTCTTTGCACAGACTGCAGTAGATAAGAATTTGGTCAAATGAAAGTTGCAGTATTGCTATAGCAACACCATTTACTGAATGTCCTGATTAAGGGAAATGAATAGCAGAATAAAGTGGCAGAGCTATGGATGAGCACTTTAAATAAGTCTAAATAAAATAATAAGCAGCAACATCAAACTAATACAGATAATAAACATTTTCAGTACCTCTAAGGTAATTGAGTGGACTGGCTTTGCAAAGATCAAAATATCTTCATTTAGGGTTGAGACATAGGAGCACGAATGTATGATCAATATTTGTTCCTGTCAAGGCTTTACAAGAAGTCTGTTGCACTTCTGAGTAGAGCTTGCAATGTGTTGTAAGCTGGATTGAAAGATGTTACTTTTCTCTTTTGTAAATATTGTTCATAAATATTGCAGAATATATTGATAATTTGCATTAAATTATCTGCTGTAGTGGAGAGTGAGCTTTCTAATGTACTTGTAGTTTATGAAACTGTTTCTGAAAAATTGGGGCTGAACAATCTGCAGAACACAGAGCTCTATGAATAACCAAACAGTGTGTCCTCGCAGGTTGCTTTTTAAAGCAGCCTGGGACTGTAAGTCAATGCGAGTTATCAGGCAGGTACCAGTTAATGCTCTAAAGGGAATATGGCAAGAATTAATAAACTATATTTTTTAAAAATAACAAATGAAATAGAAAATCTGGAAATAAGAAAAGCCATATCTGTATAGTGAAACAAGTATACTAAGGGATTTAAGTCTTCCAGCATAATTGTAGTAGTCCACAACAATAACGGACACAAGAGATTGGTGACAACTCTATTTAATGAATTGGTCCTGAGGTAAGGCCTGTTACAGATACTGTTGAAGACATATGGAAACAAGTGAGCCATCATGATGTTCCCATGAACTAGCTGAACTAGAGTTTAGCAGCCATGCAGGATGTTAGCATCACATTTACTGTCCATATGGGAAACTTGGAGGAAGGCATTGTCTGTTGGAAAGAGAAGACGGGGAACTCAGAAAACAGGAGCTGTCAAAATAACATCAGGCTGTTTGGATTTCCTAAGAGTCAAGAAGACTCGGACTCTATGGAGTAGTTTGGAAAATGTATCCCAGCTGAGCCTTCAAATTACACTCAATCTCCCTTAATTAAGAAAACTAAGAGTAGATAAATTTGGGACAGATGTTAAAAGGTAGGGAAAAAGCATTACTTTAGCATGGAAATAAATGGCCATCTGTACACTAGCAAGAACATACATCATTCATTTAAAGACCTGCAAAGTAAACACAAGGTTCAGACCTCAGGTGCTGCTTCCTTATAAACTTGAAAATATACTGCATGGTACTCATATTTAATATCAAAATCAAGGACTATTTTGCCAATTAACACCCTCCTACTTAATCTAAGACAAACATCTGAACATTCTTTATCTAAAGCTGTCCTGCCTAACACTGTGCTAAGAATACATCAAATAGGTAAAAGACTAATTGCAAAATCCCATTTGGGTGAAACTTAACAATTAAAATCAACAAATAATGCAAAATATGTGTACACAGTCTGCAATATCCACTAATTGCTGTGAATTTTCCCGTATATTGGATTTCATGAAAAATAACTTCTCATAAGGATGGTCAGCACTAACTTTCAGGGCTAATACTTCTTTAAATGGTTGAGGTGATGTCACTTTTTCAGCATTAAGGTAGGCAAACACTTTAGATACTTAGCTTGTTTACAGAGCATCAAACCTCTGCCTGTCATCTTAGTAGGAATTGCAAGTTATTCATGTGAGAAGTTTGTATCCAAAGCTACACCTTCCAAATTATTTTTGTCAATTTGTCTATATTCTTGTGTCTTAGAACTGTCTTCTATTGAGTGGCATCTCAAGCACCTTGTGCTAAGACGATGAAACAGTTTCTGTGTATTTATCCATGAACTAGTCAGTCTAAAGGGTTGCCAAATCTTAGATAGAATATCAAAGTAGAACTGTAACCTTGACATCTGTAGCTGGGGGGGGGGGAAATCTTCTCTGACTTCACAGATAGGGGTACTTAAAACCACAGGTACTGGGGAAAAGAGAAAAGGCATGAATATGAGGAGGAAGCTATTGACAGAACAGAGTGGAGCATGTTTTTGTAACAGGGAGGCCCAACCATAGCTAGTAGAAGCCAGTCTGGGTAGAGAGAGAGGGAAAAATTGATGATTAAGGAATTGATGAGCTGCAGAACGAACATTTTGATTCTGTATAAGGCACTGAATTAGGGCCAGGGATCTTCTCAAGATAAGTGAGGAAAATAGGCAGGAATATGGCACAGATGAATTACTTTTATTTGAGTGAGTCTGTGCTCTCTCATTTGCTGTCTAAGAAAAGCTGTGTTGGAATGAAGAACCTTTGAAAGTGTTCTGGTTTTGTTAGTGAGGGGGGGCCTAAGGTGGTATCTTCTGTAGGAAACTGCTAGAAGTTGCTCCCCTTTGTTCAGTGGACTCGGCCGGGCCTAGGACGGACCCGCTGCTGGCCAAGGCCGAGCCAATTGGTAGCAGAATGTCCCGTGATAACGCCTCTGCGATAACGTATTTAAGTAGGGGAAAACAGGAAAAAGAGAGGAGAAGATGTGAAGCAGCTGAGCGGGGGGCAGAGAGGGGGAGGCGCGAGCCTCATGGGCCTTGCAGGCCTCACCCTCTGGCCTCCCGCCGGGCAGCCGACTGGGCCCAACTCGGCCCGGCCCGGCTGCAAGAAGTGGAGAGGAGATGAGAAGTGAATAAGATGTAAAAAGGATCCTGAGAGGCGTCTGCCAGCCTGTTGTGAGGAACGGCCTTCAGTTCAGAAGGAGGGGGAGGAGTAATATGGCTCCTGGCCAAGATTCCTCTGCAACTCGTGGTGAAGACCATGGTGGAGCGGGTTGTCCCCCTGCAGCCCATGGAGGTCCACGGAGGGGCAGAGATCCACCTGCAGCCCGTGGAGGACCCCACGCCAGAGCAGGTGGAGGCCTGAAGGAGGCTGTGGCCCGTGGAGGGCCCGCTGGGGCAGCTGTTCTAGAGGGACTGCACCCCGTGGAAGAGATGACCCACGCCGGAGCAGTTTCACGGAGGACTGTGGCCCGTGGGAGGGACCCCACGCTGGAGCAGAGGAGGAATGCGAGGAGTTCTTCCCCTGACGATGATACAGCGGCGTAAAACAACGCGTGATGAACTGACCGCGACCCCCATTCCCTTTCCCCCCCCCGTGCCGCTCGGGAGGGGAAGGTAGTAGAGATAATGTTAAGCCCGGGAAGAGGGAGGGGTGGGGGGAGGTTATCTTGTTCCCTGTCTCATTCTCCTGCTAATTTTAGAAAATAAATGAATAGTTTTCCCCAAGTCGAGTCTGTTTTGCCCGTGACGGTAACTTTAAGGATTTCTCCCCGTCCTTATCTCAAACCTTGAGCCGTTTTTCTTATATCATCTCCCCCTGTTCTCTCGGAGGGTGGGGGGAGCAGGAGAGAGACTGCGTAGTCTGGTCCTGATCAGGGCTGAACTACGACAGAAAGGCATATGTGTGTCTGGATGTGGTTCAGCTCTGAGATATACAAAAGCAGTAACTTTTTGGTATTGATTTTTCTCAGAAAGGAGAGCAGTACTAAGCCTCTGAACTTAGAATAAATAGGAATCTCAGCAGTGGAGAACGTGGGCTCTGGAACTGTGCTGGAGAGACTGCTGTCGGTTGCAGTGGCTAGAGGCAAGAGGATTTCAAAGAGCACAGAACTATAGTGCCAGGTCCCAAACGTGGACACATGGAGGGTATTTAGGTAGGCAGAGGCTTTGCAAGCCTAAGCAGGATAATTCTTCCTGGGCCTGTAAAGGTCCTGCTTTCATCGTCTCATTAAGCAGCAATATCAGAGAAAACTTGCATTTTTGCAGATCCCTAATCCTGGAGCCATCTAGGTGTTATTTCACCTCTGGAAGTAGTAACCTAGTGGACTCGTTCCACCATCTGAATGCTGTTATTCACAAGGTGGTGCTTCAACCTTACTACTCTTCTTGTTACCATCAGGTACTTCATGCTGTGGCCACTGCATGTGTTGGCAGGGGAGGTGAATTCAACCCTTAATTAGAGTCGGGTCATGCACTGCTTTGTGCGTGATCTGACGTAATGGGAGATGAACTGATTAAAATTCCTTTCAATTCCCATTGCTCTAGTAAATCTACGCCTGTTCAGGTAGCTGGAGGTGTGACATAAAGCTGATTTTGCAACACTTAAGGGCTCTTGATCCTACGGAAAAGAAAAAAAAAAAGAATGCTAAAAGAGTGATTAACAGTGCAAAAGAACAGGGATGTGACCACGGATGTAGTCTCCAGTGTGGCTCTAGGGAGGGAGGATTGTGTGTAGAAGTCAAGCAAGTGTGAGGTTTGTTTGTGTTGCAGAGGGTTTTCTTGCTTTGTGGGTCTTTTAACATTTCAACCACTGTGTTTGCAAGGATGATAAAAGATGCTTCAGCTTCCCTCTTGTCATTCTTGGTTATCCTGTTCAAGGAAAAGCCTTCATATTTATCAGAAAGAGAGCAATTGCCAATATGGCAAGAATTATCCTAAATCCCAAATTTTAGCAGTTCTCTGGTTTTGGCTTCATAGCACGTTTTTCTATGTTCATGTAAATGATGAAGTGGAACTGCTATTTAAAACCAAGAAGAAAAATCTTATTTCTTAGAACAGTTAAAGGCTTAGCCCCAGTGAATTAAAAAAAAAAAGTAGTGAGCTTATTTTTCATTTTATTCTCTTACTTGCTTTTCCTGCTGCTCCTCATTACCCAGATTGCTGAACTCTTATTTGATGATAGAAAGATCCATGACCTCACCAAAACACTTTTTGTTAACTCAAATCATTATCTTGTGACACAAAGACTGAGTCAGATCTGTCATTGCTCATATTCTGGGTCACCCTGCAAACATCTGATTATGATTTGATAAACAAAACCATTCCTCCAGTGAATTTTTGACAAAAAGGCTATGAAGAAAGCTGGACAAAGCAGTGGAATTTCACTGCTTAGTTAACCCCCTCTTTGTGATGGATTATGGTACTAAAGAAGGCCCAATCACTTAAAAAACTGATTAAGAAATAAACAATTTAAGAAATTAATCTTTTATCAGTGAAAATAATCTATTAGAATGTCTGTAAAGATGTTCTTTGATTTCTTTTTTTTTCACTCTGGCAAAGGAGCAATTTAAGATACTGACTGCTTCATGTGAGTGAATAGGATGATGGGGATATTTCTTGATCCTCTTTAAAATAAAGGTGGTTTGTTTGATTTAAGTATAATTAATGTCAGACTTAATGTTGTGGTTTGTTTTTTTTAAATCAGTATAATCTGTATATGTATTTTTAGAAAGTTTCTGCATTCTGAAGTAGAATTTCACTCCATGTATTATTGCTAAGATTCAGTCTCCTCTGACATCTTTATGTTGTTTATTTGGTTTCTGATGCCAAATTCCCCTCCTAAATGTGCACCTTCTTCAGGGTTTTCTTTTAACTTACCCATTTCCTTCATTTCCTTTCTAGTAGGCAGGCAGCAGACAGGAATGGCAGCAGTAGTAGATACAGGGGCTCATGTCTCATATTTCTTGTGCATGCTTCTAATTTATAAGCAGAGCATCTAAGGCATGCATTCCGTGAAATGAGTTTGTGTGTTGTGAACTCTAAGTAAGGATTTATGTGTTACGTGTTCCACATTCTGACAGCCTGCAGTCCTCTCTCTACTGTGGCTTTCAGTATTTTGGTACAGGAAATCTACTCTCAGGTATGTTACCTATAATTTACTAAGTGAGGCAAATATATAGTGCACACAAAAACCACGTAAATATTTTTTCTGTTCATTGAGAAGAGTTGTATGTTTAGTCGCTATGAACTACTTGGTTACTTAGACAAGTGCCTGGTGACTTGGGTGACTATGTCCCTTAGCATATTGTATATAATAGATGCAGCCCAGTAGATGAAAGAACAGCAGAATTATCTGATTTTTAGTGTAGGAACTACAGAAGTGTGTGTTTGTGCTGTCCTTTTTCTCTCCTGTTGCGGTAGGGTGGTATCTGCAAGCAGTTACTACTTGCAAAAGGACTCAAATGGCAGCTTTTCCATGACGTTCTACCTCTTTGCAGCTCTGTAGAATACTTTACACCAGCCAGCACACTGGTGCTGTAGCTGAGAGTGTAAGCAGTTTTACAGGTTTTCTGTAGACTTTTATTACAGCTGTGACACTAGATTAATGGACTGCTTCCGTCTTGTTCTGTCAATTGTACACTGAAAGGAGAAGTGACAATGTGATGGATGCATGATAGTGCCACAGTAGGGAGAGAGCTACTGCAATAACTGTGGTTTAAACCCTAAAGTGCCTTTAACCTCACGCAGTTGCCTTTAATTTATTTTAATCTAAAAACCTAACAAAATCTAACAGCACAGAATAGAGAGGTGGAGAGGATAGTGGATTTGTAAAGCAGTGTGAAAAAAGATGACAGTCGTTCTTGGAGGTCCAATTAGGGCAATTCTGTACTTTAAAGGAAGAAGTCCTCCAGGAATCTTTCAAAGGAGAGAATATTGTTATGCTGTAGACAAAGTCAAAGGTTAGCCTGGCTAGAAAGAAGATGTACTTTCCACTGAGGGAGAAGGGGAAGAAGGGCTTGCTCTTTCACAGCAGGGAATACCCAGGTCTTGCCTGAGGAACAGGATGAACTTGCCAGGGAGCAGGCTTTTGGAGGCTGTGTCAAAAGGAATGCTCTCTGAGACAAGCCAGCGTTTCCTTTGAACATGTAAAGGTTTAAGGTTTATTTACTGTTTCAAAGAACTAGTGGTATCTTCTCTAGAGAGATGAGAGAAAGTAAGAGGGAATACTTGCAGCACTGTTTTAACCTTTGAAATGCCATCAGTGGTTTCATTAAGTTGATGGCTTATTTCTCAGTGCAAAGGGAGAAATCCAGGGTCCAGGACAGATGCCAAGACTGTCTATACAGTCTTGTATGGCTTCAATTGCATTGTGGTCTGGGCCACAATAAAGGAAAGAGGCTAGTGTGGGGGTGAGGGAGGGGCTGGCTGCTAAAGGTCTCTAGTGTGGATGTTCAACCCAGCCTCACATCTGCTCTTATCTCAATGCTGGGATGGGATAGACCAGGACCAGGTCGATGGAGGATGAAACCCATTAAATTAACAACAGCCCGCTAGGAAGATTCTAGGGGGTCGTTCCTGTCTAACCAGCTGCATTAGTAAATCACTCTGTTACAGTTTCAGAGCATGTTGTTTTTGAGTGCGATCCTGAGAGTCTGTTGCCAGAACAGAGCAAATGCTACAGACAGTGCTACTTGAATTTTTAAACTGATTTTATTCTACTTTTTTATTGTTCTTTTGACATACTTGCTGCTCTTATTTTGGGGCATCATTTAACCCTCTGCTGAAAGACAGTGTAGCAGCAAAAGTGATCTTTAACAGGAAGCGCAAAGGAAGTGGCCAGTTTGAAGTGAATACTGGGATGTTACATTTGGGAATGTAAGCATGTGCTGAAAATTTTGCTCTGGGGCTCTCTAATCAGGAAATGAAAATCTAGTGTAAGTGGTATATTTAGTCAAAATCCTCTTGATTGATTCTTATTTTGTATATTAAACTAACTTGTTATATGTATGCGGTCAACGCTGGAGAATGGATCGAGAGCAGCCCTGAGGAGAAGGACTTGAGGGTACTAGTGGATGAGAAGCTCAATGTGAGCTGGCAGTGTGCACTTGCAGCCCCGAAAGCCAACTGCATCCTGGGCTGCGTCAAAAGAAGCACGGCCAGCAGGTCGAGGGAGGGGATTCTGACCCTCTACTCCACTCTCATGACACCCCACCTGGAGTACTGCCAACAGAGGGAGTTTTTCAGCCTGGAGAAGAGAAGTCTCCAGGGAGACCTTCTAGCAGCCTTCCAGTACCTAAAGGGGGACTGTAAGAAAGATGGGGACAAACTTTTTACCAGGACCTGTTGTGATAGGACAAGGGGTAATGGTTTTAAAGTAAAAGGGAGTAGATTTAGTTTAGACATAAGGAAGAAATTTTTTTACAATTAGGATGATGAAACACTGGAATGGATTGCCTGGAGAGGTGGTGGATGCCTAGAAACATTCAAGGCCAGGTTGGGCGGGGCTCTGAGCAACATGATGTGGTTGGAGATGTCCCTCCTTCTTGCGGGTGGGGGGGCTGGACTAGATGACTTTTGAAGGTCCCTTCTAACCCAAACTATTTGGTGATTCTAACACCAATGAGGATTTGAAACTGTTGTATAATCCAGATCAGTAGATAATTTTGATTTATTTGTGATCAGCTTGTAAATAGAGAATACAATGAATTAATTGGATTTGACAGTCATTAAAGATTAACTTAAATTCTTAAGATGATCATGTCCTCTAATTATTAGTAGCACAGATTTTTCTAATAAAAATATACTTGATGCCATCTCCAAAAAATGTCAATTGAGTAAACATGGAATTTACCTATGGGGGTGGATGTTTTAATTTGAAAACCAATTGACCAAGTTCAGTTCTAGTTTCAGTAGATTCAGTTTGACTGAAGTTAGTAGAACTGTACCTGCTTTTGTCAGATCTGTACTTAACTTGGTATGACTGAGTACATAAATGACTTAAATAAAAGATGAGATGCACATGCATAGTCTTTGGATAATATTGACAAAAAGTGGAATTGATCTTGAACCAAGTTAATGTTGAAGGGAGATCTTGAAGTCCTGCAGGGATCATAAGCCTTTGATAGCAGTTAATGAAGGAACAGAGGGTAATGAATCTTAGTCTCTCAGAGCTGATGTCATGGAAAACAAAGCTTAGGTGTACAGCTACTAAAGTAGTGAGAATCCTCAAATCCTCTGTCTTTTTTTTTTTTTTTTTTTTTTTTCCCCCTGTCTGGATCATACTCCCATGACATAAATTGGCCAAGGGGCTTTTTTTTTTTTTTGACCCAGAGGTCTACCAGAAATCACTTCAGTTGTGGATTACTGGAAGAGGCGTTGTTACAGGGTCTAGGATTTTACTTGATAATGAAAATTTTCATATATATATGGTTTCAGGATTAGAATAAATCTGTTCCCCTGAGTAAGTATTTTCATTTGCCTGGATGGTTTCCCTCATTTTTGATTCTTTAATTTAAGTGTAATGCCTTTGATATTGTAACAGGATACAACAGGATGCTGTGATCCATTTAAAATGAGATTCCATAAAGGACTCAGTCTTTTACTTTCTCAGAAGTTATTTGGTTTTTTAACTTTTTTTAAAAAATATGGCATGGTATTTACTGAACAACATTCCATGTAAATATTCACAACAATAAAACACTAATAGGAAGGGGATGAAAGAGGTGCTGAGTGATTAGCTAGAGAGAGAAACAGATAATAAAAGTTATCTTAATTAACAGATGAAAAGGGAATATGGGAAAACCTCTAGACTAGTAATGTATTAAAACCAACAGAGTTTCAATACTTACTTAGCCAGCCTAAGCTAAAGTGAGCAGGTTTAGCACCACTGAAATCAGTAGCAATATCACAATGTTCATAGAGTAAGGAAAGATTTAATATAATCCTAGATCACCATAATCTGAGTTTCATGGGTATGAGTTCTAATGGATAGGATAAAAGCAACCCTACAGGAAATTCTCATGGAGAAACTGCATGTTCTTTCCATCCACTCTTCTTACTGTTGTGCAGCCTGTAACTGCCATAATAGCACCAGAAATAATGAACATAACTTGCCTGTTGATTTAATTCTTCCCACTCTTTTTGGATCATCTTTGGATATTTATTTTTGGATTATTTGTTATCTTGAAATGCTTTGCATTCTAAGATTTGTCTTCAGTATTTTAGTTTCAAGTACGTGATAATGATAAACAATGCTGAGGTGAAAGGAATACTGATACAAGTTAAGCTTAACTTCGCATTTTTTGGCCTGTGAGATTTTCTTTTCTTTAGGTTCAACTGTTCCATAAGAACTTTCATGTTTAAATTGCTAATAAATAGCCTTGACTTATAGCATTTCTCTATACTTTGTAGGGGAGGGGATACCTACCTCTGACTGTACCTACATTGTACTGATTTCTTGCTAGTATAAAATTCTGCCTATCATAGATGTCTGGCAATCAGGATAAGGAATGTAAATTCCTGCATAATTAGACTGAAAAGGTTTAAAAATCATCTTGTCAACCTGGAAATGATACACAAGAGACGTCTAGTTTCCTCTAAATACCAACATTTAAAAAGCAGCCAAGGGGTTGAGTTAACTGTTTAAAAGGAAGAGTCAAGGCATTACTTTCCCCTTTGCTACGGAGATTCAACTAAAGTTAGCAGGACTGTATGGGTTTTGGGAAAGAAAGATTAGTCACAAGAGACAAAGATTTTTAGCTTGAATGTATCTTTAATGATTCTAGACACAGAACTCTGCTAACCAACATGTTAAGATGAGTTTTTAACAGAAATTGATTGGGTTGCTTTTTCTTCTCCAAGAGTTCAAATAATAAAAATTGAAAATTACATTGAGACTACTGAAGAGATTGAGATACTTAAGTTCTTAAAAGAACACAGGTTTTTGTATGAAAAAGATAGACTCTAGAGAGTAATCTTTTGAATAGAAAACTGAGTGTCTTGTGTGTACTGAAGAGTTTAGTGAAGTCTAGGACAGACTGAGTCAAATCTGTTTGCCAAGGGAAGACATGTTTACTATATATGTAAATGTAGTACTTCAGCTTTCTTCAAATAGTAAGCAAATCATTAATGATAGATAAGGTGTAGCTAGCAAGGACAGATCTAGAGTCATTTACAGTGTAAGTTCGGTTGGCACTATTTTTATTTTATTTTATTTTTTTATTCCTATGCCAAATGAGGTAGTATGATGCCACAGTGATCTGCTGTCCCGACATACAGTCTTGAATAGTTTTCTTGCTGTTTTTAGTTATCAAAGTTGCAGGATGCAAAAACTTAAGTAAAAATTCTTTTTCCTTTGCATAAGCAGAATTTAATGCGATCCAAAAAACTTCTGTCCAAGTAGATTATAGTAAAAAAAAGTTTAGTAATGAAGTATTTTCCACTTTAACCCTGAGGAATCAGACATAGCTGAAAAAGCATGAGGCAACCTGAAAGCAGAGGTGAAGACAACATATCCTGTGGTGGTGTGGAATCCACCTTAACTAATATTTGGATTATGTCTTCAAGACCCCTCTGTCTAATCCAGAAAACAATAGCAAAGGAGATTTTTGTCCTAAATCTTGTGCATATCTGCCTAAAAGCTGTCCCCAAAAAAAAAAAAATCCCTGAAGTTAGTAGCTGCGTCACTTAGTTACTTCAAATTTTTGTGGCTTTTTCACTCTACAGATCACAATGCAAATAACTGCATTTGCCTGCTCAAGAATACAGATAGCCTCTATTTTTTTAAAATAGATCTTAAACATATAGAGTAGATGCTATTCTTTATATTGCATCAAGAAATAATATTGATAGATTGTGCATTTCTTGAGAGACAGTGTTATCTCTGTTAATTTAATTGCAACAAAATATGGAACACGGAAATCCTAGGGTAATTTTAGCAATGGGAGCCTCTAGACTTTTTGGAACTAGGATCAATTGGTAGATCTAACAATTGGAAAACAAGTAATCTTTTTAACTTTGAACTGGAACACATTTGATACCAAAATCACTAAGAAACAATAAACAATCTTATATTTTCAAGTCACTTTTCAGAGTAGTGGCATTTTAAGAGAACATTGTAGAACCTTTAACATTCAAATATACTTTAGAGTAAGCAAATACACAGCAAATGTCACCCAAATACTAAAGGCGTAGAGCATCTCCAGACCATACAAGCACTTAGTGTTCACATTATTTATTTTTGAATTGAAAGGATTTTTTGAAAGTGAACTATATTTTTTTTTTCCTTGTAAATACAAAGTTCCCACAGTCATAACAAACTTGCTTTATAGGTAAGAATTTGCAAGATGAACTTCTTCAACAAATGTTTGTTATATATCCTGTGAGGCTAAAAATCCTGTTTGGTGTTCATAGGTGAAATCCTTGCAGAAATGTGAGAAGTCAAATGCTGTGATTCTAATTTTAACCTCGTAGCTCAAATACACTTTTGCTTGACTTTACTCAAAGTTTTAGAGAGAGGTCCTGGGATAAGATGTAATGTGTTAAATATCTTGTATGTTGGTTTCATTTTGCAGGAAAGTGTGAAAATTTGAATTAGCATTAGAAATTATTCAAAAGTTAGCAATGAAGAGACACAATTAAAGTGCTGCTTGTTAACTCTCATGGGCCTTAAGATAAAAATATTGAATTTTCTGCCACATGCTAACTGTACAGCAAGCTAATTGCTATATTATAGGCCCCTTATTTACACTGTGGTGATCAAGAATATTTGTATGGTAGTTATGAAACTTGCTCTTTTGGAGTGAAAGGAGATAAAGATTGTACAATTTAACTTACAGCATCTGAAAACAGTGTAGTTGTGCTATATTTTTTTTTTCTGTAGCAGAAAGATAATACCCTGCTATGATATTCCTTAAATTCCGTTGGTATTCAAAGTAGCCAAATAAGGTAAGTAGTTTGCTATTGCCGACATAAATGTTTACATCTCATGGTGACAAGTGTATGAGGAGTGAAGAGTGAGCATGTAGTTTTAGCTGCTTTCCCCAGGCAAGTCAGTACTTCTCTTACTTCTTGAAGACCCCTAATGAATGAGTCCTGGTGGCTAGGGAGAACCCACACTTAAGCTGCTTATTTTGCTCTAACTGGCCGTTTTGAAGATATTCCTCACCACCTTTCTGTAAAGGAACTTTTGGTTTAGGCTCTATTCATTGGATTTATATGAAAATTTATTGAATTGTCTTTTAATCTACATGATATTATGGGATAAATTTAAGAGATTAGCACTCCCTCTGCACTGAGGCAATTGTTAATATTTGTTTCCACCATTCTCTTTGCCATGAGCAGAGACTCCATGAATGCTTACTGCTAGTGGGCATCAAGTGACTATTTGGTAGAAGACTCTTAAAAGGAAAGGGCAGTTGTTTATTTAGCCAGTAAATTTAACCATATTCTATTTTTTCTTTTAACATTTCTGTTGCTGTTATTCGTGTTCTAGGCAAAAAATAGAAGGTCTCTGATCAGAATTAAACTGTAATCTCAGTTCTGAATACTGCCAGCAAATAAAGCATACTGCTTCAGTTCAGATGTGTAACAGTGTGATAAGGATCATTAATCCAAATGGGTAAGTTCTTTAAAACCATCAGTTCTAACAAATTGTATTACAAAAATGTGGTACTATGAATCTGGTTTATTCTAGGGAAAAGGAGATGGGCAGTTTCTTTCATACATGCTTCACAGATATTGTGAGACTTGCATCATCTATACATTTGCTGCAATCTAATCTTTTGACTTTTCCACAACCATTATGTGTTGCTAGTCTACTTCACCTATCAGCAAATGTGTCTGCCTTGAAACCACTTTTTTAGGGACAGAGCGGGACAAAGTTTTTTCAACTCTAGCATTTACAATAAGAAATACAGTTTTGGCTACACCAAAATATTTAATAAAATAAAGTTTGTTTTCATAAAATGACTGATTTGAAATTTATTTTTAAAAGCTTATATAGTATTTCTATTTAAAATATTTTTACTTCTATTTGAAAAAAAAAATTAAATAAAGAACACTTAAATAAAACACTATTCACCCTGAAACAATTTCTAATTTTTCAGAATTTCCAATGGTCCCTACATTCTCTTATTTTTATTTTTTTTTTTATCGTCATTCTAATATGGATAATGAGACTGTCATTCCTGGCAGAACTGAGGAATTAATTTTGTCATGGGCATTAGCTGATAATGACACAGGGAGAATAGAATCTGGAAGATCTTTGTTCTTCTGACAACCTCTCTCCCTTTTTTAACATATGCTTCAGAAGGGAGATTTTTTTAAGGAGAACTATAACTCTAACTTGATAGTACAATTGCATGTAGTTTCTGAAGTTTTCATTTGAGGATTCAGATGCTAACAGGAAACAATAATAATTAAATGAATGTGTTTAGGACTACAGTTTCTTCTGAAAATAAATGAGTTAGCATTTTTTTAAGATGTCTCTCCCAACATTACCCTAAACTGTATTCATGTCTGTCATGCTCCTGAAATACACTGGAAGCCTGTGTGCTGTACATTTCTCCACAACAATTTCACTGTGTTTTTGTAGGGAAGAAAACTGCTGTGTTTTAGAAGGAATTAATAGCAGTGCTAGTTAAGTGTTTGCAAACAATGGTTGTCTACAGCAGTCTTTTATTGGTCTCTTTCAGATTTTTTTTGAATGGAAAGTATATCAATTCCTAGCTCTTCCAGTAAATTACTATCTGGAAAAAACAGTTTATGGTTGAAGATTCAACCAAATGACTAAACATATCCCCTGGTCCTAAAACACACAATCAATTGTCAGTAGAATTCTTCCTAAAAGAAAACCACCTCAATGACAGGAAAAAATGGTCATTGTAATATATATATATATATATATATAATTTTTTTTTTTTGGCCTAAAATGGACTATTATTCGTAGTGGTATATAAATTGCATATAAAACTTGGCTTAGGCATGCTCCTTTCTTGGTTCTCTGGTGAGCTGTTAAAATGGTCTTAGCACATTCACAAGGGTTTTCATTGCAGTCTAGTCCAGTAATAGAAATGATCAATCAATATCGTGGTCAAATGACAGGACACGTAGAGCCTGCCACTGTTTAACCAGTTGGTGTCACGTGTAGGGTTTTATCTGCTAGCTACATCTTGAATAAGTTTGTGTTGGGGCATGCTGCATTCTTCTTGAATGTTTTTCAGAAGTTCTTTTACAAGGCTATGGAAATAGGAACAGACTTTTTTTTTTTTTTCTTATCCTCCCTTGTGAAATTATGTTGGACACATTTTGCTTTTTTCCTGTCGAATCTTTAGCATGTGGAGATTACATATGTATTCAATGCTGGAGATATTTACAAAGCTATCATTTCCCATATTAAGTTGATTGTCTAGGTCAGTTGTGCCTATACCCTGCTTGTAGACATGCACTTAAGTATTTGTATTGACATTTATGGTCTGTATTATATTGATGGCTTATGATTACCTTCTAAGATTGTAACATGTAAGTGAGTTTGTCCTCCCAGAAGTACTTCTATGACTATGTTGGTTTTTCAGATTCCTGTGCTTGCTGAAAAAGACATGACTAATGATTCAGAATTATATATAACCTGATAAGCTGTCAGTGACAGATATACATTACATGCTCTAGCAGTAGTCCAGATGTCAGTGTTACAGGATACCATTCCCCCTTCAGCAGTCCTTAATTGAGATTCAGCTTTGTTTTCTAGATTTTAAGTCTTCAAAATGGCTGGAACAGAGTTATTTGAGACTGGAGGCTGGATTTTTGATGTTGCACATTCTCTTCTAAACCCATTTTATTTGTATAGGAGCTTTGTAAAATAATGTTACTTCTAATTCTTCACCCACCAGATAGGTATATTTTGGCGAAAGGAGTTGATTCTGTAATGGAGTTAAATCCAGCTGGCTACCAGTCACAAGTGGTGTTCCCCAGGGGTCGGTGCTGGGGCCTGTCCTCTTCAATATCTTTATTGATGATCTGGATGAGGGCATTGAGTGCACCCTCAGTAAGTTCACAGATGACACCAAATTGGCTGGGAGTGTGGATCTGCCTGGGGGTAGCGAGGCCCTACAGAGGGATCTGGACGGGCTGGAGAGCTGGGCTGAAGCCAATGGGATGAGGTTCAACAAGACTAAATGCCGAGTCCTGCACTTCAGCCACAACAACCCCAGGCAGCGCTATAGGCTTGGGGAGGAGTGGCTGGAGGACTGTGGAGGAAACGGACCTGGGGGTACTGATTGATGCTCGGCTGAGCATGAGCCGACAGTGTGCCCGGGTGGCCAAGAAGGCCAACGGCATCCTGGCTTGCATCAAAAACAGTGTTACTAGCAGGAACAGGGAGGTAATTGTCCCCCTGTACTCGGCACTGGTGAGGCCGCACCTCGAGTACTGTGTTCAGTTTTGGGCCCCTCACTGCAAGAAAGACATTGAGGCCCTGGAATGCGTTCAGAGGAGGTCTACGAAACTGGTGAGGGGTCTGGAGCACAGGCCTTATGAGGAGCGGCTGAGGGAGCTGGGATTGTTCAGTCTGGAGAAGAGGAGGCTCAGGGGAGACCTCATTGCACTCTATAACTTCCTGAAGGGAGGTTGTAGTGAGCTAGGGGTCGGCCTTTTCTCTCGTGTAGACAGTGATAGAACTAGAGGCAATGGTTTCAAGCTGCGCCAGGGGAGATTCAGGCTGGACATTAGGAAATATTACTTCTCGGAAAGGGTAGTTAGGCACTGGAATGCACTGCCCAGGAAGGTGGTGGAGTCACCGACCATGGGGGTGTTCAAGAAACGTTTGGATGTTGTGTTGAGGGATATGATTTAGCTGAGAAGTATTGGTGATGGTTGGACTGGATGATCTTTTAGGTCTTTTCCAATCTTGATAATAATTCTGTAATTCTGTGATTCTGAGTCCAGCTTCCCAAGGCTATCATAGTGGTGATATTTTTTAATTACTTAAAACTTACTCTGGAAAAGTAGGAGGTCTGTGAAGAGAATTAAATCAACACTCATTCAAAATTGACATACTTAATATTTTGACTAATGTATGACCTCTCTTTTTAGCTCTATTTGTTCTTTTTCCTCCCTGCCCTTCTAATCTAAAAAACTGTAACAAACATGCTTAAAGTTAGGAAAGATGTTTTGCTGGTGAAGGCATGGGAGCTTGGATTTCAGGAATACTGGCTTTTGTACCTCATTCTTCCAGAGGCATTGAGGATATTTGGGGAATATCAGTTAATTTGGTGTTTCCATCTCCATATCCAAAAAAGCAGATACTCTCTCAAGAATCAGATTGTACATAAGCAGCCAATAAGCACTAGCTGACTTTCATATCCAGTGATGAAATTTATGAAACAAATGGAAAGTATTATCCACTTTTACAAATCATGACCAAATACAAAGTATCATTTGCTAACAAGAGAGTTTTTGTCTGAGTTAAAAGAACTCAATAGTAATCTTATAATGTGATTTCTGTGTTGCAATGCTGAACATGTGTAGCTGGTTCTACCATTTCCTATGAAGTTATTCTCTTTTATGACAGTAAAAGTAACAAGACTTTAATGAAGAAAGTGAATTGATTCTGATTTGTATAAGACTTCATTGCCTTTTAACTGTAAAAACCTATAATAATGGTGAGATTCCAAGATAATACACCCATATTCCCACTGTTCAGTACAGTAGTTGTTTGTTCTGTACTCAAAAAGTTTCTGTAATTTATTTGCATTTATTTAATTTTTTCTGGTTTTATATTAGTTGCTCCTGGTTGCAGTTATCTTTGAAAACTGGGATGCCTTTAGGTATCTAAATGGGATTTAATTAAAGTACAAAATTTTGAAAACTATTTAGTTATCATAATAGTATGTTGTAACTCTAAATGTGGGGAAGTCAGATTTGAATCGTATAAAGGCATAATTTCTTACGGCAGTAAAACATCAAAGTTTGCTATATCTGCAATAAGATTCGTTAAAGAAGCAGAAATTGTAGGATTAAAGTTGACACCTGTCTTCTGCTGGCAAGGGAATTCACTCAGACTTGAGAAAGGTGACTGTTGATCCTCAGTATGTGAAACTAACTGATTATTTGAGATTTGATCGCCTTCTACTTTTCATAGAAATGAAAAGGAGTTTAGAGCTGCCCCAGAGAAACCACAGTGACAGGCATCCTACAGGCAAATACCAGCTCTTCTTCCTGCACTAACACTCCTGGAAAGAAAAAGCTTACTTGTTGTTTTAGATCACTAAAGTTAATACTAAAGAGCTTCTAGAAGAGTTTTTCCTCATCTGATTATTTTCCTTCCAGGACATTGGTGGTGGTTTGTTTTTTTTGGTTAGGTTTTTTTTTTTTTTTTTTTTGTTTTCGGTTGGATTTGTTTGAGGTTTTTAATGTTTTAAACAGTGTAATGCAAACCTACTTATTAAAAAACTAAGATTACATACTACCTGTGCATTACTGGTAGCTATGCAGTGTAAAAAAAAAATCCAAATTCTGACATTAATCAACTGCAAAGTTGATTCAAAAAAAAAATTCAAAGCAAGTAGCTTCTTGCAGTACCCTTAGGTGATGCATTAGAGATACAAGCAAATAGACAATGGAAGGGTGATAACTTCTTCAGAGCAGCAGAAGCTGCAAAGACCCCGTGCTTAAACAGGCTGACAACAAAAATTGCATGTTCTGCATCTTGGTAGGGCATTTCTAGAATATTAAGTGAAAGCACTGAAAGGTTAGATTAAATTTAGTGATGTTTTGTTTCTGCTGTGCTTTTGTATCTTTTGTTAGGAGCTTCCTTATACTACTGGGTGGTAATCGTGCCAGGAGATAAAATTCTGTAATTTTTTTTCACTTTCTAAAGCATCCCTGGAATAAATAAATGTCTAAATGTTGATGATTTTTTTTTTTTAATGGTCAAGGCTGAAATCTAAGCTCAATATGTGCTCACTGATTCATCTTTAAAACTCTCATGAATTTATCCTTGCTATTCGTCCTTGGTATACTTGATAGAGTTTTGCTAGAAGAGAATGAATTCTGCCAAGTTGGGGAGTAAGAAAAGAACCCAATTCACCTTTCTTACACTCTGCAGGTCATCATGATATCTGATTGTCTTTGCAGGCTAAAGGGAAGGAAGAAATTCAGTCTTTTATTTGTCACATCTACCATGAAAGTACATCAGAAAGGAACCGTTTTGAAATGCAATCCTTGTTCTTGAAATGGAGAGCTGATGGTCTGTACATTGAGTAGAAGAACTGTATAGAAATAAAGGTAAAAAAGCAAGTGTACTGTACTCTTCATAGATCTTGGAAGTTTCCCATGGAACAGTAAAAAGGAGCACTGGGACTAGACGTGTAAAAAAAAAAAAAAAAAAAATGCTCAAGGGGATAGACCTACCTCAGTGTGATTCATTGATTTAGACATAGCTATATATGTCAGGCAACGATGAAATGTTGAGACAGCTGAGATTGTTCACTTAGTGAAGTCAATCCCTTAGTAAGTGTTAGTGGTATTGAAGTGATGTGTTAAAGAGTTAGTTAGCTGACTGTGGAAAAAAAAAAAAAGGTCTTTCAAATTACCTAATGGAAAGCTAAAGGCATTAGCTCCCAAGCAGGGAGTATTAAAGGCCTTATGCTGCATTCATTGACATAAATGGAATGACTATGAATCAAGCTCTACTACAGAAGATAAACATCTTTCTGATAAATATATTTGGAAAGAATCCACTGTTGTGCATTTCAGGCTTTCCTAAAGCAGAAACAGTTAGTGTGTGCTTAGACTACTGGGTGCATTGCTACTTTTACTAATCACTGCCCTATAATAATTAAAGATCATCAGTACTGTGTGTAGAATTTTAAGAGTAAAATGAGTTTGGTGCTCTTAAAAGCATGCAGCTTTATGGACTATTATATTTCTCCAACACACTGTAGCAATTATACTTCTGATATTTTCATACTTCTGAAGGATTTACTTGCTAGAAAGTGGGGGACCTCTATCTAGAGTTCTTAACTTGCAGATATTTACATCACACAGAAACTTCCCCCCCCCCCCCGCCCCTCCTTTCCCTCTTTCTGTGAAAGAGGTTGTCAGCTGGGGGCTGAAAGGTAAATGTTGCTCTTCAGTCACAGTACAGGTAGATTAGAGCCTTTTATTAATGAATGATTTCAGTGCTTTCAATTGATAAATTTAGGAACTTGGCTCTACCAGCTGAAAATTCAGGGAGAATAAAATATTGTCTGGAGTCATGGAAACTAATAAATCCTCCCATGACAATATTTAACAGGTTGGTGGAAGGGATAAAATTATGTTTCACAAAAATGCTGTGCAGATGGTAAAGCTATGGGGATTAAGACTGGATCAAAATTCTCTAAAAACATCAAATAATGGAAATCATTGTGGGGATTGATTAAGCTGGTGTGGAAATTGCTTCTGCCTTAGGATTCTCTAAGGACTTGTTCAGATATTTTGGTTAGTTGATAAATCATCTAGTCATTTTCAACATGTGCTACGTTTTGATACTTTGACTTAAACCCACACGTTTTAAGAGTTAGGTCTTTATAACATGCATTGCCTGATTTTGCAGTGTGTAAAGGGAACTCAACAATTGAGTGATTTCTTGGATTGCACCCTTTTAAGTAATTAGGGACATATTCTGACCCAGGGGCTTTGGGTCCGCTTGCATGGAAGAATTCTTGAGACAGAGGTTTTTATCTTTAGCTGTAGTCCTGTCTTAAGTTGCTTAGGAGATGGCATGCAGCATCTTCCTAGTTTCTATACCAAGGGCATAAGGGGCATGGACAAAGGCTTTGGTTTCTTAAAGGATACTTGTGCCACTGAATATCCTTGATAAACGTCTATCCTAATGTATGCTATTTTAATGCGTAGTCAGATTAACTGTAATTGCATGGATAGAATTCTTATTTGAACACAAATAAGATCCCTGGATTATTAGCACATTTAGAGACTGAGACACTCCATGTGACAGTAGTGCAAAGGAAAATGGTTTAAGGAAATAAGGGTCTTTACGTTAAAATTATATCAGAGGGGACCTGACTGATATTGTAATAGGTGCCCGAGAATTTTATCAGCTACACTCTTAGTGGCAGCTTCCCATCTTATACTCTTTCAAGTTTGTGTTGAGTTGCAAAAAAAAAAAAGGGAACAGCTGAGGGAGTTCAGTATCTGACTTTACAAGACAAACTAGGTACAACTGTAGATCAAATCCATATTCTTTGATTCTGCACTCTTATATTCAGATATGTGTTGAAGGAGAATACTTCAAAAAGAATGTTGTGCCTTTTTAAAAGACCAAATATATATTGACATTTGATTTGGGATGGAGTCATTTTTGAATATAAGCAATTTGGAACTGTTAAGATGCTTGGAGGCATTTTCATTACATTGCTCTGAAATTTGGGCCACATAAAGGTCAGCAGAGAAAAATAATAGTTGGAAAATGAAAGACAAAGTTTACTTCAAGGAAAGTGAAAGAAAATGGATAATTTTCTGTAAGTTATGGATTTGCAGAGAGACTGATGGAAAAAAATTATTTTTTAAAAAAACATAGCGTTTTATACTAAAATGTTATATATTATTATCATGAAATACTTGTACGAAGCAAAGTTTTCATGATTTATGGTGTTTACTTTTTTACATATCTCAGCTCAACAATGAAAGGAGTCTATGCACTTGCTCTTGGACTTAAAGTCAGCTCTTATTTAGTATCAGCAGTCTATCAACTAATAAAAACTGCAATGTTTGATCTACGAACCCTCCAGGAGAAAGATTTTTGATTTTTGTTAAAAAGGACCTTTTCGAGTGCTGTTAAAAAACCACAGAAATATTTTGTGTGTGTTTTAGGTTTATACATCTGGCCTCAGTTTCCTATCAAATATTTGCACTTTTGAGACAAAAATTGCTGGTTTCTGTCTGCACTGCACATATCAACAAAGGAAAACAAGAACAGTAGTGGGAGTGGAAGACTTTGATCTTTCACATTTTTCTCTCCAGCCGCTGATGGTGATTTTTGACCCCCATGTGTTAAAAAGGTCAAGGAATCTGCTGCTAAATTCATTCCAGGTGTCCTCAGATTGACAACAGATTTGTTTTATGGGGCACTGAAAATGGAGAGACAAAAGACATTTGGTCTGAGGTAGGGCAGGAGGCAAGAGTGAGGAAAAAATGCTTGTGTGGGCAGTATGCTTAAAACAGCAGTAAAGCACTAGAGGAATCCGGTAACAGCAGCAATGATGGCTGGTGGTAGAGCACCTGTCAACTAGAAAGTCAGTTTTGTGAATAGATGTAGTTAAATACCAAATATTGCTCATAATGATATTGCAGTTTGTTTACAAACTAAGCTGATCATAAGAAAAGAAGAGAAAAAAATAAAGTAATGCATGTTCTGAGTCAGGAATTACTTGGAGGCTAGAGATATGCCACATGTTCATTTTTTTTCTTAGTCTGAAAAAATGCCCTGAGTTTAAACACCTTTTCTGCTGCTGCAGGAGCTGAATGATTCCTACAATGTACTATTTTTAACACATTGAATTAGCCATATCAGGAAAATGAGGTAACAGTCAGTAAAAATAACTACTAAAAGTCTTAAATTATAGGAATAGTCCTTTTTTTTCTCTATAAAAACATGATTTCACACAATGTTGACAGTACACCAAATGTAAAAGTTCTAGATTTTGCTTTGCAAGGTGGAATTGTTGATGCAAGACATATTAGACCTGTTGAATTAATGATTCTTTTGTCACTTTCTAAGTTATTTAGTACTTACACCAATTAGAGCCTTGCTCTTGCAGATGCCCATGTAACTTTGCTACAGTTTCACAAACCACCAAAACTAAGCTTAAGAGTACTTTTGAAATATCATAGTTTTCAATTCTTCTTTTTATAATATAGGAATGTCACTGGCATAAATGTTTTAGTAAGTTTTTTATAAAAGTCAGTATAAGATAATCATGAGGAGTATTGATAAGCGGATATTATTTATATATATATCACAGCATTTTTTAAGATTTGTTGTGGTAGGTGCTTTTCCCAGTACAGCAGGTTGCCTTAAATGTGTGCAGGATGGAAGTGAAAGTCAAAAAACATGCCTCACTGGAGAATACCCAAAAGGCAAAGCAGACAAAAAAAAAAGGAAAAAAAATGTTGTTACACTCATTTTAGTCATAGCAAGTAGATACACAGAGGTTAAACTACTAGCCTCAGGCCATAATGAAAGACTGTGAAATAGGAATGAACTCCGCTTGATTTCTTTATCAATCCAGTCTTAAGCATGAGATATCCTTCCTTTCAGAGCAAGTTTATCTTATGTAACTCTTGACAATGTCAGAGTAGGATATTTCCCTGCTGTAAAGACTCACGAGTTACATTCAGTTCTGGTGGAAATTTGTAGGAACTTGGTGCTACTCAGGAATTGTGGAAAAGATGGTGGTTTAGCGTGTAACTAAATTGCTAGCACAATAAATAATAAATTAAAGCTATCATAGCTTAAAACTTCTTGTTTACTCCATAGTGGTGGTGTTTTCAAGAATAAAGTGGCTTTCTTGTGCTCATGACTGTCTACTCTTATAATTAGTTGGGCACTCATTTTCTTTTTGGACAAACGAGAGAAACTGCACCTTTTCTGGTGTGCCAGGCAGTTAATGACATCTCCTTCAAATTCTGCTTGTGTACTTGATGTTTTTAATGTTTTATTAGCAACGCACAGAGAAAGAAAATGGGATATAGTGATGTGCCCTGAAAAGTAATGTTAAGTTGTCACTAAAGTCTTTACAAGGTGGAATTCCTTAAATATAATTGCCTATCTTCTTATTATGGTCCAAATTTGTCTCTTTCTTAATCTTGGTGCTCAGCCCAAGAAATGATACGTCTGTGTTCTTTACCTTCCTAATTTTGAAAACTAAAGATCAGATCAGCTTCATTAAAAGATGCTTAACAATCTATTTATTTAAAACAAAAGGCTTGCTTTGTCACTAACTACCCCACTCTAATTGCACTTAAAGTTAAGTCTGTTGAAGAATCTGGCTTAGAATGCAAAAGAAAAATCTCCATCTGTACTTACCTTGACACTTGGTCAATAGACACATTCCATGGATTTTCCTTTAAAGAAAACAAATCCAGCATGTTAGATAAAGCTTCTCCTTCAATATAAGTGAAAGGCCTTTGAAGTCAACTACACTGTGTGTAGTTTCTGCTCGGCTATTAAAAACTTTTGCTAAGTATTCTCTGCCCTGTAAGCAAAGGCATTTGCCTCTTGACAAATGTCCAAAATATTTTTTTTTCTCAGCTGGCTCAAGCTGGAATATGTAATTGTGCCTCTTTTTTTTTTTTCCTGAAATAAACATAAACTAGCTGTGTTTGTAAGACTTAACAGTTCCTATTGAATGTACTAATGCAGTGGTCTTTAGCAATCTCTCTGGACTTTTGACAGTCAAAGGTTGTTTAGATAAAGGGAGTACTGGTGAGAAAAAAAATCATTGAATTTAATATGCAATTATGAATTAAACCTGTTAAACTTGCCTGTCATGTTAACTTTTCACTTTTAAGGTGCTTCAGGTCTTTTCTCCATTAAAACGAAGTAGTCTATCTTAACAGCTTTATCAAACTGCACACATGGGTTTTTTTTTTTCTTTTTATAAACTTCTTTCCATTGTCTTCCAGATATTAGCACTGATAGAGCTTTTAGGACATAGGGGGCCCTAAAATATATCACTGTCTCTCTCAGAAAACAAAGTACTTGAGAGAAATACTGAGAGAAATTCCAACTGCCTGTAAATAACCGAATATGGCGCTTTGATTTTCATTTTTTCCCCAAATTTCTTGGCCCCAAATCATGTTTGTTTAGAATACAGTTTCCTGCACGATACCCCACACTAAATAGGAAGAGTTTTGACTTCTACTGAGAAAATAAAGCCAAACAACTTGCCATCTCAGCTAAGGTTTGTATTCAGGTCATATTTCAGATAATAATTTGGTTAAAATTGACGTTTTGGCTGTAGGAACTGGGGTCCTTTTGTGCCTATTGTGTCTGCCTTAACCTGGAGTGGAAATACTCCAGTTGACTTTAATTGAAGTGACTTTAATTAGATTAGACCATACTAAATGTGCAGATGCATTCAGAAAGGAGAATGTTTTCCCATAATTGCTCTATACTCGGCAGTTACAAGTATGTTCATAAAGTAGCTTAGACTGATGGGAGCGGATGAGATTGAGCGATGTAATTATATACTTTTACCATCTAGTACAACTAAAAAAATGTTTATCTGAGTTTTTTTCTTGTCTATATTAATATGCTGTAGAAATAAATAAAAATCTCTGCAGCAGTGGAAAGCATAATCATCCTGATTGTTTATTCCAAAAATCCCATTTACTTAAAGGGTAGGTAGTCTTTTCTTGAGCAGAAACATTGAGCAGATGCTTTTGTTGTAATAGCCGGAGAGGAATTTGGACTGTAAAAATTGTATCTTTAATAGCAATGCAGCAGTTTTGGCATAACAATCTTTGTAGTGCTTTCCATGTATGTGTACTCTTGGACAGCTCATTGTGCAATCATTACAGGCACTATTTTACAATGATCTAGGTGGTATATGGACATAATAACACTTCTGAGCCTTATGTCCAACCATATGCCCTTGCCCCCAATTTAGTATCACTAGTGTAACTGCTGTGACTGGTCCTATCAAGCATAATACATACTAACATAAATCATCATTCTTTTCCTTGTCTCCCTCTGGGGTTACTCCTCTGCATCTCAGCCTGCTTACTCCTTAATTGTGTTTGGGGGTCCCAGATTTTCCTTGCATTTCTCAGTTTTAGTCATTAGATGATTACCGCTTTGCAGACAGACTCAGCCTGCATTATCTTTGGCTTTTTGCCAGACATCTACTATTATTGTTTAGATAGTGTTCAGGTAACCCGTACTGTACATTGTATTGCTGTGGAGCTTGGTCTAAAAGCAATTTTACAAACTCACTCAAGGTCTCTGTCAAGCTAAACGGGGGAAAAAAAAAAGAAAAATCAGTAAAACATTGCCTTCTGTAAATAATTATAACTGTCTTTTGAAATTCACTGACAAATGTGGCAACAGATAGGGAGTTTTTCTGGTTTTATATTATTTCTAAATGGCAGTCAGGTGTACTATAATGCAGTAATTAGAATAAACTTACTAACATGGAAGTTTCTAATAGAACTCCATCCACAGGACTATTCACCAAGTTGTGTTGGGCAAGATGAGTAGAAGAGGGGAAAAGGATGACTTCAGAAAACATTTTTCCCCTAAACTTTGTGTATGAGCCAAAATATTTTTTGCATTCTGGCTGCTGAGAAGTGTCTTTCCTTTCTTACAGTCCATAGGGGAAAAGAGCTGTGTTCCTCATGACGGATTATAAACAATCTTTGAAAAAGAAGTTTGCCCAGGCAGCCCTGTTGATGTGCCCACAGGGATAGGGAGCAGAGAGGATGGCTAGAAGCACTCATTTTAATCTTCTACCATCTCAGGCTACTGCTTTCCCAAAGAATGACAAAAATAGACTTCCCTACATCCCAGCATCTATGGATCATGTCAGATAACAGAAATGGTTTATGTCTGGATTACTTATTGACCAGTTGCCAAATTGTTACTGATGCACTTGATTTTCTCACACTAACTTAATTTAGAGTGAACAACAGCAACATAAGAAGGCTTTCATGAAGTCAAGCTGATAACCAACCAGTTTGCAAGCATATAAATTGTACCTCAGGTAAACTGCACAGAGCCAGTCACAGGGAGGCCATTGAGGGCGTACAAGCAGCTTATAGGGCACCAGAGGTTTTTAGAAGATAGGGATGAACTTCCTCTTTTGTAATTCACACCTGCCTTCAATAGAGTATGCTGGGATTTGGCACGTTAATAGTGTCCTTGTGCCCATTGTTCATGCTTGAGCTTTGAACTGCCACCTTCCGTGGTGACTCTCCCATCACTTCTGCTCTGTGTCTTCCAGAACACTGCTCACTCACCATTGCCAGCTGGGGTTTCTTTGTAGATTGTTAAGCCCCCAGGGAGCATTGACTGAAAACAAAAAGAATAGAGATGATTTTAAAACTAGACTACTTCCGTCTGCTTTTAAAAAGATAAATGGAGAGACTTTTCTTTGTAATCTGTTCAAGGCTCCTTCTTATCACTTGGCTTTTATCTCACTAAAGAGCCAAGCCCCAAATATTCATATCTAGCTTCCTGAAGATCAGCTCCTCAAATGTGACTAAAAGTGAATTGACTTTCAGTTTAGTAGTAACCACCTGTAGCTCCCAGTAGCATCCCTGGAAGCCCTTTGTATGCATCATTTGGGATAACTGGGCCCTCAGACATTCTAGCATTGCATTGGGACATCTTTCCTTTGAAATGGAAGGCACAGTAAAACAGTACCTACAGGCGTGGCGAGGAGATGTCCCCGTCTGTGGCACGGTGGTCTTAGCCTGTGATTTCAAGGGTTCTTACTGAGTCCAACAAACTCTAATTCTGAATCAAAGGAGGAAAATTGTACCCCCAAAGATCTCGCTTGGGATTTTTTTGTCGTCTTTTTTTTTTTTTCCCTATTTAATTTTCCATTCAAGCAAACATTTGTATGCAGCGATTTTTCTCAAAGCATCTTCCTACCCTGCTGAAATTGGTCTTGTAGGTAAGCTTCCAGACTTTCCATGCTGGAGGAAGGAAAACTTGCAGTCTTGCAGAATCACAGAAGTTTTGAACTGCTTCATTCTATCACAACCAAGTCTCATTCCCTGCTTATCTCAGTCTCCTCTTGCTTAACGCAGAATTTTTAGGCATTTTGCCAACACAAGCCCTTAGCTAACTTGTTCATATTATTATACCTTCTCTGTGGTTCACTTTTAATTTGTGGATACTATTCTTTCCATTTTGTGGTCTGTACTATCTGAATTTGGGAAATTAACCAGGCTTTCAAATGCAGCTTAACTGATTGGCAGTAAACTTGGACATACAACTTGAGAATTATTAAATTAACAATAATAGTTATTGTCACACTTGAGAGAGATTTTACATCTTTTAGAAAGACTCTTTAGTAGCATGGTATTGTCTGTTCTCAGCTGTCAAGGTATTTAACAGAAGATTTACCAGTATGACTTTAAATTATTGTAATGTTATAGAAACAAGATTACCACACAGAGAGGGAGTATCAGAGAAGTCTATTTCACATGCAAGAGGCTATGAAAAATGTACTGCTGTATTTAAAAGATGAACAAAAGGCTGCAAGCAGAGAGAAAAGAGGATATTTAATGTCATAGCTAAACAGCCATCAAAAGACAATAGGTACATGGACCCAAAAAGCAGAAAATACGTACGCTTTGTAAAGTGTCATCCTGAGCTCTTGGAATTAGACCTCACTTCCAATGCCTGTTAAATATGATTCTAAACAACAGGGCCATTGAGCTTAACTTATTTTGTCAGGAGAAGGTTAAGAGTGATAATTCTCACAGTCTATGTATTCTCTGTTCTGTGTTACTATGACAGAGGATTTTGAGGATTAAGCTGCATTACTCAATTTTTTTTTTTTCTTTTATGGAGGTCTCAGACTTAAGATAAGGATACTGCCTGTGAAATAATTTCATGTGATTTTAGGAGAGGATAAGGGTCAATTTTTGTTGGATAAGAGAAGGAGTAAACACTAGGTGTGTTACAATAGTTGATCAATGAGATTCCTGCATTGAATGGGGTTGTGGTCAAAGGCTGTAGCTGCATGAGCTGCTTCAGTCCTGTGAACCACTGTCTTGATTAGGCTCCACTGAGATCCATGGAGAGACCAACCTGATCGAACTGGGCAAAATTTCAGAAGATGGAGGATGTGTCTTGCCCCTCCTCTTTTCTTACAGGGAGTTAGATTATTTTTTTTTTTCTTTATTGCTGTACATTTTGAAAAAAAGTATGTTTTAAGACAGGCTGGCATGGTAGTTTTGTACTGTGTAGAATCAATTGTTAGAAATGGTGTGTTGATTTTTTTTTATTTTTTTATTTTTTATTTAAGGAATCCAGAACACTGGCTGATGTGAAAGGATCAATATCACATGGCTGGTTGATGAAGTTTTGACAATTGTTTTTATACCAACACTTTCCCTAACGCAAGAGAGGGAAATTCTTTCTTCCTTGCCAAGGTCTGAATAAGCCACCAGACATTTGTGGCAGATTATATATTGATCCGTGTGTTAATGTTTGCCATTGTTGATTCTCTGAGGTGAGGGAAGGCCCATCTACATGTTTCCATATCTTCCTCTTCTGCTACAGTGCAAACACCTCTCAGCATGTCAGTACAGCACCACAATTTCTTTTCTGCTTTGTAACAAAACATATGGGCTTTTAGTGGGATAGAACTTGTGAGGCAGGGAAGCTGGCACAGGGGGCTTGAATACAACAGCTGCTTTCCATGGGCCAAATTCCGCCTCTTGTGCAAGCTACAGTGGGAAGGGTGCAAGGAAGCACAAACCCACATTGAGGGTCTGCATCTGACTCCTGGTGACACCTGGTAGTTTCAGAAAAATTCATATTGCTGTGGGCCTTATGAAACGGAGTCACAGGCTCGCTCTTCCAACATTACAGACAATTACATTCAAAATGAATGTACAATAGTACACGATGACTGGTAATCATTACTAGACTTCTGTATTCAGGTTTGGTCGAGTAACTAAGTCTACTGCTTTTTTAATAGGGAAAAGACTGGTAGCCTTCATCTGGGCTGTAGGAAGTGGCAGCAGACTGACCATTGACTGAAGGCAGGGTAGGACAGTTGAGATGGAAGTGATGCTGGGTTGGTGATAGGCCTTACTTTCACAAAAGACGCAGAAAACAGTCTAATAGCTAGGAGAACTTAGTGAGGCTGTGCAGGATCCTTCCAAGTCCTAAACTGAGGCAGGAAGCAAATAGCTTTACTAAAAATGAGCTACTGCTGCTGAGTAATGAGATGGTGCCCACTATCCAGGAAATCTCAGAAAATTAACTTTGGAAAATGTGACACGTAGAAATAGCTGGAAAATGTGACTGCTTTAAAATTAATGTGTCATCATCTTAGCCAAAAGAAGAATTAGGAAAGAAATCAGGAATGAACTGTTGATTTGAAAGCTAGTGACATTTTAGGTAGTTTTAGGGGCATTTTAGTCGAAAATTATATTGTCCCTATAATTTCAATGGTTTATTTAGGATTGAGAACCAGATAAATGAAAGAGAAAAGAGAGTGAGATATTATTGCGATCAGTGAAGTTCAAGTTCAGGACAAGAACGGGACAAGAAAGGTAATGTCTTATTACTAGGAGTCAGCCTAAAGCAGGAAAGAACAAAGCAATAGCCATAGAAAAAGATACTATTTTTTTTTTTTTAAATTAAAACTTTGTATTAGAGACCTTCTGAAAGGAGAAAAGAAAAATGCAGAAATCCCTCAGACCCACACAGCTGTAACAACCAGTAGGGATCAATGTATCTTCCATCTTCTATAAGTAAATGTTTTCCGGTAACTTCTGTCAAGAAAGCTGTGGCATGGCTGAAAACAGGACTTCCATGCATCAAAAAATATAAAATGAGCACCGTGACATTGAAACCACAACTGGACTTATAAAATTAGAAGTCTTTCTGTCTAACAGCATGATAGGAATCTAAAATGTGTTTCCATATGATTTTTTTTTTTTCACTTAAGATAAAAATATCCTAAAAGTTGAAGGGAAAGTGAAAATGTTTAGAATAGTTATTGATGTTTATCCTGTTTTACTTACTTGACTAAATATTGCATAAATGTAGGTGTAAAGTATCAAGTCTAGAAACTTCTCTATTTTCCATAAGTAAAATCTTAATGAAATAAAGATTAGGAGGTTGACATGATATTGAGAAATTTGTGAGATTTCTCAAACGCACAAAATACATCGTATGTGTAAGCTGTTTTATAGTATAAGGACTTTGCATTGAAATTTCTTTTTCTGAGTTAAAATATGTACTGAAAAATATGTACTGATTCTAAGTTTTTAGGAAAAAAATCTACTGTCTAAGCCTTACTTTAAATAGTGCTGTGACTGAAATGATGATGATGGTTAGAAAAACAAATCCGATTTATTTCCAGAATTCTTCCAAGATGCAATGTCCTTTTAATAAGAGAAGAACTTGGCTAGGAGAAAAAAAAGTTTATAATATAGAGCTAGTTTCAGCTGAAGCTATGAAGTAACTACCAACATCCCATTATTAACTACCATTAATTGCATAACTTCTGAAAAAATGCAGCTACTTGTAAGTAGGTAGCTAATTATGTGGGAATCCATGACCTGCAGTTTACAGATCTGTGTGCATAACATATTTTTCAGTTTAGCAGCCAAACCAAAAAATGGTAAAAAAACCCCAAACAAAACAAAAATAGATTATTGAGGTGATGAGCTTTTTTTACTGATACTTCATTAAGACCTCAGTACAATGTGAGAGGCATAGACATACTCTCTCTTTCCCTTCCCCTGGGAGCAGAAGAAGGAATTTAATTTTTTGTTCTAGAGGAGGCTAAGCCTGGATAATGGATGAGATGGGATGGTTGTGAAGCTCGGGATTTCCCAGATGCAATTGGGTCAAACTCATCATCTTCAATGCAATTGAAATCTCATTTTTGGTTAAATAATTTTGGGGGCAGTTACCATTATAAGCAGGACCCATGTTTGGTCCATCCTTCCTTAAAAAGGACAAGGACAAATATGAGAACAGACCCAGTTCTAGCATTCTCTAGAACTCCAAGCTATTTTTAGGCACGTGGTAGCCAGCTGCTGTCAGGCCAGGATTTGTAATGTTGTCCAAAGTGTCAGTTTGTCATATAATACTTTTAAAACAAATTATTTGGGAGGAGCGGAATGGAAAGGGAAAACAGCAACTATTTTTAAGAGCTGCTGTTTATCATGTTTTTGCCAGACTGAATGTTCTCTTGACGTGATCCTGAGCTCTCACACCATTTGATTTCACATTGTTCATTTTTCATGCTCTCCAATACAATTCTGGAAATACATTGATCATCCTACAGAAACACCTGTACCAGTCAGCAAGAGAAAGCTTCTGAATTTATATCTCTGCTGTCTTGGTGACATGGCTTATGCAAGCGTGTATATTTGCAAGGAGCAGACTGTATCTCACAGACAATATTCCTAAAAAATGCACTGTTTCCTCAGAGGTGAGACACAAGGATGTATCGTTGAGGAAGTTGGTATATTCCGGTTGTTATAGAAGATAGGTGATAGGGAGCTATTTCACTCTGCTTTTCATATATACAGAATCAACAAAGAATGGCCAATCTCAGAAATCAAGAACTGGAAAAGAAATGCAAGAGTTGGTTCTCATACTGCTTCTTAAAAACTTGCCAGTTGCAAGGGTTTTAGAGCTTTCATAGATAAGCTGTTCCAGTGCTTAAATATCCAGGGCTTGACTATTGAGAGACTTCCTAATATGTAAGTCTCCACTGCTGTCCGTGAGTATTCCTCAGGGAAGCATGGAGGAAATCGGTCATTGTACTTATCATTGCAATATTTTATGCAATTGAAGAATTTACAGTGTACTCCTTAGATTTTTACACTCTAAATGAAAGAGTTGAACTTTTTTCAACCTTTCTGCAAAGCTTACAATTTCCAAACCTCTTGGCGATTTTGTTGTTTCACTCTGGATTCTCACTAATTCCTCTGCCTCTAGCTCTTTCCTAATGAAGCACTTGAGCTGTGACATCATCAGAGGAGAGCAGAATTACTGCTTGTACTTATAGGTGACCTCCCAGAAAATTTTCCTTATCTTGCAGCACCTGCATATTATTAATTTGACTTATTTTGGTGCTGTGTTGTAATTTCCTAATCTTCCATGCTGCTGCAGTGCAGCTATTCCGCAGTTTGTTTGTACACTTGGTATTTTTCCTTTCTAAATTAAGTACTTGTTTGATTCTGTTGATACATAGACATCTAGACTTACTAGAATTATGTCTTGCTCAAGCAGGCTTCCCATAAAACATAACTTGATTCTTAGGTTTAAAGATCATTAATGTTTATTTACCCATACCTTGTTATTTTATTTATTATATTTGCCACTGCGCTCTGTTTTGCATATGCTTGTGCTTGCTCATGCATACTTTATGAATATAGAAATTAGTATCTCATTAACTTGGTAATTAGGCCAGTGATAAACAGCTGTTTGTTTACTGTGCAGGGCAAGATTTCTAGTGAAGTTCCTTGCCTTCCATGCATAGTTCTTGTTTGGAATCTCTATTGTGATAAAAAAGGTATATGGATCTGTAATATCAACTCAATTGTTGTTGCCAGCTCAGTGAAATCCCAGGTTTTAAGCAGACGGAAATAAGAGAATTGCAGCATGCTTTAGATATCCAAGAAGCCACATTATGATGTGTATTAGCAAAACATTTAGATATTCCTGCCATAGACCACGGTCCCAGAGTGCTATATGCTGCACAGACACGCAGAAAGAACTTCCAAAAGACAGCAAGGAGATACAGGCAGAGGGATACAAAGCAATGATGGAACTGTATTATTTACAAAGAGTTTTCATGCTTAAAAAGTACAGCTTTATGTTACATATCCTTTCTACAACTTGAGTTAGATTGAATTTTAATACCGTTTAGAAACCTGTAATAATTGAGGTTCTCAGAGCTTCTATTGTGCCCTTAGGTTTCAAGCCACTTATGGCTTGGCCCCCTGCTTCCCCAATACACATGCATTCCCAGGCCAGGGTGGAGGGGTTTTGCCTGTGGATTAGTGATGAATCAATCCTTATCAGACAGGAATTATTCAGAAGAATTAATTTTATGCCTTTGGAGGGGACATGATAACAAGTATTTTTTAGAGATCAGAGTAATACTTGTACTACAGTGTTGCAACACTTGTGGAAATGAAGGCAGCAGATCTGTGCTGATATCCACAGTGCTCTGAAAAATCCTCCAGCTGGTGGAACTATTCCTATGTATCTGAGTTCGTGGATCAGAGTAGGTCACTGGGACCTGCAAAAGGAAAAACTTACCCTTACTCTAATCTCTCTGGAACAGCATGTGTGGGTTGAATTAACCTCCTCTTCATTCTGTAGTATTTGGTAATTATCAAATTAAGAAGGGAAGCCTTGGATACGGAGGTAAATTCTGAAAAAAAAAGTGGGGGTAACAGAGAGATCCTTTCCTTTCCTGCCTCCCAGAGGTTTCCAGGTAGGAGAGCAGGGAAATGTAGGAAAACCTTACAGAAAAGGCTATGCAAATTAAATTACCTTCTCATGTCAGGCAATACAGGGAGAAGATCAACCTGTTCCCAACCTCCTTCTTTCAATTTCCTTATCCAGCAATAATCCACTTAACTAGTCGAGTCTTCAGATGGTTAACAGCATAGAGCCAAAATCTCAGTTAGGGAGAGATTTTATCTATCATATGTTATCCGTTACACTTTTTCCTTATGAGAAATGGCAGTGTTACGAAGGAAGTAAGCATTACCCATAAGATTATTATTTGCTAAAAAGTTTATCAGAATCAGGTAATTAGCTGGCTATCTCATTAGTCACATTGCCAAAATGTAATTGGTATTCTGTGTTTTGTGCTGTCTTGGTAGTGATTTTCTTTCATTGATTTCTCTGGCCTTTTAGTTTATTTTTAGAAATAGAAAATGTGTCATTCTGGCTGCTTTTTTCATTCCTGAGAAAACAATGTCCCACAGTGGGAGAGTTTTCAGGTATTCATCAGCTATTCTTGAAAAAACATATGATCACACCATGGCTGCTCTGAATCTCAGTAGATGAAAGTGGGGAAATAAATTGCAGAATGCTTTAGGATGTGAGGAGCTGAGAAACATGTATATATATTTGAGTCCATTTTTTATAAACTGTAGTTGTTTTTTCTGAAAAACTTTAAAATAGTGCAGGAGAAATCTTTGCTGAGTGATTGTCGTGGTTTTGTTTAGTGAGGGGGGGCCTAAGGTGGTAGCTTCTGTAGGAAACTGCTAGAAGTCGCTCCCCTTTGTTCAGGGGACTTGGCCAGGCCTAGGGCGGACCCACTTCTCTCCCTGTTCTCTCGGAGGGTGGGGGGAGTGAGAGAGAGACTGCGTAGTCTGGTCCGATCAGGGCTGAACTACGACAGTGATGTAGGATATTTTTATTCCAAACAAAAATTGACTGAAAACTAGTTTTTCTAAATCTCAAAATGGCCCTAAGTATTTTTGAATATAAACAAATCAGAATATTTTCAGTATTGATTTTTATTTAAATCTTGGAGCAAGTCAAATACTTAGTAAGGTGGACTGTGATTGCAAGACTTCACATTTCTAAAGTGTGTGTACTCTGGCACAGTTGGCGGCTGTGTATTTGACTTTTTATTTGAAATCAGTGGAAGTCTTAGGTATTATGTTCTTTTTTTTTTTTTTTTTTCCCCCCTTCTCCCCCCCCCCCCCCCATATCTGCAAGTCTAATAGGTATTTTAGTGGGTATTTTTCTGGGAAGTATACTAATTTCCCCATGCCTTAGACTCTGAAATCCAAGTGTGGGGAGAGGACAGATGTTGTGCAAGAGAAGACAGACACATGCATGTTCTCCACTGAATGAGGTCTGCTAGTAAATGTAATACACTGCTAGTAAATGTAATACAACATAAGGCTTTAACGGTTTTTCAAGCCCTGCCTGAAAGTACTTCTGTGGTTTCAGCATGGTTAAACAGCAATGTTCAATTCAGTTACAAAATCTGTAGTGTGATTCACTTGGAAATATGTTGTCTATTAGCAAATGATAGTGACCAAGAGCTGGCCTAGAGATAAGGGGCTTCTCTGCAGTTGCCTCTGGCTTCCTGGCAATCTCTAAGATCCCCTGGCAGGACTTCAGAGGCTGTGAAAGACCTTGTAAACAGTGTAAAAAAAAAAAGAGAGAGAAACACTATTTTGTAGGTATTTCCTTCCTTTGACAGTTTAATTTTGTTCATCAGAACATGGTTGGAATTGGTACTATTAAATGCAATCAAAATTTCTGCAAAATGCTCCACAGCATTTTAGTGTATTGTTTTTAGTCATATCATTCTGTTCTCTGTGCATTTGCCCCAATTACTCAAAATATGTGCGTGCAGATGTTTGCCGAATGTTCGTTTTCATCTTGAAATCTCTTGTTCTCCCAATAAACTCATTTCAAACTTGCATTCTATTAGAGTTGTTTATAACATGCAAAGCAAAATTAAAAGAGAAGATTTTGTAAATGATCTCTCTGACAAACCACAATTAATTAACAATCCCAACACTAGTTAGCTGGCAAGAAATTATATATTCTGTTAAATAATGAAAAATTATAAATTTAAGAGAGCAGAGACATTTGCAAAATATGTGGAACTCATCAAATGAATTCTTTGTTATGAGCTACTTCCTCAGCTCTAATATTGATATTGAATGGCTATCCTGTAAGCAGAGAGCTGCTACATGTCTAACAGTTGATTACATGCAGCGTGAGATGGAGGGCTCATTTTCCTGAAATCATGGTTGTGTGGCAACATTGATTGTTTTCAGGCTATGCTCCTATGTACAGAATCACAGAGTAGTTTGGGTTGGAAGGGACCTTTAAAGGCCATCTAGTCCCTGCCCCTGGAAGGAGCAGGAACGTCTCCAACCAGATCAGGTTGCTCAGATGGGCATCTACCACATCTCTGGGCAACCTGTGCCAGTGTTTCACCACCTTCATTATAAAAAATATCTTTCTTGTATCCAGTCTAAATCTCCCTGTTTTAAAACCATTACCCCTTATCCTATGACAACAGGTCCTTCTGAAGAGTTTCTCACTTGTAGGTGACAGATCTTCCTCAGCTCTGGCAACAGACTGGGAGAAGGATCTCCAAATTTAAGCTAGGAGAGAAAGAGTGGAGTTGCTTTGTGCCTGCTACTTTACCTAAGAAACCTTGATGGAGATAACTCAGTGAAAATCAGTTGTGCCACCAATTTTTGATTCAAAAAGCGATCAGCAGTCAAAAGAAGAAGGAGATATTGACAGCACTCTGCACGTCAAAAGCAACGTCAAATTAAGTAAAATTTTACTGTGAAATGGTTCTTTCTGTAACTGATTGTAGCAAGACTTTAGTCCTTATGGTCTTTGAACCATGAGCTGCTGCCTGTGAGCATAACTTCAAAAGAATGTATTTAGTTTTCTGCTTTCTTGTATCTTGTAAGAGGCAGGGATGTGAAGTCAAGATTCCTGCTATTACTTGGCTCTTGATGATAGAACCTGGGTTCTACACTATGACCACTTGCTGTTAATTCAGGATAATTAATGAAGAGGGAACAGAGATTGAATCAAACAAAAAAAAAATTCAAGAAAGGAGCATTGTGCACTCATCACATTAGGAGATGAATGTTGGTCCAAAGAAGAGCACAGCAGGTGAAAGAAAAGAAGATGCACGAGCTGTTAATGTGGTCTTGTGGATAGCTTGACTTTGGGGAAAGTACATAATTTATGTGCAATTATGAGGAAAGCTTTGAAAAGCCTCTACTGGAAAGAAAGGGAAATTGGGACACTTTCATCGCAAGTCTCTCTTCTACTTTAAAACGTGGCAGGTCACATTCCAGTGGGACCATTGTGGTTTCTGCTGCAAGATCTATAAACACTCAAACGTTTATGGCAAATGGAAGAATTTTGAAATTTCTCTCTGTTCTCTCATTCCACACTAATAACCTGAGAAATTATCCTGTACAGTGCTGTGGGTGAGAGGAGTATTAAAGGCATCTTGCAAGGGAGAAAGATTTAATTTTTTTCTTTAGATTGAGATTCCTTCATGTAATTATTCTTCACCCAAGTATGACTTTGAGAAAATTATGGAAGATGTATCTTTTTGATCCTTTCCAGTTTAGCTGATTATTCTATATATTTTACATGCTGCACTATTGTCTGCTGATGAAATTTGATAAAGGTCCTGAGTTTTCTGGCAGGGATGACACAGTAGGAGGTGAGGGATCATGTATGATACTCTTTCTTCATATCATTCTTTTTTTTTTTTTTTTTTTTTTTTCATTGATCTGCATTAGGCTGGTAATGCAATTCTTCTTGGTGTGTTGACTTCATGAGTTATGCCTGGTTAAAGTACTAGAAAAGAAGTGTCCTTGGATGTAAGTTTAAAAAAGAGCAAATGATGAATTTCTAGTTGTGAAGCAAATTGAATTTCAGAAAGAGATGGGTGGCTTTAGAGAAAATCCAGGTTAGTGTCTTTGGCAGGCTCTACAAAGGCACTCAGAAAAAAAGGAGAAAGTCCCTAAAAAAATTAATTGCCTGGTATACATTCCTAGCAGGGATTGTCTCTTTATTTGCTGATAAGGCATAATGGAAACATGATCCTTAACTGAGGTTTGAAGGCAGTATGAGAATATAAATAAAATATTAACAGTTTTGTGCAAAAGGAATATCAGCATTATTGTAGACTTGTACAAAATAATTTATTCTGTAAATTAACCCTTTTTCTTTTCGGCAAAAGACTGAATGATAGGATTGTATTTTGTATGAAGAAATATCATTATGTACTCTAATATTACATATAAATAAGCTTTAGCTAGATATTATTTTTTTATTAATCAGGTGTTTGTATACTTATTAGGTTTGTACTGCATCCAGTGGCGTACTGGAATGAGCTGGTTCCAATGTCTGTATTGGAAATGAGTCCTGCCCTGAAAAGCTTGCAAGTTAGACCTCATCAGTAAAAATGCCTGTAGATCCCAGAGCATATGGGGGCCTCCAAGGAAGAAAACACACTCCAAACTGCTGGAGGAGTCTGCTGCTGCAGGTGGCCTCTGTGGAGGATGAGGGGAGGTTCCAGGTGAGAGATGATGTGGCTGCGCGGTGGAAGTTATTTCAGCACCGGGATGTTTGCGCGTCTGCTTGGAAATGGAAAAGGGATTTTTATTTTTGTGTTAACTGTCTTGAATGGTCAGATACTTGCAAAGAATTTTGAAAGGTGCTTGAATGGTATAGCAGCCTTGAAATATGCTTTATAAAAAGTATTCGTATGTGGTAAGCATTGTGGAAGGAGAAAGGAAGGTTGCAGTGGAAGACAACACCAAGTTCTTTCTTCTCTTGCAGCTGTTTGTGTTCCTTCTCAGGTTCCACTCTTTTTCAGCAGTTGGTAAAGCTACTCCTGTATACATAGTTTTGAAAGAGCTTTAGAAAGTTTCAAGGTGAAAGGTGTTAAAAATGAAAGAAGATTACTGCTATTATTGCTTCCTTATTTTCTTTGTTTGGAATTATCTTCTGGAGTTTTTTCTTCCTTTTCACAGTAATTTTCAGTCCCAAACAAACCCCTACTTTTTCTGCTTAGACTGAGACAGGACTGAGGGCTGTTCTTGCTTGGAAAATGCTTTCAAGTTCACTATGAGAATTACTATAGCACTGGAATGTGCTATAATCAGTGGGGAAAGTCAACAAATCAAGGACTACTTGATTTCCCTTGTGAATTCTAGTATCATTTATGTGAGATGTAATTAATTCATTGTTGAAAATCTATGTGGTGGAACAACTAAAACTTGCATTACATCGTGCTTTCCATAGGATAAAGGAATCTCAGCTTCATACAGGGTTCTGTTTTGTTTTTCTGAGAATCAAAGTGTACTCCTGAGTTTATTAAGTATTCTTTAGACAGGGAAACTAACCTTCATAGCAGCAACAATAATCAATAGTTTATTTTGTGTATGAATATATTTATCACCATTCTTCCTGGAGTATCCAAAAGGAATTAATAAACAGATGGCTACATCTGAGCTGCTCTTCACCTGAGACTTGTCACTATGTATTTCTCTATGGATGGACAAATGTACCAGCTACCTGAGAGAGAGGGTGGAGAAAGGATAGTTACAGTCGACTACTGAGCTTGTGCTTCTACTTATCACTTATTTGCTCTGAAGTTGTTTTACTTCTTGAGATACAGGGTGGCCCTGCTGTGCACTAGCAATGGGTGGGAAGCCTGCACAGCCTGATTCTGCCTGCAGAGCGATAACAGTTATCTGCCCTCCATGTACTGGGAGCTTTCTCTTGCTTGCTGGGAGGCTGAGCAGGTAGCAGCACTTACCTGTATGAGGGAAGGGGAGTTTTTTGTCTGTGTGAGAGTGAGAGGCAGAACAATATTTTTAATACTGGTAGAAGGGTGAGTAAAGAAGGATATCTATGTCTATATGCACACAAGTGTGTCCATCTAGCAATCCTAGTTCAGAGGTTGTTCTTCAGTTAATGACACCATAGAATTGTGGTTGTGGTTCTTAACATTTGCCTTTTCCTCAAGCTTTCTCCCTAACCACAAAACCTAAGAAATTATACATATGAAATAATAATAATAGTAATAATTAAGTTCCTAAGTTGTTTTTCTGGGAAGAAAGCTGACAGTACTCAAACACAATGAATTTGTATGGATAGCAGCATGTCAACTGGTTAGTACTTGCATATCAAAACCAGTCTCAGTACTGCTATCTCTTCCCCAGTCATGTTTTCAAGTTTAGAGGGGAACCTGGGATTATTGTAGGTTTTGGGGGAATTAGACAAAGGTGCAAAACTGTAGGAAATCAGTTTTCTTTATAGTAAATGGAACCTGAGATCATCCTGTGGTCCCTCAATTCTAGATGCTGGGACTTTAATTAAAATAATGATATTTGCAATATAACAGCAGTGAAAGGCAGAAAGAAGATGGAAAGGAGAAACAAAAAGATGCAAAATAATATAGACAAAGGAAGAAAAGTGAGCAAAGGAAAGGAGAAGGAATGTAATCTCAGAAAAATCTGTGCTATAAAATTCAATTTTTAAAAAATATAACTGAAACTTTTTGATCAAGTACATGTAAATAACTATTTTCACTAATATAATAATTACACAGTGTAGGTAGAGCAGAAAGGCATTGTTTACATCTGCTTCAGTTTACTCTGTGCTCTGGATACAGTACTGAAATATGTTTAAAGGGTCACTTCAGTTCATAGATGGCACATGTATTTTGAAGCTGTGTGCTCCAGACTGTATCAATAATCATGTACTTCAATAAAAATGTATCTTCAGAGAATTGCTCAGTCCCCTCCTTCTCCTTGCTCAGAGAGCTTTATTTCCTTCTTAACTCTTCTCCTATTCTACTTGGTAGTTTATGGACTGCTAGAAAGATGATGCCTAAGATATTTCCTTGTTGTAGTTCAGCCTTTCTGATTGAAAATGCATTAAAAAAGTAGGTGAACAGAAGTCATCTGCTCGTATACGAGCTAACATGCCAAAACAGACTTAATGCTGCTCCAGTCAAGAGCAATGAAAGTTTTGATACTGAAATTTACAGGGGAAAAGCTGAGTCCTTTGTTAGACCTTAGACATCTTATTAGAGAGCTGATGTTTCCAATTGCATGCTGCACCAAGCTCAAGTCTGGTATATAATTTTCTTCAAGTCATTCCAAAGGTAAAGTCATTAGCTTAACTTCTGTATTCCTGTAACTGTTGGGATTTTCAGTAGAAGTCAAGGTGTTAATTTTTATGGGCCAAATGAGCCTGAACAAAGCCAAGAATATTATACATCGGGCATTAAAGCAAGACTGAAGGATTCTAGTACAGAAACCTTTATCTACTCAGTTCCATGGTAACTAACCATCATTAAATGCCTTTCCATGTCTTTAAAAAAGTAAAGAGGAAAAGGGAAAAAAAAAACTATTAAAAATATTTTAAAACCTGTTCCAGGCACAGGTGCTAGACAGCCCAGAATCATCCACTTAATTAAGATAGATAAGTTTAATTCAGAACAGCTGTTGCTAATATGAGTATCAGCTTGAAGTTCACTACTTACATTTCAAGTCTGGAGAGTTTCTTCGGTTTTCTCCTCAACTACATCAGTGGGATGATGCTGCTTCTCTCTACAAAACTTTGTGTTACTTATATACTTAGCCCACAATGGTAACTACATCACTACTACTTGAAGTGTAAGTAGTAAATAAAACTGAAAGCGTCTTTTTTTAACCTTTTCCTGCAGCAGCAATCTTCTAAATCATGTTAAGAATATTTTTTGTTTTATTTTGAGGAAAAAGATAAATTTAATTGAGAAAATAAGCTTTTTTTTTTTTTTTTTGTGCAGCCCATGTTAATGTCTAATTCTCTTTCCTTGAGGACAAGAACGTACAGACAAAAATTTAAACAAAGGAGCAGGATGGACAGAAAATAGGCAAAGTGTGTTCCAGCTTTATGTGCGCTCCTGGAAAGGGGCAGTAGTGCACATAGTCTTTTGTCTGTTGGATATGGTATGAGCCATGCTAGCATTTGGTTTAGCTGCCTCTGTTCACTGTACTGTTTTGCATCAGCAATAATGCAGAGGAGCAATCACTGTGATACAAAGATTTTTTTTTTTTTTTATGCTAAGTGAGGCTCTCTTATTAATAGAAGGTAATGGAAGCTTGTGGTGAAGAAAAGAAGAGCAGTAAAGATTGGAAAATAGAGGCTGTATGCAGGAATCTATGCTGAGACTGGTAAAGTTGCTATGCCTGCTCAATTCTCTCAACCTCAGTTGGGAACATCTCCTGTGGCAGGACAGTAACAGCCCAATACTACTCCTGTGGACCTTGGCTTGTCAGGAAGGGATAGATGCATAGACTGCAGAAAATTGTGATAGAGCTGAAGGTAAATGAAAGAGAAACATGCCTTTCAAATGTATTTGGTGGAAAATGATATGATAGTATGTGTGTGTAAGATTATTTCAAATAAATGGAGTAGTGAAATGAAGACCCTTCGATATGAGTAACTGTGAGAAATAAGTGGAGACAGATGCTGTGTGTGTAAATAGGATGCAGGGAGAAAATGGAAAACTATGGTAGAGACCAGCAGGAAGCCAAAGAGTCATAGGGTCGTAAAATAGAATCATGAAATCATTTGGGTTGGAAAAGGCCTTTAAGATTGTTGAGTCCAACCATAAACCTAACACTGACAAGTCTGCCACTAAACTATGTCTTGGAATTTGATGTCAATACAGGTACTGGTGATCTAGTCTTCTAAAATTTGGGAGTTGGTGCTGATTGCAATCAGTGAGGGTTATCTGCAAACATTCCTGCTGGATTATCTGTGTATTTTAAATACTGGTGAAACCAGGTGGTACGGATCAATAGAGCTGTAGCTGTGTCATGAGGCAGAAATGCCTCAGTTTGTTCTGGTCTGTGTTCCAGAAACCTGAGTCAATGAAAACTTGAAGTTGAGGAAGGGAGATACCAGCAAGCAAATGTACCTGTTAATAAACCAGCTAGGCTACATAACTTTTTTTTTCCCCCTTCTTTTTTTTTGTTTTTACATTAATGTCTGTTCTTGCAAATCACTTATGTTATCTTAATTATTACTTAAGATATCTTTATGGTACTACCTATTTGGTGTTTGGTTCCTAAGATTAATCCATATTGTCACTAGCTCCTGCAAGCTCCTGTGTTGTTCTTCCCAACTCATGAGAAAACTAGCCAGTAGACACATGGCATGAATGTGTTTGTACTAGTGTTGCAGCAAGAGATATTTACTCTTTTGGGAACAATTCTCCACCATTTTAGAAATATTTAGGAATACTTCTTCATGGGACACTTGTTTTTTTTTTTTTTTTTAGGAAGGAATATGTGAATATATTTTGGGATGTTCTCAGTTACCAACCCTGTTTTCAGTTCTGGTGGTTGCATCACCTTTCAGAGCTGTGGATATTGGAGCACACTGATGACTGACCTTTAATGAGAATGAGTTCTTAAGTTATCTATATTAGAGCAGTGGCTGTGTAAAAGAGCTATCCATAATATTTTATTTTTTAAATTTTATTTTTCATCCAAAAATCTCATGTCTTCTTCTGAAAATTAGGTTTTGAGCACACTTAGGCTGACTTTTCCATCACAAAGTGCAGTTCTTTAGAAATCAATGGGCTTTCTACTGAGGGATGTAGTAAAGCTGGTGAGATTTTTGTCTACCTGCAAAAATACAGCCAAAAAAAGATATCTATTTTTGGAGATAATACTTTTGCCAAAAGTCATTGAGATATTAAAGCTTTTCTGTCTCATGTAACTACCATGCCACAAGCATTCATACAGATATGGTTAGGTAGAGGGCCCAGAGTTTCTGGTCTCTGTGTGAGAGATTACTCTGTAACAGATCAAATGAAGAGTGCAGTTTTTCTTAGTGGCACTGCTACGAGGCATGGGAATTTCCTGCTAATGTGAGAAGAAAGCTAAGGGATATAGTAAAATTGAGCATGGGAAGAATAATGTCAGGGTGGATTTAAGTAATTAAATGCAAAAAACCCCCACGTTACTCTTTACGCAGCTTCTTAGCTCCCTGAGGTCTGGCTGCATCTATGGTGTCAAGTCTTTTGCAGTCCTTTGGATGAAAACAAACCAAAGTCCAAAGTTTGAGCTGAGTTTCATAAAACCTCTTTAAAGCTATGCAGACTTAAAAACAAAATCATATAAAAGAGGGATGAAAGTGCATTATTAAAAAAAAAAAGAGAAGTTTTAGTAATTTCCAGAAGAGCTGGAAGGCCGGAAGCTGTTCAGGCTTGCCGAGCTCTCCAGGCGGTGAGGTGTTCCTGACACTGCACTCGGTGAGCAGTGCGCACTCAGCTCCTTGAAAACTGGGCATAAGTGTCAGGGACTCTGTGGGTCTTCTGACAGGACATAACTTTTTTTAGTTGGTAGGGCTGTGTATGACAGGCATGGTAACACTCTCCTTTTTATAAGATACAGGCGTCTTGCCCATTCTCCCTAGAATCTCTCTCCTTCACGTATGTTGCTGCGTTCCATGCAGGCTGGGATTCTACTAGGCATCAATGGGATTTCTCGTGATGCTACACGATTCAAGGAACTATTATCATTTATGGAAAAGTACAGGCTTCCTTAGAAAGTAACCTATTGTGGAACACAGAGAAATTTTGTTCATCATTCAACACCACGCTTGTGAAAAAAGCAACTACAGAAAATCAGCAAAATACAATGGGAAAGACAGACATTGACAAATGACAAAGGTTCATTCAATTACAAGCAGAAAAAAGCAAATAGCCTTCTGAAACAAAGCCCCAAAATGGGTCCTCCTGCAATACTAAAGACGGGTCTCAGCTTCCAGATGAATGTAGCAGTAGATGCGTTGTACATAAACGCCCCTGACAGTGGAGATGAGAGTAGCACAAGGAACATTTAGGAGAGAAAACAAACTGGAAGCATGAAGTGAAAGAGTTTTTTCTTTTTTTTTCTTTTTTCTTTCCTTTTTTTTTTTCTTTTTCCATAAAAGATTCCCATTCTAAAATATTTGGTGGCTATATTGGAGCTTGTGTGTAGCTATGTAGGCAGTCACTTTCTTCAGAAGGGATAGTGGACTGATAGGACATGCCAGCCTCTTCCTCATGTGCTTGTTAGGCACCTGTGTGCACTACGATGCAGGGGAGACAGCAATTTCTACAGCCTTTTGGGCTCTAGTAGGTACCTGGGACATATCTTAAAGGAAAGATGATAAAGTAGAGCTAGCAGAGCTACAGATACACTTAGTCTTGCTAGATTTAACAGTTCCAATTATTAAGTTTCCAGCTTAGCCCAAAGTGAGCCAACCAAGGGCTGGTTATCTTTCATCAGTCTGTTCTTTTGACCAAGGGGAGCAGGCATCGCATGTCTGTGCCAGGGGTCTTGTGAGGCTTTTCCAGCACATTGGCACAGCATTGTGCCAAGAGAATGTAGTGCAGTGCACGGGACTGTCACTTCAGCCCTGCTCATACCACCATGCAACACATTTCTCCCTGGTCTCTGGACCTGTCCCTTTCTGAAAGAGGTCTGTCCTGTCCCTTTCCAGACTGGCCAGCTCCTTCTAGCAGCTGTTCCAGGATTGTTTGGCCTCCCCCAAATAATCTGTCTCTCAATGACGTGTGACCCCTTGATAGAAGCAGCAGCTTCATTCCTCACGCTGTCCCTGATGACCTGTGACTGCTTTGCTGATTCATCACAGTATATTATATGAGACAATTGTTTCCATGTTTAAGCTAGCAATTAGCTTTTTTTTTTTTCCCCATAAATCTGAGTTTTATTTCACTTTCAATTTCACCATGCAGCCAGGAGATTTCTTATGTGCTCTCCTCTGCCACAGGAGAACTTGTATTTATTTTTTTTTTCAAGAGAGGATGGTGAGAGAAATGAATTGGACAAGGTGTTTGAGACACGCCAGTGTAAAAAATGCAGTGTTTTACATTGTTTGAATATTGTTTGATTTACTACTTTATTTACAACATAGCAGTTGAAAAACAACCTGACCCAGCAACCCTGGGATTGTTTTTCATATAGCTGTGAAAGGATGGGTGCCTTTTGCTGTATCTGGAAAGACTGTCTGGCTGTTCTCAGAGTTGTTTAGTGTGAGGTTTATAACCAGAAGATAGCTGTGCAGAGGAAGCAGTCTGCTGTCACTGGGACTTGGAAGAAAGCAGAGATTTGCATGAAGTGGTAAAGAAGGGAGAGAACAAAGATGATATTTTCATAGTCCATATTTAGAAGTTCCTTGGAAGTCTCAACTAGGTGGCTATCTCATTATAGCAGCTGCCAGTTTTATCCACTTACCAGGAGTAAAACTCTTACTAATGTTTTATATATATTTAATCAGCCAAATATAAGGGTTCAAGGTTTGTAATTGTTTTATGTAGCTAATCATCTCGTTAAAAAGATTGCATACTAACCAGTTAAGCCAACTCTGATAAACCTCCAAAGTCTTAGATGACATTTCAGATAATAATGTCTAATTTGGTGATGAGCTGTGGGAATGTAATTGGGCAGTAAGCCTTCAAACTAGCAATTTAGCTAGGGCTAGTAGTAATTGCAATTACAGATTTTCAGGCAGAGCGATGCAAGTCACCTCAGAATAGGGCAGAGCTGGGAGTCTGCTTCCAGCTTCTAGCAATACATGTGCATGAGCAGTCAGAAATGAGGAGCTGTCTCCTGCCTCTATTTTTCTGCAGGCGGTGACAAGGGCTGGCTTGAAGGCTTGTGATTGTGTCAACCTGCAGACAGTGATAGGACCTGGAAATTGGCTTGTGACCACTTGCAGGCAGTGCTATGGATACCAAGGTGTTTGGCTACAGCTCTGGATATAAGAGGAAAGAGGGAGAGACAGAGGAAGATTTTCTCTGGTGGGCACAGTATTGAATGAAGCTGGGACCTGAAACAATTATCAGTGCCATGGAAACTTGTGAATGAGAAATATGTCTTTGGCAATCACTGGACTGGGCTGCATGCTATGAGGAGGTTGGCCTGAGGTAGAATTACTTCCCATTTCTTTTCAGCAATGTCTACAATCAGTGACATCCAGAGATCTGGGGGCAGGTACAGCCAAATCCCATTAGTTTTACTTTTAGCCAAAAGGAAGTATAGGTGTGGTGCTTAGGGACATGGTTTAGTGGTGAACTTGGCAGTGTTAGATTTGGACTCAATGATCTGAAAGGTCGTTTCTGATCTAAATGATTCTATGATGCTATTATTTTATCAGGCTGGACATATGGTGGTTCTTTTTTTTTTCTGCAAAAAGAAAAAGGAAAAAAAACCAAATTACTTTAGTCCATCATAAGGATCATCACTTAAAGGATTTGACTGGCAGACATTATATTGAGAACTGATTTATGCTGATAATAATAGAACCTCTGTGGGATCTTTGCTCCTTTGTTATAGAGGGAGGGAGAGGGAGAAAGCCATGTTGGCACTTCTGCAAGCAAATGTAGAGTATGAAGCAGAAAATATTTGGCTGCAAAAACTGTTGCTAAGCACGCCATGGCACTCCATATCATATGTGCAGATTTGCCGTTGATATATATAGAGAAGGTGATGACACTTGCTCTTTGAATGGAAACCAGATATTTTTCAGGCTGGTGAAAGAATAAGAAAAGCCTGAGAAAAGGTATGAATACCAGTAGCTGTGAATGCCATGTTTTAGATGATATTTAAATCTTTCCATTTGCTGTGCTCGTAGTGCTCAAGACACATGAGTTAAGCTATCACAGATTGTGCTGAATTTTTTAAATTGTCTTTTTCTAGCATAAGTAGTGTTGGTGGGCTACAATGTAAGGCATATAGGCTGTCATACACAGCTTCTAATTCCAGCTTGCCCTGATACCCTCAGTTACTGGTCACATGAGTGGTTTTATTGGCTTTAGCTACACATGGTTGATGACTAGCATAGATTACAGCCCATTCACTCCCTAGCATCCTTCTTTTTTTTTTAAAGGCAGAACAGAAAATAGCTTACAGGATTTTTCCCAATGAATCTTTTAAATCAACTCTTTCCAAATCTTGCTGCTGTTTCAACTTTTGGTCTCAAAACCTAGTATCTCTTTATGAGCTTTTCTTCACGGCTGAGTTTCTTTTAGGGTTGCTACCTTTTGTTAGAGAATCTCATCAGTTGTTTGTGAAACAGAGGGTTGGTTTTTTTTTTTTTTTTGGTGGATAATTCTGCCATGTCAAGTTTATCCCACCTTTCTGCAACCAGAACTGGGTTCAGATGGGCTTTGCCAATTATGCAAGTTAAATATTTATTTTTTTTATTTTGTGGTCTTCAGTAAATTGTTACTCTGTTGCCTTGTCATGCAAATTTGGTAAAATGAGTCCTTAAAATACTTTTCACTATATGTTTTCTTTTTTTGAATATAGACGTTTTTGATCATGAGGCTGATAAAACCATATTAATCATTAAGTAAACAAATTTAGTTCGTATTTTACAGCCTTTCTGCCAGTAATGCAGATGTACTTCTGGCATGTGAACTCATGTGTGTTGGGTCTGCTGTTACATCCAGGTTATTTCTGTTTGAAAACGGCAAGTCCTGTCAACCAGCTCAGTTCTCAGAAACATATAAGCTGTTGTCCCAGGCTGGGAGCTCACAACCTATAGCCAGAAATCCAAGTTAATTTTGGCTCCTCAAGAGCAGACAGCAGAATAGAATGAGACATTTCTAATCGTAAAATGCTTCTGCATGACCACAATCTGACTTCTACATTTGCCAAATGTTTCCTTTGCAGTAACATTTCATTTTTGGGTAACATTTCACTTCAGTTAACTGTGCTGATCAGTATCTCAGCTCTCTTATTTCATGTAATAAAACTTAGCACAAATAACTACTTAAAGGGGGAGAGGAAGGAGAATAACTTCTGCTCACATAAATTGGACAATTATCTATTTAACAAAAAGAGGAATTTAGTGTTCAGTTTTACAAATATGGTAACAATTATTTATAATCATGAAACTGATTTGAAATGCTTACTGAGTGGTAGATGGCTTCATATTCATTGCCATTATTGTGCTATCTCGCCCACGAATCAAAGCAGACTTTCATGGTGTCTTTTCTGCCTGCTTCATTATCTACAGACTGTGACATATCAAGAGAATGTGCTTACTTTCATGTAAAGTATAAAGAAATCAAACTTCAAGCTGTTTCCATTTTGAGGATTTAAAACCAGGACCAAATTCTTAATTTTTCTCTACTTTTTTTTTTTGCAATGTATTTTACACCATGTAATAAGGATTTCTGATAAGCAGCATTGCTACTGATATTGCCAGAAACAGCTGATAAAAAGTATGACTAAATTCTTCATTAGATTTACTTTAGATTATTTCTGTGTAAGAAATGTATTTATAGGACCAGCTATCTGCAAATGGTGGTACTCTTTGGAAAATATTTTGGTGTGTCTGGACATTATTAGATTTTTCTGCATAGAGGCTGTGGTATTGTGCCATCAAGGAAAGAGTTAATTCTCACCTGAAATAGAGCATATGCTTTCTTTAATAGAGAATAAAGGTTTATACTGGTGGTGCCTACTGCATTGCCTGACTACCGTGGCAGAAATCTCCTCACAGAATCCCAGCAAGTTAGCGAGCCATGAACCCCGATCTCCCTCCTCTCTCTACTCCTATACTGTCAATCCTTAATCAAGCTGTGCTTCTTCAAGTGTTTTCTCATTTGATATTCTAGGAGTTTCTCCCCACTTTATATCAAGCTAACTGGTCTATGGTTTCCTGTTATGTCTCCAGGCACTTTTAAAATAACTTTGTTATGTTAGCCACTTTCTAGTCCCCAGGGGTCTATTCTAAGCTAAACGAACTTGTGAATGTGCCTGCTAATTCCTTAGTTTCTCTCCCCACTTCCTTAGCACATTTGGATATTTGTCTGGCCATGGTTTTTAAGACTGTCTAACCATTTTAATAATACTACTAGCACTACAGACTTAAAGAAAAAAAAAACCTTCCTCCTTCAAAAGCAAACTCTTGACCTCTTCATAGAAAAGACAAGCACAGTACATGCTTAACTTCTGTTTATACCTCGTACAATTAAAAGATTTGCACTCCCATACCATCAGTCCTTGCCCCCTACACAGTAAAGCTGTTGCTAGTCCTAGGAAGGACTAGCTATAATAGGCTAACTTTCACAGCTTTCACTGTACCTTGTGGTGGTTAAATTTTGTGTTCCTCATTGTGAATAAGAAACACTGTGAGGCAGGAGTCATTAGTGACATCCCCAAGTCACCCCAATCACATGCCTGCTGCAGAGCACCTGTGCCACCCATGTGGTGGGGCCAGTCAAACTAGGGCTCTCCCCTGCCCTTGGGAAGAAACCTGCCTGAGAAGGGCAAGGCAACCTGGGCCCCTCTCAATGATGATCTAGGACCAGGCAAGGCTCCCTATGAGAGATCCAGCTGATGGACATACCATGTGATGGCCTGTCTAATCCATTGATCTAGACTTTTTTCTTACGTTCTGCTTATTTATTTTTATTTAAGCTTGTAAATATTTTCTGTTGTAACTGGGATCCTATTTAGATGATCTTTCTTTTTATGAACACCTTTTTCATTTTTGAGTTTTAGGAAGAGTGCATCTTGACCAATGTAAATGTCAAAATTATAGTGTAAAAATCACAGTTGCCTGTGAGAAGTGTACTGGCATAAGTAATTGTCATAATTTCTTGTGATAAACAGCTGGGCTTTTTTTTTTTATTAAAATGTGGGGGAAGCAATATGTTGGTGAGAAACAACATAACTGGTGAGAAGGAGTAAATACAATCTGTCGTAATGGAGGAGAAATCTGTTTTTCTTTTACTGAATACCATTTAGATGTAAGAGAAAAATACATGCTGTCATGTGGCTGTGGTCAAGATATTCTTAACTGTGGTTTGTTTCTCTAAGCTATTTCTCATACATAAACAGCTTAATTTCTTCCAACCTCTTCTTCCTCTGGGAGCTAAAAAAAGAAGAACATTTAATTATACGTGAATGCTTCTGCCAGTGCTGCTTGACCTTCACATTTCTGGCAAAACCAGCCCTTGCCTTGACACACTACAGGCATGCACTGATGCCCATAGAATCACAGAATGGTTTGGGTTGGAAGGGACCTTTAAATGCCACACAGTGCAACCCCCCTGCCAGGAGCAGGGACATCTTCAACCAGATCAGGTTGCTCAGGGCCCTGGCCAACCTGGCCTGGAACCTTTCCAGGGATGGGGCATCCACCACCTCTCTGGGCAACCTGGTCCAGTGCTCCAACACCCTCAGTGTAAAAAATTTCTTCCTTATTCTAATTTAAATCTACCTTCTTTTAGTTTAAAACTGTTATCCCTTGTCCTGTCGCAAAAGGCCCTGGTAAGAACTTCATCCCTGTCTTTCTTATAAGCTCCCTTTAAGTATTTTTAGCTGTTAATTCTTAAGTGTTCTTTTTACTGATATTTGTATGATTATACTTTGTAACCTGATGGTACACATTCTTGCAAGAACACATTCAACGTCTCTGTTCATCAAAAAGATGAGGGAATAAATCTACATTTTCTTATTCAATTTGATGAGGATGCTAAAATGGAAAGAAGAAACAAATTCCAGAAAGACAAGGAAATAATGAAAGAGCATCTACAGAGAATCAGACCATGCTCTGTAAATACCAAAATGAGGTTCAGCTTGAAGTATGCAAGCAATATGTTTGCATAATTATTTTGAAAAGCAGAAACTTTCCTGTAATAGTGAAGGGAAAAAAAAAATAAATAAAAAAGGAGTGCAACAGAAGATCTTGTGTAAGTGTTCAGTGAGCACCAGGAACAGAGAGAGTCCTTTTGAGTTTTGATCAACATATCTAAAAGACTGTCGCAGAAGGAGCTTTTCAGTCATTCCTGCCTGTGGTGCAGCTACATCTGGAAAAGTGACCTAGGCTCTGAAAAATGCAATCTATGAAAAATACTAAAATATTAGAAATTGTGCATGCCCCTCATGTTATACCTTCCTGTGTAAGTGGAAACTTCTGAATCTGCTTAGCATTGTTGTCTGGGCTCTGAAAAACTTAAGAATGCGTGGAGATCTTTGACCTTAACAAGACTGAGTATATTGTAAATTCTCAGAGGTGTGGTTTGTTGTTTGTTTGGTGTTTTTTTGTTGTTGTTGTTTTGTTTTCTTTTTTCCTAAAGGGGCAAATAGGCCACCAGTGTCTTATTCTGCACGTTTTTATGTAGGGGATACCTGATTGCAGGACACTTTGTCCATCCGTGTCAGGTCATCGTCCCCGCACTTTCACCCTGTCGTAAGATGTCTTATGCTACCATCACACGAGTGTCACTGCAATCACAGCCGGTAGTGCTCAGTCCTTGAGCAGGCAGGCAGTCTCTGTAGCCCTGGCAGTGAGCCCAGCCTGGGCTCCAGCTGGGTTAATTTTATAATTTCTCTGACTGTCTGTGCATTACTCAACTGTCCTTTGCAGTAGGGATATGGCCCCTGAGCTGCCAAGTGAAGAGCCCTGACAGCCGCATTTAAGCACTCTACAGGATTTCAGGCAAAGGGAGATTGAGTCCTCGTGGCTGTAAATTACAAGATAAGGTTTTTCCAGTAACTGCAAATGTATCACCACAACCCATGAGAACACAATTTATCACTGCACTTTACCAAAAAAAGTAGGACATTAGCCTTGAACTTTGAAAGGAAAATGACACAAATAAACCAGTTATGTTGTTTCATATCAATGCAGAATTGGCCCTCTTTATTTTACTACTTAAAGCTGGATTTTTTTTCTTTACTTCCTACACGTGGATTTCTTGATATCCTGTCTTAGGATTTCTTTTTTTTTTTTTTTTTTTTTGTTAAAAAAAATTACATCAGGTGTGTAGGCCTGGAAACCCTGTAGTACTCTCCCTGTAATAGCCAGGTGTCCATTTGAACTTAAAATGAAACTCAGTGCCTCAGCTAATGGCCTTGGATCAGCTGATGAAATGAAGAACTTTGCCAGAGATGAAGAACGAGTACATCAGCCAGAGAAAATGTTATTTAGTTCTTTATATTTTTTTTTAATTTCTGCTAGTCTTTTCCCCTTGATGGGTTTCCTTGTCTTTGCCAGCTCACCTAGTAGCAGCCAAACACCACAACAAAAGGATTGTCTCACAATGAAGGTTTAGAAGAGAGAAATCTATTCAGTTTATCTAAGCAGGGAATAACAAATATAAATTAGTATCTACTCAATATGAAGTTAAACTTATAATATTGCCTCAATTAGCATTTTGAATGCTAAAAGGATGAAGAGGGGAAAGGAGTAACTGAAGTTAATAATTAGGGAATACTTCCCAATTGGGACCACCAGTGGAAATATTGCATGCTTGATTTGTGTCCAAGTGTAGTATAAATCTGGAAAGCTTGTACATGACTGATTTATTCATGGTGGAAATGGGACAAAGAAAAAGTGTGTGTGAAGGGCAGGAGATTGAGTGGACTGAGAGTATGGATGTGTGAAAATCTAGGGGAAGAAGGAAGAAAGAGAATGTCATTTGAATCTCCTGGAGCTATTGAATAGAGGTCTAGAAGTATCTGCAAAGTGTAGATGGAGTTGTGAATCTTAACTGGCAGAGCTGAAAAATTACTAGTCCTTCCCTGCAACTTAGCACCCCTCAACTTGAGTACTGCATTGCATGAATGCTCCTAATTCCCTTTAGCATGAGGTTAGCTAATTCAGTTTATATCATGGCCTTCAGCTAAGATGCTAACATATTATTTATAATATTGTAATGATTCGTGCCTTCAGAAACCTCTTGGAAATGTATAGACTGCATGAAGTTACACACTTAAGTCTCTAAAGTACTGAGAACTTAGAGAAACAGCATCTTCCATTAATTTATTTTAGCACTGAGAGATTGATATCACAGCTTTAATGTTGCTGAGGTGTACAAGATATTCACGGGGTTTTCAACGGTAATGCGTTGTTTCTCATTTAAGTGAAATACTGTATGAGAGATGAGTTCAAACGAAAGTAAAGTACATGTTATAAACTATCTTGTAACTGAAGTGCACCCAGTTTCACTGATCTTGAAAGTAAATTTGACCTATGAATTGTTTTAAGTTACTTAATCTGCAAAAGTATTTCCTATATTTTTATCTGGTAAAGTTTTACTACTTATATACTGTTCAATTTGAGGGATTTTTAGCCATATATATTTGAAACTTTGTTCTCAGCACTAAGCTGTAGATGTTTGCCCATTTTATTTGGTTTAATTCCTTAAACTAACTCTAGAACAGCTTTTGAAACCTATTGACTCTGTCCCAACTCCAGGAAAATGAATGCTTTCTTTGTAATACCACTGTTGAGTGGATTGGAGAAGTAATTGAAACCTCTCATGGGCAACAGACCAGCCATTTTGCATACCTCCCTTATCTATGTAAACATTTCCTGATCTGCTTTCTTCTCCATCCCTTGGGGTCAATAACAGTTTCTTATGATCTCTTTATTTTAAAATGGTCTGCTCCTTTCCTCCCTTCCAAAATTGTGAGTAGAATTAATGAATATTTTCTTTACTGTTCATTTTTCACTCCCTTCCTTTCCTTACATTGTACCCTGCTCTCCCACTCATAGGAACAGTTGTGTGGTTGTTTTTGTTGGTTTTGTTTTTGGTTTTTTTTTCATATTGGAGTTAAGCAGTCCCTACCTTTGATTTGTGTAACCTGCAAATATTTATTTTATTTTCATAATGAATTTTCTTTTTTTTTTCTTTTTGTAATTTCTTCCCCTTTCAACATTTCAGGGAATTAATGTAAAGAAAATGGGAGACATTCACAGAAACCATCAAGTTAATTTGTTCTCAGTAGGCATTTGCAATGGATTGAGACTCACGTTCTTCCATGCTAAGGATGGGCAGGTGCCATGTAACTTTAACTTTTCAATATTGAATTCAGGTGCACAGTTGTTTATGAGCAAGGTATAGGTGACAGTAGTCTGACAGGAGTGATGAATAAAATGGTTACCATACTGAACTGTGTGCAAACACTTCTGAATTGACAAAGATAAATATTTTTGACAAAGATAAATTTGTGAGTTATTGGTTCAGCCTGTGGTTTGTTTAGTATTTGTCATTCTTCTTGAAGGTATCATCAATTTGTTTGGACAGTTTGCGTAGCTCTGAGCAGAGGGCTTCTCCGCTTGCACACAACTCCACACCTCCAGCTGTCGATGGTGAAACTCACAGGGTTTCCAGTGAGTGTTGCTGGTTTGCAGTCCCTCCTCTCTTCATTGCTGGCTTTCGTATGGAGTGTAACTTGGGATGCTGAGGAGGTGCAGGAGAGCATGAAATCTCATGGCCAGCCTCCAACTTCATCTAGTCCTTGTTGACCACAGGAGAAGCACTCTGGTAGCTCTGCCTTCCTCAGCCCTGCAGAGGAAGCCACAGGAGGAGCACTCAGGAAGGGTGACTCCTGGGACCCTGCAAGCTTTCCTGGTGCTGCTGCTGCCAGTCTCATGCTTTTCAGTATCATTCAGACTATTAGTGCACTATTAAAATAGATCAGAGTTTGCCTGTTTTATTGGAGCCGCAAGGATTATTTGTAAATCATGTTGATGGTTAAAGTGATTAAACAGGTCTCCTCCTTCAAAATTTTCTGTTGGAAACTATAGTGAGGCCATATGTTGCTAATATTTTGTGAACATCAAATGCTTTCTCCAAGAATAAAATGGGCAAGTCACTTATGTATATTGACCAAGTCCCATTTTATCTAAAACATCAAAACATTTGTGATCCTCATTTAGTTAATTATAGATTTTATTAAAACTGTTGGAAAGACATTAAAGTATATTCTGAACCTCTTACTGACACTGAGTTTTAAGGCATAAAGTTGATGGCTTTTGCAGATTTCCAGTCTTAAAGTAAGACACTGAACTGAAAGATGTGCTGGAATGAGACAGTGCTTTGAGCTGATTTCTGTCGACATTCACAGCTGTGCTGTGTGGATGTAAACACCGCCAGATCTGAACACTGGCTTTACACCTGCCTTGTGCAGGTGTGAATGACCACAACAGCTATGGAGAGGCTGAGAATCAGACTCCAAGTGCTTCAGCCTGCACACATTTGAGCAACTTGATCTGGTTGGAGATGTCCCTGCTCCTTGTAGGGGGGTTGGACTAGATGACCTTTGAAGGTCCCTTCCAACCCAAACCAATCTATGATTTGTTCAGATGTCCAGTGCATATGGCATTAACCACTTCAAGAGGTTTTTTTTTGCATTCCTTAAGATTAACCAACTACATAATTACTTCTCCTAATCCTTGTGTATATATAGATAATTTTTCTTGGATCCAACATTTAATTGCCAGTTTAGTTGACAATAGGAATAATGGATCATAGATATCAGGCATTTTTTTTTCAGCATTTTTATGAGATAGATAGGAAGTAATACTGAGGTGTGACAACCACTATAAGAGATTCTCTCACCAGGTTGTGCTTTAATTTTGTGTTTATGTCTGTGTGGTGCTGCTCGGGTGTTTTTTATGCTTAATTCTTTAAAAAACTACTAGGGCTATTTCTGGTGGGAAAGGCACGGTATTAAGATTTGCTCCAACTTGTAGTGAGCAGGAAAAGGGTTTGCATTTCTGTTAGAGAAAGATTGTGGGAAGCTCTCTGGGTTATAAAGACCTAAGATAAACCTAATGACTCAACCATACAGTACTGAGACTGCTTGCTTCAAGGCAGGAGGGGGGAAGGAAAGAGGTTAAATGTGCATTCAGGCCCCTAAAGATATAGCTTTTGGCATGGAAGCTGTTAAGTAAGATTGTCCTGGTTTCTGTAATTCTTTATTTTTATTTTGTAAAATTCACCCTTATTTCACCATAATAAAACTGCGAGTTCTTTCATCATAAACTGCTTAAGTTACAGTACATCTAAAATTTCTCGCTTTATTCATTATTTTAACTTTTTCAAAGAATTCTAATATATGAGACAAAGTTCACACTTACAGAAAGCTGTGCTGGTTTGTGCCTCAGCTACTTTAAGGTGACATCTGTAATTACTTTCTCAAGAATTTTCTCAGGTACTTAAAATGAGGGTCATGAGTTTATAATTCCCTGGATCACCCTTATCTTTCCCACCTCAATAAGAAGACCATTGGCAATCTTCCAGATTCTTCTCCTTGTGACTGTAATGATAAATTAAATCACATTTATTTTGGGGTTGTTTTTTTTCCTGGGAGGCAGTTCAGGATAGAATAGAATATAGTATTTCAGTTGGAAGGGACTTAAAGCAACCATCTAGTCCAACTCCCTGACCAATTCAAATTTACAGACTCTACATTTTATTGTAAGGTGAGTTATTTCTTCAGCTACTGTTCAGTTTTGTATCAAACATGGAAAAACTAGGAAAAAATGTTGTGAATATAGAGATGAAATTATGATTTATTCAATCATTAATGAAAAAAAGCCCCATGCCATTTCAATGATAATAAAATGAAAATCCAACCCGTGTTTTCTTCCTCAAACTTGTTTTCCATAGAGATTGCGGCTCTTAAGCAAACACCTCTTTAAACCTTTGAAATGTATCATCTTAACTTCATACAGCTCTACTAGCCTAGATTTGTTAATGTTGCAACACTATTACAATTTAAGTTTCAGTAAATATAAAAAGCATTTGTGGAGTAAACACTGGGAAAAATATCTTTCTGGGAATTGTTACAGGTATGAAATAAGGTTTAGTTTTTTTTTTTTTTATTATCATCATCAAAGTTTTTCTTTGCTGCTGCTTTTTAGCCTTTTAATAAAAGTGCTGGATGTAAATCTTATGAGATATAGCAGTAGGTGGTAAAAAATCATTCCAATGTGTTGCTTCTACATGCAATTAAGAAAAAAGGAAATCAAACACTCAAATTGCAACCGTGGACTAGGTAACCCTGAGAAAGAGCTCTGATTATTGAAAGCAAAACCAATCAATGCTGTAAGCTTAGACTAATAACAAATGCTGATATCCCTGTGAAATATTACTAGTCCAAGAACAATACGTAGCATGGCTGCTTGCAGATAGTCTAGGTAGGATTGACCTGGATACAATGTGGTGTGCAAAGGGTCATTTTCTCTTTTTCCTATTTCACGTAGGACAAACCTGCAATATGTGTCTAGTTGTTTGTGTTTTCCCCTAAGATTTTTCTCAGACCTGGTGGTTTTACTGAAGCTTTTATGCATTTAATTAGGCTAGTATGTCCCAACAGTGGCTCATAAAAAGTGTCAGAAGAGATGCAGAAAACCTCCCCCCATGGATTGTAGAGTGAATGTGCGAGAACTTATTTAGGGCAATAGTGTGAGCTGGTATCAATAGCAAGGTGGAGGATGGACAGGCCACTGCCCAAATGGCTCCTTGCTTCTGTGTGTCTGCATAATGCCTGCTGCCTTCTGTCCTGCTCTGTGTTGCCACATGCGACTCCTGCCAGCAGCTGAGTTGTTTGCTCCAGGATAAGCAAGCTGTTGGAAAATTCCGTTTTGTATATGCTGAGATCTTTCAGGTCTTGTGTTTTATTCAGGTCTTTTGCTCTGTAAGCTTTACCACAGCTCCTGGTCACATACCTTGCTCTTTAGCAAGGAGCACTCCAACTTCTTCCCCATGGTGATAGCCCTGTGCACGATGTACTGTTGACCAGCCTGTCAACTATCTACATCTAGCAAGAGGTGTTGCTGAACAGGAGAGAGCCACCATGCTACAATGACAATGGCTAAGAAACCTCCCTAGCTGGGAGCTGAGCTATGACCCACAGGCATACAACTTGTGAGGCCTTCAGAAGGCTATCTTGATGCTAAAAAAAAAAATGAGAAAGCATTCAGCATCATGAACCACAGTTGAAATTTTAGGTGACTATGCATCCTCCTTAGGATGGAATGAATATATCTGTCTACAAGAAAAAAAAAAAAAAGAAGAAAAATCCAACCCCTGACCCTTATGTAGACAGGCTTAGCTAGGGATGGAGTTTATCTTATTTGGGTTTTTTATGACTGCATTTGTACTGTGAGGTTTTTACACTAGCAGTATATTATGATAAAAGTCTTATAGTCTAAATAAAACTTGGCCTAAAATAGCATTAGAATTTTGATTTATTTCTGTGTGATTCTTTTTCAAGTGCTGTAAATCATATTTTGGTGTTCATTTACCTTTGCATTCTTTTTTGAGCCACTGGCACTGAAGCTGACGGATGGGAATCAAATGAAGTGTGCTAAGTGTTGCTGCTGTAGGCTTTCATCTCCCTACATTTTGTGGTATGATTTATCCTGGTAATACATCATGTGCCTCATTTTCTTTTGCTTATTTTATTTAGCATTGTCACAAATAATATAATTTGACTATCTACCATAAGCACTAAGCAGTTGTAAATTAATGAAATAAACTGAATCTATGGAACTCATCTGTCCCAAATTTGATTAGAGAAGCCAGTGTTGTACGAAGCCATTTACTACAGATGAACCTCATTTATTAAGGACACAGCTTTGCAAGGTCTTAGCTAGCTACGGTAAATTGTTATGCATAGTCTTTTGCAATTACTTCAATGAAACAATTAAAAGTGACTTTTCATGTCTCAATCATGATTGGTGTTAGATGTTTCTAAACCTGACATTTTTCTTTACTCTGCTTTGTTCTGAGGCACTGGCATATATCTGTGTAAGTGCCTCTCTTCCCTCTCTCCCCAAAATGGGGTGTCTTGTGAATAGGAGGCATTGAAATCTAATATTAAACTGGCTTAATAACTAGGATTCAGTGTCCACCATCATAGTTTTGGAGATTCCTTTAGTCTTTATTTACTGGTAACTGTGGCACAGAAGGTTTTTAAATATAGATATTTTTTCCCCTCTTGGTATGGCACCTGCATTACAGGGTAATGTGGTAATATAATATTGAAGTGCATGCTTGAGCCAAACCAAAAGATGCAATTATCCTGGGATAGCAGGGAAAGTTTTTAGTAGAATTAGAGAGAAGGCAGCAAAAACTACCATTCATGTGGAATGTAGTCTGAAAACCTGGTGTACTCAGATAAAGAAAGTTAATAGGATAGTATGGTACTTTAATGGTACATAAAACATCTGATATACATTGAGACTTATGTCCTGGCAGTAAAAGCTGAACAGAGGTTAAAAATGACTCAGAGAAATTTTGAAATGCATATGCTGGGAAGTGGCTGAGTTACATATAAAACACCCAAACATTCTCAACTAGCAATCACATTTAAAAAGAGTATTTGAAAGAATATATTGCTGGAACATGCAGGATGAAGCAGGGAAAGATTGGGGAAACAGTGATAACTGAGAGGGGGAAAATAATGCAGATGAAGAGAGATTAGGTAGGTAGAAAAAAATGTTCCTTGGAAACATGAATTACAGGGACACAAGAAGAATTAACAATACCTAAACCAAACTTTTTGTGGTATGGATTGGCAAAGGATGGAGATAACTATCCAGTGTTCTGTATCAGTGATTCATAAGCCCACTTCATTATCTTGTTACGATTAGGCTGCTCGGGTAGTGGTAATCCATGATGGAAATCATTGTATCAAAGGCAAAAAGAAAGTACAGTACTTTAGCTGAACAAATACATAATCGATGTTGAAAAGCACTCTGCTTGCTTCCTGCTCCTGAGTCTTTTTCCTTCTATTAAATTCTCAGCTTAAAACATTTTGGGGTAGACTTCTACACTTACTCTGGGTAGGTGGATATGTTCTCCAAATACACTGTCTCGTAGCTTGTAATGCTTTTTGTCCTATCTAAATGTGTGTTAAATGAACTGGAGAGAACATTGGTACATGTAGGTTGTAAATAGCACATGCAAATAAAACTGCATTCAGCATAGTTGCCTAATGGAATATTAAGAGGAATTATATGTGCAACTCATTTTAATAATGTTTTATCTAAAGAAAAAAAAAAACATGAAAATCTATGAATGGCAGAAAGCTCTAATTTTGGTTTCCAAAATAAATTAAAAAAAGGAGTAGCCTTTATTCCTTTTCTTGAACTAGCTTAGTGTTACATTCTTCAAGAGCAAAAAGAAAATTGTTTTTCTCATAACTGGGGTAAGATCAAGATCATCCTCAGCAAACTGAGTTTTTGTTCTTTTGCATTCCACCACAAAAGATTTGGGAATCAAAAGTTGCTAAAAAAATTATGAATGCTATAGCAAGCAGAGTAGAGGTGCTTGCTCTTTGGCAGGGCACTAACAGCTCTGCTGTATGGGTGGTGTACATGAAGCTTTTAACTTTCATCAGTATATTAACAGCTATGGACCTAAAGACACAGAGAGACACTAAACTGTAACTCAGGAGAAATCTCTTGGGAAATTTGAAATCCTGCTGATGACAATTCACAGTGCATCATGATTTTGGATTGCTGTTCAGCAGAATTCCTGCTCACGGGTGTACTTGGCCCGATATGTATGTGTGCATATATAGACATGTTTATGTGCGTGTATATATATACACAGAAAGACCACGTGATTAGAGATTGTATATAGATAGAAGCAGAAAGCATCTATATTATGTAAATCAGAATGTTCTAAAATATCTTGACCTGAACCATGGTTTTGAGCTCAGTACTGGTACATCCACAGACAAAATCTCTGCCCCAAAGACCTCACGCTTTGGTTTGATGAGATGTAATGACAGACTGAAGTTAAATGAGTAGAAGTGCTAGCTTTTCTCCCCTGTGTAAGAGTGAAAGAAGGAGTTATGATGAGGTAACATTGAGCGTGATGAGTTCTGTCTCCCAAGACAAGTTTTAGCTCTCAACAAGGATTTCTCTTCCATGAAGAGTAACTCCAGCCCCACAATCCATTATGTTAGTTAGATCTTTGATTGCTGTATAAGGGTCTGGAATGATACCACTAGATTGATCTTGAGTAAAACAGAAATTATTTTAGCAGACTTACTGTTTTTATGCAGTCTGTATGGTTATAAGAGGCAATATTTTCCCCTGTAGTAGATTTTTTTCAGCACATCTGTATTGAATTGCATTGTTTAGAAAATTTATTGGAAAAAAAAGAAGAATAAGAATAATTTAGTTTCAGGGTCTGAGATTTAGATTTTCTGTCAGCCACTTGGCATACCTTCTATATAAGGTACAAGAAAAAAATTAAATTTAACATGTAAACCTAGTTAATGAACCTTACATGAAAAATTTAATGCCACCTCCAACCAAATATACAGCATCTGAAAGCACTGAATCTCATAAAACACCTTGCTGAAAATAGTTAGAGAATTATAGTGCATACTCAGCAGGCTAGCTGAGTACAATTTTCTTTACTATATAAGCACTGAAGTCTTTTGCATAACACCCCAGAGACATGTCTAACACAGTTTCTGCTACCTATGGTTCACATCAAGATGGAGGTCAAGGTGTAGAACCATTTAACTGAAATCCCTACTCCAAGTTATAAGCTAGGAAGGGAAAAGGAGGAAACGCGTAATGGAGATGTGTTCAACACGACCAGCATAAAATAACTTCTTTCTTATAAGTGGTGATAGGTAAAACAGAAAATGACAGCAGCTTGAAAGCCATTAAAATGTTTTAGCAGAGCTTGAGCTCTTTTTCTTATAGCCTGAATGAAATCACATAATTTAAGGAGGCAAAATAAAAATTAGATGAATTAAAAAAGAGAATGTGCATGTAAAGCTAGTCTACTAGTAACTACAGATAAGAGTCTGCTAAGGTTTTTATACTGAACTTTTAATTTCATAGGATTCTTTGTGAGAATATTAAATTCACGTCTGTGAGTTTAGTATGGTGTAGTGGTGCAATACCCGTCCCCTAGATTTCTTACATTTTATAACTACCTTACTTACTATTTTGTTATTGTGTTGCGTAAATTTTCTTTACGTCTCTCTATAACTAATAATGAGTAGAAAATTTCAAGGGTAGCATGGATAATGGAGGATGATGGTGTAGTGAAGAGAAACAGGAGCAATTATCCTTTTCTTGTGTATTTATAAATCAAGCAGTTGTAAGATATGTATTCCAAGTTAACAAAAGTAATTTACTTGCAGAGATAAAGTATCAAAAATTTCATTACCCTCTCTGCCTTCACTCTCCCTATCCCCCATATAATCCTTCCCAGTAAATTATAAAGAGTGAAAACAGAACTTTCAAATGGAACTCTATATGTGACCGTAATGATAGTACTGCCTACCATAAAATCTAGAATAATGCTTCCAATTCAGCTACATTGCTGTAAACCAGGAAGGCATTGGACATAAGTAGCCCAGCTGCAACTTAAGTGTGACTGCTAGGCAATTTCCATGTTAAAAGTAGCATGTTTTTGAAAAGTTCAGTGCATCTAAAGAATCAATTAAAAAGATCTTGTATACATCAGTCTGCTTTACATTCACCTTCAGTGAAATGTTGGATTAGTGGCATATTCTCTGTTATATTCTCATATACATGGCTATGATGTTATATTTGAGTTCTTTCAGTGGCAGGCTCACTTATGAAGCAGTTTCCAGTGTAATACCTGGGCAGTACGTACTAAGAAACATCTATATCTGAAGGCAGAAGTCAGCCGCTGATTCAGGGAAACTCTTGAGTTTCTTTAGGAGAAAATTTTCCCAGACTTTCTTTCCATTTCATCCAGAGTACATAGTGTTGGCACAGATGAATCTAGGCAACTGGGCACTCCTCTTCAGACATAACCAGAAAGCTCCTAAAACCTAGGGATGAAACTCCATTTCCTCAAGGAAGGAAGGAACAATTTGACTTAATGGGAATGCTAGGGGACGTGCGTGGTGCTTGTGCAGATGTAGAGCACATATGCAATGAAAGCCCTAGGCAAAAGCTCGGCAGTGACAGTGAAAGTGATTGGCAAGATGATCTGATTTTATTTGAAATGTGAGTGCTTTTTGGAGTCAGTTGGAAGTGTTATAAGCTATAGGGTCATAAGCAACATACTGCAGTTTTTTACTTCTCTCAATAAACATTTCAATGCCCAAGATTCTCCCCTTGCTCTCCGTGCATGGAAGCCTTCTAAGTACTTGTTGCTGCATCATTTGTTTAAAGGAAAAGGAAGGAGAATACGTGATTTTGCGTGGAAAGACCATTTGGAGTAAAGACAAAAACCTCAAGCGATGAGTTTGCTGTAATTCCTGCTGGGTACAGGACAGGGCTGATCTCATAGTTACTTCAGGCTCACCAATGTTATCGCCTGTCCTAGTGGCTTGGCAGCAGCAGAGTAAACTTAGTTACCCCGGGCTCTGGTACAGACGCAATAGGAGAACAATTGCCAATTTGTTGCCCCGATAACATCCTATCCTAAAAATCTACTGGTTTGCCTGAAAACTGGACTGTTTTTACCCATTAGTGGAGCTCTCTCATCCACCAAGTTGGACTTGGAATAATGAATCCTATATGAATTAAAACTGTCTGTCACTTTATGCAGCATACTTCTCTGCTCCTTCTGTCACTCAGCAGAGGTCTAACAGGTCGGTTATTCTGTGTCCATCACTGTGTACTCTTCCATGGCAGCTCCAGTGTGAGCTTCTGGTAAGAGCTGACCATATCAGACCTTGATGCCAATAAATACAGTGCACTGGGACTTTCACTGGCCATCTGTGCCAATGTGAATATTACTCTATTGATCTGTCTCTTGAGTGATATGAAAACTGTCATTCTGGGCTAGAATTATTGCTGGGCTGAGAACAGTTCATAGCGTTAGTCTCAGCCAGGGGTGACAACAGTGTTTTGTTTTTACTGGATTGATAATATTTGATCAAAACCAGCCAGTTTGCATAGTTAAATGACTGAAACAAAATTCCAACCTGCACCTCAGTCCAACCAGGACTTATGCATGTGTTTGCGCACACAGGGAGCAGTGTTTTCATGGAGATGAATGGGTTTTCTTACAGTGTAGAAAGCTAAGCACATGTCTAAGTCTTTGCAGAATCTGGGCTTCAGTGTCTTTCCACTCCTGAGACGTAATTACAACCTTGCACCGCAGTCGCTGTTGAAAGCTCACTTACTGAAATCAAACTAAATGAAGACATGCTGCTAGTGCCTAAAGGAACCCAGTTGTCTAGTTAGAGATGCTTTTGTCTGTCCTTAGGCAGCAACAACCATAAGTATGAACTGTGCACTGACTTCCCTGCTTTATAATTTTGTAAGCAGATGTGCAAAGAAATTGCTTGCCATCTTATGCTGGACACTGCAAAGGTCACTGCACTTTACCTGTTCAAGCTATGTATATTACTATGTATATATGAGTCATATTAGATAAATCACATGCAAAAATTGACTAAAATAATATTCAATGGCTGAAAATGTTAATTTGCTAGGAATTCTTTTTTTAATAGCTGTGATTTATTGAACATGATTAATTTCCTTTAAAATATTTTGAATGATGCATCAGGTCAGTTGCCTTCGTCATATAATGACTCATGATTGATACTCTGATATGATCTGTCAGTGTTATAAATTTTCTGATTATATCTCTGTTTCACTTACTAAATTTTAACCTCATTTTATTTTTTGTCTTGCTTAAAACTAAGTGTGGAGAAAAATAATCAAATTTTTTTTTTTTTTTTTTTAGCCTTCCTTTTAATTTTGCCTTTAGTCTCTGACAGAACTGTGCTTGCATCAGAAGTGTGCCAGGAAGATACTGTCTCAAAGATGAATATGAAGTTTGTTTAAATTTGGAGACAGTAGCTTTCCAAAAAACATGATACTTCTTGTTGCCCATAGAAGTGTCTTTTCAGCGAAGAAAAGATGAACCATTCCCATCATACAGTCAATAGATGACTGTAAACTTAGAAAACAATAGAAGTTACAGGAGTAGTAAAAAAGAATGAGCTGCATCCCATCTGTTTGTCCTTTTGCTACATGTGGTAATGGTCACTTATCTGACTACCTGTGGATATGAAAATGCATTTGAAATGATGAAGAACTCTCTGTTCCATGGTAATGACAACAACCCATGACATTTCTAACCTTACCAGCAGGTTAGAAACTATTTGTGTTCTCTTCCATTAAGAATTTTAGCCCTTCTGACACATCTATTTAGTTCTGTTTGAAGGAGAAAATCACATTAGTATGACCTAAAACCATAAATGAAGACTATCTTCTCCCAACTCTTCTGCATATGTTTAAGTATTTATGAGCCACCTGCTGGTGATACGAGTTGGTTATCAATCTAATAACACCCAATGTTCCTTGGAACTCTCTTTGTAAGCACCACAGCATATATGCATTAACTCTAAATGAAACCAAGCGGCTCATAGTGGAATACTGAATACTTGATGTTTGTCTCTTTCTCTGTTTTTCCTCTTTTAATTTCAGTTCTCAAAAGTGTCTGAATAAGGTAAAGAATAAACAGTCTTTATGGGTCTCCCACCTGGAACAAGTGTGTAATATATTTCACTCAGCATGGTCTAATATTTTGCATCAGAAATGTCATTCTTCCTTTACAAGTAGGGCTACAATCTAGCTGTATTTTTAAGGCTTACAGTGTTTTTCATTTAAGCATTTCAGTAGACTCACAAACACTTATCCATATCCTCTGGATTTGCCGAGTTAATTTTGGTCATGTTGTTCTTTCTTTATTTTTTGTGCTATTGTTTGCAATTTCAAAGACTAAGAGGTATTGCTTGATAACAAAGGTAGATGTTAATACTGTTGTATTTAATATCCCTTCAGTGCCTACAATGTAAAGACTGCAATCTAGATGAAATTACTGTTGATGCTAGTGAATAAGTTATTCATAGTTTTGCAGGAGTTGTGCTTCCAACTTGAATGCTTCATGAGTTGTTTATTTTACATCTTTGGATGTAAATTACCAGCTATTTTAATCTAGGAATATATCAGAAACAGAGCTGTAGAGCAATCTGTTTTACTGCAGCTTTGTCAAACTTACTGGTGTTCAGCTTATTTTCTGAAATTACATGGGTCAAATAGCAAGAAGATTGTTCAGAATATATACAGAAAAATATATTGGGAGACCTAATTTAGTTTCTGACCACTAATAACAAGTGGGGGTCTATAGTTCACCAAAATACTGTTACAGTTGTCCTTAGCAATCAGCCTTTACTTTTCTGTAGGAAAAGTATAATGGATTTAGGGCTTTATTTCAGAATCATATAAATTCTCTTATATGCAGAAAGGCACTGATCATGGTAACAATAAGACATTTTTCAGTGCATCATTAAAGTTGCATTTACATTACTATGCATCAGATTTCTTGTGCTCTGTGTTTAGTAGTAAACAACCTGGAATTGAAATAGGAGGAGAAAGAGAAAAAATAGACATTGCAAACTGGTTTGTTCAAGTTCTTATTGTTGGATTATTATTTTTTTTCCCCCCACATTTTTCATTGTTGCAGCCCCGACATGAGATTGCCCAAGTAAGTTTTCTCATAAGGTATCCATGGACTAGATTCTAGTCTTCCATGTTCCTAGATTTGAGTGCAAATAACTGCAGAGGACAAATAATTGAGAAGTTTATATTGGAGTAACTGCTTAGTTTTTGCTACTTGACCCATTATCCTCCAACAGATAAGAATGTCCTGGGAAAAAAACCAAGGATGATCAATGATTGTAAACCCTTATGAAATAGATTTACATGTATAGTACTGTATCATATGACAGCTTTGCAGATCTTGCTAATAGAGTGGTGTTATCTAATTTCTGAAAGATATAGTTGTCTTAAAAACTGCAGAAGCCTGATTTGAAAATAATGCAAATTTACATTTCTTCTATATTTAGTACAGGTCTGGCAAAAGTCAACCAGAAGTAATAACAGAACTGTAGAGAGATGATAGAAATTCTTTGCAATTTAAAACTGGTGGTAATCTGGCAGAACTTGCCATGTGACATGGAAGCATACAGAAAGTCTCTGGGTGGTTTGATAGTCAATATTGTTCTAAAGCCTAGATTGTATTTACAGTCCTTAAAATAGCCTACTTATAAAGTAGAAGTAGTATTAATAAATAAAAAGGCTTTTTTTTAGTGTATGTCTGTGTTAATTTTTATTTTTTTCTATGTCCTTGAAAAATTATATTAAAATAAAAATAGTTGAGCAAGTGAGACAACAAATACTAGATGTTTTATTTTTGTGTCAATGTTAATTCTAAAATATCTACATCATTCTGCATGTATTTATATATTTATATACTTGTATTTACATATAAATGCAGGAAAGTAAAAATATTTGTCATCCACTGATGTAGGATGTATGTAAGATTTATTTTGGCCTTTCAGAGAACTACTGTGTTTTTGGACACAAAATGGAAATTTACGTTTTTAGAATTCCTGATATTTTCTTATGCCTTAGTTCAGCAAAGCATTTACACAAGTACTTTACTTTACTGATTGCAGTAGAACCAAATTTAAGTAGTTAACTGCTTTGCAGAGCAGAACCACAGTTTCTTTAAATGCCAACATACCAGACAAATGTAACAAAAAAATGCTATTGGGGGAGGAAGCTACCAGTAACAATAAACAATGAGTAGTAGGTAAATCAATATTTTTATTTATGAAAAATATAATGGAGTATTGCATGGGAAAAGAGAAGAATAATAATTAGTGTAGTACTTCAGTAGGAAAGGACACAAAGAAGGTTAGGATCTATTGAGGTGTCAAATTAGATATGTTCAAAACTCTGGGTCCTATAAAATGAATTTTTCTTTAGTTCTTGTACTAGCTTCCTGTGAAAAGAACCAGCCTTAATTGTAAGTAACCACCCCATGTTACGAGCCACTGGCTGTTGTTAGTAAGCAGAGAGGCTTTGTGGCGCCTCGAGCTGCTTACGCTTCAGAGTCCAGAATGCAAATGTGTTGCTGAGTTCCTGTGGGGTAACTTTGTGAATAATTATCAGCCTGCCAGCTGCTCTGACCTCAGCACATAAGCTGTGCACAATTTTGCCCACCTGTATTTGCAGGGTAACTCACTTCCCTTTCGTTAGAGGGTAAGCAAGCTCACATCAAGTTTACTGGGGAGTAATGTCATGATGGGCAAATCAGCTCTCTGAGCTGCGCATTCAGACTATTATTTGCCTCATGTTGACATCTTTTTTTTTTTTTTTTTTGTATTCATTATCTGGAGTCACTCACTGTTTTGTTTTCTTTTATTGCAAGTATAAATTGATTTATATTTTTTCTATTTAATTTTAAAAGTTATCATAAATGCATGTATTTTAGGTGTTTAGAGATGTTTTTATACAGTAGAAGGTGCATATAGCTAGTGAAAACTTTCACTACTTTCCTACCATGTTGGTTTGTAGAGCATGGGGCTGGCTATGAAGATATAAATAAAATGAATATTCCTAGCAATAAATATTAATTATGCAAGGCTTATGTTCCAATGTGCTGTTGCTCCTAACAGGTCCCACCTGCATGGCAGAGTGCACTTGTTAAATGAGCATTGCTATTGGAAAAACACCTAGTGGGAATTCACTAGAGAAAACTCTTTCATCTGCATTAGATGTGTACAGCTTTTTGGCTCCAAATTGAACCAAACAGAATTTTTAAGTCTGAGTTTCTTCCTCAAAGTCTGGTACAACTTAACTGATTACATTGGTTCAAGATATTCAGCATGCAAGTGCATGAACAAATTACCTGCTGGTTTGTATTTAAACCACACTCATAAAGGAAAATTAATATGAGAGAAGGTCATCTGCAGGTATTTCTTGTAATATGTGCTCATGTCCTCCCATGTATCTACAGCCAGGTCTTTCATTTTGCTCCTGTGGTGCTAAGAACAGATGTGCTAGGAGATATTTGGGACTGTTTGGGGTGTTTGGGTGTACAGGGAGTAGTGAGGGTGCTAAGTGAGCTGGTCGTCATGGTTAGACCCAAGTTGTATGCAGGTGTGCTTGTGTCAGAACTTCTGTTATGTTACAGAAAATAGTCCTTTGGCAGTTAGGAAAAAAAAAGATTATTGTTAAAAGTAATTGCTTTAAATTTCCAGAGCTGTACTGTACCAAAGGATTCAAACTCTAATATACACTTTTGGTTTCCCAGAAAACCTGCTAGCTCACAACTCCTTGGCAGGAACCGGTTGCAGAGTCCAGAGTTTCTGGGTCTGTGCTGAGCGCAGGAGTGCAGCTTCACTGCGGTGTCCCGCATCCAACCTGCAGCGCAAGGAGTGCGACTGTGCTCTGAGACAGACTGCTGTTGATTTTGTCTTTTGGCCAAAACAAATTGCAGAAGCATGAAGTCATGATGAGAAAAAGCCAGCAAGAACACAAGAAAAGCAAAAAAGGTTAAAAAACTGCCCCCAAAACCCAAACTCCAAAACCAAACCAAAACAAGATGGCAAAAAAACCCCAAACCAATAAGAGGCCTGAGGACAACCATAAGTAATGGAAAAGGTTTGGTAAAGTAACTAATTTTTTTTTTCTAAAAAAGATAAAGTCTGAAAACTTATACTTTCACCCAGGAAAACAGCCATATTAGGCATGTAGACATGACACAGAACAAAAGATGGTACATTCTGAAAATTTATAAGGAGTCTGAAAGATGCTTCATCCAGCTGTGCTTGGTATACGGCAAGTTTTTTAACTTCTGTAATGTTTCCCTATTTAAATTTTTGTTAAAAATGAGAGCATGTCTGACAGGCTGCTTTCTTCCCAAAGCCCTCACAGCTCTGCCTTCTTCAAACCTTTGTACTTTAATTAATACTTGCTTATTTCTGGTAAAGTACTAAGGATCGTAATTCAATAAAGATGGCATTTACTGCCACCTGTCTTGACAGTCTTTGAATAGAAAATGTGAAAGGTGAAGGTTTACTGGTAGGGCTTATTACCTCAAGCATACAGATGGAATAAGAAGCATTAGATATGGTACACAGTAATCCTAAGACAAAATGATCTTCTCATATTCCCCATCTTCTTCGTCACAGCGGTACCTTTGCTAGGCAGTTCTCTTACCGAAACAGCTTTCTCTAAAGAGCAAAGCACAGCAACATCAGGCCACGGTAACTGCTTGTCAAAACAAGTGCTGTAATCAGGACTTGCAGAGTGCTCAAAGACTCCACCGTGATTACAGGCTGTTCAACAACTGATACTCATTAGGAAGAAAACACAGAAATATTGTATGTTGCTTTAATACGTATTCTGAAAGGAGGGCTGTTTTAATTGAACGTCTCGCTATAATACGTAATTGTCTTTTTCTGGCAATTCACTGCAAGTGTTTGGTTTTTTTTAACAATAACATGTTTATGTTTTTATTTAAGGTATACTTAACAACTTCTTTAATTATTGGTAAAATTCATTGGAACTGAATCTTAGGATTCTTACTGTAACTGAGTAGGATTGTAGATCTATGACAGATTAGCTTAAAAAAATCTTATGCTATAGTGTATATGGAAATAGCATTAGAGTTTAAGAGACAGGGAAGATTTCTGGTAGTTTTAAAACTAAAAAATATACAACTGAGATTTGGTTTTTACCCACTTGATTTTTCTCTCTAACACCAGCTGTTTTAAGTATTAGTCTGGTATGAGGCAAGTCTGGTTTTAAACTCCTAAGATTTTTGGTTTTTTTTTTTTTTTTGTTTTTTTTTTTCTTTCAAAAAACATGACACAGTGTCTCTCAAAAGATGCTGTATAAAAGCCTATGCCATCACTTTGCTAAAAGTAAAGAAATTAGAAAAATCCAAATGTTGTCACATTTTAAAGCCAAAATGAAAAACATACTGCAATTTTTTCACCACACAAAGAGATTATAGCAAATAACTTGTTTTTAATTGTCTGTTGCTGTACTAGGCTAACAGAATCACCACTCTCTTTTTAGTGGCCTTCTGTTTCCTACAAAGGGAAAAATATCAATTTTCTTTTTTTCCCCCCATGTTTTTCATACAGTTCAAGACAGCATTAGTATGATTTAACTTATCAGAATAATTGATGATGCTGTCAGTGAAATCAGCTTGATTCTGGCAGTAAGGCATTTGCTTTCCCGAGTACTCTCCAGTAGCACATCAAACTTGGATCAAAGGCCGGGTACTGAATCTTGAGTTGAGGTTTCTTTTTTAACTATCCAAATATTCTGCATTTTATTGTCGCTTTTAAGTAATAATCTTCATTATGAGGGTAGAGAGGCACTAGAACAGGTTGCCCAGAGAAGCTGTGGATGCACCGTCCCTGGAAGTGTTCAAGGCCAGGTTGGATGAGGCTTTGAGCGACCTGGTCTAGTGAAAGGTGTCTCTGCACATGGCAAGGGGGCTGGGAGTAGGTGATCTTTAAGGTCTCTTCCAATACAAACCATTCTGGGATTCTATGATTAGTCCAAACTATCTGAGTGGCCTTCTACTTGATGTGAATTGGTGCCTCTCCTGAGACACAGTGCTATGGGAATACTTAGAAAAATCTCATCCTGAAATCAGATCCCTTTTTTAGGTCATATTTACCCATAGTCCCACTGACCCTAAGGAGGACGTGCACTTGCACAGTGATCTGCCTGTGCAAAACAAGCTGCAGAATTAGGTTCTCAAAATGATAGCCTGTTGTGTGTATTCTGGAATTGTCTTCCTCTTCATTCACCACTTTAAACACAGTTTAATCTCTTGCAGGAATGCAACTGAAGTATTTTCAGGTTAGTAGATGACAGATGCTATTTATTAAATATGCTACATGATGCATCTCAGCCTACAACTACTTAAAAGGGGATAACACAAAGAACAGGGATACATATGTGGTGCAGTGGCTTTGGTATAGTGTGATGTGTTATACAGAAAGATAGGCTGCTTAAAGCCCTTTATTAGCTCTCCTTAATATTTAACTGTTTTCTTGCTCTCTGATCTTTGAAGATTAAATTTCTAAGTCTCCAAACCAAGCTGCTTTAGGATAGGGTGAAGCGAAGATGAACGTTTGCTTTGCATTAGTTGTCTTTTCTGAGTAGCTTGTGTATCTTAAGTTCTGGATCAGATCTTTACTATTATTATTAAATTACAAAGGCTTCTCTGGTAAGAATAGACAATGTATAAATCATAGGCAGCAGTGTTTAGACCATGTTGAGGACTAATGTAAGTGCAGCTAAGCTGGTGTCAGTGGACTTACGTCTGCTTGCACTGGGTCTTAATATAGTCTTCAGACTGCAGGAAGCCTTCTGGTTGTACTGAATGCTGCATAGTAGCAATAAATAATGGAATTTACTCATACAAAGTGTCTTCCATCTGAGGATCCTAAAGCACTTGGCAAGCCTGATTTTTTTCTGTGGGAGGGGAAAGAATCTAAATGACTACCCAGATATGTATCCTTTATCCTTTTGCGAACAGGAAAGATCATGCATTCTGGTGGTGGTGGAGGTATTTTCTTTTAAAAAATAATGGTATATTTAGACATTAGTGGTATAATTTTATATCATCAGGAGCTGGAAATTTTCTGTCCTGCCCAAATGTATTTTGGAAAGATGATCTGTGGTATACATCAGTTTGCAAACAGCATGAATATGTTAGCCTTTGCTGCTTTATCCTCTGCCAAAAATGTAGAGACGATAGCATCTGTTTCCACTACCCACGCTATCCAAATCATTAAAAGCTCACAAGAGTTGGAAAAGAAGTTCTGAATGCTTTCACATGTCTGTCTTTGCTAGAAAAATCACTCTCTTCTAACCACGTGTTCAGATAGTTGCCCTTGCTTGTGGTCCTGAATTTCAGGTGATAATGAGTGATGCCTGGAAAGGTAGGATTAAAATTTAGGAAATGACAGATTTCAAACACAAATAAATCTGGACTGCATAATTTAATAGGTGCTGCTTCAGCAAATTTTGAAATCATACCTATACTTTTCTTTCTTTGATGCAATGAGCTATGAAAAACACTTCAGAAACATGGTTAGCTGAGGATGACTAACAGAATTCACACTTAGGTCTTGGTTGTGTGGATCTTGGATGCCTAAATAAGTGACTAGTTCTCCTTGCTGCTGAAAACCTTCTATTACAAGTTGGCTTTAGAACATATGAAGGTTTGGAACTGGTTCACTTTTTTTTTTTCCCAAATAGTTTGCTAGCAGCTATTAAGAGCCTTCTAAAATAACCAATGTACATTTCCCTTTCCAGTCTTTTTCCCACACTCCCTTTATTTGTCCCATACACCACTGGTGAGTTGTAGGTAGAAAGAACTCTATGTACTGAATTGACCAAAGTACAGGAAATAGTGGTCTCTTAGTTGTCTTTACTTATTTGTTTTTAAAACTATATTGCTCCTGCAGTGTGCAAAACAATTTGAAAATGTAAAGAAACCAAATACAAAGTGACGTCAGTTGTTTCACTTTCTTCTGTCTCTGCCACATACTCTATGTTCTGCTGTTGCAAAGTTCTGGTCCCTTATTGCTGGTATCAATAATAGTGCAGATAATGATTACTGAGCAAGCAGAACTGGCTTGGTTTTTGTGGTCTGAAGCATAGAATTTAAAGATATTAAACAGTAAAGAAATACATCATTGGTGCTTGTGCAATTAGATGTACAATAACCTTTTTAAAGTTGTCTTAGTAGTTCAGTAGAATGGGAAGTAGCAGTTAGTGAAAAAAAGCTACAAGGGAGACCAAAGTGTAAGGATATTTAAGAATTTGAGGAGCACAAAGCCAATCAGATATAATTGCATTAAACAAAACCTTGAAATAGTCAGCCAGACTTGGGGAGGTCCAGGGACTATAAAACTTAAAAATGTAAAATTCTACTAATGTAGTATCTACATCTCTTTTAATGTTAAAGAGTTTGTTTTTATTCTTCTTTACTTTCATGCTCAAAGGAAGATTTGAACCTCTTTATAATCCTTAGTGGTATTTCATCCTGTCCTTTTCCAAAACTGGCAAAAGTTGCAGTTACATTTAAATTTTACATGGTTTTCTTCTGTATCTGAAAATCAATAATAGAAATAGGTTATATGGGCATGTTAACTTTGTTATATTAAGCTCTTCTTTCATGATGTCTAACTTTTGATTGAATAACAGACCATCAAGTCACTTTCTGAGACAATTACAAGAGGTTCCTTCCAATCTGGACAGAAAAACAATCAACAACAAAACACTCTGGGTTGTGTGTTGGTTTTTTTTGTTTTGGTTTTTTTTGGTTTTTTTTGTTTTTTTTTTTTACAGCAGCATGGCCTAGAATGTGCAGATATGCTAACTCCTGCCGTAAGAGCCGATGCTTAATATTATAAACAAGTATGTTTTGTCAGGTCTGAAATAACTTCTGGTGTGAGAGTTTAAAGCTCCCAGTATCTGTCTTGGGGCTGAGCTCATTTCCGTAGAGTGTGAGAAATTCATGGTTTTCTTAAGTTCCAATTTCATGTGTAAGAGGAAAATACTGCAAGGCTGCTCATGATTCTTAGTGGGAAAGCAGAAACAGTCTGCTGTGCAATGTGCAGATGTGGCCTCAGGGCTTCCAGACTTTCTAGTCAATTAAAAAGTTTTAAGTTGAGCAAGTTCTGTCCCTATCAGTGACGATGCAGGATATTGCTGAATATTCAAAGAAAAATATCTCTGCAGATGAGTCACAGTTTTAAATATATTAGTTAGGTATGTTTTCTATAACTTAAGGAAAAATGCTGGTTACTGGTATGAGTCAGCCACACGATTGAAAATATATTCTTCTTGCTGAGACTGTGTTCTGTGGTATGAGGCAGAGCTGTAGGAAGGATGTGGTGCTGACTCAGTAGTGGTCCTGCAGTGGTGGAACTTCTCCTCAGTCCTCTGTATAAATGTCTTCTAGGTAATTTCCTTGACTATGTAGTAAACTCACCTGACTTTCATCTGTGCCCAAATTAGGAGCACTTTGAGCCATTTAATGTTGAGGCTGGCAAGAAGCTGACTTGAATCTTGACATTTTTGTTGTCTTGTGAGGGAGGTTTTTTCAGCGAAAAATGGTTGTTATCTCTTTATCACCCATATGTTGCACAGCAGCACAGGAGCCCTCAGTCTGGCAATGATGGTTCCTACTCTTCCTCCCTGTCTCAAGAAATCTTTAAGTAATGTCCTGCTGTGGTATCTGCTATTATGTTTAACAACATTGTAATGATATAAGTTTAACAGCTTGATGTTTCTGCTAATTGTATCATAAATGTAGTCAACAATACTGATATTTTATTTGCCACAGGTGGGCTCCAGGGTTAATTCTCCTTTGAGTAAAAAAAAACCAAAAAACAAAAAACAAACCAACCAAACAAAAACAAACCCCCAAAAACACAACAGGAAAAGTTGTTATGTGATAATGCATTCAAAATGAATGAACTTTCCAATTTAAAGTGAATGAAATGTCTGAAGATGTTACACTAATTAAATTAGAAACAGCAGACTGTTTACCTGCATTTTCTTCAACTATACCACCAAATAGATTTTAGTTCACAGGCTTCAGAGCTGTTATTGTATGCAGCATGCAGACACTCTTGCATAGTTTATTCTGAATTTCTACCTGTGGAGACTATGTACAGACACACAACATTTCCTTAGGCTCTTGGCAGAGCATTTTTTGTTGTGCCTGTTCCCAAAGGGGAAATTCAGTTCACTTTTTGTGCAGTTTTAAATCTTTAACTTAGTTATGACTGACAAAGAATATAGCATTAGATAGAAATATGGAAGCAACTGGGGCAACAGGCATTGCTCTTTCAATGGCTTAGGTAAGATGTAGAATATCTTACAATACATAAATGACGGAGCGAAGGATGGAGACAGACCTCTGCCTGCACCTCAGTGAGAGTCTTTGCAGGGAATTTCTGTTGTGAACAAGCGTAACTCTCTGCAAAGTATCCTGAAAAATCAGTGTTACAGGAATGCCAAAAGGGATTAAGTAGGCACTTTTAAACGTAGATGAAACAATTGAATAAATTCTTCTTCAATTTGTAAATAGCTTGTGGATGCTTGGAAAGGTAAAATAATAATTGAAAAAATATTTTTTTCTGCTATTGTGAGTTGCCATTATAAGCACATGTTGCTATCTGCCAAAAAAGTAAGAGAAAAAACAAGAACACAATTTTCCTTTTTCATATTGAGACATTTACATCAATAGTGTGTATGCAGAATAACGAGTTAAGGTAGAGAAAATATGTACATGTCATTCTTTCGTAAAATACCGGACGTGCTCATGACTTATCAGTGTGAAACGCTGTGTGTGTCTAGTATGGTGATGTAGTAGTCTCGGAGATAGCATGCAATGTGGTAGTTACTATGGTAACAAGATGTTTTTCATTGAAGAGCCATTAAAATTGTGGCATATAAATAACATATGTACAGTACATTGTCTTTGAGAGAGCAGTTCTTGTCCAGGGATTGTAAGCATATGCTTTCATTCCCCTTTCCTTTTTTTTGTTCCCCCCACACCTCCTTTCCCAAATTATTGTATGTTTTTAATGTCATATGATCAGCTTGCCTCATTTTTAGCACTTTGCCTCTTTGAAGCTGTAGTGCTTGCAGACCTGATATGGTGCAATGAGAGGTGACAAAATAATGTGCTTGTTGTTAAGGTCTCAAGACAAAAGGAAGTAAAGTGAGTGAGACTGTCATTCCACAACTCTGAAGCGTGACACTCAGTTAAGACTTATTGGGTTAAGAGTACAAGCTTCAAAAGCGCAGAGCAGTTTGTCCCAGTGCATGCTTTATTGTGCTTAACTTTAAGCACCAAAGTAATTCAGTGGACTTCAGTTGGGTGATTTATTGAATTAAAGCTAAACAAGATTTGGAATGTTTTCCTGAGCTGAGGCTTGGCGTTTCAGATCCATGTAAGATCAAGTCACTAGATATTTGTAGAGACTCCGTTCCTGCTTCTCCATCCGTTTGGAGAAGTCAGCAGGGCTAAGGCAGCAAAGAAGGTCGGTGATTCCACTGCAGTGCAATCGGCAGCGAAGGCAAATGTCTCTCTTTTCCCACTGCCCTGCTGTCCGGAGTCATGTAGCACAGGAGATGCAGTTTGCATACTGAAGTGAAAAATTGTAATTTTTATGGGAAATTTGTGCAGCTGTACAGTTTACAACATTGAAGGAAAATTTCCTGAGATTACAATGACATGCATTAACTAGAATCGTTGCTCACTTGGGTGAGGTAGCTGATACTGTGAGAGGGGGATTTTAGACATTTCAATATTGCTCACTGCCCTGAAAAAGGAATGAAATATACTGAGGGAGGAGGTGCATTTCAGCATTAATACATAATTTCAAAGGAAATGATAAAACCCTCTCTAACTGTTGAAAGTGAACTGTTACAACAAGAATGATATCCTAATTCTTCATCTAATCATTGCTATATAAGAGGAAGAACAGTGTAACTGACGCATATATTTGCTGACACTGGCATCCCATGGATTAGAAGGTCAGTAGCAGGATTTTTTTTGCCGTACTATGACGTACGCTCAGGCAAGCACCTTATGACATAGGGGTGTATTCATAAAGGCAGATGTAGTGATCCTACTTGGTAAAGCCATGCACTGGACCAGCTCCTCTACCATCTAGTGGCTAATTTACCTTTTCGCTCCAAAAGGAAAAACAGTGGAAATCTCCTGTGAAAGTTCAGCAGAAACTGTTTCATACCGAGTAACAGCACAATCCTTGAACTCAGCAGTGTGTGTAGCCAAATACAAACCTACTGCTTCCTCTGCTTCTCTTACTACCACAAGAATTCTTGTGTTTGCTGTTTATTGTTATTTTTAACTTTGTTTTGTCTTCTTTCCAAACACTCATTTTCTGAGAAAAAGCCTCAGTAGCATATCTGAAGAATAAATACTTGCACAGGCTGTTGCCAATGTGCACTAGGAACTTTCACTAATATAAACCAATTCAATCCTAAAGTTCATGTTAGCAGAATTCCACCATCAATTATCCCAAATAACTTCGGTGCAGCAGAGAACATAAATGAAAGAAATTAAGGAGCTGTGGCAGAATCTTGTATGGGTGAGCTGTGGCACCCAGGAAGAAGGCATCTGTGTTATCTCCTCATCACTTTTTTTATATAGGACACTGAGGAATAAATGATTGTCTTGCAGCTCCAAAGAGGATTTAGCCACTGCTAGTGAGAAGTATGTGATTCCCAGAGGACAGCTCTCACTGGAAATGGAACCTGCTGTTGTTTGACTGTCCTGCATTGGAAATGAATGCCGAGTTGAATAATAATCAGATATAGAATTGGCTTGAAATGACTGCTAAGTTTCATTGATTCAAGGGCAGAAATGACAGTATTTACTCCAAGGAATGATCAGTCTTAGTATTCCTGTACGAAGTAGTTTCTGTTGAAAATGATATTCTTAGCAATAGTTTTATTTCCAATTCTAAGAACAGAAGGCTGAGAAACTTCTGTGGCAGTGTGTGATAAATATGGGCAAACACAGAATTTTTATGATGGTTCTATGTATATGCAGTCAAAACAAAACTATACATTGAAAATCTGAGGCATTATTCAGGTTGTAAATTCAATAATTTAAGAGCTGGAATTCAATGTTTGGAATACAACCTTAACTTGATACCAGTCTTGTATCAGAATTTGGGTAATCTAATTGTGTTTTAAATAACTTGATGACTATTTTTCCGAAGGTTCCTCCTTTAGTTATATATACCTCCATAAATTTAGGCCTACTAATGTTGTATTCCTGGGCTAATGAAGAAGACAAAGCTGAACAACCCTTTATTCATATTTTCACAGGGAGGTGGATAATTTCCATCAGCCTCTGCCTCTGAAAAATCTGGATGATTGATATGTATATAACGTGTGTCTCCCTCCCTCCCAGATGCACAAGTGTATGTCAAGTTCTGTGACAGAAGAGTGAGTCAGTAGGATTCAAGTGAACTGGGTTAACTCCTGAATCTGCCACAGCATCACTCTGTGACAATGGGTGGTTCAGTCAGCTCCTGTTTCTCTGTCAGATGGATGGTAGGGAATAAGAAATATTGGGAAAAGAGTCTCCCTATGCAAAAGGGAAACCTGTCATTTATTTTGAAGTGTGCACATCTTACTTTCCATACTTCTCCAAAAACTAGCATTAAAATTTTCATCTTGGAGGAGACTCTTTAGGCTTCCTAGAAAATGCATAGACTTTGTAGAAGGTGTTTGTCTTTAGAACTGACACAGTTTATGTGTGAAGAGCTTTGTATTGCCTATCATCTAAACAGATAATGTCCATTTACACTTGCACAAAGAAATGAAGAATGAAAACAATGTTTTTAACAGATTGGATTCAATTTTAGATCGTGACTTGTTTTTTTATAATGAATACAAAGCGAGATAGTTAAGTTGTAGTGCTAACACACCTATGCTTTATGTGTCCGTGGTGGCTGAAGAAACATGGAGGATGGATAAATAATTAAAAGTCCCACTATGTACACTTTGGCATCCTATGAATAAGAAAGCACAAGTAAGATGTTTGAATGGAGTATAATCCTTGAACCTGATAAACACACAAAAAGAAGAACTTCAGGTTATCTCTTTAGAGCAAGGCAGAAAAGGTGTTTCTCTGTGTCATGGCTCTGCTTAATGGAGTAATTTAAATTTAACTTTAGCTTCATATATTCCAGTTATTTCAGAGATTGATGAGGGAAATTTATCTTTTTATGTAAGTTTGCTGCTGCTGATTATGGAAAAAAATTATATGCTGTTTATATAAACAGATAGTATGTAACTTTATTTTCTTTGGTTCTTTTACTTCTTTGTTGCCAGCAGAAATATGGTGTACTAGGCTTTTTCTGGTCTAAATTGGACTTTTTTCTTTAGCTGCGTGCTCCTTGTAATGCAAAACAGTAGTCAGTGATCCATGCAGGCTTCCATTTATAATATTAATACAAGCCATGTTCCATGCTAATACATCTCATTAATATTAAAGCAAGAAGTGTAAGACTGGTGAGTGCTTAATCATTTGCAATTAGCACCTAACAGCTAATTCAGTAGAGGGCTTTTAGAAGGAAAAAGGGAGTGTATGCGGGAGGGGGAAGAGGGATGGAGCAGGAGTTTGCTAAATGCTGGTTGATTTAACTTAAAGTATTTAATACTGTGAAAACTTAGTAATTAGAAGAATTCTTGTCACCAAACAACTTTCCCTTAATTGATCATTTAAAAAGAAAAGAAAATAAAACCTTATTCTCCTTAGAAAAAAGAGCAATGGCAGCATAAACAGTAAAGTTCCTTTACTAATTTAGTTGGAGATTGTTCTTACTGATAATTCAATCATTTAGGATTATCTGAAGTTCAATCTGCTCAAAGCAGGAATCTTGTCTTTACTGAAATGCTGAGCACCATACTCAACTTGTCGGGTTGTTTATGTATGTAGAAAGTGAATCTAATTAGTCTACAGCTGAAGTGTCCAAATCAGATTGTTAAAATACTGATCTACAAAACCTTGTGAGAAAAGGTTGTTGGATATTAAGTGAGGCAACTTCCTGGTTATTCTTCACATAAGTCTGTGTGGTGTTTTGTTGTATGGCCACTGTTCCAGTAACTCAACAGCCTGAGATTGCTTGTCTGCTTGGGAAACAACTTCCCCAGGCAGAGAACGGCGTAGGTAAGATTCAAAGTGCCCATACCTTTAGGATTGAGAAAAATTGTATCCAGTAATTATCAAGTAAGTATCAATGAATTATCTCTCTGTCTTGTCTCCCATCCCAGTTGCATTTCAGGACTTCTCTGATACTACTCGTCCAGTTGTGTTAGTGTCTGCTACAACTTGAGTGTTCTCCTCAAAATATATATTTTTTGAAAAAGGATGAATTGTGCTCAAAGCCAGGCTTTGAAAGCAGGACAATTATCTCTCTGTTCCTGGCTTTGCTTTTGTTTTTATGTGCTGCTTTGTCTAGGACTTAAAACTTTCAGTTGCAAAAACCCATATATGTAATTAGAGGAATAAAAGCATTGCTTCTAACAGTGGGTTTGAGTGTTTGTTCTTAGGAAGTGCTTATGTTTTTTTGGACAAAGTTGCTGTATACATATATATGTTACACTAGGGTTTTGTGACTTATAGACAAAAACTGTTGCTACACGCTAATGTCTCTAAAGAGCAAACCACATTGTTGAGGTAGATGTAACTTTACTGTCAACAACTTTGAGGAAAATTAAATATAATTTCGCATGTTATGAGTAATCTGAGGAGATTCACTGTGTGGATAGGAGCTAAAAGGTCTTAGCTCCCACCTCTTTCCTCCTTTTCTCTCCATCCCTTCTGATTACTTGGCCCGGTACTCCTGCATGGTGTTCTTATTTTATGTTTCCTATTTTCCTTTTGGCATGGCAGTTTGCATTTCATTCCTTTTTCCAATTTCTTATGCCTCATCTATATAATAACCTCAGAACTCTACCAGTTTTTCTTCATGCACTACTCCACACATGCATAACTTGACCTGAGAAAGAAACAACCTGTCGCAGCTCGTTGATTCTAGCAGGTATGAAGCAGAGGCTGTGTGGGAACAAACCTTGCTGTACAGAATGGAACCTGTTCCCTCTCTGACCCCACTTATGCTGGCTATTTCCAATCAGTTCTTATGTATTGGCTAATTTTCAACCATACTGTAACAGCTAAAGAAACCTAATGACTCTCAGACATTCTGTGTGCTGCTGGTCAGGGAAAAGGAACACTTTCAGGAGGGTCTGTACTTCCCTTTTGCTCACAGGTCTTCCCATGTAGAGATGCTGAGTAGTATTTTTTCCAAATAATCTCCCAAGCTTTGTCAGTTGAAAAGTTAAATAACACTTAAAAACCTGAGAGGAATGGGGAGAGGGAAGCTTACAAATAATACTGTGCAGAATGTATTTCCACATTATTACTATAAAAAGACTGGAGAGCCATAAAATGATAGAGAACAGTGAAAGGCTGTAACTTGATTCATTTGGAGGCTTAAAGCAGAAGGCTTTTGTAATGGTAGCAACAATCAAATAGGTAATGGACAGAAAGATTAGCAAATGGCTCCAGCAAGCATCACGAGAGCTTCAGAAGCATGCGCTCATGATCCTTCCTCCATCTCTGACCTTGACCAGAAGAAGTTGTCTGTCTTTGCTTGAAAAAAAGCAAGAGGGAGCAGGATGGTCAAGTAAAGAACAACACTGAGGAGGTGTTATAGATTAAATTAACAAAATGCTATGATTTGCTTGTGTTGCTGTGCTTTAGAGAAAGATTGGAAGAGCCTTTGCAGGGAGGAGGGGAGAAAAATAAAAAGGAGAAGAAAGTTTTCCAATAATTATTTCAAGATTTGGGAAAAGAAAGTACATTAAGTCAGCAGCACATGAAAAAAAGCAACTGTATGGAGGGAAAATAGCAACAAAAAATGAAACAAATAATAGGAGACCTGACTAGAAAGAAGATGAAACGAAAGCAAAGGAGAATGAAAGCAGGAGAAAGTGTAGAAGAAGGACATGCAACAGGAAAAGATTCAAAGATGATCTTGGAAATATCTCAGTAACATGAAGAGTGGGATAAGCATGGGCTTTTACTAGAGGGGAAAGGGAAAAAGGAAGAGCAGAGGATGGATGAGTGGTAAAAAGATCACCGGTATTAAAATTCATGCGTGTATGTAATTTCTTTGCACATTTGCAACCTTTGCGTAGGCACTGTCCTGTTCCAACTTCTTTCTGTCAGCAGAGAAGGCAGTAATGACACCCAATGCCTGGGCCACACTGATAGGCAAGGTGAAAAAAATCTGTTTGGAAAGGAAAGGACAAACCTCTCAAAAAGAAGTCATTCACTTGTCAAATTAGTGGCTTTAATGAAAGTGGATATAGACTAATGAAAGGTTAAACCTGTAAATTGCAATCTAACAAATGGGTTCACGGAAGACAGCTCTCTCTTCATGGAAAGAAAAGAAATATTACCGACAAAACATTACCTTGGAGAGACCAAGCGATTCCCTCAGGAAGCAGCGTGATCTCCTGCTGTTCTGCTGAGCTGGGCACTCCTGCTTCTCTTGAAGGACTGACAGACAAACAACTCTTCATTGATCACTGTACTTTGAGAGTGCTTTGATCGTTACACTGAGTCTTCAGGAATATATACTATGATGATATCTCTGCCAAAACCCAGGCAGTTCAAAACAGAATCATTAAGTTCAGTCAAAAGTCTTATGTTTACATATTGTGAAGGGTTTGGGAATTATATAAGAGGTAAATAGAGTGCTTATGACAAAATTAAAGCAAAATCATAAATAAAAATAAGATTGAATTTAGGTTCTTGCATCTTTTCCTATCGAATTTTTACCTTTTCGGCATTTTTATGGCTTGGTTGTTTTTGGGGAGTGGCAGGAGAGAGGCTACTCAGTCTTAGCCTGGGAGGTGTGAGTGTGTAAATGCAAGAGAGCATTGGAGGGTTTACAGGGTATGTACCGTATTTTGGTTTAGCTGAACTTTTCCTTGCAATTCACCTTTCATCTGTTTTAAAGACTTCTTCCTTATGTGTTTTGTTTTTCTTTTGTTCTTCCAGGCTTCTTTCCTGCAAGTTCTTCCTATTTTGCATGTTGCTTATTACAAGGACTAGTTCTCCCAATACTGAGCTTGTCTCAAGGAGGATGTAATAAGATTTTCATTTTCAAGTCTTTGGGAACTTTTGCTCTTATTCAGCTGGTGAAGGGCACTCTAAATAATTAGGAATATTAAAAATGAAGTTGTTCAGGTGGGAAAGACTGGCTTCAGGATGTTACACTCTGCTATGTAATTATTTAATTTCACCATACACCACCAACTGCTTGCACATGATGTGCCTTCCTTAAGGTTTGCTTATGTTGCTGATCAGAAGTTTCAGGCAAATCAAGAAACTTCCTTTCTAATATGTAGAAGAGGGATCATGAATATTCTTTTCTTCCAAATAAGATGCAATTTTAAGTAGGACATGAATATAATAAATATGTTGTGCAGGGGTTATCCTTCTAATTTTTCAGCAGTTCAGATATTTAGTAATTTAGTGTCACATCAGGAAGTTTTAATTTGAGTGTTTTATTGTGCCATACATTTAGTAGCAATCTGACATTGGAGAGAGGAAATTGCTGCAGTCCCTATTTTTCACGGTTTGTTTGAATGAATAATTAACTATAGCACATGATTAATTTAAAATATTTAATAATACAGCATTTCTGTACACCTCATGTAACATCCCGCATCACTTTCACAGCATGCTGCATATAAGAACTATGGTAGTAGAAAGTGGATGTAGCAGGGCACAAGTGCTAGAAGTGTGGAACATGGCAGTCGAGGCATGGAGGGCAGCGCGCTGCCCTTATACCTGGCTGAGGGACCACTAGATCAACTGGTGGAGCAGAGGAGGGAAAGGCGTGAGAACATCTTTCAATAGTTGCAAAAAACAAAACAAAACACAACTTTACAAAGGAAGATACTGAACCAAAAAGAATGAGGTGATTAGTCACATTTTGTGAGAAAGGAAAGATTGATCTGGTTACTTCAGGGATGTTGGATGATACAGTGGATTGCCAGCTGGGTCACCAGTGTGTAGCTTTGTCACTGACGGAGTGTATATTCTGTCACTTCATGTACTTGTGCTTCAAGTTTTGTGCGTGCAAAAGAAATATTGATACTTCTAAGCATTTTGAGGTTACTGAAAAAAGCTCTAAGAATTCAGTCTGTTGAGTAACATTACTGGTTCATACCTGAGGGATTGCAGCATGCAGAGTTGTGTGCATTTTAGGAAATGGGGTTTGTAGCTGGTGCCAAACACAGAACAATTAGAGGTGGAGTGTGGTTTAGCAGACACGGATGGTCTGGTGTTCTCCACTTTTTGTGATGGAATACACAAAAAGGGAGCATCACTTCTTAAAAACAAAAAGGAGAAAGTAATGGAGAATGAGAAAAAGGAGGAGGAAGTAGTAGAAGAGAGGAAGAAAAAAAATATACTACTGCTGCAGAAAATGCCTGGAAGACTCAGTTTTGTGGCATTTTCTGTGCAGACTCTGGGAGGTGCCCAGGAAGAGCTCATGGGCAGTCTGTCAGGGCACCTCTCCCCCGAGCTCTCAGATGGGCAGGGACTCCCATCTGCTTTCTCAGATGTACCGTGGCAGCAGCCAGGGGAAGTATCATCTCAAAAGTTTTTGTAAAAGCCAATATTATAGCATGTCCTTCCACTAATGATGAGTACTTCCTGAAAACTTGCTGAAGATCAAATTCATCATGGGATTTCTGGGCAAGAAAACAGCCTTTTTAAACATAATCTACATTAATATAAAAAAATTCTGATGCTATAACAGTCTGAGTCACTAAAACTCCCACTGGTTTTGGTGTAGAGCCAAGTGTTTCTCAAGAGATGCACAGCAGCTTGCAGCAGTGAACCAAAGCTGGGCTGTATTTCAGTCTTGTTCCCTGTGTGGAATACGTCTCCTTGGCACTTGCTGCTGGCTAGCTGGTGATTTTTAATCAGATATAGGGGGGGAAAAAAAAAAAATTGCAGTTTTCTTTTCTCATAATAGCTGTGTCATTAAACTTTTTCATCTTTATATGACCGAAATTTGTTTTTAATTGGTCATCTTAAATCAGGCATTAAATTCCATTTTCTTTCTACAAGAGGATTATCTGTTGTAGCCAGCGTGATTTCTCCCAAACCCTTTCTTGCTCCTGGCTTGTAAATAGCAAGTTAGTATCTCCAAAAAAACTTACTCTGTAGTTTTGGGTGCAGTTTTTGAATAAGCATATTGTTTTAAAATACCGTTAACACTTCTAAATAGGCCAACAAAAAGCATAAACAAAGTTAGCCAAGGTAGAAGCATTTATCCAGTTACATGCAGTTTGTTTTCTCTCCTACTGAACTCAGTCTGAGTCCCACCCAGTGTGGACAGGACAGAGTTCAATATCGGGACTAGCCTGTAAATGATCTTTGGTTTATAAGAGGATAGTGCAAAATGTGAAGCTTATCCAAAGCCCATGAGGTCTTGGAGAGTCATTCAATTTACTTCAGTCAACTTTGGAGCAGGCACTGTATGGAGGAGGGGGAATGTATCTGAGCTGCTGCTGCTGGAAAGTCCCTCAAGGACAAGTAGCCTGTTGCTATCAGGCAGGCACAGTGTGGCCAGAATTGCTGGGAAATCTGCTTAACAAGTTCTCAGCAGCCTCTGTTAATGGTGTTTCTTTAAATTTCTGCTCGTATTTGAAAGTTTTCCTTAGTGTCTTGTAAACACAAACTATCCACCGTTGACTCCCTGTAATGAGTATGACTGTCACTTTGTCAGAGAGAAAAATTGGTTGAAATAATTGCAGTAAGATTTTGTGAGGACAGATATAATAATAATAGATACAAGGTCAGAAAGAAGAAATTTTGCCATTGATATGAGCAAGACCAAGGAGGTCTCCTAAATATAATCTCAGCTTTTTATAAAATTTCCACATTGAGTAAAGCTAATATACATTATATTGTCATTAAAGTTCAATTTTCTTCTTTTCTGGTAAGTTTTCTATTTCTTGGTGCATATTAAGAATAACATGCTATGTTATTATGAAGTACTGACAACATTTAAAGAGGACTGCAGTACTCCTTATTGTATGGAGTACAGTTTGTTTCTCTAATGCATAGCAAAGTCTTGCTGAGTCTCCAGAAAAAAAAAATCTCTAAAAGGCAAAGTACCATTTCTATCATAGTACTCGTCATTTTCCCATGTTATTTGTTTATGGAGTGTGAAATATAAAAAAAATAAATTATATAAATATTTATGCAAATATTGATTTATTATTCAGTAATCAATCTTTGTTGGCTATATTATAGCATAATCAGTTGTATGTTAAAAAGCATTTAATTTCATGCCTAATTAACATATTATAAATTGAGGAGAGAAAATTCAATTATTACGGACAGTTTGCAAATGTAATACATACAGTGTTCTTCAATAATTGAATGAATATTGGATGTTATGGGATGAGTTACTTCCACTCTCTTTTGTGCTGACTCTTTACTGATAGAGTCGAATGAATGGGTTCCAAGGGATGTGTGCCGTACTGCCCTGAAGCACCATCAGATTCCCATTAACTTCAAAGGGAACTGTGTGCAGAGGCAGAGAACAGTATACGGCCCAGTATGTGTAAACTAGATCAGCTCCATGTTAGCATCTGGAATTTTGAAACACGTCTACCTTTTGAGGAGCAATTTCCTGTAACTTGATTATTTTGCCAAATAGCTGCATAGTTTGGGCCCAATCCTCTTCTTTGTTTAGTCAGGGGCAAAAATTCCCACTGCCTTCAACGAGAACAGGACAAGAGGCCAAAAAAATCCTTGTGTAGCTTGTGGAGTCTGGCTATGCCTAATTTTATAGCACTGCGAATTTTGCAAAAATTCCTGCCACAGAATACTGTTGCCTTGTTTTGTGCTATCTTAGCACTTCCCATAACAAGTCTCTGCTTTCTGTAAAGGGAGTAATGATTTCTTGAGCAACTGCAGAGACAATGTATTGGTTCATAATATTTTCTTTGGGATCCCTGCCTCCCTGGGAATTTGAAGCCAGCTGTTTGCATTGCATTTACAGTGCTTAGGACCTAGGATTTCTGACGAAGGTAGAAGCTTGACTTTTGTGTAATTAAGTGTACTTTGTAATGGAAAATTTGATACAGTATACAGAGCCAGGGTCAAAAAAAAAAGAAGGGCAGAACGGGACTGCTTAGTTTTATTCAGCTGAACCATGCAAATTGGCTCCCAACTGAATTGTTACTGTTAGCTGAATAACTTCTTTGTTGTTTAGAGATAAATAATAATACATGTTACTGAATTCCACTGGCAAATAAATAATTTAATGATTGAGATTATATAAACATGTATATTGGAAAAAAACCCTTGAAAAGTAAAGCTCCCTTCAGTCGATAACAGGACAGTTTTGTAAACCACTTAAAGCTGTGATAAAATCCTCCTTGACTGGCCCACGAGCAGATGTGACAAGTTGAATTTATTTCCTCTCTTACCAGGAAGCTTTGCAGGAAACTCTTAACATCTGGTGCTTTTCACTTCCATCTAGAGCTATAAATGTTATTGGAAAAGGATGTTCCCAGGAGCAGCAAGTTTCTGACGTTTCTGCCAAATGGACTCCAAATGATCCTTCTGTGGTTCTGAATTCCCCAAGTTCTTAGGAGCTGGCAGCCAAGAATCTCTGATCTAAACACAACTCACTAATTTAATTATTTTATTATAGATCCGTGGAAGGCTCTTGCAGACCAGTGACTTTACATCTGTATTGGATCTAGCTAGGCAGGAAGCACAAGTTAGAAGAGTATAAATATTTTGTTTCTTAACTGCTTTTTGCTTGAAAACTTGGAAACCATTTCACACACAAATCAGTCACACAAGTGTGAATGCAGAGGAATGAGAACTAGAGATAAAAGTAACATCAACTTGTATTTGTTTGATATTTTGAATGTCTATTTCCCAGGGAGACCGAGTAGTGTGTGTCCAGCAGGTAGGAGTAGTAATGAAAACCAAAACATAACATTGTACAACTGCACTTTACCCAAAAAGGTAAATTAAGCACTTCTATCGAGAGTAAGTCATTCAGTCCCTTGTATCTGGTTTACAATAGCACAAAAAGTTTGGAAGAAGCACCAAAATGCATGTTTTTGTTTAATGTGCTTCAGAATATTTCACTTTAAGAAACTAAATGGCTAAATTTTATATCTTTTCTTTTGGAAGATTAACTATTGACAACAAAATAATATTTATTCTATGATCATGAACTTATACTGCAGGAGAATTTCACTTGTAGATGTAGTTGGAGGACTGAAAGAGAAAGGAGCAGGTCGTGTTTCAGGGAAGACCTACTTTGGAATTACATCAAAGAAAAGGAGGAATGTGAGCTGGATCTGGTAACTCAGGAAACCAGGAAGAAACCCCCCACCGCTACCGGAGCTTGGGCATTCCTGGTGGCTGTGTTTGGTGTGACCCTTAGCAAGTGCTCAGGCTCTGGGAGGAGTCCAGGCGATTTTTTTTTTTGTCAGTCAAATCAGCTGTGACTAAAAATTTAGGCAGAAGCTGACAACATGGACACTTTGCCATGGAAGAGAAAGAATAAAAGTATGTCTGTCTGACACAGATACAGTGTTTGATTAAAAAAAAAAAAGATATTGTCTTAAAATCCAGGTTTGGTTTGGGTGTGGCAGTGTGATTTAGCTCCCCTCCTCCCCACCCCTCTCCCTCCCGACACCCCCAGTAGAGGTTTCTACTAGATGAACTGGAGGAGGTTATGTTTATGTGAGTGTGTAGGAGAGAAAAAATAGTGGATCTAACTGCCAAAGATCTTTCTCTGATAATTGTATTTTCATATAAAATAAGAAATAGAAGTCCTTGCACCAAAGAAAATGGTGATTTATCTGATATCAGAAAACTTGGGATAGTCCAAGGATTGGAAGAATACACTCTGGAAGAGTGTTTCTGGTTCATGGAGGATGGAAACCAAAAATGGCAAGGAGCAGTGTTGCTGAAATTTGTGGTGGTGCTCTATAGACCAGTAAAGTGGTAGCAGAAAGGCAGCAGATAAAACAGGAGGTGAACAGGGGTGATAAAATCATTGAAATCAGGAATAAAAAGCTTAATGTGACTGGTTAGAATAACATTTTAAGAAAAAAAAGTCCAAGGAATCACAATGAGAAAGGGGAATTTTACCCACATGTACACTGGAAAAATCAGTACATTTTGTTGCTGTTTCAAGAGAAGAGCTGTCTTAAGAGGGAAGAACTGGATGAGAATCTAAGTTTGGATAAAAGTGATTAAAAAAGTCAGAGTTATGCTCTTACTATGTGGCTAGATATGGCTTTAAAACATTTGTTTTTCTTCTCCTTGAAGGTGCCAACCTCTTAAACAGTGATGGAAAAATGCAGAAAAACACCTACCCATACAGGATTAGATTCTGACAGGGCACTAGTAATGCAACTGTAGTGTTTTATCCTGCCCTTCTAATTTGGCAAAGATCTCCATTGATTATGTTAATTGGTAGTGAATATTCTGCAAGCAAATTATGGCATCCACCTCTGGGCTGCCTCAGCTGCAGAGAGAACCAGGCTATGCTCATGAACATCCTGAGTCCAACTTTCAGCATCAACTGGAAAAAAAGTGCATCACAGCACTTGTTTAGTGTTTTGTGCCCAGACACCACGCAGTAACGTGAGACAGTTCTTAGCCCTTTGCTATTTGCTGATGGGTATCTGAGTCCAGTTCAGTCCTTGCTGTCCAGTTCAGATTCCCACATTGTTGTTAACCCAAGTGTGTCATGGCCATAATAGCCTGTATTGCTACATATCACCTTATACATCTGGTGCCAGACTTGTGTACAGAGGTATCAACAGTCTGATATCTTTCTGAGCCAAAGATTATTTTGGCAATTAATAAATAATGTTAGACATTTTCTGTCATGTTTTACAGCTTCAAAATATGACATAATAATAATATTCCTTAACACTTTAGCTGTCCTAAATATCTGTGGCTAAGCACTTGATTTAGACTCAGTTGCTGTGTGTTAAATAAAGACCAACTCAAGAGAAAACAACAATTTAGTCAATTATATTTATTTATTTATTTATTTTTTAACATCTGTGCAACCTCAGTGAATTCACTGCAGTACATCTAAAGACATGATTTGGACAGTAATTTAGCAAATCTTCTTATGTAGTGGAGCTGTTAAACCTCAGTAAAAATATTTTAATAATCAATTGCTATTTAATTAACATGCATTTGCTGTCTTAGTAAATCTAAATTAAATCCCAATTTTAGCCACTTAATTCAAAGTGTGAATTAACATTCTCTATTGATAAGTAGTATTATAATAGGCTTTCAATCCTGAGTTGAAGAAAAAAATCAATTGTAACATTAAGTTGAATTCAGTATAAAATTAATCACATATTTCTCTGCAGTGTAAATTGCTTCTTGCAGCTTCTCTTCGCCCAGTATATGTGTTCTTTGTCAGAACATCATGGTAAGGGGGACAGATTGCATTTCCCCTTCCTAGCTTTGACAAGGAGGACTACAGTACCTCTTTATTCCCTTCAAAATTCAGGCATACTGTAGAAAAGATGGAGTAATAGAGTGGACAGGTACTTTTGGCAGAGTCTGGACTTTTGGGCTGTCTTGGGTAGACATTCTGGGACAGTTCTCCCACCTCAGCCTCCCTGCTGTGCAGGCAGTAAAAGAGATCTGATGAAGATTGATAAAGGGAGAAAGAGGCTGAGATGTGAGGCAAGGATGAGAAAGAAAATGAGATGTATTTAGGTAGACAGAAAAGAAAGATGTGCAAAAGGCACAATAATAATTAAGGAGGTACAAGACGCTAGAGGATTTTTTAAGAATAAAGAGCCTGGATAAATTTGCACAGAGCGTGACTTGAGATTGGTGTATGCAATGGGAAGGTGGAAATGCCATGTGCTTTACCTGACCAATGAAGCTCGTGATGTGAACTAGTCATTCACTTTAAGGAATGCATTGACCACATTTACTGTGTCCTATCCACCCCCATGGATTTAAACCGAAGCTTGAGTAACATTAGAGGTTCATATATTTCAGCTGTAGCCAATACTTTCTGCTAAACCTGTCTCTCATAATGATGTCTCAGCAGGACGGGGCCTCGTTCTTTGTGTCACTGATCGGAGCAAATCCAATCGAAGCAAATTGGAGCCAATTGGTGTTTCCATTATGCAGTGGCAGAAGAATTGAACTCGTTGTCACTAAGGATATATCAGTACTTCCTATTAATGTCAGTTTTCAGTTTTATAACATTTTGTTAAAAGTTCCCTCGGGCTGTATTCACTATACAGATTTTCAGAGAAGGAAGACATATTTTATATTGAGAGCTCATTTGGTTTATTGTTAGAGGATGCTTGTGTTCAGAACTAAATGGATATTACTTTCAACAAGTGAAGACTTTGCCTCCTTTATTGCAGCTGCTGGTCTGCAAATGGACAATTCACCCAAATTTTCATTAGATAGCTTTATTGGGTTTTGGACCAATTTAGGCAGAATTAATATTTCTTTGCTAAGCTCAATGTTCGGCATTATAGTCATGCCTTAGATTTTATAATAGATGGCTTTTTTAATATTACATCATCTGTATTAATACCAAACTTTAATGTTTTGCTAGAAAAGGACTATATTCTGCCATTGGGTATGAACATGCAGCCTGTGCTAATTTAAATAAAGGTTAAAAAGACAATTTCAAGCATTATAATAATTTTAGTTTGCCATTTTTTTCTTTTTATTATTCTAAATGGATCTTTAAATGTCTTAGCTAATTTTATTTTATAAGATCAAAGACGTATTACTTTGCCACAGTTCTACTTTGGTTTTGGTTTTTTTTCATATTTGTTTTGATTGCTGTCATTATTACTATTTCTTGCACTGTTTATTTATGATGTTGTTTTAGCTTAAGGCTAGTGTGCTGTAATCATTCCGCCTTAAGCATCATTTTTCCCTATGGCATGAAGATGAACATAGTGAACAGTACAAATTACAGACTGGAAAGGTTGTTGCTGACATTCTGTTTAGCAACAACAGAAACAAGCTTATGGCTCCTCTCATGATGAGCTCTTCCAGGTGTTTTTCTCCTCTCAGACTTGCTGATGTAAATCAGGAGTAATACTAGTTATTCCAGTTAAATATGGTGTTTCTCAGTGAGGAGAATCTGCTGTCTGAAACAACAGTTTGTCCAGACCTTCGTGGGGCTTGTGTCATATTGTTAGTCACACAGAAATATCGTTACTGGAAGTGCACCCCTTTGGCTACAGTTTTGCCGTTGTTTGAGTGTAGTTGGCTCGTTGCGGAGTCCTGTTGTTCCCGGGGAAGCAGGAACCCAACCAATAGTGTAGAACACAAGGAAAACAAAGCACTGTTGTTTCTTGTCTTTACAACCTTCTTTCTTGTCTGCTTTTAAAGGATGAGGCTGTAAGCCATAATGTCTTTGTTATTAAAATAGGAGTGGAATTTGAGTTTGTTTTGTGTCTTTACATGTGAAAGGTCATCAGCTCAGCTTTGTAGTTATACCCACATACTTCTCCTTGTTTCCTGCTTGCAGCAAAAGTCACTGAGCTTTCAGAAGCTGATTCTCCATTTTCTGTGACTAATTTCACTCTGATTTGATTGCATTCTTTTGGAAATTGGGAGATCTGTTGCAATGGACCCAGAATTGCATTACATATGGTATGAAATTGGGAGGAGAAGCTGATACACCAGGAGGTTGTGCTGTCATTCAGGGAGACCTCAGGACCAAGCTGAGCTTTAGCCAGCCATGCAGTCTCATGGCACAGAAGGTCGACAGCCTCCTGGGCTGCATTATGCAGCAATTCACCAGCACATCCAAGGAGGTAATCCTTTCCCTCTACTCAGTCTTGGTGAGACACATCTGGAGTGCTGTGTACAGTTCTGGTCTCCCCAGTACAAGAGAGACATGCACATACCGGACAGACCTCAGCAAAGGGCTAGGAAGATGATTTACAGTCTGGAACATGTGTCATATGAAAAGAGGCTGAGAGAGCTGGGGTTGTTCAGCTTGGAGAAGAAAAGGAGTCTTATGAATGTGTATAAATACCTGATGGGAGGCAGTGAAGAAGACAAAGCTGAGCTCTTCCCAGTGGTGCCTTTTACCAAAATACTACTCTACACTTACACATTTTGCTAGCATACACCAAAGGCCTTCACTGGAGGTATTTTTTCAAAATATCCATATTTATTCATACACTATTTTTGGGGGGAATATGAGCCCAGTAAATGCTTCTGCTAGGTTTTGTAGTCTTGTACACCATTCTGCTTTTTATCCTCTGGCCACATTGTCAGAATGACTTCACACACCAGTCATTGTTCCACTTCTGCAAAGAATTAAATTCTCCATTCTAACTTTCAACAGGCCTCAGTTTATCCCAAATATTAAGTTAATAAGACATCACATATTTTTATGGAGGCTTTTTTTTCTGTTTATGTCTGTCAGACAGTTTTATTTGCTGAGTATTTTTTTTGTAAATAGCCGTGATTCTGTAGCTTTCTTGAAGACACTTTGTTAGCATCTGATTCACGAAATAGAAGCTGTTTGTTGGTTTTGACCAGGCACAGAGGCCACACAGAATATATTTTAATGTATTTAGTTGAATAATCAGAATCCTAAAAAATAGATCTTTTTTTTTCCAGTGCAAATACTTGTCTTCATAAATTCAGGATTTGCTTTCCATGAGAATTTGCTGATACATCTTTTAAATTCACAAACATCCCTCCTCCTAGAGTTGTTTGTTAAAATATTAAGAAGTTAATAAACACAAAGAAGTTTAAGCATACTAATTTAAAAATATGAAATCATTTTTGCAGAGACATTTCTTCACTATTTGCTGTGTTCTAATTTGGACTCTTTACCACCAAGACGTGAGCTGGACCCCTAACTCATTTTAAATAAATTGCTGAACAAATGATAATGACTTTTGGTCATTATCAGCACGGGCTAAATTCATGCTGGTTTTCATCAGATGAAAGACTGTGTCACACTATGATTCCCTTGAGCCATCCAGTCCCTCAGCCATCAGCAGCACTTTAATTTTCTCTTAGAGAGAGTATAATGTGAGCACTCAGCCTGGTTCACTCAGAAAATGTGGTAATTTTTCATACTTTCAAACACAGATGTTCTACCAAGTTTCATCCAGAGAGGCTAAATCTACATTTTAAAGCAAGGACACCCTAGATGTTACTTTTGAAATAACATACAACATGGCACAAAGAAATAAATTAATATAATTGCGTAACAAAAGTTATAAATCAGACCCAGGAGACAGGAATAACAAATTAAAAGTGAAGAATTCACCTTTTAATTACAGTGCTGAAGCCTCTGAAATTGTGAAAACATTCATTTGTATAATTCTGATTTATACAGTCCTTACAGGAGAATTTGCTAAACATCTCTCTTGAATATAATCTTGCAGGTGGGAAAAAGTTAGTGGTTTTTTAAATTCTCACAAATTATATGATATAACTCTAAGAAAACGCTTACTGTCATGGACACATTTTGTCTGCAGAAATCAGATGACAGACCTTTAAAGAAAAAGGTTTAGCAAGAAATATTTTCTTTTAAAGGTCAGTCTTAAATCTTTCTTTTCTCCTTTTTTTTTTTCATTATCAGAATACAATATATTTTTTTTCCTTTCCAGAATTAGCTTATTATTATTAAACCATAACCCCCAAAATGTGTCTTCCTAGTTTCCAGGAAAATTTGAAAATTTCCTGAAGATTTGTGTACTGTTAATATTTCTGTACATCTGGAGTTTGGCAGATAAAAAAATGTCAAGCTGTTTGTGTGACAGTTGCCAACAAAACCAAGCAGGGACACATTCCCAGGGCCCATTTCACCATTGCCCTACAACCTGTAGGGGCAAAGAGTAGGCACAGCAGTTGCAGAGAGCAAGCTGCAGATTTTTTTTTTTTCCTGAAGAAACAGAGAAATTAAGTAAAACCATAGGAGACAAACCTGAACCAAGAATATTTGGGTCTCCTACTGCATACTTGCAGGAATAGGACTGCAGATAATAAATGTGCCTACCAGCTTAGGGGTTTGTGTTTAAACATCATGCAGTTTACTGATTGATGTAGGCAGAGACTTAACGGGGAAGACTGGCTCTTTAAGTTCGTGTTTAGCCTCACCACTATTCTGCATAATGTCACTGTTAAGCTTGTCACAATTCTTTGTAAATACATCTCTGAAATGTTGCCAGCACTTACAAAAGGATTAATCTGTCCTTCCTCTCTGCATGAGTTTTCTTGAGAAAAACAGTTAACATATTTACTCTTTTTTCAAGTAGATTTTGTCTTGCCCTACATAGAAATATCATGAGACATCAGCAAAGGGTATCTATAGACTATACAAAAAACATGTATCAGCTTAATACTGTGCTTGTGGCTATATGACACTTTAGAAGTAGTAGAATTGTGACTCAGTTTCTCAAAAGAAAATGATTCAAGGTAGCAGGCCCTAATATATTGCTCTATGAAGAAATATCTGCAGGATAGCATATGAATTCCCACTAAAACCTGACATCCTTAGCATCTGGTCTCCTTAAAAGGTGGGGAGTGCAGAGGAAGCTGAACTTTGAGGCAACCCGGAAAGCCCAGTGGACTTCTCATTGCAACCTTTCATTTCTCCTTACAGGTGCCTCATGGCACTGTGGATGCCACCTTCCTCAGAAAGAGTGTGCCTATGTCTGGCTACCAAGACATCCCTAGGTGTCTAATCTAAATCAGAGACTGGCCTGCAGAGGCCACTTAAGAGTGCACACATGATGTTTAAGGCCTTACCAAGCTCGCTCTGACTAGTTCTCTGTAAGTACAGCAGAGGTAGGATATATAGAGAAGCAGCTGAAGCAATAAGATGCTTGTTGGTGTTTTAAAGCTGGAATCACAAGTTCCTGTGCTACTTTGGTCCTACAAAAACCATATGGAAGCTTCTATGTGATTTTTGGGTAGGATGGGATGGAAGATAGAGGTCAAAATGGCTTATGATGGATGCCATGCCAGACGAACACATAGAAAACATGTCTAGTTACTCTTTTCTGACTTTGTACATAACTTTACTTTTTGTACTGAACTTTACTGAAGCCTGTTATTATGGATGAAAAGACACCTTATCTTTTGAAAAATGAAAATTATGGAATGTAAAGACTTCTATTTTTTTATAGCAACAATTGTTGCTAACAGTTGTTCAGAATCCTTTTAAAATACCTATTTGGTGGTGGGTAGAGTTAATAAAGGAGGAAAAAATATCAGAGCATTCAGTCAGACAAGGTATATTTATTTTTTCCACTGAACTTAAATTGGGAAGTAAAAGAGGCCAAACATCTCTAGTAAGATTTTGACTCCATCAAAGTAACTGCTCTAACTTCCTTTGCTTCATCAAGACAGTAGCCCACAGCTACTATATTTGTCTGTTTATCTATGAAGTCGATTGGACAGAAAAGGTGGGCTATTAATTAAAAAAAATTAGACCTCCTTTAAGAAAATAAAAATTGGAAGTCTGCTATGGATTAATGTCACTTTATAGAAGCATTGTAATTTTCAGTTTTAGCTTTAGATTTTCAGTTTGCTTTCAAAAAATGTGAAAAAAACCCTGTAATTTTGTGATTACTTCAGTGTTTCTTTTGTAGTTAAACTATTGCAATACCTGACAAGGTACCTTGAATATAGGAAGTAAGATTATCTTTTCTTTAGTATCTCTTGTAATTGATTTATTATTAGTATTCTTTCCTTGTCTGAAAATGCAGAAAGTTCTAGTTGTTTGTTTTTTTTTTTAAAGTAAACTACATTATTTAAATGCATAAATTTGCTTAAGCCTCAATGGGTTACTTTGACTTGTAAGGCTATTACTTTTCCAGTTGCAAGCAATAATGATACTGCAAAGATATTCCATTTGAGAAAATATTTAAATAAACTTTCTTCATCCAAAAATGAGATGCAGCATATTTACATTTTTATTTGATGAAGCCCGTTCCTGCTATCTTTGTTCTTAATTTGGTCTCAAAAGAATTAGTAGTAAGAGGAAAAATAGTCTGTAAATATGTATGAAATCAAATTTAGAGGGTAGGCTAAAAGGTATTGACTGCCAGCAGTGCTAAACGGCAGGAGGCAAAATTTCCTCCATAGTTTTCTTCTTGGCTGGAAACACATTGCCTTCCATCTAGATTATTTAATCCTCAAAATGCACATCAAAGCTTCTCATCAGGTGGTGTATGTCTTTATAGGCAGTTGAATGTCAAAGATCTAGCTTAAAGATTTTTGAAAAATGTAAAACATAATAGATCCCAGGTAATAACACAGCAGTGGAGCTCCTGTGCTATTCCTTCCAGCAAAGTGCTGGTATCACAAGTTGTAGCTAATCTTTGAGGCAAAAGGAAGAGCAAATTTCCTACATGAGAATTTGTTACATCCATCCAACAGATAGAAATAAAATGATCAAGTCATGTTACTGGACTAATGTTAGCTTGTTAACAATTCCCTTCTCTCTTTACCCTTGCGGCTTGCCAGAACAATAGGCTATGAGTTATCTCACTCCTTCAGCCCAATTAGACAGTGGAAAAATGTATGCAAAATACCTATGAAACATTTTCCTCTTGTATATTCTTCACAGGATTCAGGCTTCAATGCTGTCCCAGTAATTTAATTCAGTCTTTGGCAAGAGCTGATTACTTTTAAGGATTCCATCAATTCTCATGAATTATTATCTCATTTTTAGGGAGCAACTTAAAAACCTTTTAAACAATTTCATTTTGTATTTCTGAGCTTGAATATTGCCCTGATGTGTATATAAAATAGCTGGGCATTTGTAAGAAGCCCTGCAAGGAGACTGCAGAAATGTGGTAGCTGAAGAGTGTTTTGCTTTTTGGTGTTATCCCTGTCGCAGGAGCAGGGCTTACCCCACAGCAGCTGCCAAAACAGAAGAGGAAGAAATAAAGAGGAGTGAGAATTAAAAAAGAGCCTCTTCGTTCTGCAATGAAGATTTCCCATTCTTTCTTTTTACATTAGGCTCTCCTTTCTTTTTATTTGCTTAAATACCAGTGATAAGATATTTCCTATAGGTGGCTCAGCTGTGACACAGAAATAAGGTAGCTGTGCTGAATACTTAGAGATTTCATTTCACATCTATTTAAGACACCCTTATTTTTAAAATCCTGAGTAGTCTTGTTCCCATCTCTATCCATGACCTTCCCTTTTTCTTTTTTTTTTTTCTGGCTATCTTCTTCTTGTAGCACCTTTTTCTTTCCAGCAATCTTATCTCTAGTGGTGTAAAAGCGCTCTCTCTGTTTCTGCAACTTTATCACCTTTCTGTCTTTCCAGATCTCATTATTCTTTTGCATAACTTTTAATTTCCAGGCATGCTTTACTCAATATATTTTAATCTCTGAAGATACTCATCCGTTCACCATGCCCTTAGTTTCTCCCTCCTTTTGTTGTGTTTTAAGTAATACTCTCCTGTTAATTGCCATTCTCTAACACAATTTCTATTTCTATTAAAGTAGCTTTATGTCTCATCAGAATTTGGCTGAGCTTTTGGTGGCTGCAGGGCTACAGTGATATTTCTGAGGGAAAGTTAAGATACTTCAAAGGGAAGTATTTAACAGTCAAAGCCCCTCTCCCTTCCTTGCCCAAATCTTTATTGCTTTCCTTGTGATACAAGGTTGGAGAACAGCCATGTAGCCCTCCCACCCCCTAGAATAGGGGCTTCTTGTCTAACTTTTGTTACTGGTTTTTTTTTTTAATACTACTTCTCCATCCAAGAAATAGTAATTCAGGGGTTTAACATTACTTCCAAACATATCCTCGCTCTATTTCACTCTTGCATTTCTCTTCCTCTTCAATTTTACCTGTGGTCTTCAGAGACATCCATCAGTACGCCATGTGGTGCTTCAAGAACATTGAAGTATATTCCAACACTTTCAGATGGATCAGCTGCTGGCCTTCCTTATCTGGATTGTACTCTTTTTCATTTGTTTTGACTCGGCAAATTATCCTGTTTCAGTTGACTGGAGAGGTAAGACGTTGTTGATGTCTAAAACACGTATAGCCAAAAGTGTGGATGACTGAGATGGCAGGGTTGTGGAGGCAGCCTGGCTCAGGGCTTGTGGTGGCCTTGGGAGTCTGTGCCCAACAGGTGTAACTTTGTCAAAGTGTGTCCTTGTTACTGCTTCTGCCTTTGCTTCTCATTTGTCAGGCACATGAATCAGCATTCACTCTGCTTTCAGAGTACAGACTGGTCAAACATCATCCTCAGTACACAACCTTTGACTTGGATGTGAGAGATGCTCATTAAAGTCAAAGAATGATTTAATACAATATGTGGCCTTTCACTTCTAATTGAAAACTGATCTTATGAGATGCAAAGAAGCCACAAGTTCTGTTTAACTCACTGGCTGATTTAAGATCTCATTGCATCTTAAGAGGTGCTCAGTGCTACTGTGGGTGAGACTGTGGTAGGTATATTACTTTATTGTCAAGCCAATGCAGCAAGCATGTAAAACCAACAGCAGTGCCCAATGAACTCAACACTCATGAAATAGTAATCCATCTTGCAAGTGATCCTACCCTAATTATTTACAATAAAAGGAAGATATAACATCAAAGAAATGCATCACAGAGGGCATTATTTGATGAACTAAAGATGTACTCGTATTGCACCCAAGCTATGAGGAATATGCATTTATCACCTTTAAGTATTATTTTCTTTTTTTCAATGTTCTTTTAAATATTTTTAGTGTTTTCAGCATATTTTCTTTTAATTATTGCTTGTTTGACTTAAAAACCCCATAGTACTATCACTATTTTTAAAAAATGATTTTAGGAGACACTCAGCACAGCTTCCAGGAAAAAGTATAACTGACTATAAATGTAATGTATAAGTTTACTTTTATTATTATTTCTGCACACTGAAAAAAGACTTTATAGTTCAAAAAACATTTGTTTGGTGATATCAAGGTTATATTTATATGATTTATATTTTTATTAAATAATATTCTGCCTTGGTTTCTATTCTGAACACAATATCTTAATTTAATTTTGAGCACTAATAACTTGCAAATTGATCTAGCTCTTTAATTCTTCAATGATTTTAACATGTAACAATCAAACAACCCACTGTTCATAGTAATAACATATGTGCTGTACTGAAAACACAGTAAACAAGCTGTGTAAGCGAGTTGCTTGTAGTGAGCACTGTAAGCACACTGTAAGCAACTTTTTCCTACGTAGCCCAGGACTTCTTCAAAGCTCATTTTAAGTGTGTATTTCTTGTTTCTGTGCTGCTATATGGTGCTTGAGTACCATATTATTATCTTGATTTTGGATTTTAGGGAAGTTTGGAGAAAAGAAAAAATAAAAGTAATTTTTATTTGTTTCAGGTTAAATGTTATTAACAAAGGGAGTGGAACACAGAATAAGGGAGCATCGTATAAGAAATGAAACCAAATAACAATTATTTTGCTGAAATAATTTTCTGGAGAAGAATCTGATCTAAATCAATGGCTGCACCTGCCAAGGTTAGAACACTACTTATTTAATTAAATTTGTGTGGTTGTGGAAGGCTGCACTTGCAAGTGTCTGTCCACAATTCAGAACAGAAATCTTGCTGCTTATATTCACGTTCTCTGTTTCTATGGGTAAGTGTGATTGCTTAGTCATAAAAGTGACTTGTTTAGAAAAGCCTCTTTTCATCCTGTTCACTAAGTTCTTTATCACTAAATATAGAATAAATTTTGAGCTTGTAGAAGTTTGTGGAAATTTTTTTCTATGAAAAATAATTACTGAGTTAAAAGTGCAAAGCCTTAAGACACAATCGAAAGGAAGAGGGGTTTCTATTAACTGACAAATGGATGTTGATTTCTGTGGGAAAATACAGCCTCCAAATTTTTTTTTGTTGCATCCTCTGTGAACAGATTTTGTAACAATTCTGTATATTCTGAAGGCAGAAACTTGATGGCAGGGCCTTGCCATCTCTGGTCAGCAGAGTAGTTTGTCAGGAGAGTTTTCAACTACAAAAGCATCAGTAAGTCATCAGAACATTTGCTGAGCTTTCCTGACGAAAGAGGCAAGTGTCTGTCAAGAAAAATCTGGAGTTTTCCTTGACTTCCCCTATGAACACGTAACCTGATTCCCCTAGACAGTTCCCAAAACCTTCTGTGCAAAAAGGATAGACTGTTCTCTAGACTCTAGCTATGTGTAGCACACAGCAAGATGACTTCGCCTGTTTCTCCCTGTGTGTGAAACCAAATGAGTGACATCCATTAATGAAGCACATACTGAGGCTTGGACAGACATCTCACAGAGAGTGGCAAGAAGAAATTTCTAAAATAAAAAGTCACAAATGGTGTTCTTGATTTGAAATCTAGCTTTATAAGCTGTTAAATGCCCATAGGCTGTGAACCGATACAGAGAGGTGAGGAATAACACCTAGATAACTAGTAGATCATAACCATGCGTATAAACAAACAATCTAGTTGCTTAAGGGTTATAGAAATTTAAATGCAAATAGCACTTGGTAATGATACCCCGGAGACTAACGTTGTAGTCAATTTCTGAAAGATACAGCATTGTAAACTTAGGTTTTGCTCCTGGTTTCCTTAGAAACTGGAACAAGATATTGTTCAGGACACAAAATAATATCCTGTTTCAGTGACTGAGGATCTTGAGCTAAAACGTAACTGATTTTGCATGAGACACTGGATTGCCATGTACTCTTTCTAGGAAATATTATGGCACAAAATGTATACATGTTGAAATGGTTTCAAATCTGCCAGTTTTGTTATAGTGTTCTTACTGTGTAAGTACTAAAACTGATGAAAAATTAGCTTTTAAACCATTCAAGGGGTTAGTTCACTCACAGTGCTTGTGATTTTAATACTTTACTACTAATCTAATCACTGCCCAAGCAGCATTTTACTTATTAAGAAACAAATCTTCATGCACACCTTTGTCATGAAAGGATATATTTAATGTTTTTAGCAAGTGAATGTGTGTAAAGTAAGTAATAGATTAATGAATAATCCTACTTGGAATACATGGTGAATACAGATTAAAAACTACAGAGAACTGCAAATAGTTATAACTACAGGGAAGCATTAAGGTCATTTTAAGATCTTGTTCATGAGGAGAAGCTACAGTATTCCTGAATCAAGTATTTCTTAAGATTGTTTGGCAAAGTTGTGTTACAAGTGGATACTGTTGCTCTCATTTATGCATGTATTTGAATAGTCAGCTATATGTATGAATGCTTAGAACATGTCCAGATTTGAATGCTGAAATCTTATGGACATCAAGCTGTATTTGCATGACCTTAAAGCAGAGAGGTGTAATGGAATAATGTAAATGATGATTTCATTTGTTACTTTAAAAGAAAAAGTTTCCTCATGGTTGGACAATATAGAAAGAGAATACAAAATAAAAATAACCTATGCATTTATTCTATCATTTTACAAATCCTATCAGAGTTATTGCTAGTAAGCATATATCACTTCCTAGTCAAGTTTCTAGAGTTATTTGTTAAAAGAATGTTCTTGATTTTTTTTAATACTCTCAAAATATGTGATACAATTCTGTTTTTTCTGTTCTTGATAAAACAGATGCAAGATAGTTATTGTTGGCAAAATGAAATTCCATGCTTCATATAAACATTTTATCACTGTGTTTTCATGGGAATCATTATTTTATGGATGTTAAATACAGATGAAATATTATTCACAATTCATTCTGCGAAATAGGACTTATAAAAGGCACTTCTCCAAATTTTATTTTCATATATTACAGTTTATCTTTTGTTTATGTGAACGCACTTTCATGTCAGTGTAGGACAGTGCATCTTTGCCCTCTGTCCCTCCAAGAATATGTAGCTTTAATCAAAGAATATTCTTTTTTTTTTTTTTTTTTTTTAATCTCAAATGTTCTCTACACCTGCAAGTTTGTTGTCCAACAGTTTTCTTACAAGGACACTGCAGAAGAATCACTAAGCTACAAATACACTATTATACATTCAGATGCTGTTCAGGTATTAATGTTATGGCAAAAAGAAGTTGGAGCATTCATAAATTTAAATATTTTTCATATAAACTATGTAAAGATAATGATTAACAATCAGCTACATCCACTATTCAGGACATGCAATGTAGCATTTTCTTAATTACACTTACCAGTGTGGGGTGATATGACTGCAGAGGAAGATTAAACTATTTGTATTTATTCAGTGTTGCTTTATAGTATTAACCAGGAAACTCACTTTTGTAGTATTGAATGCAAGAACCTAGAATAACCTGAAGAATTTGATTAGGGTGGCAGCAGCCTGCACCAGGCTTAAGTAGGGATGGCAGGCTCAACTCATTCTGCATTAGCAGTCATTTTAACTGCCTCTCTCATCTGTAATTTCAGTCTTGATAGGATGATTTAAAACACAGGCAAAATTACTGCTTAATATTATGGCTTTATCTAAAGCTTTTCAAGTAAACCAACCAAACAAAAAAAAAACAAACCCATCTGGCAGGCAGGTTTCTGTTTGCAGTTTTTCATGTTTTATTAGAAAAAAAAAAAGTAGTTTGCAAACAGTGGAACTAATGAAACTTGGTGTGCTGTGGCTCTGCATCTAGTGATGGCATTCTGTGAAGTCTAGTAAGGTGCAACTCAAACTGAAGATTTCGCTGAAACTGGAATGTATAATATCTCTTCTGTCCCAGAGAATCTCTGGTGCCTATGGGAAGATGAGCTCATATTACAGTCTTTCCCAGAGCAGAGGCCCTAATTGTTTTTTGGTTTTTTTTTTTGTCTTTATTTTAACAGCAGCCTATTCAGACATTTAAAGAAGCTTAGTATCTACATAGCTACATCAGATTTTGCAGAAATAAGAGAAAAAAATGACAAGTTACTGGGGACAGGAAAATGATGTAAACAGAGGAGCACTCCTTTACCCTGCCTGCTTCTGAAACAAGGCTACAGAGTTTCCCAGGATGCGTATAGTGTTGACCTAAGGAAAGGCTGTCTCACTCTGATAGGTCTTTGTAGAGCCCTCTCCCACCAAAACCAGAGTTCGGATTGTCCCACTATGGTTTTATTTTAATGGCCTCTGAAGTACTGGACTTGAATGGAGGATTTACAATGTCTAATGGGGTTGTAACTGCTGCCAGCTCACTCTGAGCGTTGCTCCACCTTGTCATCCCTGTCATTCTGTACTCTGATGTCAAAGGCACCGGTCTAGCACTGTTTGTCTCCCATGCTGTTCACAGTAAAGCTTTGAGAAATTTGGTGCTTATGATTCATTATGTTCTTGAGAAGCTTAGTGAAACTATTATTTTGTTAGTTTCTGTAACAGGCTGAGATGTTTCCGTTTTTCAGAGATAATTGTCGGAATTTGGATGTAAGTGTGTAACAGCTTACCTTCATAGGAGAAAGGACGTGTGGTTTCTGTTTACAGTGTAAAAAGGGCAATAGATTTTGTAGTGTATTAATTTGTAAAGTTGTAGTATATATACACAAATTAATAAGGACACTTTATTTCAAATAACCTGAAGAACTGTTAGTGTAGTCAGACTGTGTTAAAATACATCCAAAATTAATGTTTGATGATTTTGATGCTTTGGTGATGTTGTGATGTTTACATCACAAGCAACATGACTTTAATCAACTGAGTGCAGTGCTTCAAGAATGTTACATGGAATAGGTGGTTTTAGATGCTAAAGAGGGAACCCTGGTATCCCCGATACTGACTATTTGTTGTGTACTGGCCAGTTGTGAATGTGGGGCGATGGTTCCAGTAGGACTTGGTGCAAAGACCTGTTTGACTTCATAGTGAAGTCTACAAAATATTTATCTAGTTGCTTATTCTAGACCCTTATATTTAGTATACTCAGATACAGTATTTTCTATAAAAACTGGAACAGCTTGTATATGACTTTCTAGAAGGGCAGTTAGGAACAATGTGCTTTACTACCTGGCTTTACTCAGCAGTCAAACATAGACTCAGATGGGAGAAAACAAATGTAATGGAGACAGAAGGTGGAAATAAAGTGAGAGTGTGTGATAAGTATTTGGACCCAGCTATCTGCTGCTGTTTCACTCTTGCTGTTGAAGGGGGAGTGGTTGTTTGGTTCTTTGATTGTTTTTTTAAAGCCCATTACTGTTAAGAAAGCTGCCAGTTCTGCATTTTGCCTTATTTGTTTGGAGTTTGACTTTAATCTAAAAGCAGCCTCAGTGTTTTTGGCACCACATATTCACCAACTGAATTCCCAGAGATACTAGTGCAAAGACAAAGCAGACAGGAAAACAAAGCCAGAATAAGAACAATACTTGGAAATTATATAAAAACAATATAGCAAGACAATCAAAGTGCTTAAAACCCTAGAAAAATATAAGAGGCAAATATTATGTTTGCATAGTCTGGGATTTTGTTCTCAAGAAGTGAACTTGTAATCATTGTATACAGAACAGATTTCTGCATATTTGAACTTTACTATTCCCTTGTGATTCACAGTCTTATTTTTCTTTTGCTTCTTTTCTTGCCATTTAGATGGTAAGTTGTTTGGACTATGGACTTGCTGAATTTAAAATATCAGGGCCCTTTTAAAAAACTGTCTATGATAAGAGTTTCTTGCAATTCTTAAATGCTAAATGGAGGTGTTATTGAGCTGGTACTATCCTGTATTTTGCTCCTATAATGTGACTGCATCAGAGGTTTATAACATCTGACAAAAATGCTTCTACATCACTGTGGTTAGATCAGCTCCCGTCTAGTCTTCATGTGTTTGTTCTCATGTGTGACCCTGGACATTTTTATTACTGTAGCTGCATCTTGTACTCTTATAATTGAGAAAATCAAGTTCAATCAAGCTGCTGTTTTTCTTGTCATTTGTAGATGGGTAAACTCTTTAGGTTTAAGAGTGGTCTGAAAACGTAATGGAGTGACTAAATGAGTACAAATTTTATGACTCTCTACACAAAAATTTTAGCAATGTTAGTGCTTGAAAAGAATAATGCACTTAAAGCTTCAGATGATACAAGACATTGGTTGCTTGTAACAATCCATTTTGTATTTTCACTGTTTCTTCATTCCCTGCACTAGCAAGTGTCATAGATCTTGGCAAATATTGGCTTAGAAATTCTTAATAATATGATTGGTTTCTAATCAGCTGCTCTATGTTGCATGATGATATGGAAAAGGGAGAGTTATACACGGGACTACATTGTATTGAAAATAAAGGAAGTTAGGAATAGCTGCTGAATGAAGAATCTTGGTAATGAGAAAGGTATTAAATTGTGAGAGTAGTACAGGATAATATCATTCTCTGGGATGGTGGAATTTATTGTTATGATTTACAGGTTTCTATTTGTGATAAAGGGGGCACAGACTCCTCAAAAGGCTTGTGTCTGTCTTTCCCAAAGAAGATCGTTCCGGAAATGAATTATAGAGCATCATCTGGTTTTGGTTAATAATCTAATGGTGTTTTTAAAAGTTTGTCTCAGTAAAGCCTGTGTTTCCATACAACATTTAGTATTAAAAAAAAAAAAGAGGTGAAACAATTGTTTGGTTTTTTTTGAACTATGGCATAAAGGTCAAGTTAACTCTGGCCATGAAGAGAAGTTTCGGTTTGGTTGTATTTGTTAATTCAAACCTTCTTGTAGGGCATGTACTAGAGAGCTCATCTATCAAAGCCTGAACTGTGGCTTTAAAGACATCATCTGTCCATTAATTTTGATTACTCACAAGTTGGACTGGAGAGAAGAGGGACACAGGATTTGTCATTTTTTTCTTTAATATTCTGCTTTACTTCCAGTCATGTTATGCAAGAAAAAAAACCCCCTTATTCTACCTTGTGACTTATTCTCACAGCTACTGCTGTAGCTCATCAGACACTGTTCAGCATTTCATCACTCAAAGCTGGACACAGGAAATGTGGAATTAGTCTCGTCTGGCCTAAATGAGTTTTAACTCCAAATCTATGACAAGTCACAGTGAAAGAAGCCTATCTAGATCCAGAGCATCAATTCTTTACTTTCAAGAGGATCATCGTGTGAAATTCTGGCAGTCTGTTAAGGAGAAGCCTGATTTTACATCTTTACCTGAAATTTCAAAGAAGAAGGCCTGCTATAGACTGAACTCTACCACCAAAGGCATTTCTTTTCTCTGTCTTTCTAGTCTGGTGAACTACCTTTTCATTTTTTCCTCTTTTTTTTTCTTTTTTTTTTTCATGAGACTGTGATCCTGTGCAGATGGATTACAGGAGGTTCACCTGATGAAAAGTCACTGCAAGAAAAAAGCTTCTAGCTGAGCTCTTTGCCCCAGAAATACTTTCAGATACTTGTCAAAATGTGGAGTTGTGGGAGAATGAAGAAGGAGAGAGCTAACAGCTCCCACTGCACTACTGCAATTCACTTTATTGCTCAACAGCTAACTTGCAGCTGTGTGGTATCTACCTGGCTCAGGGCTGGCCCTACTGTCAACCAAAAACTCAATGGACTATTGAAATATTCCACAGTAATTACGTATATAAAAAGATTATATCCTCACATATGTGTTTGGAGAGTGCATTTAAAAATATCCCATACAGTAGCCTCCAAACCAGTCTTACTTTGAGGAATATGAATCCCAGGTTTCCTGCCAAAACAGAATGTTGCAATAACAGGACCCACTGAGCTATTGGTAAACTATGTTAAGGTGTCCACATGAGTACTAGGTGTTTGACTGAGGCTGCAGAAAAGTGTCTGCTTTCTTTACTGTGTCCTGGAATACTTTTCTGTTTAAGCCTGCATGGCTCTTTTCCTGGAGGAGAGGAGAGAGAAGGTTGAGGGAGTTTGTAAACATATGGCATCTTCAATTCTGAATTTCCTTTTTGCTTTAGGTATTTTAACACCTTCTGTAATATTTTAATGTAGGCTCTTTTCCTCTGAAGAGTTTGCAACATGGCTTTTTATTAACTGCTTTCACAGATCTCTTCTGCACAAATAAAAAGAGAAATACCTTCCAATGTATCTCTGACTTACTCCATCCAATTTACTACATCTTCTGACATAGTGATGGCATGTTGATTTCCTTTTTGGCCTCAAGGTTATGCAGCTCTTCTCGACTCCTAGTTTTTCCCAGTCATTACTATGTAAAGCTATGCTTTGCAGGTCCACTGTCTATAGACTTGTGCTATATAATCTGCATCTACCTCTACTGAAGTTTCATGCTCATTTTGCTGAACAGCTTATTCATGCATTTGTCACCGTATATCTTGAGTCTTCCCTGATCTTTCAAAGTCATTCACCTATGTAACTTTGCTGGGTAGGCTGTCTGAACATGCAAATACACCCTTCTTACCTTGAAGGTCTTCCTTAGCCTTCTGATAGCCACTGACTTAAAAAGGTTATTCTTCCCAATTTCACTGAAGTTTCTTAGTTTCAGTCCTTGCTTTTAGCATTGCATCCTCTCCCCTCCATCCTTGTTTCTCTGCAACATCTGCTGATCCTTTTTCCTGGAAAAAATATCCATCATTCCCATTTGACAAATGCTCCTCTTAATATTTTTTTAAAAATACGGTAACGTTTTAGCCATTTTCCAATCAGATAAGTTGTCCTTACTTACAGCAAACTGTGAGCCTTATATCCCCTATTTTTCCTCATTCAAGACCCCTGTTGGAGCAGACTATTCTACAGCAAATTAAACTATCCTCCACAGTCTGTTTAGACATAGTTAATGTGCATCCCTTGAGTTTCCTCAGACAGCAGGGGGTTGTCAGATCACAAAGTAAAATCCTCCATAAACTCTGTAATAAGTCAAGTTAATTTAACACTTCAAACCTACAAAACCTGAACTTCCTGATCCACTTCTGGGAGAAAAGCTCACATGAGAGACAGCTAAATAGGCCCTTACTAGCAGGAAGACCACTGCAAACCTGAAAGAGGTGAAGGCTGTTCAACAGAGAACAAGTCAAATGCCCTGTCTTAACCCTATCGCATCACTTGCCTTAAATACAGTGGTATTCTTTATACTTAAGCTACAAGTTTCATCTGATTTGACCACTTTGGATGTCCTCTTTTTTTTTTTTTCTCAAAAGAGTCTCCAGATTCCTAGATAGTTTTGAAAATGAGATTTTTGTTAATAATTCTGTTATTTTTAATGATGAGGAAGGGGAAAACACTTGGGTTTTTTTATGGTTACAGTTTCTATATATGTGTAGCTGTTGTTAATGCAGTTGATTCACTTGTGTGTAGCACCCAAGATTAAATTCCATGGGGAATTATATATTTCCAGTCATGTACAACATTTTTTATTTAGAGTTTATATCAAAAAGAATTGTCATTTTCTTTGTGCCCTTTAATTCTGTGCAGCTAAAATTTACATAGGTGCAACCTTCTAAGAAGGCTGACATAAAAGGATGAAGTCCCAATGAGGTGAACAGGGAATTACATGAATAACTCCTATTACTAATAATGGGATCTGTGTTCCTTTTCCCTATGTACTCTGCTGAAAATTGTATCCCTAAAGAAGCTGGCAACAAATATGCTTTCCCTGTTTAAGTTGCAAAGCACACTAACATCAAGGTCACTTGCTCCATTTGACGGAAGAAAAAAAGCACTATATAAGATATGGATAGAGTGTCAATCAAAGCTGGTTTTACAGTATACACTATGGTAATGTAAGTCATATTGCTTTTTTATTTTTAAACACAACTAGATATGGTAGTTTGGCAGTAGTGTTTTTACAAAGACAGCCCCTTCAAACTCTTTCATAGCAAGACTGAAAATCCTGCCAGGTAAAAAAAAAAGAAAAAAAAAAAATGTTATTGAAAACCTTTCTTCCCGTATAGGCCCGTTTTGACAGGAAATCTTTGAGAGGCAGCAGCAATGAAGTGCCCAGAGATTTCATCTGTCTTCTTTTGCTTCAGGAAATGCTGAGCACAGGCTCCTCTATTAGGCAAAATACACGAAGTACCAAATCCCCTTAACAATCGTCTTCGGTCTGCTCTTAGGTTGACAGCTTTCTGTGTCCTGTTCTGTCAAACAGGGCCTGTTACTGAGACTCATATTACTGGGACCAATGTGAAAGTTTTTTGACAGTACTTTGAGGGGAAAAAACATATTGTCAGTGCTTACAAGTTATCTCATCCAATCAATTTTGCAGGGACTTAATCAGAATAAAATATATCTTACTAGAAATATATTAATTCACAGTGATTTCTCTTCTGCTCCATAGTGCTGACATAAAGATCCAATTTGAAGGCATTGTCTACCATTCTGTGTGATTTGGTAAAATTGGGCAAATATTAGCTGCTGCATTATAATATCCAATAGTATTTTTTGTTTGGTTTTGACAGATGCCAAATTTAAAATTTAAATAATGTTTAAAGAATGAAAATGACAGCTTGCAGTAATTCTGCAGGTGTCCAAGCAGATGTACTTCCAAAAATAATTAGAAAAAAATCTGTACAGATTGCAGGAAATATGAAAAAACTGACATAAAATTTTCATGAGTAGACTCTGTCTATATTTGGGCATTTTAGCTACTTCAAAACTGTTAGTTATTAAGAAACTTTCAAACACTTACAGAACAATGAATGCACATGAAATGTAAACCAGTTTAAGCCAAAAATGCCAATCTTGTCTTTGAACATGGAGTGGGGGGAGGTAGGGGAAGTCTTAAACTGGTATAGTGTTAAGGAGTTTTCTTGAAGAATTTTGTCAACCAGGCAAGTAATAAGGAAGGGTATGTAAGAAACAGTCCAAAACACAGATTTTACCCTCAAACTATTATTTAGCACAGAGATTTCACTGACTGTGCTAGATGTATTAATGATTTATACTAGAGATAGTGAAAACAGAAAGGGAAACGGAGTATCTGTATTTATGTCCAATCAGCTTTATGCATTTCACTGACTACAGAGGTAAAGGTGGGAAGGAAAGCTGATTTTTGAAGTTTTTCATGCTTGAAATGGTGATTGTGTGTGTCTTCACCGCCCTTCAAGAAAATGCATTCCAGGAGTAGCCTTAGATATTAAACATTCTGTCCATCTTTTCACCTAATGCTCCAGTTCACAGTTGGCACAATAAAAGCTGAATGCCACCAATGCTGGAAAACTGGCAAGTGACTTAGTAAAGGCAGAAAACAAAAATGCTAAAAATAGCACAATATAAGACAAGTGTCTCCCTGAATTCTTTTTTATTGTTTTAGTAGTTAAATGGTTATTGAATAAAATAAACAAGCAATCCTAAGTATAAGGATTGGAAATCGGGATTCTCACTCATCATTTGGATATAGCCACTTGTCCTAATCTGTTTGAATTTACAATCTTGTTTCTTCCGTTCTGTATCTATGGCCCAAATAATCTCGATTTCTTTTCCCAGTACAGTGATGCAGCTTTAACAAAAGATGTTGCTGATGTCTCATCATCAAGCAGCCTATGGCATAATGTATGTCACTTGGGAAACAGAAGACGTGATTCTGAATATGCTAAAGCAGAAGGAGGAGTTTAACCTAGATTTCTTGCTGGGCAAACTCTAATCACCAAGCTATCATATCAAGTAGTAGGCAGACCCTCTCCCTACGGTAGTTCTCTAAAAAGAAAGATGTGCTCCCACCCTTTCTTGCCTTATGGAGCATTTAAAGAATTTTAACAACTAATCAAGGACCATAAGAGTACATAAAAAATAACCCACACCATGGTTTCCTCTCCTCTTTCTCCCACACCATCAGTTGCTTAAAAGCAAAATCATTCTGGAGAGACTTCTGCTATATTGGAAGTGAACAAAGACACACCCTTGCAGTAATGTATAGGGGATAAGATTTGTTCTTCAGCTTTTTCCCTTAGGACTGAATCCCAGTCAGCTGAAGTAAATGAGAAGTTTGCTATTGTCCATGGAGGTCACTGGAGCACATGTAGTACCATAACAGGGTGGGAGGAGGAAAGATGTGGTGATTGCAGCATTGCTGGAGGATATTGTTGGCCATTCAGTGAGAGAAGGAAGGGAGAGCACTGTTTATTCTCCTTTATCTTTCTTTTCCTTCCTTATTTGGATTAGTAGTAGTAAAGATTTGTTAGTCATTTTGGCCATCCTCCAGCCTATTTCCTACAGCAGTTCACTCAGAATTTTTTTTTTTTCCCCCAAGTCTCTGTTATCTTAAGCTATGGGACATCTGACATACTGCTTGGCAAAACATCGCACAGTTTAATCAGCACCAGCTTCAGAACTGTGTTTTGGTGTTGGGTTTGGGGTTCTTTTTTTTGTGCATTTTACTTATGTAAGTCTCAAAAGCAGAAACAATTTATCTTCCTACTTTTGGTACTAACAGTATGTGTTAAAATGCACCTCTGGTTTTTTTTACTTCAACCTGGCAAGCAAATTATGTGCAAAACTGTCGCTATGACAGTATTTATTTCCTTACTTCTTCCTACTTCTCAGTGGAGCAAACTGCCATCCAGATTGTTCTGTGGAGGAAGTTTCCTGTTGCCTCATTGTTTAAATATACAAAAATAAATGGTATAAAAAACTTGAAACGTAAAACTCCACATTCTCTTCCATCAGAGTACGTTTGTTTGTGTAAGAGTCTTGGCTTGAGTATTGTATTTTTACTTTCTGCTCTTTTTATCTGTTTCCATATGCATCATGATTACTTTTTCTCCAGTTTATTAGTTTTCAAGGAAACTCTTTAATGTGACATGTTTATGTGTGTTTCCATTGTATCTTCTATTTACAGATTTTAAGTCAAATGTTTTAATTAACTTTAAAAGAATGATAATGTAACTGTACTAATGCAGATAGCACATTGCAAAAACAATATTTGTGCTTCCTCTTTCATTGTGTCCTGTGAGGGGATGGATCATTTTTTACCACTATAAAAAAAAAAAACTATGGGAAAGGTTTCAAACTGTGGAAAAGTTAGAGAGATTTGGGGGCATTTGGACATTTCTCTCTTCCCTCTCCAGTTCCTGGAGATATGTCTGATGCTTTTGAAACTGTAAAAATGTGAAACAAATCTTGTGGCAGATGCTATCATTCCTGGTTGAGCTGAGTCATTTTCAGCCCACTAACTTAAATGGTTTTTGGATTAAGCCCTAAAGAAAAGGATGTCATCTCTGAGATGTGAAATGGTTCTTCACAACATCTAAGGATAAGTATTGCAAACAGAATTGATTTCATACAGAATCTTTCTTTTCTCATTACAATGGGTTTAGCTAAACTGTCAGAAAATGTCAGATCTTCTATTTGTGCCCCACAGGACTTTTTGCAGTATGTTATTCCTTTTTTACAATTTCTCCTTGCTGCAGCACCTACCATTTTGCTATAATTTTGGGTACTTTCACTAATATCTTTGACCTCTGCAAACATCAGCTACCTTCTTATTATTTCCAAATAGTACACCACTTACAGAAAACTCCTCTCTATGTTCAGAAATAGACTTGCAAGTGCATGTTAAAGGGACAGTTTTACTGTAATCCTCAACAATTCTAAAAGATGAAGTATTCCATCAATCTGATCTAGTATCCAGGTAAACAAAGTTTACAGTTGTCAGCTGTTCCTCGCTCATGTTAAAAGGAACGTGGTGGCACAAGAGGAGTCTGAGCACTGGTGTTACTCATTCAGCTGCAGACTTCTTTGCAAAAAAAAAGGTGTGAACCTTTGTCACTGCTCCCTCCATACTGCTCCCTCCACTCCCTCTTTCTTCCTTCTGTCCTACACCTCTCTTCCTACAGTATACAGGGTGTCCTTGTTGCAGAAGCCTAAATAATGAAATGCTTTTTGAAAGCTATACTAAAATAGTGCTGATGGCGCAGTATCAGCTTTGAAGTGGGTGAGCATGGCTGGAAAAAGCAAGAGACTTCAGTCAGTGGTGTACATATATAATAGTGTTTTCTGTGCAGAAGCAGCTGACAGCAAGATAATCCAGGAGGATAATGCAGGTGCAGAAATAGGAGAAAGAATCAGTCCAGACTGAATCTCTCTCTACTTCTCAATATTATAAAACATTATTTGGATTCTCTGGGATTTTTGAAGATGAAAATGTTGCCTTGTTTGCTAGGGAGAGATTAGATTCTCCTGCTGCTGATTAAAAGTTGGAGCAAAAGAATATTAAATGAATGGATACCTGCAGAATGAATCAATAAGTTTTTCTGTTGATGACAAGAAAAGGAGTGAAACTATACAGTGAAATAGTAAAGCTGTAATTCAAATAGTAATTCCTGTTTTTTCTTGAAATGACAAATTCTACCAGAAAATTGTGAAACTTACTTTTTAGATTCACAGAAAAAGTAATCATTTGGGGAAAATGTATGGGTTCCTTGTAAAGTGCCTTATCCACTGACTTTTTGATGTTTTTATTTTCTGTAATTAGTTGGTATAAAAAAAAATAGTACATAACAAAAATACTGGGAATTCTGTCTCCTGTTGGGTTCTCCTATCCTGGTGCAAGTTTTATTCTTTCACGTTTTTCTAAGATTTCAATTCGCTTAGTATGAGATCTGATTAGCCACCTCCAAGAGTTTTGTGACTGATTTCACCAAGGCAGGATTTAATTCTTATTTCTGTTACACGTGGGTTCATGGGTGTCTAACTTCTGCCTAATTTAACTTATTCTGGTGGCAGGACTAGTGTGATCTAGAATCATTAAGCCTTTTCTCCTCCTTCTACATTTTGTAGATGATAGCTTGTATCTTGTTGGTGCTAAAGCTAAGGATTTACTGACATTGTCATTTGTACCCTTCCATTGCTGCTGTTCAGTATTTCATCTGTGGGAAACTCATTTGAACTGTAATATTCAATGTGCCAGCTGCTTCTTATTAAAATTGGTGTTCGAAGTCATCAGATAACATAAAATACCAGCTAAAGATATTTTAGTATATCAGTATGTTAAGATTGTTAGTTCAGCATTGAAAGAAAGAATGACAAGACTTCTCGTCCTTATGGGACAGTTTCCAGATGGGATACGTCACCCATAACAAAGGAAACATATCCATGTTAAAGAAATACTCATTAGATGCATATTAGTCTGGCATTTAACTAGTTTGGGGCACCACTGTATGCAATGTAGAAAGGCTCTCTTCCCAGCACTGTGTTTAGTACCATTCTCAAGTTTTTATGGCTGTTAATCTTGTGCTTTGTGACAGTTGAAACTTGTAACCTGAAGAGAAACAAGCTCTGGGCCTGGCTTCTGAATAGAAGCTCTTAGGATGAGGTATTGCCTCACCAGGACCTTGCCCCCAGCAACTCTTTTTTTCCTCATATTTCTAAGAAAAATTATTTAATTATTTTTTCTGATTTACAAGTGAGTAAATCTTTGTTAGACCCTAAAATATAGACACTATAGAAAGGTACATGAGTATAAAAGAGGAGAACTGGGGTGCAGTGTACATGGACTTGTCAGTCTGATGGAGCTCTAAGATGTCATGAAACCATCCTCTTTGCTTGAACCTGCAATAGGCTTTGCTAACCCTTAATGCCTTTTGAATCAGAGGTAAACTCTGGAATGTGGAATATTTGTCAGTGTCCTGGTTCTGGCTAGGACAGAGTTCATTCTCACCTGAGCTGGGAGAGGAGCTGGAGCTGGTGGCCGCTGTGGCTGGGGGACACAGCTGGGATGGGTTATGAATTAGCCAACAGCTGGAGTAATTTACTCAAATTAGCCCAAGGGCTGTTCCATCCCATGTGACATCATGCTCAGTATATAAGTGGGGCTGGTTGGTGAGGGGAGGCTCCTGCTACTCTGGAGGTAGCTGGGCATCAGGATCTGCCGTGAGCTATAATACTGTAAATTATGTGCTTAAGTATTTTCTGTTATTAGTTGTTTGTTTGTTTTCCATCTCTGTTTTCTCTTCTTCTATTGTTCTTTTAAATGTTTTTTGTTTTTTTTTTTTTTAATCTCAACCCATGAGTTTTTCCTTCTTTTCTTTACCCCACTGGAGGGTGGGAGGAATAAGTGAGAGACTGTGTAGCTTGGTCCTGAGTGGGGCTAAACTATGACAGTCAGCCAACTATATAATATGACATGATCAGATTTTTCAGTTTCTTTTTTTTTTTTGTTATTCATAGCTCTTTACAAATTTTCTGAGAAGAAACTGAATTAACTTATATGTGAATGCCTTTCTTAATTACCTTCTGATTGCGTCTTCATGCCAAACTCCAGCACTGCCTTGTGGCAAGGGCTTCCTTCAGGATGTTTAGAGATGCATTCTCTTCTCAGATGCTCTTGGAGGCAAGATTCCCTCTTAATGAGGGTAAGCTCAGGCCTTGTGTTAAGGGCAAGAGTATATTGAACTGAAACCCAGATAACTGTAGATTAGGCAAGTTCAATGATATATTTGCATATTTAGGAAAAAAAAATAGGAAACTTCCCAACCTCAGTATCTTTATCCTGTACAGATGTAATTTCTCCTTTCCTGGCAAAGAAGCCATTGGAAGACTGCCATTCTATTTAGGCTCAGTCTACCAAAAAAAGACAAAAAAAGGAAAATAAAAGAACTGCGATCTGCCATTGAGACAGACTTGCCAGTGTCATTAAAGAATGCTATGATAGTCAGCTCACCAGGGTGCTTAAGTTTCTGCTGGTGGCTGTAACTCACTGAGTCCCGACGGTACTAGCTGGCTTATTCCTTGCTCCCAGGTGTTGCTGAGAAAGGATGCATTCTCTTGCCTGTTCTGCCTCTGGGACTTGACTAATTAAAAGCTCATGTAACACAATTCCCTGAGGACTGACTTCCTTCCTTCCTCTCCTATACCCTTTGAAGGATGTAGTAGCCTCATCTGTGACATGCAGGACTCCAGGACATCCATGTTCAAAACCCTGCTTGACCTGAGCTGGACAAGTACTTTTATTAGTAAGAAATTACCTGAAAATCTTTTATATTTAGCCTTTGAGGATGCTCATTGAGAAGCTGCAGTCCCGAATTCAAGTACCTCCTTCAACTGTGATGTGAAAGGGATTTTATTCTAGATCTCCCAGGAAATGGTCTACCCATTACATTTCAGTATACAGAAAGAGGGACAGTAGGATGTTCGGGTTTTTTACTTTTGTTCCCTTCCCTCCTCCATATTTGTGAGAAGAAAAAGAACACATCCTAGCTGCAACCTATATGTCACTCACGTATTCATTACTGCAAATGGTGAGTTGAGTCATCACTTGCTTATCTGGAGTTAATGGTTTAATTCCTTGAGAAAAACTATGCTCCCTTTTCCTTATTTGCTCTCATCTCATTTAAGTGTCTTCGTGAGGTTTGTCACACTCTTTCTAGGTTCTCTTTGATATTTTCTGGATGCTGAGTCCATTTTTAATGCTTAGTTGTCAAGTTACCAGCTATATTTAGAGTTAAGATGCCTAAATCCCTTTTTGTGGATTCAATCTTTCCTGCATGCTTTTAACAAAAATAATGCACAGTTATTAGCTAGACTGAAAGAATGATCCCATAGAAATTCACCATTTAGATGCTGAGTATGAAATGAGTACATCCTGAATGCATTTTTTTCTGGGCCAAGGGTCGTGAAAGTAAATTGAAAATTCCCTGTATCTTCTGACTCAGAATCCACTAGATAAATAAAAACTGCAAATTCAGGGTAGCTCTAAATTTTCAAATATAGACAGAATTTCAGGTGATGTGCACCAAGTTTTTTAAGTTTATGTAACTGGTTCATACTAGATTCTAGCGTACACTTATTAATCAACATTGTGCATGCAAATGAACGTAAGACTATTACTGTTTTTTCATGAGTGTATATTCCAAGAGTTTTGTATTTAAGAATTTGATAAGTAAGCAAGCTGTCTGTTTTCACGCATAGTAGGTTCACAGAGGTCTTTTAGTATAGATCTATTTTGGATTAAAGGGAAATAGCTTTGGTTGCTTTTTAAAACATTCTTGTTCAGGATATTTATTGAATTATGGGTCTTCCTGATTATGAGAGGATGTATAATATGTATCAATCAGGCTCAGAAAGTAGCTTTATCTATGGATTGCTGATTGTGCCTTGAATTCCATTATAAAGGGGCAATTCAGAGATAATATCTTTAGAAACTGTCCAAGTTTTGTATCAGAGTAAATTGCTATAAAACTGCAAATATGGAATTACCACTGTTCCTGGAATTCCATGAGATCTACTGTAGATGTGGACTTCAGCTGTTGACATCAACCATGCCAAGCATACAATCTTTCCTAAACGTCAATGCAGACAGTGTTGATCTTCAGACTCAAACCCCTGTACTGTTTTAAGTGACTGCTGCCATGATGCTGACAAAATGGAAACTTGAGTTAGTATCCTTCTGTTGATATTCATTCTAGGAATGAAGGGGAGAACCAGAGATAAGCCGATCTTGAAAAAAAATCTGTGATGTAAAAGGCAGTTTCCCTGCTGGGCTCTCTGAAAGTAAGAAGCTGAAATATTAAATCACCCAACATATAGTTGAGTAAATCAACTATATCAGCTTGGTTTTGACGGTGCTAAAGTCTCCAGATAAATGTAATATCACCTTTTTTCATTACCAAAAGAAGATATTGGCAGTGAAATTAGTTCTTTAATATATGCATATTTAGTGCCTAATTAGCAAAGAAAACTTCAGAATAAGCTTCTCAAAAACTTTTCCACACACTGAAAGATTAGAGATGGGGTATTGGTAACAATTAGAAAGTTCAGCTTCTGTGCCTAAGTGTCACCTGGGACCACAAGTTAAAGAATATCTTTAAGTCTACAATTTCAACATAAAGAAGTAGTTTCTCATGAAGAAGCAGAACAGCTATGATTCTATGGTACTTTGCTTTCTTTGATAGCTTAATGGACTGCTTTCCTGTAAGCAGATATTCAGTATCCCTGCTTGGCATTATAAATAACATCTGTCTAGCATGTAGATGGTAGTATGGCATATTAAAGGCTAAGGATTAAACATTCATTAAAGGATGAATCATATTCATTATAGTCTCTCTCTGTAGAACAGCTCTGTCTGCTACAAACCCAAATAATCTCTATGATGAATAAACAGAAAATATCTTACTGAAGTAATATTCTACTTGGTTATTTCCGTAGAAATTCATTTGCTTTATTGTTCTATCCTCCTCCCAGTTATATCTTGTCTTGCAATATTCTTGTTCCTGCAATAACATCTCTTTAAATGGTGCTTCCATAGCCAAGACTTCCCTCGCTCTCCTCTTCTCAAAAGCTGTATATAACCCTTTTCTGTAATATGACTTTTCTTAGTTGGCTTCTCTTCCTGAGCCATCTACCTATCAAATCTCACTTTCCTTAGCTTATTTTTGATATACCAAATGTCACCATTTATGAGAGAGAACAGTATAAAAGCATTCAAGTTATGTTGGTCTCTATATTCATTCCTGCTTTCAATTTCTAACTAAAACTTTTATTAGATAAGTTTAGTTTAAAAGTTATGACAGTATAGAAATATTTACTGATAGGATGCTGTTAGGAACCACAGAACAGAGGACTCCACAGAGCAGAACATATTTGCAGTATAATCTTTGGAAGCTTCCTAAACAGCATCAAGAAATTTTTAATCTTTTTATTTGGCTTTTTTTTTTCTTGCAAAACCAAAACTATTGGTACCAGCTGAAAATTTCATTTAGAAATATACATAAAACTAGTCCCCAAACGCTGCTTTCTTCCCCAGTTCTTTTCTACTGTCAGTTTTTAAACAGACACAAGGAATTTTATGTATTAATTTGACTGAGTGATTGATTGACTGAGATGTTGGCATGGCTGAAATGTTTGATCTATCATAAATTCTTGCTTCCAAATAATAAATTCTATGATATGGGTCTTTTAGTAAAAACTTTACTAGAGTGTTATAGATTGAAGGACTGCCTATTGTTTCAAATGTTGCCCTGTAACTAAAATGTTTATTTTTGACCACAGAGGATGACACACACTAAACATTCCTATTGAGTCATAGATTTGAAGTTATAAAACAGTGAGGAGAAAGTGTATAAATCCTCAGCTAGTCTCTGTGCTTAATAGAAATGGGTCAGGAAACAAACCATTAGTAAAGTGGATGCCCTAGGCAGCCAGGGCAACATGTTCTGTCATTTAGAATAAGTCTCTGTGCTGTAAAGTAGCTGAAGGACCATCAGTAGATAATGTCCATTACTCTCTCAGAAGTATTGTTTGCATTTGTCTATCAATTCCTTTAGATTTCTTTTATTATAGCAGACAATATACAGTTATATTGTATTGTGCTTGGAAGGAAAGTTCTTCCAAAGGGAAAAGCTTGCTTACTAAAGAATATTAGGTGGCCAGGGCAGAAAAAGTACTTCAGCTTTTAATACACTCAGAGTATGAGATTAATTTGATTGCTGAAAATATCTAAGAGAAGAAAAAATTGGAACAGAATGTTTAGAAGTGAGAAAAAATACTATTTACCTTTTAATCATATTTGTTTGGTTATAGAGTGGCTAAAAAAATAAAATTAGCTGTATTTTCATGGGGAAAAAAGTTTACATGTAAACTGAAATGTGCATGTCCTATAGTAGGAGGCACAGAGAGACAAGTGCCAAAAAAACCTCTGGTTTCGGCACTTCAAAAAGTATTGAAACTGAAATGTGTATGTAGACTGTGGGCAGTAGGAAATAATTCACAGAATTCCGATGTCTCTTAGTTGTGTCTTAATTAAGCACAATTGTGTTCTTTCAAGCATTAATAAATGAAAAGTGAGTATCACACATTAACTTTATTTTCGATCTGTGGGTATCACAAACATGAGATGGGCCTGCGTAGTGAAAGGAAGTGTATAAGCTGCGGAGACCTGCTGCTGAGAGCAATGACTGTAGGAGAAAGAGACTTCCAGCAGAGGTCAGAGAAAGGGTTGCAATAAATTCAGAGCTACATTTGCGTTTTTCAAAAATTCAATAGTGTTGAGATCTAGGATTCTACTTTGGGACAAACCCTAAGATAAAAGGGCTGTCAGTTTTGTAACACAAGACACACACACAAAAAAAAAGCAAGAATCTACTGTTTCATTGCTAGCATTTAAAATATTTCATTTCCCAGGCTTCCTATCTCCCATTCCTTCCATATCTCTCCTATCCTTTGGAGCCCTGACTAAATGCATGTATTCACACCACCATCACAGCAGCATCTGACTGCCTTGATGTCTTCCCTCCAGCCAAGAGAGTGAACAAGTGTTTTCTTCATTTCACTGATGCAGTGCTTGGCAGGTGATGCTGCAGTTACAAGGCCTGCAGTTTGTAATAGGAATGAATGAGGAGATAAAATCAGTTGAGCAATCATCTGTCGCACATCTAGTATACTATCAGGTACTCTGTTTATTTTCCTGCCTGGGATAATGATAGGCAACTATACTTCATTTTATTAATATGACTAATTTTTCTAAAGTACAGGGTACTTGAGGTGAAAGGAACACTCTCTCATGACAGCACTAGAATTGGCAGCTGCCAGCAAGCCTCGTTGTTGCTGTAAGAGTTGCAGTTCTGCTCTGATGGGGACGGATTCTCTCTCTTCTCCCATTGAGATGAATGCTGTAGCAATTTCATAGTTTTCTTTTTTAACTGTGTGCCAGTGTGCAGTTAGTGTTTCCATTTGCTTTGCTTTTCATTTTCTTAATCATATCTTTCTTTCCTTTTCTTTCATTTTTATTATAGACAGATGTAGTATTGTTGTCCATACTTAAGATTGCCTAATAGTTTCTATTATAAGAATTTATTTTCAATTGCATGCAAGTTTGCTAACATTTAAGAGTTCAGGCAGAAATGTTTCACGGAGGTGTCTGTCTCGGAGTGCTGGTGACTGAAAGCTGCAGCTAACACAGTCTCAGCAGCAGTGTTAGGGGAAGAGATTTTTAAGTGCTCCTAAGATTCAACTGGGAGGGTATAGTATTCACCATACCTTGGAGAAAACATGCAAACGTATTACTGTCTTTGTGTCAAGGAGCACTTTCTTCATCCCCACAATTAGTATTCATTGAAACTAGTCTCTGGGGGGGGAAAAAAAAGCAAGCTGTTCATGCATGTTATGTAGAGAATTTTGAGGAATCTAGCTGTTAATTCACTGGAGATTTCCTCAAGATTGTCGATGCTTATTGTCTTAAAGATCATCCATACATACTGCACCTGAAATGTGCTGTTCCCCCTGTTGAGAATGGACACAACCCAGGAATGAGGAGGATGAAAGCCATACAAGTAACTCTGATAGTAGTGTTTTTCCTAATTTTAAGAGAGTGTTTAATTTTTCAAGTTTCTTCATCTTTTGAAATGTTTTTACTTTTTGATACAGGAAAAAAAAGAATAAGATAAACCAAGCTCTGAATCTGAGTACTGAATTTTCTGTCAGTGTTTTTCTTTGCAAAATGTCTACAGAAAATCTTCTGTTCATGCATACATGCCCTTGTTCCCTGGCAAGCAAAATACGTATTCACATTTTGCTCGTAGCAGTATCTTTGATTCCTCTTGGACTGAAAGAAACTGATCTTTTCAGGCCTTCAAAACTGAGCCAGGTGGGTTCTGGGATCTCAGTTCGCGTGGGTGCTGTAGGTCCCAGCCCAGGTGTTGGGATTGTGCAGTGTGTGTGTATGGCAGCATAGATACCAATTGAGAAGAAGGACTTCAGCTGGAGACTCTTTGCTAATCTGACAGATGAGACCAAAATATTTCATTTAAATGTCCTTTATAGGGATAATTTTGTGGAAAACTGTAATATAGATATAATTTTGTGGAGCAAACAGCTCCCAGTCTTTGGATACTGGCTGGCTTCCTTCACAGGAAGATGTGTGTGCTAAGAAAGACAAGATTTTATTCTCCTTGTGTAGTTCTGTTTCTTAATTTAAATGGTTTCACACAGGGAAATAAGCTGTTTCTTCAGTAGTGGCTGATCTTGCTTTTGCATATTCATTTCACATTTTGAAGGTGATGGAGACTACATTTGCTTTCCTGTATTCTCTGGAACAAATAAGTAATTTATTTATATTATGAAAGATTTTACCTTTCTGCCTGCACTGCTGAAGCAGACTGAGGATGCCCGTATCCTTTATCTAATTCTGAGGCAAAATTCCCAGTGACTTAACTAGCAAATGCACAGAGCATATATTTACTTTTACAAGATATATCACTCCAATGATTTTATGAAGATTTGCATCAAATCCCTGCTCTACCCTGTTTCCTACTGCAATTCTTATTATAATACTGTAAAATATTTAGTTATGCATTGGGGTCTAACCTGAACCTACCCATGACAGTGCAAAGATTCCCATTGACTTCAGTGGGCTTGCGAATCGGGCCATGAAGAATAGGCAGTATTTTTATGTTGCAGGAGCAACACATTTCTCACTCTAGTGAGTCTTGAGAAAAATATTAAATAGGGGTTGTGCTCTGGGAGGGGCTGTTTTTGGACCTATAATGGGGCAGTCATTAGCCACCTTGTTCATTTAAAAGACATAACTCTAACTTGTCTGCCTTTTTTCTTAGGTCTAATAATAGCAAAAATAATTTACTGTGTACAGTCTCCAAAAGCATGTCTCTGAAACATGCCTTCTGAATACTTAAAAGTATTTTAACTGCTGAAGCTGCCATATAGATTCCCTTTTTCATGTTTTTATTACATATATCATAAAAGATCTACTGTTGCTCATGTTTATGTATGAGTGTGGCCACTAACCTTGCCCTGCTTTCATAGATTTGTTCATCTCATGAGACACTTTGCATGCTGTAAGCTGAAAAAAGACAGACAATTAAAACTTGTTAAAGATAATTAAACTGAAGTGGAGGGAAAAAAAAACCTGCCTCACTGCTTTGTTCATAATAATAGTCTCTGAACCATAATTAAATTCTTCCTTCCAATAATTGTATACATACAAAGGAATTTTCCAGATAGCAAAACAATACAATGATTAAAAATGATTAAGAAGTTGGTTCCAAAAGCAAAGATGAGCCAGGGAGGGTTGGAAAGATTTTAGGTGCCTCTAAATATACTGTACCAGCTGGGTACCAGATGGTGTTTGGCTACTTGCACCCACTAACTGAAAATATCAGAGGAGCAACTACAGTATTGCCAGAATCAGTTCCCCTCCCTTAAATAAAGGTGGCACTCTTGGGAACAACTTGGCAGTGCAGAAAAATTTCCTGACAGTGAGATCTATTAGATTGTGGAATAGTCTCCCAAAGGCAGAAGTAGATGCCAAATTGCTTGGCATGTTAGAGAGGCTGGATGAAATCTAGAAAATGTACAATAGAGATGTGCTACTCTAGTGAGGTGGTGACTTACTCTGTTATAATCATGGAATTAGGGGAATGAGATAAGAACATCACTGCTTTCTTAAGAGTAACTTTAGAATATTTGACTGTAGCTTTCACATTATGCTTGTTTGTATGGAGCATCAAGGAAAGACTAAAGAATCAATGTTGGCTAAAGATAATTATTGTCTGGCTTGTATCTAATAAAAAAATCAATCAGTCATTTCATGGATATAGTTTGCTTCATGATCTTGGTAGTTGTATGCTTTTTAAAAGTTATTTTGTACTAGGGTAACGTACATACTTTCCTTCCAAAATGTTGTCAAGGCATCTTGCAGAAACAATAAGCATCACCAATATGTTATACTAGACGTGCAGACATCATCAGCTTTTATAGATAATGAAAAAACTCTTGTAATTTGTTCCTCTTATCTGTGATCAAAAGATAATTAGAAAGAAAGGAAAGATAATTAAAAAGAAATTAACTTAACTTCAAACTCCAATTTCTGTTGACTGTTTGAGAGTCAAGCCAGAAATAGGAAGCACATCTCTGTATGTAGTAGTTTGCTAGCAAGAAATCATCTTCAAATTGTTAGAAGTGTGATTACATTAATTGTGTCCAAAATGAAAGGTTAAAGAAGAAGAGAAGCACTGTATTATGGAATACAAAAAAGGGAATGATCTGATTAACTAATGAAGGTTCCAGCTTGTACGGATGTTGCTGGAATTTGTTTGCTATTTCAGGCTAGCTGAATCATTATATCCAAGGAAAGAGTAGCAGAAAAAAAAGTAAAATATTTTACTTTTTTTTGGTTATTTATTTATTCATTTAAATGAATAAAAAACCGTGGGGACTTAAAGCCTCCAGTGTCATTTGAAAGTAGCATTTTCGATCTGAGCTCCAGCTGTGGACTCTTTTGTCTTTGAACTAAATGCAGCTGGGGCTGAAAGCGCCCTTGGCAGAGAAAAACAGTTGTTTTCAGAAGCTAAGCTTTGATTCCACATATTTCCTCACTGCCACTACAGACTAAGTTTTCCTATAAGTAGAATTTAAGTCTAGTGTTTAAAACCGTAGATCTGCCCATGTTGAGTGGCATCCTTGTAGGCTGTACAGAAAGGGTATAGCCTTCTCCACGGACTCTCCTACCTTTTGAAAACTTTGAAGTATCCCCACAGGAGCTCTTCTCAGTACGAGAAAATCTAGAGTTTTAAAAATTCAGTCAACTTATAGTCTAGTGTTAGTTTGTAATGATGGACAGAAGTAAGTAGAAGTACAGTGGAGTCCTTTCCAACTGTGTTGCTACTCCCTCTCACTCAGAGCTTGCTCCTTCCTCAGTCTCGTTTAATTCAGAGCCAACAGGACAAAATCACAAAACACCTAAAGTCTGTGTTTTGATATCCATTTATTTCAGAAATCTAATTTTGTGGAAAGATTGCTTAAATCCCAGTAGCACATTGCTTCTTTGTTGGATATTTGCCAACTAGTAGGTGTTGATCTTACCAGAAAAGCACTGCTCAGGACAGTTTGCATGTGTTGTAGGGGTCTGCTGTGCTTTGGATGTTGCTATGCTCAGACTTAAGGTCTACGACCACAAACGAGTGAATGGTGACGATCAAAAAAAAAAAAAAAGCATTCATCCAGCATCCAAGTCTCATCAACTCTTCTCAAAGCCAGATCACAGAGAGACGTCAGAAACTAATAATAGATCACTAAGTTTATTTTGAACTGGCAATTTAAAAAAATAATTCCTGTCCACAGCGAATGTTAACTGGATTCTCCTACCAGCATCCCACTGCTTTTACCTCACTGAAAATGCTAAATGAAGTTTTGGTAGCAGATTGTGAAACCACAGCAATATATATATATATATATATATATATAAAAACAAACCAAAACGAAACAAAAAAAAACCAACCAAAAAACCAAACACATTCAACCAGACTCAGGTCCTGGTTCCTCATTAACCTTATGGAAAAATGCAGAGAACAAAGAACAAATGCAAACCCTGGCCAACTGAGATTCTTTTTTTTTTTTTCTTTTTTTTTTCTTTTTTTTTTTTTTTTTTTTTTTGTATGAGGTGGGGGCTAGTACAATAAAGAATTGACACAATACCCCTCCTTTTCAATCTCTGTTTGTAGGATGAGGTGAAGGAAAAGTGGAGTGATAAAAATATTGGTCTTATTCTACAAGTCCTGGATTTGGAAAGGCCCTGAGGGTACCAGTAAAACAAAGAACAGAATTCAGGGCATCCTTGAAGATATTTTTGGCTGTTGTCTTTGTTCAGAATGCTTTTTGCATCCCTTGATTGGCAAGTTAAGAAAATGGAACCCAAAATAATTTTCTAATTCACCATTTATCTAGATTAATGTGTACTTTCCAAAAAATGTACATGAACATCCAAGTATGTACAGGCATACCCTGTAGTCTAAACCCAGAGCTGGATGCCTCTAAATCATTTCTGTGCCAAAAATGTGTGTACATTTAGACAGACATGTATTTGAAAATGTGCCTGCCTTTGTTTACTTGTTCTTCAAAGTGGGACTGTCCTCTTATGTTTCACAGGTCAGTAGGAAAAAAGCTGCTTTGCTGTGACTCTACTGACTTCTGTAAAGACTGAACTTGGCATTTGACTTTGGTCAGGTTACATCAGGGAAGAATGTGTCCTTTGCTATTCCACTCTGCAGACTTATAAAAGATTTGTTATTTCAAAAGAGTATATTGAGTCCATGTACCCCAGTTCATGGCCTGAAGAACTGTAGTTAAACAGAACTTTTCTGTTTGTTTATTTATTTCTACTTGTCTTTCTATTTGAGATAATGAATTAGTTTTTTTACATGTAATAGAAATCAAGTAAGAGTGGAACACATGCCATAAGATGGAAATAATCCTACTGTATGATAAAAATGAAAGAATTTAAACTTTCTCTTTGACCTAACCTAGTGATCTGTAAACTGTTAAATGCCAAATAATTTCAAATCAGCAGCAATATTTTCCTTTCTTCCCCCCATAGCGAGCACATGCAATGTGCATAAACGAGCAGAGAAGATCTTGGGAGCTCCTGAAGCAGAGCTGACCCATCTCAATGAACAGTTTTTCTCTTTTGTGCTTGTGAACCGCACATCCTTTCGGAACACAGTCCCAAATCGTAATGATGTCCCAAATCACAGGATTAATGTGTCTATGAACAGACCTCTTATGCCTCTAGAATGAAGTACTCCTTGCTAATTTCTCTTCAAGACACCAGCTTAATTGCATTTTAAACAAATGGGCTGCTTTGCTGGCCAACTTTTAAATGAGATAACAGCAATGTTCACTCTCCAGCAGTGATGAGTGCCTTGCAGTAGATTCAAAACTCTGTTCAATAACAGGTTTAATCTCACACCAGCAGATTTACTGCAGAATAAACTGCCACTGAGCTCATAATTAGTAAAACAAAAAAAACCCAACCTACTAAATATTATTTTCCAAAGCAGCAGGCTATGTTTCAGTGGAAATTTTTAGTCCTTTTCTTTGTGTGTTTTATTGATTTTATGTATGATATTGGGAATTCATGCTATGATTTAAGATAATTATCTTTATCGATCACTTAAACAGTTGTTTAGCTACATAGTAACAAAATGATGCTCCCATTCACGGAATATGTGATACTGACAGCGGGGACACCACAGTGCTTCCCTTCTTAATGTTTATTTCTTTTTTCCAGAAGCATATTCGCTGCTGGAAAACAGCAACTGCAAACATTTGTGCTTTAGAAACAATCTTCCCATAATTTTCTTTGTTGCAGCTATTAGTAGCCAATTGTGATTCAGTGATACCCAGTTCAACAAGCAGATGTTCCAAAGTATCTTCTTTGTAGCATGAAAACAAATATTAATGAGGTAATTGAAACTATTGAGGAAAAGAAAATAGTATGTAGTTTCTCATGTTTGAAGTCATGCCCTTCAGTGTTTTCTTGTATTTAGTGAGAAAGTGAACTTTCAGTATCTTAACTGTGTTTAAACATCAGAGGGCAAATTTTCAAAAAGGCTTCATCCTAGCTTCAGGTTTATCTGTGCACGCTACATTTGTCCACTGGAAGGAGAATGTTGGAGACTGTAATTGAAAAATTTGGTCTCTGATAATTTAAAAAAAAAAAAACAAAACTTCCCAGTCTAGCCTACAGTATGCTTTCTTCTTTTCAACTGGATGTATAGATGGTGATATGGTGTACAGATGGATTTTGTCTATGAAAGAGGTTTTTTTTTTCAAAATGAATCTGTGTATAATTAGTCCACCATCTAAACTACAGGCTAATGATTCCTATTTCACATACACTTTACATGTATAGTACTGCATTAGATACAAATATTATCTTTTTAATTAATTTCAAAGATTCTTTAAAAAATGACAGAAGGCACAGCACATCCTGTAAAACCTCCTTTTTCAACACATGGTTCTTCCTTGCTTAAAATATTATATGCTAGAATGTTAAAAGCTTAAATTTAATACATTGCTTTTACATGATAAATAAAAGATATTTCAATAGGATTGTGATATTGCAATCATTATGATGCAATGTACATTATACACAGCAATTGTGTTAAGGAATAGAACCTGTTTGGCTCTTCTAAAATAAGTGTATAATCATTTCTTTGATTGTTTCCACATTTTGAAGCAGGTGTGCTTCAGAGGAGTTAGTCCTGTCCTGGTGCTTATTGTCCGTACCAGGGGAGCCCTAATTTACTTCTGAAGGAAATGAGAGGGCACAAGGGTGTGGGTGCAAGAATGCCTCATTACACGTCCAGCTTGCTGTGCATCTGATGACCAGCACTCACCTAACTTCACAGAATTCGTTTGTCCCAGTTTAGACACAGGCAGTGAAATTCATCTCACCCCATAGCAAGCCAGTAAATAATTTCTTTGCTTTTCAGATTTTGTGAAAGTCTATTATGTCTTTATTAAGTTAGGGTAGATATTGTGCAAGGCTACAAAAAATCCTACCACTTCATTCTATCTGAAATACTTCTCCTGTTTCTATATGTGCAAGTTTTTATAACCAAATGCGAAGGTACTGGAGTACCATAAACAAATAGGAAGGATTTTAGCAAAATCCTTCACAAGGATCTGATCTTTGTCTCCTTGTTTGTCAAACCCTGTAACAACTATGATAAATGGCAGCACAAAATTGTCACAGCATCAATGTTTCTTGATATTAAAAAATATTTCTTTTTTTTTTAAAAAAAGGAATCTGCACTTAGATAGATGAGATAGTGTGAGTAGTCCTCTTTGTCTGAACAATCTCTCTGTAGCTATAGATCTGCTAATGTACTGTAAGTGCATGCATTAGTTCTGGTGCTTCTAGCTTCCCAATAGTTTGAACAGTGGCATTGACTTCCTTATTCTGTCAAAATAGAAATATTTTTGGTCTCATTTTCTGTTTTCTTCTCGTGGCCAAACATGAGAACATTTGTCTAAAGAAGCATTTGTGGCACAGAAACAAGGGTAGTGGAGGTGAAGTTAATTTTAGGGAAGGAGTTTACTAAAAAGAGTAAAGAATGTTTAGTGTGGAGGACCTCATGCTGGGGCAGGCGGACATGCCCCAAAGGAGGCTGTGGCCCATGGAGGGCCTGTGCTGGGGCAGCCGGTTCCTGAGGGACTGTGCCCCATGGAAAAATGACCCACATTGGAGCAGTTCGTGAAAGACAGTAGCCTGTTGGAGGGACCCCATGCTGGAGCAGGGGAGGAATGTGAGGAGTTCTCCTGAGGAGGAAGGAGTGGCATAAAGAAACGTGTGATGAACTGACCGTAACTCCCATTCTCTCTGTGCCTCGGGGGAAGGGGGCGGGGAGGAAGTGGAGGTAATCTGAGATGAAGTTAAACCCAGGGAGAGATGGGTAGAGTGAGTGAGAAGCCACATAGCTTGGTCCCAAGTGGGAATAAACTATGACAATGCACCTCATGAAAGGCATTGAAGATTTCGGTATACTGAAATCTTTAATTCAGGTATAGATATACTGTTCTTTATTTGATTCTGGTCTTCTGGGCTCTTCTGATGATAGCTGCTACAGTAGCAGACTGATTTATACCAGTTTTGGACAAGAGGCAAGGACTTGGGAATTCTGGTTTTATCTCTTGGCTCCATCATAGGCCTCCTTGGTGCCTATAATAGTTTTAAACATGTGTAAAATAGAAGTTTCTCTGCCTGTGGGTTATGAGGATAGACTTTTTACTGATGGAGAGTCACAAAAATTCTGTAAAAGTTGTGATTGTACTATCTAGATAGCCTTTACTGATAATGGTCAATATGTTCTTTTTTTTATAATATTTGTAAGTGCTAATCTTTTGTATCAGATCTAGCATATGGTACCTGAATAATATTCGGACTGCCTCATTCTCCAGCTGGGAAAATTAATGGTTTGATTTGACTGTTGCTTGCTCTTGTCAATGGAACGTGTTTTTCTGACCAACTTGATACTTTTAGGATACTTTCAGTATAAAAATGCTCTTTAATGTCTGCTGGCTTGTGCATAGTGAGCATTATTGCCATACCTGGATGTTGTGAGCCTGCTGCAAAGAGCTTTAGAGTCCAGAAAAAAATATGTACAAGCTCAAGAGGAAATGAAAGAAATTGATTACTGCTATTTAGTATATTTATAGCACATTCCACAATTTTTAATATTAAAAAGGCAAAATATGGATATGATAAGAAAAGACCTTTGAAAGATATAATATGTGAGACAAAACAAGTGGAGAAGTAGTGTTAAACTTGGAGAAAGGTAAGGAAAATTTACCATGAAACAAGACAACTGACTAGAGGAGATTTGGGAAGTATGAGTGGGAAGGGTAGGGAAGGCGAATGACCTCTGCCAATCGTTTTAAACAGGAAGGTCTGAATGGAATCTAGAGACATGGAAGGTACTGATAAAAGCTAAAGTAAACTGTTATGTAAACCACCACATTCCATCATAATATGCTGCACAATGTAAATATAAACAATACAAAGTGTGAACATACATTTTGGAGTACGTGATATCACAGTGCTACAATCTTTTGTAAGAAATTTTAGCGTAGGATATGTGTTACTTTTAAAAGGACTTCATATGTCTTCCAATAATATCTTCTATTCAGACTTTCCTTCATGTATCAGGCCTCTAGCTGTAGCATGTTTGGAGTTCTGAAAAATAAAATTGATTAAGTTCTTCTCATTTGCATCTGAACACTGATTTAATCTCCCTGCTAGTTATTAACTTGGCCTCAAGTCCATTTTGCCCTTATAGATCAGAAACCTTTACACTTCTCTGTACTATGGAGATGGGATATCATGAATATTTTTTCCTTTCACTCCAAGAAAGAAAACCTATATGTTCCTGTACAGGTTACTGAGGGTGTCATTTCATTAGACATGGTGTTATGCAAAAGACCATTTAGTAAAGCTGACTGTTGTGCAAATTAATTGGTGGAAGAGATTAATATTTATTCTGTTTTCTCAACACAGCAAAAAGGTTAAATATATTCTGTGAAATTCATTAAGTATAAGCTAATACTTTAAGTTATAATAAACTTACCTATTTTTTAATATTATCTTTTATATATATTACAAAAAAATCCTTGTTTGTGTGTGTATGCAAAAATTAAATATTTTTAATTCATCCTTAGAGGAAGAAGTTAAACATAATACTATGAAAATATTTATTTCTATGATAGAAAAAATGGTTTGGCACAGTAAAAGTTAATTTTATTGCTAATTTTACAAAATCTCCTTGTTCTGTCACAAAAAAAAAAAAGACAGAAAAAGTGACTGCAAAGCTTCATGCTGTCATCTGAAATCTTTTGATAGTTCTTTGATGAAGATATTTGCTAAGGATTACAATGAACATTCTTCCTATTTTATTACACGATTCTGTGGAATGAAGCCTTCTCAGAGCTGCATTTTGCTTTGACCAAGAAATATATCTTACATATGAAATTTTCAGTAGCTGAATTGGAAATAAGGTAAAAAAGCACCACAGATGCAATGTTAGGAGATAGGACTCAGCAGCAGGAGTCATATTAATGGCTGGTGGATAATTAGCAACAACTTCATGTCTCAGTGTCACTTTTACCATGGGATTGATGCAATGAGCCTGTTAATACTTGTTCACAGTTGGATTTTAGTAGGTATCTTGCTGCAACTGCTATAGAGCGTGTGCCTGAGCAATACTGTGTATGCACTGTGTCTTTGGGTTTGGCTGCAATACTTTGACTCTGCATGCGTTTTACATTTCTCTTATTGTTTGTTATTTGCCATCCTGGAGCTGGTGTATTTCCACCTTTCCTGCTCACTCAGATTTGCTTGGAACAGCCTTGGCTGCTGGTATGAGAAATTTCTAATTGTAGGGAAAAGAGACAGTTTCCCTGTAAAGAAAGCAGTGATTGGAGTGTCAGTGAATATGAATAAGCCTATTGAGTCTTTGCCATTATGTTTCTCTTCCTCCAGTGGTTCTACTACTAGAAAAACATGCAGAAGATAAAGTGTGACTGATAAGACAACAGAGAAGCTTGGATACATATAAGAAAAAACTTGTAGATACACTAAGAATACTAAAACGTTGCGAGGGGCGGGTGAATTCCTTAAGCTGCATGTAATATACTAAATATTCTATGATGAAAGTTTCCTAAACAAAGTGTACATGTGAACATATTAATGATCTTTTTGGATGCTAAGACAAAAAGACTTTACATGTGTAAGGACATCTCTTCAGCCAAAATTTCATAAGGACTTATAGTATGTAAAGTTATTGAGCATGCAAGGCTCTGGATGAAGAGCTCCCCAGATATATACTGATATGGGGACTGGAGCTGCTTGTGTCAGTGGTTTGCAAATAATGGGTCTCCGGGAGAATTTAAAACTACTGTTTTCACTCCAGTCTGTGGTGTCTTTTAGGATGAGATGAGCTGCTATGAGGTTTGGCACTCTTCAGTGCACCTTAGGCAGCAGTTCTTATACTTCCATTGAGATTGTAACAGCTGGCCGTTACAATCAATCAAGTGACATTTCAGGGGTATTTTTTCTTTAATATTAAGGAAAAAAAGGAGAAATAAAAGATCTTAGATTGTAACTTGTCCTAGAAAGAGGAAGGAATTTATAGATCTATCTTTGACTATAAAAAGCAAGTACTTACAAGTAAATCACAAACTGATCAGGCATTTATTTGTTTTTGGGACACTGCGGTATCTTCTATTAATACATAAACACTCTCAGTATCTTTGTAGTATTAATTCTGTGTTAGTTATGTGTTGCGCTAGTCTTCTGCACATACAAGTGTAGAGCACTCAACTATTGGATGTATGTAAACTTGGGGGCTGATCAGAATTTCACTAGCCAAACTGTTAAGTATCATGTAGGTTTTCCTTGCTTTATAGGAAGCTTTCAAAGCAAGAATAAGATATTAGGGAAGCTAGTGAAGAGATGGGAATTATAGAGTAGATGGGACAACCTTCAAAGGGTTGTCAAAAAAGAGCCTTAGAATTGTCCAGGACAGTAATGTAATCTAAGTTGAAGTTTTTGAATTCCTGAAATGGAATAGGAAGCAAGAGAGGTTTCACTCCCATGAATGAGTCAACTAGCAACACAGTTTGTGCATAAGTTTTTTCTGCTTCCCCTATAGTACAGTTTAATGAGTTACATTATTATTTTTGCATACCATCTGTGTCTTAGTGCTTTAATGCTCTACATTGACTGGAGTAGCTAATCTTATATGAACATAATGATATGTTCATTATAGGAACATGTGATTATTCTATATGTAATTAAAATTATTAATGAAGCATTCTTACTTGGTATTGGCAATTTGCTTATAAGCAACAAAAAACTAAAATCATGAACGCAGAGGTTATAATCAGAGTACTTAACGCAAAGCACATCCTTCCTGGGGACTACCTAGGGTAACTATTTAGCTATTTTGCTACTTAAGCATTTGTATCTAAAAGATCAGAACAGGGAAAATTATAGAGAAGCTATAGTATGATGCAACAACAGATAGATGGCAATTTTTGTCAGTTGGGTGCGTATTCTACAAGATACCAAATTCCTTCTCCCTGTTTTTTTTTTTTTTTTCTAAAGTAATGTAATTGACATTAATTTAAATGAGAATTAAAGGAGCAGTAGGTTCAGAAAGTAATGGTAATCACTTAAACTTCATGCTATTAGCAATTTCCACTCTTCAGGGTTGGTTCTTGTTTCAGTGTATAAGTGTGATTTTTCTGCTGTAAATACAAACTGAGGGGATAAGAGAGCCTCCTCTCAGGTGAAAAATTAGGGAAGATGGTCAGTTGAAGCATAGTGGATTAAAACACTTTAGGAGGGCTGCAGAGAGGGATTTATTTTCTCTGTCAGACAATTGTGGTTAGTGCTTTGATAACAGTGATGTTTTTTTTTCTTTCCGCTATTTCATTAAATGAATTCTATTCACCTTTTCCTTATTCTCTTTACAGGTCATCACGGATGATCTCCAGAGTGAGCAGTCTCATCAGAAATCAGGTGAGACCGTTATACTGACTTTGATTGAAAGCAGACAGAAAAATTTCAGATATTTTACGACACGTGATTGAAGCAAAGAAACATGGACAGAGGAGGGTTGCATCCTGCATTAAATGAAGTTTGGGAGTTAACTCTCTAAAGTGTAAAACTTCAAAGTTTTACAATTGAATGAAACTGTCAAAGTTATCATCAGGTGTACTTTAGTAACAATTCTGTCGAAGCTTTATGCAGAGCTTTACATTTCTATTTCTCACAAGAAATATACCACCATAAGTGATGAGGAAGGTCTTACTACTAGTTCCAAATAAATTTCATTATCATAAATAATTAAATGCGCAAAATATTTTTTTTCACATGTAGTAAATTGAAATATTTTCCCATGGCTTGAGAGTGAGCACTTCTTATAAACTTAGCTACCAGTTTGCCTAGTAAATACATGGATGTTACATATGGTCAGCCTCTATTTTTACATTATATTGTAATACTTAACATATATATAGTTGCAGACTCATGGAAATATTTTATGTAGCTTTATCTTTTGCATCATCTTTTGCTCCCCTGATTTTAGGAAAACTTCTAAGCAATGGGGAAAGCTGGAAAATGTATTCTCCATCTTTTGCCTTAGCAGAATAAGAAGTGTGCAGGCCATCTTTTAAGTAATATATATATTTAATTATTAACTGAAAAAGCACAATAATCTTGTGTACAAACTGTTTCAGCTACCATCTCCAAAATAGAGTCTTGATTCTAAACAAAGATGTCACCTCTTGATTTTTTTCTGTCTTTTCAAATTAAAATATTTGTTTGTGATTACCATAGGTTCCAAATCAATTGAGTTGATTGATCTAGCTGTACATGACTAAGTGCTTTATCAGACATTTTTCCCCTGCCTGAAGCCCTCCTCTTAGCTTCCATTTTCTGCCACCTTGCCTTTCATGGAGGCCCAGATCCATCATGATCACGTCAGACATCTTCCTAGCTAAGTTTCTTCTTATTCTTGTAGTTCTTTTTTGAGTAAGGTCTCTCGGATTACTGTTTAGATGGACAGGAAAACATTTCCTCTAAAGCGGAGAGACATGGGTTTGACAGACGGACCACTCGGTGGATAAGGAATTGGCTGGATGGCTGCACTCAGAGAGTGGTTGTTAATGGCTCAATGTCCAGTTGGAGACTGGTGACAAGCGGCATTCCTCAGGGGTTGGTGTTGGGCCCGGCCCTATTCAACATCTTTGTTGGCGACATGGACAGTAGGATAGAGTGCACCCTCAGCAAGTTTGCCAACAACACCAAGCTGTGTGGTGCAGTCGACATGCTGGAGGGAAGGGATGTGTCGTGGTTTTGTTTAGTGAGGCGGGGCCTAAGGTGGTAGCTTCTGTAGGAAACTGCTAGAAGTCGCTCCCCTTTGTTCAGTGGACTCGGCCGGGCCTCGGGCGGACCCGCTGCTGGCCAAGGCCAAGCCAATTGGTAGCAGAATGTCCCGTGATAACGCCTCTGTGATAACGTATTTAAGTAGGGGAAAACAGGAAAAAAAGGAGGAGAAGATGTGAAGCAGCTGAGCGGGGGGGCAGAGAGGGGGAGGCGCGAGCCTCATGGGCCTTGCAGGCCTCACCCTCTGGCCTCCCACCGGGCAGCTGACTGGGCCCAACTCGGCCCGGCCTGGCTGCAAGAAGTGGAGAGGAGAGAGATGAGAAGTGAATAAGATGTAAAAAGGATCCTGAGAGGCGTCTGCCAGCCTGTTGTGAGGAACGGCTGCAGACGCCAAGGTCAGTGAAGAAGGAGGGGGAGGAGTAATACGGCTTCTGGCCAAGATTCCTCTGCAACTCGTGGTGAAGACCATGGTGGAGCGGGTTGTCCCCCTGCAGCCCATGGAGGTCCACGGAGGGGCAGAGATCCACCTGCAGCCCGTGGAGGACCCCACGCCGGAGCAGGTGGAGGCCTGAAGGAGGCTGTGGCCTGTGGAGGGCCCGCTGGGACAGCTGTTCTAGAGGGACTGCACCCCGTGGAAGAGATGACCCACGCCGGAGCAGTTTCACGAAGGACTGTGGCCCGTGGGAGGGACCCCACGCTGGAGCAGAAGAGGAATGCGAGGAGTTCTTCCCCTGACGATGATACAGCGGCGTAAAACAACGTGTGATGAACTGACCGCAACCCCCATTCCCTTTTCCCCCCCCGTGCCGCTCTGGAGGGACTACCTTCCCCTCCATGGGCTGCAGGGGGACAACCTGCTCCACCATGGTCGTCACCACAGGCTGCAGGGGAATCTTGGCCAGGAGTCGCATTACTTCTCCCCCTCCTTCTTAACGTAAAACAACGTGTGATGAACTGACCGCGACCCCCATTCCCTTTTCCCCCCCCATGCCGCTCTGGAGGGGAAGGTAGTAGAGATAATGTTAATCCCGGGAAGAGGGAGGGGTGGGGGGAGGTTATCTTGTTCCCTGTCTCATTCTCCTGCTAATTTTAGAAATAAATGAATAGTTTTCCCCAAGTCGAGTCTGTTTTGCCCGTGACGGTAACTTTAAGGATTTCTCCCTGTCCTTATCTCAAACCTTGAGCCGTTTTTCCTTATATTTTCTCTCCCTGTTCTCTCGGAGGGTGGGGGGAGCGAGAGACAGACTGCGTAGTCTGGTCCTGATTGGGGCTGAACTACAACAGGATGTCATCCAGAGGGACCTTGACAGGCTGGAGAGGTGGGCCCGTGCCAGCCTCATGAAGTTCAACCAGGCTAAGTGCAAGGTCCTGCACCTGGGTCGTGGCAATCCCAGGCACAAATACAGGCTGGGAGGAGAATGGATTGAGAGCAGCCCTGAGGAGAAGGACTTGGGAGTGCTAGTGGATGAGAAGCTCAACATGAGCCAGCAATGTGCTCTTGTGGCCCAGAAAGCCAACTGCATCCTGGGCTGCATCAAGAGGAGCGTGGCCAGCAGGTGGAGGGAGGTGATTCTCCCCCTCTACTCTGCTCCTGTGAGACTGCACTTGGAATACTGTGTCCAGCTCTGGAGCCCCAAACATAAGGATGTGAACCAGTTGGAGAGGGTCTGGAGAAGGCTTTGAAGATGGTAAGAGGGCTGGAGCACCTTCCCTATAAGGACAGGCTGAGAGAGTTGGGGCTGTTCAGCCTGGAGAAGAGGAGGCTCTAAGAAGACCTTATAGTGGCCTCCAAGTACCTAAAGGGGGGCCTGCAGGAAAGACGGGGAGAGATTCTTTAGTAGGGTCTGTTGTGACAGGACGAGGGGTAATGGTATTAAAATAGAGGGAGGTAGATTCAGACTGGATCTAAGGAAAAATTTTTTGGTAGAACACTGGAACAGGTTGCCCAGAGAGGTGGTGGATACCCCATCCCTGGAAACATTCAAGGCCAGGTTGGACGGGGCTCTGAGCAACCTGATCTGGTTGAAGGTATCTCTGCTCCTCTGCAGGGGGGTTGGAATAGATGACCCTTGAAGGTGCCTTCCAACCTTAACAATTCTGTGATTCTATGATTTAAAACTCTTGTCCAAGCTCTTAACATCTTGTGTCTCATTTGCCATAATAGTCTTTTTTCTGGCCTTGGCAAGTTCATCATGTGCAAGTGAATGCTGCGACAAAGCCTGTATCTCTACTGTATCACGCACAAGTACATTATTGTCTGTCATCCCCTTCTGTTGAGATGTCAACTCCTGCCTTTCATTATACTCTTGTTGCCCACTTGTTAGATTTTAAAAGAAGTACTTTTGTGCATTCTTCTGTGTTGACCTTGTACTTATAACTTGCCATAAATGTTTAAAAGATAACCTTATTAAATTCAAGTTCTTAAAACTCTCCCTTGTTATAATGCCTGTGAGAAATGAGAAGCAAAGTCAGGCTGGAGTTGTTCTGTGGATGCTGCATTTCTTTCTTTCCCAGTTTTATTGTGCACCTGTCTGCTTACACCTCTCTTTTCTTTCCAGCCTGATGTTTTGCTTTGCAGTCCTTGAGAGCTGACTGGTTTTGTCCTCTTGCTACCTAGTGCAGCAGAGTCCCACACTGTGATTTTGAGTCTTACAATGTGGTTCAATAAAGAGCTGTTTTAATAAGTAATATAGTCAGGAACTAAGTTATAAATTTTCAGCTAGACTGGTTAAAATTTTTAGATGGTTAATCTTATCAATCTTGCACAAAATTAACATTTGTGATGGTATTTGTCTTTTTGAACCAATCTTCATTATCTTTTGCTTGTGTTGGAGATGCAAAGTTAGGCTTAAGAGGTGAGAAACAAGAAGAGCTTAGGTTATGAAATTCATCTGACATAAAGATACCTAATTTGTAAGGCCTAATCTGAAACCTGTAACAATATTCAAATGTTAGCTGAAGTAAGCATCTATGCTTTTTCCTCTGAGACCTGCCTTTCTTTATCTGAGTGTGAAGTTTTGGAGGCGTTACCTTTAGCTGTCTTTTCCATGTCAACCAAAGTGGATCCCTCCCCGAGGTGCCTCACTGTCACTACACCTTGCATTGCACCCTTCAAGCATGGATTCTGCCTTGCAAGACAGACTTTTTAGAAGTGAGTACTCTAACAATCTTACAGTGATGCAAAAGCCAGATTTGGGGTTTAGCCTTGAAATTTCCATACTTATCTCACAGTTTGTTGTTTCAGAAGTGGTTTTTTTTTTACTGTTTTGATTTGATTTGGTTTTGTTTTTTTTTTTTTGTTTCCCCTAATCTGGAGAAAATGATCTTCAGGAACACAACTTCCCAGATAGCTGGCAATATAGTTGCCATTGTACAACACACAGGGAAATTTTAAGCAGAAGTTGGCACTGTTGCTGCATATTGTCTATGCAGGAATATTTATTTTTTTTCAGTAGTATGAAGACCGGGAAGTGGAGTGAGACCTAGAACACGCAAGGAATGAGTTGACTAGTATTCGGTCAAACTTGTGGATGTTAAATGCGTGTACACCCTTTCCTAGCAAAACTTGTATTGCAGTTAAGTATTAAGCCTTTTTCTCTCCAGCCTGATCTATAGATCACTGGCCTTTTCATTTTGTCAGTAATATGCAAGCTTTCTCTTAACTATCGTGTAATTTGTAAGGACACAAAGCATGCTTGAAATTACTTACCTGACTGCACTTTGTGTGAAGAACTCCATCCTCTCAGCTGTTTTAGATTAACAGTGAATTACAGTTCACTTCAATGCAATTAGACCTAATGAGGTGCACATGGAGACTATTGGGCCACCATGTAACCACATTATATGGACTTGCTAGTTGCCATTTTAATCAATTGGTTTGACCTTTGAATGCAAGCTAACACAAAGCACAAAGTTCGTGGCCCAGATACCTATTTACCTGACTGCAGGGAGACATGATAAAAATTAGCCTCTGATCAGGAAAAGCTGTTTCTCTGGGGAATCTTTAGAAAAGAAATCCTATTTGCAAAAGGATGGTTAAAATGATTGTTCATATCGTAAGTACAGTTAAAATATTACCATAAGTATTTTACTTTCTCTTCCGGTATGACTTGATTTGAAATTTATGTTTTGCATCATTGCCTGTTTAGGAATTAAATGTTAAATTTCGTAAGAAAAAAAAAAAAAGAAATCATTTTATCAGATTACATTGTGGTGATTAAAATCAAGCACAGCCTTATGTAACCATGTTGAAAGTGGGTGGACTTTCTACAAGACAGTTTTGTTTAACTGTATTCAATAACTTTTTGTTGTTGTGTGTTGGAAGGGAGCATTTTTCACCTAGTCTGCGATAAACTCTTCAAGTCCTTACCAAGTGAAACTACCATTAATGGCAAAGAAGGTACACCAGATTGTAATTTACAGAACTGAACTTTCATTGTGAAGTGGCTGCTCATGGGGAGAGTCAAATATGGGGTTAAAGCTATGAGGGATGAGTATTTTGTTTCCCAGATAAACATTTTGAGCATAGCAAAATGAAAAGCAATAGGACTATTTCTACAGTTTTTGTACAGGTATAGATTTGTTGCTTCCTCTGTAACCATTGCTCTTTCTTTAGTTGTTCCCTGCTTTACTTCTTGTGTTAGGCTCTCTGAAACACGTGATAGAGAAAGGAAGATTTTCAGAGCACTGTAAAGTGTAGCTTGAATGTATAATTCAGATTTTTTTTCATGGATAAAACACCTATCGAAGAGTTTGGCCTGCCTCATGCTGCTGTCCCTCTTGTATTGCTGTTAGCCTTTCTTTCTTCCTATGTCTTTGCTGTATCTGTGTGCTAGAAGGCTACGTGCTCTCTAGGGCAGGGAGTATCTTTTTCATTTCCAGAAGTTTACAGCACATGACACAGCTGATTGCTGTGTAGGACTTCTAGGCCATTTCTCATTTTGAGTTCCATTGAGAGACAGTTTTTTTATATCTAGCAGGTAGCCCATGAGACCAAAATTGCCTGCTTCACCTACTTACTTGAAACAAGTAACCGTGAGTGAGATGTGGAAAAGGGAAGAAGGGGGTTCCCAAGCATGGATTTGACTGAAATGCCAGGACAACCTGTCCTGCACAAAGGCACATACATATAGAGGCTAGAAAGCATGAGAAGTGACAGATGCAGTCTTCAGGAGATAGAGCTTCACAGACATGCCTCCTTTCTATCTCCTAAAAGTATTCTCAAGCAGGTTGTAAAGGGAGAGTCCCTCTAGTTTTCTTGCATGCATGAGTTTGGTTTCTATTCTGCCTTCTAGAATAAGTTCTGTTTGTCTTAATGAAGATTTCTAAAAAAAAAAAAAAGGTTGTTTTTTTTTAAAAAACAATAGTTTGTCCCATCTTAGAATTTCAAAGTGATTTAGAAATTAATTGAAATATGTTAAATACATATATATACATGTAAGTTGCAGTGGCAGCTTGTCTTGTCTTTATGCCACACGATATGGATCAGCCCAAAGTGTCTGGGAAGTGTACCTACCCAGTATTTCTCTTGTTAAAACCTTGCTAATTATGGCCTTCTGCCATACATAATTACAATGAGTAAATATTTGTAAGTAATGGCTGAAATAGTTCTCATTAGTCATTTCCATGAGACTAAAATGGCTCATTTTTATAAGTCTCCATGGTATGTTTGAAAATTATTGTCTTACAACTTTCAGAATATCTTCTGCACCACACCTTGTGAGAGGACATGAGTCAGATATGCAACCTAACAGGAATCTAGATATGAATTCCTGGTTATGAGTCACACTAAGGAACAATGTCTTGATCCTTGCTTGAAATAACAAGCATGTAAACTTCCTTCTTCCTATTGTGCTTGGCTTCTAAATGAGAGAAGTCCTTTTGTACTTTAATTAAAAGTAACATCATAAGAAATCATGCTTTATTCTAACTGCATAAGCTGACAAGGAAAGATAAGTTTTGTGGTAATTAAATGAAATAACAAGCATTTTACAGATAGTGCCAAATTAGGCAAAAATGTCTTTATCTCCATATATATATATGTATAATTTTGTTCAACCTTGTTTCTGTTACTAATATATAGTCATTTAAATGTATTCAAACCCATCTTCTATTTCTAATATGTGCTACTGATTTTGCATTTTCAAAATAAATACCTGGATACATGGAAAACATGGAAATCCTGTCATTTGTTAACAGATTTAATTATCAATGGACTGTATAACCCACTGATAATTGATTAATGCATGAAGCATGCTGGCTTGCTTGTAGACCTTTTATACTGGTACCTTCATGTCATACAATCTGTCTGTTACTGTATATGGTTACTATAATATGAACAAATGTTATAGTTTAGATATATGAACCTAATGAAGTCTGTCTGATTTTAAAATGAAAATGAGAACATCCTGAATTATATAAGTTGGATGATAAATACTAGTAGTCTACTGAATAAGCAGCTTCAGAATCTATGCTAGCCACCATGCAATGAGTTGAAATGCTGTTCCTACAAGATATAACCTAGATTACGAATGTTTTCAATTACCTACCTGTTCTTTGGATTCTTTAACTGTACTGTGAAGTAACTGGCATGGCTGGCTGCACCAAAATTGGTCTTCTCTAATGTTGCTTTTTCTATACTGCTGAAGTACGTTACTGTTTTGGTATAACTGGTACTTGACCTTCTTCCATTATTTTCCTACTGAGAATGAAAATGCAAGTGAATATACAGTAGATATTCCTTCTGTGTGGACTGGGTTTAGATGTAAGCTCGTAAAGGATTTGCGTGTAAATGGGCAACCTGAAGTGCACATTGACTTATATTTGCACTCCCTTCCTTTTCCTTTCCTAAGGTTGGTTGATGTCAAAGGCCATCTGTTTCCTGTAGTACAGAAGCATGTAGATGTTGAGAGAACATAATTTTAATCTGTTCAGTAAACTACAATGTAAATGTTTGTTTCGATGATCTGAATAGTTTCAACATTGGAATTTTGAGTGCAGTGATTTTCTGCTTGTTTGTATGTTTAAGGTCAGAGTGTTATGATATGTCTCAAAGTAATGAAGCATGGCATAGTCTGACTATGCTTGTACTGGCACCATTTCAGACTTGTTGAGGATACCATTTGAGTGTAGGAGCTGGATCTGATGTGAACCATATTTCACTCAGTAGGAGGGCTTTCTTAGTAGAAGGTAAGGAGTAATACAGCTGAAGCTTGTCATACTGTTTTGTTTCACAGGTGTTATACAGCAGTGGTGTCATAGCTAGCTGTCTTAGTCTGGAAGGCTTGGACCATCTTGAGAATCTGGGTCATTAACTCTCAGTTTCTCACATCAGCTGAGTGAGAATTGCCTTAGTCCTTCAATCTGAAAGGAGCAATTCCTGTATTTAAATAAGCTTTGTTAAATTTTGAACTCTCAAGAAACACATTTCAGAGGAAATACTTGCTATCGTATCAAGTACAAAATGCTGCTGTGAAATAACTTTATGAATATAATATTAAACTGGATTAGTTTACTCTTGCTTGATTTAGCTGTGTAGAGTGAACTGGGGTACTAGAAAATCAAAGCAGGTTAATTTGAAACTAAATCTGTGGAGGGGAAATATAACGATTAAAGTGGTTCCATCAATTTACACTGGTTATATTAAAAGCTAAGGGGCAAATCTAGCTTATGAAAGCCACGAAGGAATCCTGGGACACTCTACTTGATTAACATGAACAAGACAGACCTTTTTTTTTTGTCTCTAGAAAACCCATTGAGCTATTAGGTATATCTAATGTGTATATAATTCTGACAAGCTATTGCTTTAGTGACTTTTACAGTGCAGAAGACGGGAAACTTTCTAAGAATTGATCGTGTTACTTTAAAAGATGGAAGATTGTTGTTGGTTGGTTTTTTGGTTTTGTGGTTTGTTGGGATTTTTTTTTGTGTGTGGAAGTTGCCATTACCTGAGTTCCATTTATGTATATAGACATACATAGAGTATATGACAAATGGTAACCAGACATAGTTTTGAAAGGGAAAAGTTTGAAGAAATTTATAAAGTAATGTAAAGTAATTGCTAGGTCATCTTTCTGGCTCAAAAGATTAAATCTCAAAGATGACAAAAATCTGTTCCACAGTACTATTATTACTTATATTGTGATTCTGTTTAGAATATGCAGTAGTTTCATATTCTGTAATGTCAAAAAATCTAACCCTGAATTAATAACTCTGTATTTGAACTCAATATACATTTAGGTGCCATTTAGGTGCCATACAGAGGACAAAATGAATTCAACTGTAGTCTGTATTGAAGAAGATTTAAGTGTCTGCAAAGGAAGTATCAGTTCTCAAGACATTTCTGTGATTAAAGAAGCAGTGCATTTAGGTTTCTCATATCTTGGCTGCTTTCACTGTTTTGATTAGCATTAGAATATTTTAGTGTTGCTGAAGTGCAAAGTAATAGTACAAATTTGTGGATGATTGTATATACTTTATTGACAGATATTATTTACTTTTTCCTATTCCTTAACTAATTCTTGAGGCTAAGCTAAAATTTTAAAAATAAAATATTATCCTCTTAAATACTCTAAGTAGTTTTACTTCACCTCTATAAAGTGTAACCTGTCACAATGCTTCACCTTAAATATTAAGACTTCTTACTCATACATGACCTAAAACTGTATAATTAAATAATATGGATAATGAATAGAAAGTTTGCCGGAATTTCTATTGTTCTGGTGCTATTGTTTGTTATGCTGTTTGTTTGTATGTGGAAATAACAATAACGGAATAATACTTCAGGAACATTTGCAAAACAACAGCATTTTGGCTTCAAACCCAATTAGAACGAAAAGCACAATAACGCATTATAATATAAATCTGACATGTAGTTTTCCTTCAGGAGATATTCAGTTCTTAGTTTTAAACAAGTCCCTTAGAAGCTTTAGGGTTCTTAGGATGCCTAGAGTCAATTTTGAACAATTTTGCAACTTACTACGGGGAATCTTAATTCAAATTCAACAAAACACTGAAAGTGGTAGTGCTTTGGGGTACTTAACTTTCTCAAAGGACCATCAGTGTGAAACCTCAGATGGGGAGAAATAACATGTAAATAAAATATGTCAACCTAAAACCATGGTAAATAGCAAGAATAGCTGTCTCTTCTTAGGGAAGAAAAATTGTATTTCACGTTATCAGGAAACGTATTCACTATGATAGAAAACAAAATTACGAAATCATATTATTTCACTGTTAGTGTGGGCTAAAATTCTTCTGTATTAGAAGAGGTTGAATTATTGGTTGCAAATACAGGATCTAATTCCCCAATTCTTATTAGAGATTCTGATAAACTTGGGCTTCAAGTCTTCATACCCCAAGGAAGTAATTTCTTTAGTGCTTCCAAAGAAAGTACTTCATGATATGGATAAATAATTTTCATTTTGTGGGCTTTTAGCATTGGATGCTAGTGATGACATGTGACTCATTGCTTAAGTTACATTGTGGTGTTTCTGTTCTGTGACAAACTGCATGACAGCTTTTAAGCTAGAAAACCACAAATGATTTATTGAGTGCTCTTATGATTAATTTAGGCAGAAAGAAAAAAAAATCCTGTCATTTGCAGACTCTGTTGGTAATACTGAGTGTTTGGCTGTATATTCATGCTTAACAAGTTATTTCACACTGAAATTAACAGTATAACTACCTCGGTATATGTATCTAGAAAAATGAGCACAATATTTTTATTTATATTCCACAGTTCTGCTCTTCTGTTAATCCTGCTCTTTCAATATAATTCTCCAAATACTATGTAAATATCACACACTCTTCTTCTTCCGTGAGCAGATTCAGGTTTCTGAACTTATCCCATTAATTATGGTGATATAGTTACATAATAGAATAATATTTGATGTAGGAAGAGTTTTGAAAATAACATTTTATCAGGAGGTACAACTAAACAAATATTCTGTTCCCAAATTCCTACATTTTTGTTCTATGCCATCATATAATTGTGACACTGACACATCATGGGCACATAAGTATATCAAATAGCTTAGTGTTATTGTTTTAACTGTATACTCCAATTACTATTATGCATATTATAATATCTTTGAATATTAATCCTAGTTAAAGGGGTTTTAAACACTTAGATTCGTAAAATCCCTTTTCTTACTGTTGACTATTGATATGCGTAGACATTAACAAAGACATTACAACATAAACCAAAAATTTAATTCTGTTCACAGTATTTTCACTGCAGGAGTCAGCCTGTAATCACATACCTTCTGAATTTAATCAATGTCTTCTAGATCTAATACAACTTTTAATTCTCATTTATTTAATTTGCTGAGCTGTAAATTGTCATGAAGATAGATATGATAGGTAGAATTTTAACTTCCTGTGTTCTAGAAGAATAGGGATAAAAATGGCCTTTTGAGGGTGTAAGGTGAAGGGAAGAGGAAAGAAGCGCCTGCATTACTCACATACACTATTTCACTAACTTTCTATTTCAGTGTAAAGCAGGCCTGTATCATTACTAACAGTAAAAGAACAATGAGAATTACTTCAAAAATATGAACCTTTTATATGACCCTTGAAGACAGGCACTACCAGATAGTTTTGTGTTGTGTATTTTTAAGGAAACTGTGTGCAATTTTCATTTGTGAACAATGCACTGGAGTAATTTTTTCCTTGGCAATTATTATCTCTCAAAGTCCTTTCAGAATTATTTTTCACTATTTTAAAGAAAAAAAATCTTTAAGTTAACATATCAATTCTCTGATTTGAGAAAGTTATTTCTATCAGTTATATGATTTCTAGATTTCTGAATGGAATAGACAGAATTTTTAGAATCAAACTGTTGATATTAGTGACTTTTTCTGCCCATGTATAACAGAACATGTACATAAACAAGTCAGTCATGAAGGTATCGCTCCTGGCAAGCATTAGCAGGGAAAATGGTAATACTTGTAGTATCTCATCGCCACAGCACAGTGCTGTAAGGTCAAAACATTTGTCCCATGTTGCTTTCCCTATTTTCTTCAGTTTGACACGCTGCACTAAAAAGATACAGACCTGCTGTCACAATCCCAGTAGATATAGTTGTTGATGTCAAATATTTTCAGCCCCTTCAGGGCAAAAGCACTATGCTGGCAGCCTCACCAGTGAGCCAGATGAGCCTTCAGTACATCGTACAGTCACTTTATTACCTCTGTCTGGTGCTGACTGAATAACATCAAGAGTAGAAAGGATGGTTGTGCATCGTCCCTTCACTTTTTTTTCCTTCCCTGAGGCAGTATGGCACAGTGGATAGGGTTGTGTGCTGAGAGTAGTCACTGTGCTGGTTTGCCAATTGTTTTCCATATTGCTTTTTATCCTTTGCCTTCACATATCTTTCTGTAAACACCCAGAAAGACGGTAATCTCCTCCCCTCATTTTCAGGATTCCTTGATAAATAATACCACATACTAAAAAATATGAATAAAAATAATAAGTTTTCTTGAGTATTTTATCACAGCTGCAGTTTAATACTGGCATTTCTTACAGGGATAATGGATGCCAGACAGTCTGAACACACTTATATTCATCTCTTAGCTACTTTCTCAGGAATGATCTTGCATCTTTCTTTCTGTGCAAGGCGTTGGTAAGGATATCTCTGTCACTTTCCTTCTAGTGGGCTAGAGGCCACTATTTGGGAGGTTTTTCTACTTCTCTGTCCTTTGATATAGTACAATCTCAGATATCAAATTGCCTTTCATTCCAATTATAATTTAGCTATAACTGCTCTGGAAATACACTGATACTTCCTTATCTTGATTAATAGTGTGCTGCAATGACTGTTGGAATGAGAAAAATATTGCTCCAGTGTAGAAGAAAAAAATCGACCACCGCAATACATGAGTACCATAAAGCAGGTTAGATAGAGCTTCAGTATCTCACTTAAGAAAAATAAATTTTTTAAAAAAATCAATGGCTAGAATTAACCTGAAATACACAAGTCTGGCTCATCCTGACCAAGGCGCTAAGCTTCAGTTTTTATTCTGAGCTTTATGCACTTTAAGATTAACATAGATCTCTAAAGTAATATAATATTTGAAATCTAATTTAATAGTAAAAATCTTTAAAAATTTAAAAACAAAACAAAAACCAATACTGAACCTAAACTCAGAAGTACTTCAGTCACCTGCTGGATTGTACATATAGTTTGGCATCACAGTGAGTTTATGGAGAGTAGATATTCTTTTTACGGTATTAACTTTTGTTAAGGACAAAAGCTTCTAATGACCATATGGACATAGTAATTTGTAGTAAAATGCTAAATTTTGACCAAAGTGCACACAATTTGATGCACTGGAAGTGATTCCTTAGGAGTGGTGAAGAGGGCCTTAATGCATACTTTTTTTTTCTAACAGTTAAGTAGGTGTTTAAAAAAAAAAAAAAAAAAACAAAAACCACAACAAAAAAAAAACCTTCAACTGCTCATTTTACTCTCTTGACAATCCAAATATAAACTAGATGTGAACTGGCTAGAAACTAGCAGAGGTGTCTTTGTACTGCAGTACTGGAAAAGTAAATGCAAGGGGGAATGGTGCAGAGGCACTGAAGTTGATTATAAGATATCCAGTTCCATCCAGAAGGTGTTAATTAGCTACCTGTAGTACTTGCCCCCCCATCCCCCCTTCTTATCCTCTCTTTTCCTCCTACGATTTTATGTATCCCAGCCATTTTTTATTCAAGATTAAGGAGCTGATGGGATTTACTTCAGAGAGATAATTTTATAAAAACATATCCAAATGTGCATTGTTTAAAGCCAAAGAGAAAACAGCTTTCCTGAAACAAGTCAACACCTCATCCTTCTGCCAGAACTGGGGCAGGGTGTGGCAAGGGAGCTCTGTTTTTTGTTTTATTTAAAAGGGAAGTAATACCATTTATAATAATAAATAGTAATAATATTTAAATAAAAAGAAAAATAGAACAGTTACACTTCACTTGTTTAAACAGCTCTTCTGTTATGCTCATGACAGATAATGATGGCTTAGTTTAAGAGAAAGATATTCAGGTTTTGTTGCTACATGTTTTCTTATTAGAAAGGGTTTTCTATTAATTTAATTGAACTCTTTTCTTGGAATTTTGGTGACCAAGAAAATCTCTTGATAACAAATGAGGTTAGGGGATGAAAACCTGTATACTCCCAAGTAGAAGACTGAAGGTGATTTTACATTATTTTGAGGTCACTGAAATAATGAACTGGGTTTGTTGGAGTAATTAAAAGCCAAATCATGCCAATCATTAATAGGTATCAGAGTTTTATACTAGTGATCATTTTGTCATTATTTGTACATTTTCCTTATTATTTTGCTTTACTATTGAGGCTTTAGTTCATTTATAATAATATTCTTTATAAAGAACCTCTTAACTGCTTGAGGCATTGCACTGCAGGATCAGATTGCCTGGCATACTCCATTTATTTCTGCATCCTTATTCTACTGGAGAAATGGAGAATGCTCATCTCTTGGAGCAGCTCAGCATTCAGAGGGTTTGTGAACTCTCTTGAGGAAACAAAGGATTTCTATTTGAGCCCTTTACATTTCATGCAGGAATTGCATCCATTTATTTGGTGTGAGTTAGGCAGCTAATTATATAACAAGATCATCATATAAAAGATGATCTTCACATTAAAATATGTATATATAGCTGACAGTTTCTGAAGGGCAGATATAGATCTGAAGTAGGCAGATATACCTTTCTGGAGGCCTCAATGTAGAAAAGGTTGGAATTTGAGATGGAGGTATCTGGATTCTACTTTAGAGATCAGGTATCTGAAAGATATATGTTAGCTTCTAGGTGCCTAAAGTCCTTACAGGGTCAAATTTTCAGATGTGGCACATGAATATTTAAGAATTATCAAATGTTTCTGATCCCTCAAAGGCAGGTGGAAAAGAAAAGGGTGTACATAAGAGATTATGGGATGGCTGGCCATATAAAGATCTTCAGTTTTTAAACTTAATACTAGTAGATTAATATTTAGATTAATATTGGCAAGACCTTTGCTTTTCCTGAATGCACTGTAAAACAAAATATTACTCATGTCCTCTTTTAGAAAAAGGAATAAATAGGGACATGATCACCATAAAACAAGGAATGATGGACAGAATCCTAGTGAGCTTAGCTTTAAAGAAACAGGGAGCATTACATACCGTGGCCAAGATAACCATGAAGGACAAATGAGTTATTCTTTATATCCCGTTGAGTTCTGGTTTACAACAAATTTTGATTTTGATCCTGCATTCTCGCAAAAAAAACAAAGAGCAAGGCAGTATGGTTTTGTGCACTGTCCACCTAGTTCCAATCATGTTCAACCCTTAAGAAAGCTAAATAGCTGCAATGCAGTAAATAGCTGCAAACTATAACCTGACAATAACTCTGACAATCCTAGGCACAATTCGAGTGGTATAAACTAGCTAGAATAAAAATGCTTGTAATATAATAACCTAATTTTTGTTGGAAGTGGCAATGGAAGCTTTTTAATGTCTTTAATGGATGTTTTCATTTCTGGTACAGTATCCACCCTGGTGGAGTTATTGAATAAGTTGTTGTAGCTTAATCAAATACAGAAGTGGATAACAAAACAATGAAAGTTACAATGTTGGATTCATACTAATATATATATGTATCTTTATTGATCTATATGCGTGAGGGATCAGCTTGTATGGAATAAGTATGGCCAACTTAAAGTTACAGAAGGTAGTATAGAAAAATGAGTATTTTTTTCCCATGAAAAGCAACTATTCTGTACAGACAAATGATATAACTTAAAAGAAAATAACTACATTACTCCTGCATATTCATTTGATCTGAAAGCAACATAGTATGTGAAACACTTAATTTGTCGAGATGTTCTGGCAGCTCTCATCATAAGTCCAGTATAAGCTTTACTTGTTTGACTCATTAAATTGAATATGGGTTTGGAAAAGGTCATGGGGAATTAGAGGTTACAGAACCAATAATCAAAGCAATTAGCTATAACTTGAGTCTTCTGAGCTGCCTAAAAGAGAAAGCAGACCTGACCTTGTCAAAGAGAGAAGGATATTGAAATTGCATAGCAAGAAGTAATCCAGAAAAGGTATTGCAACTATGTAGAGCACTGCAGAGTTTTGGGGGTTTTTGTTATTGTTTTTATTTGTTTGTTAAAAAAAAAAAAAAAAGAACAAAACCACCAAACCTTCTCACATTCCAAAGACTTAACATTATGCTGTTTCTGTACTAAGTTCCCTGTCTGTTTTAAATGTTTCTAATTAACAGTGAGGATTCATATGCTTATTTATATTGTGATGGTAGATACATTAAAGACTGAGGGTCTGATCCTTCTCAGATACTATATTGTAAATCAGAAATAACCCCATTAAACTTAATTGAGTTATGTCAGTGTAAAAGTGATATGAGAAGAGAAACAGACCATTAACGTCCAGATGAATTTTGATTAAAATAATCCACTCTGTGAAACCTGAAAACATATACCAAGTTGTTAAATGCTTTTTCTCTTAGTGTATGTTCACATAAAATTCTTCTTTGTTCTTATAGCAGTTAGCCATTTCTCTGGATTTTATAACATGTCATATGGCGATACAAAATTGTCTTGAAGAAACATGCAAGCTAGAATTAAGAGTTTGGAAGGTATCCGTGTTGGATTGTTTGGGGTTTTGGTTTTTTTTTTGTTTGTTTGGTTTTTGGGGGGGGGGGTTGGGGGGGGGGTGGGTGGTTAGTTTTGGTTTGTTTGTTTGTTGGGGTTTTTTTTGTCCTGAGGAAAACAATTCTCTATTAAGAGTTTCTTCTTGAAAATCCAAAAGAATTTGGATTTATTCTTTTTTTTTTTTTAAAGTTGTGGGCAAATATCATAGAATCATAGAATGGTTTGAGTTGGAGGGGATCTTTAAGTGTCATCTAATTCAACCCCCCCTGCAAGGAGTAGGGACATATTCAACTAGATCTGGTTGTTCAGAGCCCCATTCAGCCTGACCTTGAATGTCTCCAGGGATGGAGCATCCACCACCTGTCTGGGCAACCTGGTCCAATGCTTCACCACCCTCGTCATACAATTTTTTCTTCCTTTTGTCTAGTCTAAATCTACCCTCTTTTAATTTAAAACCATTATCTCTTGTTCTGTCACTACAGGCTCTGTTAAAATGTTTGTCCCATCTTTCTTAGAGACCTCCTTTAAGTACTGGAAGGTTGCAGTAAGGTCTCCCCAGAGCCTTCTCTTCTCCAGGCTGAACAGCCCCAGCTGTCTCAGTCTGTCCTCATGGGAGAGGTGCTCCAACTGTCTGACCATTTTCATGCCCCTCCTCTGGACCCACTCCAACTGGTCCATGTCTTCCCTATGTCAAAATCTGAAGTAGAATCAGACTAACAAAATGAGTATAGGTTGTATTTCTTTTTTAATTCATTAAAGGATTTTCAAAGGAACGTTTGGTTCACCTAAGCACCCTGAAGATTATTGCTGGATCTCCCAAGTTAGCCCACTTGACACGACATTGAGTCTCCCTGACTTCTCTGTTTCTCACATTGGTTGGTATTTTCAGAGCTGTTCTACAGCTCCATCACTAACTTTAAAACTGCATTCCAGGACCACTGTGTTAATCACAGTGACAGCAATTTTCATTTTCACATGTAAGCATGCTTTAAATCATGGTTTGCATTAGTTCTTAGAGATTACTTTGGTCTGAGGAAGATGGATACAAAAATTTTAAACTGTTCTCTCAGCTGAGACTATTGGCCTCAGAAAGACGCTATGTAATTCATACCAGCTCAGGATCTGGCCCCATTGCTTTAAAGTAGTTGGGAAACTAGAATGTAGTGTGTGAGTGTTCACTGCTGAGAAAGGGTTTTTGCTGGAGTAGAACACAAAGAAGGTTCAAGTTTGGAAGCTTTCCTAAAGATCCAGAAACTGGTATGCTTCACTTAAAAGAAAATTGCAGATTAACTGTTTAAGAAATGTAATACCTTTATCAGCACAAAAGTGGAGAAATAGCAGAAACTAGCAACTGGAATGACTGCAAAGCTTTTTAAATTCAGCGTAAGGCAGCAGTCACAGATGGAAACCTTAGCTTGAAAATGACCATTACATTGTGAGTTGATGAACTAAGTAGGGAAATGGAAGGCAAATGCTGCACTGCACATGTACAGCACTTGTTTAGAATTAGACTGCATTGAACAGAGTTACTCAGCTGAAAAGAAACTTGAATAATGACATGCAAAGACAAAAGTTTTACCATAAGGCAACATTTGTGATAAGTGCTTTCAAAGTGCTAAACTATCTTTTTGGGTGTCATAGGGGAGAGCAGTTGCTGAGTTGAAGGTGACAAGGGGTCACTTCTGCAGGGCCAGAAATTACTTCAAAAATACAGACTTTTCAGAATCAGCAATCTACCAAAGTTGTAACACAACAGTGTGGTATATTGAGCAGTCTTGAAAAAAACAGACCACTGGACTATGTTTAATAGCAATGATAAACCTGTAAACTTCCTACAGCCTACTAAAATAACATTTCAGGATCTATTCAGCTTGTGATCTTACTGGTGCTATTCATGTTAGAGAGAAAAGATTATTTCAGTGGTTAACATAGCTGAGTTTCTCTCACAGTCCAAATACGTTCTACGTTTTAGAGGAATATGAACAAAAGGACGGAATTATATCAAGCAGGAAAATTTTTTATTACAGTGAAAACGGATTTCATCATACTGAGTAAGGTAGCTGGACTTGTGGGGAGACCCTTTGAACTTTTCCCTCTGTTTTAAAATGAAGGTAAAGAGAGAGTTTCAAATAATTTCATTATGTTCTATATTGTTTTCTGAAAATAAACCATACATTCTATATAATTATTTTTTCATTAAACCTTCTTTCAGATATGGAATATTTGGTTTGCTTTCTAGTCATTCGGGAACTTATTTTTGAGTTTTCCTCTCTCTTGATAAGTGTGAAAGAAAAGCTGTGGCAAAGTGATAATTTTACATCAGATAGTAAGGGCTCCTGTTTATTTTAGGATAGTTTGTTATAGACAAACACATGGATTGTCTAATTGTGATAATTTGGCTGTAATTTGATCCCATTCTTAATAAGATTTGCTCTCTATTTGACAGATTACAATAATACCTTTCTCTGGAAGTTAGATGTGCTTTATTTCCAAGGTTGCTTTTTTTTTTTTTCTGTAGTTATATTAAAATATTGAAGAATAAAATATTCGCCATGATTAACTAGCTAGCAATGTGTATAAACTTATGAAACAGGAACAAATTACTTTAGGCTTACAGTAGCTGACCAACAGACAAAATGTCATATTGTATACTTTTTATATACTGTCAGAATTTTTCAAAAATCTAGTATGAGAGATGGAAATAGTGGTATTTGTGCCCTTATGCCAACTTTTCCCTGTAGACTATATGAACTATATAGCTCCTGTCTTAAATATTTTACTGCTTTCTAAAAGCTACACCAAAGCCTTAATCTTTGTTCTCTGAGTTGTTTTGTATTTAAGATTTAGAAACTATTTTCATCTTTTGTCCTTTTTTTTTTTTTTTTTTAAGTTAAAGCTCTGAACTTACATAATACATCTAAATGCACTGCTTTGAATTGTAGGGAAAAGTTGTGTCATATATGACCATCACTGAATCTGGAGTCAAAACCAAATAATGCACAAAATATTGCCAAAGGTTTAATCTTGAAATGTAGTAAGGACTGGTGTCCTAATTTATATATTATCAATTTCTATCTTTTTTTTGAGCAAACTGTAGGCAAGCGTCTTAGCAGAAGGCAAATGTTCTAGGGAGAGAGTTGTAGTGAAAGAAGAGGTATTTAGGACAAATGTTTATAGAGTGAGATCCAAGCTAAAGGGGAGAATGAAAGGTGTGAGTAAAAATAAGAGACAATGCTTTCAACACGCACCTTAAGTAGACTAATATTTGGTGGCAGGATGTATATAGGCAAGATTTCCTATAGGAAAGACCCACAGTTTTGGCCTATAGTAAGAGCTGAAATATGCGGAATACCGAATTTTGAATGAAAATTTTGAATCGCTTAGAAATCTGTAGAAGCCATAGAATGAGGGTAATGCACCAGCTATGCCCACTGACAGACTTTCTTCATTAGTAGTATTTATTTAAACAGATAAATAATGCCTTTAAATCATCATTCTCATCAGGGAAAAGTCTGGGGAGACTCTCTGTGCTCTTGTTTAGCTTTAGCTACATGTCTACAAATGGCTAGAGACAAGAACAGGCTAAATGTCTTGCTTCAGGTCAGATGTAGTTCATTAATAGAATCTGGGTGGAACCCAAATTCTTGACATGCAGTACCTTTTCTGAATGCAATGCTTTATTTTCCAACAAGAAATAATATAATTCATCTGTTAAAAAAAAAAAGAAATATTTGTCATGAACCAGCTGCTTTTGTGATGCTTCAGATAAAGCACAGGCTAGCTTTACTATAATATTTACTGAAAGCCCTACTGATAGGACAACTATCATCTCTCAGATTAAAGGAAATGGCAGAATCTCATCAAAGCTGTGTAGGATGGGTTGCCTTCCCCTTAGAGGTTCTGCAAATGTCCTTTGTTATCAGCTATGCAGTAAATGAGGCTTCTGGATTTTCCCTAGGTTTTAAGATATCTGGTGGAATCATATTTGCTATTTATTTATCATATTTGCTCTAGAGATGAACTCACATCCAAGATGATGTAATAGATCATCTGCCCCACCCCACTCCCCTGCCAAAAAAAAAAAAAAGCATCGTGGAGAAAAATCCTTTGCTCTGTATAAAATGTCACTGTAGTTGTAAACTGCCTGTCACTGTTGATTACAGTAATAGTAGAAAATTAAACTTCCAAGTAAAAAACACCTACAATTCTTAGAAGACCAAACTATATTACATTTAAGTAAAAAGCAGAGTAATGAAACCTCAAAATTTAAAATAGTGTATATGAATATTTTCCTTTTCGGTGATTAAGTGCTATCCAGTCCAGCAAAGTTGAGAGGAGGAGTTATCATGAGGTCTCAGACGTTCCTATATACATGGCTTGCATGAAAACGTGCCAGTTGTCTATCTTCCTTTAATAATGCTTGCCAGCCCCCTGACATTTTAATCACCTTTATATTCTGGATGTATGCAAGTCTTTGTTATGCTAGTAATCTGAATATTCCCCAAGACTTTGCTGGATGAGATGTGACAGAGTATTGTGGGGTTTTTTTATAAGTTATTATTTTTTAAATGCATGTATTTTCAGGGGATTGGTGAAGATTATAAAATATGAAATAAAATCTCACCTTGTTTTATTGACTAATAGTACACAACAATGTTCTAGCAGAAAGTTAAATATTTTAAAGTAAATTTGCATCTTATCAACAATTCTATGAAGTGCTAGCCATATTATCTTGTTCTGAGTTGGAACCTAGTCAGTATTTTGGATCAGCATGAAGTCCTACCCAAAAGGCTGAAAGATCAAGCCTAAACTTACATCTTGACAATTTAAAATACAACTAAAATATGAAGCAATTGTATAATCTTTCCAGCTGTAGCAAAATAAATAAATAAATAAAATAGGAAGGATATTGGGTTGCGATATTGTTCAAGGAGTGAAGTGGGTACTGACATGCTTAAATGGGTGAAGGGACTGTAGAGTTACTCACATGCCATGGGTCATTGTGTTATATTAGATAGATACAAAGATGAATTCAAGACAGATGAAGAGAAAAATACAAATAATAAATAGAAGGTCCTGACAAAACATAAAGCATTTATTTGGAATAGAATACTGTTGTTTCTGTAAATATAATATCAAACATGTTCAGTTTCATAGAGGGCATTGTTGCAGAGAGGAAGTTGGTGAGTAATGCTGGTCAAGTTGCAAGCACGTGCACTGGAATGCAAACTAAGTATTTACATTCCTTATGAGAAATGTTGTACTATGACTTTTTATCCCTAACCTCTGACTAACTTTATAGAATGAGAAAATAATTATCTGGTAACTATACTTGATGCTGAAGCTTGGATTAGGATATCAAAATTCAAGAGAGGGAGGGTAAACTTAAAGGAGTCATGTTGTAAAAATTGCATCTTAGAATCATAGAATCACAGAATAGTTAGGGTTAGAAGGGACCTTTAAAGGTCATCTAGTCCAGCCCGCCTGCAAGGAGCAGGGACATCTACAACCAGATCAGGTTGCTCAGAGCCCCATCCAACCTGGCTTTGAATGTTTCCAGGGATGGGGTGTCTACCATCTCTCTGGGCAACCTGTTCCAGTGCTTCACCACCCTCATTGTAAAAAAATATTGTTGAAGTTGGAAAGCTGCTAAGCTCATCCTCAGTTTTACACTAATGGAACTTCATCATTAGAAAGGTAAATCCATTTTAAAAGTGGAGTAATTTGTTGGTAAATTAAACCAATTCACACTTTATAAGATTGCAAAATCATAATTTTTGAGACACTCTGCACTGAAATCATTCTAGCAAAAGGTCAAAAAAATTAAAGTTCCAGGTCACTTTCTGAACTAGCCTGGTTCAAATATATTTAACAAATTTCACAAGCCTGAAGGAAAAAAGGAAAATGAATTATTTTACAACTCTGCCCAAGTAATGGATTTTGACAGACAGAATTTATGAATCTCATGACTTGCTCTTTATTGATCAGAAGCTGATCATAGCAATTGAATTAATAAAACTATGGTTAAAGCCATTTACAAATGATGCTTGGACATAAGTGATGCTTGGACTTAACTGATTTCTAGTATCAACTATGGTTGTGGGAGATATACCATATGTTCAACATATGAAAACAGCAGAAACAAAAATCAAAAGAAATCTCTCCCACCCTGTCAGCCAATAAAGTTTTAAATGTGTTCGTAAATAATTGAGTGGGCTCAGTGCAGCACATCCATGTATGTTTCACAATATCCCATTGTTTAAATGAACAGCAGAAATAATCAGTTAAAATCTATTAAGTACATTTTTTTGCTGAAGAACTTATTTAAACCATAGTTTTACCATTTCACAAATATTTTTCTGGCTACTGAGTTATTTTAAATATGTTTTCAATAGCAAAAGCAATGAAGATTATTTTTCTATCTATGCCTCTCCTGTGCAGTGTACCTGCCATGTACACATAACATTCTAGTGGGAAAATAATCATAACCAGGTTTGGTATGCCTTCATCTTCCAAAAGCATTTTATAAGTATTTTATGTGGCTCTTACAAGTTTTCTGCATCATATCATGTCAAGTTCTGGTCATAGGGCAAAGAACCTTTGGTTTCTTACACTACAAGATAGCATGCCAAAAATGCATCTCTGAGAAATCAAAGAAATAATGCAGCGTAGATATACAGTGTGGAAAGTAAAACTTGATGTTACACAGGATTTTAATGTGGGACCTGCAGTCATTAGGAGTGTCTTATATGAAAAAGATCTTTAAGTTTATTTTATACGCAATCCTTTGGAGCTGGAAGAATATGGACATTGTTTCATTGATTACAGGGTTAGGAGTAGTTGTCTCCTATGGTACTTGTTCATGTTAACTCATACCCCACTGCCAGCAGGTGAAATGGCTTTTGCCAGAATGGCTTTTGCTCAGATGTGGAAGCTCACAGTTCTCATATGTAGACCTTTTGCCTAGGATATTCTTATGTATGTTGACCATAATTACTCCACTGGTCAATTCAATATAAGCTTTGAGAAAGTGTAAATATTTTTTTAAGTGATTGACAATTTTCTGAATCACAAAAATGTTTAATCTTGATAGGAGCTATACAGCATACTGTGAGGAAGAGGGTAAACTAGAAATTACCTAAAACTTACTACTTCCATTACTAGCTTTTCCTTTTAAAACTCTTCCACTGGAACTTATTGCTGTGCCAGCCTGTCTACCTTCAGTATGCTCCTCCTTTTTTAGAAAATTACTTTTAAATATCCGAGATGATCCATCCCCATTTTTTTCCTAGTCAGTTATGTAGCTTTGGAGAGAAACCAAAGACCTGGACTTCTCATCATGCAGATTACTTATTAACCTTTTACTTCCTAGGCCAAAATTTGTTTTGGATTGAACTTTTTCTTATTTTTCATGAAGAGCCTGCAGTTAATCTACACCTTTATTCAATATCTACCTTGCATCATTTGACCACTGTCATAAATTAAGAAAGATGAGTATGCCTGATTTTCTAATTGTGGTGGGTTAACCTTGGCTCACAGCTAAATGCTCACTGACTCCCCTCTTCCATGGGAGTGGGACAAAATAGAAAAGAAGGTGTGAAGACTCATGGAGCAAAATAATGACAGTTTGATAGGGAAAGCAAAAGCTGTGTATATAAGCAAAGGAAGAAGATGAATGCATTTACTACTACCCACAGGCAGGCAGATGTTTAGCCACTTCCTGGAAGCATACATATGCTTCCTGTAAGCATACATAATGGTTGCTTGAGAAGACAGACACTGTAACCTCCTTCCTCCTTGTCCTTCCCCTGAGCTTTTATTGCTGAACATGATGTCATATGGTATGGCATATCCCTTTGGTCAGTTTGGGTCAGCTATCCCAGCTATATCCCCTCCAGCCTCTTGCCCACCCCCAGCCTTCTCGCTGGGGTTGTGGAGAAAGAGAGCAAGCACTGTTCAGCAATGGCTGAATATTGGCAGCTCAGCAGCACTTTTTTTAGCCACAAATACAAAGCACAGCACCATAGCAGTGCTATGAAGCTGAATCCATCCCAGTCAGACCCAGTACAGTAATATTGACCAAATATTATTCACAAAGATGAAAAAACCTATGCGTTGTAAGGTACTTCTAATGATGAACCCTTTTGTGGCAGCTCCTAGCAGGTTAGGCATCTTGTATCAGCGAAAAAGCTTAGCGTGCCAGAGTAAGAGGAAAGTAAGAATTATGCTTATCAATAAATCTCACACATTTTATTTTACCCCCTTGTTTATGAGATTCATGTGCCCCATGGCCAATGAAAAAGAAGGATACATTTGAAAATACCATTTACTTAGTAAATGATATATTTAGTTGCTAACAAACATGACAGTCTTTAAAAGCAGAAAGAAATAAGATAGCATAGACTTTATGGACTGACTTTTAATGACAACTTTCCCATTCATTCTGGAAATGCTAAGGGATTTTATAGTGTGAAATGTGCATTTATTGTGATATTGTTATTCTAGGTGAAATATGTTAGATTTGAAGGATAACAATTGCATATTTGATAACTTATTTTTTACAACACAATTGCTATATACTATTTATAGCAACTGTGTCAGTGCATAGTATAAGATCCATGCGATAAGGGAAGCAATGAAGAGCCTCTCAAAAGACCATGCTCAGCATACTCCATACTTAAAAAGACAGAGTTTGTAATATCTATGCTAACCTGAGACAGAGTGTGTCTGCATGTGTTGATCTAAAGACTATGTCTAAGAAACCTTTCGGTAGTATACACCCTAGAATACAGCTGATTCATCTACTAACTACACAATCAAGATTTGAAATTGAAGTCTTACAGAACACAGATGTTCCTCTTGTGGTGAGTTAGTGGTTCAAACCATTAATCCAAGGACTTCAGCAAATATCACATTAAGTGACTGAGAAGCCAGTCTGCCCTGCCCATCTGGATAGTTTTTCTTGTTCCACATTATGTGGGCATTCCCTGCTTGTCAGGAAATGCTGTGCCAGTCTAGTTATGCTAATATTCTTCAGAAATAGTGATGTGACATGTTTCCAATTTTAGAGTATTCAGGCAAATAAAGGGTGCTTGGCAAGTGTTTTTAAATTGGGCCAAATGTGTATTTTTGCTATTTCTATTAATGGAATAATTTTTTTTTCAGACAAAATAATTATTTTCTGCAAAATAATGAATTTTTCCCAAACGACACTAATACAACTTTTTAAACTATTTTATCAATTTGTGGAGAAAAGAAAAAGAAAACCCAAATAAATCCTTGCAACAGGACTCTATCACATAAACTGAAAAATGTAGTTTCTTGAAAGTTTTCTGAATTTCAGTTCATTACATACTATAATTTTCAGTGGAAATCAGCTAACTTGAAACATACTGTAGTTGTCAACTTTAACCAAAACAATGTCATCATAAATTCCAAGCAGGCTGTAGAAAAGCATATGGTTCAGTAAATACCATAAACCTTCACGGCAGAAATCGTACACATAAAGCAGATCTTCATCTGAAGTAGTAACAAAGATTATAAAGGCAGCCCTTGAATAGGCATCCTCCACTTTAATGAAACAAGTTTGAGTTGAAAACTAAAAGATTAAAGAACCACAACAAAAGTTTCCCAGAGCCATATGATTTATAACTACAAGCAGTTTCCAGATGCAAAAATGCTCAGCTGTTTCTTCTATGAGCTCACAATTCAAACCATGTCTTTCACTGATCTACAGAAACCCTTCAGTTTGACTTTTGTGTACAGCTCTGCCTTAGTAAAGTCCAGTCACCTTCACTGGGGAGCTTATATGTAAGGAAGTCAATATACAGCAGTTTACAGCATCGAGACCTTATCTTTCTTCTCAAATTTATATCTTTCAAATCTATTGTAATCTTTTGTATTTGATATGCATGGAGATTAAAAAAATACAGTAAACAGCAGTATTATAATTTTTTTTTTTTATAATAGTAAAGTAAAACATTTGATATGCATTTGAAATTCTACCAGGAAAAGCAAACAAACAAAAAACCCTCGCTGCGTTGAGACCTTCATTTTTTTTTTTTTTTTTAACCAAAGGGAACTTCATGCTGTGTGCAACAACAGTGTCATAATTATTCTTAATATCCAGAAACACGGGAAAAATAACATGTGATTGGTTGTGTAGAGTAAGTAAACTGGTCATTTTGGACAAAGAGGAGTTCCCGAGTTGAGGAATAGCCCTGCAAAACATTTTCTTCTCTCATTATTTGAACTTCAGAATAGTTGATCACTTACTGCCCTCTAACTAATAACAGTCACTTAACAACACATATGATTGTATAGTTTAGTAAGACCCTATGCTCCTTGGATTAGGAAATGCAAAGGAAAGGGAGTGAGAAGAAGAAACCAGGGAAAGGAAGGAAAAATCTAAGTTACAGTTAAAACGCTCAAAGAATGTTGATAGGCCTGAGTAAGATGAGGTTAAGTATAAATTTAGTTTGAAAATTACAAGAACCATCATAGTAGTGAAGTTCTGAGAGAACTTTCTAAAAAAAAGAATATCTAAAATATCCAGAAAGACTTTATAATACAGTAACTGCAGTGGTTAGGTACTGGACTCAAAGATCAAAACAGCCTGTTTAATGTTCTCTTTTGCTGTTACAGTATGTGTCATGAAGAGTGCCGTTCTTCAAGATCAGGCATAATATAAGAAAACATCTAGTTTGATATGTTCTATCATTTCACGTTACTAAAGGTATAAGGTAAAAGACACCAAACAGGATCTAATGAAGGCTGAAGAAAGCATATTTAACTTAAAATTATTAGTCATTGCTCCTTAACGATAGACAGCACTGCTTAGAACTTATATATGCGTGTGTGTCTATGAATATATATATATAGGCTTCAGTATTTCACTGAATAGTTATTGTTTACTTTTGTAAAGATGGCTATCTGCTGACATAGTATTTGGTTTCCATCTACTTCATTTCCATAAAGCATTATCCAGTAGGTTACTGCTAGTCCCCAAAATGCTGGAATCTCTACTAGGGATTTTACTGTCTCTTTGCCAACCTCCAAAATAAAGACTGAAATTCATATCACAATTCAATAGTAATGGTAACCCAGTTTGACAAATCTTCATGTCAGCCTCAGAGGTGACTTGGCCAAAGACCAAGTGTTTGTCAGAAAGATTTTGGCAGTGGATTAAAAATTAAATTATTTCTGTGACTTTTAATTTTTATTTAATATCAAGAAGATATTTTAAACTAGTTTTTGATACAGATTTAAACTACAAAGTGGCATTTTAAGGACTGCAGAATTCCATGAAAGATACCTCCTTAAAAAATGTTTTGGCAACCATTTAAAAAAAAGTAAAAATCTTGCTGGATTGAAAATATTGAGTTGAAGTTAATTCTTAGTTTCTGTTTTTCACTTCATTGTCGTGTTAGTAAGTAGTCCTTTGGTATTTGGATTTTAGAAGTTCCCAAATGATGCTGCAGGTTTGTAAAAGATGCGTGGGTTTTAAAATTTTGTTTTACTTCATTTTGTGGGATTCAAATAAGGAGAAATGCTTCCTTTTCTGGATACTCGTTCTTACTTTGCTGTAAACTCGTTGATTCAAAGCAGAAATATGCTGTCCAATCACAGGAGATTGTTCTTATTTGCATCAATTCCATGTTTCAGATCATGGAGGAAATGTTTTATAAAGTTTCACAAATACATAATTTTGCTACTTGACAATAGGGAAGGAAAAGGAGTTTGACTGTCCTCTAATGAAAATAGCCAACCGATAACTGCCTAAAAATTGGTCAATTAAAGTCCAATGGCCAATGAACAGTTATGGTGGAATCTGTCTCATTTTAAGAAAAAGTATAAGCATATTGTCAGTTGAAAGATTTATTTACTACTGTAGCTGAGATAACTGGAAATTAAATGTATCCTTGAAGTTGCTAAGCCATACAATACAAAAGCTGTTCTGCTATAATAAATAGTACAAAATGGAACTAGAACTCAAAAGGGTTATTTCCTTTAGCAAAATGATATGATACTTGTGATATAGCTTTTTGGCCAATATCCCCTCAAAGTGTGAGGGCCAGGAGCTACCAGTATTAAACGCTGTCCTTACTTCCAGTGTTATCTATTCAAGTCCATACTCTTAGCAATGAGGTAAAGTGTATGATTTACACTGGGCCCTCTAAGCTCTTACTGATTAAAGTGTTACGAACACAGGTAGAGACTTTTTTTTTTTTTTTTTGTAAAATTGGGGAAAATACAAATGAAGACACAACATTTTTGAGAGGATAATATGACTTATTTTAAAAATTGTAATAATTACTTTCCTAAAAGAGCATAATTTCAATTACTTTATGAAACTATTACTGTTAATGATAAAACAGAATTACTTTCCCATGTGAAATCTTAGAATTGTGAAAAGCCATTCATTTTAGGGCTTTTCTAGCTTCTTCTGAAAGTCTTGTCAGATAATTTCTGTTCCCTCAAAGTGTTTTGGTTGTAATAAATAGCATTTTCTAATGGAGGTATGTTTAGTTGTATATTTTCTTTCCAGATCTACTTTTTACTTCATGCACAATGATTGATTCAGCAGTAGGGGACAGAAGAATCACATTAACATTTTTAGTAAATTTTTCAGTTTGGAGGTTTTTTTCTTGGTTTGCTCAAAGGTCTATTGAAGTCAGCTGGACCCTCTCCCATTTAGTTTTGGATCAGGTTCCTAATTTTCCGTCAGTGGAAATCCTTTCTGTATGGTAGTTAAAAAAAAAGGTGATTGGAGATAATGAAGATGTATAAGAAAATCCATTAGATAATTCTTTGCCATATAATTTCTTGACATTTTTAAAAAAAAACTTTCAGATTTAGACACCCATGTGAGTTGCCAGACTGGATATAACTTTGGATATAACAGTATGTCTGGAGTGTTTTAAGTCTGTAGGTAAGAAAAAGGAGCTTCTGTTAGTTAAGGTATGTGAAATAGGTGGTACTTTAAAATTTTGCTTGAATTTGAAGTATCAATACCATAGCTTGAATCTGAGTTTCCCTTCTGTCATATGGCATCTACGACCTCAAGAGGCCTGCTTATTCTTGGTTTAGGCTTTTGGATTGGAGGGACTTCAATGGAAGGAAACTAGATGAGGAAGCCCCTTGCTGCTAAGTTCAGTCTTAAAAATACAAACATTTAATTCAGAGCACTGTGATACCTTAGGCCTGTCATTTAAAAAAATGCTTTTGTTTCTGCACAGTTTCTAGGTGGCTCTGGAGAGGGAGCCTCTCAGAGAACCATCAAAGTGGAAGCAGCCAAGCAAACACATTTTGAAATGACAGGTCTGTCCAGAATATCTGTGATCCAATGAAATCTGCATGTTGAGATACTTCGCTTCATCCAGTCTTCTCCCATAAAATATCCACAAATCAGCTTTCAGTTAATATACTTGTGTCTTAGGGGTGTTCATAAACAGGAATATCAGCTGGATTCAGCAGTAGAGTACAAACAGGCATTTGTAAATAAAGTGTAGTATTAAGCAGTACCTTTAACTAACGTCCTTTTAGACAGAAATTTTCAGAGGATTTTTTTTTTGTTTTGTTTCAAATTAAGAAGACAGTAAAAGAGCTGGCTTGTCAAATGGGATTTTACTGACTCTCATAGCTCTAACCATTATTGTACCACAAATAATATTTAACATGCTGAAAGTACATCGTTGTGCCCAGTAGATGTTTGTCCACATCACACAGTTTGGCACAGTTTAACACACAGAATAGCAGAAGGGTTGCAGGTCAAGACTGTTGCTCACTGGCAAACTTGTGTGGGGAAGTTTGCGCAGTACCTGTCTGCATTATGCTTGGCTCTAAATAGTGTTGCCAGTCCTTTATTTTCATGAGCACAAAACTCATCCCAAATGTAAAATATATATTATGTGTGAATGTCTATATTATATTTGATGCACATTTTCTAGTTGAGTGCCAGATACAGAAATTCTTATATAGCCCCAGAGAGGGGATCACTTACAATGCAAGGTGCCAGTTATTACAGCTGTTTTTCATGGCTTTTCATGGGATTTTTTTTGTTGTTGATGTAGCTGAAGTAGCTCATGTAGTCTTTTAGTAGTTCTAGCTGGAGCTATGGAAATTTCTATTAGAATTAGGTGCAATTCAATACATAAGTGCAATGTAGATTTCTACTTTGTAGATATCTGATGTACCTGAAATAATTTTTTTTTCTCTTAATGCTTTAAAAAAAATGTTTTTAAAAGAGCTTCACTAAAAGCATATTTCAAAAATTGCCTCATTTTTGGGGAAGATTTTCTGCAAAGCTAGTAATTTTGCAAGGTAAATTCTAGGCTGTTAGGGAGGCTGACCAGATACATGTGCCATCAGCGATAATGACATCTATAGCCTGATATCATGATTACTGTAGCTTGAAGAAATAACTCTTTTTGGCAAATCTACAAAAATAAGTACTCAGTGCACCAGAAGAAACTGATTGGTCCTTGTTGCTTTAAGTAATTGTCTTACCTCTGTCTGAAAATAGAATTGGGACTTTTGTGTGTTTATCAGTAAGAGACAATATTTATGCTGACACTGACTGACAATATTTCTGTTTAGAGTAAAACGTCCTATTGAGCTTCCCTGAAAAGTTCATTGTGGCATTTATTCACACCTAATTGGCACCTCTTGGGAATAATAAATCATTTTATCAAACTAATGCAACCTTAGTATAAAAAGATGTAAATTCAATATGATAACAACACATACCTGGATATTTTAATTAATCTGTTTAAACTGAACATGCCACTCCAAATTTATAATGATCAAGCTTTAAACTCCCTCTGGAATTCTCAGAATTTTAATTGACTATTTTGCTAGTGGATGCTCTCCTTGTTGTTCAGGGTAGTTGCCAGAGACCCTGTTGACCCTGATGGCAGGTAATGTAAGGGAGAAACTGCATTTTAACACATTTATGGAGTAAATAATACACGAGAGTTAAGCATAAATAGTATACTAAGTATAACTAATGATTTAACTAACTAGAGTAAGTTGAAGCAAGAGCAAATAGGTGCTTGTGATTTATTTCATCAATTGTTTGTTTAAGATTCTTTACACTGAAAATTTTTGTTGTGTTACAGAAATTTAGAATTTTCAGAACTATTGAATATGTACTTCAAGTACACCTCCAAAGAGCTTTTCAGACTTACCTTATTGTGTCTTTGTATCTTATACAAAGTACTCTATATGAGATACTTCTCACTATCCACTTGATTATTGCCCAGTCCTCTTTACTTGTATCCATTGCTTATTCCAGATTATATCAATAGATTAAATAACTATGTAGATACTACTGTTTCTTCTTCACAAATATGTGTTTCTGTGTATTTGTTTTCCTTTCTCTCTATTTCTTATCTGTTTTCAGATATCTCTGAAATCCCTGAGTCTTACTATAAGCCTAGATGTTCCTCATATACATCTTGTCTATTTTTATAACAGCTTTTTGTCAATAATATGATTTGCATAGGCTAGAATTCATAATGTCCTCATATTTCATGAGCTTTATAAAACATAGATTTTAGAGGTAAAAGTAGCTTTATAGGCAAAATAAGGTCTGAGTTCCATTGTAGATAACAATTCTGTTGGAATCAAACCAAGACATTGACTCCTGTGTCTCCCAGGTCAAGTTGTGCTTGTCTTACCTTTCATCACAGACTATGCCTACTTTAAAAAATAGTGCAGCACAATAGTTGCAGATCCTACAGCTTTGGAAGGTTAAGATAAGTCTTATTGTTTCAGTCTTCCTTTGCTGAATGTCCGTTGTTTGTCTATGAACTTGATTCAATGAACTCTGTTCGGATTATATTGGTCTCCTTCAGTTCTGTCATTAGCACAATAAATAACTTTATTTCATGTTCATTCTGATAGTTGACTGGCTGTTCCAGCATTGATTGTTATAGTATTTTACTATTAATTTCCGTCTGTTTTAAACTGGTAATTTATAAGCTGTATGATACCCTTCCCAGTCCTTTGCCTGTAGTCATAATGGAGTCACAGAATCATAGAATTTTTGAAGTTGTCAGGGACCTGTGGAGATCATTTTGTCCAACCCCCCTTGCCAAAGCAGGCTCAACTACAGCAGATGGTAGAGAGAGTCTCCACATCACCTTGTTCAGAGTTCAGTCATCCTTAGAGGAGGAAAAAAGAAAATTTTCTAATGTTTAAACAGATTTTTTTGTACTTCAGTTTGTGTTCATTGCCTCTTATTCTTTCACTGGACAGCACTGAGAAGAGTCTGGCTCCATCTTCTTTACTTCCTCCTATCAGGTACATGTTGATAGGATCCCTCCTTAGTCTGTCACCTTCTCGGGGATCAAGGTGAATGCACTGGGTTTGCATGGCAAGGTTTTGGTAGCAGGGGGCTACAGGGGTGGCTTCTGTGAGAAGGTACCAGAAGCTTCCACTATGTCTGATAGAGCCAATGCCAATCGGCTCCAAGATAGACCAGCCACTGGCCAAGGCCGAGCCAAGAAGGGAGGAGTGGGAGGAAGGCGTTTTAAGATTTGTTTTTGTTTTCTTATTACCCCATGTTTTACAATGAGAGTGGTGAAACACTGGAATAGGTTGCCTGGACAGATGGTAGATGCCCTGTCCCTGGAAATGTTCAAGGTCAGGTTAGACGGGGCTCTGAGTAACCTGGTCTGGTTGAAGATGTCCCTGCTTATTCCAGTGGGATTGAATTAGACGACCTTTAAAGGTCCCTTCCAACCCAAAATATTCTATGATTCTACTCTGATTTGATTGGTAATAAATTCATTTTCCCCAAGTTGAGTTTGTTTTGCCCATGACAGTAACTGGTGAATAATCTCTCCCTGTCTTATCTCAGCCCATGAGCTTTTCGTTTTCTATCCCCTGTCCAGCTGAAAAGGAGGAGTGATAGAATGGCTTTGGTAGGCACCTGGCATCCAGCCAGGGTCAACACACCACAATGAAGCTGACTGGACTGTTGTTCTTTGGATCCTCCTTCCCGCCATCCTGAAAATAGGAGTAACATTTGCTTCCTTCCAGTCTTCAGCAACCTACCCCGAACATTGCCATTACCTATGAAAGATTATTGAGAATTGCATGGCACAGTGACATTGGCCAGCTCCCTTAGCATTTGTTGGTGCTTCACATCAGGTCTTGTGTATGTCCAATTTCTTTAAGTGTTCCTGTTAACAAACGACCTCAGTTACTATACTTCCTTTTGCTACTGATATGCCTGTAGAGCCCTTCTTGTTACCCTTCACACCCTTCACTACATTCAACTCCAGATGGGCTTTGACTTTCTTAACCCATCCTTGTATGCTCAAACAGTATCTCTGTGTTGTTCCTGGGTGACCTGCCCTTGCTTCCAGCTCGTGTGCTTCCTTTTTATGTCTAAATTTTGTCAGGACCATCTTGGTAATCTGTGCAGACTTCTTTTGGTTGATTTTCTAAATCCCTGGGAAGGAACAATCCTGGGTTTGGAAGACATGATCTTTTAAAATCAACTAGCTCTCCGGGGCCCTTCGTCTCTCCAGGACCATCTCTAAGGGATTTTCCCAGGAGATCCCTGAAAAAAACTAGTCTGCTCCTGGTGTCCATGGTTGTGATCCTGCCGTTTGTTCCCTTCTCTCAGAATCCTGAGCTCCACCATCTCATGGTCACTGCAGGCAAGGCGGCTCCCAACCTTCATGTGCCTGCCAAGTTTTTCTTGTTTTTAAACATGAGCTTCACCAGAGCACCTTCTTTCATCAGTTCATCACCTGTGTCAGGAAGCTGTCATACGTGCACTTTAGAAACTGCCTGGTTTGTTTGTACCCTGTTGTGTTGCCCTTCTAGAAGCTATTGGGGCAGTCAAAGTTCCAAAGGAGGATGATGGCCTGTGAAAAAGAGAGTTTCTTCCTGTTGTCTGAAGAAGGACTCATCGACTTCTTCCTGATCAGGAATCCTATAACAGACACCCACCACAACATCTTCCACATTAGTCTGCCTTCTAATTGTTACCCATAGGCTTCCACCTGGCTTGTCATCCATCCCTAGGCGGAGGTCCATGGATTCTCATTACTTTGACATACCAAGGGCAACTCACTCTCCTCACTTTCCTGGATTATCTTTCCTAAAGAACATCTACTGCAACACTTGAGTCATGTGAGCTATCCCACCACATCTCTATGATCCCAATAAAATCATAAGATCACAGCCCTGCAACTGCACATTAACCTCTAATTCCTCCTGCTTGTTCCCCAAGGTGTGTGCATTGGTATATAGGCATTTCAGAGAGGCACCTAGTTATGCTGATTTTTCAGGAAAGGTATGAGAGCTTTCCCCATAATGCTGTCCTGTAGGCACTTCCTTATTTTTTTGTAAGTTTACTTGACGTGGGCTCCCTTCAGCCTCATTTTGTTGGTTGTGAGGTCTTTCTAATTACGCATGCCTGCTAATTTTAGACTGTAAGTAAAATAGAATTGATCTAGTTTTGGATACCAAAATTACTCTAGTTGCAAGAGCACAGAGCTTTTCTAGTGCTGAATTAGTTTATCTGGTCTTAGAGAATTGAATTTATACATTTTCTCCTTCACTAGATAGGTAAGTGTGGGTTTCTAGAAAGAGTCAATGGAAAAAATAGAACACTCCATTAAAATAATTTTTAAAAAAATCAAAATTGATGTACAATAAAACACAAATTGAATTTTCAATATTTGAGACTGATATCTTAAATATATGATTAAGAATGCCTGAAATGGAAAAGAAGTTTATTTCAAAGGCACTTCAGTGCAGTGGAGCAAGGAGGACAAAGGTTTAAGAAAAACAGAGTTTTTCATGTAGAACAATGAAATTGTTTCCTTTTTTGTCATCTTTCGTTCCTGTAAGAAAAGGCGTTACCATTTGTAAGAGATGGCTTCTTGGAGGATGAGGCATTCAGAGTTTAGGCATATTTAGAAGGACAGTGACTTATTACATAAGATATTGTGTGGGCTGCTTTAATTTGACCTCCTGTGCTTGATAAGGTAGAGCTGAAAATAATATGGCATTTGAGAAGTATCAGGCCACACAAGGGATATATGATAATGCACACTGAAAAGCAAGCATGTCCCTTCAGCAGTATTTCAGTGCATGACCAGTACTATAACTTATTTAATTTTCCTACTCTGTTTTTCAGAAGAAAGCAACTGCTTTGTTAATATATTCTAGAGTCCTGAATATAGTAACTTAATAATATGTCTTGAATGGCACCTCAAATGTCTTTATTAATCTACAGTATACTAGCATTTGCAACATATGTGAGCAACAAAAATTCAGTGACATATTTTACCTTATTTTCTGGACAGCTATTTTTTTGATTCAGTATATCAGCTCTCGTTGGCAAAGGATGTCTTTCTCACTCCAGTCTGAAGGTTCATCTTTCTTCAAACATCTTGTAATAAGAACAGACCTATTGTTCCTTATTCATACTCTATCACTTGGTGTTAGTGTATGAGGTTTGAATGCTATGAAATGTAGTTTTTTCTAGTTGCTCAGTCTGTGAAAAAACATCTTTGACACTCTTCAGCTGTAATTTTAGCCACCTTTTCTGTAATTTAAACATTTTATGTAATTTGTATTTTCTGGAGTGTATATAAAACAGAGCTGTATAATTAGAAAAAGTACATCATGAAGTCCATTCAGTTAGCCTATTTATTTTTGAATATCAGATGATAGTAAAAGATCTAAGGCAAAAGAAAACACTTCTTCTGGACATGGTTTTAATTTTGTTTAATGCGAGACAGTAACAGTAGCTAAATATGGTACAAATGCTGATAAAAATGAGCAGGAAGGGACCAAATTTTGGTTTCATTGTTACTGTAAGTTCATAAAGCTCTTCGGTTCAATAGACTTGCTCTGATTTTGCAATAATGTAACTAAAATCAGAATTTATCCCTGGAAATCTGTCTAATCTCTGATGCTTTAAGTTGTGGTCTAGAGATACCTGTCTTTTGACTGAAACCCAAGAAGCACAATTTAATTGCAATTTTATGCACAAAGAGCAATAATTTTCTTCCTGACTGACAGATTCTAAATGCTTGTCGCTTGTAAAGTACATAACTATCATTTTCAGGTAGTTTTGTTTGAGTTATGTGAACGTTGCAGTTTCTTGTGAAAGTTCCACAAAAAAATGTTATTTGCCTTAAAAAAGAAACAATATGTAGCTCTGTCATAGTGGGGAAAGGAACATCAAACAGTGACATACTGCTAACTTAATAAATTTAAGTGAACTGAGTGAGGGATAGACAGTGCCAAGGGAAGCTTTTGCCAGCACAAACACACACTTACTGTCACCTGAGGTTCACCCCAATTATTCATCTCAAGAGTCAGGACAGTAGTCAAGCCCTGCAGAAGGCGATTCTCCCTCCATTGAGTTTCAGAGCCAAACTCTGGGGTGGTGGCTTTGTTTCACCTTAAGCAGAATGCTTACAATGTCCTCCACAATGTGCTTCTCTAATGCCAATAGTCTTCCTAGCCAAATATTTTGTACAGGATGCCATCCTATCTGTGATAATATTTACTATATACCTTTCCAGCCATTTCACATGTTGTTCTCCTTTCCATTGCTCATCCATGGTCTGTAAAAAGGCCCATTACAGTCATTCCAGTTGCATTGTCATGTGGGTGATGGCTTACCACATTGAGCCCTTTTTTGCATTGTATCCAAGGTAAGACCATGCTACCTGCCTGTCAAAACTCAAATATTGTATCAGTGAATTAAGAAGTCATAGGATGGAGCATTGCAAAAGGAAATGTGAATCAAGCCCAACACATGAGAACTGGATAAAGTAATTTTATATGTGCTTCCTTTCACGTCAAAGATGTCAAGTTGACAGCCACACCTTGCCACACATTGGCAAATACAGATAATGATGTGGATGACAATGAGGAATAACAGACATCCTATTGTATGATTCCTTGACAAATAGCTAAAAATATATTTATATCTGGATTTCCTGGCCCGTGGTGCAAAATATCAGCATCCTTCAAGATCATGTCTGCATTTGTTATGAGATACCACAATTGGTTCTGCTATAAACCAACTATCTTGTAGTAAGATAAATAACTGAATTAAAACATGGCATTACAAGAAAAAATTCACCTTTGATAACTTGTGCTAGAATAAATTCCTCAGTTTCTCATAGACAACCATAAACATAATTCTAACTTGCCTAATAAAACTGCAAGAAGAATAGAAAAGATGATGATATCTTCATTAACTTCATGACAATAAGTTTTATTCCTGGAAATGGCTATGGAAAAGTGATATCACCTAGTTCATTATACAACAAATTTAACACTGTGATAGGGTGACCTTTCCCTTGGAGTTATTGTATAATATCTTGAGACACTGACATATTCTGATATTTTTCTGAACAATGTGTTGTTCTCTGGGTGCTGCATAGATGTGAAGTATAAAAACCCAAGCACATTTATCAAATTTTGCTGGACCTAATAGTCCTAGCTGTCAGCAGAAAACTCTCTTAGTCTTAACGGGAGAGCCAGGCAAATGTCTTAGCCAAATATAGCCAACACAGTAATAATAGAAAGTATGTAAAGAAAACTAATTTCCAATACTGTTCCATCAGTAAAACCTCATTCGGTACTTTAAAACATGAGAGCAGAAAATGTTTTAGAATATTGAGGATAGAGGAAAATAATGTAATTTTATCATTTTTTTTCCTCCTTTTCCTTTATTTCTTCAAGCTTCTGGTAGCATTTATGTCAAATAGAACTGTGTTTGCATAAAAAAAAGGAGAAAAGAAAGAAGGTCACTACAGTAAATATTCAGTGATTTGGATAATAAGTGATTCAATTCAAAGAAGTTCCTTCATGTTTTCCAAATGCTATTGATGCCAATTAATTTATTCTCATTCTTTTGAAATAATAATAAATATAAAAAAGCCAAGAATGCTAGGATCCTGATATTATTTGCACATATTTTCAGGTAAGTAAATGGTCACTTAGTCAATAACATGATTTCAAAGTAATTCTTTTTGTTGCCTTCAAATTGCAACCAAATATACTTTGTGCCAGCACATTTTATTGAAGTGTGTATTCTTCAACACCAGTCAGATACATTGATTAATATACAACCATGAATATGCTGTAATTCTGCAAAACAGGAGTATTGCAAAACTTTATTATGAGCTGGTTATTTTAAAGAATGAAAATTCATGTTGATATTGTGTGAAATTATAATTAGATCCTTCAACTCCTTTCTAGGGTTGCTAGTGGAAATTTCTTGATGCTTTCCACCTTCAAATTTTGACATGGTGTCGTAGTTCAGCCCCAATCAGGACCAGACTACGCAGTCTCTCTCTCACTCCCCCCACCCTCCAAGAGAACAGGGAGAGAAAATATAAGAAAAACGGCTCGAGGTTTGAGATAAGGACAGGGAGAAATCCTTAAAGTTACCGTCACGGGCAAAACATACTCGACTTGGGGAAAACTATTCATTTATTACTACAAATAGCAGGATAATGAGACAGAGAACAAGATAACCTCCATCCACCCCTCCCTCTTCCCAAGCTTAACATTATCTCTACTACCTTCCCCCCTGCGAGCGGCACAGGGGGGGAAGAGGGAATGGGGGTTGCAGTCAGTTCATCATATGTTGTTTTACACCACTGCTTCGTCGTCGGGGGAAGAACTCCTCACATTCCTCCCCTGCTCCATTGTGGGGTCCCTCCCACGGGCCACAGTCCTTCACAGAACTGCTCTGGCGTGGGTCATCTCTTCCACGGGTGCAGTCCCTCTAGGACAGCTGTCCCAGCGGGCCCTCCACGGGCCACAGCTGCCTTCAGGCATCCACCTCCCCCGGTATGGGGTCCTTCACGGGCTCCAAGTGGATCTCTGCCCCTCCGTGGACCTCCATGGGCTGCAGGGGGACAGCCTGCTCCACCATGGTCATCACCACAGGCTGCAGAGGAATCTTGGCCAGGAGCTGCATTACTCCTCCCCCTCCTTCTTCACTGACCTTGGCGTCTGCAGCCGTTCCTCACAACAGGCTGGCAGATGTCTCTCAGGATCCTTTTTACATCTTATTCACTTCTCATCTCCTCTCCACTTCTTGCAGCTGGGCTGGACCGAGTCGGGCCCAGTCAGCTGCCCGGTGGGAGGCCAGAGGGTGAGGCCTGCAAGGCCCATAAGGCCTGCGCCTCCCCCTCTGCGCCTCTGCCCCCGCTCAGCTTCTTCACATCTTCTCTCCTTTTTTTTTTTTCTGTTTTCCCCTTCTCAAATAGGTTATCGTAGAGGCGTTATCATGGAACATTCTGCTACCAATCGGCTCGGCCTTGGCCAGCAGCAGGTCCACCCTAGGCCCGGCCGAGTCCACTGAACAAGGGGGAGCGACTTCTAGCAGTTTCCTACAGAAGCTACCACCTTAGGCCCCCCCTCACTAACAAAACCACGACATATGGGCAATATTTTTCTTTTTTTTCTTCTTCTTTGAAGTCTCTGAAAGAAATGTAGAAAGAGAGACAAAGTACAGGTCATATAGTAATTATGAGAAATTAAAAGCAGCAGAAGATGCCTTGTAAAGTTTTTGTATCCATTCTCTTGTTCTTTGTTCAGGTTATGTGAACACAGTTGTTAAATGGCAGGGTAAATTAAGGTCCTGGCACAGTGGATTAAAACCTGTGCAAGTAATTCTCCTGATGTGAACAATCACTTTGACTTTATTCAGTCAAATAATGACCCTATTTTGAAATTCACTGAAGGAAATGGGAATCTTAGGGTTTCCAGCATTAGGCTAAAACCAAATGTTGGTGTGAAAAGGAAAGTCACTAAAAGTTGCATTTCTGTATTACAAACATAAGACTTTTTTGGAAGTAAGAGTTTGTAGTACATTTTTTGTACTTCATAGTGTGCAGTGTCCTGGAAGTTTTACTTCTCTGAGATTATATCTTGACCAGGAAGGGATCTTGTTATTATTACTTATTTTATCATGTAGGTCATCTACAGATAATCCAGAGAGTAGGAGCTCACTTGTAGGTGTTGCAGATGTATGTGACAGCCACCGTTTTGAAAAGGTCATTAATAGGATAAGACAGACAAAAGAGTGTTATCTCAATTTAATACGTGAAGGACAGAGGCACAGAAAAGGCAACTTGAAGACAAAATTTCAACCATGATGCCAAAAGCATATGTTTTCTAATTTCCCGATATCAAGTGCTGTAGGTAAAAATTTTTATAATATGGTCAGTGGCTCTCTTACACCTGCTTTTCACTTGTAATTACATGTCTTCTCTTAGGGAACATACCATTTTCCAAAGATAATTTTATAATGTGAGATCAGGAAAATCTCTTTGAATTCTTTGTAAAGCAGAGATCAGATTCAGCAGTTAGATGTACCATCAATATTCAGGTTATTTTTTAGTTTTCATCCAGATCTGTCTTAAATAATAATAATTTTTAAAAATCTTTATTGTGTTCTGTACATCTTCATTGTGTTCTGTGTTTCCAGAGATTAAAATACTTTCCTGAATGCTTAACTTTTCAAAGTTGCTAATTTGCATGGATCTGTCATTCTGAAGACCAAAGATTTTGGAGATACTGACTTTATGTTGAATTTTTAAGGGAGATTAATATTGTTTCATGTCCTGTGAGATGCATATCTATACAGCTGGCCTCCCTGGTACATCAGCCATGGGTGATGACAGTACTAGCATTCAAGTTTATCAGAATTTCTAAATATGAGGAAAGAGATTCTATCTGTCTCTGAAGCAGTTGTTTTTTAGGAATGAATCTCTCTAGCTAGTCTATTTTGTTCGTAATGACTGGTATAAAAGCCTGCCTTCCTTTATGTTAAGAAAGTTGAACTGACTTTCCCAAAATGACTCAAGATTTCTCAAGCCTAAGAAAAGAAGTGTGTTGCACAGCTGAGCTTGAAAACACTGCTGTGGCAAAAAAAAAAAAAAGGCCTACATTTTGTTTTTAAATATCCTAGTTGGTAAGTTTTTCATTTTCTTCTGGACGCACGTCTCCTATTGCCTGTGCATTTTGTTCATTTCAGACATTGGTTGCTGGTAACCGTGTATAACAAATGCCTCCAACTCTGAAGGTTTAGGGAGCAGGTTTGGGTTTTTTTTTGTTTTTTGTTTTTTGTTTTTTTTTTAATTCATGAATTAGCCCATCAGTGCCCTGAAGTTTGAAGAAATAGGAATTTACTAGAAGAGTCTAAGTAGTGTCATAGCAGTGATTCTTTGCTCTTTTCTACTGGGACAGTTTTAACCCTCGAATTGTTTCTCATAGGAATCTGGTTTTGAGATTTATTGTATTAATTATTTTGCATTTGGTTTTGATGGAGTTCTGAAACAGGCTATGTAATATAGTATGCAGTCAGTATACTTTTGTGTTGTGGGTTAGTTGTGGTTTTTTTTAGTATTGAGATGAGATTAATAATATCTGCAGCTGAAGTTAAACAATTACACGTATGACATAGTATGATATGATAAGTCAATGTAAAGTTAAAGAGTAACAGAAGAAGAATAAATATTACAATTCCTTTTTTGTTTCCCTATGCTTTTTTGTGTATTTCTGACATCTATAGTGCTAAGATATTAATGGATATAAAGATATTAATAGATTTCTTTTTCTTTATATTTTCATCTCAAATTTAGAAGAAAGATAAGATAAATAGGATGGGGACAAGAAGTTTATATCTTTAACTACACGTGCTAAACATGCTTAAGGCCATGAAAGTTAATGGCAAAGTTTTAAGAACTGTTTATCTTCTGACTAATATAGCAATAGGAAACATAATGTAAGAATGTGTACCACATGTGGCCATGATGAAACAGTGAAAGAAAAAGGCAGAATATGATGCAAGCTTTCATTACAATAATTATTGGTCATTTCAACATTAAACATGTTATTAACATGCCTCACCACTTATCAGATATATCCATTTCTCTTGCAGACCATGAGTTGGTATTTTTGATGTAATGTGTGTGTTAAACATGTAATATGTGTTTGCCTGAAAAGATGAATGGTCTTGAAGCTGTTCACTAGTTTGAATTAGAATATTGGAGAGTATTTGCTTTGTAATTTTAAGTGTTAAACTTTAAAATGGTTAATGTTAGCAGACGCTGAAAGAACTCAAAGATCCTGGGGCAGTCTTAGGCACACACCTGGGTGTCTCTTCCTTCCAAAACCTACTGGCTGTGGATTTGCTCCTTTCTCCTGATAGTCCAATGAGGGTTATAATAACATGAGAGTTGTGATCCCATGGTGAACTATTGTATAGAAGTACCCTAAAGTGTTATCTGTTACTCCTCAAACACAAAGCATGCAAATTTCCCTCCACCTCTCTAAGTAAATACAGTCCTCTGGCTTTTAAGATTCTTGCAGACAAAGTTACTGCTTTTGTGTTTGAGAAGAAGACATCAAAAGAAAAAGAAGCAATTATTAAGCACAACCTGACATCAAAATCTGTAGCCATTAAGTATGTCAATTTTCTTCTCATAAGGCTACAGTGATGCCACTGATATTACAGCTAAGTGTAGAAAAGCTAGGATATAAAGAAAGTTTAATGGCTTTCTTAAAAAATGAACCTGGAACTATTTCTTCTGCTAAACCATATCCCTGCAACTTCCTTCATAGGTCAGGACAGTAGACAATATTTTTTCTATTCACAAGAGATTTTAAAAGCCCTGTTTTTTCCTTGATTGTAAGGAAACTGCTTGTAAGTCGGTATTTTATATTTTGTTTTTACATCAAGTAAATAACATATTCTGCTTAGATAAGCAGAGTAAAGTTAAGTTACCCCTCAGTTTTGAAGGCTTCATATTAACTGATTGAACTTGGATGACAAAAATTTCATCATAATATTTTTCCCATTTTCAATGTCTTCTGATAAAATGAAAACAAGTCTTGCAGTGCCATGTAGACTGGAACAGTATTTCTCAAAAAATAAATGTAAATGTTGTTGTTGTAAATGTTTTCTCTTTTTACAGTATGTCATCAGAATGACAGCACGGTATTTGCCTAACAGACACATAAGTCACTATTCAGCAACACCATATTATGGAACAGCTTGCAGATCCCAAAGCTGCTTTATTTGGAAAGTTCTTGCCCTTTTGTATTGTTTGGTTTGGATAGAGTTCTTTGCTTTCACCCAAGGATGGGATAAATCTTCTGCTTTTGTACATTGTGAATAAGAGATGCTCGTGCAAGACGTAATTTATGATTTAGTTTTACGTAAAATATAAACAGGAAGGGGCACTTGGAAAATAACTTCCTTTTCCCCTGTGGCATTCCGTGATGACATCAAGTAAAGCAGCAATATAGCTGTACCACATTCCCTTAGTGGGCTTTAAAGCCTCTACCCTCCACTTTCTTGTCTAGTGCCCCTTTGAGCTCAAAACAAGCAAACAAAACCCCCTAGACGTTTAATAGGAATAGCCTCTGAGTCACTAGGCCTGCTAAGCTTCTACTATACTGCAGCTTTGAAACAGAAAAAGACAAGAAGGTGCTCCCTGAAAGACCATATTCTTTCAGCCACTTTAGTCAGAGAATAAAAGAAACCTGCTTTTAGTCTAATACAGACTGAAGGAAAGAAAAAGACAATGTCACTGTTAGAGTTCTCTCACTAATTGCCCAGAAAGTTAGAAAAAACCTAAGACAGTCACAGTTAAGAAAAAAAAAATCTCAGGAAGCTAATGAGGAGATAGAGAAATATTTTATAATCATGTTTACTGAAGGAATCTGTCCCTCTAACATCTCCCAGTGTCTCATGCATCATAGGGGAGAGTCAAGGGACAACTTCATAGAAGGAAAATGATTCTGTAATTGTATTTATTGAAAAAATAAATATATATTGCTGCACAGCAGAGGATGTTAGACAGGACAACATTTATCATGTGGTGATACTTTGTCTTTCCTACTGTAATTTCAGTTCCCTCCTTATATTCGGAGGGGGAAATTCCACCAATATTACAATATATTACAACTTCCACCATTCTTGCAATGGTACTTGCTGAATGCAATGGAAGAGAATTTCTGAACAAATAAGAACTCCTAAACGAGTTATATCAGTGTTTTGCTTTGGGGAAATGAATATAATAAGAGCAATAAAATAACCTCAGATACACTTTGGGAGGCTTATAACAGCTGTATTCTCTTTTTATGCAGCAGTGAAAAACAATCTTCTGTCCAACAACTTCCCCTGTTGTCAGTCTGCAGTGATGACAGCTACCACTGCCTGAAATCCCTTCTCTTCTTAGTGTCTCAATATGGGTGTAGTTCCACTCTGGTCAGTTTACATAGGCTTCTGGATTTATGTAAAGAAAAAGAAGAAGAAATAAAAACAGACAAGAATTTCACCAATCTAAATCTCGATATTCACCTTGAAGATAGTGAAGGTCATACAGAATATCAGGCAAGGACTGGAAGGAGCAGATTTTACATAGCTAGCATGAACAAAGAGCTCTCCAGGCTTGCATTATGAAGGACCTTATCATTATCTAATCAAGGAGTCAATATTTGTTTGTTTAAAATATCAAACACTTCTAAGGTTTGATCAAAATTCTTGCCTATGTTATAGCCCTTTGATCTTCCTTCTCTATGGAAATACTGTCTTCCACATTCAATATTTTAACTGATTGCAGTCTTTTTACTTTAACACCAATAAATATATCTTCAAAACTACAAACTGATTTCTCAGCAGCTGCATAGCGGAATACCATGCTGATGTGGAGAAGACTTTGTTATGTAAGTGGATATGAATATCTACAGGTTAACCCAATAACTTCGGTCAGTACTTTGTGGCATCCCTGAAATACACTGTACAGAGACAGGGAAACAGTGGAAATTGGATCAGCAGGCTAGAAAAGACCATTTTTCTTTTCTTGCCTTTCTTTAATTCCAGTGTAGTATAAATGGGTGAATTTTATTTTATTATAAAATTCCTGCTTCTGCCACAGTGGATATTTAGGTTTAATATCTGAGCCTTACTGTTCGATGAAGCCAAAGTGAACAAATTTTTTACTACTGTTTATTCTGTATGCCTTGAAACCTTTTAGAATAATTTTTAATGAGAAATATGAAGTTTAATTTATGCAATTTATCATGGATTTTGGTTATCACAGCATTGGGCCACAGTGCATGTGACCATGGGCTTTGCATACATACCAGCACATATGTGGAGATGATAAATGTAGTAAAATAGAGAGCTATGTGATAAATTGTGCAACCGTGCAATACGCTAATTTATTATGCACCTTTGACCGCTTCACTTGCCCTCTGCCAATTAATCCTTCTCTCCCACAGCTTCCTCTGACACTTCAAACCTTGGAGCAGATTCACACAGCTGATATTACAATAAAAAAGTTAAACTTCTTTTATAGTGCTCCTTTCCTCTTTCACTGAAGGGAGGATTTCATTTCAAGAGACACCCATTCAGTGTAGAGAAGGGAGGAATCAGTCCAGTGACAGCTTGCTGAGATGTAAAAATGCTGTGTTACTAAATGAGGGTAACACATGAGTCCAGGAGATTACAAACTGATGGTTCAACCACCAGAAGGGGAAGATTCCCAGCTTCCTAATGTATCCAAGAATATTATTCTAACAGACGGCACGACTGAGATGTCTGTTTTTCAATTGTAATGTACTGACGGCTAAAAAATATTTTTTAAAAGGACTAAAATGACTAGTAGAATGGCCTACATTTTGTAGACAAGAAAATTCGAACTATAATGTCATCAATATATTTTGAAAATTCTTCCAGTTAATGTATTGAAGGTTTTCTGTAACATAGCACAAATTTGTGTGTTCCATAGCTGTTACGTATAAGATTTTCTTTGCAATTAAAGAATGACCTTTGTAATGGATTTTTGATTTTGTAGTGGGGCAACTGTATTGAACGCAGATATATGTTTACATCACAGAAATCTATATGTGTTTCTCCATAGGGAGCATGTAGTTTATATTAATAAATTAGTGTAAATTACCAGAACAAACATTGTGGTGATTAAGAGATCATTACAATTTGTGTGCTTGTGTAGAAGTAAATAGACATTTGCCAGTGATTTTGTTTAAAATGTATGAGCAGATTAAGATAGGGACCAAAGCTTTATCTGTAATTGCAACCTCTTTTACATGTAACTCACTGTTTGCTACACCCTCATCTTGCCTTTCTGACTCCCATCATCAAAGGTAACAAGATCAGACTAGCTGTGTATGAAATTTTCAAAACTTTTTTTTCTCCAACAAACCCTGTTATAGTGTGGACATTCTGTCATTATTGTTTTTTAAAACTATATGAAGTGGTTTTGAAGAGTTTCTAAAAATCATTACATATTCTGTCCATCTGAAGTTTACTCCATTTTAAATCATTATACTCCAAGAGCCTGACTTCATAGCTAGAGAAAGAAAAAAATAAGTTTTTAATAAGTGTTAAGGAACATACAATTCACATGGTAATACATGGATTTGTATGGATAAAACTGTAATGTACTTATTACCAGCCTAATAAAAAAAATAGTTCTTCCTTACTTTTAATTGTGGTCATTCTTCCAAAATTTAAAATTTGAGCTACTAGAAGGACAATAATCTTTCTAGGAATTGTGATAACTTGTAAGAACAGTAAGTCTATGTATTTTCCATTCTTGTGTCCATGCCTTTAGCTTTATCACCAGAAACAGATACTGTCTGAAAATGGGCCAAGTTAAAAATAGGGATAGATACTTTTTTTTTTTCTTTGCCTAACTTTTTGTGATTTTAATTGTTAAATATTAATTTATCTTAACATGATGTTTTGTATGTAGCACATGCACACACATACACTACAGCGGATGTCTACAGAGCAAGAGTTACTTCTGACTCTTTCTACAGAAATTTCATACGTTTTAAAAAAAAAAAAAAAAGAGAATCAAATTTTGTGTCTTTCCTTCCAGTATCAAGGACTCTTTGTTGCACACCATGGCCAGTCCCACATAAATAAGAAAAAAAAATAGCAACTGCAGCTGTACTGATCTTCCAGATGAACAGCTTAGCCAGCTGCAAATTCATTACTTCATCTGGTTTCCAGGGTCTTGTGCATGACTCTGGTCCTTGCATGTAGAATGTTTTTTAATCCTTTAAACCATTAAAAAAAATAACCACCAGTATATCCACACTGGATGAAAAACTTGTTTATTATGTAAAGTAATTGTTTTGCAGTATGTCTTAAATAAAAATAAAATTCCCTTTGACATGAATAGGATTCTTGCAGACCTAATGTAAAAAGGATTTGGAGGAATAACAGTATTAAGCATGCCATGCACAGACAAGATTGCAGTGGATGAATTCTAATATGTCCTGAAGTTTTTCCAGTAAATAATTAAAAAGAAAAGATAGAGTAACAATAAGCTGAAAAATCAGGAAGCTGTAATCTCTGCCTCCATGAATGTGACTGCAGAATGACCTTCATGATTCTGACTGAATTAAAAATGTCTTCTTAGTTTGTTTTATTCACATGCAATGACTTTTCTAGTAATAATGTAGACACACTTGTATACTTTCTAAATAAAGCAACGTGTGAATAATATAATTCATTGACTTTGACTGAGAAACTCAGACTTGAGGCCACCAGTGTATGTTTAAGTCATGACTCTGTTGTATTCTTGTTTAAATAGGACAGAGCAATGAAGATTATGGGCTACAGGATAGGACGTGTAGGCTAAGGTTGAGGGTCTTTTTGAGTCCACCATTCAGGAAAGTATGTACATTGTAAGTGAACTAGAAAAAGATTTCTCAGTATTTAATTTTATGGGTTTAAATTTAATGGCTTTTGTGTTATTTCAAATGGATCAGTTATTAGTGTTCAATTTGAGAGAAACAGAGAATAAAGAACAATCCACAATATATTGCAAAAAAAATGGACTTCCTCAACTTGCTGTTATGCAGAATTGATTATCGGCAGAAACCATGCACCACTGAAGTTAAGAGCATTCACAATCCAGAGCTGTGTTTTTGAGATTTTCTATAGTATTTTGTGGTGTTCAGACACAATTACCCTATTCTAATCTATTACACTAAAGATGGAGAGAGAGAGAGAGCATACCATATGGTGTCCCAAAGTATATATAAATCTAAAATCTTAATAATTATTTTGAAGCTTTTAATTTAGTATAAGCTACCTATTTAACTTTTTATATCTGTACACAGTGTTCTGAATAAGTGCTTTGCAGTGCTGTAAACTTTGGCAATAACTTTAATATAATTTGGGGTATAATAAAAAACTATAATCAAGATTGTTTTAGGAGAATGGGAAAATTAGAATGTTGGAATTGTAAAATCAAAGAAGATCAGTTATAATTTCAATTTCTTGAGCTTTGAGTTAGGCTTACAACTCCCATTATTATTAGCAGATCTGTGAAGCTGAATCCACTCTCATCTCATTTACTGTGAACAGTACCAGAAAAATGTTCTGATATGCTTGCTTCTTTAATGTCTACTTTATTATTTTTATTCTAGTCCTCTAAAAGCAGAAAGAAATCAAGATGAGACAGTAAGTTTTCTTAACAATGTTGATGTTGCAGATCCATTTGTTGTCTCAAGCAATTCAGGAATAGTGCTGTAAAAATCCAAGTTATGTTTAATTAGTGCAAAGTTATATGTCTTTGTGCTAAAATATTAAATATAGCAAAACTGAAGGGCACAATATCTAGTGAATGGACTCTGAATTGCATGTTAAGTTAATGATAGTTCTTGTCTCAAATGCACTTTGTGGTAAAAGAAAGTGATGATGGTACATTAACTTTGAAGGGAGTAACATGAAGGTTCTGAAACAGTGTGAAATGTTTAATTGCACATGTATCAAAAGCAAATTTAACCATGAAGTCATGGGCCGTGAAGAAATGATTGACAGTTTGAACTGTCACTTTGCAAAATCCTTGTCAAAGGATTATACCCATACATGCTTACAGGCAAGAAATAGAAGTTAAGCTCTGCTTAAAATGAAGAAACACCTGTGAAAAAAAGCACAGGTTTTATTATTGAAAACTGAAGTAATTTAGGGTTTTTTGCCTTTCTTCTTAGATTCATCTTTAGAAAGGGAAAAAAATCTTTTGTGTAAGGATGCAGATAAAATTGCAGAAGAAATAACTTGAAAACTGACCTAGGCGCATCTATCAAAGGAATTTATCCTGTATGATACAGTAAAAACAAACAAAATATCTGTTTGTAAAGGTAACAGACTATTCTTTGTACCAGAGTCAAGTTTTTAAATAGGCCTCATGTCAGCCTCAGAAATTGTTGGTACTGCAGGCTGACTTTGTATGCATCTTAGGCGTACGAATAGTTGTTTTTGAAAACTTACATGTGGAAAAAGTGGCAGGCATAGATATTACAAAACAGTTTAAAAATTTTTTATTACCTTTTAGTATATCTGAACTTTCTGGGAGGCTTAGAGCCACAGATGAACATTCCCTGTGTGAGAAGATAAGATCTTGGGTAAGATAAAGTTACTGAAAGACAATTGAGCCCCTGTCTGTGCTGCAACTGCTTCTTTGTAATCTCCTCAGACCAACTCAAGTTTCAAATTGCCTTGTTGACAGAAATAATCAACTTTTGAAGTTGAATGTTGGCATTCAGTGGTGAGGCAACTGGATGATGAAGCAGCAGTAGTTTTCTGTGCAAAAATAAAAAAAAATCAGTAGTGCCTCTCAATGATGTGGAATTCTGGCACTCTGAAGAGCCTTTAAAACGGGTTTTTCACAGTGGAAGAGTCCAACTCTCAATTTAGAAACATCTGTATCATTGATACATATTTAATTAGAGATTAGGACACCATAACAGCAAGAGGCAGGAAATAATCTCTTTCCATAATGTAGGAGTTGTAAGAACTGCAGAATTAAGTGACATATTTACTTTTCTTTTTAATCTTTGTGTGATACACAAACTATTTCTGAGGTTGAAAACTTATCCTTATGGCAAATGAATATAGACATCTCTGTGCTGAAACTACTATTTGCTGAGAAATGAATGAACAGGATGGAGTCCTGTTACTTTTGTTATTGTAGACTATGTCATATGCCAGATACATACATCTTCCTAAATTATCTTAATGATACACTCAATATATGTATATATATATTATAAATGTAAAGAATGACTAGATTATTAGTATTTTAGCAAAAGCCTCTGATTTCAGGAGACATTGAGGAAAAAAGCTGTGGAATTGAGGTAACAATTGCTTTGCTTCCCCATAAGAAAAGGAAAATTAGTCACTGGGTTCCAAAAAAAAACCAACACAGTTTCTCTCACTCATCTTGAAGATTGTGAATGAATATTCTATACTGTAAGAAATGCATTTTATCTACAGTACTCCTCTTTTTTCTTTTTTTTTTTTTTTTAACCCTCTATCTGATTGATATTGCATACCCCATACTTGTGTTGGCTTTGCATTGTGTTGAATGCATGGTACCTCCCAATTCCTAGTCACTCTTTGCACAATATAAGTTTTATAGTTACATGTCAGTGTTGGATAAGACAACACAGGAAAAGTCCAAATATTCTTCTCTTGTGCATCTGCTCAGAAATTGGCGCAGACACACGAAGCAGTGGCAGCTCTTGCTAATAGGTTAGCTGTAGTCTAGATACAGTGAGACTCAAAGTAATGTCTGGCTATCTAATTAACCTCCCTTCACCATCCAAATTTGAAGCAAAATGTAAAATTAATAAATTATTTAGGTCAGGTGTGCCCTATTAGTCTCTCTTAGTATAGGTCAGGTATGACTGGCTAATTGTGACAAATGCACTTTAATTGCTGTCGATGTAGTTAGATAGCTTTGTGATAAATCACCTTTTTTTTTTTTTTCTTCATTAGACTCCCACACTTTAATACCTGCTATTCTAGCATCAGCTACCATCATTGGCCCTTGCTGTAGTCAGGCATTTCTGTTTCTGGCTGAACTTAAGATTTAGAAAACAAACACAATGGTAGTAAGCAATTCTACAAGTAACAATCATAACAGCAGAGTAAATTACATTTCTGGTCAATATATACTGTAGGGTCAAGCCTTATAACCCCTTCCTGGTTTTGCAGGCAGGCCCCTGCTTCGGATAGAAGGGGTAGCTGCTGATCTAAGACGCAAACAGTAGTAAAGCGATTCTTTAAACCAGGTAGACGTGGGACTGCTACTTTTTTACTCCACACTGCCACTGGAAAAGCAGAGGAAGAGCTACAAGTAGCTGTGGAGCTTATGTGAGAAGCAGGCTATAGGGGTGCAAGAGCTGCCCGATATTGCAAGCAGCACCTCTGATAGCTTCACCTAAAACGTCTCAAGGAGTGGAAATATATAATTAAGAGGTGGATAAAGAGGAAAGGAATTACACAGGCACATGTGGTAATAGATTTGATCTGAAAGGGAGACCAACAGCAGCAACAGAAATCAAGGAACTGGTATGGGCAGAGAGACTATTGTGGCCAGTAAGTCTTGTTTCTTAAGTGTTACGGCTGTTTACTGTTAGCTCTCACACTATGTTTGGCATTTGTTATGATTTTCCTTTAAGTAGGAGCCTCATCCTTTCTTCATAGTTACAAACAAGGATAGAAATTAGATAATTAGATTTTTAAATGCAGTTCATTTTAGAAAGGAACCTAGATGTGTCACTTTCTCAGCTAAAAGTGCTTTCAGGCTCTCCCACTTCATGCACAAGCAAGTACAGCTAATGTAACTGTGGTATATTTATGTATACGTACGCGCACACACATATATATTACTGAATGGCTTAATTGTCAGGGCTTAGGTAAAGATGTTAGCGTTTTTTGGTTTGTCCTTGGCAAACTCCTTTTGTTCAGGAGGACAGGATCTCTAGAGACAATTTTAGTAAGTATCTCTTTTAATCTTTCCGTAATAGGGAAGGGGTAAAGAAGGAGAAAAGAATCCTACAGTATGTGTCAAATGAATTGCTAGTTCTGTGATTTGGATACAAGTCAGCAAACTGGTTAATATCTCTGGTGCTATTTACTTTCCTGGTGCATATCTATGTGCCTGTAGAGTGACTGTTTTTCAAAGCTTTCCTTTTAATCTGCTCTAAGTTTGCTTTCTGTAGGGAGCTACAGCCATTTTGTGTTAAAATTCAGGTGCAGCCTATTATTGCTGAAGACAGACTCTTATTCCTTTTTCTGTTTAGTCTTTCTTTGTCCCTTCAGTCTTAAATACGTAAATCTGAATATGTGTGGTCTCTTTTTTTAAAGGGCAAGCATAATACTTTATTGGTTTAGTAGTTATGTCATGATTTTATTGTTAACAGTATGGCCTTTGTATTTCTGCAGAAGGTAAAATGAACGAATGCAGAGCTATTTTTCTTTCTCATATGTGCATTTTACTGAGAAAACTCCTTAAGAATTAGTTAAGCTCTTTTGGTGCTACTTTGGCTACTAGGTTTTGTTTTTGTTGTTGTTTTTTAGAATCAAAGTATCTTATGGTTTTTATCTTTCTTATGAGTTACTAATGTATTCTTGGTAAGTTGTATCATCAGGTTTTGACATTAGCTAGTGTAGTTATTGCTCATCTATATATAAATGTTTGGATAGCTCTTAAAAACACTTTTGGCACCTCAAAATCTGATAAGCAAGTAGAGTTATGAAATGAAGAGACTGGAAATAAGGCACTATTCAGACACTTTACTCTTATTCTAGCATCGCACAGGTAATACTATTCTCAGTAAATATTTCAAAGTGAAGCTTAAAATTCTTACAAGGCAGATAAATTAAGCATCTGCTTTGATGGATATTGAAGTCTTATTTTCTTTAAGAGTTATCCTACTTCTAAAGTAGAACACATTTCCTGTAGTTAGAGAAGAATGGTGACGAACAGAAGTTTTTCTTCCAGCTGGTATTTTGTCCCTTACTACCTACAGCATCATATCAATTATTATTATAACTATATGTTAGACACAAATTAGGCTTTGATTTTTTTTTTTTTTTTTCTTTACTTACAGTTCTATTCCTCCCAAGTGAGTGCAATGCTCTGCAGCACTGGGTTTATTGTCACTGTCAGGTTCTAATTTAATCACATAATAAATTAATTTATCCTTGGAGTTGTTAAAATAAAACATATTTAGAAAGATATTTTTGCCTTGAATGTTCTATTAAACTTGTCTCCTGGCTTTATTGCTTAAAAATGTCTTTCAAGCAGACAGCTGAAAATGAACCTATCCTTTTTCATTTAATTTAGAATTAAAAATATGTATTCTGTCTCTAAGTGGAGCCTTACTTCAGCAGCTCACATGATAGACTAGTACTCTGGAACAGATCACATACTTGAAAATGCCATCCATAATGGGGAAAGAGAGAACTCACCCCACCGGCCAACCAAAAAAAAAACCACCACCAACAACAAAAAAAAACCCCAAAGGAAAACAAACAAACAAAAAAACCCAAAATGAAACAAAAAGGTTAACCAGAGGTGCTATGAAGGGTCTTATGCTCTCCAGGTTCTTCTACAACAGCCAAAGCTGAGGTAGGAGCATCACAGTGCTCTCAGGAGTCTGTTCTGTGTCACTTACCTGCCATTCATCAGTCATAAACCTCCAGATAAACAGCATAATGTCAGTTCTTTTTTCCTACCTGAGATAACAGTTTTTTATTACTGGAACTCTGCTGGAATGCTTTTCCTTCCTTCTTCCTTAACAGTCTAAAATGTTAGAGGATCTAGTTTAAAACTTATTAAAGTTTTGCAGCAAGGGATACCACATGTGTGTTTCTGCTTTTTCTTGCAAAGCCTTTCTCACTTGGCTGTTCAAAAGGTTCAAAGATACACATTATTTTTTCCTCTTTCATTGCTTGTCAGTCAGAGACAAAAGGGATTAGTAAACAGTCACTTCTACCATCAAAATTGGAATTTAAATCTCACATTAGTTGCTAAAGCAAGTTTTCAAATCTGTATTTTGAGTAGTAGTAGTGAGTTTCTTGATAATTGAACCTCCAGTAATACATGAAAATACTTCAAACAACTGTGTTAAAACCTCATCTAAACTTGGAGTAAATAGCTTAATTATCTGGTATTAGAAGAAAGTCAGAGTCTGCATCATGGTAAATAACTGTGATTCCTTGGTCCAACTTGACTCCATTGTGTGTGTGAAAAGGTACCTTGCTCGACAACTTTAGCAAAGGAAGCCTTGGGGAAGTCGTTCTTTCTTGTGTGTGTGACTGTATGTACATAATAGTATACTGTGTCATACCCTGTTTGCCTTGAAACAAAACCACTCTGCTTTTGCAGAAGGAACTGTAAGAGGTGGATTCCCACAAAGGTCAAATCCATTTATAATCTAAATATGAGCTTAATACAGGTTTCAGGGTCTAAAATCTTGGCCACAACATGACACTTCAGCCTTATGTCTCTTGAGGACAGATGGTCAGTCAACTGACCTGAACTGAAACTAGAGTTTGGGGGTCAGACAGGAAAGAAGTTAGTCGTTGATAATTGTTTTGCAGAAAGAAGGATAGTATCTTCTTTGATTTGTAACAATAAGGACACTTAAGTAAAAATTGACACTATAGAGGTATGTTGTTTACCCATTAAAATACTGAAATGTAGAAGTGTTTTGGTAACATGCAACTCTTCCTCATCACGTGAGTAATACAGCTGTCTGAATAGCATTAATAAAATATTGCTTTAAAGATTCTTTTAAAAACTACGTAAAGCAAGGGTTATGGAATGAAAATGATATTTCACAAATGCTTTACTGTTCATCAGTGTAACCTACATGATTTAGTTTGCATTTATTTCAGAAAGCATAGTGCTTTATTTTTCAAGAATCTTGGATACCTATGGTGAGGTCTTTCAGGTTTTGAGGGTGTCTTTTACTCATTTGTTCAATTGCAGACAAAAGGCGTTACTCTGTTATCTTCATTGATGACCTAAATCTATGTTTAAGAACTGCATTTAAGTTAAATAGTCTTTCCTCAATAAGATAATTCTTGTGTCTGGTATTGAGTGGATATATGAACCGGTAAAGATAATGTGCAATGGTTTCATTGTTGTAGGAACTGACATAATGTAAACTTTGTTTTCTTTCAAGTTCTTGTTATCTGTTATTTGTGAGGCTATAAAAAGTTGTTAGACATTATCTCAGTGAATAGTGCAATAGTGTGATGATTTCCTGATGCAAAATTCAGCCTGGATTGAGCATACAGTATAATACCAATTTGTAGAGAGAGGGTTTTAAATGCTGTGTGGTTAACCTTACTGAACTTTGTTCTTGCAACTATAAAAATCTTTCCCTACCTTCAACACACAGACACAGAATAGAATATATACTATTAACCAAAACAAGCAGACAAGAATTGAACAGAATGATCAGATGTGTTTTATCCCTTTCAAAACAAAGCTTTGAATTGACTTGCCAAAGAACATTTGGATTGTGTTCAGAAAATTGAAATTAAGCTTTGGTCTGCAAAAGGATTTCTGCTTCAAATTTTTTTCTTCCTGTTCTTTATGGTAAAGCAATTGCACTAAACTGAAGACAATTTAGGAGCTGCCAGTCTGTAATTGCTGTAAAAGTAGCAGAAAACTGTGGCTAACCTTGTTAAGAACCAGAGTGCACATGTGAAATAGTTAAAATTGTGTGTGGATACAGTAACTTGTGTAATTAGTAATTCTAGCATACAGATATGGTTTGGATACATGTGTGGTAGTGTAGGCAGAGCAGAATGTTCAGTACATTTTCTCATCTCTCTCCTGTATTTCTTTCTTTCTTTATTTATTTGTTTATTTTTAATGGAGCAAATGGCTCCTACACTGTGCCTGACAGGTAATATTTAGGAGGCTAACTGCTTCTATCAAGTTAGAGAAACAAGATGCTTTTAGTGATTTTACAGTATGTGCACATAACCTGCTTTTCTGTTAACTGGGGACGGGAAAGGTAATCAGAATTCAAATTTGCCGAAACTCACTGTTGGGACTTGCACTTAAAAGCCCTAAAACTTCCATACACATATACTGTTCTGCCTTTAAAATGGTTCGCAAGTTTAATCACCAACTAGAATTGATTTTGCAGCTCAAATGGGACCAACACATGGCTGCAACTTCTTATCACAGCTCCCTGTGAACAAAGCCACTGTAACTGTAAATTTTAAGAGTGGAAAATACCTGAATGTGTCTGAAGTAAAACTCTCAAGTTGTTTCTGTCCTAAGGATATTGACTTTTCTGTAAGTGCACATAATTCAAACAGTTTAATTGAAAATGAACTGACATAGTTAGCTCAGTTCATCAGTCTTTGTGATACAAGGCAATAACGAAGTTGTCAGATGTGTTGGTCTGATTACAGCAACAAAGTAGATGTTGTGGTTTAGCCCAAGTCACCACACAGTTTCTCGCTCACCCTCCCCAGGGGGATGGGAGAAAGAATTGGGAAGAAAGGAAAACTCATGGGTTGACATGAACAGAATTTACTAGAATACCAAAGGAAAATTACCATAATAGCAAAATATAAGGATACTAAAATACACAAAATTAACAATGCACAATTTCTCACTACCCGATGTCCCAATGACCAATACAGCCTATCCTGAGTGGCGATCATGGAAATGAAACCGAGCAGCAAGCAAAAGAGTGAGGAGGAGAGTGTGAAGTCCCCCTGGCCAACCCACACTTATATACTGAGCATGCCACTTATGGCATGGAATACTCTCTTTGACCAGTTTGGGTCAAGTTTTTCTGGCTACATCCGTCCCAGCTTCCTGCACCTACACATTAGTGAGACCTGGAAAGCCAGACAGCATCCTTGGGTCTCTTTAGCAACAACTAACATCAGTGTGTTCATCGACGTTCTTCTTGTTTACTATATTTACCGCTTTTTTAAGAGGATGGACCTAATTGAAAATGGTACAGCCTTTCAGGAAAGTACATTTTACTTGAGATATGATAAACTTTGTTGGCTAAAACAAATGACCTGTAGACCATTTGAAGTCGTTATTAATTGTTCCTTGGGTAGTTTACAGAAACAAGTGGGGGGCATAAACAGTATCATTTTTCGGTAACCTATAAGTAGCTGGCCTGTCTAACATTCTTTTTTTCATCCTTTTCCCCCAAAAGAAGAAAAGAGAATACTATTTGGTCAAGCCAAATCAATAACTTAATGCAGTTAGTTACACTTACTTAGTGCAGTTAATATTAAGAGCTTGTAGGAGTTTCTTTGTATTTACTTCTTTATTCCCCCATCAGCCATTAAAGAACATTCTCATTTTCCACATGAAAGCCTCAGGAGCAATTTCACAGCACAGACCCAAAAAACTGAACGCCACAAGATTAACTGACTATACTACCTTGCATTGCTAGTTTGGCTCTGCCTGTAGGATTTAAATTTGCACTACCCTTCTGAACAACCAAAACCAATTTAACTACATCCCAAATGCTACATAGAGAAAGTCTGTTCAATTTCTTCCTTTCCTAAATTGCACGTTCAAAGTAATTTCTCCTAAATTAAATGTCATTTGGTTGTATTAGAATAATCAGGATAACTTCAGATTTTAATAAGCAAAGTTATTTTAGACTAAAACTATTCAGATGGATTTAAAAAAACAAAACAACTGCAAAGTCTCAAGGCACAGGGGTCGGAGGTAGTGGCATTATAAACACATAATCATATCCAAACATCCTAAATTTTTCAGTCCTGCTAAAATATAAACTGTGTTGGAAATTTTGATATTGGTAATTTAAATGGGAAATAAAGTTTTGAATTATGTTTCATGTCAAACCATGGTTCTTTTTTAGGCCCCCATAAGAAGGCATTTAGTTTTAACAAACCTTATTTTTAATGTACTCAAATACTGTAAATTTAAACAATGTATTAAAGCATTGAAAAAACATAGGCAGGCTTTGTGTATTATTGAATGTGTGGCAACTTTCATCAGATGGTCCGTATAACTAGAAAATATTTCTTTCTTACAGAGAATCTTTTTGTATTTAGTACAACTAATCAAAGATAGAGCATTTGTCAAGCAGAGTCAACCTTCCTCACTTCATTTTGTAAAATAACAGCCTGACTCATTATTACTTTTTTTAAGCACTTGTCCTCACGTCACCATTTCTTAGTCCTGCTCTTTGTGGAACAAATGGTTTTAAGTACAACAATACTGCACTCGTTTAAAATCACACTTTGCTACTTGAGTAGGACTGAAGAGTTAAGTTCTGTAATGACCATTTTATTTGTTTCCATGTTTTCCAGGAATTTATCAATCTCCTTGTTAAACTCCATGTTTTTCTCACCTGCACACCAAGGCTTCTTTTCTGAGTTAACAATTGTGACTTCTAACATCACATTAGTGTTTTTGTTTCTGCTGTGCTACTTTGATATTGGCAGGAATCAGTTCAAAAGAATACTATGAAGCCTTCATTAGGGGACTATGATACTCAGACTCTGGGAATTCAGCCAGGGGGAATCAATTGGTGAAATATTCAAAGAGGGAAAGTGTGCTGCCTTGTTTGTGTTTGCATGCACCAGCGCAGACTACTGAGACACACAATTAGACTGGGCCTAGACTTTTTGAGTGTGTTCAGTAAGTTCTCTGTCTTGTATAGCATCTGATGAAAGTTGCCACACATTCATTGTCCTATCCACAGGCATTCCAGATCTTGCAGGTTCTGGTTTGGTTGTAAAAAACAAACCCAAATCTTCTGAAAGGAAAGCCCTGAAAGAATGAAATTGTTTGACTCATACTTTTTCCCTCACATGTTGTGTTTTCTGCTCTTGTTGGCTCAGTTGCATCTCTGAGCTTTACCCTGCTATCTGGATTGCTATTCTGGCATCTGGAGAGACCTATGACATAATGGCTTTTGAGTCATTGCCTGTTTATATCTCCTTACCAAAGACAGTATCAGCTAAAATTTAGCCTTTTCATATGCTTGGCAAAATAGCTTCTACTGATAGCCTAAGTAGATTTACAAGAAACAATAAAACAAAGGAAGAAGAACGGAAGGACTGTTCCTGTTTAGCAGAAAGATTTGGGCTGAAAGATACTTGGCTGATGATGGTTAAAGCAGTGCAGGAGTATCTCAATCTGCTGTTCAGTAGGCTACACTTCCCTACATTATTTTTCTCCACCATGTGTATGCATGATGATGCAGGTTAGAGGATACAAACTGAAGTTTCTGTTTACTTTTACTGCCATAGCAGTATGAAGTACGTGGACAGAGGCAGGAAATGGAAGGAGTCAGTACGCTGGGGTGTGGTATGCAAGCATAAGCATGTAAGCAAAAAATGTGAACTCCACCCAGATGTTACTAGAAAGATAGTGCCTCGGACGGGAAGACTTAGGTGAAGCTGGGTCAGGAGAAGAGTAGGTACAACAGAAGAGCTGTGATAATGCAATTAGTTCAGGTTCCTATGACTCTTGGAGGAAATACAGGTTGATACTGGTTGTTGAATAGTCTTGTTTGAATTTTATGTGAGACTGTGTTGTTCAAGACTCTTTACTAAAGTCTAATACCCATACCATCTATTTATATATTTGTGTAGATAGGTATCTACATTTGTATAATTCAGCGTTGTACCCAGTACTACAGTGTGTTGAGCCACTTTGCAATTGTGTATCCAAGGAGCAAATCAATAGAGAATATGCTTTCAGGAGTGGAATGTGCTGTTTGTTTTCCACAGAAGATTCCTATTTGTGGCTCAAAAGTGCTTAGAGGACTCCAGTCTTTTGCGCTAGTGAAATGGAATAGTTGATCATTAAAGATGTCATCCAAAGTTCCTAAAGCACAGCTGTGAAATACTAAAGCTTCTTCAATGAAATGTGGAGTATTCTGCCACAAATGTTTCCTTATCTGGAAGCTCTGCATGGTTATTCATTACAACCATAAATATTAAATCTAGGTGAACTTAACATGCCATTTTCTTTCATTTCAGATAGTATTCTGAGAGATTTGTAAGCAAAGTATGTCTGGAGAACATAGGCAGCTGAAGAGAAAAGCACTTTGGAAACCAATGAAATAAATTTATCAACTGTATCTGACTTTTGTGAACACTTAATCCTGTACTATGGTCAGTAACTTGCTTGTAGGAAGGAATAAGTAGTATCTAGTATTTAAATTTGGATAACATTATTCTATTTAACTGTTCAAGTTTGAAGATATTGACAGTACACACCCATCTTTTTGTAAGTTGGTGTTTACAAGCAATTGCACTGGGATATTTGAGGTGCTGATCTATTATCACCTGTGTACACATCTGTTAGTTTCAGTTTGGTAACTGTTGTATAATGATGATTCCTTAAATGCCTAAAATGATGCCTAATGAAAGGTTACAAAGGCTGATTCTGTGGAATTTGGATCTATTTTATGCATTTTCCATTATTAGTACTGTAGCATAGTGTCCATCATTCTATGCCATAGTGAAAATGTGGAATATCAAGGCTGGGGCTGGGGGGGAGAGGGAGGGACTGTAATGGACAACTGGGTTAGGTTCATAATTTTTGTTTTGAAAAAACCATGGACTCTGTTTATGAAGAAATGTCTGTAAGTTTCTGTAGGCTTACATACTGCAAGTTAATTGCATCTTGAATGGAAATGCTGATTTTTGACTTGGTTTTTAATGTTGAAATAGTGTGGCATGTGCAGGGGGTCTATAGAAGGACTATATGTTTTATTCCGGAGAGGCTCCCTACTCCCACACTTCAAGAATAGGCATGAGGAACTCATCTACCACAGCTATATATAGACCATGTAAATAGATGCAAGCGTTTGAGTTCCAGTGATGTATCAGTTAGCAGGGAAGCAAATCTACTTTCCAGAGAGACACAGTGACATGTGGATATTCAATTCTGCTGTAGTTTGCCAAGAATGTAAATATTTTTATATGACTATATACAATATTAGATAATTCTCTGGATTCTTCCCCAGTGCATTTTGCAGGAAAAAAAAAATGCACAATTTTGAAGCACTTATACCATGTACTGAGATGAACTCTAGTTTCCATGTTTCAAGTTCTGGTATTGAAGTGAGATATAACCTAACCAAATATTTTACACTGAGAAGTGTCATATGTTGATGGTGAAGAAAGATATACCCAAATACTTTTTTTTTTTTAATCCTAAAATGTTATACCCATGTGTTCAGTCTTCCTAAAAAGTGAAGTGTCCAAATTCCAATGCGCTGTCATATTCCTCTCTGAGTGTTTTATGACTTTCCAGGATAGACTGTAAAACACTGAAATATGGGTATACTGCCTTCTCCTCTGAGGGATGAGAAACTACTGGTGTTGCTATAATTATACTGTTGTAAATGCAATGTAAAAACCATGTTCTGAATGAAGAGGGTGAAGGCAACTAAACTTAAAGGCAAGATAAGCATATAATCAGTTTAATAAATAGTTTCATTGCCTGATATATTGCTTTATGTTAATACAAAATAATCACATCATGTAGGAGTCATGGCCCCTTAAAATAATGTTAGTGTCTTGACTTCTGCAGATGCATGACCCATTGATCTATGGAACCATAAGAACCTAAGCAGATATAGAAAAGCTAAACAGGAAAATGGGCCTCAGTGTGAACAGAGAGACAGAGCTAGCAAGTGCTCACTGGATGCAGAAGACCCAGCAAGTGCTGGAATATGCAGTGAATTAGGCTTGGAAGGCAAAGGTGCACCCTTCAGGGGTGCATAAACAGTCCTCAGACTTTTGAATCTGTACCTGGAAATCCTCTTCACATTGCTATCTCCACATCATTCAGAGTATATTATAATGAGCTGTTATTTAATAAGGCACATCTGTCCTTATCTTTTTTCCCGATGCCTGAAAAGGATGGGAATGAGAGTGGAAGTCAATACTGTCCATTTAGTACAGACTTACGTCCTCTGTCCTTGCAGAAGTAGCAGATGGCTACCCAGGAAGCCTTCTTTTGGGGCATACTTACTAGAGGTCTATGGATGACGCATTAGTTACGTGTTGTGATCTCATCTCATTGTTTGTACTTCTTCACTTGCATGAGAAGAAGCTAAAAGCTATATTAAGTAAAATAGATGTTCCATGTAAGCAGTTGCTGTGCTTGCCACAGGGACACTGAAGGACTGAATGAATATCATGTCTCTAATACAGAGAGGAGGAGAGATACACATATTTTTATTAAGATGTCATACAGAATATGGAAAAAGTTTGGGAACTGCTGCACTACGATGAACTTGCTTTCAGAAATTTAGTGAAGGCAGCTATTTACTGAGGATATCAGTTGCAGCCCTCCAGAACTGAGGGTCAGACAGAGCTGATTATTTCCAGCCTAGAATTAGGATTCTCAATAACTTTACAGCATTGCTGAGCACCTACTGTTTAACCCTAAATGACATTTATTAAGTTTGCGCAGCCAGTGGACTGACGGAGTCACTTCCTCATTATTAAATGTGCGTTTTTCTAATCTTGCATCATCCCAGTGCTTTATTTAAAACTAAAATCAATATTCATAGTGCAGAGGGCTTTTTTCCCCAACTTTTTCATAAATCGGAGTACTACTTAGTTTTCAAGCATATTCAGTGCAGACAGTGAGTATAATACATCTACAAGATGATCTCAGAGAAATTGCTTTTAATTCTTTAAAATCTGAGAAAGAACCATACTGTTTCTGCATCTTCCCAAAAGGACATTTGTCTTGTGTGTGAAAATAAAGTTACTGAAAAATTTGTTATGTTGCAATGTATGATGCAATATTAAAAGAACAAAGTAAACAATGCTTATTCTTGATCATTAATGTAACAGCTTACTAGTCATTGTGCAATGTTGCTATCAAGTAATTACAGAGTTAATGACTGGAGTAATATCTTAAAAATGATATAGTGTGGATATCACAATTCAAGTGTAAATAAATGAAAGATTAAGCACAAATTATTTCACTCGTGTGCTGCCCGAAGAATGCTCCATATCACATGTGTCAATTTAAACCCTGAACAAAAGAGTGAAATAATGTCCTCTTGTGAAAAGCTGAAGTCAGTGAAATACTCTGATATACTTTGCTTTCGCATTATCCTAAAATAGTAACGCAAAAGAACCCTCTTTCAGTTGTCATTTTATTTTTGTGGGTGTGGTTTTTTTTCTTATTTTTCATCTTTTCTTTGCTTTCCTTTTTTAAAAGCAAGTATATTGGAAACAATAGCTAAAGGCCTCTGGGAGTTCTTTATGTGTATGTCTAAAAGTTAAGGGACAAAATAGGAATTATTTTAAACTGCATGCATTCAGATTAATCACTAAAACCAAAATGAGAAATAAATAATGGCATTTCATACAGCGAAAAAGAAGGCCTACAAGTCTCTGTAATGAGTCAATCAAAATGGAGTTAATGGGTAGATGAATTAAAGGACTATAATAAGGCCATGCTATAGACGACCACAACAGGAAAGGCCAGGGAAAGAAGAAATATTATATGATAAGAAAGCTATGTATGGATAATAACACTGCAATGATGGCTGATAACACCTCTGTAATATTAATTTGAAAACCTTTGAGACACTATAGAAATAATGCTGTTGCAAATTACTGCTTCCTCAATGATATTAGGAACAGCCTAAGCACAAATCTGGCTGTAGCAAAGCTAATGCAAATACCAACCTGAGTAAATAAGAAATAGTTGGTACACAAACATCTTCCTAATCTGGGAATTGAACCAATTACTGCCAAAGTCACAGACATTATTTCAACAGCTTTTGTTCTAAAAAGGAACTGATTGACACGGGAAAATGGATTGGATCAACCTTAGCACAGAGGATAAAACATTAAGGCAAAGATGTTCGTAAAATTAGCCAGGTATACTGGTATTTTCTTTTTATGCACTTATTGCAGTTTCACAAACAGGGTGGAGTCTTTAAGAAGCATCAGGTTATAAATGGTTTTGTAGCAGAATAGTTCTGCAGTCAACTGTGTTTAAGAAATTAAGGACAGAATTTGGGGTCGGCTTCAGTGAAGACTTTCAGCTTGCTGATTCCCTTTACTGTAGCTGCTCAATGAGTAGCTTGCAGTGGCATCTCCTACCTACAAATAAGAGTGTAAACTTTACAGAGCATTTAATAAAGGCAAAATATATCTTGAAGCATGTGCATGATTTTATAGATTTGGTTGAGAATATGAAATGTGGCAAAGGAGTTCAGAAGCTGGAGAAAAAAAATACCTACATTCAGAAAACAGAGACAGAAAGATGCCAGACCAGGTAAAACAGAGGAAAATGGAGAGGAAAATGAGAAATAAATGAAAAGGTAGTGGAAGCAACTAGTCTGGTTGCTGACTGGAAGACAGAGGACTGTCTACTTACACTATAAAGCATTTGTAAGAGAACAGGTGCAGAAAAGATAATAGTAAAGTCCTTGCTAGGTCCCTTAGATTTTGTTATTAAATGAGTTTGTGAAGGTTTTTGGCAAAAAAAAAAAAAAATGGAGAGACACAAGATAGATGTAAAACATCTCAGCAGAAGGGCAGAACACTTTTCCTGATGTAAACAAACATTACAGATCATGTTTTTCTAGTATTCTTCCCAAGGCATCTGTTATTGAACACTGCTGGAAACTGAATATGAGATCTGGCCTATGACAACAGGTTTATTATCTTATTGAAAAGCTCACCATAAAATGTGTTGTCAGGAGACAAGACACGTCACGTTAACCCCAAATCTTAATGCACAACAGGAAAACATTGAAACAGTAGCGGTGAGTTTATAGAAATATACTTGAAGCACTGTGTACCCAGGAATGTTATTAATATAAAACATTGTCAGCATCTCCTTAATATGTTTTACTGTAAAATTTTTTGTTATTTCTATTTACTGCAGTAATTTACAGGTAGGTAGGTGGGTTTCTAGCAGTAATAATTTTTCTTACTAGTCAGAAAAATCAGTTGTGTGTTGTTTGTGCTTTGTTTTGGTTTGTTTTGGTTTGGTTTTGTGGTTTGTTTTGGTTTTTTTTTTTTCCTCTAAGTATGTTGACTTTATTTTAATTTTCTTTTGAAGAAAGTACTTTACAAAAGCAAGTTGCCATTTTAATCCCATTTTTCAGCTGGGAGAAAGTGAGTAATAAATTAATGTAGTGACCTCCTCAAACTCAGCTCCCCTTCCTTTTGCCTACTTTGTACAATTATTTCACAGCTGACTCTGAATGCAGCTTGTAATAAACAGTCCTATTTGGAATGTAATGAAGACTTATTTGGGGTATTTAATGATGCAATGTGACATGGAAGGGATACTCTTCAAAAAACACTCGTGCCAGTGGCTTGCACCATGTGAGCGCAGATGTTCAGTGGAGAGGCAGTGATATGTTCACCATAGTTCTGAGTGCTGCCTAGCAGATCCCCTCCAAACGTGTGAGCTCCTGCAGCTTGTCCATTATGTTCCTATTTGGCAGAAAGGTGATTGCTGCTGCGCTGACATTCATCACTAAGCTTTTTACTGTGGGTCTGCCGTTCTTATGCTGATGCACTTATCTGAAATCAGCATGGGGATGTATAAGACCTAGGGAGGGCGCTTTTTTTTTCCCAAAAAAAAAAAACTTTTTCTCTTGTAGTGTTATATTCCTTTCTGTCTCTGAAATTAGGTGAGAAATAGGGATAATAGCAAAATACAACAAGTAAGGAAAAGGCTGTAAAAAAACCAAAACAAAAAACCAAACGTATTTCAGTATATGGTACTGCAGGAGGTCTGGTAGCCCACTTCTACCTTCTTTAAGCAGTCAGTCGTTTTATTTCAGGGACATGTTTTAGTGGATACCCACAGCAGCAGTTCTTTGGTGTGGTAGGGCGTGCTTTTGTTTGCTGGAGATGGGGTGGAGGTGATGTTGCTTGTCTGAAGCGGGGAGGGATTTGAGTATCGTGAAAGTTTTGCGTTATGGTTTCTATATCACCTTTTTTTTTTTGGTGGCAGATCAGGAGATGCTGCAAAATAGAATAGCTGGTTTTGTATGTAGAACATGGATACTGAAGGCACCTCTGCTGATGAAAAGTGATTTTTACATCTCTTGAATCTTTATACTCCTTTCAGTAGGAATGACATTTGAAAAAAGACTGGATCAAATTTTCAGACATGCTGAATATCTAGTGTCTGTTAACTTCACGTTCTCTTGGGGCTGGACCAATGAAGTGCAGGGTATCTCTTTTCAGTAGCAGCTGAGACAAGCTGTCTTTAAATCTTTGTAGTCTTTCCTTACATGTTCTAAAGCCTGCATACACCTATTTTAATACTCTAATTACATATACTAGTATTGTGTTTCACTATTTAAACATTTTAAATCCTTTTTAAAATTTTCCTTTACTGCGCTATTGTCAGGTGACCACTTTAATTCTTAAATTAAGTTCAACCCACCATGCAATTAAACTACTTTGTAACTTCAGAAAGAGTGGCAGCATCCTTACTGCAAGTATCTGTAAATTATTGTAACTAGTGCTCTGTAACTTCTGTAGTAGTAGGTGCAGAGACTCTAGATGTGCTCTGTGTATGCACAGTAATCAGAAAATCCATCTAAAAGGACATGTGCGAGGCCTTTTCTATTGTGCGTTTCATGCCCCTTAATTTTGGTGCAGATTTATTCTCTTTTGAATCAAGCCATAGTGCCTAATTTACCATATTAAGAAAAATACCTCTGAAACTTCTGAGCAACTGAGAGTGTTAACTTGTAGTACAAAACAAAGTGTTGTCCGAGTCTGCAATAGCTGTCTGAGCTGAAAGCAGCGGCTCTGCACAAGGTGTAAAGTATGCTTTTCATCACCATGTTCTCCCTTAGTCAAAGTACTAAGAATAAATGTCTGAGTGTTTATACTGATTTCTGGTGCTGATCAGATATCTATTGCCATTGCTCTTTCAAATCTCTTTTCAGGAACAATTAGAGGAATTGCTAATTTTTTCTCCATGTGTTGGCATAAATCTTGCTAATATTAATGTAAATCAAATACAGAGCTGGAGTTTAATGCGACAGACTTCCTTCTGCCTGGTTTATGAAAGTTTGGATACTCAATCCGGAAGAAGAAACAATACTGCTTTTATCATGTGTCATAAACAGTGCATTAAGTGTTACAAGAAATACTTAAGGAAGAAGGATTTGAAAACAGCAGACACAAAATATATTTGAAGAAAATATTAATTTATCAATTTGAAATTTTGATCAATAACCTTTTTAAAGAGTTCTCAAGTATAAGCTCTTTGCCTTAATTGGCCTGTAATACCTGTGAGTCACCTTGTTCTTTTTTTTTTCCTCATGCTGAAATTCAGTAACCTCACCTAGATCTCTGCAGATGTTTCTCTTTTCCATAACCATTTGGTATTATTGATTTCTATATCAGTGAAAAGTAATCACCCTTGATACATCAGCCAATAAGACACAAAAAGGGGATGATAAAAGCTTAAAGTAAAAAATGTGTCCTCTGTAAGCTGATGTGTCTTGTAGCTTAAAAAAATTAAATTTACATGGTAACTGTTGCAATCTCTTTTGGAGAAACATATATTGCACATGTAGAAACCTGCTTTCTTTTATTACTGGCCAAGTGCTTGGGTTTTTAAATTATTATTCACAGACTTAAAAATAGAATCTACACTTCTACATGTGTCCAGGTAGTTGTTTCACAATTTTTATGACTCCTTTTGTGCAGGTAACTATTGCATTCAGGTAGATGCTAAGGGTAATTTTTCCCAGGAATTACTTTGAAATTAGAATTTAAATAGCTGTGGAATTATAGGTGAGGATATATTTCTTCCTTGTGAATCATTTTAATAAAAACCAAACCCCTACTTTTTATTAGAAATTATTTGACAGTAAATAGTGTACCAGAGCCTAGAAATACATTGCTACAGATACCAGACCTGTTCGTGTTAACTTCTGCCAATTCAAATTCACATCTTCCTTTTGGATATATGCTGTGTCCTGAGACAAGAATTTTCTGCTTGAAGTTCTGTATTTCTTTGATAAAAAACACAAAGGAAAACAAAACAAAAATGCAGCTGAAGCATTAACATGTAGCATGAGCATCAACAAACATTAAAACAAATATTTAGTCCCTCTGAAATTGCATACTTCAATACATATTTATGCACCCAGGAAAAATATGTCCACCTCATGCTAAAACTGAATATTATATAAGCAGAATTGTCTTATATGGAAAACCAGATGTGTAGCCAGAGCGTTTTAGTTTATGATATTTGCTTAAAAATAAAACAAAAACTCTGGGTAACAATCAGCCTGTCTCTCCCTTCTGTAATGGTGCTGTGTAGAAGGCTTGCTGGCCCAGCTGAAGTGTACTTAGTAGCATTTTGGCTTTGATGTGTCAAAGAAAGACAGTGAAACGTCTACCTGAGGAAAATGAAGTCAGTGAAATGCCACTTATTTATCATCTAAGACTGAAATATTTTGTGGAAGGAGAAAGAGTAATTGAAAAAATTGACCAAAAATGGCAACCAAAGGGATTAAGGGCCTGGATTTACCTCTAGATAGGACACAATAAAAGAAAAAGGAAAAAAGTGATCGTTTAGTTCAGGAAGAAAATGAGTGAGAAGGTACACAGGTTTGCACAGGTTTGTGCAAACTAATGGTATGACTGATGACTAGGTACACCTTGTGCTCATGTTTGCACTTTCTGACAGTAAAAGAACATACTTTAAAAATAAATATGTGTGTTTAAGAAATTATACTTTTTCTTTGCATGGTAGATAATGAGCTCATGAAACTTGCTACCACAATGTTTAATTAAATTCAAAAGCTTAATGAGTTTAGGTTTTGGTCTGTTTGTCTATACTTTTTTAAAAACTTTGTTAATGCAGATTTTCACAGTAACCTAGATGGGGGGGGAGAATTAGAATAGAAATAAAATTATGCATTCTGCCTGATAAGTTTGAAAACAAACTGCTTTTCTAATCAAGTGTGGAATAACGTATAACAGTGGAAGGACTCTGAACTAATGTATTAAGTTAGAAGGCTGAGCAGTAGACATGCTTTTTTGGTTTTGGTTTTTATTTTTTTGCCTTTTTTTCTTTGTTCACCCCTCCTCCCTCCTCTTTGACACCTGTAGTTACCCTTGGTTTTTTTCCACACTAAGGAAGTGGAACAAGAAAGGACTCGCATCAGCAAGACATTGTCTCTGAGAGACACTAAACAGTCAGGAGCTGGCGTATGACCAGGACTTCTATTATTTCTGGGCTAACACCTGTACCCTTTGTTGCAGACTTCTCCTCTCTGATGAGTTTTGCAGCCACTCTGGTAGTGGCCCTAACAGCTTGTTCTGCGTGGAGAAGGGCAGCGTTGTTCAGCAGTGCAACAGTCCGTGTTGCATCACAGTGTCATTTTGGTTATAAACCAACTGTCTGTGACACTGAATGTTTTATTTCAAGAGCAGCACATACATACTTCAGTGAGCTAGGGGTGGGGTAAGGGTTTAAAAAAAAAAAAACAAAACAAAGTTGAGGGTTTGATGTGGCTGCTGAGTGTAAAATATCACCTTTGCCCAGCACCGTGGTGATCTTTGGGTAGGACGAGAGAAGCCTTAATGTCACAATTCTTGTATGTGCAGTGGCTACATAGAAACTGGTGTTTATGTGTCTCAGTATATAAATGTGCATGCAGTCTAGCAGTGCAGGAGCGAATATGTAGGAAGTATGTAGAAAACTGATGTCTTTGTCTGTGCAGTTACAACTGGTTTCCTAATTCAGGCAGTCAGAAGCACAGAGCAGGCCTTAGCACTCAGTGCTGGGCAACAGCTGTTGAGCTTTGAGAAAAGACAGCAAACCTTCAGCATCGTGTCTCCTTACTGTTACTCCACAGCTGTAAAATAAGTGCCATTTAATCCCAGCAGTTTTGGAGGCTGCATTGTCAGAGTGGCTGTTAAAGGCAGTGGGCAAATGTGCTGATGTGACCACTGTAGATTCAAGCAAGGGCTTAAACTGTTTTAAAGTGCTTAAAACTTTTTAGCTAGTGTCATATTTGTGAACTTCCTGTTGAAGGGAGTGGCATATGAGCAATGTGATTTTTTTTTTTCATGTTCAGTAGCACATTTACAAGTGTAAAAAACCCATGAATTTAAGAAAGCAAGGTTGTTTACAGGTTTTGGACTGTGAGAAAACAGCTTGAATTAGACTATACTTTATAGTTTCTATGCCAATATAAATATTTTGGAATATTCAACTTGTTTGAGCTCAATACAATTTGAAGTGGCTTAGGCATTCAATTAAAGATAGGTGTGTGTAATAAGTTCTTTACACGTAACTTTTTTGAAATGTTGTTTAAAATATTTTTTATCAAGGAAAGAATCATCAGTATATGGAATTTCTCATTACAGTTCTGTTTATGTTTATTAAAGAGCATTAGAAGCACAAGTATGTTCACTAAATAGTGGAAATGTTGTTTACAGTGGTCTTTGTCTGGAGCTAAATGTAATAAATTATTTGTATTGAGCATTAATTTGTGCTGCATCCACTGAATTTTCAGTGATTTGGACATAGTATTAAACTTCCCGTATGCAGGACCAGGAAGCAGAAAATTCTAACCACTTCATATGCGTAACTGATGTTGTGTATATGATTAAAAGTACAAAATTCTAGGCATACATTTTCGTGCTAGAGTAGAAATAGCTTCCTCTGCTTTACACTCGCTTATGACTGTTGTGAAACCATAGTCATGCAGAATGAAGGAACAACATTAGTGTAATTCTTTACTAGAATGTAAGGCTGAATGTTCCCATTTTCTATTCTATTTTCCCATCTTCTCTATTTCCTTGGAACTTGGCAAAGTAATATGAGGTTTCCTCCCTCAAGAGCAGCCTTTCTTGTCTTAGGGATGAACAGAAAAGCTAATTACTTCTGTCCCTTTCTTTTCTGAGCCACAGTAGTCCAGCCTCTCTCACTTTGTTGTGCAGAGAAGCCTTGAGCCAGCTCTGTCCTGGAAGATTGATGATTGTGTTTTTAGACTCCAGATTATCTCTCGATCTGCTGCAGTCTTGAGCAGAGCTCAAGAATTTGGAGCAAGAGAAGGAATATCTGTGCTCCTGCACAGTGTCTAGAGTCTTTCTGTGTTGTCAGCAGCATGTCTTTCTTCACCAGTGCAAACACTTTTCTTGTGAAGCAGAGAGACTTCATTGACAAGGGAAAGATTCAGTTTGTTTAGCTTTTGCTCTTCTGGACAGTAAATTGGTACTGGGTGCATGCTAATAAATTGCTGTCACAGTGCCAAGGAAGCAGTAATTTGTTTACTGCCAAGTCCAAAGAATTTGTAAATACTCCTTAGGACTCCATGGTCAGCTGTTCCCATCTTTTCTGTACACGATGGAGACAGCGGTTTCTTGAGTTGGTCATAGAGATTGCAAATCTTCCAGAGTGTGGTCAGTTGGTCCCGCTCAGGAAAGAGAGGAGCAGCAGGAGCTACAGAGTAGCAAGAAGTTTAAACTGAATCAGCTCACTTTTGTGTCAACAGAGATGAAAGGGGAAATCAAACTGGAGTTACACCTTGCACACCATCACTTCCGTACCATGCTGCCTAAGAGACTCTTGAACACATGCATTCAAATCTGGCTTGTTACTGCAAATGCAGTGGACCAAAATAGGCACTGTGGTTATTTTTAATCTTTTATATATCTGCCTCAACAATGTATGAAGAGGATTTTTTCTGAAATAATTTGAATCTGGAAATCAGACCAGTTTCTTTGTGCTGTAGTAGAATTTCTCTTCCTTTTCCACATATAGCTAAGTTGTACCGATGGGATGAAGTAATGGAGATTCAGAACTGGTATTTTTAAGCAGGAGGTGGACTGTTTATTTTTATAAGCATGAGCAGGGATCACTCTCACCCTGTTGGTAGCTGTACAAAAGTTTTCTTCCATCTTTCATCTTTGCTTCCCTCTGTGAACCATCAGTCTTATTGATTTTAACTTTGCTTGAGTTCCTATCTTGCCCTTCTGATTCTTCAGTAATTTACACTATATGGAAGATTACTTCTTTGTGCTGGCATTCAGGAGCATCTTCCTCTTCCTGATTCAAACTTGTTCCACTTACTTCTCCAGTGAAAATAATAAGCGTGTGCAGGAACTCTACTACAGACAGAAATTGTTATGCAGCTGCCTCTACTGGCTTTAAGTGCTGCTCGGATATGTTCTTTCTCTGGAAATACAGCCCAGGAAATTGTGCTTGTTTTGTGGCAAAATTTGTAAAGTTGTCCCCAGGGATAAAAGGTTTAAAAGAAGATTTCCTTATTTTCTTTCTCATGCTATGATTACAGCTGTATTTGTCTTATAGTTTTTGGTTCCTAACAGGATGACATAACATGACCAATTTGTACTTTTATGTCATGCAGTGATACGTGAAAACTTTTTGGAGCAGAAAGCTGCTTTCCCAGCAGCCATTGAGCATGCAGTTCAAAGCTGAACAAGTGTCTTCATGCAGAGGTAGAACTTGGTAGCCTAGACAAAATGAAGATTTTAATGCTGTATTTAGTGAAATCCATGAGGGAATGTTTTAGCAGAGACTATCACTAACTAAAGTAAAGATTGATAATTTCATTTTACTTGCAAAGAAGGATCCCCTCTGGCATTGGTCGGGAAAAATGTTCTTAATATAGATTATATTCTGGCACTGGAGAAGTGTGTCCCACAGAATTCCTTTTGTTTTGTTCATTAGAGAGCACTAGTGCACAGAAGCAACAACTATGCCATTAGGACATGTTCATTACTAAGATAAGATGAATAGGTCTTCATGTTAAGACTGTCTCTTCTGTAATTTCACATAAAGAGTGCACTCAACAAAATTTCTTATGTCTCTTAGCTACACAGTATACATCAGGAGGAGCCTCATAACAGTATGATCAGAATTTTGTTACAGCTGCCAGATTACAAAGAAGTATTTTTAAAAGCAGGTGTCCATGCAATGTATGCACCTGTAATGATTTACCATGGGTGGTTCTGTGGCATTTATCACCTCAGAAACTAATCTGCTAGAATAGTGAATGTCATTATACCCATTTCACAGATAATGAATCTAGACTTTGATATAGTACAGTTCAGCTTCAGAAGTCAGTGGCTGCTCAGTCACATGGCAAGTTTATGGAGAAGCTGGAAGACACTAAGCCCAAAGATAATTCTTCCTTCCAAAATAAAAGCTTTGTAAAGAGTGGTTCTTAATATGTTATCATTGTTAAGAGAGAATGTTTTTCAGTGTGGCCAAAATACTCCTTGGGTTGCCAAACGGCAGGTCAAAAATCAAATTAAAAACTTCTTCTTTCACTTCTTAGAAGCAACATCCATCTCTGACCCATCCCTGGAAACATTCAAGGCCAGGTTGGACAGGGCTCTGAGCAACCTGATCTGGTTGGAGATGTCCCTGGTCCTTGCAGAGGGGTTGTACTAAATGACCTTTAAAGGCTCCTTCCAACCCAAACTATTGTATGATTCTAACACAGTATCCTCCTTGATATTTAAATAATAAGCACAAAGTAGAGACACCAGTAAATAGTGAATCACAGCCTGGTTTACTGTGACTCCTGTGTTTTTAGTAAAAAAACACCTCCCTGAGATGCATGGGTGTGAAAATTAAGGGGTTTTGATTCATTTGCTGGGCTTTGTGCCTGTAGGGAAAAACTGGAGAACCTGAATTGTGACTGCTGCAAAATTAGAAGGGAAATTTAGCTAGGGTTTTAAAAAGGAACCTTGCAATTGGCTTTATGGCTTACTTACATATTTGAGTGCTTGAGATTAGTCTTGAATCTTTCTTGGAAGATAAATGGTACAGGTAAGAGTTTCAGATATGGATTGTGTACCAAGATACAGTCATCTACTCCCATTCAGCAAGTACATCCTGGTGGGATGACGAACAAGGCAGTCCTGCCTTCTCCCTTGTCCTATGTCACTTACAGCTTTATATACCAACCAAGCAAAATGTTACAGTGCATTCACTGATCTATAGGCAGTCGCAGCAAATCACAGTGTGGATGTCATTGAAGAGCCTGGACAAAAGCCCTTGATCAGCTATACTGCTTGTTTTACACTAATTGCAGCGTCTAAGTGTTTTTCAGGGGTGTACACAAATAAAGCGCATTACCATAATCCACAGATAACACAGCCATTGTCACAGTATGAACACTTAAACCCCGCTTTTAAAAAGCATGCAATTTATGTTTGTTATTTTAGCACTTTTTAAAAAGAAAAAATAATCACGATCACATCGGTAAATCTGGTTTCATCAAATTTAAGAATCAAAGCATACAGAACTGAATCAGAAATACAGACATATCAATCATGGAAATGCACATGGCCAAATAAAGAATGCATACTCAACAGCTGCTTTAAAATGCATATGAAGAGACATTGCTGTTGTATGTGTGCCTGGCTGCCCATGAGACATATCTGAAAATTATACTCAATGAAGATACAACACAAAAGAGAACTGGGAGCAAAGAAAGTCATATTGCTGGGGCAGGAGCCAATAAAAGAAAAAGGCTTGCTGTTCCTCCTCCTCCTCTGCAGACCACTAGATAAATGAGTTGGTTTGTAATCATGAGGGATGGACAGTCAGTGGGTTTTTGCGTGGTGTGTTTTTTTTTTGCTTTGGGGGTTTTTTTAGGTGATTAAAAGGCAGAGTGAAAGTACAAAAAGTCCTGTATTGTCAGTGAGTCAAAGTAGATTACAAAGGACAGTGAGCACAGAAGATAAAGGCAGCTAAAAAAGATATTAGTTGTGCTTTTTTTTTTTTCCTCACTAAAAGGCTTAAGAGGGAGAGGAAAAGTTCCTTTATCTAAAAAGAAGAGAAGTAAAGACATTTGCAGTTTCTGGGTCAGCACAAAGGCTCAGCTGATAGTTGTATATTCTCCCTTGCAGGAGATCAAGTTTGGGAGTGACCTCAAGAATTTTCCTCCCTCGACCTTCCGAGTGGAGGCACTGCCTGGAAGGAAAGGTTTTGCATTGTGCAATCCCACACAACTTGTGGGAATCCCACAGGTTCTGTGATTAAGTGGAAGCACTTTAAGGAGATTGCATTGCCATTTGCAGACAAACTGTACCTGGCTACTGGACTGATAGTGCTGACTTCAAAAACTGGGAAGATGAGCAATTATTTGACTTCTCAAGTAACTGCAGCAAGAACAAAGTGGGAAATGGCTTACAGCCTCATTTCTCTGAATCTCTTGGCTTCTATGACTAGTGTTGGTCAAATTGGTTTATTAGGATAGCACAGATTGCTCAGCCAACAGCAGCCTCCTCTGGGCATTCAGGCCTCCCCAGTAATCCTCACTGTAGCTGTATAGCAGAGGAAAGATGTGACTTATCCCATACTCAGGATCCGGCACTGCAAAATTTTGACCTTCTGTTCTGCTATTTCCAGCTTCTGTTGGTCAGCAGATTAAAAGGCTAGATTTAGGTCATGTGAAGGTCAGGGAGAGAAGCTACCATCCTTGAGTTTAAACTGGGTGCTAAGATACCAAAATACCTATTGAAAGCAGAGGAATATATACTGAGCAAAATAAAGCTTTACTAATATAGACACTGCTGGGAAACTTCATCTTTGTAGCTATTTTACTAACCTCCTCAGCCCCTAACGGTGCAGCAGTAGAGTGGAGTGAAATAATTATAACACCTGCTGGAGCTGAAAAACTGGTTTTAACAGATTATTCCTTTTAGCTTGCTAAGATGGACTACATCTTTCACCAGATGAGAAGGGCATACTAACCTGTGTTTTATGGGGAGGTTTGTGAAAATAAAGCAAAAACTGACCAATCCCTACCACTTCAAGTTCTTATATAAAGTAGATAGTAGCCCAAAAAGTCAGCAGGGAAATTATTTTTTATATTGACTTCAAAGACCAAATAGAATCTAGAGTCTCTGATTCTGTATGTGAAGCAGGGATGGTACCACTCACTGTGCTGAACATAAGCTGTTTTGTCTTACAATACATTTTGTGCTCAATATCAAACTTCGAGACTTTTTTCACACTTGCCTTCTTGTCAGGATCCTAAGCGAAGGGCATCACTTTGCTTAGCATTTGAAACTAATCTGTCCTAGCCTGATAAACATTCTCATCCAGATTCAGTGCCAGAACAGAGTATTTTGACAACTCCTGAGTTTTGTTTTACTATATCAACAGGAAAATAAACATTTCAAGCTTTCTTTTGCTGTTTTGGGTACTACAGTTGAGGCGTAAATTGCTTCAACTTAAATGTTCTTGAACTGGATTACATAGCACATCTTCAGTGGCTTGACTGGTAGATTGGGGTTTTTTTTCTCCTCCAAATGTCGGAGCATAGTTGGCAGAAGAAGACTGTCTTTGCATGCTACGGATACATACCAGTCAATGAGAGCTACTAGCCAATGGCAAGGAACCCTCCAGTAATTTACATCCTAGGCAGTGGCACCCACTAGGCAACTATATTAAATTCTAAAAAGTAGAAAAACTCCATCTGAAACAGTTGACTTTTTTTTTTCTACAAACCAGAATTATTTACTACCATTACAGTTGCTGTCAGTTTTCTAGTCTGGTTTCTGTCCAGACTCTTTAGAGTATAGGGTGAGGATAATTGTGCATGGTTAGCCTAGCTTTTATGTCCTCTCATATGGGAACATAAGGACCAGAATGTACAAGCACAGCAATGCTAAATGCTGGTACTGCTAGGAAAACATGTGTTGTGTACATATGCCTCACAGACTGATACAATAAGATACACATGGAGCACAATGTCTTGAAGCATCAGAGCTATTGTAGGATAAGTAATTGCTGCATCTTAAGCTGCATCCAGATGTGCAGCCCACAGTCTTGGCCAGGAGTTCACTCTTTCACCAGAGCTTGGAAAGAAGAATAAAATCTGTGTGGTACAAATTTTGCCATATTTAGCTACATTTTTCTCACTTGAAACAAGATTACTTTAATCAGTTTTGCATGTGGCTACAGCCTGAGATAATTTATAAATGGAAACTAATACAGAATGTCACAACTTGCTCCATATGCCATTCTGCATTCTGCCATTACACTGGTACTCGGGGTCTGCTGTGGCTGCCGGTAACTTTTTGAATAAAGTTGTTGGTCTTAACTTCCCTGCACCAAGTTGTTGCTATTAGGAGTAGTGGATGTGGTAGCTCAGAAGTACTGCCCACAAAATGACAGCATTTCTGGAGTTTAGCCCCTTTCTCCGGGGAGGGAGAGGGGAAAAAGCTTCAGGACTGTTGTCGTAAATGTACTAACAGGCCTATTTATTCCTATTTGTTCCTCATAGCTTCTGATAAGGTATAGAGTCTTTATGTTTTCCACCTTCCTAACAGTGTGGTGGTTGTGATCAGTGATGACACTGAAGTGATCTGTGCTACTTCCTATTGACTTATCCTTACCTCGGGTGTGCTCTGCTGCTCTGCCCTGTGATGTCTCCTGTTCCCTCTTTCCTCTGTCTGCAGAAGTTCCATGATGAGCTGCATTCAGCTAGCTCTTTTCTCTAAACTACAAAATCTGTCCAACTTTAACAAAAACATAGCCTTGCAATTTATTTTTTTTTTAAAGTAGGTTTTACAAAGGAGGAATATTACAGAGCAGTGTGGGGGGGATTATGAATATGGCTCTGAAACACAATAAGAAAGTGTGGCTTTTTCTCCTCTTCTGAAATTTGAAACAAATGGCAGTCTGTCAGGGGACACAGGTGGCAGATGTTGCCTGCTCAAAGGTGAAAGAAATCTTTCAGTCTAGTGTCTAAAGAATGGCTATATAGCCTCACAGAGGAAGAATTTTGCTTCATAACACATTATTGGTACCTCTCAATTGAGATAAAGCAGTTTTCTTGAAACCATTGTATTGTCTTACAAAAAAAAACAGTCCCTCAAACTTTTCACGGATGCAATGCCTTGCGTATCTATAGGAACACCGAAACAGGCAAATGGGAAGTAGAAATTTCTCTCCAGGTCTCCTGGGCAGTGCAGGCACACAGAGTGGATGTTTTTTCAAAGCTCCTTAAGGTTGAAGGAAAGTGGGCAGGAGTTAATGTTCAATCCTGATTACTTCATTGTATTTTTTGATCAACATATTAGGTTGCATGTATAATCATCAGTTTTCATATTTTTTTGATCCTTGTGCCCTTAAATAATCTGTATATCCTCTATACCTCATCACATTTCTCTTTCTGAAGTTTGATTTGAATAGAAGTGTATAACAAAGCATAAGATGCATGCCAACACTAACTGTGCAAAGAAATTGATAGTTTATCCTGATAAATCTATTTGATTACTGGAAACCTGCTGCTTTATTGATATTTATTTTTCCATAATAGGGTCAATGCATCTCGTCCTCCTGATGATATTTGATGGCCATTCACATGAAACATTATTTTGACAGAAATTATGTTTGATGCTAATTAAATTACAAAATTTGAGCTTATCATATTGATCTGTGATACATATCTTGTTCATACAGAGTTAAGGAGATGTTATTAAATGCTTGGTCACCTTTGATAAATATTATTATCAATTATATCCTTAATTATTATTGTGTCTCAAGATGGGCTTTTTGAATAAGTATAAGCTAGAGTTGAGAGGTTAAGTTTCTGAGTCATTAATTTAAACTTGCATATATTCAGTAGTGTTTGGAAAATTGGTCTGTGATTGTGCATTTCTTCCAAAAAAAAAAATATCCAAACAGATTAAGGAGAGTAGTGGTTGGTTTAATAATAAAAAAAAAAGTTGATTTTTTTTTAAAATCCCTTCATTGAAAATAAACATTTCCAAAGTATTTGCTATGAAAATGGTGAATATAAATGAGACATCATATGTACAGCTCAAGAGATATCTTCACATTTATGAATCTGAGGAAAACGTAAAGAATAGATTCAGATCAAAAGCAACAGGCAGGAGCCCAGGTTTTTGTCTTCCAGATTTTCAGAAGGTATAGGTATGCAACTAGCAATGTTCATGTATGCTGTCTGATCATTTATGATAGTAAAGAAGAGACTGGCAAGATCAAAAGTTGAAGAGTAAAGCCCACCTAAGCTCCATTAAGACCACCTGTCTGAGAGCCAGGGTTCGCTGAGGACTGACAGATAAGCAATTTCATCTTTCTCTCTTTATCTGAGAAAACTACTCGGGAATCTCAGATGATCCTTCAGTATGGAATTGTCCCTTTTAAAATTAAAATTAAATCCTTACTGAAATTTTACCATAATGATGTTAAGAGGTGGCTCCTTATGGCTCACTGCCTTATGCTGGTCTAATCGGGGAAAACAGGGAGATCATTTAATTCATTTTACTGTGAGGCAAAACATATTTGTTTGAATATTACCCCATGGCACAGGTTCAGCAGGCAGGTGAGTTGTTGCATGGCTACAAAGTACTGCCACTTGTCAGTCATACTTCACTTGATAGGACTTGGTGTTCAGACCAAGTCATTGTTTCTGTTGCATGTCAGTGAAGCATCATCCTTCCTCTGAGAGCATTGATTCTTGTGTTGTGAATTTGGTCCATTCTTTGCACTGAGCCAATGTCTGCAGTTATGGATTGGAAAAAAATAATGCCACTGAAATAAACTGTAAAATGCCTCTGATTCACAGCTCCCTACTAGCTGTTGCAAAATGTTGGTTTTGAAGACATTGCGTGCTATTGTCCATCCAGACAGTTCATGCATATGAAGAACACTGACGTTATGGAATGGTTCTCTAAAACTCTTAATGCTGTAAGGCAAGCCAACACTATTGTTTCAATCTGTGCTTAATGATAATTGAATTATTAATCTTGAACTTACCATACTGAACATTTGAAATCATTATGTTTCTCTAGAATTAAAGCAAGTGAAAGAGAGAGAATCTATTAAATGCTTGGTCACTTTCAATAAGAGGTATTACCAATTATATTCAACAATTATTATTATCTCTCAAGATCAGCTTTATGAATATGAAGACTTCATGGTGTTAATATGCATATGCATATTAAAATATATGAAAAGGTGCAATGCATGACCAGTAGCTGATTTTTCAATATTTACAATTAAAATATTTCCGTTAAAAATCATAACTATGTGGTTCACATGAAGAGTTAACTGTCAGAAGGAAAGTAATGTCTTGGAACTAGTAGGACATAGAAAGAATCTACAGCTAGTAGTGTTTTAAAATGGCCAGATGGACTCCTATAACTATGTTCAAATTAAAACATTCAATTCTTGCTGAAACATAATTTATTCTGCCAGATGACATTAACAGGGCTCAACTAATACATTCAAGTAGATGATCTGTTTAAAACAAAGTGATTGGTTGCAGTGCGGCTACCCAGTCACTTCCAAAAGTGTTTTTGTTCTGGTTTTGGTACACTTTTTCATGTGTAGTTTGACTGCACCCAATTCAAGTGTTCTTTTGCAGCAGTCTGTTATGCAAGTATATGCCGAACTAGCGTTGCCCTTTTCCTCCAGTGCTCTTAGAACACAGACATCTAAAGCAAATCATTGTGGCCTTCTGTTTAGTCCGATGAATAATTGTTTACTTATCAATAAACTTATCATTTTAGAAATTACTCCAAACAAAAAGAAAATAAATACTAGTAGTAAAGTATCATATTTGTGTTCAAGGATTTGTCCTGGTTCTGGCTAGGACAGAGTTCATTTCCACCTGAGCTGGGAGAGGAGCTGGAGCTGGTGGCCCCTGTAGCTGGGGACACAGCTGGGATGGGTTACTAATTAGCCAACAGCTGGGATCATTTACCCAAAAGAGCCCAAGGGCTGTTCCATCCCATGCGACATCATGGTCAGTGAATAAAGTGGGGCTGATGTTGAGGAGCAGTTTTTGCTACTGGGGAGGCACCTGGGCTTCAGGATCTGCTGTAAGCTACAGTACTGTAAATTACATGCTTAAGTATTTTCTGTTATTTTATTGGTTTTGTTTGTTTTCCATCTCTGTTTTGTTTTCTTCTGTTGTTCTTTTAAACTGTTTTTTATCTCAACCTATGAGTTTTGACTTCTTTTCTTTAACAATTCTCTTCCTGGTCCCACTGAAGGGTGGGGGGAGAGAGCAGGAGGCTGCATAGCTTGGTCCTGAGCAGGGCTAAACTATGACAGGTATTGAGCACAAATTCCTAAGCTGAAATGCAGTTGCCAGAGATTAGTAGTTTCCAAATAAGTTAGTCTCATATGTCGTCTTTTAGATCTATATATTTGTTGGTCTGGAGATACTAAGTTAAAGCTTCAAGAAGACAACCGTTTGCTGATGAAGTTTCTGCTTTATATATACACTCTTAGAAGGAAGGACTAAAAACATCAGTACTTTTTTTTTTTTTTTTTTTGAGAGGTTATGTTTTCTCAGCCTACCCTTTCAATGTGTATGAAAGATTACTTAGGTGATAGCCAAGAGAAAATATACCTTCCTTTTGACTGCTACAGCCACTGGATGAGACTTCTACAAATAATTAAACTTCCCAGTCAAAGGGAAAAAAAAAAAAAAAAGAAATAAAACCATACTTCTATTTTGTGGGACATGTCATTTTGGAAAAAATAAAATCAAAACCTGGGGTTCCTTTTGGCAAAAATAAACCCTAGTCCAGAAAAGACAGAAGTTGTTGTACTGCATTATAAGTTATTAATAAGCATAAGTTCTGCATGTATGCATGTATTTTGAAAATGTATTGTTTGGTTATGTCAGTAGAGGAGACTCAAGATAGCCCAGCGTGCTGTTAGAACGCTGAATTTGTTTGTCCCTGTAAGATGCTGCATCAGTTGAAGTACTGCACTACAACGGGAAAGAGCTTTTAAGAATTTAGCAATTGCTGTTGTTCAATTTTGTCGTGCGCTATCAATGCTGTAGGAACTCACAGGAACTAAATGACACTGACAGGAAGATATACAACCCATTTTTAAAATCTGTTTTGCTTATGAATCTACGAAGAGCTCTGGTTCTGAGTTTCCTTTTTGCCTTCCTTTGTACATTAAGGCAATGAGTTCTTTTACCATGTGATTGAATTGTCAGATAGTTCTAGTGTTTCAGTAGCTTTCCATTTTTAATGTACTTTTTCCATTGATGATTTCAACTATTTTCTTTCCTTATCATGGCTGTATATCGGTTAGCAAAGAAATTAAGGAAAGGCAAGCCATTCTGTTTTCTCCTTTTTACCCTGCTGGTGACAAATTATTCTTCAATAACCCCCGTATATTGAAGAAAAAACAAATGTGTTAAATGTGAACTTTGCAGCCTACCTTTCACTTTACGAACTGATTGCCCGCTGGCTTTACCAGAGGAGCTCGTACTTCAGAAGTAACAGCCTCCTTGGGAGATGCATTAAGTTCTTACATTCTACCATACTCAAACCAGTCTAGTCTTGGTAACAGCACTTTATGATTACCTCATCTATCTCATGACATTTCATGTCAGATCTGAAAGTACAGCTATTGTAAGTTTCTTGCTCACTGGCATTAACCTCAGAACTGAAGATGACAGACTGCGTAACCTCTTATGTACTTTGGAGGTCTCGTTACACCAGTTTTCTGTCCATGCACAGTAGTTCATTTTCCTTAGCAGCATAAGATACAGCCTTAATATTCTTGAGTGATTACAGCTAGTGAGATAAGACATAAAAGACTCTTTTAAAATGACATTATCAAGTGCATTTTAGTACTTTAAAAATATGTTCATAGAAGGACATGTACATAAAAGAATGAAAAGACAAAGTCAGAAGCATTCAATTATAATTATGAAAAATCTTAAGCATGTACTGTATTTCAAATAACCTATGAAGTATTTGAAAACTTAATTCATAGTCAACAATAATAGACCTTGATGTGTAGACTATACAAAAAATTGCATATTATACAGGTGAATCAATGAGGGATTTTGACAGTTATAATAAAGGAAGATAGTGGTTATTATTTCCTGTGAAGCTGCCCAAAAATAGTTCACTCCAATTGGAAAATGGAAGACACCAAAAGTTAAAAAAAAAATAATGTATTAAAAAGGATTATGTCTTTCTATAATCCTATTTAAATATTGCCTGAATAATCTGCACATTTACATATCTTTTAGCATGAAAAGTGCTTTGAAATTCATTTAACCCATGATCTTTTTTAGAGTTTGGTACTCCAAACCCCAAGGCATTTGCTATTATATCTGAGGAATTTGTACTACAAATTAGAAAGAGGACTCTTTTCCTACCTAGAGTTTTGAATTTGTTTTCTATCCCTTCTAGTTTTAAAACAGTTTTGTGAACATTGAATGTTAGACAATGTTTACAAATTGTTTGCGGCAAGCAGATTATTGATTATTGTGCACTCTGAATCTGCTTTTGAAGTGTTTAATAGGTCAACCAAGAACACAGAGTGTATTGTTTTCCCTCTCAAGCAGTGTAAGAAGAGTACTGCAGATAATGCGTTGGTTATGCTTGCCTGCCTGTTAACAAATACTGGTAAAGTTACTATTGATTTGTATAACTTCCTGAAAAAAACAATGAAACTGTATATAAAAGTATATGAATACTTTTATTTCTACTACATATCTGTTCAGAAACTGTGTGAAGTCAGTAGGAAGACTCCAATGGACACTTGGACAAGGGCCTACTTGTCCAACTACATTATGTCAACCTTGATAAAAGCTTAATCCAACAACAGACATTCAATAATATTTTAATATCTGTTCAATACTGCTTTTGATTAGCTTCCCTTTTTTTCAACACTCATTACTCTCCTTCAACTTGGATAGTGCCAAAGAGGGTGTGTTAACTATTTTAATCTACAGGTAGAGGTTTAAAATCTCTGGTGGACTTCTTGATTTAATGTCAGTATCTTTTTTTTTTCCACTAGTGTAGTGAAAAATCTTGTCTTAGTGATCTTCCTGGTAATTTCTAAGTGATTTAAACAGACTCAAACAACATCCAGTTATAAAATGTACATTTACATGAAACAAATTAAATGGAGAAGCCAGTAAGGGCTGGTTCATTAGTTGCTTTAGACAAAGCTGATCTCAATTTATTTTACTACTTATTATAATAATCAGTATGGTAATATACTGAAGCTGTGTAAGAAGGGCATTGAATTGCTATTTAGACAGAAATCTCCATCTAAACTACACATCTATCATGATGTCCATCCCCCCAAACTAGCTTTTCAAAGGATCTTCCATCAATTTGCAGACTCAGACGAGGTTTCATCTTGGGTCTGGAGAGCTCTTGACTTTAAAAACAGGTAAATAAAAATTGTTATCTTTTGAAATATGTGTTTCTTGCTCTTTTGCTATACTGGATATATTGGATTGTTGTTTTTCTCTTTAACTGTATGGAAACAAGTATGTGAAAAAGTCAAGGGTCAATCTTCTTTTTTCGTTTCCCCTTTTTTTTTTTTTTTTTTTTTTTCTCCAACTGCTATTATCCTTCTTATGGAGTTAGTCATCCTTGAGACCTCTCACAAGCTTTGTGGCATTGTATGTGAATTGTGCTTGTTGCAGGGTACAAGTAGTTTCTGATGGGTCGGTTCTGTCCAAGGAGTAAGCTTTAGAAACCCCTTAGTATGACAAAAGCTAAGCAGCAGAATTGTAAATAAACACAGTAATCAAATGTTGGCATGTGTGGCTTACAGGTAATTAACACTGCCATAAAATCCCTGCACTGAATATTAAAGAAGAATGTTAAATATCTTAAAGATGGCCAAGGCAGCACAGCAAACTTACGTAGGACTGCCAGCTTCTATAAATATCCAGCAGGAGCTGTGAGGACTGCTGTAATCCACTAGCATTTGATATTTCACCTCATCAGATTATACAAATTCTTGCAGCTGTATTTTGGTACAGTAAAATACAATGAATTTGTTGCATAAACTGGCTTGCCATTCCAATAATGTCATGGACAATAACATGACACGTTCTCAGCAGCTATTAATCTGATTGGTACTCTTGTGTTCCTCTTATTTTAGTTATTTAATAGTAGAGTTAGCAACATCAAACATAAATAATTGGCATCTCATTCTTGCAATGACAAAACACCACACAAGGTAGAGCTGCTCCAGAATGATGACCAGTGGCCTTGATTATCAACCTCCTCCACATTGCTATAGAGAGGGAAGAAAAGGAGTTTGAGAGGACTCTTCTGCCTAGCATACAAAAATGTAACAACACCCAGTAGTAACTGATGAACTAAGCAAATTTGTGCTGAAAAGATAGCACGTATTTAACATCACAGTGATGAAACTACCAAGATGTGATGGGTTGTCCATCAGTGACATCAAAATTGTGTCTTTTCTTGCAAATGCTCTGGCTTGAACAGGAAGCCCTACATCTTGTGTTATGTATTTGAAATCTTATAAATTTTACCTAATTTCCCTGTAGGATAGGTTTGCTACTTTATGTTGCTGGTTTTTTTTTTCCCTTGAGTCATCTCATTTTGAGGCAGCCATATTTGTGTTAACACATAGGGCAGTGAGTGACTATTTTCCAACCTTTAGTTTATAAGATTTAGCTATTAATTTTCCCTTCATTGTTTAGTACTTTAAATAATTTAAATATTTTTTTAAAAATACATAATCTGTTCTATCATTTTCATCCACCAACTTCTCTTACTGCTGAGATATATCTTCAATTTTATGATTAATTCTAGCTACATGAGATTTGATGAGTCAGATGATATTTAAGTAAAATTTTTCTTCTGTCTTGTCTCTAACGTAGCAAAGTTCTAGCTCCATGTTTGCCACAGTAGGCACTGTACAGGTGTCTCTGTCAATGCAGCTATCAGCTGTGCTCTGTAAACCTCATGGCAATCTTGACATGAAATATGTTTTATAACAACTAAATACTGATAGTGAATCCCAATTGAACTTTCTGCATTCAGTTTTGCATTGTTTTGTTTAATATATATTAAAGTTGCATGTTCTTTAACCAAAGGGAGAATCTGATCAAAGTCTCTTGAACTAAGTATTGCTGTCGATTCATTAAGGGTTCTTCATGGTAGACACTTGCTAAGGAATTTCAGTGTAAAACAAGAACGTTACAACTAGGCTTCCAGACTCGACATGGACCAGTTGGAAAGGGTCCAGAGGAGGGCCACAAAGATGATCAGAGGGCTGGAGCACCTTTCCTATGAGGACAGGCTGAGAGAGTTGGGGCTGTTCAGCCTGGAGAAGAGGAGGCTCCGGGGAGAGCTTATAGCGGTCTTCCAGTACCTCAAGGGGGCCTACAAGAAAGATGGGGAGAGACTGTTCAGTAGGGCCTGTTGTGATAGGACAAGGAGTAATGGTTTTAAAATAGAGGGAGGTAGACTTAGATTGGATATTAGGAAAAAATGTTTTACAATGCAAGTTATAGAACACTGGAACAGGTTGCCCAGAAAGGTGGTGGAGGCCCCATCCCTGGAAACGTTCAAGGCCAGGCTGGATGAGGCTCTGAGCAACCTGATGTAGTTGGAGATGCCCCTGCTCCTTGCAGGGGGGGTGGACTAAATGACCTTTGAAGGTCCCTTCCAACCCTAACCATTCTATGATTATGCATTGAAATTCATTTGAAATTTGGTAGCTACAGACTGAAAGCATTTTTGTATTGACCCAAAGTAACAAATGTTTGTTGGGTTTTTTTTGTGGTTTTTTTTTTTTTTTGCTTGGTCTTGTACCACTGTCAGTGTATTTATTAGGGTTTACATATATCGTAATTTGTCTGTCTGCTACAGATAGACTAGAATGTGGGCTTTGCTAATCCTTTGTTAAGGGAAAAAGTAGCTAAACAGAAAAGGTAATGTAGACAAATGTTTCGTGAAAAGAGGTTTGGCCCTAAAATCAATACTGAAAATATAATGAACAGGTGAAATACATGATGTCACAAATTTATTCTTCTAATGTAATATCTGATGGTGCAAATAAATAGGAGACAAAACTGCTAACGGTCTCTTTAAAATTTCCCAATACCTTTTTTAAAACACCCCCCTTTTTTTTTTTTTTTTTTTTTTTTTTTTTTTACTTGCCACCTCATGGCGCATAACAGTCTGAATACATTGAATACATTTTAAACATACTATGTATGAAAAAAGAAATTGCTGGCCAGCTGAGACCATGTAGACTGAATTTCATCCTGGAGTGAATTTGACAGCTGAGTTATTGCAGACAGTGCTGTAATAACAACATTACCACCCTCTCTGGATACATACATGGAATATTCTTTACACAGGAACTTATTTGCAATTCAGAAAACTCAGCTTGAACTTTAAGCACCAGTGAAATGGATTATAGCTTCACAGTGATATGCTGGAGCAGGTTTTCAGTGGTTCAGGCAACCTCTTGCTTAGCCTGCTTTAAGAATTAAAAGATGATGTTTCTAGAGAGGTCACCCCTCCCTTTGATATTATAAAAATCACCCTTGCCTATGATTAGCTGGAGAGATGCTTTTTGCCTTCAGAATGTAGCTCGCTGAACTAAATGGAGCAAATGCACTGACTCTCATAAGTTCCTGGGGAAGAAGCCCAAACTGCCTTCTAAAACGTCATCTTTCTCTCTTGCACATACACTTACACACCGGGCAACGTGCTTCAAATTATACACATTGAAAAGAGTACTTTCTAACAGTAAAAGAGAGTGTTTCTAGAAAATGGACTGAATTTGATAGTCATTCTTCTAACACTGCCACTTTGTCCCATCCCTTCACTTCCCTCCCTCTCTACCACTGCTTGTGAAAGCGTATTTCTGTGTGACTAAAAAAACTGTTATGTCTTTTTTTCAGTCCTTCGCCTCATAGAATAAGTAATTTTAGCACAGGCTAAGTGGGTGATTGGACTGGTGCAGGGAACCCCTTGTAACATCCTTAATTGTAGCTACAGTGAGAGCACTTCCTGAATTCAGATGATGTATAAATGTTTTACACTTTCCCTTCTCTAGAAATATAAAGTGCCTTTATGATAGTGAAACATTGCTAGGGAGAGGAATTATGTGGGATTCACTCTCATCAATTGCATAGCAACATCTCTGTCTTTATTTTAAGGTATGCATATGATGATAGTACTTTGTATCAAAGGTAACTGCACACTGGGTTTGTTTTTTGTGTGTTATTTTTTTTTGTAGCAGTTCTTATCTATTTACAGGATTCAGTTCATAAAACTCTTTTTTTTTTTTTTTTTCTATCATATGAGGGTGTGTGGGTGTTAAAATGCAACCCCTTTGAACAGTCTCTATACTTTCTTATAAGCAACTTCATTATCTTGGAATTTGTGTGAAACTCGTGGTGAAACCTTGAGTAGACTCTTGGTATTGAAGTGAATGTTACTTTTGGTTCCATAACTTTGACTGTTATATTCACTGCGTGGGTTACACGGACCTTATGCTCAAGTTACATGAAAATACAAGCTGCTTCTCCATAGATGAAATGTCATTCCTTCCAGGCATATTGGTAGTATTACATATTTGAAACAGAGAAAAATGTTGGTCCTTCATATAAACAAAAAAGACTATGTGGAAATGACCAAAATTTTTAATTTACCATAAATATTTGTCATTTTGGAAAATAAGAACAAATATCCAGGGGCTGGCATTTAAGTCAGAATTGCCTTCAGGCAGATCTGACTTGCAAACTGAACTTGTGCTACTGTCATAAATGCCACATCACAGGAAACCACTAACACTGATGCCCACCAAAACATTTGTATCTTTTTAACATTTTTTTTGTATAATTGCTTGAGTGAAGATGTTAAGAAATTAGATTCTAGAGTGATGGAAAGAACTGAAAAGTTGATTGAAATAAATTTGTGAGGTCTAGCGGAACTATAAGGATGAGAGAAAAAAAAAGGTAGAAGATCCAATTGATCTAAATTGATATCTATTATCATAAACATGGGATCAAGAATTCTCAGAAAAATAGTATGTGCTTAGATAATTAAAAGTAAGATTATAATATGCATAAAATAGCTGAATCCGAAATACTTCTAGTATCTCCTGGTTTTGAAATCTTGATTTCAGAAACAATATATTGCTAACATACAGCGTTTGCTAATCCTGTAGATAGGGAAGAACAGTGTGTACTGAAACATGCAGAAGTATGGGCTCCTTCAGGGTTTACAGAAGTGGCATTTGTTATGCCAATACATTTTTTTTTTAATTTATTGTAAAAACATCCTGAGTTAAAGCTTTTCTAAGTAACCTTGATATGCTGTACCTTTTGAGTCACAAAGTATAAATTAAAAATGTGCAGGTGTTAGGTCAAAGTATTACAACACAATGTAATATTGCACTTAATGGATGGGTCTTGGAGTGTGTTTTGTACTAGAACAACTTAGGTAGGAGAAAAAACATTTTTAAAAAAACAATGACCTCAAGTTTATATCTAACTCATTCTAATAGCAAGCCATTTGTCATGTGTTGTGCTTCTGTAGTGAACATTACAAGAAACAAGTACAAATAAAGCATTATCTGGCAGTGTTGTTTTTGTTGTTTTTTTTTTTTTTAAATTTCAGATACTGCTTTAATGTGAGCCAGTTCCCCCTAGAATTACCACAGAGGATTTCTCCTGTAGATAAATGGCTATCATCAACTTATGCAATATAGGACTCATTTGTTTCTGAACTAACACTAAATCATTATCTTATTCTAAGCACATACAGGCTGAACCCAATTTATATCATTGTTCTCCCCTTCTCCCCTCCCCCCCTGCTATGGAACAGCTCCTCAATGAAAGGCAGTGGTAAATCTCAGCCAAAACACAAAGGTGCATTTGGCAAGCTCTGAGCTCATTTCAATTTTTATTTAATTTATTGGAGTTATACTACGATCATTGCAGAGGTGATACACTTGGGAGCATTAGTACACAGACAAATTATAATCCCTTGTGCATGCTTTTACTCCAGTTACATGTGACGAGAATTAAATAGCAAGTTCCGCTACAAATCAATTACTACCCCATTGTATTTTGTAAGAGGTCTTCAGTTGAGAACTATTGATTTTCTTTCTAAGTTGTGCTTTTTTACTAATTCATCCATGGAACTCTATTCAGAGAAAAAGAAATGATAAAATTATACATATTGAAAGAAGCATTATTTTAAGACTGCTGAAAAGTGGATTAAAATATTTATCTCGGGATTAGCATTATAGTGTTCAGGACTCTCATGGGTTTAGTTAAATAATTGATATAACTGATCCATAAATTTAAATTCCCTACTAATCATAACCATAAAAATACACTTTTGAAAATAGTAACCTACTTTTTATCAAAATTATCTCTATTCAAACTGAATCAGAAAAAGCAAATCTAAATTCAGTTGGGGGGCTGTTATGGCTAGAAATATCTAATAAGTCACAGGATCAGTAAGAATATGGTGATTTAAATGATCAGCCGTAATTAATGAAAACAGCTTTGGGAGACTTAATATTCAGAATGTGTCTAGGAGACACCATCCTCTTCTCAGGCCCCTAAATAGTAGATTTCCTGTTTTTTGTATAATGGACAACCAATTTTGAGGAGTGCTGCGCACAAATAATTATTTTTTGGCTAGTCATATGTTTAAAACTTTTTAAGAAGAATTATTTTGCACTGTTCTAAGTAATACACTTGAGGAATTAATTCTACATATAGATCATCTGTAGTCAGAATTGTTTGTCAGACAAATGATGTATTTGATGTTTTTAAGAGAGGTGAACCAGATAAGCACATTCAAGTATGGAGTGTTGCAAACGCTAATGCATGTGTTTAATAGTACAAAGGTTAAATAGTCTCAGTGGTTTTGGTGGGAGTATTCACATAGTCATGGTTAAGCACATGGAGCACTACCATAAAGACTATGATCAAACTGTTGTTTGGCAAGGGGACCATGGTTCAGACTCAGTAACAACAAAATATAGAAATCTGTGCTACAAGATTTTGCTCCCCATGTAGTAGAAGTTATGTAGGCACAGGATTCAGACTTTCATTCTTTAGTGCGTTTTAAACAGGAAAGCAGGAACTTCTCTCTTTTTAGCTATCTCAGAGTAAAACCACAGGAGATGGGAAGGCAGAGAATTAGGAACTTCAAACCTGAGCCAAAAAATCAGACATTAAGGACATTGTTGTGTCCCTGTTTTGATTAATTTAGTACAAAAACACATTTGAGTATGGAATACATAAATACATCCTGTGCCTAGAGTCATTATAGGCTAACACAACTGTAGTTATTCCCACAGTGCAGTTTCAGGTTGTGTTACGTATGTAGATGTGACCCTTAAAGGGATAGATGTTTCTGGAAAGGGTTATCCCATGAGACCAGTCTGGTAGGCCTATAGAGAGAGCATAGTCTGTGGCAGTGCTGCAGTAATTAGAAACAGCTGACAAGGTTGGGCTGCACAAGGCAGTCTGTCAGTGCTGTGCAAGCAGCAACGGAACAGCTAACTGTTCCGGGGGACAAAGCATACCTGAAGGGTATTTAAGGGATCGCTAGAGGAAGAACAATTGTAACATCTATTTCCTTTTTGTCTGTTCAAAACAATACTGGAAAGCAGCCTTTGAAGAAGGCTGCAAGCTTTTCCTGTTGAACTACAAGTCAATGCAAGAGAGGCACTTTAAAAGGTGGAGGTGGTAAGGATGACAATAGAAAAAAAAATTGATCTTGAAAGAAGCAATGAAAAACAGTCTATTCTCAATGTAGCAGCAAAGAGTATGAATGTATTGCAAAAACATAAAACTATTTCAAACCTTGCCTGGAGTTCTTGACGTTCATGTTTGTTTATGCAAACTACACTAATTTAAATTCTTTGCAGACAGGACAAATGAAAATTTTTGGAATTAAGTTTACTTTTGCAAGTGAATGAATTTACTGTTCAATATTAACATGTATATTTACTCGCCTTCTGATGACTAGGAGAGTGGGAATGTCATTATTATTGGGAAAGATACTCTAAGCAAAGAGAACTTGTATGTGTTAAAGTTGTTCAGTAACTAAAGATGGTTACATGCTTTACTTTGCATAAGAGTAAGCTGTTGATGTCTGGAACTACTATGGTATCTGATAAATTTTCCATTTCTCTCTTTTTTTTTTTTTTTAAGCAAAAGTATAAATTATGCCACTTTTGACATACTTTAAATTTTAATTGAGCGGACAGAAGCGTGTAGATATAGGATGAGTGGATCTGAATTCAGACAATGCTAACTCAGGCTTTGAGCATGGATTTACACCCCGCCCCTTCCCCCAAATGCAGCTGGGATATTAATTTCTTGTTTGCCCAAAATGTAAGAAAGCCTGCAAAAGGAATATCCTTTGCTTCTGTACGCCCTCCTTTTGTTGTAAGTCCTCAATGCTGGAAGTAATTGGAGAAATCAAGGACCCTCCATTTCTACCCTGTCTTTAATTCTTTAATTTGAATGTATTTGAGAACTTTAAAGGAAATGGACTGTATTAGGTGTAAAGAAACTAGTTGTTAAAGACGGGACTAGATAAACATAAAGCAGATTTTTAGAGTGAGAGAGACAGCTTCTTCCTCTCTGATAGTGCTGATTGTGGTCAATGTTATGTTGTGTGAGTGTCAGAGACTTTCGGAGGAGGAGGTTGCTGCCTTGGAAACTGATGAACTGTGTAGGAAACAGTGGGATCACAGCGTAACTTCATCAACAAGTAGAATTCAGTAGAAGTTTTAGATTCTTGGTTGGTATATGAAGCATTTCTCCTCCCTCAATCATGCAGTGCTGGGCTGGCCTTGAGCAGCTTTTCAGATGCCCATTTCTCTTCAGTGGGGTCAATACTTGAGGAGAGGTACAAGGATCAAAAGTGTGTAATGCAGTGATCAATGAAACCTAGCAGGGTGGTGCTGAAAGAAAGGGGGATTAATGACTTCCTTGTCCAAGTTCCTGAGTTACAGTGGTTCTTTTTTCCCCTATTCTGCACAGCACCCAGTCTTTCATGACAGAGAATTGCATCCCTGTCATGAGAGACAGAAAAAAAAATGGTGAAGTCTTCATACAAGAACTAGAGAAAAACTTGGCAAGAGATATATGATCATACATGGAATCCTTAAAAAATGCTAACATACAAAAAAAAAAAAGGGTAGGCGTAAGGGTGAATTTTCTTCCTCATTTTATTGTCTGTTGCTGCAAAAATGCTTTTAACATCATTTGTGCTGAGTAAGTCTTACAGATAACAATATATGTATTGTCAGCCATTTGCTGCTGCTCTGCTGCAGTTTGACAAATGGGGAGAAGTGGCTTGTGTCATGGATATTGACAGTATCAGTCACAGGGCTGTCGTGAAATTAAGAAGGGCCATCACAAGGAAAAAGATCCATGAGTGTTTATGTTCATTCTGCTTCCCCATATTTCATTGTCAAGAAGCAATTGGCTGTAATTTTTATGCTGCTCAAAAAAAAAAAAATACTGGAAATTCTCTTTTATTTTTGGGTATGACCACAGAAAGTGACAGTAATGCTTTCTACTACAGATATTGATCAGAGTGGACATTAGTGCTCATTAAAAGGAACTATTCAGCATGAAAAACAGAGCTTGGAAAATAATTGCCTAGGGGTAGCTCCCTTAATGGACTAATTCCCACAGACTCACACCCAGGGGCACTGCCTTTTTTGTAGTGTTCATCCCAGCTTTATTGCTGTGCAGAAAGCCCACAGCAAGGATGGAACAAACCCTCTCTCGCCTGTAGCTTTACTAAGAGAAAGGGACCATTGGAGAGAGCCATATGAGCTGAGTGAACCCTACAAATGAGTATTGAACATAGGTAGGCAACTATGGGCTTCCAGCAATGACTGTTTAATGTAAAAATGGTGATCGCTAGACTCAAACCATGCATATGCTGAATGTGACCATATTTTGATGACATATTGACCTTAGATATTTTATGCATCAGTGCATAGCCCCAGTGTAATCCACAATTTGTGTTTACTTGAAAATCCCATTGTATGTGAGGCTGTGCATTGTCTGTGACCATATACACAGGTGCAGTTAGCTCTGTAAATACAGTGGGGGAAAAAAAAGTGAAAAAAGTCTATAAAGCTAGCAAAATGGATTTAATCTGTGTTCTGATAGTCAAGAAGAGGCCTGTTCAATTCTAGAATTTTAACTACATCATTAAATTTGATCCATCTAAAGAATTAGCAAGCCAAGTAATTTCTAGGTTTTATTATGTTTTCATTCTTAAAATGCTTTTCTGTCTGTCACTGGCACCCAGAGAGATTAAAAGGTGTTTCAATACATCTTTTCTCGTTCTTCCTGTTTACAAGTATTAGGATACCTAACATGGAAACCAAAATCCTCCAGCTCAGTTAGTAAAAGCAGACAAAGCATAAAGTCAACAATGTTTCTGTACATTTCTTGATGGTACTCATTGCTGTAGTATTTATATGCCTTATGTATTACTACTGAATCCTCAAAACTTGTCTGTGCAGAAGGAAAATACTCTTACCAAGGCTTCATAGAGAAGAAAAATTAATGTATCCCAAAATAATACAGAATACCTATGCTAAAGTTGGAGGAAAAAAGCTGCCTCTTCTGAGAAACTTCCTCTTGTCTTGTATAAAAAATTCGTTTTTCCTTTCCATAATGTGTGAGTGTAAATGTAAAGGAAGCTTGACATTGAAACTGGCTCAGACACAGTATTAAATCCTAATTATAGTTTTGAGCCACCCCATCTATATTGGGTTTCTTGGTGTGTACGTGTCTCAGGGGGTTGTTATCATGACTCCTAGTCATTATTTAAATTCATTGCTGATATACATCCTTTGGTTTCTAATCAGCTTTATCATTGGGGTTTTGTTGTTCACTAGCCTAATATTAGCACTGTCCCTCTGTGGCCATGTACAGGATATGTCACTTTTTTCAAGCTCAGATATGTAGAGCTACTCTGACTTTTGTCACTTTAAACAACTCTAGAAGGATATAAAATATTTTAAAAGGTATAATTCCAATGGTGGTACAGTGCAGCACAAGTCTGTAAGATGGCTCTTGAAAACCAAGGTATTGTTACAATATATCATTATCTGGACATTTGTCATAGAACAGGTTTTCATAATAAGCTTCAAAGAAGGTGGAAGCCCAGATCTAAGCTTCAGTTTTTTCAGAAGTACTTCTATAACAGGAGCTTTATATTCTCTGCACTTTGACCGGTAATCTCCACACGACCATTAGGTTGAAATAAAGCTGGTTTCCCTATCTTGACAATACAAGGAGAAACTAAAAAGACTGAATTTTAAATCTTTTGTTGTATTTTATGTCATTTAAATCCCAATTGCTTCCTGAATTTCCCTTAATCTCTCTGTTATAATATACTGAAATTAGAGGTGGGGCATAATTATCTGTGAGACACCGAATCCCTTTCAGTAGGTTTATTAAAGATAAAAGAATATCAAACCTGAAACAGGTTAAAGAGATCATGGAGAATGCTGGACCAGTGAACCACTTTTGTAGTTTTGATTCCAAATGAAATGTCATTAAAATAGCCTTTTTCACAGCATTACAACATGGACGAGGTCCATGGTTGTTCCCACAATGTGCAGGCTGAATGAAGAGTCTATTCATAATGCAGTTAACTACTACATCTCATGGGTTTACAAGTTTGAGATTCAACTATCATGATTCTAGAAGCTTTAACTTCAGCTCTTGAATACCTTGTATATCCAGACAGTCTGAGTAAATACCATACAGTACATTTCACTTAATTGTCTTACAATTGTGTGTATACAAATTGGCATATTGCAAAATCATTAAACAAGCAAAAAGATCATTATTTTCTCACTAAATTTTTGTGACTCATTTTTTTTTTAGATATAACTGGAAATATTTGTGCAATTTTTATGTAATATTCATAGCTATCTCTGTGATCAGACTCTGTGTGTGTTGATGCAAGTAGGGAGATGACTGTCTAAGTGAGTATCTTCTCATTAATTTATTCTGTAGTCATAATGGAGAAAATACCTTTAACAGGATAAAGTTCTTCATATTTTCAAGAAAGGATACCTTCCTCTTGTTATTGTATAAGTGCAGGGAAGTGAAGGGGACCAGACAAGTGCTATTGCAAGTGCAGGCACTCTCATTCTTCTTTTTCTCTTTGGAGGGCAGATCCCTCTTAGTTCTAAAAGTCTTAACCAAAAGTTATTGCAGAGGTGTAATTATTAGACACTTTTACCATCTACTATTAGATATTTCATCTGTCATGTTTATTTGCAGTATTGGTTTATCCTTTTTTTTTTTTCCTAGAGAATACTGTAAGTAGTTTTAGAAATATGTAATACAGTATCAGGTGATCTTGCAACCAAGAGGTCAGATGAGTGAACTGACATGGCTTTTTTAAATGTATTGCTTTGTCAAGACGGCTGACAGTTCTCCTGCTACGTACATAAAATTGCATATTGCTATGAATGCTAACTTGGTTGTCAGGAACAGTTTAGCCATTCTTTTTAGACTGTGTCATGTAAGATATCTTTAAGCAACTAAAAAACCAGCCATAATCCATTTGATTTTCTGTCTTCCCATGAGGAAAACTTTTGACAGTTGATAAATAGCAACTGCTGACAATCATCAATGTGAAGCTATCATGCTTTTACATTAAATACAAAACCAGAGTTGTAATGTCACTAGGGATAAGACTTTTGACACAGAAGAGACAAATATATAATCCTCAGAACTAAATCACTATTTGGATCTAAGGAAGTGCAACAAAGCACAGCTGCTTTTAGAATCTCACAAAGTCAAACTAAAGCTAACTTTGATATCTGGAATTGTATGCATGTTCCAATCTAGAGTATCTTGCTGTTGAGCCATAAGCTGCTGTAAAACATGCAAACATCAGTGGATGTGTGTGCACAAAGTAGAAAGACACTTTACAGCACTGTCTTGTTTAATTATGAGCAAAAAGGGACCAGCATCAGAATAAAGACTGGTCCCTTCTGAGCCAGTGCTAAAGTAAAGTGCCAGCTCTTTTGATGGTAAAAAGCCAGTCACACTAGTCATATTCAAGTATTTTATTCTATGCAACTTATTTCATGCAAGTATTTTACCCGTTTACTCATAAAAGAAGAATTGTTAAAAATATAAATAGTAACTTAAAGTACATTGAGCTGACTGGAAGTTTTAGCAATAAAATCTGAATTAGACTTTTGTTTGACTGAGGATTCTAATATTTTTTTTATTTCTCTAGATGAGAGAGTACCATCAACATAGTGATACTTGTAGTCTAGTATCTCTTCTAATGAAAAGCATAATGTGATATTTTACAGCAATTTTGAAAACAGAAGTAGTTAATGTATAACCCTGTTCTTATAATTGGTGTTTGGTCTGTGTTTATTTCTAGTATATACTGTACAATTTCTGTTCCATTCTTCTTTAATGTGGAAAGATAAATTGCTTGGAGAGAAATTGAAAAGTTCCATGTTAAAAATTGGTTGGAGAGAAATTGAAAAGTTTCATGTTAAAAAGAGGTACAACACGAGTCCTGTAGTATCAGCATAAAGCAAGGAGTAGGTGAGTTGGGTCAAACTGAATTCACACAGAAGTGCTAGTCTAGTTGAAACATATGGATGTATGGGCTAAGGAAATTCTGTGATAAATTGATTTTTTTTTTTTTTTTTAGGAAAAAAGAAAAGGAATATATGTTTATGCTATGTTTTATGCTATGCTTTTAATTATTCCATTCCACTTTCACTAACACAACTTTTTATCATGATTTATTGAAGCAGAAGGATTACAAAGAGTACTGTGTTTATACCAAAGCACCTTTACAAGAAATGCAAAATGCTTTCAAATATTTGTGTAAAATTAAAGTTAATAGACAGCATTTTTATGCATATGCCCTTTAATGCCATCATTTTCCTCCTCTTTTTAATCATCCTTTTGCTGGGATCACCACAATTCTCTTGGGGCTTATATAACAGACAAGCTGTACGGCTGAGCTGGGGATATATTTGAGACTGAGAGATGAGATTGGAATGTTCTTTAAACAATATGAGATGCCTCAAAACTTCACAAGCCTCACTTGCCTAGAGGAGCGTGTTCTTACAGTAGCTGTAAGAGGAAATCCATCTTTATTCCCTCCACAGGATTCTAAGGCATAACTACTGTCCTGTGCTGTAAAAAAAAAAAAAAAACTTATCATAATGTGGAATTTCTCACTTAGCTATCCTGACTAAGATGAAGGAATTTTTGCTAGCTGATCTACCTCTGTTTACTGAGAATCACTATTGTGCTGCATTACCTGTATAACGATCCCTTTTTCCCACTCAGGGGTAGGAGTTTAGGAAATTGCACAGACCTTCAATGCAAGATTTTCTGCATTAAGTTCAGTGATCTATTTTATGGAGATATGAATATTGTGAGTTTGCAATATCCTTTCTGCTTTTAATATCTAGGAATGTAAATAGTCTGTATATTCACTTCAGAAATGTAATTTGTATCTATGACTTCCTAAATGTTTTAACTGGAAATGTTTACATTAAGCCAATAGAAAAGGAAGTTTAGGGAGATAGGAGTCAATACCATTTGTATCTGATAGATAAGAATTTCTTGCATTAGTGTTCCGTCAACTCTTAATGTGACAAGCTTCAAGTTAAGACAAGAAGGAATCTATGGAATGGATAATTTAAGCAGAAGTACCCAAGTGTAATAGACAGCAGAGAAACTGCATTTCCAGCTTGTGAAGTCTCAGAGGAGATGGAAGTTTTTTGTACAATAAACAGAACATCCACCATCAAATGTATTTGTTCATCCTTCTGGGACACTGACCATTCACTTTTTAAGAGGCCTTGGGATCCTAATAGTGTGGTGTTCTTCAAAATATCCCTTTCCTGTCACAGTGTCCATCTTGCGGATCTTATAAAACTAAACTTTAAAATCTAGAGTTTTAGAAGGAAGTGCATGGAGAATGACATATAGTGAAAATTTATTCTGCCATTTAGGAATTGCCCAAAATGGCTGGAACCATGGAGATTTAGAATGATATAATAAATAGCTTTATGGAATGCATCAAATACAGATGACAAATTTACAGCTGAAATACCATCCTCCTTTGTGCTGCTATTTTTGGTTCATTGTTCTCTCAGGAGTGGACCCATTAACCAAAGCGTTTTTTTTGCTTCAGAAGAACAAGAAGGAAAGTAAACTGAAGCTAAGTATATGGTCTGTATTTTATTTCATTGTGTTTTAATATAGGCACTGAAGACATTGTTACTCTGATTTAAGTTTATGAGAGAAAAGATTTAAACTCTTATCAACGCTACTAGATTGATGAGCTCCAGGTCTAAATAGCTGTTTGTGTTTTTAAGTTTTAAAGCCCACAAAATGTTTTCTTCCTTTTAGCCTCCTAAGTAACTCTGAACCTCAATGGATATGTGTGATGAAGGACTCTTGTCCCTCTGATAGAGATTTTCTTCCTTTTGTGAAAACGCTGTGACTCCATTTGGCTAGTATTAGAAACTTAGTTGTGATGCTGTTACAGGAAATAGCTATCCTTGTCACGGAGAAATAAATCTTAGTGAAATCAATCAAGATGGCATAATACAAATCAATAACAATAAAATAAATGTATTAATTGCCTTGTTTTGTAGGAACCAAGTAGCACAATGTAATGCCTTGAGAGAATACCTAGGAAACGTACGGGACGTTTGTGGGCATGTTAACAATTGATCTGCTCAGTATATTGTCACCACTTCCACTTCTTTCATCCACATTCAATGTACATTGAACTGCACTAACATTTCTTTATATCTTGTACCTTCTTCTGATCCGCATGTCTGTTTTTAGCTATTTCTATCTTTTGTGGCACACAGTTGCTGAAGTACGTAAGAGGAGCTTAGCTGATGATACATTCCCCAAAGATGACAGAAATCTGAGAACCGAACAGGATCATAAAGGAGTACTGATTTGGGATTTATAGCTACAATATTTTTTCATGAGAAAATATTGGCTCACTTCATGTGGCAGTTCTGTATATTCATTTGCTTGACTGAACTTCCGTTGAAGTCTTTTAGCTAATAACCAAAAGGAAAAGAGCATTCCAGACTAAGTGATTGTTCAGTAGCTATATTTTCTGGGATGTAGGTAACTGGGTGTGAGTTCCTAGTCAGAAACAGAACAGAGGAGTATCCAGACTGCTGTCTTAGTCCTTGTTAGAGCTCTCCCTTGATCTTTCATGGAGAGCTTTGGGAAGTCTTTATGGTGGAAAAAAAAAAAATCCTGCTGAACTCTAATGAAAAGTACCTAAAACTAATCATTACAATTCTAGAATTGTCTTTACAAAAAGTTTTTTAAATACAGAAATTGTTTTCTCCATCTTTGTTTCCTCACTTTTTTGATACACTATCCTATGCTACATATATGTATAGGACTTAGAGAACTTGAAAGTCCTAACTGATAAGGAAGGAAAAACTGAAGAAAAATACTCTACTACTCACTTTTTTGATGATTGTAAGAGCAGTCAGTAGAGGAGAAACAGTTTAATTTATTAAAACAAGTACTTCAGAAAAGTGGGATATATTTTCCTCACTTGCAAAACCTCCCTTGCTATCAAAGAGGTTTCTTTCATTTTGTTTCCAGCATGTTTTACAACCTTACTGGTAAGTCCTTCTGCAGATTGTGTTAGATATAGCTCTGTCTGTGATGTTCAGGAGATGCTGAATGGGAAGCAAAGGGATGTAAACGTTTTTGAGGGAAATGTTTTAAATGCATGTCTTGTCACGTAGAGCGGATTGTCAGGGACTCTGCGCACCCATAAATGCCCCCACTGGAAGTTTTGGATGCTAGGCTTTTAAGCATTCAAGCAAAGCAGCCTCCTAGCTTGTCAGCAATCAAGTCTGGAATTCAGACTTTTAACTTTTACGTGTGAAGATACAAGGGTGAAAGTGAAACAGGTTTTAACCCTTGTTTCCATCATAGTCCAATCTTCTGGTTTCTGGAGAAAAAAAATAAGTGAAAGAATGATTATTAGAGTGCAATATATCTTGAAGGAGGGAGAAAAAGGAACAAAAGTACGTTCTTTACATCTTAGTGCTTTATGACTTTCGTGCTGTCTCTGCTTTCTTGCTACTCACTGACTTCTTTTTCCACCTTTTCTCTTCTTTTGTAACACTGTGGTGCAATTCCTTTTCTGGAGGCTTCCCCCAGACTACCCTCGATCTCTCTAGAAAACTCTGTTCCCTTTCATTTGCATCCCTTTTATTTGATTCTCTATTCCTTTATATGTCCCACTGTCCTACCCATATTTCACTTCTAGTTAAGCCTTTTAGATTTTGGGGGGCGGAGTTGTGTTGTTTGTTTTTTTTTTTCTTTTTCATTAATTTTAGAAGGTTTGGGGGTTTAATTTTTCCCTACACCTCTGTGGTGTCTCACTTTTGCTGTCCTCACTGAATTTCTGCTGGTCAAAGTGCTGTATATATCACAGTGCTGTTTTTTAATCCAGGCTTTGTTGACAGAAGATTTTGGGTATGCCCTGACTGTGCAGGAACTAGTTAAAAACCCTCAAAATAAATTAATTCATATCTATTTATTGCATGCAGCATCTCAGTTATTAGTTTGTAAAAAGAAATAAAACTTGTTCTTTGTACACTATTTGATTTATTAGCACTTTCCAATGCAGTGAACGTCAGAAAAAGAGCTTTGCATTTTCTGTGTATTTTTCGCAAATAGCTTATCTTGCAGGATATTTAAAAATAGAACATCCATTTAGTAATAGAGCTGTAAAGTAATTTAGTAAAAAAGCACATATGATGGCATCTTTAACTTGTTTTTATTTTCTCTGAAAAAAAAAAGTCTGAAAAATCTCTAGATTCTTAAAGATTGAAAGTGAAGGGGAAGGATCCCCTTAGCAACTTCTGCATATAGTTACTTAGAATTAATATTAGAAGGCAGAATGTTTTATATCATGTCTTGTAAAAACACTTCGCTATAGCATCTCACCACGAAGTTGTGTTTTCAGATTTTTTGAAAAAATTTATTCTGTAGTGTCCAGAGATTAAGAGATATCTAAGGATATGAAGTAAGTGAAATTTGGTATGTTTTTCAAAGGTGGTTTAAGTGGTTAATTTTTTTTTATGATGATGGCTCTTTTTTTCTTGAAGTGTTAGGTATATAAGTATCCATTGCTTTCCGTGGTTGATCCATTCTAGGTGGTACTTTGCATATGCTTAAAAGTCTGTCTTTAAAGATGTAGTCAAGTTGTCACACAAATTTTGGCCCATTTTCAACATTAACACTGGAATTATTTTCATGTAGGAACATAAATATATGCATATTCTGTCTTTCCATATTTGGGCCTATACATGTTGCACAATACGTGAGAAGTTTGTAGACTGTGAACTTAAACCCTGACAAATACTTACAAATCTCTTACGCATTTACCTGCAGTTTGCCTAAGAACCTGCTTACCTTTAATTAAATGAGAGTTTCACTGACCGTGTCTCTAAGTCTGTTGACTATGTATCAAATTAAGCATGTACTTATATACTTCACTCTGTTAGAGTTACAGCCTCTTACAACACCATTTCTAATAATTTGTGCAGGAATTTTAACTGCACAGTTGCCCTTGATGTCAGTATAAGCTATCTCTTAACTTTTTTCAACTCATTAAAAATCTAATGGGTTATGAGTTCAATTCTAAGTATTTTTCGTGCAGAACTCTTGCTAAGTTAATAGGATGTTTGCCTGTTAAAAGTTACAGGATCGCATTAAATTGATCCAGCCTGCTTTTGAGGATGTAAAATAAACAGAACTGCTGCAGCCTGCCTTGGCAAAGTATTTTATTGTCTAGCTGAATGACTGTTTGTACTTTCTAACACCTAATTTAACATTTTACTTTAATTCACTATCAGCCTGTCATCAATCCATGCCCTTCCTCTTAGGATATAACATTATGATGATTTGTAAATCATTTCTGAAAACCTGCAAATGCTGAAGCTGACTAATCATTCTTCAGAATGAATGACCCATCCTCCCAACTTGTAAGACATTTTGACGTCCATCTAGTGCTTTATTTCATCCTACTGATGTGCTTTCTGCAATGTAATGTGATGATCAGAATCACACACAGTATCCCACATATGGCCTCAGTATTCTTTTATGTGTTGCCAGAATGCCTTCCATTGATAAATTATAATTCTTTCTTTATTTTTTCCCCTCTACCTCATCCAATTTTATGCTCTGAACTTTTGTTTGCCTTTTTATTGCTGCCAAACATGGTGCATGATTGTGGAAAACCCTTTAAACTATCTTATTCCCGCTTCCTTTTCCTGGTCTGTATTCTGTGTCGTGCTTTAATTTAGACTTCAATATCTGTGATTATTTTTGGTCCCTAGTCTCATTTTACTTCTTTACATGGAACTGCATAAACTACTTAGCATCCCATAAGCTTAATTTGTTTGCTCTGTTCCTCTGTATTTACTGCTTCTCAGCTCTGTGTCATCAGCAGATTTAGCTACTTTTGAAAGGATGTCCTCCCAAAAGGTCATTTCTCTATTAGCCTAATAAAAGTGATCCATGTGTGATCACTTACTGCACTTTTCTTGTTTGTGGAGTCCTTTTTTGGAACAGCCAATTGCCAGAGGGGTGGGTAGTAAGGCTACTCTCTAAAATGTGCAATGTGGATATCCTTGTCCCAGGGATTCAGCTTATACATCTTGTTGGTCAAGTGGCAGTTGATACTCGCAGTTGCATGGAGAGACAGGTACAGAACTCTCCACTTATGGAGATACAACTTGAAACTTGGCCAATAAGGACCAAGTAGTGCTGTTATTAATAAAATGAACAACTAATAAGTGCACAGAAGGAAAAATCAGTATATCTGTGTGCCCAAACCACAAAGTATGTAGGCTACTTTAGAAGTGAGTTAACTCAGGCTTTGGAGTAAGCCAGCTTTGGCCAGTTTACTCTTGAGATGATCAGTAAAACAAGAAGTAGTTTCTTTGTGCAGGGCTCTGTGCTCTACCATGTCAAACTACCTCTTGTTGATTTTAGTGTAATTGCATCTCTGTGTTTCAAATTTAAAATGGAGAGAAGGAGAATAAAAACTTTAATTTAAAAGGAATAAGTAAACATAAACAATAAGTTGTCTTACCAACTAGATGGGATTTAAAATGGAGTTTATGGAGAATTTAACCTAAAGGAAGGAATTAATCTGGTGGACTCTGACCAAAACCACATCTTTGTGTTTGCAGCACAGGCTCAGTTAGGCTCCTGAGGAGCTTTAGCTTCCTGATACATTCAATTGGAGTGATTGTGTTTAACCATAAGAAAATGAGGCTTAGATGTGGGTTCTGATTTTTCACCCAAACTTTCAAAATGTTAGACTGTAGAACTGAAGGAATAATGAATACAAAAATGTAAAACAAGGTAATAAGGAAGGCAGGGTTACAAAACTTTACAAAAATTAATTGAGTGTCTATACTTCTGATTATAGATCTATTAGTAGAACATTACAGTATCCAATTACCTTAACTTTAACCTCTTTTATATAAAGTTTGCAGCATGCCATAAAGAAAAATCATTATTTTTTACAACTATTTCAACACCTACTCAGTACATTATTCTTATCAACATTGTTTATAGTTAGTAACTCTCACTATAATTTGACATATATGACTTCATAGGAGCAAGATGGTGGATAATCTAGCCTAGATGTTTTAGAACTGTGTTCAGCTCACCTTCAGAGTCACCCTTCTTCATAGCTTAGACCAGAAGTTGTCTTCTGGTATGGTGTAGAGTCCTCACGGGGTTTCTCTAATTTAAGTAGCCTTGAATAACTTCAGCATATATAGGGGCTGGATCAGAGGGAATTTAAACTATTATAACATTGTATAGCTAAAATAATTCTGATTAGTTCAACAAGATTACTTACACTGTGACATACATCCCTGTAAATGAGACGGCAATCTGGCAAACAGAACATGCTAGTGAATTTACTATGTATCTCAATATAGACGTATGCACTTAGTGTACAACAGCCAGGCAGAGAGACAGTATGGCTACAGAGGGAGACCATAAGTTTCATTTATCTGAGAGCAAAATGAATTCTTTGCCTAAGTATTCCCAAAAGAAGGGTAAGGCAGCATTCCAGAAACTGCAGTACACTCTCCTTGGGGAAAAGTGAAATGTTAAAAGGTTTTACCATCATACTGGAGCAGATAATTAGGCAATTATGACTATTAACTTTGACAGAGCACCAGGCTTAAATGCATTAGATCCGGAGTTTTGATGTAGATAGCTAGGGAAATAGTAGGGTCTTTGGTGAGTCTTTCTGGGAGCTCAGTTAAGGCAGGTCAGCAAGGAAGAACTAGAAGGTGTGAAAATAATTCTCATATATGTGTAAGAAACAAAGAATGATTTTGGAAAAGATACTGAGTAGTAAATTTCTGTTCAGAAAGAATGTAGATATTATTAGAAACATTGATAAGAATTGTATCAAAATCTACTTAGTGCGTAATTTTAGCAGTGCAGAATGAAGCTGGGTTCTTAAAACCATTGTTAGGTTAGTTAACTAATCTGATTTCCTCGTGTTACTGTGAAGTTTCAGGAGCTATTTAATACAGTCAAATAAGATGAAAATGTCTCTGAACCTCAAAGTGTCTCAGTAGTTGATTAGAGCATGGATGTACAAGGGGTATATTTCTACTTTTCCCTCAGGGAATACCAGATCGGTAGTATGGATGACATGAAAAGAGCTGCTTCAACCAAACTGCTACTGTGGCAGATAAGCGAACAGTGACCACAAGATGAAGGAGGAATATAAACACCATTCAGCTTTTGTGCTAGTCCTACAACTGTATGCATGAATGAAGATTATTCTATGTCAGCAAATGCAGATATCTTACGCCACATGGCTCCATGCAGTTGTTTAAGAACACTTGTGAGTGAAGATATGCATTTGATGTGCTCTGTCTCTGGTAAAAGTTAAAGCAAGTCCTCCAGACTTTTGACTTTGCAGCCATGGTCAAAACTCGTCTTCAGTTAACTCACCTTGAGGTTCAGTTCTTTGAATATGTCCATTGATTTGAATAACTATAACATACAGTCCCTTTTAGCTGTGTTTGGTAAAATTATAGTGGAAAGTCTATTTAGGGAAATAACATACAAAGTCATGACAAATTCATGAGATATAGAGCCAAAGCAAAACTCTGTCATAGTTCCAGAATTAGCTAACAATATTTGTCATTTCTGATAGCTCCTTTCACCAGAGATATTCAAGAAACTATTTGTTTCTGAGACTGTGTTCTAGATTTAATGGCTCCACAGTAATTTGAATCAGCTGTGAACTGATCTCATCACTTCTTCCTGTTTGTTTCTACTGTACATACTCCTGAGGAAAAACTAGGTCAAATTCTACTCCTAGATGGAACCTATTTAAAATGAGCAAGAGTTATGCACAATCCAAGTGCAAAATTTGGCTTATAGTTATTCAAATGAGCAGTGTGACAGCTGAACAGAAATCCTGTTTTCTTAGTCTTATGAAAAAGTAAAATATTTTTCTTTTTACCTTGGACTTGTAAAGAAAATGCAAAGCCATTTTCACATGTGGAAAGAGTTATTTTTACATGGAAATATTTGTGAGATGAAAAATAGCTTTGTACATGTATTCACGTTGCAGTCTGCTTCCCACGGCAGCATGCATGACGCACGCTTGCTTTAGGTAAGACAAACTTACATAACAAGTCTTCCAACCTAAGGTTGCACAAAAAGTGTTGTGAGTGCATCAGTAGAACTCAGAATCGGGAGCTAGTGTGCTTATATAAGGTATGTCTGAAACTTTCAGCTGTGTCATTGTACACTTGCTTTTGAGTATTTGGGTTATAGATCTGAAAGGTTAAAAAGCATAAAAAGCAAATGAATAGACACATTGATGCACTGAGACAGGATTCAAAGTATGTCCCTTTGTTATAGCATGCTTGCAGGATCATCAAATTTATTCTGTGAAAACTTGACTAACTTGAATCTTTTATCCTTTACTGAGTTCTAGGCTATGCTGCTGCTGAAAACATACAGTTAAGAGGATACACATGGTCTGAGAACTGAAAGATGTGGATTTTATTCTCAAGGTACCTACAGACCTGCTGTATCATCTTAGCAGGTCACTGTACCTCTCTAAATTATCTTTCTCAGCAGCAAATTTGTTTTGTATTTTCCTTTGAAAATATATTAAGATTCATGGATACAAAATGCCCTTTTTTTTTCCTGTTGTACTGTAACAAAGGCAACTAAATTAGGAAACGCAACATAGGACACAGAGATCTGTTAAAGGTCTTTAGTCCACAACAGGCTCTGTGACTATAAACATTGCAGCCAATGTTGGATACAAGCATGCTATTAAAAAAAAAAAAAACAAAAACAAAACCTCACCAAACAAAAAAACCCAAACTTAACAACCAGCTTAACTTCAGCATTAAAATAGTTATATGTTCTGACTTCACTGGCATCTAATCTGGTTTTGAGTTTTAGTTTTACAGTCCAGCTCTACCTTTTGTCTGGATACGTCTGGATTGACAAATGTAAATGAATGCAGGCTCCTTTGCCTGAGAGGTGATTTAGTCTCCCTTGGTCAGGCCCAAGTCATCCCTAATTGCAAACCTCCATAGCTGCTTTAGCATGGCATTCTGACAAATATAATGATACTGATCGACTGTAGTGCAATTGTTATATGCCTTTTGAAACAGAAATTGGCTTATGTCACTTCAAGCTCGTGCAGAATAGATGGTGTTCTCACCAGTGTGAAGAAATCTTCCATGTCGTCTTGCTTCTGAGGATATAATTTTTAGTTCTTAAACACAAAACAAAACAAAACAAAAAAAAACAACAAAAAAAAAACAGAGGCAGAGAAAGATACATCAAGTGAAACGTTCATACAATTAATGCCAGAAAACTGCTTGCTTTCTCAGATTCCAGATAGTAGATCAATACTCAATACTTCTGTATAGATTCCAAGGCATCTCAGTCTACATTCTAGTCCTGAGGGATTCCCATGGAAATCATCACATCATCTTTGATTTGCATTCTTCCTTCTGGTAAATCTATTCATAACATGGTCATTATTAAACAAGAACTATTTCCAAGTTTTGTCCTGTGTTCATGCAATCAGAAATTTATTTGTAGCTCTCTGGAACTGAACTTACTCTTCGTGCTTATTTTCTTGCATTCCTTGCCCCATTTCTGATTAAAAATAAAGACAAACTCTCATACAAGTTGTTCTGTTGCAATAAATCACTAGAAAAGTAGACTGAGTCTAAATGCCAGGCATTCCCATCTCCCCTCTCACTGTTAAGCCCCAGAACTGGGAGACGAGCAATACTATGAAGGCTGTATCATCATGCTGCTGTTAATGTGCCAGGATGTCTAGCAACAGACACAGAGAACTAAAAAGGTTTGGCAATCGCAGCTTCTCATTTTCAGTCACTCTTGGAATGCACTGAGGGAGTGAGAATGCAACCACTCATCTTTTACCCTCTTGGCCACTCTTCTTTCTCCCTGTGGAGGCTCTGACATGAGCAATACAAAAGAGATACCTGTAAAGAAAAGCCTTCTGAACACTGCTTTTCCTTCTACAGTGTCATGAGGATCTGTCAGTTCTGTCGTTTAACATATTCCTCTCTAGTAGCTCAGTTACATCCTGTCCTTTTATTTCTACAGGTCACTGTACTGGTATTTTATTTACTTTTTTTGGGTAAACAACTGACTCAGTCATTTGTTTGGAAAAAGTATTGTGTGGTACGTTTGTTTCCTGCTAGTGTTTTGATTTTTATAGGTTTTTTTTGGGACATTTCACTTGAAGTACTACATGTAATACTACTACATATACATATATATATACACACAAGTACTGTATGTAGTACTACTTCAAAGGGGGAAAAATGGGGAAATCTGAAATCCTTGCCATTATTAGAAATGCATATGTACTAAAAGGAATGTAATTTCAAGGATACTTAAGATTTAGGTTTTGTCTTAAAAGAGGAAATAGGATATCTTGGTTGAAATAACTGGCTGGCAATCTCATTTTTCAACATTTTACCTGAAATGTTGTTTTGAAGACAGTTTCTAGGTCTCACTTATGAAGGGGTAAATGCGTACAGTGATGATGACAAGCAAAAATCCCCAAAGGAGAAGATGAAAAATGAGTGTGCCTAGTTTACATTGTTTCTTCTATTGCAAAATCCTACCAGAGAGACTGATATTGGTTGTTGGATGAGATAAGAAGTGTTGAAAACTTTAGTTGATTATGTCTGCCTGCACCATCAGTTGTCTTTGTGACATTGGATCTATAATAGATGTTTTAAAGAAGAGAGTATCCATAGAAGAAAACTGAAATACATTGCTAAAAACACATTTCCATCTAACATTGTTATACTGCATCTACATTAAAATATGTAAGTTGATTATGACTGTGTGGGTGTTGTAAAATATGCCTTTCTAAACAACTTACAGGTGGTAATACATCACCCATGTCTTCAGGTCTCTCGAGAATTTCACTAATTACTTTTCCAGAAATATAGAAGAGGTCAGTTGTCTGCTACCTTTTATTACTGCTTGCTCAAGCAACAGCTTTGAATAGTTGTCTGGAAAAAGAAAGGAAAAAAAAAAAGCCTAGTAAAGAACTTTAAAACCTGGAGGGAAATATGCTTTTTAAGTTTTTGATCCGCAGTTCAAAATTTAAGTCATAAATGCCGCAGGAAACAGTATGGAAAACATGGTAATTGAGAGAAAATGAGAAAAGACAGACTGCAAGGGGGAGGGGAAGATTAGAGTTTACCTCAAGTCATTCTACATGCTGTGTAATAACTTGTTTGTCTAGTGGATAGGCAAACCTAGCAATAAAATTTTGCTGTTTGTGGTGATATACACTATGTGTAACAAAAGATATTAAGTTTATATTGTTGCATAATTTGTTTCAGATTGCATTAGTCATCTTTAGTTTTGCCTTTCCTCTTCATCCACAGATGAAAGGCAAACCAAGGTACTGATTCACATTGGGTTTTGTTTTATTTTTTAAGTTGAAGATGAAGAGGTAATTCACATATAGGAATGGACCACTGTGAGTGTTACAGTAGAAGACTTTACCAAAACTCTTAATACAAAGGAAAACACTTCCCTCTTTTGACCAAGAGGGTCTGTAAGGAAAGTGCTTCCAGTCTTTCTTGTTCCAAAACCCACAGGATGTTAGTATAATAGTCTGACAAGTTGTTGATTCCACACCAAAGTTGCTGAGTCAGTCCTATGAGGTGTTGAGTGTCCTGAACAGCAGCCGGAGAATTACTTCCCTTCCCAGGAAATGCTGAGAGTTACACTATAGCTATAGCTTATACCGTTACAGAATCATAGAATTGTTAGGTTTGGAAGGGACCTTTAAAGGTCATCTACTCCAACCCCCCTGCAAGGAGCAGGGACATCACCAACCAGATCAGGCTGCTCAGAGCCTCATCCGACCTGACCTTGAATGTTTCCAGGTTGGCCTTGAATGTTTATAGCCTAGGGTGTGCGTTGCTGAGTGCTCCACGTGACTGTATAATTAAGGGTTTACAAACAAATATTGTAACTTGTCACTTGGTTTCTATGAAAATATCAGGAACATAACATTGATCTTAAATCTGTATATAAGAAAATATTCACTAGATTACAGTTTAAGGTTCTGCACTGCATAAAGCACAAGTAGGAGAGGGATTCTACAATCATCCTCAACCTGTACATTGGATTAACCAGCCTATGGATGGTCACCAGGGTAAATTCCATCCGTATGAATGGATCCCTAATGTAATAAATATAACATGCTGGAGCCTCAGTTAATGTAAATGAGATTGGTGGTTCTTCTGATTTACACCAGCTGAACATTCATCCATATGTTCAGTAGTAAATATTTGCAAGATAAGCCCATAAATATTATTTTATTTGCAAGTGAACATGGACGCAACCGTCTACACTCTAAACGAAGCGTAACACATGAATGCTGAAAAGGTTTCTCCTGCAGAAGGAGATATGAAAGTACATTTTTGAAAACAAGTTGGTGTTACTGCCAACTTCCCTTCTCTGTATTTTCCTTTTGTGCTGATACATCAATATATCTTCAGTAAGAAGAGAAATTCCTGTAAGTTTACTCTGCCCTTTTTTCCTATTTGACTTTTTTGGTAATCTACTATTTGTGACTGTTAAACTCACAGGACCCCATAGAGTGAATGTTGTTTCCAAAGAACTAATACTGGATTGTGATGGGATCCATGTCACCTGTCAGATGTTACAGCTTCTGTCTCCCTCTCCTCCATAACTGTGATACAGTAGGATGTGAAAACAGTGGACAAACATATATTCACAACAGCCTTGTGACGTGGGAAATACTCTTATTCAACTGCATGCAGGGAAGTGAGACAATGAGATTTGTGACCCACATGCTGTGCAGATATGCGCAGAGATTTGAGTCTCAGAAGGGGACAAGCCTAGTAGTGCTTGGCTTGCGTCCTGCAGGTCCAATTTGCATCTTGGCCTGAGTTTTCAGTACTGTCTATTTAGCCTCAGTGGATATCCCTCTGAAATAGGTTATGGGCAGCGAGCTTGTCTGGGTGTTGGTCAGGTATCTTTTAGGCATGCAGAATCATTCTGTTACTCATCCAGTATCACACCTGATCTGATTATGGAGAAGTTAGCTGAAACTTGGGAACAGTAAATCAATCCTTAAATATGTAAAATAACCAAATTAACAGCTATTGAAAATGGGAAATGGCATGGTTATTTCCCTTTACTAGTCTTGTCTGTCCTCAAACTCTTTCCAGTCTTTGTTTGCAAAGGACACAATTATGAATGCGAAGAGTTCAGCACAGTGTCACTGATACTGCAAAGTGTCAGTCAAAGCATAGTTCAGAGATGAAGTGTTTGTTTATAATAGCTAAAAACATCGCAACAATAGCTTAGAAGCATAAAATCATTAGGGTTGGAAGGGAACTTCAAAGGTCATTTAGTCCAGCCCCCCTGCAAGGAGCAGGGGCATCTCCAACTGGATTGGATTACTCAGAGCCCCATCAAACCTGGCCTTGAATATTTCCAGGGATGGGGCATCCACCGCCTCTCTGGGCAACCTGTTCCAATGCTTCACCACCCTCATCATAATTTTTTTTTCCTTATATCTAGCCTGAATCTACCTTGCTCTGTTTTAAAACCATCACCCCTTGTCCTATTAAGTTTAATATTTGAGTTTAAATATCAACTATTTAAATACCCCTTTCCAGTACAATAGTTTAGCCCTTATAAAATTCTGAATTAAGTAAAACTTAAATTAGTGGTGAAAAAGAAAATAAAGAGCTAGGAAACTTGACAAAAAAGAGGAGAGTACCAGACAAGACAGTTGCAGGTGTGTAGGGTATATCCTCAGGGAAGACAGGTTAGGGGAGCTGAAGTTTCTTCTGAAGCTCCCAACCTTCTTTTCCACAATGAAGTTCTTTAGAAATACAGTGTCCATTGCATCTCTTGGGGTTTAAATGGAGACTGGATACAAAATAGCAAGATGGTATATTGGTCTTAATCTCCTTTGCTCAGGAACTTTTGATTCCTGTACTCTGGCCTCAAATGCTTCTCAGTCTTAAATATATATTTATTATTTACTTCTTTTTTAAAATTTAGGTTTCAAAGGTCTGCTTCAGCGCTCTTGTGAGAAAGAGGAGGAAAGTAAGGAAGCAGAAAGTATTTCTATTCAAATCTGACTGTATTGCAATTCTTTCTGTACAAATGTAAATTGACTCCATGCTTTGGAAGGTAATACAATTTTAGTGGGTAGTGACCCAGTTCTCATTTAAATTTGGGCTACTTTTACTTAGCAGTAAAGAGACTTTAAATTGGGTGCAAATAATTTCTTATGAATGACAATGTATCCAGAGATATTAAAATACAAATAAACTTCATCTTCAATATATTTTAGAATGAGAACAAAATATTTTTCCTTTCTTCCCTGTCTCTACAATCATATGTAGTTTCTAAATTTCATTATTTATAGTTATTGATAGAAAAGGGAGCTTTTTTACCATATAAGACAATGATTGCCAGCAGTAAAACTCTTACCGATAGCTTTGTTTCTCATGTTGTTTTGTTTACCAAGTAAATTTATTTTTTCTGTACTCTCTATGATATCATGCAGACAAATATCAATTGGTGTGTTGTTTTCTTATTTGGTCTACAAGTAGAAAGTCTGCATTTTCCATCAGGATACAGTTACTAAGGGAACAATTTTAAAATATGTGGGGATAAATATGTAAATAAGGTTAAGTTGTGTTTGCATAGTCTAAAGTGCTAATAATTTGGAAAGCATGTAGGCATGCCTAATATGGAAAGCAAATGCTTCCAGAAACCTAAGCCATTCCAATCAAGATGCATACTTCCATAGTTGATAAAAAGTGGTGTGGTTTTTCTGCTAATGTGGCTCCTGAGTACTACCTAAATGTTATAGACTGAAGCTGATTTCATTTCACACTATCCACTAAGCAGCCATCAGATGGATATCAGTGCTGTAGTTAAAATTCGTAAGTGAACTATTTTCAAAGCAAAAATATCAAAGGATTTTTCACAGCCTTCAGAGAGATCTAAACTTCAAGTATTATTTTATTTTTGCTAGCCTTGAAGTGGATCCAGAACCTCAGTTGTTAACTCGAAACTGGTTTTTATAGTTCAGAAATGTTTCTGAAACTTTACATGGTAATAAAAATGTCTTACAACCTCAAATATTAAACAAAATACTTTGTTGCTGTTGTTGTTGTTGGTCTGGACCAAATACAAAATCTTATGCCATATGTTGAAATATGTTGAAAATAGTTTCTTCACTTTGAAGTGTTATACTGTGCTATTACTTGTAGCATTTAATTAAAATAGTTGCGTTCATTAGAATCAAAGAGGTTGCAGATGGAAAAACTATTATATCACTGAGCACATCTCCCTGTTAAAACTGCAATGTTATATAACAACAAGGTGGTCCATATTATTCTGTACTACCACTGAGACTGAAAGAAAAAATTTACTATAACAGTTTATATGTTAATCAGTGTTATAAAATCGCTGTGCTTTGGTTACCAACTCTATTAAAGTTGTTTGTTTTTTTTTTTCTTTTTAACAAACTGCCAGAGTATTAAAATGTAGTTCAGTAAAAAAAAAAAAAAAAATTCCTTTCATGATGTACATTGTGCAAATATTTGGTTCTAAATGGCATTTTAAGAGATATCATTATAGAACTCAGTTGCATACCCCAGAGATGATCACAGCCTGCAGAATCGGTATCAAAACCCGGTCTCGTTTGAAGTGCATGGATTTTTAGATCTTTGGCTTTGGTTAATGTCTCAACTAAAAGCTAAAATGTTTAAGTAGAGATTCAAATATGTTTCATCAGATGACCTACGTATTTATTAATTGATAGATGTTTTATTATCAGCTGAATATATTTTAAATAGAAATCTGTATAGCATTAAGCACAGCATAAGTAAAACATTAATATTGTGATACACTTTCTAAATCATAGATATTTCTAGAGGTATGCAAATAATTTATGGCTGAATTCTTCTCTTCAGTATCATCATCACCAGAGAAACTTCTCTAACTTAATTCAGTTACTTCAGATTTGCACATGAGGAACTGAAAGGAGAATGGAACTTTTTGCCCTTTTCATTATAACTTTGATTACATTTGTAATACAGTGTTTTGTGCTACATAAATATTTTCCTTGAACCAACTTTTTTTTTTAATGCAGACAAAGTATTTTCTATGTTAAATTAAAAGAGACAAGACAAGAGTGTGATCCAGAAATTCTTACAGTAAGAATCTGCTTACGGGGACGTGCTCTGCCCTGATGTAAGCTGGCTCAGCCCCAAGGACTAGTCTAATATACAGGATGTACAGGTGTATCTCCTTCAACCATCCAGTTCCCTTCCCTGTCTTGTCTCATGCAAGTCCAGAGCTCAGTCTGTTCCGCTACGGTCTCCTCCTCTAACTGAAGTATTATCAAGTGATGGTTTATAGCTGGCCTGGCGCTGCGTTGCTGAACCAGGATTACTTTCACGTGCAAAGTAACTGCGCGTCCTACTTGCCTGAGCCACCAACTGGAAACGTCTCATAACTGACAGCCATACACAGTCCGCCCTTAGGCATCCAAAGGTAGATGATGATGATGGCTGTGTCAGGGGCTGGCTCTGCTCTAGGTGTCTGTTGAGATCCCAGGGTGGATTAGCAGCACTGAGCTCAGCACTCTCTGTCTGTTGGCTTGTGTTCTGCTGCTGGTTACGTGAAGTCTGGGCTGGGACCACATGAATTGTTTGTAAATGTGCACAGTTAAAGAGCCATGGATTTATGAACCCTGTTCTGCTCCTTAGGCCACCTGGAAATAATTAAGTAATATTAAAATACCTCCAGATCTCTTATTTTAGGTATAAGCAAAATATTATTTAACTGGTAAAAGAGTACACGAATTTGTTTGTGTAGAGCTGTGGTGCTTGTTTTGTTAAGGGTCCAAAATAACCATATATGAGGTAAAGTTTCCTGGAGGGCATATAACGTACAGTGAGGTGGTGTTTGAGCTCGCTTTGTTATTGTGGAATTTACCTACGTTACACTGGAGAGAGTTGAGCAAGGGAGAGATTACACACAGTGTTTGAAGAAAAGAAAAGGTAATACATTTTGCAAATAACAGCTCTCTGTGGGGGGGGGGTTAAGTGCATCCTACATATTGGTTAGATAATATGAAATAAAATTAACTTTTCTTATCTTTGTGGGTAAGGTGGAAGTGAGCTCAAGAAACTGTGGAAGAAAAATATAAGGGAATAAACATTTTCTATGAAATTAAACCAAATACAATTGAAGCTGGAGGGAAAATGACCAGTTAAAGTATAATAAACAGTCTTGAAGTCTTTAAATTCCCACAGGAAGGAATTGCTCTGTTACAGGAATTCAGTATTATTAAGTGGAATTCACCCGACAGGGCAGGAAATCCCCTGTAGGACAAGCAGAAGTTTAAAGCTCAAGTCTGTGTATTGAGCTTCCACTATGTGCTTTTCTGTTAAAGAGAGAGTATTAAAGTCAGGGAAGGATAAGGCGACAACACTTCTCTCGTTATCCAGGCACGCTTTGCATCCTGCTTTTGCCCCTCATTAGTGGACTTATCACTTGATTAGTTGCTGTGGAATTGGAAATATTTTCTTCTTACTAAATAAAATGAAAAATGAGAGGCAAAAAAAATTCCTGCTGAGAAAATACTGTAGGAGCTATTAAGAAGTATAGTGAGATGAGTTTGTGTGTGCAGATTCAGGTGCAAAGCCAGTGCTGACATGATGCATGAATGGGACAGAGGTGCGCTTGTTGGGCTTCCCTGGCCCTACCCCCATGGGGGTCATAAGCCTTCGGTGCAATGATAGTGGCTGGGCCACATCTCAAACATGCCTGTCCATGTGTGTGAGATATTTGTTAGCACATGTAATGGCATTAATATTGGTAGAAGAAACTGTCAGAGACTTCAGAACGACAGGGTAAAAGTGTCCTGGTGGAAGGAAGGGGCTCTGCAACAGGAAAAAGCAAAGGCCAAAGACAACATCTGTTACAAACAGGAACACAGGGGATTGCAAGAGGAGTGTGGGAGGCAGAAGCACATATGTCTTACTGCCAAGGATACTGAAAAGAAGCTAACATGTTGGATTTCACTCCCTGCCCTCTGATAGGAAAGAAAAAACAATGCAATCTGCCACAGCTGTAAAAAGTATTAGTAGAAAGAAAACAGGTATAGGAACAGTGCTTCAAACAGCTGACATACAAAGGCCTGAGACGGAGACCTGCAGAGGAAGGAAAGGCAGTCAGTAAAGCACAAATCAAGTCCATGTCTGTAGAAGGACTTAGGGAGGTTAAGGCAAATCAACCAAAATGCACCCCGCCATGTGCATTATCTCATTCCGGAGTAAAGCAGCCACAAAGCTTAGCTGTTTTTCACAAGTGGGTGGGAAAACTGTTTCTTATGCACACTGACTCCAGCCTTTCAGCTGAGCTGCCTTTCCCAAGTGCCCCGTAGTCAGAAATTTCCACGTGAGTATCACTTGCACTTTCAAGTCGCTCCTGGAAGAAGTGTCACAGGTAGCAATGTGACAGGCATAAAGGGTATGCAAATTGCCCAATTAGACATAACTTGCTATTGAAGAAACAGTTGCAACAGCAACAAAATGCAGCACAAACCATCACATAATATAAGAATGCCAATTCAAAATCTGTCCTGCAAATACACGTGTATTTATTGGGGCATTTGAATTCTTCAGGATCTTGTGAAGCATAAAGTACCCTCTCTAATAAGATGTGATGGATAGGAATGTAGATAAGTGGTGTCTTTATTTCCGAGCCCCAGTCACATGGAGCATACAGGGATTAGTTACAGATTTTTCACCCTGAACTGTAGCTCAGGTCAGTGTCAGTTTAGTGGAGACTTATACTGTGCATTGTCTGCTTTTTGATTGGTGTGGTTTTAAACCCCCCTCTGCCCCGCGCTGTTTCCTTCTAATATCAGACAGAAATGACAACACCCAGCATATTTCTAAGGGTATGGGGCATAATTCAGTTTCAGGCCAAGTATCTTTATTTTATTCTGTCTAGTAAATTGCAGCTAGATCTCCCTCTCCTGTGCTCTGGCTATTAGGAGAAGCGTGTGAATGTGTTCCTTCTCTGTCCTCCTAAAAATCTCACCCACCCATTGGTGAGAGAAGTAAATTGTTCCTTCTCTTGGAAGCCTTATAACTTATTCATCACTGTGTTGTGTGGCCATTTTCTGGAAGTGAATTGAGTGTTACAAGTAAAACCTGGTGTGTGCGGTTCCCCTTGCCTTTTTTCCTTTTCACCAATACCTCTTTAGGAAATAGAATACATTCTGTATCACGCCATCCTGATATGTTGTCAGAGACAAGATTCATGCCAAAGAGGGTGAACCGGCATCCCTTTTAGTCTTCAGAAATCTCACTGATGCATCTTGCTCACATCCTGAGAGTTAACATGGTTCCTAAATTTGGTATGGAGAAGTAATTCTCCTGGAGATCAGACTGCTTGGGGCAGATGTAGGGGGTTTGTTACGCTTGTCTTGCTCAACTGAGGTACTGGTCCGGAGATCACCCAGCAGATCCAGCAAGTAGATTCCTTCCTGTCACAGGAAAATAGGATATACCTGATCTCTGAATCTTCTTTCCTTCAGGGTAAAATAATTAATCTATTTATTTATTTATTTATTTTAAACTACAGATCTTACATTATTCGTAAGTTGGGAAGAAGTTTGTGATGCATGGATGTGGAGTACTTTTTCCACGGAGCGCTTCCAGACTAAGCGGCTATTATTACGTGATTGCCTGAGATTTTGGGGGACTATTTGATGATCTGTGTGACCTCTTCTAATCTTATTATAATCATTGTTGCTCTCTGCTTTTCCATGCTTTCTGATGGTTGCTATGGAGACATCCCGCTCTCCCTTCATTCTTAAGTGGGAGAGCCAGCCAAGGCAGTGTTTCCGATCTCCCTCTCTTTCTCACCTTTCTCCCTCTCTCACACTTTCTGGTTGTCACTGGGAATCACGTCAGCTCCTTTTCTTGGTCTCCAAAAGGAGCATTGATGCCCTTTTAGCACCGGTATGTTTGTTCAGCATTTTTCACTGTTCCCTGGGGAGAAGTGTGGCAGCACATACCATGTCCAGAGTGAGATGCGGCCAAAGCCAGGCTTGCCTTGCTCAGACTTGCAGATTACCCAGGAGCTGTGCTGCGCGCCTTGGAGAGGCACAGTTTGAACACCACTAATCTAGTTTGGGTGTGCTCCCACGGAGCACCCCTTGCTGGCGGTTCAGCAGCACGAAGACGGAACGCTGTGTTCATTTGCCGAACCAGTAATAAGGGACTCTTGAGCAGAATAATGTTAGAATGTTTATGGTTAATTCAGAACGAGCAAATCAGATGCTTTTAAACACTGCAGATTAAGTGAGAGTTGTTTCCAGGGAATGTGTATGAAGTGCATTTAAATTTGTTTTTTATTGTCTATTTCATAAATTATATTCCTTTACAGGGTAAATTGAGTGGATTAGGTATGGAATCATCTGTAATTAACTGGGTGCTAGCTACTCAGGAGGGCACATACAGCTTGTGTTATTAAACAGCATCATGTCAGATTTAATGGATGTCATTACAGAAGTACCTCAGGGAGCTCTCCTTGGACCATTGTTATTTATGATCTCTGTAAATGAACTGACAAGTCAGTGCACTGAGTGTAACGTTCATTTTTATTCTGATGATGCAGTCATGTCCTGAGCTCCTAGTTGCTAACTGAACTTGAAATTGCCCTGTATGTATTTTTGAGAGCTCAGCAGTGGTTAATTCTCAATGAAGTTGCTTTAAGCAAAGCGAAAGCAGACTTTTTGACTAATGTAATGTTGTGCCAGGTCAGGCTGCTGTTAGTGTTAAGTAGATCTAAAACTTCCACACAAAGAAGGAGTGAGGTGTGGGGGGATTACAAATCCTCTGTTCTATCCCAAAACTGAAAAAAAAAATTTCACATAATATTTTTTTTTTTTTAAACTTATAAGATTTTGTAGGGTTTTTACAGTATCTGATATATTTTATCGATTGTATAAGAGGATGCATCTGCTAAGTATGAATGTGCAGAAGGATTCAGAAATTAATTAACGCAAACATACTTCTATTTGCATTGTGCTGGTTTGTAAATTTCTATTCATTGAGTACTTTGGGGTTTTTTGTGTGTTTTTTTTTTTTCTTCCCATTTTTACCAGAAAGAAAAACAGTGTGCTCCCTTTTCAGATATCTTTGTGAATCTTGCTGTGCTGGAAATCTGCTTTTAATAGTGCAAATTGCTTTTTAGGTCAATGACAGTGATATGATTTATATGGATCATCTGCTGATATATCAGCTCTTGGGAGAAAAAGCCTGGACATTAGGCCTAGATTCTGCCCTTGGGTTTGGATTAAGATTACCCTTGGGGGAAGGAGGCAAGTTCCAACAAGTCTTTATTTCCGCCTATAAATTGAACTACAAGGCACCAGAGACAAAATGAGGAAGCTGAGCTAATGCTCCTGCTCTGGAAAATTGTGTTAGTGGCTCTGATAAAATTGAGGGTCTGACATGGCAAACGGAATTTAGTGTACAATGAAAATGACTGAGGAGAACAGGTCAGAAGGTGATTCATTCAATAGAAAGTAATCATCAGAGTATCATCCTAAGTTGCCTGTCCATAAGCAAATGAAAAATGACTACTGTTTCTTTCATTGGCTCTGCTCTGCCTGATGGTCTGTTAGTGGGTCTCTGTGCTGAGCTCAAGGCTGGAGGAAAGGTAGAAAGTCAAGGAGCTGCCTTGCCCCTGAGACATCTCTCCTTGGTGTGCACTGAGCTTAGGACAGCTTCCACACTATGGGAAGCACAGGGGCTGTGGAGCGTGGGAGACAGCTGGCTGCGCCTTTCCCCATGGGTTTTCTGTATAACTCTTCTCCTCCACAAACACATGCCCATCCCTGAGCACCTCAATGGAGGTGCAAAAGCTCTTTTAATGGTCCCCACCTACTGGGATAATCTTCTTGCCTTTAGCTTTTACTGGTCAGTCCCAGAAACATAGTATTTCTGTTCATTTTGGTTTTCACTGTATTTCATCACTTCACTACTCAGTGAAAAACAAAACTTCTAGACTGACTGGAAGTACTAGTCCCATGACAAAGCAAGGGTTACCTCTTCAAATTTGCACCCAGAGAAAAATATTCTCAACATTTAAGTATGGTCTTGTCTAGCCCTCATTCAGACAAATCCTTTCTGCATTTTAAGTTGTTCAGGCCCTAAATGATGTCACTGTTTAAAAGAGATATATTATCCTGATTCATTTTCCTATGCAAGTTTAGCATCAGTGTCAGTTTGACTTCTTAAGTCACCAGTGCAGTCAAGAGGTCCAGTCCTCTGAAAGGAAGATATTTACTGCTCAGTTAATGATATGCATCGTGTTCTTTTGTTGCCTGTAACACATCATTGTACTTTTTTTTTGAAAAAAAAAAAAAAAAAACCAAAAAGAATGCTTAAAAAGGATGTATTTTAATTCTTTTTAAACTATCAAAGGATTATTGAAACTCCTTAGGTGGTTCTGTTGGGCTTTTATCATGAGCTGGCCTTCCAATACCTACAGGAAAGATAGAAACTGGAATCAATTTCTTTCTTCTGAGATGATGACAGTAGACTTTTCCCTATGCGTAAGCAGTAAATACTATAATACCTTCCAAACGTGGCTCATATGGTTATTTAAAGCAGAACTATTGTTGTTTTAATACGGTTATTGTAGCCATCCATTTTTTTTTATGAGTTTTTATATAGCACTATTACTTATATGCTAATCTTAAGGATATTGTTATAATTTGTTTTATGTGTTAAGTATTATAGAGGCAGTTGCTAGCATCACTATAGTTAAGGGTCTTATGAGCATCACATCTGACAAACAATTGCTTGCTGCCAGAAGCCCAATGAAACAGTTATACCCAGGGGTACAAATCACCTTTGCAGACAGTTTACATATATTTTCTTCAAGCAGGGAAAACAGTCTAAAATGCATTATGTAGAAAGATTTGCAGTTTTCTACATTTGTATGCTTGTATGCTTGCAAAATTTGCAGCCTACTGGACAAAAGGTGCTTCCCTATCAGGATGGTCATGGGCATATTCTTCACAGTTACTTTGCCTTGCCTTTTATCAAACATTTGTGTCATTTGGTCCCTTTTTGTACAAGTCCCATGGAAGTGACATGAAACTCTACACATACTTTAGAGGTTCCTTGGGTTTTTTTCTGTGTCATGCTCAGTGCTTTATTTTATTTGTCTCTTTCTAAAAGCAAAGTGATACATTTCCTTTGAGAGGGACACTCAGAGGCAGCAGTGACAACTTGCTTTTCTAGACAAGCTCCTACAGGGGCATTAATGCCAGTAAGTCCTGTGACAGAAATACATTCCTTATCCTGGACATTAATGACATATGTGCTCTGTCAAGTGTTGTCATCAGGCCCACCAAGGACCCATATGACAGTGACTTCTTAATTTTTTGCTTGTGTCTCTGGGACTGACAAAGTAGATTTCTGCTTTCCCTTGCCACCTGGAGTTCTGTGAGGCAAACTTAAAGGATGTGTTGCCTGTACTGACTGGCTGTGAATTTGTTACTGTGAGGATTGTTGTTGCTGGGTATTTATTTACAGAGATGGTAGATCCTGAGCCCCTGTGCAAAAATGAAGGGCTTGTTTATTGAAACACATTGCATTCAGACAGCAGAACCTCAAGGAGACCACCTTACAAGCAGAACCGGGAGCACCTCACTGTCAGTGTTCTAATATTAAACTAGTAGATTTTTGTCTTGCTGAATGAATATTTAAGTCGTGTCACAGATGCAATTTCAACACTAGAGGATGTCCGCTAAGAATGGGGTATCTCTTAAGAGAAATTATTTGAATTCCCATAGGGAAGTGGACTTTAAATCATACTATCCTATGATAATGTTCTGTTCACTGAATTAATAGTTAAAAAGCAAGAAGGGAAAGATGAACACTGCTATTTCCATCTGTGGGGTTATATTTTGAAGGCTATCTGACCTAGAAAACATTTACTAGAACAGGGCGGACTGTTGACATAGGTAGAAAATTGTCCTGGCAGGTTCTACACGAGAGGGACAACCAGACAGGTTCGGTTGCCAGACTTATTATCACTGGCATGCCTAATAAATGTTTGTGGTATTTAATTCTGAGGAATTAAACACCGAAATTCAGGCTTTCCAGTGTGAGTCGCCTAGTTGGGTGAGGTTTGAGGATTGCAATTTCCTTCTAAGAAATTATCATCTACAGAAACTTGCAGTTTCGCACTCATACCCTGCCTAAGAGCTCTAGGGCACAGTGCTAAGTTCTTAGGCACTAAGCACTATACAGCATGTGGTCCCTTTGGCTAATAGTTTCAGTGATATCAAAACATCTGTGTGTGAATCACTGAAAGGAAATTAAATTGAATTATAATTATCATAGCAATTTATACCCTAAATTAGTTATCTAGCTCTTTGCAGAGAGGTCAACAAGCCAATGGCTTGAACAGTAGCTGGCAGTAAGTGCCTTACCAGGGTAAATGATAATTGCTGACAATGTTATGGCACTTGCAGACAAGAGGACAGGGATACTACAGAGCTGGCATCATTTTTGTGTAGGAAAGGAAATCTAAGAATGGTGGTAGTAGGGAATCTGTAGTAGGAAAGTGGCAGAGTGTAACAGACCCATTACAATACATTTGGGGCTTGAGAGAAAACACAGATTCCACTTAATTTTTAAAGTTAAAAGACAAATAGATGGGACAAGATTTTGTTCTAAATTTTGTTGATCTTCTCTGAAGTACTATCTCACTGAGCCAGACACAAAAGCATCACAAGGTTTCTATATAAGTAAAGGTACCAAGGGAATGGTTTCCCTAGTGATGATCCCCATATGTATAAAGCACCCAGCTCAAATTTATTATACAAGCTAGAGAAAGACTGCATGCTGAAGTACCTAGGTTATTACATTCGGATGGTTTGTAACATTTTTACATCTCTCTGATGAAAATACTTGACAAAAGGCAGCTCTTCTTTGGAAGAACTGTACTATTGCTAAGTAGAATGTCTGTGCTGTGTAGCTTGGGAAGGCATGAATCTAAAATACTGCTACTATGTAAAACAGCCCTGTCACCCACATGACATGGATGCCACTACATGTTCTCCACCAATGATTGATGTGACAAACTCCATATGTTAAAAGGAGACTGAGGAAAATCTCTTTTCCCCAGATGGAAAAAATATGTAACTGTGGTACACAAACACTCTTTGCAGAGTTTGTTTCCTCAGAAGTAATAACGTATCTAAAAATAAGACTTGTATCTGGAACAAGAAAAATATCATAGCCTACCATCGCCCTAGTTTTCAGCGTAAAAGAAATGTAGACATTTAAGGGCGTCAAGGGAAAGTGGATTTTTATTTACAGTGGCCATGCTTATTATTATTCACTACAATTATCTGGAGAGAGAATAAGGAAGATTGCTTAAGGTGTTACTTTCCAAGTAATTAACAAAAATATTTCAAATGTACACAAAGACTGGCAGATCATTCATCAGTGCTTATTTAGGGAAACAGCTCTCAGGAGTTTAGCCACGTGGGTTTGTAACTGCACCTTAAGGGAGCCCCATAATTAAAGAAAAGGAAAATAATTATGATTGTTAGCTATGAATATTTTATTATTATTACTGGAAGTAATAATATGACACAAGATAGATAAAACATTATGTAGTTAAGAGATCAATGATGACATCTTTGGTTACAACGTCTTATACATGACTTTGGTTTGGGGATTTTTTTTTTTTTTTTTCGAGTTTCAAAAGAGGTTATACCTGGTGGGGTCATTGTTTTTAGATAAAACTGTGTTGCTACAAAACGCAGAGATTTCTGAAGCTTACATATGGATTTTTATATGAACTGTCTAAAGCTTATATATGGGCAAATAAGTTCAAGTGTTGATGAGTGGTAGGTTACAAATTTATATGTTATCAGTCTATAAGATATCAGTTTATAATTGGGCAGAAATATGTGATGATTAAGCCTTTAAAGCCAAAAAAAAATATTCAACTCAGTTCAAAGAAAACATTTGAAGAACAATTTTGAGATAGAAATATCAAGATTTAACTGAAATACACAATGCCTTAATGCTCCTTAATTTATCTATCTGTGTACTAAGGTGATCTGATCAAAGCTCATTTGTTTCCATTTGATTTACTGAATACAGTAAATCTCACAATTCACACAATAGCATTGTTGTGGGTCATGCTTTAACCCCAGCCGGCAACTAGACCCCACAGAGCCACTCCCTCACTCACTCCCCCTTAGTGGCATGGGGGAGAGAATTGGAAGGGTAAAAGTGAGAAAACTTATGGGTTGAGATAAAGACAATTTAATAGGTGAAGCAAAAGCCATGCATGCAAGCAAAGCAAAACAAGGAGTTAGTTAAATATTTCCCATTGGCAGGCAGGTGTTCAGCCATCTCCAGGAAAGCAGGGCTCCATCACGCGTAACAGTTACTTGGAAAGACAAAACCCCATAACTCTGTCCTCCTCCTCCTCCTTCTTTTTCTTCTTCTTCTTCTTCTTCTTCTTCCTCCAGCTGAGCTTATCAACATATGGTATGGAATATCCCTGTGGTCAGTTGGGGTCAGCTGTCCTGGTTGCGTCCCCTCCCAGCTTCTTGTGCACCTCCAGCCTTCTTTCTGGCAGAGCATAAGAAGCTGAAAAGTCCTTGACTTAATGTAAGTACTACTGAGCAACAACTAAAACATCAGTGTGTTATCAACATTACTCTCATACTGAATCCAAAACACAGCACTATACCAGCTACTAGGAAGAAAATTAACTCTAACCCAGGTGAAACCAGGACATTGGTCAGCCAATATTTTCAACAAACTTAATAAAGAAAGCTTATACTTTTAAAGTATTTAAGAGGCAACAAAGTAATTTTTATCTTTGAGGAATGTGTTCTGGAAACATTGTTAAGTTATAAGCATTTTGCACAGTATTAGAGATTTAAAAATATTTCTAATGACCCTCAAGAATTCTTTGTTATAAGCTTAAAACTAAAGGTTTGCAAGAAGAGAAGCACTACGGATTTAAAACTCTGGTAACAAACTGATTGACAGTTATATTTACTTTAAATCTTTATGCTGTTTTACACAGTCATGTTTTCTTCTAAAGCATAAAGGTTTTAAAGAATTTATTTTCTGTAAATAAAGATCATGGTCAAAACAGCTGCTACCTTTTAAAAAGAGAAAATGTCTTGGTCTCTTAGAAGTTTTCTTGTTGATACTTTGCCTGCAGCCAAACTTCTCCTGTTTCACAATTCAGAATATGTTTATCATCTAGTGTGAAAGACTACTACCAAGTAGTATACATACACACATTCTCTCAAAAGAAATAACAGAATTTCAAGCATGGAGTAAGTCAGAAAGCTGTTTACTAGATTCAGTAGAAGTACAATTTGCAGTAAGAAGTTCGGGATCTATGGCTATGATTATTTAATGCTTTTGGTATTAGTCATTTCTCAGCAAACACTGCAACTTCTCTGGGAATTTCCTAACCTTCATTTCATTAAATAAGTTAGCACTTAATATAAACACGTAAAATCTATTATCTTCAAAGGATCGCAAGTGTAAGGTAGAGACAAAATTCTAATAACCTAAGATTAAAATAGAAACAGCTTTTGCATCAATACTGAGGCAACTTCTGTACAAAGAAATTACAAAATTGTCAAGTCGAAGGGTAGAACTTGTGCATTAACAGATGGCTAAAATGTTCTTGCAGAGACATATCCCTGAAAAATATCAAGTTTGCAGAACTGAGAAGGTACCACGTGCATCAAGAGGTCAAGTGACTTGGTGTGAAAATGTTCGTTAGAACCTAACCCTGAATTATCCGTGTCTTCTCCCATTAATTTTTAGAAATGATACTACACTATTCTTCCATGTTACTATGCTCATTTGCATTGGTTTCAGTCTCTCTCACTCCTTTCCTAACTTATTTTACAGCTTGTGCATTTCTCACAGCTGAATAACAAGTAGGAATCCCATTGTACGACATACAGCCCATGCTGATGAACACTAATTCTATGCGTGGATCATGCAGTGAGGCATAGGAGAAGACAATTCCAGTAACATTCTAGTTTTCCAAGCAACCAGCACACAAAACTGAACAGATTTTCAGATGAATTCAGATCCTATTTTAGGACTCCCAAAGGGGATAAGTGATTTTCAAAGTGGTCCAGTCCTAACACATTTTCCTCAGGAATTACAACATTTATAGCTACATTTTGAAAATAGCTCATTTTACAATGAACTCACAAAATTTCAAGATCATCATTTAAATCTGTTTTTCTCTATAAACAAAAATATGTTCAAATAATGTATTCTGCAAGTAGACTGATTTGTTTATTACAAAACATAGAACTCAAAATTCGTAGGCTTTAATACATGAAGTGAAAACTATTGCAAACCTAAATATTTGGGCCCTGAATTTTCACTTGTTACTTTACATGTAACTAATGTATGATGCAAATCTGCTCATGTATATGAAAAACTACAGTGTCATATGAGAGTTTATGAATAAATTTGTGGTTTACAAGCTTCCCACTGGTCTACACAGAGAAAGATAAGCATGTCCTGCTCCATCTAGGGAAGATGGCAAACTTGCTTGAGTTACAAGGAAGCCAGTACATTTGAGAATGAAGCAAAGGACAGAATAACCTTTTGCCTTCAGCCACCAGGAAAATCATAGTTGAAGCTGAAGGAAGGCCCATACTACTGTGATATTGTGGAATGAATATCACAGGTTTTCAGCAGAGCTTTGTTACAGTTCTTACCCTGGGCTTTTTGACCAGACAGTTCTCCCATACAGTGGTGTTTATTTGTGTTTGGTTTCCTTTTGATAAACCTGGAAGAGCTGCAATTCAGGGGACATGTATGGAGATGATTTCCCCATCATTAGATTTCTATGACCTAAACAACATGGACCAGAGTCTGTTTGAATGTCAGAGCATTTTCCCTTTGGTATTGGCGCAGTCAGAAATTCCCTAGACTCATGTTCATGCTTTGTCCCAGAATTCTGAACTGTGAGAGGCAGTAGTTTGGCTCTTTCCATTCTGAAACATGGTATTTTGGAAGTATAATTCTTTGCATAGTTAACATAGTTCTTTAAAATATAGTTATTTTATAGTTCTTACAGTTCTTAGTTAAGTTGGGTTAGTACTGTACCCAGTCTGATTGTCAATGTAGATGTACATGGAGAAGAAACTAGTAGTCTGGGAGAGGCTGCTAATCCCTAGCAAGAGGGCAGTTTCATTTTCTGTGACTATTAAGGGCAACAAATACTTCAGACAGCTATTTGCCTAGGGTAGGACATGGTCAGGCAGGGTGGGAGCATCAGAAAAAAAAGCTCCTGTGGTGTCAAGTCAAGGAAAGGTGCTGCTGTTGTGGGGAGGGCCAGGTCTGGTGTCTTTGTTTCCCATCCATTCCCTGGCTGCTGCTCAGTAGCAGGAATTGCAACTCTGCCTTGCAGACTCCTCTTCTAGCTTCTAGGATTTACTTAACTGTGTCATGCTAATGGTCTTGGCTAAAGTGAAAATTATTAAACCACATTTGACTTGAATTTTTTGAGCGGATGTGCACTTTTTTTCTTCCAGTGTGAGAAATTACTAAAAGAGCAAACTAAATAAAGTGTAATTTACGGTTAGGTTGCTGTTGCGCAAACATGGAATTAAAGCAAAATAATTTAAGAATTGCACAGTACTTTAATTAGAAAAAAAACCCAGTTGTTTGGAGTTCCCTGTGCTCTGTGTTCAAACCCACATTCATATTTGGTCCTCCCAGGGACCTGGTACTGTGAGACAACTTAGCAGGGTGACATAGGTCAGGTAAAGATGTTGGTTTGCAGTGCTTCAGGAATGTTAGTGTAATATATGTGCAAATATAGATTTGCCTGTCAAAACCAGTAAATCCCTTATGGATTGTGAGCTCCTATCCTTGGAGACTGTTTTAAAAGTCCTATTAGAGAGGTAGAGAGCACATCTCTTTGATTATATTTAGTGGCAGCTGAGAGTAACAGCACTGGGATTTTTTCTGTTAGGGCCAATTACAAAGACTTGAAAGACAGTGAGAGCGTTGTATGGAGAAAAAAAAAAAGGAATATTTCATGAAAAATGAGTAAAGGAGCTTAAACACTATCAAAATATTATTATCAATTGTAGGTCTGTAGACACCTAGTGTAGAAAAACACCATTTTTCTCAAGCCACTGTTTCTAGTTTCATGGAGTGCAACAAAGCTTATTAGTATTACAGTAAAGAGAAAGGCAGAGGCAGCCAGTGAATAGTTAATAAAACATCCTATTTTTGGTATTGGTTGGAAAAGGAAACAGGACACCAAAGACAAGACCACTCAATGATTCAGATCAGTTTGGATGTCACTCATTCCAGCTGATTGTTTTGAAATTCATCTATGACTACAAGTGTGTGACAAACCTGCTAATGAATACAGCCTTTATGCAAAATATTTGTTAGGAAACCCTAAAACTCTTGCCCATCCTGCTCATAGTGTTACAGATTTTTTTATCTAAAAAAAAAAAAAAAAGACTGTTTTAAAGATAACCCACAGCAAGGGAAAAAACTCAATCTGGAGTCTGACAGGACTTTTTTTCTGTCAATGTTTTGACTGTTATACCTGAATTACCCAAATCTTTTGCAAAAACAAGAAAAATATATTATTTCTGTTAAAAACTCTCTTCAGGCATTAGGCCTCATGACCTTAGTGCCAAGGAGAAGGCACTTTGATGTTGATCTGAATATTTAGCCAGGTCTAAGTTCCTCTTTAGAGAGTTATACTAAGGGGAGAGGGACTTTGTGTTAACTCATTGTGTGAGTATTAACATTAGTCCAGCTGCTGCAAGGGTTGGCCTCCAAAAGCTTTAATGGCAAATTTTCTGAAAAATTTAAAGAAGGTAGGAAAATCTAAATGGTAAGAGCTGTGATTCCCCTTTGTAGCTGGTTCATAGGATTCCTATGCACAAAGATCACCCAGCATATGATATTTAAAAGCACAAATATATTTATTGCTCTATTACAGCCTTGCATAAGCAGTTACTAGCATAAGCAGTTACCAGCGCATTGTTTCCCCTTTGTGAGAATCTTACCAACCTGACTACACCGGAGACACCGCCAAGCAAGGAGGGTGATTATCAGTGGGGTCAGAGCAGAGAAGGGAGTAGCTGCAGCACCCTCAGGGCATCCCCTGTTGTTCATAGAGTGTGCTCTGGGTCCTTTCTCCCTCCTCCGCTCCGAGCCGCCTTTGTTTATACCCTCAGCAGATTCAGTGGCAGAGTACTGACCAGGCGTTGGTGCACGCGTGGCCAGCGCACGCAGCAAGGCCTGCAGAGTACGTGCCCTGCTGGCTAACAGCGGTTCCCGGACAGCAGCAACATACTGCTCAATAACAACCCTCCTAGCTCCCCTCTCTGAGATAATAACCCTCCTAGCTCCCCTCTCCGAAGTCGCGTTCTCACAGCTGTGTGCAGCTTGCAATTTCCCACAGTGGCCCTACACGGACCATCACTGAAATCCCTCACGCACCCTTATGAAAATGATAATGGTTTATACCCAGAGATCAAAATGTGTTGTGTTTAATAGGCAGCAGTGCTGTTACTGTTACCAAAACTCGTGCTGAGGAACCTCTTGCTGACTGTATCTGAGATAGTGGAAGGCTTGAAGGTAAAATGGACAGGAGACAGGAGATATTGTGTATAAAAAAAAAATCTGGGCAGCATCAGTGGCAAACCAGTCTATAATCTTTACTGGGAGCATAAATGAGAAAATACGTCATTATGATGCAAAAAAGTTCTATTGGGATCTTGGCTGTATGGCCATTGATCATCTACCTTGCGACATGAAGTTCTTGTTTGTTCTCTCACTAGAAGCTGGAGTACACACACATGTCCTAGAAGTGAAACACTCTGTGTTCAGTTATTTCAGCTCAAGGAATGATTTCCCACAAACTCTGTTTTTAATAAGGTATAGACTACTTCTCTGTACGTAGTCAGCTGTGACCATATTGCATCTTTAAATCTATTCAGTCTGCAAGAATATTTGAATACTGTATTGTAACACGTGAAACTGTTTTGATTAGTTACCAGCAGTTTTCTGCTTTCAGTGCTTATTCCTCATGCTATATTTGTTAATTATTATTGGTCGGGAAACCTCCTAATTTTCTTTCTCTTCCTTGGCTGGCTGACTGAGAATCATTTGTCTTGTGCAAATATAAATGCACTGACACACTTCAGTACATTTTAAAAGCCTCTTTCTGATCCTAATACCTCTGGCTACATCTTTGGAATTTACTTTAGTAAACATTCATGCTAGCAAAACCCAAATGAACAGTTTTTTTTCAGAAAGCAAATACACAAATGACATTAATGTGGCTGAAGTAATTTCATTTATAAATACAAGCAAATATTAATGGAAAATTTAGCTCCATTAGCAGTCCCGACAGCTTATCAGTCTCAGGTGGGGTCAAGGACATGAGGATATAATGGTGTCAAAGGAAAACAGATGCAGGCAGATAACTGCTGTGTGATTCAGAGATATAATTCACCTGAAGTAAGAAATGGGATCTGAAATGCAGCCCCACTCTCTTAAATAGAAGGCACTCAAGCTTGTTTTTGTAGCAGGTTGCAATTTTCTTAAATAGTCTGTTCTACGTGTTCTTTTCCAGCCAAAATATATTATATGTTTCTGTACTTGTTGAAGTGGGTACTGTAGAGTGGTGTGATTACAGCTTTTAGCAGCCTCTTTTTGGCTGCCTGGGTGTCCTTTAGTAATTGAAAACTTGTTTATTGGCATCATTTGTTGGACTTTATTTAATCACTGTTTCTCCTCTACGAGCTGCTTTATCCCTTCTGAGGGCTGGCTCTTTGCACAGGCTTTGTCTGTTTTCTGGCATCAGGCAGGCTCCGTTTCACGCAAGCGGATTTGTCATTTAGACGCAGTGAGTAGCCACCAGCTATCTTGTCGCAGGGTGCGGTGGGGACCTGCGCGTTCGGGGTCTGTGGTGCCGGCCTCGCTGCTGGAGGCGTCGATAAGCACCTGGGCAAGGAGAGACGCGTCTCCCTTGCACCGCGCTGAGCAGCTGCCAGCTGCTGCGGCAGGCCTCTCGGTGAAGGCCACCCTCATCTCGCAGAACACAGCAGCAGGCAGTCTGGCTGCGTTTTTAATTGGGAAGAGTTTGTTTAACGTCTCTCTGTTTATCAAAGTGGACCCTTGTTAACACTGATCACTTAGATTTCTGTTTAATCAAATTACATACAGTGTATACTAGGTTTTGCTCTAATTTAAATATTGCCTTTTCATCCTTGTCAGTAGAATGCTTCAGCTTTATTTCTTATTAGTCCTGACAGGAAAGAAGAGGTTTTTATCTTAGATTACTGTTTCTTTATGGGACTTGACAAAGAGTGTTTCTTGCTGGCAGAGCAAGAGGGATGCTGCCATAAGTGACCAAAGAGCTTCTTGGCTGATGTGAGATTCAGTGTTTGCCCCAGTATAATCGCACTAAATTTCTTTTTGACCCCTTAGGAAAAGCTGCAGGCAAGATTCTTCTAATAGGATAGTTATAGGAAGGAGGAAGAGACATGAAGTGTAGAGAGACTCAAGTTGCAGTTGAATTTTCTGCTTATCAGCTGTGAGAGAGGGCTTGCGGATCAATATTGAATTGTTTCCTTTATTGCATCTGTGGAAAGGGTAGCTAAGAAGAGATACTGAATTACTTGGTTTATAGGTTTGTTTCATCAGTGCTTTATGTGAAAGATTAATTGTGTTGGATTAGTGCTTATATACTTGTATTGATACCCGTATATAAAGGTGTAACTTCATATATATGTGATGAGCACAAATATTCTTTCTCTCTGCCTGTCAAGGTGGTGACTTGGAAAATATGAAACCCATTCATTGTGTTGGGAGGGAGTGACTAGCAGCCAGGTGTACTTGAAACAAGAAAATGGGAAACAAGTGAAGGCAACGCATACAGTTTATATTCCTGTGAATAGAACACAGGCTGTACATTCCACTGCTCTTGTGTTGCTCAAAAATTGCCAAAAATTAATTGTTGGAAATGCTCAGGAGTGAATTTTAAATGTGGTTGTTTATTTACACTAGAAAATGCAATACATGGAGACATGCCCATACATACACATACACGTCTATTTATAGATGTGTGACACAGGATAGACTTCGCTTTTACTGTTCAGTGACAGATTCTTCAGTACTCTGGCACAGACCCAGTTATGCAAGCCAGACAAGAGCATAACTGCCTTCCTCCAAGTTTATAACAAGCCCACCTACTCAATTATTTTGTGTTGGTGACAGAAGATTAGAATGCATGGATGGTTATTTATTTATTTTAATAAATTACATTATTCCAAGTGCAGCAGAAATACAAGGTTCTTAATGCTTCTCCAAAAACAAGGCTTTCAGGGAACTGGAATCTGGGAAGAGATCTGTTAATATTGTCCAAAATTATACTCTATGCATTTGCTTTTCATCATTTTATTCTGAAGTGACTTTTAAAATGGATTCTATCCTTAGCCAGTCAATTTTAGAGTAGTGTGCCTCGTTTTTGTACAATGACATAAACAAAATTTGTTTTTTTCTCTCCATGGCAAGGTTTATAATGATTTTTAAATCCCTGATCTTGTTTACCGGCTAAATCTCCCTCAAGTTTATCTCTCCCAGAGACTTAAAGTCATGGTTCTTTAAAAAAAGGTTCAAAATTATAAAAATTAGACTAGTGCTGTTTATGAAGTGGCATGATACTACTTAACTCTGTCATTCAGAATCTTTCATGCTGAGTACTAACAATTTTGAATGAAACTAAGTCTTTTAATAAAAATAATTCTTTTCAAAATAATGAAAATAGAAAATTGATTGACAAAATATGAATGCATTTGTGAAAGCATGGTCTGCTGACAGTCTGTGGAAGCAGAAGTAGTTATGTTTGCTGAGTGTATTGCTGAATATGGTTGTTTTGTCGTGGGGTTTTTTTTCCCTTCTGTTCTAATACTAAATGATTGTATTAAATCTTCATGAGTTTCTAGCAATTGTATTCTTAATTTCTGCTGGTTTGTAACATTTGTTTTTATTAGCAAGTTGCTAGTTTTCCCTTGCATAATACTTAAACTTTCTTAGTTTTGTATACATCTTACTCCTTTTTATTGGAAAAATATTTTTGCAGTGGTTATGGATGTTGGCAAAAGAAGATTAGAGGGAGGCCACACCGCTGAATGACCTCAAATGTAAAGCTATAAAGCTGGTAAAATGGTACTGTTGTAAAAGAGAGTAATTAGAAGCATCTAGAGCATCAAGAAGACGAATGAGAAATATACTGAGCAGACAGATTTCTGTTGTTCTTTTTTTTTTTCTTTCCTTCTTTTTTTTTTTTCTTTTCCTTTAAGGAATACCTGGTATTTATTTCTCCTCTTTTACATTATACAGCTAGTTCTAATATTAATTCTACTAACATCAGTGAGAATAGTAACAAATCATGTCGCCTTTGACAGATCCAAATATATATGTGGGTCTGTATATGTACGTATATATCTGTAGTACATAGGTGAATATGTTATATCCTTGAAAGCTTATGAAATTTCTCCTTCCTGCTTTGTTTCCTTTATTCTCTTCAAAAAGATAACGGTGGCTACTTTTGACAGTGGTCTGCTGTATTTTAGAGAAGATCTTTGATTCCTTGGAAATAGAGCTCCCTTATGTACCTTAGGAGGTATCCAGCAGTGTCTCTCTCTTATATTTCTAGACTATCTGAAAAGCTTCTTGGCCAGATGGCACTGTATATCTGTAGCATTTAAACGTATTTTTGGCAGCCCTGTACATGCATAATATCCTGGGTGAAATATTTTTGCTTGCCAGGCTAAAAAAGTGTGTAAACTTCAAAATTACATCCAATGACACCTGAATATCTTTCTGTATTTTCTTGGCTAAGTACCTACTAGAGGACTTGGCTTTAGCAATAACAAGCGGATTAAACAAAAGTATAATTCTTCACTACAGCTGTTATCTGACTCTTACCAAAGGATGCGACAAAAGTAATGACTTTTAAGTCTTCTAATATCCTGGATTTTCCAACCTGGGACTGTTGAGCAAAACTTACCTATAATGAGCCATTAGTTATTTATAGTTGTGTCAGTATCACATATGATTTTTACGCTTTAGGTTATGACTGTAACTGTCTGTTACTCCTAGATCTGTTTTCCCCACGGTTGTAGCACAGGCAGGCTCCTCTGTACTACACATGCTAAATAGTTTAAGACTCATATAAATAGTCTGACCTCTTTACTTAGCTGGGGCACAGAATTAACATTATTTACCAAACACATGACATTCACCAAACAGATGACATTTACCAAAAAGAGTAATTTTATTAACCCAATGGAAATTCACAAAACATTTGGAGTATAAGAAACAGACATGGAAAAAAAAGTGGAAAATACTGACTGAAATTTCATACCCTAGCAAGTTCCAGAAAAGGCCGTAATCTAGTATTCATTTGTCTAATTGGTAATTAGGGGCAACTGTAGGGCTAGCTTGCAGAAAGATGGTTGAATTTTGATGCCTGTTGTTCTTCAGTAATATTGAGGTCTGAAGTCAGTCCTTTAGATTTATTCTATTAACTGAAATTAAAACTGTAATCTTATGCAAGTACCTGTAAGCTGCGCCACCATCTTTTAGTTTACTTGTGTATAAGCATATTCATATTTAGACCTACTTATCTTTAGGGAACGAGTAGTATTTTTCATTTTAGAATGAGTGCTGAGGCGTGCACTGTAAAAGGCTAAATTCTTTGAGAGGTATGAGTTGTGCTGCTTGTTTTTCAGCTGTTAGACATTCAGCATGAATCCAGAAGTCAAAGCTGGATGGGGAGGCTCCCAACATCAGTGCATGGTGGAGTTAACCTCAAGACGGGATTTAAAGCTGCCATCATGAGTTGGCTTCTAGGAAAGACTGCTCAATTGAGGCCTCAGGGAGTAATTTTTTCCTCCTCAGATAGGTGCCTATACTACCATCCCTCCTCCGCTTACAAGTTTCAAGCGTTGCTGTCTTTTAAAACACACATAAAAGGGGAGGAAGTCTTCTCTCTAACAGTCTAACACTGAGTATGCAGGCTTGTACTCGATTCTTAGCATCTTCACAGACTTCCCAGTATTTCAGTCCCTTTTTTTCTGGTGAAGCAGATTTAAGTAGGTATTTTTACCTCTTGGGAATATGCCTACCAAACTAGCTAGGCAGCAGTGACATGCCTTCCTCTCCTGGTGCAGCTGTATAATTATGCAGAAAGCTGGCGGGCAGAGAAACATAAATCTGTAGTTCAGTGATCAGGACACTTGCCAGGAGGACTGGAGTCTTGGTTTCTGGTTTCTCTACTTACTTACATTTCTGCTCCTGTATTTGATATTTAGCAGCTTAGTTTCTGGATCAAGCTTGTCAAGCTGTTGCACCTTGTCTAGACTAAAATATTCTGTTGATTCCTGAGTTTTCAATTCTAAATATTTTGAGAAAATAGCAGTGGAGCCAATGAAGCTTGAGCATCTCTAGGATTAGACAGAAGCTGAATGGTCATAGAACAGGTATAAATGCCTTATCACACAGCTATGTGCTTAAAAAAAAAATCTTACAGCCAATGACCATTTCTTCTCTTTAGGGACACTTTTAGTGTTCCTCTAAAAGCTGATTGATCCTGATATTTTCTCTGCAACTCTTCCATAAACTTTACTTCAACCAATTCATTTCAGGATTGAAATGAAATAAAAACACATGGATGGAAATCTTAAGCAAAATCTGGGGAAAAATATGAAGGAAAAAAAAAGGAAAAGGAGAAAAAGAAACATAATAAGATATACTTCGATGTTCCTGTTGGGATTTTTTATAAAACTGCAGGAAGGAGTGAAAATAAAAAAAAAAACAGCAGCAAAGACAGGAAAGAATTCTCAAGGTATTGTCTGAAGTATGGTTAGTGCTTCAATATAATAATAGTAGAGGATGGAGCTTAAAAGAATTAACAGAAGTGTTATAGTTGAAAAGATTAGAAGACAACAAGATGACCAGACATTCAAGGGGTTTGTTTTTTTTTTTTTTTTTTTTTACTGTTTGATTATTGGTTAATTTGTTACTATAAACACTTGACCACCAACTTGTATTTTATTCTTTGTTTATTTCCAAGACTATCAAGAAAAATCAAGAAAACTATAAGGACAATACCATGAAAGAACTGAGGATTCCAATGAAGAACCTGGAATTTATTAACCTGAAAGAGTAATGTTCTGCTTCAGCTTCCCCAACCACTCCTTTGTATGTTTACTTAATATGGATGTGTTTTCCAGACTGTATGGATTTGGTAGCCATTTTGACCAAAGACAGTATTTAGAAGTGGCATAGGGAGCAATGTGCCAGTGTGACATGCTTAGACTTTTGGATTTGCTTTTGAAGACTAGCAACCACAATTGTATCATAATAGAACATATCCCCTGGATGCCTCTAACTCTCTCCCTTGTATTCTGCATCCTTAAACACAAGCCTCTTTTGGAGATGTTGAGTCTTTTGATACATCATTGACTAGGAACTTCTCTTCTTCTGGACAGATGGAATGGTTACCTATGCTGTAAAACATGGCATATGACATAAAGTCCATTACATCCATGTCAAATTTACATACTTTCGCCCACAAAATAAAGGAAAAACTATCTTTTATTATATTTGTTTGGGTTGTGAGGCTTTTCCATACAGCAAGAGGATCTTCCATATAGTGCTTCATATTTGGCAAACCTAGCACTCACTGTTGGATTTTGGAAGGTCTTTCAAAATGAATGTCAAGGTCCTGGGACATTTAGAATTCTACCATAAGACAGCAGTGTTCAACAGTAGTGTGTTTCAGCTACCAATGGACTCAGAATTCTATAGGAATTAAAAGCCAGATGTAGTTAGTTTTCACTAAAGCAAAGATCATGTGCTTTACATAGTATTTATGCACTCACTGCTTAACTTGCAACTTGGCAGAAACTGAGAGGTAGGAGCCACTGGTTTTCGGGAGAGGATCTTGTTTCTTGCCTCTTGAGCATACACCAGTTTCTGTTCCCATTTCAGGTGTCTGGTGGCAATGAAGCTGTAAATATGGTCTCTCAGTCCCTCTCGCTCTTTTGTAGCCCTGAATCTGGGCTATGCTAGGTGAAAGTGATGCTTCCTCTTGCCCTGTTGTTTAGAACCAAGGCACAAAAGGAAATACAATTCTGAGAGAAAGGAAAACATGGTTGCCTGCTAGGTGGAGATGGAGAGATTAGAGGAGTGTTGGTGAACCAGAGTCTTCGAGAATCTTTCTCCCTCACATGTCTCAGTCAGTGACCTCAGCAGCCTTGCTCTTCTTTTGGGAATCCTTAAAAATATGTTATATTTTATAGTTATATAGCTATCATGGTTCTCTTAATATTACTGCAGATTCCTGATTGAGCACGGCTTCAAAATCTCTGTTGCTATTTGGGACATACTACTCCACAAATATATAAATTGATCTCCTGAGCACAGATGTTGCAATGATAGTTTCTGACCTCCAGATGTGTTTATTATAATCCGCTCTTTGTAAAGAAACTGCAAATAATGATGAAAGTTCAAAGTGGTAGAAATCGTAAGCAACTAAAAACATCATTTCTCTGTTCTGCATTCCACTCTCACTCTCTAGTGAATATATGTTGTAGATTGTTTTATTCTCTGATGTTCAGAGCCCTATATATTTTAAATACACTCCTTGCTATAAGCTCTGACAGCTACATTCCACTGGAATCGTGAAGCTGTGACCAGAAGAAGAAATCTCACTAGCACAGAGAAGAGAACTAAGCTTATGAAATTTAGCAGGAATAAATAAAAATTACTCAACCTCACAGCATTCAGCAAAACTCAGCTCATTGAACTGGCTTTCTCTCATTAAATTTCTCATGCACAGACACACACACACACACACACACACACTTTTCTATCTCATTTTTTCTGATCTCTGGAGAAGGGAGAGACATTATTTATTTTTAAATTTTTGGCAGACTCTGGATATTGTGGTAATAATCAACTTGGAAGAAAATAGAAATGTAATAACTAAACAATACCATCTTATCATTAAATTAGAGAAAAAATTATATCTACCTGTTTTTTCAGTTCCCAGTGGAAGTAGAAAAGAACATGAGATTGTTATGAAGTCTGGTAGTTTAGTGCTGTATTCATATGTGCTGAGAGGGAATGTAAAAGCTGGAGACAGTAAGGAACGCAATATGCAACATTGTTTTATTCCTGTTTGACTGAACTCGGATCAGCATATTTGACATCTAGAAAGAGTCACATCCAGGTCATTTCAAAGATTATGTGAGACTAACCCTTTGATCATTGTTGAGAAAAATCCTAGATATTTTTTCTCTTCTGTTTGGAAAATTATACATGGCATGAATATTGATTCTCTCACATTGGTGAGCAAAAGAACTTGTCTCAATTTTCTAGTGAGAGTTTGACTAAAAATCAGAAACTGTCATTGGAAACAAAGATTGATGTAGCCTGGGACTGTGGTGTTGAGTTTCTAATTTTTTATTACAATTCCTGATGTGTCACTCAACTAAGATTTCCTTTTTGAAGTAGGGCTATAGATCACTGTCAGAAGTTGTTTCTGTTGTACAGTTTTATTTTATACCTTTGGGTACTTAATGGTTTTATTGGTGACTGGTCATAACTGGATACCAGCTGCTACTTCACATGCATCACTTTTCTTCTTTTTCACAATACTTGAAAAGACATCATTTGTGGAAGGATAGAATGACAGAATACCCTGAATATTTACCTTTAGAATACTTCTAGTTGTTGGAATACATGCTACTGCAGTCACTTTACATCTTGTGAAAATCCTATAAATAGAGCACGGAACAATTTTAATCTTAATTCCTTTATTTAGATTTTAAAGCCATTCATATAGAAAAAGCATTTAATCTGTGTAGAATGTACCTGCTTTAAAATTTATTGGACATGTTACAAAAGGTTGTACATTCTTTTTTGGCAGCTCTAATGATTTGCGTATGATGTATCTGATTCCAGAGTAGAGGTAGTTTGATGGTATTAATTCAGCCGTGTATTTATTCCTAGTTTCTTTATTCTGTAATTTTGACTTAAATTCCCCTTTGATACAATTTCTTAGACTTACAGAACTTGACAGAATTTTCTTATTTTCCTGTCTGGTAGTGTAAGAAAATACAAGAATCACTTCACTCCTCCTCACAAAGGTCTAGGGAACAGGAACGGGAATTATATTAAGGATAAATTTCTCCAGTTGAATGTGTTTGGCACCTCTGTACATATCTGAATTCTAGAATGTATCCTGACCTTTACAGTTTCATCTCTATCTGACTAGATTATGTTTCAAAGAAAGGTCTTACTAGGTTTGTATCTGAAGTAGATTATCTAGAGATGAATCACTTAGAGTCGTACATGCAGTTCTGTCAAAAATAAAGTGTTTCTCTTTTTTCTTATCTCTGTGTTGCTCATTTGAAGGATCCTACAGTTGATCATGCTCATAAATATCTAGGGTTTTTTTTCCTTTTTGCCATGCTGTTATTCCAATGGAAAACATCAAGGAGTATGATACTTACCTTTGAAATAGTTCAGGATAAAGTCAAAGAAAAGATTCTTATTTCACAGCATTCATTCATGTTTTTGCAAAGAGCTTTTCCCTTTATGGTTATTTGCAATACTTTCCCTATGCCAAAGTGTTTGTCAAAGACTGGCATTTGAATGAAGTTACCCATTCAATTTTCTATTTTTATTCTTTTATTATGCCTATTTTATTATGCCTATTTTTACACAACATTCTATTTTGTACTGGTAACACAACTTTAGGAAGTTTGAAGATCAAATCAGACCAGTATCCAAAAAATTGAAATCTTGGTCCATCTGTTAAGCTATTGCATTTCATTTGTAATACATTAGCTACATTTCATTAGCTACAATTAGTTCCTGTCCCTCCAGCATGAGATACTTGCTGATATAAAAGTAGCCAATAAAATTAGTACTTTAGGGATATGGAACAGATCCACACTTTTGGCATTTGAAAATCCACATTCAGTACTTGGTTGAATGACCCTGTATATTTATCATTAGAGTACACCTAGCTGCCTCCTGTCTTATGTGAATGTTTGTGAAGATGGAACAAAAGCCTTAGAAGTGTGTTGGAACTCCTTACTAAAGTGTGGGCTGTGGAAAGAATATCTCATACAACTGTAGTTTAAGTAAACACACAATCCAAGTCGTGTACATCTCAACAAAACCAAAAGGACCCTGGTCACAATGATAAAAGATAATGCACTTCTGTAGATTTGTCAAAGACAAAATTTTATAACAAACAACTGAAATAGCAGAAAGGCATTTAAATGTCTCTCGAATTCATACATCAGTTAAAAACCTTTTGGTTGTAAATCTGAATAATGCTAAATAAATCAAATCTGACAGTCGTTTCCACTAAATACCTTCTGCTGTGATCTGAATACCAGCTGTCTGATACTCTCAAATATGAAGTAGGTTAAGGAGTTGGATTAACTTCATCCCACCTAGAAAGGTGAAAATGGTGTTCTCACTTCCAGTCCTGTTAAGGTGATAATTATCTAAAGTAGTAAAGATGATGCAACTATTATATGAAATTATGAACCTGCCATTAGTCTCTATGTTCTGTTGAAAACAGTGGTAGTTTAAAGTCTGAGATGAATAAAGTTTGGTTCTTATCAGACATTTTCTTGTGCTCTTAATCCTCAAGAAATATCTCAAGGATTTCACAAATATCTGGTAAGTTAGACCTTGGGTTATTCACCGGAGAAAAGAAAGAGTAATCATAACCTCTGCAGTAGCTCTTGAGCAAGAATATGGAAATGCTCTTTCTAGGGCTGAAAAATATTCAGAAAGACATCTGGATTATCTGCTTTGTATTGCAGATTGTTGAGAGAGAGTCTTTAAATTTCCAGGCTTCAGTTGCTTGACTTCTAGCTTCTACAGCTGATTTGTTGTTGAGGAGTGTTGTCCCTGGTATTGCTTTCCCTCTGAGGGATTTCTGACAAAGTGCCCTGATACTATGCAGATTTTAATTTCTTCCCAGGCTGCCTCTCCATCTTCCATGAATCACTGATGTAGAAGCAGTTTTGAATAATATTTCACCCTAGTCAGTAAAGTAGGAATAATGCACAAGATTTTGAGAAAACCAAAAGTATTACATTAGTATTAGTATATTTACAGTATACTTAGAGTTTACTGCTTGTTATTTATTTTATTATATTAGTATTGGTATATTTTTCTTCAAACAGGTGATTATGTTAATAAGTAAAAATGTCAGTTATGAAAGCTAGACTTCATTAAATATTGATTCAGAAAGCTTGTCCAGACTTTATTACACAAATAAACAAAAAAAAAATTACAAAAGCTGTTAGTCTGTATGAACCATTCATCATTTTGGTAATAATTTTCAGGAACACTGCTGCTGACATGCCACCTTGGAGGCAACCTCAGTCATTTATTTATTTTTGATGTGTTTGATATAACATTGTCAGAACAGGAAAGATGCAAAACAATTAAAAATCCTCCCTATGCCCAACTGGAGTAATTTACCAACACAGAGGGCCTTTGATGCATTCAGTTTTATTGTGAAATAAACCATTGTGTATTTCTTACAGCTTTTGACGAGATTAATTTTGAATCTTTGTGTCAGGAGATGTACAAGTGTTATGTGTAAATGAGAAATGTATGCAAGGTACTCAGCTAGTGCTGAATTTCAATGAACTGTGTGGTTCTAATGTCATGAAGCTCTGTCAAATGTTAACAGAAATTAAAGGTAAAATTCATATGGAGCTTTCACAAATCACAGCCTTATCTGTCAACATTTTATAATAACCTAACAGTTATGATCTATCAAGGTATTAAAGTGCAATTCTGAGCCCCAAAGGAAAAATCATGACATTCTCAGACCAGTAAAATAACAATAAATATTTTTATTGAACAGAATTGTCAAGCTTTCCTTTCAAACCTATCTCACTAATTGCATTTCAAATAACTTCTGTTACAAATGCAGAGAATAGACAGGAAAAAAAAAAAAAACACTGAGACTGTTATAACTTTGAAATACTTTAGATACCACTGGTTTATGTTTATTTAACGTTCCTCTCTTCCTGCATTTTTAAAAATAAAGCTGATTTTAAATTTTTGATAAGGTAGTTTTCTTTACAAGCACGTGAAGCTATGGCACTAAAATTCTTGTTTAGCAGGGTAGGAGAGACGTTAAATACATGAAAGCATTCCATCTTATCTGTCAACACTTACATTTCTGTAAAGCCCTCTGTTTATATGAATCTAGACACTGTAAGAAATGTGTAGTTCTACACTTAACTACTTGGCCCTAACTTTGAAAACCTATCAGGCCAATGAAGTTTATTATGCTTATTCAAAACTGTATTAATCTTATTGTCTGCTGCTGAAAACAAAAAGGCTTAGGGCCAGATTCTGGTCTGCATTACAGCTTGGGTTTGCTGCTCCAAAGTTCAAAGGGCTGGAAAGCCAATCATAACAGTCAGTGAAGGGTTGGGTCTTCTTCATCTGACTCCTCCCTGGCTTTCCAATGGAAAAATCGTCAAGAATTTCAAGCATTTCCTGTTGTAACAACATCTGTTTGGAATTATCTGAATAAAAAATTACCAGTGAGGGTTATATCTTAATTAGTTATCAATTTTCTGTTGCCTTTTTACTGAATGGTTCAGAAGTGCATGTTTGTTTAAGGTGTGGAAAATCAAAGGTCAGCTTTTATACACGTATATATACATATATATGTTATACACACACACATCTATCTAAGAAGATTAGAGTTCATACACCAAGAAGGTTCTGTGATGTTTAAGATGTATGCTACTCATCCTTTAATATTGAAACTATTTTTTACTTACCTGAAATAGTTCAATATTCAAAAGAGCAAGGACAGGATGAAGTACCTTTGACTGCACAGCTGATTGCCATCATTATGGCATTTCAGAAGATTGTTCTTGTTTGTTTTTTTTTTTTGTTGTCTTAATCGCTAAACACTCTACAAAGTCAAAGAGAAGGGGGGCACCTTCAAATGTCTGTTTTTTCAGTTACAAAGGTAGAAGACTCAAGTTCAAACCTAGTCTTTTTCTACATTGGCACAGTGTCTGATTATACAAGGAAGTACACTTACCTCTTGAACAGGTACCTGAGCAGTGGAAATAAAAGTGCATTTGGAAATGCTGTCTTTCTCATGTTTTACAAGTGATATATAAAATTTCTAGTAGTTAGTTACACTGAGAATCCAAGGTCAAAGGTTACTCTCTAGCCTGGTGGTTGGGACATGTGCATTAGAAACTTGGGTTCAGTTCTCTTTAGCTGGACGTAGATGTTGAAATCATATTTCCCATGTGTCAGATGGAAGTTGTTACCAACTAGTCTATTTATTAAAAAGAGATTGTCTTCTGTTATGGGAATCTGTTCTTTCATTTCCTTTGCAACTTTATGCTAGAAAAAGAGGGCTTTCATTTCAGCACCAAAAGTCCTAATCACTTTAAGTTTTGTTTGCTCTGAACTATTTTTTGAGGAACATTTTTCTCTTTCAGTTCAGCTGCCAAACCACAAATAATCTCTGTCTCCTTATCTTATAAAAACTTAGATTGAGGACAAACTGCAATAGCTATAATAATTTTAGAACTTTTGAAGAGCTGCCTTTTTACTACTTATCCTCTGTAGAAATAGCAAGCAAATTTTTCATACCATTGTCCATTTAGTATATTTTTTTTTATTTGTAATTTTCCACAGAGATACCCTCTGCAATCTCTACATAAGTTTTGACACAGTTAATGTGAATCACTGTTTTGAGAGATTTCATATTTAATCTATATGCTGCTGTCATCAATCCAGTAGAATTAACTTGTCGTCAAACATGCTGTTTAGGAGAAAGGCACAAAGTGTTTTGCTTCTCTAGGAAAGAAAGTGCTCCAGAGTGAGCCTGATGCCTTGAACCTGGAAAGAAGAGTGGCTGGGACTTTCCTTCCTTACACGTGTGGAGTAAAGATCATTGTATAGGGATCTCTTGCATGGGACTATTTGCATGTTGTGGAAAGTATTTTTCATGGGCTTGGATAATTTCTCTAAAACCAAAGCTAAATGAAATAATATTTTCCTACAGGGAGATTTCCACCCTTTATTATAAAGCTTGGTATCTGCAAGCAGACCTCTAGATGTTTGCTGCAGTTGTGACCATGTCCTTCATCTCAGAACCTTACTGGGTGTGCACTATTGCAGTCACCGTTTTCTCAGAGTATGCGTGGTTTTTTAGACCACGGCCCTTAATATTTCTGACTGGACTTCCACTCCCCTGTTTGGCTTTTTTCCAGTATTCCCCAGATCTACTTCCATCCCTGATTAGATCCAGGAATTGCAGCAATAAGAAAATAATCAGTAGAAAATAGTGTAAAATTCATTTCCTTACTGATTTTAAGAATAGTTATGAATGTTTATTTGTAGGGAATAACGGTCTGTGCTCTCTTTACTGTATGATCTTTAAAATTATTTCAGGCAAAGGTTACATCTCTCCTGCAAAAGGAGTACTTGTATTCCATGCAGTGACATTCTTGACTTACGTGCATGTATGAAAGCAAAATTAGAATAGCTGAAGAAAACCTCCAAACTTTTTACTTAAAATAAAAAGCATTAGCTCTGAGTTACAATTGTTACTGCATTCCAGCTTCTAGGCAGGAGCATTGGGACAGATAGAACTATAATTAAATGCTTGGACTGTCTGTCGTTGCTAAAGAGCTCTTGGTGAAGAAAGGTTGGTAGAAGGAAGGAGACTGCTTTCATGCTGCAATATTTTTTTTATCTAAGAATAGCCTCAGTACTGTAGAAGTACTAAGAACTACAGAAATAACACTATAAATACATTCTAAAGCCTGTTATTTCAGATGGAATGTCATACCATGTCATATCAGATCTACAGTGACCTAAAGATATTGTAAAACCGGTGAGTTTTGGAGAAACCAGTGTGATGCACATTTTGAATCCATTTCCATTTGGAGAGTTTTCATCTTGAGATTACTCCTTTTGAACAAAGTTCTGCTTGGAAAGATAAAAAAGGAGATTAGAATGTAATAGGATCTAGAGTCCAGAAAAGACTACAAGGATACATTCTTTGCATATGTAAACATTTATTAATTGAGAAAATTATATTTTACAACAGAAACATAAAATTCTACTTTTAAACTCTTCCTGTACTTTTGTGGAATAAGTATTCCAAGTGTGATTTGGGTCTTTGAAGTTAATTTTTTGCCATACTTAAAACACTGTGTTATGTTGGAATTGTGGAGTAGCTTTCCAATTTTTTACGTTTTATGTAATACAAAGCATAACTTACATGCTTATTTTTGAAGTAACACTTTTGTTTTGGTAGAGAAAGGATGTTGTAAATTTTATGGTACCAGGAACTAGGTATTTTGTGGCATAATTCTTCCACAGCTAATGTCTCTTTCTTTTATGGTATTTTTGGAGATACAAGTGCATGCAAATACCTAAGGATATATATTATTTTTTTTTCTCGTAAGAAGCATCCTTGGTTATAACAGATAATACTGTACATAAAATACAGGAGAGAATTTGTGGATAGTAAGGACAGGAGCTCAGTGTCTCTGTATGTAGTGGATTCTAGAATATATTTTTTTTTAATTTTCACTTATGTACACAGATAATTAACATGTTTGCAGAATTGTGGCACTGGGCATCATCTTCTGTCTCACTTGAGATCCCTGTGTCTTCAGTTCTCAGTCTTTGATGTGTTGGATTTGAGTAAGTCCAAAAATCCACAGACTATGTTCTGGAACAAGAGTCTATGGTTTTGTTTTTGGTCACCAGAAATGTGGTTAGAGGACTTGTAATATACAGAGTTTTACTCACAGCTTTAGACTGCAGTAAATTGGAAAGAGCTTTGGGTTTGTAAATACAAAATCAGATTAATTTCATATGTTCCAAAGATTTGAGTTTTGCATAGTCCTGTCTGTTCCCTATAGACCCTGGCAAGTTTTCTATTTCAGCTTAAAAGCTTATCCTTTAACTAGCTGCCTGGACTTAGAGTCTACATAAGAAAACTAGGAAATCAGATTTGGTGACTGGATGGAACCAAGATCAATTCACTTTGATTTTGCTTTAGCATTGCCTTTTAAAATTAGTTTATAGGAGCAATTTAATTTTAGTTTCCTAATTCAAATCACTGCACTCTACTGAATAAGGTTTCAATGAGCTTGAACACAAAAGATCAACGATAAGCATTTCTTTGTTTTCAGATAGCTTTTGAAGCTTTTTTGCTAGTACCAGACCTTGCTTTCAGTGAGATGGTCACTGTGTCTTCTAAAGCTTTCAGGGAAAATGAAAGCAAAAAACAAACCAGATAACATAAAAACGACATTAAAATGTGAGAAATATTTCCATGTCCAAACTTAGCTAGTAGTGTCAAGGATACATAATGAGGAGACAATAAAGAATTTGAAGGAATAAAGGATCAGTCAGTGTCTTTTGAACAGATGGGGACATAAATAGTCTAGCATATATCAGAAGTGCTAGTACATTGTACTTAGGAATATTACTCTACTATGTGCATAAAAAATTCATTTAACACAAAACAAAAAAAAACCTTGCTTAATTAAATGTGTGTGTATATATAAAAAAGTTTTCATTAAAAACTTAATATTTAACATCTTTTATTTTTCTGTTTAGATAAACTGAAAAAATGAACCCGAATCATTTTGGTGCCCAAACTGCCACTAGGACTAGGCATTTGTAGACAGCTTTGAAATCTCAGCTTTATGGCAGGACAACATTAAAAGCAAAGCACTCACTCCTGAAGAAGTTCTAGTACCTGATCATCTGCTGAAGGCTCTTCACTGTCATTAGCTGAGAGCTTTCTCCATTACAGCCCAACTCTTTCCTTGAAGCCGGGAAACTTCCACCCTCCATAACATCATCCTATCACTATGGAAACAAATGCATTGCTACAATTTCTGCACTGGGGGTAAACAGGTAAGTCACTAACGTGACAAAGTGACTGGAATCATTCTGCTAATTCCAGGGCTAAACCCAAAATCCTTTATTGTGCTGCCAGATGGAGAAAAAAGGTGGAATGTAAAACAGTAAAGCCTATGTTTAAACAAAAGTGTTACCAGTACTTAGTAAATATCTTTTAGAAAACTACACGGGAGGGAAATACTTGGTTTGTCTTCCTTGGTATGAGTCCTTTGTTAGTGTGGTTCTGAATCCAGCTGCAGGTTTTGCTTTTTTTATTTTCTGATTTTTGCTTTTGAATCTCTAAACCCATTCCTCAGTCCATGTATAAACAATTCAGTGTGTTCCCTGTTTCACTGTAAGATGAACATTTGGCGTGAGTCACAGAAAAACTTTTTGGAGAAATCTAGTCTGAGTTCCAGGTTTATGACAAAAGCTGGAATCACAAAATCTCATCGGATTCTACTGAAATTTTTTGTCAGTTTTCTTACAATCTTCTTGCAAACCATTGGCTACAGGGTCAACTTTAGCACTGTCAGAGATCTGGACTGGCACAAAAGAGCAATAAGGCATGGATCTTTCAACAATAAATGTAACACCTGACACAAAATCTGTTCATCATCACTGCTCTACAACCTTGTCCTTCATCTTTTGAGGCTTTCCATGTGAGGAATGTGTTGTTTCCCTGGGCTAGCAGATAAAGCTGCTCGATCTGAACTACAAACAGGGAAGAAACATTCAGTAGCTTCTGTGCTTTCTTTTTGAAAACATGTCTGTTTTAATTTTCTGTAGCTCCTGCTTCATATCGACATCTTTAAGTAACTCTAAAAAGCAGTTTTCACTGTGCTTTTGTTTCTACCACTCGTATTTAATCATATCATTTCTAATATTTTTCTTTGTTTCCTCTTGCAATCATCATCCTCTTTTGCTATTCCCTTTAGTTCTTTCCTGAAGGGAATATATAATATATAGTTCAGTTCTTTCTCAATAGTTATTCATAGCAGATAGGAAAAAAAGGAACATGAGTTTATCCTGCATGGGAACTGTCTTCCCATTGCCTACCCACATTCTGCCAGAGGGATGCTAGCTGATATACTGTGTCTGGTTCTGGAGCCGCCGGCATGGGAGGGACATGGACCAGTTGGAGAGGGTCCAGAGAGGGCCACGAAGATGATAAAAGGGCTGGAGCACCTCTCTTATGAGGACAGGCTGAGAGAGTTGGGGCGGTTCAGCCTGGAGAAGAGAAGGCTCCGGGGAGACCTGATAGCGGTCTTCCAGTACCTCAAGGGGCCTACAAGAAAGATGGGGAAAGGCTGTTTAGTAGGGCCTGTTGCAATAGGACGAGGGGTAATGGTTTTAAAATAGAGGGGGTTAGATTTAGATTAGAAATTAGGAAAAATTTTTTTTACGATGCGAGTTCTAGAACACTGGAACAGGTTGCCCAGAAAGGTGGTGGAGGCCCCATCCCTGGAAACGTTCAAGGCCAGGCTGGATGAGGCTCTGAGCAACCTGATCTAGTCAGGGATGTCCCTGCTCCTTGCAGGGGGGTTGGACTAGATGACCTTTGAAGGTCCCTTCCAACCCTAACCATTCTATGATTCTATGTAGCAATACAGAATCATAGAATAGTTTGAGACCTTTAAAGGTCATCTAGTCCAACCCCCCTGCAAGGAGCAGGGACATCTCCACCCAGATCAGGTTGCTCAGAGCCCCGTCCAACTTGGCCCTGAATGTTTCCAGGGATGGACCATCTATCACCTCTCTGGGCAACCTGTTCCAGTGTTCCCCCACCCTCATTGTAAAAAAAAATTTTTTTCCTTATATCCAGTCTGAATCTACCTTCCTCTATTTTAAAATCATTACCCCTTGTCCTATCACAACAGGCCCTGCTGAAGAGTTTCTCCCTGTCTTTCCTGTAGGCTCCCTTTAAGTAATGGAAGGCCTCTATAAGGTCTCCCCAGTTCCTTCTCTTCTCCAGGCTGAACAGCCCCATCTCTCTCAGCCTGTCCTCATAGGAGAGGTGCTCCAGCCCTCTTATCTTTGTGGCCTCCTCTGGTCTCACTCCGGTAAGTCTATGTCCTTCTTATCCTGGAAGCTCCAGAGCTGGATGCAGTACTCCAGGTGGGGTCTCACCAGAGCAGAGGGGCAGAATCACCTCCCTCGACCTGCTGGCCACGCTTCTTTTGATGCAGCCCAGGATGCAGCTGGCCTTCTGGGCTGCAAGTTCATATTGCCAGCTCATGTCCAGCTTTTCATCCACCACTATCCCCAAGTCCTTCTTGGCAGGGAATGTGTATGTATATCTCCTGAGATTCTCCAGTCTTAGACTTGCGCACAGGGTTTTGGCTGCATGCACAGAGCCTCATTTAGGAATTATTTTTTTTTGCCTCCAAATAAATGATGTCTTTTTGGACATATTCCTCTATTATTCCTAATCTTAAAGATTGAAACAAACTACTTCTAGTAAAGTATTAAATGTTTGTTAACAAATTTGGAAACAAAGTTACAAAGTAGAAAATTATATGTATGGTTATATAAAATCTAGATTATATTTAGGAGCCAAGTTGATTTCTGGTTGCTCCTTTACCCTTTCTTACTTGTGGGGCTGGTGACTCAGCCGTCAATACTCCAAAAGTCTTATTGTTTACATTTGACCACAATAAAATGCACTTTATATTAAAGATAGCGTTTACACTCTGCTTACTTTAGTCCTTCGCTAAGCCAGTTTCTCTCTGGTTCATCTGTTGTACTTTATTTCTCCAGGTTTTTTACCTTTCTTCTATTCAGTTAGTCCTCGTATAGGCTGCTGTAAATGTGTGCACTGTGAATGCTATTAGGAAATTGCAGTCCCCAGTTGTCCGGGATGAAATTCCTGGAGCAGACCATGTTTATAGTTCAATATATGTTTTTTGTAGTCAGTGAGAAAAATAACCAATCCAAACCTCCTGTACTCCTAACAGACTTGCCTAAATAATATGCTTCATGGCACCACTGGATGTTCTGGGGAAGCCAACATTGCTTGAATATTTCTCTTTTACTGCTATTGTTGCTTTGACAGCTTTGATTTTATAGCAACTTTAATCATGTGTATCCTTTTCCTTCACCTCTGGCATTTTGCAAATATCCATTTCTCAGTTCCTGCTACCATAACTACCTTCATCAAATTATAATTCATCAGTCTCTTTCTCCCACACCCACAGGGGAAACCCCAAAAGGAGATCATATCAGCTAAACAAGAAAATGCTATATGTATACATGTAAGAAAATCTATTAATTAAAAAAAAAGAAGAAGAAAAAATAGGTATATAAGTTAATGTGGCCCCAAGGCAACATTGGCAGTAACTTATGTGCTGACAGTTATAAGCCTGTTTATTCTATGCTCAACCATACATGGAAAAATAGGTGCCATCAAGTAGAACAACAAAATGGACTTGTGTTATCCTAAAGGTATAAAGTAGCAATGAATCATATGAGGAACAGTAATGATATATTTACATTTTCCCGTAAAAAAAATCCCACCAACATTTTTAGAGGATTTTCTTTTCCTTTTAACATTTGTTTAGCTCCCTGTTCCAGGCAAAGCTGTAGGAGTTTCTGCCTAGATTACAAAAGTTTATAGAGCTGTACATGCTATCAGGAGCTATGGAGAATTGCATCTGCAGGGCTCCTAGCAGTTCCCATTTCTCGGCCAGTGTAAGATGTGTCATTCCTCATCACCTGTCAGCTTTTAAGTGAGGTTGACTTATTTTGTGACACACTAAGGTGTATTGGCTACTGGACCTGGCCTCTGAGCAAGACAGGATGTGGATGTAGGCAGATTTCTTACAGTTTGTAATACCCTGATTATTTTTCTAAAAACTGGGGGGTTTTTTTTGTAAATGAGGATGAAAATAAACTGAAATCAAGCTTTGTGTATGTTTCTGCAGCACACACAGCTCCTGCCCCCCTCCCCTGTTATTGTCCTAGAAGGTACCTGATAATAACTGTCATTAGGGGAGACAGTACTGCCAGTCAGTCCCATGCAGGAGACAGTAGCTAAAGATGGACAGTGGTTGTGCGGAATATGGTCCTGAGGCAAAAGCCAGTGAGCAGAACTGGACTGGCACTTTGCAGCACAAAATGTGCCAGCAGAAAGTGAGGATGGTGAATACAGGAGGCTGCAGCTGTGACGTCTGCACCTGCGAGTCATTACCTGCAGAAACAGCTGATTTTCTAGGGGAAAAAGATCGAAAGTTCAATCTTTGATATGTCAGATTCCCAGATGACTCCATTGTCACAGGTCATGTAAGCAGTCAAAACTCATGAGTTAACACACAAAAAAAAAAAACAAGATTGACTTTTAAGTACAATAACAGCTGGATTAAATTAATTCATCTTCTGGCTTCTGACCCAGGCTAGTACTACCAGTTCTCTTTTTATATTCTTATTTCCCATCTGAATCTTTTTGAGTCAAAAGGGACTCTGTCTTGGTCCAAGTTGGTTCTTTTGATGGCAGACCTGGCCGTATTTTAATAAAGCACACTGCAACCATGAGAGCTGTGTTCAAATGTCTTAAAATCACCTTTTTATTAAAAAAGAACTAGATGCAAAACTCTGTAAAAACTTCCTTTTAAGACTTGTCCCATATGATCAGAAATGAGGGTATATATTTCTATGCATGTGAAGGCATAACATTTACTTGCTAAAATTCTATGTGAAGATGCAGATCAAGAGGTTCTAAATTTTCTAAATAGCTGAGAACTGTGGATCCTGACCCATCAAAAGGATAAGCTATATAGATTATTTCCCATACAGTATTCTCAGCAGATGTAGAGTTTAAAAAAAAAAAAGGAAAAACAACTATTACCATTTGAAAAGACAACTGAGATGTAAAATGAACAAGCATTTTTCTAAGCAATGTCTGAGTTTCAAACCTGAACAGAGAACACTGAAATACATGCAAAAGACTGTGCTGTTAAGGTTTTCACTAGCAAATCATTAATGATGGAGAGTTGTTGAATAACACACCTTCTACTGAGAATCTCCTGCATCTCACCTCAAGTGCAATCAACAGAGAGAAGACGATCCATTAAATCGTTAATAATAGATGAAAGCATCAATTCATCTAAGTAGTAATTTGAAATGCACAGAGATATTAGGAATGTAGAAAAAGACCATGACTCCATGTCTTTACCCCAATCTTTTTCCCTTAGAAGTGATGTCATTCCTATGTGAGATCTATGGGAGTGACTTGCAATTAGTAAGAGACCTTAAGCAGCTCGACATGCGATGATGACATTCAAGAGAGCTTGTTATAATTACATAGTGTAGTTAGTTGAACAAAGAGGTAATGGGAGGATTTTGCTGTATTGCAGCTCGTCAATACTACTGATGCTACTCCTTATGCTTGACCATTTGGTCTGTCGTATTTTATGTAATTAATTTTTCTTAAGGTGTTGAAAGCTTGTCTGTTATTTCCCTGCAGACTTAACTGCAATGACACACAAAGCTTAGTTCTTTGTCTCAAGATTCATTTCATAAAATAAAGGGAGCTATTATGGTTAATTGTAATGTACTTTTGAAGTAAAGTAGCTCTTTTGTTTATGATGTAACATTATTCTTCCTACTCAAATACAAAAATTACTAAACAGATTTAAATTACCGATTTAGTTTTCACTGAACTGATTACTATCTTATACCAAAACAAGAAATGACAGCTAACTTTTTCTTGGTATAGTGTCAAACAAATGAAAAAGATTTTGCTAACAGATAGACTGTATATCTCCAGCACAGTATTAGATAGCAAGACCTCAGCATGACAGTGTAGTATGCCCAATAAGCTATCTGAGATATGAGGACTATTAACTCTATTATCTCAAAAGGAATGTTGTGTCATTGCAGGCATACAGTTTTAGTATTCGCTAGCATGAATACTAGTAAAGTTATATACTACAGCATGAAGTTACAAAAAATAAGCACTGCAGATGAGACAAACGTCTTAGACCCTTTTCAGTGATGGTCTGTGCACCAGATCCTTCCTGTTTTTTTTTTCAGACAGAAACCCAGAATATAATCAATGGGCTTGATGAAGCAGGGCAAATTTTACCAGAAGTTTCTTCTTCCCAGTGGCTCATGAAGGAAGGAGACTAATACAAAGAATAAATGCCATTCCAAATGCTGTTCTTTGTGTTGTTCCTGGAAGGTAACAGGAATATATAAAAAGCAGTAAAAACTTCTTTTGTCACCTCCAAGTAAATATTTTTCTGAAATATGCAGGTGATTGACTTTCTGACCAAGAAAGCTCCATTAGGCACAGGCATTTTATAATAATTAAATTAGCGGTTTGGTCCTAAAGACTACTATAATATTTGCAGAGCTGCAAGTGACTCCTTACATTTAATTTTCTATGAATGCCCAAAGTCGATGTTGAACAGGATCCCTTTCAGATGTATTTCAGTCCTTTGCTTGTCAATTTTGGTTTGTGATGTGGTGTGTTCATTTACATGCTCTTGTTAACTGCTTTTGTAGGATAGCAATCCAGTTTCTAAAGAGGCATCTTTGCAGACTTTGCTCTTTTTGCTCTTTCTTGATCTATTTTAGTCTGTATTACAAAAAAAAAACCCCTGTCTTTTATTTACCAGTGCAGCTGAGCATAGGTACCGGTAAATGAAGTTTTCACTATGTGCAGTATAGCACACCCACTCACTGTCCTCTCTAGAACATCAGAATTCTCTGCAATTTTTACCTGCATTGCTAAACTGGGCAGAGGTCTTCTTTTACATTTATATTTTATTAAGAATAAGTACATATATACTTTGTTAAGTTTTGTTTATACTTTATTAATTATTTATACTTAATACTTAAATTTATACTTATTACTTATACATTTATACTTTATTAACTATTAAGTACATATATACTTTATTAAAAACTCAAATATTTATGCAGCAAATACTTTTTAGGAGCTTCCCTGGATGGCTGTAAGTGCAGGGTCTGAAAATCATGGCTATGATTTTTCTTAATCATCCTTCTCTCAACTATGATTAAAAAAAAAGACAAGCAATGAAATGAATAGCTATTTTATCTATTGTAATCTGCTCCCACGCTCTGCTGCTCTTAGATACTAGCACACACAGTCCCTCCAACTTCTGAGCTGTGTACTGCCCAGGGTAAAGGACTGTATGTCCTTTTTCCTTCCATTTGCAATACTTCCCTGTAGCTTTCCCCTCTTCCTCTCAGTGATCCAGCTAAATTTATCTTGAGCTGTCAAGAGCTATATTTCCCCCATTTTTTTCATTCATCTCTTAAATATTATATACTAGGATACAATAAGTTCCAGTATGCAGCATATAGTGATAGGATTCCACAATAAATACATGCTAAGTGAGACCTGATATACAACTCACTAATCACATATATTCACCTGTGCTACATCTTGCATTTCATCTCAGATCTATCAATAGAGAGAAAATCTGGTTTTAATAATGCATTATAGAATTTACTTCTCTGTGCTAGTCCAGAAGGTGCACAAAATATAGACTGCTTATAGATACTGTGCAATTTAAACTGTTGTAGAAGTTCCAGACAAAAGTTACAGAAATTCATGAGGACAGAGAAGACAGTATTAGTAAATTTGCTGTCAGATGTGTAAGTGCAAGAGGAACACAGGGCTGAGGAGTCTATCAAGACCACTGAATTCTGTCTCTTGCCTTTTGCACTACAGATTTAATTTAAAATATATAGTCAAAAGATTAACTCCATTACTGTTAACTTTTTTTTATGTTACTCTTATATTTCTTTATATTATATTGTATTAGACATTATGGTTTACTCAATTACATTCTTGCAAAACCAAAAAGGCACAAAGTCTCTGCAGTCACTGATTTGACTGGTGGCAATTTGTGAAGCTTGTGTCTGCAAAGAAATGACAAAAAAAAAAAAAAAAAGAAAGAAACTGGTAAAAAGACAGAAAAAAAGCAACAGCCACAATAAAAAAAAACCTGACAAACACAAATTCACACCCCCAGCCCCCCGCCCACCCCACCCAATTCAGTATGCTTTTTTGTTTGGCCCTAAACTAATAAATGAACAGCTTGAGAAGATTGTTGGTCTAAAAACTGTGGGAGAAACAGTTTAAGAAACCTGTTCTCTCTCCTGAGAGATTTTGTACAGGCCTTTGAAGAAAGAAGCATTGAATCAATTTCTTCAGAGAGGGGAAGAAAGAGTAAAATTCTTTTCCTGACAGAGCCCTGAACTTCAACTAAATGCTTAGGTCAAGAAGGGGCAGTAATTTGAAGAGCTTATCTTTAGTCAATATCATCCTCAATTATTAAAGCAATTTATCTCATATATTTAAATAACATCAGCCACTGTTGAAATACAGACTTTTTGGATTGTGTATTTCACATAATGGTGCATTTTCTGGACCAGGTGTACCAAGTTACTGTGTTTCTGTTATGTTCCTTACAACTGTCTTCTGACCACTTTGTTGAAAGGAGTATGAGCTACAAGTTCTGAGTGCCAGATCCTGATTTCAAACCTTCCTACATTCAGAAATATTCAGAACTGTGGGGTTTGTTTTGGC